>NW_027202382.1:19687160-20974660 GCF_024711535.1 Dipodomys merriami
TATGTAGAAGGTTATTTATGACCGCAATATTTACAGAAACAAGGTTGGAAAGAATATAGATGCTTAGCAATAGGAAGCTGATTTCACAAAAAATGGTATCTTTATACAATGGACTACAATAGAGTTGGACGAGAATGAGGTTGTCTTGTTACGTAAATGAAAATATCTCCAAACTACATTTTTAAATTAATGGCTAGGTTTCAAACTGTTTTTAAGGACATGGGATGGGGATGTAATTCAACTGTAGAGTACTTGCCCAACATGCACAAGGGCCTTGCTTTTATCCATGTGTATGTGTATATGATATATTGGTATATGATATATGATATGATATACATATGAATTGCTAAGAAATTAACATATTTTAAGAGCAAAATATGAAGAAAGATTAAAAATACAAAAGCTAAGCATGTACAAGAAACTATTTTTTAATTTAGTACACAAAAAAGCTTTATTAAAAGAAATGGAGGCGCTGGGAAGGTGGCTCAGTGGTAGAGTGCTTGCCTTGCATGCATGAGGCCCTGGGTTCAATTCTTAGCACCACATAAGCAGAAAAAAGCCAGAAGTGGCACTGTGGCTCAAGTGGTAGAGTGCTCGCCTTGAGCTGAAGAGCTGAGGGATAGCGCCCAGGCCCAGAGTTCAGGCCCCACGACTGACAAAAAAACAAAAACAAAAAAGTAAAAGAAATGGATTTTTTGAGCAAGACTTAATGGAAATACGTACAATAATAGTAAGTGTAGAAAAATCCAGTGCCATAGGCACAAGTGGTAGACAAATTACTCCAACACAAAGAAAGGTAATTAACTCTGCAACAACATTTAAACAGCTGAAGCATAAGTAAAATATTAGCAGAGGACCAGAGGCACTATAAGGAAAAGATCTTTACTTTAGCAAATTAAGAAGAAAGTTTTCAACTAAACTGTTACTTAAAGTCTCAAAAATACTTTAAGTGGAGACTATATATGAGAAATAACCTCCATTTTTTTTTGGTGTGTGGTTTTTGTTTTTGTTTTTGTTTTGCACACTCTCAATCTTCACCTTGGTCTTTCTAAATAACCAGCACATATCCATGCTTATATGTCTAAGAAAAGTATTTTGTGATATATGGTATAACATACATCTGCTACATTGATGAGCTATTAGTAAAATAACAGTAGAGTTTCTGAGACTTTGATCTTTTTCAAGGTTAATGGATTGCTATGTGTTAACTGTTTTTCTAAACTTGTGTCTATTGTAGCAAACATTTTGTTTTGTACTTGTGCCATAACTCATACCTTTGCTTTAGTTAAACTTTGTCAATGGGGGAGGACTTGGCTTCTGTATGGGTGTGTTAACTCAGTCCTCTTTAGAACAATTTAATAAGTGCTCATTCTATCATAAATATGTAGCCAACAGTCCCATTGTTCATGAGGTTTGGGCTATTGGTAAGCCTCTAATAGAAAGCAGCAAGAAATATTCATGATATTCTCATTGCTTAGAAATGTTAGGTCTTGGGGCTAGGAATATGGCTCAGTGGTAGAGTGTTTGCCTAGCATACATGAAGCCCTGGGTTCTTCAGTATCATATAAACAGAAAAGGCTGGAAGTGGTGCTGTGGCTCAAGTGGTAGAGTGCTAGTCTTGAGCACAGAGCAACTCAGGGACAGTGTCCAAGCCCTGAGTTCAAGTTCCAAGACCAGAAAAGAAATGAAATGATAGGTCTTAACAGATGAAACTTTTATATTCTAGTATATTATTGTGCTTTCAAGAAATCTGTAGACTAAGACAAGTAATCTTAGACAACCCTTGCAGTTTACTTCTGTTTTATTTAATTGATTTCAGTTCTAGAGTATTCCTACTTTTCCCTGGGCAGGAAGCAAGTTCTAATCTAAAGAATCTGCTTCATTGCATTCTAACTTCTAGAGTTACCAAATGAGCATTGTTTGTCTTCTTCTATCTATTTAGAAACTAATTCCAAATGTACCCTCTCATTTTGATAGCAGTTTGCAAACTATCAAATGTTTAGGATCTTACATTAAAACGAGTGCCTCACTTAAAGCCAAAATTGTTCTTTTAAACAATACAAGAATTGAAATCAAATATGTCTATACCTAAATACTTTGATTATAGCTCATGTTCTTCTTACCTGTATGGGTAAAATTTAGTCACAAGGTCTAACATGTCAATACATCTTCATTTAAATCATTATTTTGAAATTTTCTAGCTCATTTAGTTTCATAATAGACTCATGGAATTTTGAATATTTGTATATCTATGTAGTATATAAGTTTACTGAGGTATAATTTCATCAAGTTCTTTGAGACCTCTTTGTCACTTACAGAGTCAAGAATTATCTTAATCTTCTGATTCTAATAATACTGCCTTAAAAGGAAACTGTCCATTTTCCTGAAACTAACTTCATCAGACTTCCAAAGAAATACCTACACCCTCTTACTCATAGACCAGGTTCAGAGTTTGAACCCAAAGCTTCTTCCTTTAATTTCAGTATTTGTTTTTTCTTTGTCACACCTCTCAAACACATTAAACTTGAAGACTGTGCTTTAAAATCTACATGGCTTGTAGAATTTTGATTTAAACATTATAATGTTTTCCATAACTATGATAGTTGGTTAATCACCTTTATCTTTACTGACCTTCACTTTTACTAAGTCATGAAAATACAAGTGTCTGCTTTCTGTGAAGAGATTCAGAGATCCCCATAAGCTTTCATTCCCATGGAAACCAATCAAAAACTAAAGGGAAAAGAAAGAGTATATATTGAATTTCCCTGAGACCAACAGCTTGTTTTTCATTAGACTCATGCTGATTTCTTTTAAACTCTGGGCACAGGGCCAACAAATATATTTTTTTATGGCTGATAAAAAGGAACTTCAGATCCATTTACTTTCATTTAACCTTTTAAAAATTAATTTTGTATATAACATCAATTCAAAAGAAAATAAAAGCATTAATTTTCAAATTATCTTCTATGTCATAGAACCATAATTGTTCGGGTAGCTTCTCTTCTTATTTTTTTCCTCATATTTAATGTTTAATATAAGGCTAAGAGGAGCTGGGCATGGTGGTGCATACCTGTAATCTTAGCTGTTCAAGAAGTAGGAGCAAAAGAATGAATGGAGAGTTTGAGGAAAAAGTTAGTGAGACTCTTACATCAAAAATAAAAATAAAGAGTGAGGGAATGGTTCAAGAAATAGAGTGCTTGCCTAGCAAGCACAAGGTCCTGTGCTCAAGCTCCAGTATATCAAAAGAATAATAGTAATAAAATTACATTTAAAGAATAAGAAAGAGTAATAGGCAAGCAGAGGACTTTTTATTCCAGTAGTATATATTTTGCCTGAGCCTGAGCATAGTACTTTCCCTATAACCTGTTAGTCATAAGGCTCTTTGCATTTGCTTTGGCTATTATGCTTTTACAAGTCCCAGATCATTATTTACAAATAAAGTAGATAACCAAAATGCCAAATTAAGGAGGATTAAGAGAGCCAGGGAGAGCTGGGGCAGAAATGACATCCTGTAGATTATCTGTCTGTCTGTCTATCTATCTGTCTGTTTGTCTATCAATCACAGCTAGGTATTGAACTAAGGGCCTTATACATACATGAATCTGTATGACCTTATTTCTGATCTCTCCCCTTTTTCTCACTTCATAAGCCACTCCAACTTTAGTGCTATTGCTCCAACAATCAAGCACTGCTTGCATTTGTTTTTCCCTCTGCTAAGAATGCTACTCCTGAAAGAAGAAAAGCTGCCGTCTTGCCCCAGACCTTTGGTCTCAGTGTGTGTCGATTTGAAGGCCAGAAACTTGTTAATCACCATTGCCTGGAACAAATACATGATTGATGTTCAAAAATATTTGTCAAATGAATGAGTATATTGCTAAAATTATGACTTTATTAATTCTTCCAATAGTCTAGACTCTCTTACATATGCATATATTCTCAGGGAAAAATAATAATATTCCAGTATTCCAATTGTCTAATATTACAATGTTTTCTAAACAAAAGCTAGCTCTCATTTACTGGCTTTTTTTTTTTTGTCTTGTACAAACCCCATTGCCCACATCAATGACTCTTGCTTATTCTTTGTAGAATATTTCCTCTCTTGGGACCATGAATTTCTTCTTTCCTTTCTTCCCATCACTTCCCTGTCCCCCAATTTTCTTGTTAAATAGCCACCAACTGTCCATTCACAATGACTCTCTTTGGAAAGTGAAGTCAGTGCAGCCTAGTGGAGAGTGGAGACCTGAGCATTTGCATCTCCCAAATGTTTGTATTGACAAATGGCAGTCATTTATTGACATTTATGTCCCTTGGTGATACTTCAATTGGCTTATCTTTGCTGGTCAAATGCCTTAATTGTTCTGGCCTTTAATTCAGTCAAAGTTGGAGCTAGAGCAGAGGGGAAAGAAAAGGAGCAAGTCTAACAGAACATCAAGCTTGAGCTAGGAGGCTGCTGGCAACGATCAGCCTGTCATAATGTTATGATTTGTTCATTTTTATACCATTTATTAGCCTTTACTTGTTGTGCCATTTGGCCTCCAGGGCAGATAAAGTGCTGTCTAATTTGGTAGGTTTGCTTCTGTCAGAGCAGCCTCGACAGGGAAGGTGTTAGCTGCAGTGACAAATAATCAATAGCTGTCGTTGTCATGAGGAACGTGAGCAGTTGGGCCTTTCATCTGGAGGATTAGAGGTCTAATTGGATTGAGAATAGGGAGGGTGGGCTGTTGGGTAACCCTGTCAGCCTTGTGAAGCTGTCAAATGTCAGCCTTATTCATGGTGAAGGGAATAAGGAACCGTGTGCTTTCAGAATTGAGGAGGAAGGCATGTGAAAGCCCTTTATACAAAGGAATAGATACTGAAGTTGACTCAGCTAACATATACTCTCTTTTTTATTTAATTAGATATTTCTTTGCATAATAAGTGTATGGAACTTCAAATGATATTTTTAAGCCTGCATAGCAACACACAGGCATGCACCCAATCTATGCACACCCAGGTTGGTTCTTTTTGTCCTTGGTAATGCAGAAAGTAAACCACTTAAATGGAGATTAAAAATGAAGCCTTATGGGAGAAATTGCATCAGTTCTGCACATTGCCAGAATTAACAGTGATTAGCATTCTAGCGTTAGTACTAAAAAAGTAAAAGAGACATTAAATTGAAAGATAAGTTAATAATAAAAACATGGATATTTGACAGTGTTTTTCCTATATTCATGTACAAATCTGGTTCCTCAGAAGCAAACTTTTTGATTTATTCCTATGAGAACTAACCTAAGAAAAAGGAAGTATGCATTAACCTTAAATTGCTTCTTCAAAAGGATGCTCAATTTCTTCTTCCTTAGCAAAATAAAATAAGGTGTTAGCATTGGATTAAAATGATACCAATGGTATTATATTCAATTCAGTCCTAAAATCTATTCTTTTATGCCCTCATATATATGCTATATTTGTACATATGTATAGTGCCATCATTTGAAACATGAATGGAGAAAGCATTCAAGAAAAATGCGTTACTTTGCCCTCTAATACACTAAGATGTCAATACTACCTCTTCAAAGCCAAGTAAATGATTTAAATTCCACTAAATTCCAGAAGAACAAATTAATAATGGTAACTGTTAAACATGATATATAAACAAAATGTATTTTATGTATGGACACAGTTTCTTTATAAATTAAATTTAGTATATTTCTATCATATGAAAGCATGTATCATTTTTTAATGTCCTTATGACATACAAGGTACTGGAAACATGCTTAGGCATGATCTATACAATATATCTTCATAAAACCCTTGACTAAAAGTGAGTTACCAGCCCGGTACTGGTGGCTCACACCTGTAATCCTAGCTACTCAGGAAGCTGAGACCTAAGGATCATGGTTCAAAGCCAGCTGGGGCAGGAAAGTCCATGAGACTCTTATCTCCAATAAACCACTTAGAAAACTGGAAGTGGCACTATGGCTCAAATGGTAGAGTGCTTTCCTTGAGCTGAAGAGCTAAGGGACAGCACCCAGGCCCAGAGTTCAAGCCCCATGATTGACAAAAAAAAAAAAAAAAAGGAGTTACCAGTAATGTCACAAGTATGTAAATAGGCATCCTAACTTACAGATTGTATGTAACCCTAAGATCTTTTCCGGGGTCATTCAAAACCCAGGTAAACAATTTGAATGTGTTCAAAAAGTACTTAAAGAATTCTAAACTAATGTACGAAGTACTAGATACTAGATGGATGAACTTAGTGGTTTCATTGGTTCTTCAAACCCTGAGGGTTCATTAGCATTGCCAATATATCACTGTTTGTCCTACATCAGTGATTGCTTGAAATTTTTAATGGTTTTGCCCACTTTGTGATCTACAATGAAGATTAGCAAAATTCCCAATACTACAAAGTACTTAAAATTGTAGTTATCTCAAATAATTATTTTGTTTGATCTGTACAGAAAGTGAAAGTATAAGAAGACTGTCCAAAGTTGCAGAAATTTCTTGAATTTTCTGTAGTTCTTCTACAACTATTTCATCTGGGGATGTGTACTTAAGAAGAATTACTCATAGGAAATGGTAGAGGTAGGTTTGATACCCTGGCAAAAGAAGTCCAAAGTTTAAATAGCTACATTTACTTTTGGGGTTTGGGCCAAAGCATGTTGTCTGACTTTAAAAAGCAAATGTATTGCTGCACTATTTACCAGAGCCTGGTTAATGGAATCAGTGTAGGTACCAATCAGTGGATGAATAGATAAAGAAAATGTGGTGTGTATATATGTGTGTATAAAATACATTATACATGCTGGGCCCGGTTGCTCACGCCTGTAATCCTAGCTACTCAGGAGGCTGAGATTTGAGGATTGGGGTTCAAAGCCAGTCCAGCCAAGAATGTCTGCGAGACTCTTATCTCCAATGAACCACCAGAAAACTGGAAATTGTGGAATGGCTCAAGTGGTAGGGTGGTAGCCTTGATCTGAAGAACTCAGGGACAGCACTCAGGCCTAGAGTTCAAGCCTCACAACCAACAACAAATTTATACATATATATGATGCAAACAATTTTTTTCTCAACTATAGAGAAGGAAATGGATGAAATGCAGGAAAACTGATGAATCTGGAGATCAGTCATGTTAAGTAAAATAAGCCATATTCACAAAGACAACTATCATGTTTTGTCTTAATGTGCGAAATCTGAAGCAGTGGGGAAGGACATGAAATAAGAGAATCTATTAAGGATGTGGAAGGGAGGATTGGAAAGGAGAGGGAAGGGATTAGAAAAAGCAGTAGAGGTGTGATATGATCAGGGTACATTATATTATGCATAAAGTTGTCATAATGAAACTCCTTACATTATGTAATCTTTTTAATGTGAAAGATCTTTTTTACTGATATCGGCTTTTCTTTCTGAATCATTTTAGGCAGATTTTTTAATTTAAACACTGAGCTTCCATTTCCTATTCAGATTTATAGTCATACTTAGTTTCCCATAGTAAACCAGTGCATTTGGAATAACTATAGTCATAAATAACCTTCCATTTCATTAGGGGATATACAATCTGAAGAGTTCTGATTTATATCACAAAATGAAATGGCCCTTTGAGTGTTTACAAACATGTATTCACAATGATTGAATTAGCCACTTTGAAGTTAAAATTAAGAAATTAACTCAGGTAACAATTGTGAGAAACCATTGGGAGTTTTCTTATAAATAAAAGCCTTTTATCCTGTACTTCTCATCACGAACATATTACTAGAGTTGTTCTGTGAGCTACCAGTGTACAGTCCCATAAAATTTATCTAAATTCCCCTAAAATGCTTTGCACAAAATAGATACTAAGTAAATATCTATGAGTAACAGAACAATGGATTGTTCAGTTTAATATTCAACATCTTTGAATCATTTTGTTCTCTAGTTTTCCATTTTGCAAAATATTTAAAAATATCACTTATGCTCTAAACTCTAATATACTAAGTTTGAATTTGCTAATGAAATATAACATTTCACTCAAAATAAGAAAAAAATGAGAAGTTTGATACTAGCCCCATCTGCTTATACAAGGAAAGGTCTAAAGCAATATATCTTAGCCAGATGATTATAAAATCTAGTAGGAAGGGATATGAACTTGTAAAAAGACTGTACTTGATCTCTAATTAAGGACAGCTATTGCCAGTACATGAAATTAAAAAGTTGATATAAAGTCAATTGATATTTATGAATCTAAAATGGGCAAGAGTAGAAGAGCCCCAATCAACCAACCAGAATAGAGTTTAATTCAGTTACTGAATTAATAGTGTTAGGCTGCTTGGAGTAAGATATGAGGTGCCTATGACAATCAGTGGGATATCTGATCCTGAATTATAATAGTTGCATGTATGCCCAAGGTATACTTTCTTTCCCAGGAGTCAGTTAAGGCCTACTTAAACTAAATAAAACTTAGTTTAATTTAGTTAGAAGGATGATGATGGTTCAGACTGACTAAATAATTTTCAAATCATCAGAATTAATACTGTGGTTCTCAACTGTGTCAGTCTTTCTGTTGCTGAAAAATAACTGAGAAGAACAATATCATGGCAGAGCAGAGTAGCTCACATGCAGCCAGGAAGCAGAGACAGAGAATGCCAGTCCTTTGGACATTCTCCTCTTCCCCTTTTCATTCCATCTGAGGCCTCCAGCGTATGGCATGGTGCCTGTCACATTTAAGGCAGGAATTCACCTGTTAGGTAATGGAAATACTCTCAAAAATACACCCAGAGGCAATCAAGCTGAGAATCAAGATTAACATTGGAATCAACTATCTAGAAAGCTTTTTTTGTTTTGTTTTGGTTTGGTTTTTTTGTCGGTCGTGGGGCTTGAACTCTGGGCCTGGGCGTTGTCCCTCAGCTCTTCAACTCAAGGCGAGCGCTCTACCACTTGAGCTACAGTGCCACTTCCTATCTAGAAAGCTTTTTAAAATACCAATGTAGTCATTGATATTGGATCAACTCTCCAAGAGAAAACAATTATCTGAAACAACTAAAGAATAACCAAAAGCAAGCAGAAATCATAGAGAAATCAACTCTTGGAAAAAAGATATGAGGACAGCATTGAGTGCATTTCTCCTTGTATTGTAGGGCTTACTGAATTTTTTAAGAGGGATGAAAATTGAATAAAAGTCTATAGTCTTGCTTGTTGCAAGGACAGTGCGTGGAGAAATGGCTTCAAGTTAACAACTATTCCAAAGAAGAGAAACTTATAAAAGGAAAGCTCCCAACTCTACATACAAAGTGCCAGAAATCTCTGATTGACTTCTAAAGATATGTGCATGCTTCAGCAGCCAAGTGAAGGTTAAAATAACTCATCAGAGATTTTAATTGCTGCCTGCCTATGCAGAAGAAACAAGAGCTTGAGTTCAGCCAAGTCATCTGTCAGCTAAAACAAAAATTTGATACTCTTCAATGTAACATAACAGAGTCCAGAGCTTCTACAACATATTTAACGTCTAAGATATTCTCAAAAATTACTAGATATGCGGAGAAATGGGAAATTATAAGAAAACACCCAATGTTACATCGAAACTATGAGCAAAGCTATAATGCTTGTGCCCACAAATATAACATTACCTTTATTATTCTGTCCAGCAAGCTAATTCTATCCTCTAATCATAAGAGGGCTACTATCTCCAGCTTCCAAATTCATTTGTTATGCAGATGTACCTTTAAAAGACAGTTCATATTACCACATGTGTAGGAACAGCATGGAAAATGGCCTCCAAACAAGTATAAGAAGAACAAAGCAAATTTACCATAGGTCAAGCCTTTAGAGTGATCTTAGAGATATAAGAAGTGTGTGTCTATTCTCCAATCCCAGTTTACACTCATTGCCATCTGCAAAGGTATAATCTGCTGATTATAGGCATACATTTCCATAGTAGGGTATAAATATTTCATCCCACAATAAGATATAATAAGGATAAAGACTAGAATTACCTCAGGAGTGTTGGGAAAACATTCCTTGACACTAAACTGGAAAAGCTTAGTTCAAAGGCATTTAGCTGTCATTAGTAATGCATCCATACTTGGAACAGCCATCTACAAGAACTGAATTGGTTTGATTGGAAGAAGAAGAGACTGTTTTAGCTGCAAGGGCCTTACACCCAGGAAAGGAGAATTGATATGTAAGTGAATCAACCATAATCTTACAAGCTAGTGTTAGGATGCTGAGTGTGGTTTATAAGCAGGTTAGGTCTCTGGTACTTGTCAGGTTCAGAGTAGCAGGAGCAATCATCCAGGGAAGTTTTTTGTGAAACATTCCAGCTTCTAGTGTTCTTCCTCCTGGATATTAAGAAATAGTTATTACAACAACTTGTGTTTTATACCTTCCTGATGCTGCTAAAGACATATACCAAGCTTAATATTCACAAAGGTGTTTATATTGTTCCCAGAGGTCAGTGCATGAAGCCTAGTTAGCACCCTCTACTTACTCTGTAAACCACATTTCAGTTTTAAAATCCTTCCTGCCTAAAATACCTAAATGACTCTTTTTTTTTTTTAACCATACTGAACCAATGTAGAAGATGAAGGAACTGCCATTTTAGTTGTGGCTAAAATAAATGGTCAAAGAAGAGACTGAGGGAATTGGAGAGAATTGATTGAAGAGAATGATAGCTTAGAATTCCTATCATACCTATTTCTTACCTAATTTGATTTTCTTCATTTTTCTTTTCCTATCCTATTTCTTTCCAGTCCTTCTCCCTTTCCTCTCCTTTCTTTCATTTATCACCTGTTTACACCTTAAAGTTTCCAGTGTCACACAGTGCTATTCATAGACATGGTGGCCCACTTCCACAGTTTTGTTCTTTCCATTGAATATTCTACTGTTAGATCAGTGGAGTCATTCTTGAATTTGGCTCAACTCCTAAGCAGACTCATTCATAAATTTAGTCTCCTTGGACTAACTGGATTTATTGTGAGCTACCAGAAATCCTCCCCAGCCATGCCCGACTGCACATGGAAGCTCTGAGCTTTGCAGCCCTGTTTACTGCCAACTGGTTCTAACCAGGGCCGTATCTTTTATCCATGGCAGATGCGAGTTAAGGATGTGACAGGGAATTTGAGTTAGTGGTAGACATGAAAGTAAAGCAGTGGGCTTGTAGAAGATGTATGCTAAGCATGTTGGAGGCATTCACAGAGATGGGCCCTGCACCTAACTTTAGACAGATGTTCCTTTGGTAAAAGAGATTGGGGGAAAAAGAGCTTTATTTAACACAATCCATGCTTTTGTCTTCCTGGTGCATTTTCTGGTATTCATTTGCAATGCATTTCTTGTTTATCACTCAGTAATGTGACTTGTTGCTAATAAGTATAGTCTCAAATAACTTTTTCCTTGGCACTGTGAAAGTATTTTTTTCAAGGTTATTTTCTCAAATTTTTTTTCAATCAAAATGAGGCTTGGTATTCAGTAATATATCTCCTATTATGAAAAAGAAAAATTATGAAACTGGAAAACACCTCAAACATCATTTATCAAAGCTTTTTCTTTCTTCCTTCCTTCCTTCCTTCCTTCCTTCCTTCCTTCCTTCCTTCCTTCCTTCCTTCCTTCCTTTCTTTCTTTCTTTCTTTTTATTTATTTTTTTTTTTTGGTTGGTAGTGGAGCTAGAACTCTGGGCTTGAGGGCTGTCCCTGTGCTCTTCAGCTCAAGGCGAGTGTTCTACCCTTGAGCCTCAGCACCACTTCCGGTTTTCTAGTGGTTTATTGGAGATAAGAGTTTCACAGGCTTTCCCGCCCAGGCTAGCTTTGAATCGCGATCCTCAGATCTCAGCCTCCTGAGTAGCTAGGATTATAGGAGTGAGCCACCAGCGCCCAGCTATCAAAGCTTTTTTGTTAAAATGATATCCCCATGAAATGCTTTGGAAAAACATTTGAGTGTTTTTGACAGTCATTCAGTGAAAAATGGGTCCATGGTCATAGAATTTTTGAGCATTAGAGGCTCTAAGAAATCATTTGCTAAAGAAAGTGACCTATTTTTCTTAATCCATAATTTCTCATAAGCCTTTGACACAAATAAGTTTTTAAGCATAAATAGCGTTTAAGGAACAACATGTTGGGTTGTAAAACACTTTGGGAAGTACTAGTTTTTATAAATTAACTGAACTCCCACATTTTATAATTGAGGTAATTGAGGCACAGAAATTTGTGTTATTTATCATATCTAAGAACAATGCTGTATACAAAGTAGATGCTCAGTAATTGTTTAGTAGATTGAATGATATATTCATATATAGATAAGTATGAGAGCCAGAACAAAAATCCAGATGACCTGATATTCTTACATCTGTCACATTTAATGATAATACAGTACATTTATAGTCAGCATTATATAAACTGATGACAAATAAAAGATTGTATTGTTGCTATTAAGGTGTCACAGGCCTGGCACTGGTGGCTCATGCCTGTAATCCTAGCTACTCAGGAGGCTGAGATCTGAGGATCGCGGTTCAAAGCCAGCCTGGGCAGGAGAGACCGTGAGACTCCTATCTCCAATAAACCACCAGAAAACCGGAAGTGGCGCTGTAGCTCAAGTGGTAGAGCGCTCGCCTTGATTTGAGCTGAAGAGCTGAGGGACAGCGCCCAGGCCCAGAGTTCAAGCCCCACGACGGACCAAAAAATAAATAAATAAATAAAAATAAAAATAAAATAAAAGGTGTTACATGCTGGCTAAATAAGGCAAACAAAAACTTGGAAAAGTTTATGAGTGTCTTAAATTTTTTAGGCCACAATTATCTTTTTAAACTATAAGACTGTCAAATGTTGGTCCCTCAATATTGTTGAGATCACTTTGGGTTTGGAAAAATACCATTCAAGTCTGTCTAAAGGCATCTAAAAGTGTAATTTTCTGGTAGTATTTCTAGTCCCATGATTCTCACAAAATTCTTCAGTTCATTTTGGTCTAGGAAGTAATGGATCTTCTGTAAAGAAGTGTTAATACCAAGGTGACCATCACACACACACACACACACACACACACACACACACACACACACACACACACACACACACACACACACACACACACACACACACACACCAGATTCTCCCACTTCTTATTAGGTTTATTTTTTTGTTTTGGTTCTTAGATGCTTGATATTTTTTTCTTGGTATTCTTTTCATAAATCATTGTGCTATATATAAGGAACATCTTGGGAAAAGACTCCATTTTGACATGATATTTTTGGTCATTGGTAAAGTCATATTTCAGCATCACTGGAAAAATATATGGTAAGATGAACTTCTTGGGTTGAACTTGATCTTTCCACTTGAAAGAGAGCTTAAATTAGATAGTATCTGCCATTGTCTTACAACAGGTATCATCTCTCAGGAATGATACTATTTGTTGAGAAAGAAAAGGTGACAATAGGAAAGGGAAATGGGTTCAGAAATTACCTCACACCTTTTGTTTGTCTTCCAAAGCCTGTGTGTAGTTTTTATTGCTGGAAATAAACATATATCATGATTCGTGTTTGGGGGTTCACATCAGTATCAGAAGTTTTTATGGCCACACTGCTGGTTGCTTGATATAACCCAGGAATTTGTGCTGTGTTTTCTCAACTGCCTTTGTAAACACCATAGCCTTAATAGATCATTTTGAAAGAAGTTACCATCCTGCTACATCCATTGGTAGCCTACTTTCAAGTTTCTGACATATCCTTAATCTGATGCTCAGACTTGTCATTTGGATCAATAGCAAACCAGATAAGATGTCTTCTACTTGCAAGGCTATGGCTATAAAAGGTATTTGAAAAATAAATTCACTTTTTATGTCCATGCCACAAACCTGGGGAGTACTAATTTGTCATTTGTCTCTCCATCTGTCTGTAAACAGTCAGTTAAATTGGTTATTGATGAGAATAAGGTGAATTATACTTGAAGCAAGACTAATATAGAAATAAACTTCATAATAAGTAGCTTAGATTCCTACAAAATTGTGACATCAATGGGCTGTTAATCTTAACTGTAATTTCTGTTTTAAAATAATGAGTATTTAGTTTTATATTGTTTTCTATTCAAATCATCAGTAAAAAGTAATTATAAAGTGTGCTTTACAAACTGCTCAGATACAATATTTAACCTTCATCTAACCATTGTACAATTTGTTATTTGTTTGAAAAATATTTATCTTGTGCTTGTTATATATGAGACACTATGCCAGGCATTATGGATTCTGTGTTTGTGGTAATAGATGTTGATAAAATTGTAGCATTTTCAAGTTAGAAAAAAACCTGGAAATCATCTACTCCACACTTCTCATTTTATAGGAGACTAAATTGTAGTCTATAAATAAATCATGGTCATCCAGCTATTTAGTGGCTTTTTTCTCCTGTTCTAAACACAAACCTGATGGTTCTTTTTAAAGCAAACCCATAGTTTCCTCTAGTTGAATTGTATTTCCTTGTCTGTGAAGGGAAAACAAGTCTAGTTTTCATAATAAGGACATTGTGACTATTTACTGATTATGTGCAAGCATTTTGAAACTGAAGTGGAATTGAGAGTAAGAAACAACTCCTGTCAGTGGACAGGAGAAAGTATAGCAGAATAGAAATGGTGGTTCCTCAGGTTTATGAGGTACAAGCTGACTGCAGTTTCCTTTTTGTACCGTTCTTTATGTTTGAAATTCCTTTAAAATGAGTATGTTATTTTATGGCACGAATAAAAAGTTGTTTCTCTTTTTCTTCTATCTTTCTATTTTGACATAGTTCCAGGTTTACAGAAAAGTCACAAACAAGTGCTAAGAATTTTTTTGTAGCCTTCACTCAAATTCCCCTATTGTGCCCATCTAACCACCTGTGCCTTCTCCTTGCTCAGTGTTTGTGGGTATGTAGACATTGTCTTCTAAACCATGTGGAGTCCACTGCAGGTGTGTTACTCCTTTGTCCCAAATCTTCAGTGTACATTTCTTGACAACAGAGCATACTAAAGTTTTTATTCTAGTCACATTGTCCTCATCCCCACACAAACTATCTTCCTCTATCCAGCTGTTTTAAGCTAGTTTAATTGTATAGACTTTTTTTTTTTTCTAGTTATGGGGCTTGAACCCTGGGCCTGGGCACTGTCCCTGAGATCTTCAGCTCAGGACTAGTGCTCTATCACTTGAGCCTCAGCCCTGGTTTTCTGGTGGTTAATTGGTGATAAGAGTCTCATGGACTTTCCTGCCCTGGCTGGCTTTGAATCATAATCCTCAGATCTCAGCCTCCTGAGTAGCTAGGATTACAGGTGTGAACTACCAGCGCCTGGCCTTGTATAGACCTTCTTACAGATGTAGCTCAAGCAGGGTGCCAGTGGCTCACGCCTGTAATCCTAGCTACTCAGGAGGTTGAGATCTGAGGATCGAAGTTCAAAGCCAGCCCTGGCAGGAAAGGCCGTGAGACTCTTATCTCCAATAAACCACTAGAAAACCGGGAGTGGCGCTGTGGCTCAAGCAGTAGAGCGTTCCCTGCTCCCCTTGAGCTGAAGAGTGCAAGGACAGCGCCAGAGTTCAAGCCCCACGACTGATTAAAAAAAAAAAAAAAACATGTAGCTCAGGCATTTTCTCTGAGAACCTTAACTGGTTCCTCAAGAATGGATTAGGGGGCTGGGAAGGTGGCTCAGTGGTAGAGTGCTTGCCTTGCATGCATGAGGCCCTGGGTTCGATTCCTCAGCACCACATAAACAGAAAAAGCCAGAAGTGGCGCTGTGGCTCAAGTGATAGAGTGCTTGCCTTGAGCTGAAGGGCTGAGAGACAGCACCTAGGCCCAGAGTTCAGGTCCACGACCGGCAAAAAAAAAAAAAAAAAAAAAAAAAAAAGAATGGATTAGGTACTTCTCTTCAGAGTTCCTCCTACTATTTGTCTTTTTTTTTTTTGGTCAGTCTTGAGGCTTGAACCTGGGGCTGGGCGCTGTCCCTGAGCAATTTTTCTCAAGGCTAGTGCTCTGCTACTTTAAGCCACATTGATACTTCTGGTTTTCTGGTGGTTCATTGGAGATAAGGGACTCACAGACTTTCCTACCCAGGCTGACTTTGACACAATCCTCAGATCTCAGCCTGCTGAGTAGCTAGAAATATAGGTGTGAACCACCAGAGCCCAGCTTACTGTTTGTCTTTACATCTGTCATGGGACTGATCTCCTTGTATTACAGTAGTAAATACCATTTGTATATGGCTTACTATCTGCCATGACTGAATTGAGGAACAGTGTAGGAATTAAGCCAATATAAGAGTTGATATATGTGGCTTCAGAGGATTTGTATAGGAAAGGTATATGAAGACAAATTGATCGAAAGGGGTGAAAGTAAAACTCGAAACTGTCTTTGTGTCGTACTTTAAATAAAATTCAGGAAGTATTGGTTATCTATATCAAAGGATGTGGACAATAGCTTGAGAACAAGATAGAGACCTGGCAACTACAAATCAAGAACATATTCAGTTTCCTTCTCCTTCATGGGGTCATCATTCCTGATCTAGCCCTCTCTTCTCCCTACAAGGGTCTGAAAGCACATCCTTCTGTCTGTACCCTTTTGTGTATTATCTTTTCCTTGCTTATACTGGGTTGTAGATGAATATCTGGAATGGGAACGGACTAGTTCTCATAGTGTAGACTTCTAGACAAGGAGCACCAGCATCTCCTAGAAAGTTATTCAGAGTGTGAATTGTGGGTCTTTCACCAGACCCAGTAAACAAGAACTGAAGGAGAAACTCAGCAATCTGCTTATTCAAGCCCTCCAAATGATCCTGATGGATGCTTGGATTTTAGAACACAAAAGAATTGTGCCCCCAATAAAATGTTATCGATGAGAAACACAATATACTTCATAATTATCTCAAGTGATTATGCCAACCTAAAGCACTGGTCTATAGAAGAGAGGGAAGCTCACAACCATGATAGAATTGTCCTTCTGAAATAAGTATTACAGAATCTCATAACTATATAATATATGGTATGTAAAGTATATATATATATATATATGCTGTAGATAATACACTATCTATCTATATATATATATATACACTATCTATCTATCTATCTATCTATCTATCTATCTATCTATCTATCTATCTATATATATATATATAGTCTATATTCATCCAGAAACATCTAGCACTGAGAAAAGAAGCCTCCAAATCAACAGTAACTTTCTATAGTTTCTTCTCAGAGAGAAAAGCCTGTCTTCTCTTTTTTTTTTTTTTCTTTTGACAGTAACATTTTCTCTTTCTCTGTGGTATTTGACTACATGCCACTTGATAGCTCTGTCTATCCCTATGGAAACAAAGTTAGTAGATGGAGCCAAGGCTTGGAGGAGGCACTGGGGAGAAATATTAGAAGAGTTCAGCCACAGAGCAACTAAAGATGTTGCCTTTCCTTCAGTCAAATCCTCTTTGAGAGCCAGAATCTGTTTCAAGCCAGAGAGATGTTCTTGGCTGATGTATTGTCTAGCTACTCTGCCAGATGGATGAGCATCTTAAACTTGGAAAATAGCAAATAAAGCCCTTATTTTGTCCTTGAAAAATCACCATTCTTAGCCTTAGCTTAGAGGATTGTTGGGTAACTTTTAAAAATGCTTTCAAAGATTTGCTTAAGGTGGCAGGTCAGTGATGTAGCTACCATTATAAACAATTAGAAATTTTAGCTATAAAACACAATGTTTAAGCTTGCCTATCAGATTAAGGAAAGAAAGAGAATGTCTGTCACTGGGAAAAGCAATGAAGATTTAATTTCCTACTCAAAGCTCAGTGAGATGTTATCTTTAAATAACTCAATTGTTGCAACTATTTGCTTTCCTATAAAAATTCACTTTGAAAACTAAGAAACCAGAGTAAAAAGCAGACACTTAAATTAACCAAGACAGGAAAGCTGGAAGTGGAGATGTGGCTCAAGTGGTTGAGCTCCAGCCTTGAGATGAGATCTAAACAAGACGATGAGTCCCTGAATTCAAGCCTCTGTACTGGCTCATACACATACATACAAGCAGGAAAAACATCTTAGAAGTATTTATATTCTATATTTTACATGACAATGATACCTTATGATCTAGGAAAAGAATGCTAGATTTATTACAGAGATGAATGTATATATAGAGATATAGATATAGATGTAGATATATATAGATACATATAGTTTATGTTCAGCCAGGATATAGATTCATGTTGCCAGTTTATGTGGTTTTATTTTTTGAACTAATCATTGTATTTACAGAAAACAGTTGAGGCAATTATTAATACAAATTACTTACAAATCTATATGTATATCACTCTCCTCCAATGTTTAGATCCATGTATATCTGCTGTGTGTGTGTGTGTGTATACTGGAGGTTCAACTTAGGGCCTAGGTGGTATCTCTTAACTTTTTTGCGCAAGACTGGTACTCTACCACTTGACCCACAGCTCTATTTTCAGCTCTTCGATGACTAATTAAAGAGTTTCACAGACTTTCCTCACGGATTTTGATGCCTGGGTTGGCATCAAATCACAATTCTCAGACCTCAACTTCTTGAATAGTTAGGATTACAGACATGAGCTACAGGCACGCAGCTTCCTTATTTCTCTATATATTTATATAGATGGTCCCCTTCAAAAGGATCTCAATTTGAGACTAGTTGAAAAGAAATGTTAATGACACCCCACCTCAGTTAATAAGTTGGGCGTAGTGGTGCAGGTGCATGATCCCAGGTATTCAGGAGGCCATAGGTAAGATCATGGTCTGAGATCACCCGAGGCAAAAACACTAGACCTACCTGAAAAATAACTCAAGGAGAAATAGGCCAGGGCTGGAGGAGAGTATAACTCAAGTGGAAAAAGGTCAGCCCCAGCCAGCACAAGGCCTTAAATTCACACCCCAACAAATAAGAGTTTAAATATACTAAATAACTGAAAGTTAATTGGTTAAATTTTTTTTGTCAGTCCAGGGGTTTGAACTCAGGGTTTGGGCACTGTCTCTGAGCTTCTTTTGCTCAAGGCTAATATCTACCACTTGAGCCACAGCACCACTTCTGGCTTTTTCTGTGTATGTGGTACAGAGGAATGGAACCCAGGGCCTCATGCATGCTAGGCAGGTACTCTACCACTAAGCCATATTCTCAGTCCAATTGGTTAATTTTTAAAACTCTAAAATCTTTTTTTTTTTTTTTTGTCAGTTGTGGGGATTGAACTCTGGGCCTGGGTGCTGTTCCTGAGCTCTTTTACTCAAGGCTAGTACTCTACCACTTGAGCCACAGCACCACTTCTGACTTTTTCTGCTTATGTGGTGCGGAGGAATCAAACCCAGGGCCTCATGCATATAAGGCAAGCACTCTACCACTGAGCCACCTTCCCAGCCCCTGAGCTACATTCCCAGCCCCCTGGTTTTCTTATGGTTATTTCTAAGATAAGAGTTTCACCGACTTCCCTGCCTGGGCTGGCTTTGAACCACAATCCTCAAATCTCAGCCTCCTGAGTAGCTAGGATTACAGGTGTGAGTCACCAGCACCTGGCTAAATCTTTATTCTTTTTTTTTTTTTTTTTTTTTTTTTTGGTCGATTGTGAGGCTTGAACTCTAGACCTGGGCACTTTCCCTGAGCTCTTTAGCTCAAGGCTAGTGCTCTACCACTTGAGCACAGCACCAATTCCTGTTTTCTGAGTGGTTTATTGGAGATAAGAGTCTCACTGCCTGGTCTGGCTTTGAACTGTTATCCTCAGATCTCAGCCTCCTGAGTAGCTAGGATTATAGGCATGAGCCATTAGCACTCAGCTAAATCTTTATTCTTAATCCTAGTTTTCCTCCCATCTGTTCAGTTGTTTATACCAATCTCCATCTTTTACCCTTTCAGGAATATTCTTATATATTTCACTGATCAGTTTCTTGGCAATATTTCTCTCCCTTCCTCCCTCCTTCCCCCCCTTTCTCTCTCTCTCTCTCTCTCTCTCTCTCTCTCTCTCTCTCTCTCTCTCTCTCTCTCTCTCTCTCTCTCTCTCTCTCTCTCTCTCTCTCTCTTTCTTCCTCTCTCTTTCTTTCTTTTGTTTTCTTGCAGTACTGGGGTTTAAACCCAGAGCCTCAGACTCACTCACTAAGTACTCTATCACTTGAGTCATTTCCTCATTCTTTGTACTTTGGTTATTTTTGAGATAGAGTGTTTGTATTTTTCCCAGGTTGGCCTGGACTGGCATCCTCCTATTTACATCTTCCACTGTGAATGGGATGACCACCGTAACATGCCACCACACCCAGCTGTTTCTGATCAGATGAGTCTTTCATCTTTTTGCCACGGCTGGCTTGGAACCAGGATTCCCTTGAGTAGGGAGGATTATAGGTGTGAGCCACTATGTCCCGCAGGATTTCTCCTCTTGCTTGCTATAATAACTCCCTACTTGTTCTCCCTGTGTAAAGATTTGCTCTCCTCAGATCACTGCTTCTTCAACTCCCAGAGTATTTTCTAAAAATATAGATCCAGTCATGTCATTTTCTGAAATTCTTCATTATTTCCTACCTTAGATCACTGTGGCTGCTATAACAAAAATATCAACTAGATGGCTGGAATTAAAAAACATTTTTTTTTCTCAGTGTGGAGACACTGGCAGATTCTGTATCTGACTAGGACCTGCTTCCTGCTTAATAGATGGCTGTCTTCTGGCTGTCCTCCTGTGGAAGAAAGGAACAAAAGAGCTATCTGCTCCTTCAGAGTTCATGAGAATGGCTTCCTGAGTGGAGACCCAAAAGGCCCTACTTAACACACGGTTAGAATTTCAGCATATGAATTTTGAGGGAATACATTCAGTCAACAGCCCTCTTCTTTACCCATATGACACATTTTAGGGGCCTTATCATATAACATTAGACGGTTCATTTCTCTTGCTCCTGCCTGCCTACCTAATTATGTTGAAATAGTTTATTCCATATTACAATATTATAGAATTACTTTATTTGGGGGGGGGCAGTCCTGGGGCTTGAACTCAGGGCTTGGGCATTGTTCCTGACCTTCTTTTGCTTAAGGCTAGCACATTATCACCTGAGCTTAAGGCTAGCACATTATCACTTGAGCCACAGTGTCACTTTTTCTGTTTATGTGGTACTGAGGAATCAAAGCCAGGGCTAGGATTTGATTCTAGGGTCTAGGATTTGCTTCTACCCTTCATATATATAAACTCAGAGGTTGGACTGCTACTGTTGTATGGATGCTGGCAATAGACATAAAACTCTAGGATCAGAGACGAAGGAGTCTATTAGTTTTGACACAGCAAAAAAGCAGGAGCTCCCTCCCATGTGTTTGCGTAGACCTCCCTTGCCCAGGAAACCCTGGAGAGCTGTAAGACTTAGGTGGGTACTTTTACATGGTGGGTCTCCATCACAACTGAGAAGAAAAGCACCAAACTTTAGGAACCTCCCACTTTTATATTAAGCACTACCTAAGTCTAGAGGAAGAATGACTTTATCCATTCAAATACATCTCTGAGAAGTTAAAGAGTAGAAGAGTAGTCTAGATAACAATAGGTCAACTCTCGCATTCTGGGCATACCCAATAAGAACATGAGGGATGCTTACGGCCCATTGTAGATTTCCTCATCAACAACCTGATTGATTGTATCATTCCATTAGGGACTGATCAGCAGAGGCTAGGACCAGATCACTTTGATGAGTTTCATACAGTTCTTAATTAACAGCACTCCCCATGTCAGTGTATGAAAATGTCCTGCAGTGTTAACTTCAGTGATATTCCCCTGTGCTCTAGATTATGTCAAGCGTGAAATAGTACCAGAGGAGACTGTAAGTCTAACTTAAATAGCCAGCATATAGTCTGAGGACAGTCTATTTCCTATTGTGATCCATGCAAGGAAATTTTCTTGGTCATCTTTGGTGTTAAAGCCTCCAAACCCAATGCAGGAACATTCCAGGGCCTATTTTCTTTCACATACAAACACAGGACTTTAAACATAGGCAGAGGGGCTGGGAAGGTGGCTCAGTGGTAGAGCGCTTGCCTTGCATATGTGAGGCCCTGGGTTCAATTCCTCAGCACCACATAAGCAAAAAGAAAAAAGCCGGAAGTGGCGCTGTGGCTCATGTGGTAGAGTGCTAGCCTTGAGCTGAAGAGCTGAGGGACAGCGCCCAGGCCCAGAGTTCAGGCCCCACGACCGGACCCAAAAAAAAAAAAAAAAACATAGGCAGAAGTCAGTTTAGCTTAGTATTTGCTAATCATGGATTGCCATTACATTGATTTGCCTAAGCCTTATGATAGTGTCACCAAGTAATTGCAGCTTTAGTTATCATATGTGCTATCATGCAAGGCTATTCATATAGCCAAAGAACATAAAGATTTATAGCCATTAGATTAAAATAAGGTTGTACCAGTACCTGTATGTCTGCGTGTACCAGTGGGTCTGCACTAATGGGTATTGATGAAGAGCTACCATTGTTGGCATCAAGCATAACAGAAGAATCCGAACTATGAATGGCTATCTGAAGTTTTCCATTTGGAATCCTTGGGGTGGAGGTGATGAACAAGAAACAGGTCAGACATCTTGCCTTAGATGTCGTTTGATTCAGGTGGTGAGCCATCTTTGTTTCACCAAAATGCAGTACCAGATCTAGAGAATAGAGTACTATGCTCTCCTCAGATGCTAAAGTTTTTTACTTTACCCCTTTGGTTAGAAAAGTACTGTGTCTCATCCAAGTAATTATAACTTCACCTTAGACTCAACCATACCCTCTTTGTACCCATACTTTTCATCTAGAAGGCTGATGTGTATAGGATAAATTTATTGAGACATGGTATATATCTCCTCCTGAGGGCCACTATTTAGAGGTCTTAGTGATCAATGTATTCAATCAAGTGACCATTGGGATATTTATGATCTAGAATCCGAGAAGCATTTTAGGGACAAGAAGCATTTTAATGAAGAATGAACAGAGCAGAAGCCCAAGTTTTTAAACAAAAGTTTTTAAACTTTTGCCCTGGTTATGACCCAGGAGATTACAAGGAACCCTTTCTAGGGATGGACACATTCAATAACCACACTGCCTCCCTCAAGTGTTTAAGCTAGGAGGATAACAAGTGTAGAGCTAGAAATATTTTTGAGTTGGTTTTTAAATAGTCTGCTCTCCATAGACTCAGACGCTTAAGGATCACAAAGAACAAGGAATGTCCACCAAAATACCTTAACTATTGGTCTGTTGGTCTTTGTGATTTAAAAAAAAAAAATCATCACACCATAGTCAGACTAGATGGTCTTGAAACTTAAAAACATGCAACAGTTCTTTTCAAGGCCCTCTGGGACATGGCTACAGTAAGATAATTAGACTGTCACAGCAACATCGTGGCCTGAAAAGTCAATGGTGCTAAGACACAAGCTTGGCCCAGGAGGATGTAGGAAAAGGTTCCTGCTGGGAACAAGTAGAAGCAAAACTCTATGTAGTGTGGACTATTTCTCCAGAAAGAAAAGAGGTCATCATGACAAGAGACTTATGTGCAGTGATAGATTTTTGCATCACAAGTCTACTTTTTACTCAGTCCATGATTAGGGATTCATTGCCATATCTAACACAAAGATGGAGACAGATGGCAAAAGGCCAATGACCTGGGTGCTGCACATCTTTTCATTAGTGAACTGGCCCTTACAGTGGGTGTCTACTCTTGTGATCCAGACTCTCTGATTGGCAGCCACAATTTGTTTCTCTAGTTCATAGTCCCAGTCCATTGTCTCTAGTCTTTTAAGTGGAAGACCTGATGACTACCATCATCACAACAGTCCAGGAATTAGTACAAGGATGATCATGAGGAGTATTGTCTAAGGTAAGGTCGTGGCTTTCATATCAGCCTAATGGGCTGAGTGACCCCTCTACTATCAATCTTCCAGTTACCACTGAGGCTAGACACTTCTGCCTTTCTGGATATCAACTTTACATTGGAACCCAAACATCAGTAAAGCAAGATGAGGGACTTAGGGGAAACTTTGTATCAGGGCGACCCTAAAGATAGATTCACAGTACAATAGGCATGTGTGTTCATTCACTTATTTTTGTATTCACTTTTGAGCAGCTGCTCACTTTTATCTCAACTAATGAACTTCTGTATATTTCATTCTGCCCAGTCAGATAGTCAGGTCCCATGTCTCTCTACCATTCATCTCTGTTTGGAATTCCTCGGCTTAGCAACTACCACCATGTTGCTTTTAGCTTGCTGATAAAAGCAACATCCCTTCTGCCTTCCCACAGGAAAGTGAACAAAGACCAAAGCCCTATTTGGAAAGCTTGCTTTAATCCTTCTTCTCTCCATTCTGGTTCATTAACAGATAAGCTGATGGAGTCCCTTATACCCCCAAGCCTTGCCTACCACTTGGGCATGATCTCAAGAAGTCTTCTCACCCCTGAATCTGAAGATGCCTGAGGATGGTCTGTAGGGCCTTTTCCTTACTCATTAAGAAAATAGCATTTCATCCTCCTTCACTACCTAGTCACTTCTTTTTTTTTTTTTTAATTGTGAAAATACTGTACAGAGAGGTTATCACTTCTAAGATTGAAACTTACCCTATTTAGAGGCTAGCAGTTAGCTGCAGATGCTGGCAAAGAACACAAGACTTTTACCAGAGACAAAATGCCTTGTTGTTGATGGCAGAGCAAATAGTCTAACATTTGTGTGTTTGTATCAGTTTCCCGTAACTCTAAGTAGTATGGAAATGATATAGAAGACCAGACATACCACAGTGGGTTTGCATGACATCTGAGGAATGCTGAATTTTGAGAATCTCTAGTTTTTAGTAATTACTAAGTAAGCCTGTTCTTTGTCCTCATTTCTCAAGACTGCTTGCTAAAAACTCACCTCTGAGAAATGACTTCCGTTAAGAGGATTCAAGCCTCTGTATCCTTTAGCATGCCCAGTGAGTATATGCAGGAGCACTCATTTCCTCTCCCAAACTATTGTGTTACTTGTAAGACTTATTTGTATCTGCAACTGTGGTAGAAAAGTTGCACTGATTACTGGTAATTGTGACCTATATACTTCCTAGGGATAGTGATTCTTTTTAAAAATTAATATAGCAAATGCCTTGCAAGTTTATAAATATATAATTATATAGATAACATTAAAATTAATAACCAGTCATGTTCTCATTATTTCCATTTCAATTTTAAATAATATATTTTTGGTTTATAATGTAGTTAGCATTTAGCATGATATTTGGCAGAATGTCATCTTTACATTTATATTTGCTATTATGAATATAGTTATAATATTTCTGGGACAGAATTATATACAAGCCTATAAATGAACCAAAAATACAGTGATCATTTTTTATGTAAGTGAATAATTGTGTTCTCCTCAAGTACAAGGGAGAATATAAAGGGTTGAGACGCAGAGAAAACATGAATGCAAAGAGTTTAATGGGGAGACAAACAGAACTCAAAGTATTATTTTTGCAAAACATCTGGAAAGGGGTTGTTACAGACAATGGGAACCAAGTTTTAGGCATGGATGTATGTTAAAGAAATTGTTTCAGCTTAAGAGAAGACAGATATCAAAGGCTCTTAGTGTCTAGACATTAAAAATATGATAACCATTTGAAGAGTAAATGTAGAAGTAAAGGTGCAGAATGCATTGAAGATCAGCTGCTAATTATCTAGATGTTAGTTAAAGGCACTTCCTAGGAAGAGATAACAGTCTTGAAGAATACACAGCTTCACCTGGCTCTGGGAGAGACCCCTTTATTTCCAACGAGTGATTCAAACATGGTAGAATCTTCACTAAAGAGGACACTTGGAAGTTTTGTATATATTTTTACCTTAATCCAATCTATGCCTTCAGAGAAGGCTGTTTGGAGAGGTAACAGGAGTTTTAAACTTTTTTGCAAATTACAAGTCTCAGGACCAAGCAGCTACCCCTCCCAATCCCACCTAAGTGAGAGTAACTGTAGTATTCTAGTCACTGGAGACAGGACTCTTAAGAGATAGTTGGAGCTGAATTTAAGCAAACAGGAGAATAAGCAAAGAGGAAAAAAAATAAAAACAAAGAAACAAAATCTCTTTAAAGTCCATTGTAGAATCTTTAGGTTCTCTTTTTTTTTTTTTTTTTCGGTCGTGGGGCTTGAACTCTGGGCCTGGGCGTTGTCCCTTAGCTCTTCAGCTCAAGGCGAGCGCTCTACCACTTGAGCTACAGCGCCACTTCCGGTTTTCTGGTGGTTTTATTGGAGATAGGAGTCTCACGGTCTCTCCTGCCCGGGCTGGCTTTGAACCGCGATCCTCAGATCTCAGCCTCCTGAGTAGCTAGGATTACAGGCGTGAGCCACCTGCGCCCGGCTCTTTAGGTTCTCTTAAATATAGAATCCTGTCATCTGCAAATAGAAATGGTTTAACTTCAACTTTCCCTTTTGAATTCCTTTTATGTATTTCTCTTACCTATTGTTCTGGCTATGAATTCAAATACCTTATTGAATCAGAGAGAAGAGAGTGGACACTCTTAACTCATTCATTCCTGATTTCAGAGAAAATAGTTTTTCTCCATTCAATACAATAATGGGTTTGTTTTATGTAGTCTTTATTTTGTTGAGGTATCTTCCTTCTATTTCTAGTTACTTCTGAGCTTATATTATGAAAGGATGCTGAATTTTGTCAGAAGCTTTCTCTGCTTCTGTTGAAATGATCATGTGGGGATTTTTTTGTTTGCGGTGTTTTGTTTATTTACTTTATGTATTATATTACATTAATCTACTTACATACATTTTACCATCCTTGAATCCTTGGAATAAAATTGGCTTTATCATGTTGGTGACTTGTTTAAAATGTGTTTCTAGATTTGGCTTACAAGTGTTTCATTGAGAATTTTTTCATCCATGTTCATCAAGAAAATTGGTCTGTAACTTTCTGTTTTGTTATACCCTTATCTGGTTTTGCTATTAGGGTAATAATACTGGCTTCACCGAATACATTTGGTAGTATTCTTTACATTTGTATTTTTGGAGTAGTTTGAGTACTATTTATGTTCTTTAGCTGTCTGATAGAATTCAGCAGTGAATCTGTCCAGTCTTGAACTTTTCTTTGTTGGGAGATTCTTAATTACTGATTCGATCTCATTGCTTGGTATAGATCTGTTTAAGTTGTTTATGTCCTCTTGGTTCAATTTTGTTGTCATACATGCCAAGGAATCTGCCCATTTCTTCTTCTTTTTCCAGTTTGTTGGAGTGCAAGTTTTCAAATATTCTCTAATAATCTTCTGAATTTTATTTGTATCTGTTGTAATAGCCCCTGTTGTAATATCCCCCTTTTCATCTTTTAATTTGGGGTCTCCTCCCTTATTCTTTTGTTTAGTTTGTCTCAAGGTTGGTTGATCTTACTTATCTGTCTGAAGAACCAACTGTTTCATTGATTTTTTTGTATTGATCCTAGTCTCCATTTCAGTAATTTCTACTGCTACTACTACTACTACTACTACTACTATTATTATTATTATTATTATTATTATTATTATTATTATTATTATTATTATTATTATTATTATTATTACCAGTCCTGGGGCTGGAATTCAGGGTCTGGGTACTGTCTCTGAGCTTCTTTTGCTCAAGGCTAGCACTCTTCCACTTGAGCCACAGTGCCACTTCTGGTTTTTTCTGTTTTTGTGGTTCTGAGGAATGGAACCCAGGGCTTCATGAATGCTAGGCAAGCATTCTACCACTAAGCCACATTCCCAGCCCTCTTTTGGTTTTATAATTGGATTGTTCTTGTTTTCCTAAGAGGTTGAGCTGCATCATTGGGTGTTTTATTTGGGATCGTACTGATTTTTCTGATTTAGGCAGCACAACTATAAACTTTATCACAGCTTTTCCTGTGTCTCACACAATTCAGTATGTTATGCTTTACTTTCATTTGAATCTAGGAATTTTTAAATTTCATATTTAATTTCTTCAGTGACCAACTGATTATTCAGAAATATCTGGTTCAATTACCATGTATTTAAATATTTTTGTAGCTTTCATTACTATTTTTTGTTTTTGTTTTTGTTTTTTGGGTCCGGTCATGGGCCTGAACTCTGGGCCTGGGTGCTGTCCCTCAGCTCTTCAGCTCAAGGCTAGCACTCTACCACTTGAGCCATAGCACCACTTCCGGCTTTTTTTTTTTCTGGTTATGTGATGCTGAGGAATCGAACCCAGGGCCTCATGCATGCAAGGCAAGCTCTCTACCACTGAGCCACCTTCCCAGCCCCTCATTACTATTGATTTTTAACATTATTCTGTCTTTTTTTTTTTGTATTTACTATGTCTCATTTTATTGCCTAAAATATTATGTTTTAGAGAAAGCTACATGAGCTGCTGAGAAGAATGTATAATCTTCATCAATGGTGTTTAGTCCTAATTGTCTTGGTTGATTTTTTTTTTCCTGGATGGTCTGTCTGTTGATAGTAAGTAGGGTATCAGGGTTACTGACTATCATTGTATCTTAACTTATCTGTCCCTTTTTGTTCAGTAAAGTTTAAACTTGGGAAGAAAGAAATAACAAAAACACTGACATTAGATAAATATATTTTTGGAAGTGTAATATCTTCTTGCTGAATTGTTCCCTTTAAAGATTTCACTTAAAAAATTGCTAGATCTGATAAACACTTTGAACCTGACAATATATAAAATCTATATACAAAAATCAGTAGCTTGTCTAAACAGAAAATGAACAAACTGGGCAAAAAATCAGGACAGCAATATCATTCACAATAATCTCAAAATATTAAATACCTTGGAATTAAGTTAACTAAAGAAGTGGAAGATCTGTGTAGTAAAAACTATAAATCACTGAAGGAAGAAATGAAAGAAGACAGACACAGATGGAAAGATCCTTCTCTTCTCACAGATCAGCAGAATCAATATTGTAAAAATGGCTATTCTACCAAAACAGTCTACATATTCAATATAATCCTCATCAAAATTACAATGACATTCTTCATAGAGACAGAAAAATGAATCCTACAGTTCATGTCAGAGCACAAAAGACTTCAAATAGTCAGAACAATCCTAAGCAAAAATAAAACAATGCTGGAAGAAGTATCAAATATATGACTTCAAATATACTACTGAGCCATTGTGACAAAAGCAACAAGGTACTGGCACAAAAACATACGTACATAAAACCTAATAGAATGGAAGACCAAGAAATAACTCTACACAGTTATAGCCTGGTGAGTTTTGACAAAGACACCAAAAATGCATTGGAGAAAAGATAGTGTCTTCAACAGATGGTGCTAGGAAAAGTAGGTATCTACATATAAAGGATTGTCTCCTGTCCTGTGCTAATATCCATTCAAAGTGGGTCAGATATCTTAATGTAAGACCTGAAACTTTGAAACTACTAAGGAAAACACTGGAACATATAGATATAGGCAATAACTTCCTGAGTAGAACTGTAATAACTCAGCAAACAAAAGCAAGAGTTGATAAGTAGGAATGCATCAAAGTTTAAAAAAAAAAAAGAAAGAAACTTCTGCACAACAAAGGAAATAGGAAGTAGAATGAAAAGACAGTCTCTATAAAGGAAGAAAATCTTTACCAGCTTACATCTGACAAGGAACTATTAATAATATTCATGGAAAATATAAAAGAGCTAAGAAAAAGTGAACTAAACTCCCAAACAATCAACAACCTACTGATTTAGTAAGTGGGCAGATGAACTGAACAGACAATTCTTAAAAGAAGTACAAATTGCTACTACATATATATATATATATATATATACACATACATATATATATATATATATGAAGAAATGATCAATATTCCTAGTCCTAGGGGAAATCCAGGTCAAAATGACACTGAGATTTATCACACTCCAGTCAGAAGGGCCATCAAGAACATAAAAAAACAACTGCAGGCAAGGATATAGGGAAAAAGGAACCCATATATATGCTTGGAAGGAATGTAAATTAATTCAACCACTGGAAAACAAGGTGGCAGTTCCTTAAAAAATAAAAAAATAGAACTCCCATATGATCTAGCAATACTATCTGGGGCATATAGCTGGAGTGGAAGTCTGAATACATTTTCCTTGCAGAACTTCAGACTAGCCAACCTAAGGAAACAGTCTCATTGCCCTACAGCTGGTAAATGGATTGAGAATATGCGGTATGCATACACAATACAGTATTACTCATCCATAAAAAAGAATGAGATTACAACATTTGCAGGAAAAGAGATGGATGTGGAGATCATCATGTTAACTAAGCCAGGTTTTGAAGGACAAAGGCTACATGTTTTTTCTCATATGCATAATCTAGCCCTAAAAGATAAAATACACAAATATACATAGGTAGATGGATGCACACACACACACAATATAAGAGAATATGTGTGAAATATCACAGTGAAACTGCTTTGTATAATTAATATACACTATAGAAAATGTATCCCAGGAATGTGTAGCAGTTTCTGTTTTGAAATGAGTAACAGTGGAAGAGAAAGAATAGGAGCAGGGTAAATATGATCAAATTATTATATATGCATGTATGAAGATAGAACAATAAAACTTGTTGAAATTGAAGAAGGTAATAGAAGGCAAAGGAGACTGGTATGGGCATAAATTTGATCAGGGGACATTATATATATGTATATATATGTGTATGTATGTATGTATGAAAATATAATGAAACCCCTTATACTATCAATAAGTGCTGACTTAGTTCTCAAGAGTTATTTCACATGCTATTCTCTGCCTTTCAGAGATACACCCCTTTTCGTACATTTGAGGAAAATCCCACCACTCATGGGAAAGATACAAGAAATTCTGGGTGTTAGTAATTATAGGGAGAGTAGGATGGGAATTATGTCTCCCCAACAAAAAATAACCAACACCATTTTACTCATTCAGAAAAATGGGGTAAGGTTTTCATATTTCAGCGGCAGAGTACCCCTGATTCTATCAGAGTAATGTCTCTCTAGTGACCAGACAGGACCATTCTATAACTTCAGCTCTCCTATTCCTGCTCACCAGCCCTCGGAGTTTTCTTAAAGATATGCTTTTTTCATCTGCCTTTTCCTTCACTTTTGCACTGTTTTCTGCCCTGGCAGAAATTACAAAAGGAGATCCTCAAATAAGCAGTCCTTGCCACAGGACTAGTTTATTTGTAGCCCTGAAAGATAGGACTAAAGGATTAACTTCCAAATTCTCCCCACAGAATATGTACCTTATAACAATATTCTAAAAACCGGAGAAATCCTCATTTTACACAATCGTAAAGAAATATTGAGAATCCCCTTCCCACCCCCATATTGAGAAGGCTTTATGGGAAACAAAATGGTGTATATACCATGAGTCTCTGGGAAGTGGACAAATTAGCTTGCTTTTCTAATTATATTGTCCTTTTCCACTGAGAACAGACATATTTCCTGATTTTGTTCCGGTGCCAAAGGACCTAGGACTTCATGCATGTTGGGCAAGCCCTCCCTCACCGAGTTACACTCACACACCCCCACACCCCCACCTCCATCCTTGTGATTTCAGCTCTTAAGTTCTCTGTCCCTTCTGCTTGTTTCCAGAGTTTTAATTTGCATGTTGATAGGCACTTAATAATGCCTGTTTTAGAGAATAGAGAGGTTGACCATAGTCCAAGTGAATTATATTCTTTGTTGCCCTAGCTATCACAGACACCATCTGATAGGTCTCTGTCCTTTAGAACAGGAGAAGCCAGCCTGTTATAAAGCTGGTGCCTCCCCATGGTACCACTGGAATTCTAGTTGGGTGTGCCTCTGTTGGTCCTGATTAGCATAACTGTGGGTAGGGCCTGGATAGCTATCTGAATAAGAAAAAAAAAATAGGGTCATTCTTTGTTCTACCCAACCATCTACATTTCATTTTGCCTTCCCCACACTGAGAAACTGTTCCTAATAATCCAAGCAAACATTTGCTGAGTGTTTGCTTTGTCCACTGCTCTGAGTACTTTCCAAATATTATCTATCTCATTTCACATGCATAAGAATTTCAGGTACTACATTATTATCCCTGGTTTAAGAATGAGGAAATAGAGGGATGGGAGGATACTTTATTTAATCTGCAAATATTTCCCATGGTGTGAGTTGCAGAGACAAAATCTATATTGAAAGCTTTGTAATAAATAAAAGTGAAGTGGAAACATTGTATTCCTGCCTGTTTTATATCAAAGCCCAATGAATGTTTGTTGAATGAATAAATATTACTGATATGTGCCATGTTCTGTGAAGGTAACATCCCAAGAATGATGTAAAACATCAACAGGACAAGCACTGTGTCTGTAACACATTAGTCACCACCAGCAGGTAGTAGTTCCCCTTTTCTCCTGCCTATTTTTCTCTAATTTCACAATCAAAATGATTGTCTGATGGAATATCTTTAAAAGGTCATGATGAATTATTCTGTAATATTTGAAATGTTATACTCAGAAAGGTCAGACTTTATTTTTTAGTATGAAGTGTCATATGGATTTGTTTTTCCTGGGTACATTTTCATTTCTTTTCTTTTTTTTCAAAGAGCAAGAAATTTAGAGCAGGGTGCCCTCTTGAGGAAATTTTCGCACCTTTTTTCCCCCTCAAAGAACCTTTCTTTTTAAGAGCTGAATAAACTGAGAAGTATCGTTAAATGTTACCCACTGTTAATGAAAATTGAAGAAAAGAATTAAAATATGTGAGTGAGCAAATGACATCTATTTGAAAATTATTTTCTCAACTTCTTTGACCTACAATGGCAGTTGTAAATAAGATTCTTTTAAATTTTATTATTAAGCAGTTGTACAAAAAGAGTATAATTCCGTAAGTCAGGTTGTGATTACAATGCATGTTGATTTGTGTGACCCTTCCATCATTTTTATCCATTAAGAATAAGAATTTTAGAGCTATATAAAAAACTTACTTAGTCCTTCGCATAATCCTGTCGAATTAGGAAGCGCCTGTTCTGTGGTAGAGAGTTTGGTAACACAGTGATCAATGAAACATAGCCTTGAGCCACACACTAGTGGCTCACTCCTGTAATCCTAGCTATTCAGGAGGCTGAGGGCTAAGAATTACAGAGGGGAGCAGCCCAGGCAGGAAAAACGTGTGAGACCCTTATGTTTAATTTACCACCAAAAAGCTAGAAGTGAAGTTGTAGCTCAAGTGGTGGAGCACTAGTTGTGAGAAAAATAACAACAACAAACAAAAACCACCAAGAACAGCACCCAGGCCCAGAGTTCAAGCCCCAGAACTGCTGCTCCCTCCTCGTCCCCCATAAATAAAACATAGCTCTTCCTTCCTTGGAGCTTTCAGTCTGTGAGGGACTCCCAATGAAAAAAATCATGTACCTGCCTATTGAGAAAATGCAGGAAATGGAAAAGTAGTAGTAGAATAAAGAAAAACCAACTCAGTGTTGTCACGGAAATCTGCCTAGAGGAAATAATGGAACTAAGGCTGTTTGTTTTTCAGTACATTCGAGATCTACTGTCTAATGTAAACTGACTTTTGGACTTGACTGTCCTGGCCTTGTCTTCTCTTTGTTTATCTCTGCCCCAACCTATTAGGTTTTTCCTGTGTTTTCTTCTATGGAAACCAGGCAAATCTTCCTCCTTGTTGCTCTAGCTGGTCCCTTATTTGAATCTGGGATACAAACTTTGAATGAGCTGCTTCTCCTTTGGATGTATCAGTAGCTCTCTTTAGCATCATCCCTTTAGTATCACCAGACGGCCATGCACAGGACATTTTACCCCTTTGAATCTCAATTTCCTCACCTGCAAATTGGGGTTTATATTTTTCACAGCAGTATTAGACTTTAAATATAAGCAGTAGGTACTGTATAGATGAGAATGTGCTGTGCACTCACACATTGCTGTTACTAGACAAATTGGAAATACATCAAAAAGACCTATGAAAAGACTACATTGGTTCCGGATCATTTATTTTTATGAAAATGTTAAGGAAAAATAACTATGTGGGAGAAGAAGATGTAAATGGAAGCATTCTTTACAGTAGAAAACATTGGAAAGATTCTAAATAACTAGCAAGAGTAGGCTGGTTAAGTAATCATATTGCCTTAACCCAATAAAATACTAACCAGCCACTGTTTAAATCGTAGGTGTTACAAAGTGGTTGGAAAGAAATGGGAAAAAAAATCAATTGTTATTTTAATGTGGTGATGTACTTGTCCTTTTATTAATTTCTCTGAGTACTTCTCCTCTAGGAGAATTATTCAAATTTTCAAGAAAACCTAGCCCCAATGTAAATTTCATCTTGTTCTCTCTTCTCTTTTTTTAATTAGGGAAATTATCGTTTCATGAAACTCTTACTCACACGCAGAGCAAACTGGATGCAGAAGGATCTAGAAGAGATGACACCCTTGCACTTGGCCACCCGGCACAAGAGCCCTAAGTGTTTGGCACTTCTGCTGAAGTTTATGGCACCCGGGGAAGTAGACACACAGGATAAAAATAAGGTAATGGACTTTCAAAACCAAATGAGAACAGAAAATAAATGCTTTATTTTATGATATAAAACCTTAAAGAAGAAGGCCTACATCTATACCTATACAAGTGGCAGAACAGCTCCATGCCTACATACATACATCCCATTAAAGTATTTCACTTAAATTCTGCCATTTTATCCGCCTTGCTACCATATGGTCGTAGTATCATCTCCTTTCTACAGATGGGAAAACTGAAGCTCAAGAAGATTACCATTTTGCCCAAGATGTAAGTGATAGAACTAGAATTCAAATCCAAAATCCAAATTTAACTCCAAAATACTGTATTTGACAGAGTCACCATAGTTACTGTACGTGGTTAGTTTCACGGTGGCCAAATGCCCAGGACTATATACTAAGTGCATTGTGGTTTAATGGCCTTGGCTTTGGCATCAAATTCTCTGAGTTTCAATCCAGAAACCATCAGTACTTGTTCTTTGTCCTTGGGCAAATTACCTAACTCCTCTGAACCTTAATTTTCTTATGTGTGAAAAACCGATAAGATTATTGATGATAAAATGATATAATCCATACAAATTGTCTAGCATAATGTCCAGTACATGATATTCTCTCAATAAACACTAGCTGTAAAATAATTTGGCTGCATTTCAGTTCTGACATCTGCTCTAGCATTTGTTGCTATGATTCATTATCTTCCCTGCTCTTAAATTGTAACATATTGTCCACACTGGTCATTGTTTTGATTGATGCTCTTACCAGTCTTTACAGGAGAAAAAAAAAAAAAAAAAGTCATCATTAGTTAGACAAGAATGATAATCCTCTTCCTTTCCACCAGGCGTTTAGTCGTAGTCTTGTTAACCCCAGTGCTCCCATGTAATGAAAACTCTTATGACTAAATCCACTGGATTTATATTCAGTAATCTTTTCACTCTCATAGCGTTTTCTATGTAGTTTTTAAGTTTTATTTATTAGTCTGAGTTTTGAGATCAACTTCTGCTTTACAACTGTGCAGAAATATTATCCCAAACCCTACTATTCATAATGCTAATATTTCACTATTATAAGCACTTTAATCGAACCACAAATACTCATCAATCACATAAGAAGCTTTCCATATCTTTAAGCTTTCTCATATCTTCCTCATACATTATAGCACTTCCTGTAGTCTTCAGATAACTCTGTTCATTAGTTGTTTTACAGGAGTAGGAGGTTATCTAGGAAGTTATCTATTCCATCAACAGATGTAGTACAGCCAGGGACAGAGAAGAGAATAACACAGAAACCTAGAGAAGTGAGGTTCAGATTCTCTGTGGTAAAGGATCAGTTTGTTTCTTTAAAAAAAAAAATTGAAGCCGGGCGCTGGTGGCTCACGCCACTCAGGAGGCTGAGATCTGAGGATCGCGGTTCAAAGCCAGCTCGGGCAGGAGAGACCGTGAGACTCCTATCTCCAATAAATCACCAGAAAACCGGAAGTGGCGCTGTAGCTCAAGTGGTAGAGCACTCGCCTTGAGCTGAAGAGCTGAGGGACAGCGCCCAGGCCCAGAGTTCAAGCCCCACGACCGACAAAAAAAAAAAAAAAAAAAGAAATATGGATTGCATTATAAACAGAATATTGATCAAAACAATTAAAAAAAATTGAATCAGTCATAGGTTAATTTTTTATTACTTAAAAATAAACAACTTAAAAACCAATTAAAAATCAGCAAAGAATTTCAAGAGACATTTCTCCAAAGAAGATCTACAAATGGCTATCATAAGCAATAATGATCAACGTCACTATTGATCAGAAAAGTACAGATCAAAACCATGGTCAGGCCAGGTGTATAGACCCACACATACCATTCTAGTACTTACTCCCTCAGTAGGCTTCTGAGGCTCAAGAATCACAAATTTGAAACCAGCCTGAATAACAAGATTTTGTCTCAAAAACAAACAGGCTGAAAGCTTGGCTCAGCAATTAGAGCAAGTATCTCTCTAGCAAGCGGAAGGATCAGAATTTAAGCCCTAGAACAGCAAAATTAAACAGGTGATAGAGCTAATACTTGACACCCTTTGAGTGGCTGTCTCATAAAAACAGAAAATAAGACATGTTTGGAAGGGTGTGGAGAAATCTGAGCCTTATGCCTTTCTGTTTGTTGGAAGTATAAAATGGTGTAGCCACTATGAAAGCAGCATGGCAAATCCTAAGAAATTAGATCATAATAATTGACATTGTGCTTATAATTTTATTGTGATCTTTGGTTGTTATTAAACAAAAGTAGTGAGTTAAATAATGACTTCATATCAACTGCTTATAAATACCATGTTAGTTTTTGTATGTCTAATATGACAAATGAGGGAGAATGATAGTTATCATGAAGAGGCATTATATACATAAATAGACGTATTAAAATAAAACCCTTAACTAAAATAAAATGATTAAAAATTTTGTTATTCTATCACATTCTAAGGTTTTTTTTTGTGATAAGCAGATGTGTGATCTCAAGACCATCCCTTGCTTCATTGTAATTATTGAGCTACTTTTTTTTCTTTCTTTTGTTGTTGTTGTTGTTGTTGTTGTTGTTGTTTGTCAGTCATGGGGCCTCTGGGCCTGGGCACTGTCCCTCAGCTCTTCAGCACAAGGCTAGTGCTCTACCACTTGAGCCACAGTGCCACTTCCAGCTTTTTATGTGGTACTGAGGAATCGAACCCAGGGCCTCATGCATGCAAGGCATGCGCTCTACCACTGATCCACCCTTCCAGTACCTTTTTGTTTGTTTTTCAGTGCTGGTACTGAAGTATGAACTCAGGCCTTAGGTGCTGTCCCTTAGCTTTTTCCCCTAGAGGCTGGCACTCTACCACTTAAGCCACAGCTCCACTTTTTGGTGGCTAGTGGGAGAGAAGAGGCTCACTGATTTTCTTGCTCTGGCTGGCTTCAAACTGTTATTCTTAGATCTCAGCCTCCTGAGTAGCTAGGATTAAGGCGTGAGCCACCAGCTATAGAACTACTTTTGTCTTTCTTATTAGTTGTACTTGAGAAATTATGAAACTGTGGAAATTAAGAGGCCAGACGCTGAAATCACACTTCCTGGGTTAAAATCTGAATTCAGCCCCATTCTACCCTGTCCTTGAGCAGATTATGCATCTCTTCCTTGTCAATTATATGCAAATTAAAGAGCACTTATCTCCCAGAAGGGTTATGATGACTGTGATGTACAGTGTATAAAACAGCAGTGCTTATCGCCTAATAAAAGTTTGGAGAGCCAGGCATTGGTGACTCACATCTGTAATCCTAGCTACTCAGGAGGCTGAGATCTAAGGGTTGCAGTTCGAAACCAGCCCATGCAGGAAAATCCATGAGTCCTTGTGAGACTCTTCAGTTAATGACTCAAAGACCAGAAGTGGAGCTGTGGCTCAAGTGGTAGAGTACTAGTCTTGAGCCAAAGAGCTCAGGGAAAGTGCCCAGGCCCTGAGTTCAAGCCCCACAACAGACAAAAAAATAAAAGTTCGGAGAAGTTAGATGTCATTTTGAGAGCCTCTCCACCTTGCAGCAAACAGCTCTGCATTGGAGTGCCTACTACAACAACCCTGAGCACGTGAAGCTGCTGATCAAGCACGACTCCAACATTGGCATCCCTGACGTCGAGGGCAAGATCCCACTCCACTGGGCAGCCAACCACAAAGACCCAAGTGCCGTGCACACAGTGAGATGCATCCTGGTGAGTAGAACAAAACAAAATGATGATAGCATAACTAGTATGTACAAATAGTATGTACTCCATACAAGCAGATGATGAAGCCAGAGAACACATCAGACATGTGGAACATTTTAGTAACACTTTGACGACCACACAGAGGATTCCTGTGCTTCTGGATGCATTCCCTCATCCACCCCAGCCTCATTCTTGTTCCCCTGAATTTATATTTATCTTTCTCTTGTTTTATACTTGATTTTATTGAACAGTGAATAGCTCGAGCTAGATTACTGGAATGCATGTATAATATAAAAAAATAAGGAAACAACAAAATCAGCACTAAGTTTAAGAAAAGGTCCATTACCCCTGTGCCACTGAAGCCGCTGGGCAGCGTCTCTCCTTCCTCAGAGGCCAACATTAACTTCAATTTTGTGATTATCCATCTAGTGATTTGTTGTTGTTTTTGAGAAAGGGGTCTCACTGTGTAGCTTAGGCTAGCCTCTCTCCTCTCTACCCACCCCTTCTCTCTACACACACACACACACACACACACACACACACACACACACACACCCCTTTTTCACTTACACACACACACACACACACACACCTTTTTCACTTTATTCTCCATGCTTACTAACTTCCTGTTACATTCCCATTTCCAGTGTCTGTCTTCTACATTCTGGGTAATCATCTCAGATCATCTTCCACTTTACTTGGTCTTTATTCAGCTCTTAAGTGGTTATTCATCCTGTCCAGTGAGTGTTTAATCTTATTGATATATTTTTCATGTCCTAAATATTTAGCCCTTCTTAAAATCCATCTTGTCATTATGATTCTTTTTCTGCCTTGCTCACTTCCCGTTGCATTTTTATTCTCCTTCATATTTTATAGATATTTACTCTTCCTCATATGGTAAGTCTATATCTGAAGTCCTTTGGGGGTAGAATTCTCTCAATTCTCACTCAGTGATATTTTCTCTCAGATTTTCCCCTTCCTTTTAATCATACTGATTGGGAAACTCGAGAGCCTATGTCCTACTCCTTTCTTTGTGAAATGGGCTCACTGCACAGGAAAGCCATAATCTGAGATGACCATTCAGAGAGAGCTCAAATTGAGATCTCAGATTGAAGGTTGGTTTAGGGTATGACCTAACCTGAGAGGGAACATGATCCTGGGTGAGGTAACTCTTCAGCTGACGCCATCCTGGCAGGCAGAGAGTTGAGGGTCATCCCAGCCCTGGAGAAATAGGGCCTTTTCCTTGAAGAGGGACCTAAGCAATGCATCTTAATTAATTGTTTCAAAGGTCTAATAAAAAATGAATAAATATTATGAACTGTCAACTTATAGGGAAATAAAACTGAGTCACTTACAAACATATGATTAAAAAGTTTCAAACTTATTCATAAAAGCATTATAAATTAAATATCAATGAAGTGTCTTTCACACTCACAAATAAAAACACAGAGATCGAGGGAAGGAGTGGCATTGACCCAGAAGGAATGTACGCACTACCTGACTTATATAACTATAACTACTCTGTGTATCACCTTTATATTAACAATAAAAAAATTTAAAAATATAGATAATAAAACATTGTGCTAAGAAAAAAATATGGTAAGTTTGATAACACCAAATCTTATTTCCTGCTTAAATTAAGTGTGATTAATATATGTCAGCATTAGGGGGTGTAAAAACTTTTACACATTGTCATGGTGTGTTAATTGGTATAACAATTTGGAGAGCAATTTGACAGTATCAAGTATCAACAATATCAACCCAGCAATTCCTCTTTTGATATCTGCCAAGAGAAAACTATCATACATATGTAACAAGGGACATGCAAAGGATGCATTCACTAGAACATTACTTGTGATGGTGAAACAATAGTCCCTTGGGAAGAGAATGGATAAATAAAGCATGGTTTATTCACTCAAATCAACAAATGCACTGCTGTCAATACAAATACCCACAAGTGCAGTGCTGAAAGGGAAAAGTGGCCAAAGGAAGTTCATATACACTGCCATAATATAAGCATTGAAAACAAACAGACAAAATTATGTATGGATTATTTATTATAAATTATTTACAGATACATACATATGGCCAAAAGTACAAAACATAGCTTTAGCTGAATCCATGACAGACACAAAAGTACACTAGGCAAAACTGTTAGTACCTTAAAACATAACCAATTCATGGTGGTTATTACATTCTTTTCTGTACTGATAGTCAAAGATGAATAAGTCTGAAGATTAGAACTATACACTATTTTCTGTATTTATCTTTATTTTTGTGCGTATAAAGAAAGTAGTAGCAGTTAGGTGTAGAAAGGTGCTCTGTTAGTCTGTTAGTATGCCAACAATCATTTATTAAGGGTTCCACATATGTTTGAAGTTTCTCATTCCTTAAAATCAGGATGCTGCCCCAACGGAGTCTCTACTGAACTGGCAAGACTACGAGGGCCGCACCCCTCTCCACTTTGCAGTTGCCGATGGAAACGTGACGGTGGTTGACGTCCTGATCTCATATGAAAGTTGCAACATAACATCATATGATAACTTATTTCGAACCCCTCTGCACTGGGCAGCTTTATTAGGTAAGTTGCTGTGAATCAGAGGATCAACAGTCGGAAGGACTGCCTGAAGATACGGAATTCCTGTTCCTTCTCTTTCCTGGTTGGTTCTCACCTTTTATTTACCTCAATTTCTAATTGATCCGGTGAAATATTTTACAAACTGACTCTACTGTATGCCTAAGTTTCAGTGATATGAATCCTTTCTCTGTTAAATATTTTTAATTTCAGCATCATATCTTAACTTTTACTGTTGTCATAAAAGTAATGAAAATTCATTGACAACATGTAAAAATGTAAGATAATTCTCTTCTCATATCCAATGCCTGCATTGGGGGAAATAAGGGCTTTAACTTCATGTTAGTGCTAATGTCATGGTATTTGATTTTTTCTTCCTTCACATTTCTCTTTCACATAACCTTTTAGGGGATCATTTTTTAGATAAGAAGGTCAGATCTCTATACTCTGAGACTTTTTCTCATTTAATGTAGTCCTATCCTTTAGCATGGCTAAAACACAAATACTGTGGTCTTTTAGCATCTTAAGACCTTTTTTCTAATTGTTTGCTGTTGGCTTTGTTTTATATGGTTTGGTATGTGGATTAGGTTTGTTGCTGTTACTTTGTTTCGAGTTACCTAATATTTTAAGAACATCTTTAAGCTTTCCTAGTGGTTGCTTTTAAGTTTATCAAGAACATTCTGAACCAAGTGCCAGTGGCTCACACCTAGCTACTCTGGAGGCTGTGATCCGAAGACTGGGACTCCAAGTCAACCTGGGCAGGGAAAACCATGAGATCCTTACCTCCAGTTAGCCAGCCAAAGCTGGAGATAGAGGTATAGCTGAAATGGTAGAGTCCCAAGCTCTAAAAATAGCTAACAAAGCACAAGGCCCTAAGTTCAACCCTGAGTACCAGAAATAAAAATAAAAAAGTAAACAAATAAGAACATTTTAAGGCTGAGTAGGAGTCAAGAGCAGCATTCGTTCATTCACTCCCACTTCTTTAAGACAAAAGGATTTATCACCTTTTACTCATTCTTTTGGTATTTGTTACTATAATATGAGGGTATTATTATCTTGATTTTATAGCTGCATTCAGTTTTCTGGCCATTTAGTAATTATGACTTAGGTTTCATTTAAAGGTGTGATTTCATCTCCTTTTCCTTTCCTCTAGAATGTGGGTATAATTGGCAAATTTATCTCCACATATCTAAGCTGACTTTTGATTCCACAAATTCTGTTTTCTTTCCTCCTCTTACAGTGATTGTAATTTAGATTGTATTTCCATTTCCTTCTCTCATCCCTATTTCTTTTTACCTCATCATATCTTCTTTCATCTCTTTCCATTGCCTTTCCATGTGTTTTCTTCTAAGGGAATTCTGTTTCTGCTTCATGGAAGACATTTCTTTTTACACTAAGTAGAAGATGCCAGTCTACTGAATTCTTCCTCTCGATTTTTCTTTAGGCGATATCTAAGGTATGCTCTTTATCTTTCTCTTGACATTTCGTTTTTCCTGTTCTACAGTGTGTTTTCTTATACTTTTTACTGAAATTTTCTTTTTGTTCATTACATAAAATGAAATGGGTTTAGATTAACTATGTGACCCAGGTTGCCTTTGATCCTACATTTGTCTCATGGAGACATCTAGTTATGAAGAGCAAGTAGATGAGGTCCCTTTGTCCAGCTTTTTTTTTTTTTTTTTTTTTTATCAGTCATGGGGCTTGAACTCTGGGCCTGAGCGCTATCCCAGAACTTTTTAACTCAAGGTGACCACTCTACCACTTGAGCCACAGTACCACTTCCAGTTTTCTGGTGGTCTGTTGGAGATAAGAGTCTCATGGAGGGGCTGGGAAGGTGGCTCAGTGGTAGAGCGCTTGCCTGGCATGCATGAGGCCCTGGGTTTGATTCCTCAGCACCACATAAGCAAAAAGACAAAAGCTGGAAGTGGTGCTGTGGCTCAAGTGGTAGAGAGCTAGCCTTGAGCTGAAGAGCTGAGGGACAGCACCCAAGCCCAGAGTCAGGCCCCCTGACTGGACCCCCCCTCCCCAAAAAAAAAGAGTCTCATGGACTTTCCTGTCCAGGCTGGCTTTCAACCTCAATCCTCAGATCTCAGCCTCCTGAGTAGCTAGGATTACAGGTGTGAACCACCAGCGCCCGGCTTGCTGCTTCTATATTGTCTGGTTCTCAATTCCATATTACTGTAGTGATAGATAGTATGAAAATGTTCCCTACATTGATTTGCTGTTTTGTTTTGTTGAAGCAGTCTCCCTTCATACCTAGGGCTATCCTGGAACTCTCTCTATAGCCCAGCTTCTCCTTGACCACCCCTTCTTCCAACTCTGCTCCCCAGCTGGGGTTACAGGCAGGTGCCATTATACCCAGTTGTTTGCACTTTGATCTTGTACACTTCTTCCCTTGTAGAAACCACTTTCTCAAACCCTTACTGCAGAGTATTATCCCACCATGGCCTCATCACACCGGTCCTCTTGTTTTGTGGGTTTAGAAATCATTGTCTAAGCATTCAAAAACTCAGAGAAAGACAGGTTAGCTGGAGTGGTCAGGAAGCTGTAGAGATATGACTGTATAGTAGTTTGTCTACCTTAACAGTGGAAAAGAATGGCTGCACAGTTCTGATTGACTCCACAGGGTACCCTTAAAACAAGAGACAGTAAAGACTAAGAGGGCCTGGAGCCATAGCACCTGGCCTCTTTGGTACAGAATGAAGCTAGGGAGTGCAGGGGCATGATACATAAAACGTTTCTCTCGGTTGAGCAGTTATGCCCAGTATCATTTCCTTTTGGATTAAAATAGTACAATAGCCTTTATGGTTTAGCCTGATAGGAAGTTAGAGGAGGCTTCACTAGAGACTATTTTGAATTGGGAACTGGTAGCTCATATCCACAATCCTAGCTACTATGGAAATTGAGACCAAGAGGATTACAGTCCAAAGCCATCCAAGGTTAAAAAAAAATCCTAGAGATTCTATCTCCAACATCACCAGCAAAATGCTGGGCTGGAGGTATGGGTCAAGCAGCGCCAGCCAAACAAACAAGCCAAGCAACTGTGAAGAAGCCCTGAGTTCAAACCCTGGTACTGGGGTAGATGTGTGTGTGTGTGTGTGTGTGTGTGTGTGTGTGTGTGTGTGTGTGTGTGTGTGTGTGTGTGTGTGTGTGTGTGTGTGTATACACATTTAGTATAAGGTATATTCTTATGCCTTTTTTTTTTTGTCTGGGCCTGGGCACTCTCCCTCAGCTCTTCAGCTCAGGGCTAGCATTCTACCACTTGAGCCACAGTGACACCCCTGGCTTTTTTCTACTTAGGTGGTGCTGAGGAATAGAACCTAGGGCCTCATGCATGCAAGGCAAGCACTCTACCGCTGAGCCACCTTCCATGCCTTCTTTAAATAGCTTAAAAATTAGCATCCTTTATATTTGTTAACTACTTTGTTATGTCTGTTCTCAGGCCATGCACAGATTGTCCATCTTCTTTTAGAAAGAAATAAATCAGGAACTATCCCATCGGACAGCCAAGGAGCCACACCCCTGCACTATGCAGCTCAGAGTAACTTTGCTGTAAGTAAGATAGAACAATTCTTTTTTTTTTATTTTTTTTTAAACAATTTTTGCCAATTGTAGATTCACTTGCAGTTGCAAGAAATATAAGATCCCATGTACCCTTCACCCAGTTTGTCCTGGTGGTAACTTCTAGCACAATAACATAAACAGAAAGGTGACAGATTTTTACCACTTCTATGGCACTAATTAGCTTGTGTTGGTGCAGCCATTATCTTTCAACAATTGTGCACACTGCTAACTCTGACTGTGATATAGTTATAGTCTGAGTTTTTGTAAAGTTGCTAGTCACATGGGAAGTTTTATGCAGATTTTACTTGAATGCTCAGTAATAATGGCTTGTTTTATGATAGATAAGTATACTTTCATCACTTGGTTACTTTTGTAGAAATAAGGAAATCTTAGTGGATAGTAACTGTCCGGAATTGTGTAGGAAGTCTTTGAAACCACAAAAACCTTGGCTAGAATCCAGCTCTTCGGTTTTCTAACAGTGTGATCTTGAACAAGTTTCTTAGTCTCTCTTTTATTTCTTAACCATCTACTATAGTTTTTAACATTGAGCAAGTATTTAAGAAATAGAATGCACAAGATATGGTAGCCATGACTCTAATCCCAGCTACTCAGGATACAGGGATAGAACTGCCATCCAAAGCCAGCCAGACAAAGTTAGCCTGAGACATTATCTGAAAAACAACTACAGGCAAAAGGATTAGAGACATGGCTGGACTGGTAGAGTGCTCGCCTAACAAGCACAAGGCCCTGAGTTCGATCACCAGCTTGGAATGGATGTCAGGGAATACAGAAACACTGAATATTATTAATAGTCCTTCCTTTGCAGCACTTTCTTATCCATTATGCACTCAGCCAACCAGAAAATGATAGTGTCCAGGCTAATTCTGCCCCCTAAGTCTGAATAACTGCGAAGTAGACTCATACAAAGCAGTCGTAGTTAATCTGCTTGCCTTCTACATGAGTGTAATGAAACCATGGGTTCATTCTATAACACTATCATCAGCAGAGTGTAATTTCTTGACTTCTACAAATGCTCTATCAAATCCCAAATGGCTAGAATGTCTTATTTTCATACCTTTCTTACTCTCTGTGCCCAGATATATCTACAGCCTTTCCTTCTTGGCATTCCTAAAAATGTATTTAATTTATTACCTAGAGTTTGGGCAAAACATTATCTTCCCTAATGTCTCAATATACCAGAAAAAATAAGGCTGGGAAGTTGGCTCAGTGGTAGAGTGCTTGCCTCGCCTGCATGAGGCCTTGGGTTCGATTCCTCAGCACCACGTAAGCAGAAAAAAGCCAGAAGTGGCGCTGTGGCTCAAGTGGTAGGGCGCTAGCCTTGAGCTGAAGAGCTGAGAGACAGCGCCCAGGCCCAGAGTCAGCCCCCATTACCGACAAAAAAAAAAAAAAGTAGTGTTTTGAGGAGGAGCTCTTTATACTACAAGTCAATGAGAAATTCATAGCTTAGACTAGTTATTCTATGGAAATTAGAACTCAAGCAGTAATCCAGCACAAGCCTATGAGATCAATCATGTCATCCTTTTTACAGGCTAAAAACCACCAAACCAGGTTCAAAGACATTGAATTACTTGCCTACCATCTTGAACCTAAGCTGTGAACTCCAAATTGAACAAATATATATATATATATATATATACTAATAATCATACCTATGCTAATGGGAGAAGAAAGAATGGTAGAATATTATGGATGTTTATTTCAGAAAGATATTTGCTTTGCATAATTTTCCAGCTGGAGTTGTAAATTTTCTTAACTATTTCATGCTCCTTGGTCCCTTTAGCCTTTATTTGCTCAGAAATGTAGCAGTTTTGTTTTTCGCAAAACACAAAAATAAAAACCAAAAAATCCCTACAAACATTCATCTTTAGGAAAAATATACTAAGTTATATTTGCAAATCAGTAAAAGAAAATGAAATAACAGTCTTCAACCTTTTAAATTCTTTCACTTAATTCAAATATACATAAAATGAACATATATACTAGATCTTAGATACGCTAGGCTATTAGACCTCAGTAACTCCACAACCTTAAGACTTAGACACAGTATATTATACACTAGAAAGTGTGCTGTGATTCACCAGTTCCTGTATCTGCCACCAGTATTCCTATGACTTGGAACATAAATTTGTTCATCTGTAAAATGAAGGACTGGATTAGATGAACCATTGAATTGATTCTTCCTGTAAAATACTGAGTCAATATTTTATACATTTTTGGTCTGCTCACAGTCTTCAGAAAACTTCTTGACACTCTCATAGCCATCCAAGGAAAAATCTTTCTAAAAATGTATAGAATCTAAATTCTGAAAAAAGAAACAATTTAAAATGTTGGAATATTAACTTCTATTGTTAGGCACTATTAGCACGGCCAGGGACAATCCTGAGGAAGGACTTGAATATAAGAACTACTACATGAGCACTTGTTTGAATGAATTGAATGCTGCATTTCTTAGCACTTTTCAATCACGATTTAACAAATGCACTAATCATCTTTAACATTTTTATTAAAATGAATAGTGAGGTAATATATTTACCTCCTCTAGAGACACATGCTTGTAAAGTGACCAGGAAAATATATATTTTAATGTTGATCATGACATTGGATACTTCTGGGTCTTTTGTCATCTCTAGCACAGAGCTGAAAAGGCTTGATTGAGGACAGTCATTCTCAGTGTTGAGGATGTTGAATGAAGGAGTTACATTATGTTTGTGAAGTATTGTGGAAACTAAAACTAATCTATAATAGCAAAAGATAATTATTTTCAATGAAATTATTTTGTTAGTCACAAAAAGATAATTTCATTTGATTCAAAAGCAAGAGAGAATACTTTGCTTCATAGTTGAAGTTACATATATAATTGATGCCTTATTGCTACAAAGACTGTTACCCTCTTGCATTGATGTGTCTTTTATTTTTTTTTTTTTTTTTGGTAAGTCTTGAGGCTTGAACTCAGAGCGTGGGAGCTCTCCTTGAGTCTAGCACTCTGTATCACTTTGAGCCACAGCTCGACTTTTGTTTTTTTGGTGGTTAATTGGAGATAAGAGTCTCATGAGCTTTCTGCCTGGGCTGGCTTAGAACTACAATCTTCAGATCTCAACCTCCTGAGCAGCCAGGATTACAGGCATGAGCTACCATTGCCTGGCTAGATCAGTATATTCAATGAAATTTTCTTGCAGGAAACAGTTGAAGTGTTTTTAAAACATCCTTCAGTGAAAGATGATTCAGACCTCGAAGGAAGAACTTCCTTTATGTGGGCAGCAGGGAAGGGCAGCGATGATGTTCTTAGGACCATGCTGAGCTTGAAATCTGACATTGATATTAACATGGCAGACAAATACGGAGGCACAGGTAAGAACTGGCAAACGAGTCCACAGGTAAGAACCGGTAGGCGGGTTCCGTTCACTTTCATTCAGGCTCCAAAATGCAGATGGCACTATGAACTATAAAATGGCAATTTGAAATCATAGCCCCTAATCTAACTTTGTTCTTTTCTTTTCAAGTTTGAGCTTTCCAGGATATCACATTTCTTCCAAGTATTATAACCAAAGTTAGTACATTTCTACCCGATGAATGATGACATGTGACTTATGACATTGGTCCTTATAGATGATTAGAAGAACTCTTCTGATCACTTACCTGTGTAAAAAAAAGCATAAACCTTTCCTTTTCCTTTTTTTTTTTTTTTTTGCCAGTCATGGGGCCTGAACTCTGGGCCTGGGCGCTGTCCCTCAGCTTTTCAGCTCAAGGCTAGTGCTCTACCACTTGAGCCACAGCACCACTTCCAGCTTTTTCTGCTTATGTGGCGCTGAAGAATCGAACCCAGGGCCTCATGCATGCGAGGCAAGCACTCTACCACTGAGCCACCTTCCCAACCCAACCTTTACTTTTAAACTGCCTATTTTGTAGTTATTCAATATATTTCTAGAAACACAGAATTTAAGGCATGCACATAACTCAGTGTGTTCTCACCCATCACATTTACTAATGCTCTTGTCTCAGATTTGAATAGCAGGACTACATATTGAATTTTCCATTTTAGAGACAACTTCCCGTGACTGTAGAAGCTTCATAGCTTCCGGTCAGCCTAGCATCAAAAGCTTATAATGGATACTTCTTCCTATCTTTCTCTAATAGAGAAAGACAAAGATAGGTGCATGTGCTTTAGCATTCATTGTCAATTTGAAGGTCTGTTTTTTTGTGTACTATATCCTAATTCCAACTCAGAAGGAAAAAAATATCACACACTAACACAGTAGAACTGAGCAGGATAAAACTTAGCATTGGGCTTCACAGTGTTATGGCTTTTCTATGTACAGAAGTGTTCTAGAGCCTTTTGTATCTGTCTATTGTCCTGGATATGGCTTTCTTGGGTGCTGAAACTATTGGTGCAGCCCTGTGGGGAGAGGGGAATGGTAGGTGCTACACACACTAATATTCCTTCTGATACTGAGACTGCATACCATCTAGAATATTTTTGAGATGTTTTTAGGCAGCTTCAATTTGATGAGAACACTTTAGCTTTTGGAAGGATTTTGTCATCAAAGCCTCACGGCAGATGTTAAGTTTCTCTAGGGGTATGATACAGACAGATACAAATCAGACACTGAGTTTATAAATAATGTAAACATTTACATTTGTATTAGATTTCTTCCCAGCAGCTAGAGTGATCCGCTTGAGTTGTTCATCAGATGCTGTCCTTTCCTATTTCAAGCCCTTCCTTGTCTCTCATGATTCCAACCTATATGGCCATTTATACCCTAGTCTTTTCTACCTTTCTCACTTAGCTCATTCACTCACCTTTATTGTACAGTCGCTGCCCTGCCCTTCCATACACAGACAACCCTTCCTAGGCTGTACTAATGTTCCCTTGGCCCAGAAATACTGTCTCTATTTTTATGGCTCAGGTCTCAACTTAAATGTCAGCTCCTCAGCAAAGCAGTCCTATCAAAACTACTCTCCCAGACTTTCATTACATTCATTATACAATTCATCACTACCCATCACTTTATTGTTATGGCTTTTTTCATGTTTTTTTTTAAATTTGATTTACTTCCCTTTCTAGAATGTAACCTTATCTATTTTCTAATCCCAGTAATCTTTTAGTAATAGACAGCCTAAAAGGCTATATTTTTTACAGGCATTTTAGACTTGCTTATAAGCAAAGGTGGATCACTGTTCATGAAAGAGGCACGTAACACTTAGAGGAACTTATGTAGGCATCTAGATTGTCAGCATGGCTAGTTCAAACCTAGAGACAGCACAAGTCAAGCACTGCAGTGCAGACACATGGCAGGAATACTCAACAAACATACTCAAAATTACTCATTAGAAGGCACCAGAGGGGAGACCAAATTTCATCTCTCAGGCTTTTCTCCAATATTGAAATGAGTAAGATGTTTCTTAACTTGCACCTTGAGAAAGTAGCTGACTTGCATGAAGCCATGTTGAATGGGGAAATGTCCTCAGGGCAGCCAAGTACCTGGACTTTCGGTTTTACATAGGTGCCCAGACCAACCAAAGGAACAGCACCCGTACCAGGCTGAGGACAGAAGGTTGACAGCGCTGGTCATGTTAGCCCCAGGGGACATGTGCTTACTGGGCAGATTGTAGGCATTTTTCTCTTGGTCATTTTTTGTTTTCCAAAAAGAGGAAAGATTAAACTCATAACTAATATGATGATATCACTTCAGACGACAGAAAAAAAAGGGAAGAAGGTGACCAAGATTTTTTTTTAGAACTATGCAAATGTTGAGAAAAACCTGTTTCAAAAAAGAAAAAACAAACTGTTTCATGTCTGGCTACTAAAAAGGATGAATAAAATACATATTCTCTCTCTCACTCTCTCTCTCTCTCTCTCACACACACACACACAGACACATACACACACATACACAGACACACAGACACACACAGACACACACATACACACGGTATTATTGAATGCACAGACTTTTTAGAAATGCTTTTAAGGAACAAGGGCAGAATGACTCCTAGCCTGCCAGGAGCTGTGCAGGACCTGCACACACAGTCTGGCCCATGGCCTGACCATGTGGAGCCATGCCCATGTACAGTTCCACATCACTGGGCAACAACAAACTCCAATGTGTTTCCAGTTCAGTTGGAAGTCAATCAAACTTTTGTATTATCAGTGTCTCCTTGGTTGGTTTTGCCAGGAATTCTGTAATTTGTTCATTTGCAATGAGGTTTTTTTTTCCTTTTTTACAATTTAAAAAGGATGCTTCACCTCTCCTTTAATAAACTATTGAAAATCAAAAAAGAAAAAGGAAGAGAAACATGAGAAGAGAAAGACAGAAGGGGAAAAGTATGATAAACTAGATAATCCTTAGGATTTGGACCTCATTGATCCACAGTAACAGAGAAGTCACAAGAGGAAAGGACACACAGCAAAATGAAGAATAAAGTTTTAAGCAGTCTATCACTTTCTTTTTCTTCCTTCTTAGCTTTGCATGCGGCTGCCCTTTCTGGCCACGTCAGCACTGTGAAATTATTACTAGAAAATGATGCTCAAGTAGATGCCACTGACGTCATGAAACACACTCCACTTTTCCGAGCCTGTGAGATGGGACACAAAGATGTGATTCAGACACTTATTAAAGGTTAGTTCATTCTTTTTTTGGGGGTGGGGTTCAGTCGTGGGCCTGAACTTTGGGCCTGGGCCTGGGCGCTGTCCCTCAGCTCTTCAGCTCAAGGCTAGCGCTCTACCACTTGAGCCACAGCGCCACTTCGGCTTTTTTCTTTTTGCTTATGTGGTGCTGAGGAATCGAACCCAGGGCCTCAGGCTTGCAAGGCAAGCGCTCTACCACTGAGCCACCTTCCCAGCCCCAAGGTTAGTTCATTCTAATACTCCTTCGAAGTCCTCACAAAAGGGGGGAATTCTTGCACGCTCATTTTTGAAATAAAGTATCACATGACTGAAAGCCCCATGGTAGGATTCCTCAACCTAGCACCAGGAAACTCCAGTTCTACTAGCTCTGCCTGGTGGCAGTTTGATTTTGGAAGTCACTTTATCTGCCTGATTTTCAGTGTCGTTTGGGGAGCAATTCTCACCCTCACCCACTTACAGGCTTACTGTAAAAATCTGAAGTCAGCAGTGTATGTGGAAGCATTTCAGTGAGAAGAAAGCAACTGAGACTGTTGCTACATTTTTTTAACTTTGATTCTTTTTGATAAATGCTGTCTACATTAGACATTTTCATTATTCTTTTCCTTTTCTAGGTGGAGCAAGGGTAGATCTCGTTGACCAAGATGGACATTCACTTCTACACTGGGCAGCACTAGGAGGAAATGCTGACGTGTGCCAGATATTGATAGAAAATAAGATCAATCCAAACGTGCAAGATTACGCAGGGAGAACCCCTTTGCAGTGTGCTGCGTATGGGGGATACATCAACTGCATGGCAGTGCTCATGGAAAACAATGCAGACCCCAACATCCAAGACAAAGAGGTAGCCATCCCGGGTCCTTTATAGGTGAAGTTAGCGCCTAAAGGTTTAGACACTTTCTTCTGTATCATGAGCTTAAGTAATGTAGATCTTTACCAAATGTAGAGCTCACCCACAAAGCTATCCATTAGTCACAAGTTTTTCTTGGTTGATATTCTCTTCAAATAATCATCTCTATACATTTTAAGTTAGAATATACACTAGAAATAATGTGAATGTCCGAAATATAATATGGCCTATGTGTGTATGTGTATATATAATTTATTAGATGATTTTACAAACATATGTGATAGATATTATATGATTTTACAATCTTTTTTATTCAACTAACATTTTTTATTTGCTGTATAATCTTCATAATCATGAGTGCTTAATATTCCAAAAATGTAAGTTTATATTTTAATTTTTTTTGTCAGTCGTGGGGCTTGAACTCGGGGCTTGGGCGCTATCCCTCAGTGCTTCAACACAAGGCAAGCACTCTACCACTTGAGCCACAGCACCACTTCCGGTTTTCTGGTGGTTTATTGGAGATAAGAGTCTCATGGACTTTCCTGCCCAGGCTGGCTTTGAACCGTGATCCTCAGATCTCAACCTCCTGAGTAGCTAGGATTACAGGAGTGAGCCAGTGGCGCCCAGCTTAAATTTATATTTTAATAGCTAATTTTATCCTTAAAATACCCTTATAAATTAGTTACTATCATTACTCTATTTTGAAGGTAAGAAAACCAAAACACATGTTTTGAATAATTACCCTAATGTGGTACATTTGAGACGGGGGATTCAGGATGTAAATGATAATTTCACACACATTTCAGACCTCAAAATCTTTTTGCTGGGCACTTTTCCACTGGTATTATAGACAATGTTGCTGAAATCATCTTTGTCCACTTAATTTTTTTCTTTCACATTATTCCCTTAGAATAATTACCCTCCAGGTGAGATTATTGAATCAAAGAAAGAAATGGCACTTAAGTGTGATTATCTATGATGCATAACACCCAAATGACTTCTAAAGATATACTGGTTAATCTAAAATGGCTCCATCTATGCAGTAAGGTACCAGTTTCTCTCAATTTAGCCAGCACTGAGCCCTGACTTTTTTCCTTTTTGTGTTGGTACTTGTCAGGTTTTGGTAGCCAGGTATGCAGATATCAACAAAAGAGTTAAGAAATAATTGTTTTTTATTCATATCTGTATAACAAAGTTATATAAATTAAGAAAATAGATTCTCAATTCATTCAGCAAGTTTTGATTAAGATTGTTACTATATGTAAAAATAACAATTGAAAAATATGGTCTTTATCGACTTGGGACTGCATCTCTTTATCATTTGTTATACTTTTTCTTTTTTTTAAATTTTATTTTATTTGTGAACATATTGTACAGAGGGGTTACAATTACATGGGCATGTTATACTTTTTCTATTTTAACTAAGTTGTCAGTTTCTCGCATATGTGATATATTAAGCTAGTTTTTCTAGGCATGATAACATCTGTGGTAGTCCTTTCTAGTCTCATAACAACCCTTATGTAAGATTGCTATTCCTTCTTCCTTAAATATTTGGGAAAATTCACTTCTGATCTTTAGGTGATGAAATGAACAAATTCCTGTAAGTTTCAACTTCCAATGATGAAAAGAAATAATCAGAAAGTCAGAATAGCCTATGTCTATTTTCTTTTCGTCTTTGGGAAGTTGAAACTTATAGGAAATTTGTTCATGTTAGTCAAAACATTAAATGTATTTGCATAAAATTGGTTGCTTACTGTTTTTATATCTGTAGAAACTGTAATGATTTTCTCATATTAGTTCTGACCACTGATATTTTGTTATTTCTCTCTTCCTTTTTAAAATATTTTCTACTTCCTATTTTGATTTATTCTCTGAACTAAAGATTGCAAAGGTGGCTCAGTGGTAGAGTGCTTGCCTTTTATGCATGAGGCCGGGTTCAATTCCTCAGCACCATATAAGCAGAAAAAGCTGGAAGTGGTGCTGTGGCTCAAGTGGTAGAGTGCTAGCCTTGAGTTGAAGAGCTGAGAGACAATGCCCAGACTCAGAGTTCAGGCCCTAGGATCGACCAAAAAAAAATTATTCAGAAGTATGCTTAATTTTTGGACAGCTGAACATTTTGTTGTTTTTAATTGATTATATTCAGTTTCCTATTGCTGCTCTGATAAATTATCACAAACTTACAATACAGATTTATTATCCTACTGTTCTGGATGTCAGAAGCATAAAATTAATCTCTCTGGGCTAAAACATACAGGTGTCAACAGGGAAACATTGAAAGCACTGTAGGAGAATCCATTTCCTTCACTTTTCCAGTTTCTAGAGGCCGCCCACATTTCTTGGTTCATGACTGACCACATTGCTCTGTCTTCAATGCCACCAGTGTAGTTGAGACTGTATCTCTCTGACAATCACCTTCTTGCTCCTCTTTCCCTTGTAAGGACTCTCATGATTTGTATTGCTTCCTCCTAATTTGATACGGATTTCACATTAGTGGAATATTACGCAAGCAGTATTGATTGCTTCTCAGGTGTGTCACGTCTGGTGTCATGTCGCCATTGTGTTCATTATAATCTTGGTTCAGATACCATTTGTATTTCCATTATCTACTTAATGGTACCTCCTTTTTTATAATTAAGTAATCTGGGGAATAATTATATTCTTGAGTTAATATAAAGAACCAAATATGAAAAATTCATTCAGGTACACTTGTTTGATTTTTTTTTTCACATTCTATAAAGGGAAGAACAGCGTTGCACTGGTCCTGTAACAATGGATACCTTGACGCCATCAAACTATTGCTCCATTATGCTGCTTTCCCTAATCAGATGGAAAACAACGAAGAGAGGTAAGCTGTTGATATAAATGAGTGTGCTGCTGTATTTCTCCCATTCTTTCTGCCACATATTTAATCATCAATTTAGATATTGGTTCAAAAATAAGTATACTCAAAAGGAAATACTACACTAAGAAATCTTTTTCTTGTTTGTTTTTGGGTCAGTCATGGCTCTTGAACTCTGGGTCTAGGTGCTGTCCTCAACTCTTCAGGCCTGCACTCAAGGCCTGCACTCTACCACTTGAGTAACAGCGCCACTTCTGGCTTTTCTCTTTATGTGGTACTGAGGAATTGAACCCAGGGTCTTATGCATGCGACGCAAGCACTCTACCACTGAACCACCTTCCCAGACCCTACACTAAGAAATCTTGATCCAAAGAAAGAACAAAAAAGTTCCATGCAGTGCTGATTTGGGTCTGATAGCTATTGAGAACTTGAGATCCTACCTAGGGTAAGTCCATACTTTGCATGAGAAAACAGGCCTCTGGCTTATGGATAGTTCAGCTAGGCCAGAGGAATGTAATCTCTGTTCTGTTTTCAAGAGATTTCTCTTCATAGAGAGGGAATTATCAGTTAGTGGGTACAAAAGTGCCCCCACTAACACATAAACAGAGATGCTGAGAGTTCAGCATTTAATGTATAAATATAGCTTCCTTGAATAACAACCAGGTTCACTTAGTTATGCTGGGCCTATTACCCAACAATACAATATGAAATCTTAAGCAGCAGAAATTCTTGTTTGTCTTGGAACTAGGAAGATTCTAATAACTGGTAGTTAACAACTGTTTTTGTGACCAGACTTCCATATCTAGCATCCCTCTAGTCCAGGTCTGTGAATTAGTCTTTACTGTTCATGGCTAGGTTCACTGAATGGCCCTGACTTGACCCACCTCCTCTTCTGAGCCACATTACATTGTTCTTTCGGGTGGGAACATATAGAGAGAGGAGCTTGTCTAGGCCAGTTAAGCTCAGTGGAAACATGTTCTTCCTTTTAGAACCAACCTCGTGCTGCTTCTCAGAATTCTTCCTCATCAGTAAGAGAACAGATGTCTCCTTATGAAGCTCTTAAAAATAATAAAATATAGCTGGGCGCCAGTGGATCACACCTGTAAACCTAGCTACTCAGAAGGCTAAGTAATCTGAGGATCGGTTCAAAGCCAGCCCGGACACAAAAGTCCATGAAACTCTTATCTCCAATAAACCACTCAGAAAACCAGAAGTGGCACTGTGGCTCAATGGTAGAGCACTAGCCTTGAGCTGAAGAGCTGAGGGACAGCGCCCAGGCCCAGAGTTCAAGCCCCACAACTGACCAAAATAATAATAATAATAATAATAAAAATAAGCTGGCCACCTGTGGCTCACAGCTGTAATTCTACTCAGGAGTCTTGAGATCTGAGAATCACAGTTCAAAGCCAACCCAGATAGGAAAGCCCATGAGACTCATCTCCAATTAAGCACCCAAAAAGTGGCACTGTGGCTCAAGAGGAATAGCACTAGTCTTGAGCAAAAAACAAAACAAAAACTCAGCACCCAGACCCTGAGTTCAAGCCCCAGGACCAGCAAACAATAATACCAGCAAAAATAGAATAGAATACCAAACATTAACAATCCTAAGAATTACAATGGTTTGTAAAGAACTTATACTATATAACAAACAATATTTAGTGGCTATTTTTTTAAGAAACCATGAACAGAATGTGTTTTGTTTTAATTCATTTCCCATTTATATACTGAGGCTTCAATTTCAGACCTAAGTAATTGCATGAATTAAGGTGCTTCCTTCCCTCTTGAATAAACATATATTAATTATAGACCAAAAGACTCAAGGAAAAATCCTCCCCACGGTACTTGCCAGTCTCTAGATAAAAAGAGACAGTGGTCATCTCACAGTCTCTTTTAATGTTTCATCAGCAATGCGCCGGGGGGTGCGAATGTCATACGTTGGCAACTGCCTTTTATGTTTATTGACATTCAGGTTTAGGCATTCTCCTGATCCCATCAGCCCATCCCCACATGGCAAGTCCAATTGAATCTCACCCTTTGTCTTTATCTACATTGTTTCTTGGCTGGTTACCATCAATGCGGTGCTAATTTTTACTTCTCATGCACTGCCACTAACCAGTTGATATACCCTGTAGAGACGTAATTTTTGCCAGCTTCTGCTGGCTTTCAGTCGATAACTATCTGACAGCCACACTCGAACATCGATGGGAATATTTGCAGAACTCTAATGTTTCTAAATTGGTTTGCGGTGAAGAAATCTGAGTAGTAACAATGACTGTGTGGCCAGTACCTTAAACATGATGATAGACTTCAATCTTAAAACCTTGTTAGAGATTTAGATTGTGTCTGAGTAAAAGATTGATTGAGAATCCTAATTTGAATAAGCCACCAGTGAGAAAATCGGAGGTATTTCATTATAGAGCAGCATTACATTTTATGAAGGAAATTCTGCTAATTTTGTTAGTATAATTACCATTATGCTGTATTGTTTGTAGATGAATATTAAAATGCATAGGCATGGAATAATAGGAGGTTCAATGTCTGCTTTGAGAAAAAAGTAAAAAGAGCTCGGAAAAAGCAAATATAGAAAAATCTGATTATTAAATTTGGATATTGAATATAAAGAAAATTATGCTGTTCTCTCAAGTTTTATACTTGAAATTACTCATAATAAAAATATAATTTTCTCATAACCAATATATTTACGATGTAGTTTCAATCCAGAAGCAACCTCAAAGATCGATTTCCTCCTCTTCTTCTCTCCCTTTCGCAGATGAGGAACCAAGCTCAGAGAAGTTAATAGAAGGCCCAAGGTACACCAGCCCCCTGATTCCCAGCCCAGCTTGTTTTTTTGTTTTTGAGACAGTGTTGCTCTGTAGCTCATGTGGCCTTCCAATCTTCCTGCCTCTCTCCCCAGGTGCTGGGATTACAGGTGTGTGCCACCATGCCTGTTTAGGATATAATATGTTGTATGTTATTTCCTTTTGTTATATTTGTAAGTGTCGCTTGGACCTTATATTTTTTAAACCAGGTTTGGGTAATCCTATTATATACTATTTGAAGAATATTAGATCCTGATAATTATTTTTTAAATATACCAAGGTTACTAAATCCATATGCTGTTTCCATACTGGTTTTAGAAGCAGTTCTAGTCTATGAGAAACTTATATTCAACAATTGATAGAACTGTTAAAGAAGGATTGCCCAACTCTATTTCCGCATAATGTTTGAGAGTTTTTCTAGGTATCTCTATATGGCCTTCTGGTCCCTGAACAGTATTGGCAAATCAAGGTGTCTTAAAAAGACCATTGCTCAGTTCCAGTATGGAAGGCTTTAGTACAGGTGCAGAAGCTCTGCATCCAGGCACAAACAACATAGAACATTGTACAAACAACATATGTATGTGTGTTTCCTTACGGAGGTGACCAAACCACCTATATTCTGAAAACCTCTTCCTCTCTTATCTTACTGTGACTATACATGATAGCTTTCTGAGCCTAATTGTGCACGTTTGTGCACACTACTGTGTGTACAAGTGGAAACTACCCTAGTACTTGTGATGGTGTTGATGAGCTGCAGTCACCCAGAGAGGACTCGGCCTCCAGGGCAGCCGTTAGGTGATCATAAATCCTAGCTTGGGCCCTGTGAAAATATTTATGATGGGCAGCCATGGCATCATCAGCTGCTGCAAGGTGATCAGAACACTAACCGACATTTGCTAATGGTTCCCTTTGTTTCCAGCATAATGCATGCTCCTCGTCTTCATATTCCTTTCCTCCATAGTTAAGCCAAGCTTAAGCTTAGAAGCATCAGCTAAGTTGTTTAAAAAGTGACAGTCTTCATAGACTTCATTACCATCATTGGGGTGTTTTTTTTTTAATTTAAATTTCAATATGTTTCCATTCACTGCTGGAATTCTTAAAAATGTACCATTTTAGAAAATACTCATTTTCCTTTAAAAAATAAAGAGAGCTTAGTGGGTTTTAACCTACAAACTTGGTCATCTTTATATAGACATATGGATCACTCTTGTGTGATTTCTCAGTTTTATACCTTTAAGTTTTATATCTTTTTTTTTAGAAAAGACTTTTCACTTCAATATTTTAAAATTTTCCAGGATTGTTTTCTAGTACTTTATGGATTTCTTTTTGAATATGTAGATCATTCAGAATTTATTTTGAGCTAAAATGAAAGAATTTGTGTGTGTGTGTGTGTGTGTGTGTGTGTGTGTGTGTGTGTGTGTGTGTGAGTGTATGTGTGGTTAGCCAGCCTAGTGGTTCATTATTATAATCCTAGGAGGCTGAGATCTGGAAGGACTGTAGTTCAAGGCCAACGTAGGCAGAAAAGTTTACTAGACTTTATTTCTATAGCAGATAACAAAAAGCAAGGCTGGAATTGATTTCAGATGGTAGAGTATTAGTCTAGCAAGTGGTGAAGTCCTAAGATCAAACCTTAGCAGTGTAAAAAAGAAAAAGCTTTTTTTCTAGATGGCCCTACTAACCCTATTTGTTTAATAATCCATTATTATTTTTTAGTGATTGAAAGAACCATATAATCAGGAGTTTGTTTTTTTAATTAGTTACAAGCAATCATGGACACAAATGTATCAGTCACAGAGTTTTCAATTCTTTTTCATATATGAGTGGGGAATTACTTGGCGCGCGGAAAAGAAAGTGATCATATGCCCCGGGAGACCCTTTCCTCCCATTTGTGAGTCAGCCTCCAAACCCAAGAGTTCACAAGGCTGACAGCCTGAAGCACCTTCCCAGTTGCATTCAGCCTTGTTTTGTACTCCTCAGAGGGAAAAGCAGCAGCTGATGGGGCAGGCTCTGCCTGGAGAACAGTTCACATCATGGAATGAGGTTTCTTTCTGCCTTATGATAGCATCGCCAGCTTGACTGCACCTTAAATTATATTCTGATGTTCAAAGCCTGCCTTATGCCTCAGGTACACACCCCTTGACTATGCTTTGCTCGGTGAACGCCATGAAGTGATCCAGTTCATGTTGGAACACGGGGCCCTGTCCATCGCAGCCATACAAGACATTGCTGCCTTCAAAATCCAAGCTGTCTACAAAGGGTACAAAGTCCGAAAGGCTTTCCGAGACCGGAAGAACCTCCTCATGAAGCATGAGCAGCTGAGGAAAGATGCTGCTGCCAAGTAAGTGTGAGCTATGGACATTGTGTTCTTAAAGCTCAGTTAGGTGCAGGGAGGCGGGCCGGGGCAGGGCCAGGAGAGAGTCAGACAAGAATGTAATTTCCTTTTGATCCTATGCCCATCCGCCTTCCCCATCCACCTACCACTGTCTGCAGAGCACTGGGCTGCAGTGAAGCATGACCCCACCTCTGGGGGCAGGGAGGGGAAGGGTATTTCCCAAGCTTAGTCCCTCACAAGCTAGGGTGGGATTTCGGCTTATAGTGCTGTGAAGAGATAATTCCTCTCTTCGCCCTTCTGGCCTTTTTGAAGGAAATTAATGTTGACATCTACCCTACTTTTATTAAATGAATTTAAGTCTCATTTTGATTTGATTAAAGCAGCCAAATGTATAAATGTCTCTTCTCCACTTATTCCTTAATAAATCTGTATTAAGTACAGTTGCTTCTCTGGGTGTTCAGGGGATTAAGTTCAGCATTCCTGCAGATAACAAGATCCAAAACTCTTGTATAAAATGGCAGGGTATCTGAATACAGCCTACATCTATAACCATTGATTTTAATCACCTATAGATTTAATTGTGAAACCTAGTACAATGTGAATAATATGTAAATAGTTGTTACTCTGCATTGTTTAGGGAATGATAACCTAAAAACCATCTGTACATGTTGAGTACAGATGAAAGGTTTGTTTTTTTCTGAATATCTCCTATTCATAGTTAGTTGAATTTGAGAATAAAGAACTTATACTGTATAGAAGGTCAACAATAAAGTACTTTATCCAAGAAATATTCAGGCTGGAGGTGTGGTTCAAATGGTAGCGCACCAGTCATGAATGAGCAGGCCTAGTGATTACAAGACCCAAGAAAAAGAAAGAAAGAAAAAAGGAAGAAAGGAAGAAACAAGAAGGGAGGGAGGAAGGAAATATTGACTTCTTACTATATGTACAAAGCCCTTGGTTAGAGCTTAAGAAGGAAATAGTTAACAAAAACAAAGGTATTTTTTTCTCCCTCACCACCATTTTCCTCCTTACCCAGCCAATTCTTCTCCAAGTGAAAATTTTAAATTGAGGAGAAATTGACCTAATTTCATTTCATTTCTCAAAAGAAATTTCTGAAGGAGCTGAGTCAATATTTAATTTGGCTTTGAAAAATCATCATCAAGATGCTGCTGCTGCGTCTTCGATAAAGGTGGCCCAAGCCAGGCTTCATGCCTTATAGCCACGTATTTTTCCATTCAATCACATGGGGAGAACTTGCTTTCCTTAAAGGAAGCAACTTACTAAATTTGAAGGGAAGTGATAGAGAAATCAGGAGAGAGAAAATTGTGGACATATTTTCTGAGGCAGGTATTTCAGAAAGTACTACTTAAGAAATACGTATAATCCATTTAAAGGCACTTTATAACACAGTCTACACCACCTGTGTCATTGCCAAAATGAACATTACTATAATTTACCTGCCAAAGCACAGGGGGGAATGCACACTATAATAAGACCATGTTTATGCTGATCGCCCTTCTTCCCTGAAGCTTCCTTTTTCCTGGGTCTTCACTCTGTATTCTCAGATCTCTAACTCCTTGATTTTTCTTCCCCTATATATATATATATATATATATATATTTTTTTTTTTTTTTAAATTATAGTGTTTCCACATTGAAGTCAGCCTTACAGGTTATTTAGACTTCTGCTTGTGATATACTATTTTCCACAGGAAATGAATTTTATGTTATTTTTATGTTATTAAAGCAGAATGTGGCAGTGCATACCTGTAATCCCAATGGCTCAGTAGGATCATTTTATCTCAGGTGTTCAAGAACAGCCCGGGTAATGCAGAAAGAACCCCCCCCCCCCAAGACCAATTGTTTAATTCGTTTATCGCTTAATCTCACATCCTGACTCTCTGAAACTCCAGGAACTGAACCCCATAGCTTCAGGTGCCCACTCGCTGTACTCAAGAGTTGCCCACTTTGCCATACTCGTCACTCGCCAACACTTGAAATTGTTGACATTCCTGATTGCGTGCTCTGTCATCCCTATCCCTTCAAAGCCACCGTGGGAAGCTACAAGTCTGCCTCCCGCCTGACCTCTTTATTCCTTGTTAGTGCTGATATCCTTGATTCTGCTTATTCCTCCTTTGAAATGTTTTGTTCTTGGGCTTTCAGTCACATGACTCTACAATCCATCCTTCTTTTTTAGCGGGGGAGGGGGTAAGCTTGAATTCAGGGCCTAGGCACGGGTCCCTGAGCTCTTTTTGGTCAAGCTCAAGACGTGCTTTGCAACTTTGAGCCACAGCTCCACTTCCGCTTTCTGGTGGTTAATTGGAGATAATCTCATGGACTTTTTCTGTCAGGCCTGGCTTTGAAGCATGCTTCTCAGATCTCAGCCTCCTGAGTAGCTAGGATTATAGGTGTGAGACTCTAGCACCTAGCTGAGCTGTCATTATTGACCTCCAGCTATGATGCTATGTAAGTACCTCCAGCATTCTGCTTCTGTTTATATTCCAAATTTCAGTTCTCTCCTCCACCCACACCTTACCACACCCATGATATCTCAGTCATCCTGAGCTTTCTTCACTTCCTAACTTTCGATGCCTGGGCTTCTTTCCAACCAATATGAGATTGAGTTACATAATAAGGTCCAGTTTGGTCACTCAGCTGGAACTTTTGTGGTACTTAGGTCTCTTCTATAAGTTGTTCTGTGTCCTCAAATATCAAAACATAAGGAAGTCTGCCCCTTAGGACAGCACATTTAAAAGGTTTAAGAGGTTTGCTATGACCAAAGTTCTTGTCTCAAAGCTATTCCTTGAAGTCAAAGAGAAACATCTAAGTCCTATTCCAGAAACCATCTTTAAGAAGACATTCCCACCCCTATTGCAGAAACCCTTTTGGCCTTGTGATTGGTCCTACGGCAGCCTGCCCCCTGAACTTCTCCAGTTTGTCAACATCTCTCTTTAGGGTTCACTTACATTTCTGACCCCTGAGGAATTCATTTCCACAGCTCTCCTTCATGCCATGCCCTTCTCAGAGCTTCCATTTCCCACGAGTAAAATGACAAGAACATTCCTTAATCTGAGATGCTCGAGTGCTCCATGAATGCTCTGAGACGCTGTAGTACTTCATATGTCAGAAGCATATATTCTTTTTTTGAGGAAAACGAGGGTATAGATATTTTTATCTCATTCTCAAAGGAGACCCTTAAGTCACAACAAGATTTTTTAAAAAACGAACTAAATGATCTCTAAGGTCCTTTGAGTTCTAACAGTCTATAAGTTAAAGGTTCTAAGACACACTACATTTTCTTATTCCCTTGAGAAATTAGAGACCTGGTATTATTCTGCTTGTTTCTCAAAGACAATGAAGAGATAAAATCTGACAGACTCCACAGATACCATGCAACAGTGAAAAGGTTACAGCTCAACCTTTTCTGTCTCATGAGCTTTCTCTCACTTGAGGTTCTAACGGGTTGAATTTGTCATCTCTATGGGATATTATCTAAGGAATTACTAAAAGTACATGAAGTGGTCTCTAAAATCTCTTCTAAGATAAAGATTCAGTGAGAGGTACATTGCAGGTCTTTGCTCTGGTTCTTTCTCTGCCTGGAATAACATCTTACCTCCCCCCTCACATTCTGACATTCTTCACAGGGAGTCTTTTTCTGTGTTTAATTAGTAGGTATCTCTAGTTTAGTATTGATCACATCTAGATCTCTATCTGCAGGAGTGTGTGGATCTGATTTTTCTACTTGTGAGTTCCTTGAGAGCAGGGTTTGGGTCTTATATGCCTTTGTGTCTCACTAGTTCAACTGATAAACATTCAGTAACTTCCCTTTAGTGGATCTAAAATCTTACAGAAGCCATTTATCACTCTAGGCCTTAGTTCCCCATCTTTCAGACAGAAGCTCTGGATCTTAGTTCACTTATTGTGGCTTTGCTGTATCATGGGGTTGTTTTATTTTTTAAGTGTAAACGTGATCCCTCATCTATCTCAGGAGTTACATTCCAGAGACCCCCGCTATAGGTGAAAATCTGTGAAGTACCAGTTGACCACAATATAGTGAGGTACGACTCTCTAACACTGCTGTTTTGCAGATTTTCACCTATCAATAGCAGGGATCTCTAGAATGTAACTCCCATGATGTGTGAGGGATCTCTGTATTTTTTGTTTTAATCTTTTTCCATCTTCACACTGTGAATCTCTGTAAGTGCACCACTGCAGCTTGTTTGCCTTACTCAAGGCAACAGACACATTCACATATGCTCACATTGTATGCTGGCACTTACATATTGGTGTGCTGTTTCCCAGCTCCCTGCATATTGGTCATGACAGGCTTATGACAAGAAAGAGCAAAGAGGTGTGTCCTTGTATCCTTGAATATGAGACTATAATTTTCTTAACCTTTTAGGCCCAAGCTGCTGACAAGTCTTACCCCTGCTGGATTCAAGGCATATTGGGAAGAGCTCTGATATTCAATATAGCCACATCTGTGTCACTTGGGCACTAGTGGAAAATGCCACCTGGAAATTTTAATGAAAAAAATTATCAATTTTCTAAAAGCTTTTGAGTATATCTGTGAACTCAGGCTGAATTATATGTCCTTGATGATTGAATTGTTTCTACTTCTATTTATTTTGTTCTACCAAAATGAAAATTTGCCTCTTCCAAAGAAGTCTCTAGAAGGGATCTTCATCATTTTCTGGCTATCCTCATCACCTAGATGCCTGCGTCTCCTACTTGTCATATGGATGTCTTTACTGAAGGCCCAGGAGAGTCTTCAGTGACAAAGTTTGCCCAAGGAATGACTGCCTGGTGTCCTCATAGAATTAAAGAGGAGTGCTGTTTGGCTTTGGTGGTGGTTGTTTAATGGTCTTGGGGCTTGAACTCAGGGGTTCTTTTGCTCAAAGCTAGCTCACTACCACTTTGAGCCACAGCTCCACTTCCATTTTACTGGTGGTTAATTATAGATAAGGGTCTCACAGACTTTCCTGCCCAAGCTGCTTCAAACCATGATCCTAAGATCCCAGCCTCCTGAGTAGCTGTGATTACAGGTGTGAACCACCAGCATTCATCTCAGCTGTTTGGTTTTCTAACAGAAAGAAATGATTGTTCAGATAACAAAATCTAATGTATTGCCTTAGAGTCCCTCTCAATGACAGAGGTCCACGTAGATGCTAACTCAGGCAGCTGCCCACGTGTGTCTAAAGGGCCAGTACCATACTCCTAAAGTGGCTCTGTTCTCTTCTCTTTGTGCTGTGTGAGAAGCGGCATTCCCTCTCAGTGCTCCCTCTGCCTGCCTGGAGCCAACTGCTAGGTCATTTAGCACTTCAGCCACCTGGTGCTTCCACCTTCTCAAAAGAAGCCTTCTCCCCGTTGCATCATACTGAACACCGTCCACCTGGGGCCCGGGCACTGACGGCATGACCCTTGGGTATCATACAACTAAAGTCAAAAACATTAGAACGCCAGGTAGTCCACATGTAGTTCTTTATATAACCAGTAAGGCTTGCAGTGGCCTTTTTCCAATTAGTGTAGACGCTGTTATGCCCAGTTGCATCCTATTATGCTTTGTAAGGGGGAAGAAAGGTTTTCAGGTAGTTCTAGGTATTCTACATGTGTTTGGCACTCCCCCACATACACACACACACTTGGCAGTATCTCGTCTCATACAGTAAAGTAGCCTGCTGCCTGTCATCTGTGTCTCCAAAGGGCAAAGGATGAGCTGTAAAGTGTTTTGTTTTTCTCTTTGGCCCCATCACCCTTTAAGCTATAGGGGCTGATGTAAAAAGAGAAGAGTTTTTATTGGATCTGGAGAAAATATTTCTGGAAAGTGTGGATTTTTTTTTTTTTTTTTTGGTCTGTCGTGGGGCTTGAACTCTGGGCCTGGGCACTGTCCCTCAGCTCTTCTCAGCTCAGGGCTAACGCTCTACCACTTCAGCCACTTCTGGTCTTCTGGTGGTTTATTGGAGATAAAGAGTCTCACAGACTTTCCTGCCCGGGCTGGCTTTGAACCATGATCCTCAAATCTAAGCCTCTGTGTGATTACAGGTGTGAGCCATTGGCGCCCAGCTAAAGTGTGAATTTCAACATCTCTTCTGGTAACGTTAGCCCCTCTTAAAATGTCAAGGACACTTGAGTAGGTGGTGATCTTCATTTTTTTCCTCTTCCTTTGACTTTGTTAACAGAAAACGGGAGGAAGAAAACAAGCGAAAGGAGGCAGAACAGCAGAAAGAATGGCTGAGCCCAGATTCTCACATACCCCAAGCCCTTCCCTGTCTACCTAGCCCCAGCAAGCAGCCTCCATCTAGCCCCATGTCCCAGGGCCTGACGCCAAGAGACGGCAGTGGGTCTCCAGCTAGAACACCTCCAAAGGACCAACATGTTCCCTTAGATCTTCAGAAAACAGACTCCAGAAAGACAAATGGTAGGTGTGCTGATGAAAGTCTTGGACTACGCTCTTCTGGTTGGTGCAATTTGACTATTTACATTTAAAGCAATTATGTTAGGGCTTACATCTGCCATTTTTATGATTTGCTCTATCTCTTTCCTCTGGTTTTCAGTCTTCTAGATGTCAAGTCCTCCATTCTTCTTTTCTTGCCTTTCTGTGGGTTACTTAGAACACTGCTTAGGAGCCCATCTTGACTGATTTGTTTTGTTTATGTCATTCCCGAGGCTTCAACTCAGGGCCTGGACACTATCCTTGAGATTTCTTTGTTCAAGGCTAGTTAGCGCACTACCACGTGAGCCACAGCTATACTTCCAGCTTTTTGGTGGTTAATTGGAGTTTATAGACTCAAAGAAATTCCTGTCCAGCTGACTTTGAACCACAATCCTCAGACCTCAGCCTCCTGAATAGCTAGGATTATAGGAGCCACGAGTCCAGGTGATGTTTTTTCTTTCTTTTTTTTTTTTTTTCCTGTTGGCCTATGCTTCAATAGTCTTTGCACTAGTTTCTACCTGCAAGGCCTCATTGCTGTTCTTACCTGGAGACTAAACAGTCAGATCTTTTTTGGTGGTACTGAGATCTGAACTCAGCCTTACACTTCCTCAGCCAAGTCTCTACCATGTGGGCCATACCTCCAGCCTGGATTTTTGCTAGTTATTTTAGAGATAGTCCGATGGGCTTCCCTGATTACAGGTGTGAGCTTCTGGTTCCCAGCCACAATCAGATACTTAGTGAGGATACCTCACGACTACTCGCCTAACAGGAGTTAGGTTAGGTTAGATACTCATTGATTAGATTTTCTGCTTTTTATTTGCTTTTGGCATCCAACAATTTCCTACATTATCTGGAAGGCATGCTGGTGCTTCCCAAGATGTTCATGATATTTCAGTCAACATTTCTAGGCACTGACAGAGTAAAAGCTTTTGGGATTACCTAACCTATCACACTGCTAGGAAGGGAAGTTGAGCAGGTTTTCCTGGTCATAATTGCCACTATGATCATGGCAACAGGAAGTCTGAATACCTTATATTTTATACGAGCAAATGAGAATTATTACCTTACTCTGCAAGTTTTAGACAATAAATATCATTTCCTTTTTTCTTTTGTTTCCCCAAGAAACATCCAAGGAACATTCTAAAGGCTGCTCTGCCTGTGTCCATGTCAGAGCCAGAGAAGGCCATGGGGGAGACCGGCGTCGAAGAGTCTCCTCTGTGGAGAGGTGCAGAGGTCAGACAGCTGGCGAGCAGTGGCGTGAGAAGAGGAAAGACATGGTGAAGGCACTTTCCCCCATCAGCATTGTCAGGGCGGCTGGGCCTGAAGAGAAAGGAAAGGATCCTAGTCATGCACCTACAAGCCTTTCCCAGGACAGCCACTGGAAGGCCAGCAGGCGGCAAGACTCAGCACCCAAGACCAGAAGTGTTCCCCAGAAAAAGTGCACTCAAGAGGTCAAAGGAAGGTGCTCCCCAGCCGGTTCCAGTCGGCCTGGCACAGCCAAACAGGAGATGGTTTGTTCGAGGCAGAGTCCTCACCACCATCGCACACCAAAAAGCAAGGTTACACCAAAGCTTGTAGGAGAAATTTATTCGGACTTGCCCCAGAACACAGAGATGAGGTCAAAACCCAGAAAGCCAGGGACATCTCCCCTGTCTGAGGATATTCAGGAATCTAAGGAGACGGAGCCCACACCTGTGCGCCTCTCTGCCCAGAGTGTGAATATTGACCTTCTCCCTGTAGAGCTCCGCCTGCAGATTATCCAGAGAGAAAGGTGCAGGAAAGAGCTGTTTCGGAGAAAGAACCAGGCAGCGACCATCATCCAGCGTGCCTGGAGAAGGTAGGATGAGGAGATGCTACAGCCTTGGCTCTTGGTTGTTTTCTGTGGCACATCCTATGCCCGCTGGTGTGTTCCTGTGGTTAACTGTACAATAGTACAGTTTTTGCTACAATAGTTGCAAAACAAGGATGATTTGATGGAGCCTACCCATGAAATCTTACCTCTACCTGCTACTATTTTACAGAGTTACATGGAAGGTGTTTTTGCCTAGGAAGATAGCATAGCATATATGCTAAGAGAAAATGTCTCCATTGTCAGTCTAACTGGTTACTTGACTTTGGGCAGATCACTTGGCTTCCTTGACCCTCAGTTTCCTTAGTTGTAAGATAGGACTTAACAACTGATGTACCTCTCCTGTACTTACAATACACTGCTGGATGATCTGGTTTCATAAACTATAAAGCACTATACATCCTTCCATTTTCATATTTTGATATATAAACCTGCTCACACAGATTTATATGGGTTAGGTGCTGGGAGCTGGGTTAGAGGCTATCCTAAAAGACTGGGATTGTGTCCTAGGTAAGGTAATCAGGTTCCTGCTGGAAGGACTGGAGCAGTCCTTTGCTACAAGTTTTTATGGGCTTACATAATCACTGTAGACTCATTGGAGACTCACTTTGTGCCCAGCAAATGCTGGACCCATGGCGAGTCAGTGGCCTCCATGCCGAGGAGGGAGAATGATAGGGGATAAAGTAAGCCATGTGCTCAGATATGCCAAATATCAAGGCCTCTACCAGGAGAAAAAGAAAAACGAAATGTACTAAGAGAACACCAATGGTGTCAGGCACAACACAGCAACAAAGAATCTTGGGAGGACCTCATACCAAACCCTATAGACTCTGGAGCCGGGTCATCTGGTTTGTGCTTGTCTATCCTCTGAAGAACATGCCCTGGTATTCAGCCCTAGCCACTACAAGGACATCATCAAAACAGGAGTCCCATGGTTTTTGTTTTTTTGTTGGTTGTGGGTCCTGCACTCTGGGCCTGGGTACTGTCCCTCAGCTCTTCAACTCAAGGCTAGTGCTCTACCACTTGAGCCACAGCACCACTTCTGGCTTTTTCTGCTTATGTGGTGCTGAGAAATCGAACCCAAGGCCTCATGCAAGCAAGGCAAGCACTCCTCCACTGAGCCACCTTCCCAGCCCCCAGTCCCATGGTTTTGGACAGGTGGACAATTCAGAGAAAACACTGGATCCAGCATTTGAACCTCCCACTGAAGGGCCTTTCTCTCACGCTCCTTATCCAAGAGTAGGCTAGGGAAGGGTGGTCTGGATAGTGCCCACATGCTGAGGTAACTGCCAGAGCAGGAGGTACCATTATTCCCGTCATCAAATACCACTACTACAAATAGCATTTGTTGGGCTAGGCCTCACAATAACCCTGAGGAACAGGTACTATATTCTCCCCCCATGCAGGAGGACATTAATCAGCCACCACCATTAGAAGCAGCTGGGGCAGGCACTGGCTCTGACACCACTGTGGGGCGTGGCCATTGCTCACAGATGTGAGAGTATCTCCAGGGTATGCACTGGCTTCCCTGAAGAGGAACATTTTAAGTATTTTTGCCTGGAACCTGGATCTAAAAAAGCCAGAAAGGTTTACCTGATCTGGCCCCACAGCTGTGCCCTAACTGAATATCTTCTCAGATTGTCTGTTCTTGGACTCCTTTTGAAGAGACAGGAGCTGACAGATCCTGTCACTAAGTATCCAGAATCACAAATGAGCCTTCAGTCATTCCTCCCAAGAACAGTGGGCTCACAGTCCCAGGCACCCATCTGGGATGCAATTACGCAGGACCCTCCAGCTGTACCACTGTGCAGTGGCGAGGCCAGAGGCCACTGACTCCCAAGGGGCTTGTGGGATGCCATGTTTACCACACCTGGTGATATGGCATGATTAATCCTGCTGTATTTTAAGTACATTCTCCATTTGAACCACAGGAGCCCAAAGCACTGTCCTAGAACAGTATGTCTGACACCCCCCCCCCCCAGCCTAAGGAATAGTGAATGGGATATGGGGCAAAGCTCAGATCCCAGATTCAACGCCCAGGTGCTCAGCAAAAGCTGGCCATACTAGCCTGTGCAGAGACAGCCATGAGCTATTTCCAATTGGCCACTAGAAAACTGGAAGTGGCACTGTGGCTCAAAGTGGTAGAGAGTAGCCTTGAGCAAAAAGAGCTCAGGGACAGCACCCAGGCCCTGAGTTCAAGCCCCACAACTGAACGCCCCCCCCAAAAAAAAAGGCTGGCTTTATATGGGATGTTCCAAGGATGACACAAGGCAGCTGCAGGCTGAACCCTGGGCTTGAGAAACATGGAACAACCTGAAAATTGTGTTATCAGTCAAGACTTGACTATGTAAAAATTAAAGGCGGATAGTGGACCAGCCAACCAGGATACCTGCTGTGTGAAACACTTTGTCGTGACTAAATGGAGTCCCTTTTCTGTAAGTTTTGCACATATTCTGAGATAAGCAGGGATATGCTAGACTGTAAGAAGAGCCCTGAGCCAAGGGTGAAAGCACTAAAAGAACATGCTAGAATTCTCCACAAAACAGGATTGTATGAGAATGGAGATTCTTTCTCTGTCCTGATGAGGATGCAGTCTCCACAAACAAAGTACTGCAATCATGCAGTGGGTGATTGCCCATCAAAAGCTAAAGCTCCCAACAACTCCAGCCCATACCTGAACCTCCCAGTAAGTTCTCTATCATAAGCACAGAAAGCAGGGAAGTCGCTCAGCATGTCAAACAGGAAATTATTGCAGAACAGCACTGTCCCACCACTCTAGCTTTTCTCTTTAAGGTTAGCTTTCTGGAAAGGTCGTCCAGCTGAAGAATGCTACAGCTTGCCATTCTCCAGGAAAGGAAGAAAGAATCATGTCCGTTGACTCCAGTCAGCCTTTGAGGAGGAGGGAGGGAGTTTTTAGCAAACTCGGTTTGATGTATTCTGATGAAGGTACAGGCCTGTTGCTCCCTATAGCTCCCCTGGGTCGTTCAACAGTAGTTAATACAGCTACAGATAGAGAACAAGGACGCAGCCCTTCTTTAGAGGATTCAAAACAATGCTCCGTTTGTTTGGGAGTGCCTATGGGATAAAACTCACACACTAGACTAAGGTATTGCTATCTTTCCCCTGGCCTTTGATTTCCCCATCCCAGACTCTTAACTCCCAGCAGAATAATCTCAGTAAAATGCAACATTTACCATGCCAGGCTTCTTAAATTCTTTTGTATGGAATACACCAAAGTCCTGAGCAATATTTGGCTGTTAGGCCAGGTCATACTAGATTTTAGTAATGATTTCTCTTGGTTCTTGATATGTCACCCTACGTAAGTTGCAGTCTTTCTGAACTTCACATGGTCAGCTTCAAGGAGACTCAATCATCGGGAGGCTTACTGTAACTCAGCAGGCCTTTGGTGTAAGCCAGCCTTGCATCTTCCTTCCCTCCCCAAATACAATCACAATGCATTACTTTCCCACATCTCTGCACATGCCCATTCTGCTGCCTAAAATGCCTCTCTCTGCCTGGGTTTCTTAAGCTGAGCACAATCCACAGCATCCTTGGAAAGTATGCAGACCCTGTAGCCTTGCTGGTCTCACACCTGTTCTGTACCATGTGCAGCACTTGGCACAATGCACTATTAGTTTCCACCTCAGCCTATCTCATTGTCTGTGTTCTTTGGGGGCCAGGACTCAACTACTTCCTAGTTCAGAACTACTTCGTGATGGAGAAAAGAACATACAGCCTCCTAGGAATGGGAGCTTGAATGAACTTTCTAGTTCAATTAATGGTAGAAATCTGAAGAAATTTTGGTTTCCTCAGAATTGTGACCTTTTAAAATCCTCTATCCTCTGACCCTTCCAGGTACCAGCTCAGGAAGCACCTGTCACACCTTGTGCATATGAAACAGCTTGGAGGGAAAGACATGCTCCGATGGAAGCGAGTGTGTGCAGCATTGCTCATCCAAGTTTGGAGGAAGGAACTGGAACTGAAGCCCCCAAAGACCAACTCAGTACGCAGGATGCCCAAGAGCCTAGCCAAAAGCACCTCAGGCACAAAGCTTACCAAGCACTCAGTGCTGAAGCAAATCTATGGTAAATGTTCTCCCAGGCACTTCGCAGTTCACTAAAGTCCTGCCACATCTGAATCTGAAATAGGCAACCCTCCATTCAGAGTTAAAAGGCTTCCTTATTCAACTTCCAAGCACCAGGAGGATGTTCAGCACCCAACTTAATGCCTCCTTTTCATGAATTCTGGGTCTGAATTGTTTCATGAGAAATCTAGCATCTCAGCCCAGAAAGCATTATAGTGAAAAGTCAAGACACACACACACACACACACACACACGCACACGCACACGCACGCGCGTGCGCGCGCCTTGCTAGTTCTCAAATAGAAAATAGTTGATTCCTCAGCACCACATAAGCAAAAAGAAAAAAGCCGGAAGTGGCGCTGTGGCTCAAGTGGTAGGGCACTAGCCTTGAGCTGGAGAGCTGAGGGACAGTACTCAGGCCCAGAGTTCAGGCCCCACAAACGGACAAAAAAAAAAAGAAAATAGTTGAGCCACAGCACCTTTACAAAGATCTGCAGTTCAGGGAGCAACATCCTTAGGACACAATCTCTGTGTCAACATGTTGAGGTCAAAGTTTCAGATTGGAGTATTTCAGCTTTATTGAATTAGCAATGACCAGGCAATAAAAGCCTTTGTGAAATCCAAAAAACTGAAACATATCTGGTCCTAACCATTTGAGGTAAGACATTCTGAAACCATACTTCTACATCAGCTTAATTTATCTCAGCAGACACCTACCTGCAAGCCCAATGCCCACCCCAATAAGGAATCGAAACCTGGTTAGACGACAGCTGTCACTGGCCATAGATGGTAACTACTGTTGGTTGGTTTCAGGTTGTTCTCAAGAAGGGAAAGTCTATCATCCCACAAGGCCTTCAAAAGCCCCTCCTGTGCTGCAGCTGAATTCAGGTAAGAAAGTCATTGCTGCACCAGCAAGGCAGATGGAGAGAACATTGGGCTTTCCTTTTCTGTCAATAGATCAGAGATGACCAGGGTTTCCCGTGGCCATTTGTTTCTGTTTCAAGTATGCATGTTTTGTTTATGCCTTTTTTTGCTGGTTCTGGGGCTTGAACCTGACTTGTACCTTCTATTACTTGAGCCACAGTTTCACTTCTAGCTTTTTGTGGTTAACTGGAGTCTCATGGACATTTCTGCCCTGACTGGCTTTAAACTACAATCTTCAGGTCTGTCCTGAGGAGCTAGAATTATAGGCAAGAGCCACCAGTGTCTGGCACAAGTATGCATGTTTTTAATTCGCCTTTCATAGGATTACTGCAGTCAATATCTATCTCCATAAGAAGCAGTAACTTCTTTTTTAATGTATTTTTTTTTTTGGTCTGTTCTTTTTTGGTACTGGAGATCGAACCCAGGACGTTGTACTTGCTAGGCAAGTGCTTTGCCACTGAGCTACATCCCAGCCCAGAAGCAGTAACTTTTTATTATCACTAAAAGCTATAGTTAACATTACCTCTAGGAAACAAAAGATGGTGGATATTATTTACATGCTTGCTCACTTAAGAAAATGAAAAGGCTTTTTTCAAGGAATGTGTTAGGAATCCTTGTCTCATTTTGGTGATTGCTTACCAAACATGGAAGAGCACCAGAAAGCTGAGAGCACATTCTGCTCGGGCAAAAGCAGTACACAGCGGCTCAGGTCTGTCTCTCTTCAGCTATAAGACGTGTGAGTTTTACTCAGGGCCCCTTCTTTCATGCCAACATTAAAAGTGGATGATAAGTTCAGTGCTGTCAGCAGCTAATGCCAGGTCCAGTGTAGCTTGCAGGTGGCTATGGCAACATGCTCCCCCACCCACCTTGATCCAGTCAACCTGCAGGAATGAGAGCAGCTGGGAAGATGAACAGTGACTGTCAGCATGAACTTTAACATTCAGTTTTTGATAAGGGGAAAACGTGGAGGTGGGGGGCAAAGGAGTTACTGCCAAATCTTTAATTAGAGTTGGGTAAGCTCATGTTACACAAGCAGGATGATCAGGGAGTGGTGATGAGACAGTTACAAACTTTCAAAGGAACTAGGCCCAAAATTCAATGTAAAAAGACCTAACTTACACTTGATTGAGTTAAGAATATTTCAAAAACTGAATTGTCAGATGTAAACTAACAAAGAAGTGTCATTTAGATATCAGTATAAATAAAAAATCTGATCATTTTTCAGTCTGAAGAGAATAATCCAGAATCCTTAAAAATCAGGGTGTTTAGCAGCTCAAAAGGTTTTTAGGAAGAGGACACAGTAAATGAATTCAAAGAAATAATGTTTTCTTAGGACTTCACATGAGCAAGCATCACATTTCCTACACACATTTCTGACTGGCTTAAAATCAAAAAGTTCTTTTTTGGGGGTTAGGGAATTTCTGACTTGTGTTCTAGTTTTAGGCATTTGTAGACATTTAAATATTCATGAACATTACTGCTTCCTCTCTCCAACATGGATAGATATCTTCCTATGGCTTCAGAGTTCATCTACCCCCTTTCAAAATGTTGCTCTGCTTTCTGTCTTCTACACCCATCCCAAAGAAAAAGTCAACATAGGGGCTGAAGCTGGGCACCAGTGGCTCACTCTTATAGCTACTCAGGAGGCTGAGATCTGAAGGTTGTGGTTGAAATCCAGCCCAGGCAACAAAGTCCCTGAGACTCTTTATTTCCAATTAACCACTAGAAAACCGGAAGTGGTGCTATGGCTCAAGTGGTAGAGCACTAGCCTTGAACTGAAGATCTGGGACAGCGCCCAGGCCCAGAGTTCAAGATCCATGACCAAAAAAAAAAAAAAGGGGGGGGGGGGCGCCTGGGAATGTAGGTTAGGTTAGTGGTAGAGGGCTTGCCTAGCATGCATGAAGCCCTGGGTATGATTTCTCAGTACCACATAAACAGAAAAGGCCAGAAGTGGCACTATGGCTGAAGTGGTAGAGTGCTAGCCTTGAGCAACGAGAGCTCAGGCACTATGAGAGAGTCATGCAGATAAAGATAGTTCTTTAGTTATTTAGGCAGAATGAAATGAAGAAAAATACAAGGCTATTAAAAGTCATTTAGCCTCTAAACTGTCTCCTCACCTGCCTTGGCTCCAAAGAGCCCAAAACTAAATCCTTTTTATTCACTACCTAGGACTCTTCCCTTCAGTATTAAAATGAATAACCTGATTATCCATCTGGTATTGTTTTTAACAGTGAGCAACTTGCAGTGTATTCATCTCGAGAGCAGTAGAAAATCAAAGAACTTTTCCTATAACCTGCAATCGGCTACTCAATCAAAAAACAAACCAAAGCTTTGACTGCCTGTGGAGGAAGACTGGAAGCATCAGTACAAAAGCCTCATTTTCTGTGAAATCTTTTGCATCTTGGCAAAGCTTTAGTATCCAAACCTAAAGCCTTATTATCCTGAAAATGTGCTAATAACCAGAAGAAAATGTCACCCGACTCCTCTGCTTTTACACAGTACTGTTTCTAAATCATCTCAGCTGCACTGAAAGGACTGGAGTAGACTGTGCTCGTGGCTGGGTGCTTTCACCTCAGTCAGTATGCCTGGAAATGAGAACTGATAATGAATGGTAACATAAAACTAAGAACATGAGCACTCAAGGAGTGGTGGGCTTTCTGACAGTAAGCTGGCAGAGACTTGGTTTGCTGGCTCAAGTGATAAACCTAAACGAGAGAAGCAGCCACCTTCATCTCATTCCGTCCCTGGAATGAGATGCCATATCTACGCTGCTACTCGAACCTTATCAGCTTAAATTCTGGACAAAAATCATGAGCAGTGTTTCCATTTAGAAACTGTACATAAGACCCTAAGTACATTCGTTTGATTCCTTAGGTTTTCCAGTTCCTGTGTTAGTCACAGGTCACAGCCATGTCCTTTCTGTATAGTATTCTTCCTGCTCAGAACAGCCGTGTCATATCAAAGTCAGTAAGGTAGGGTCTGTACTCACAAAGCAAGGTGCCAAGGTAGGCTCAACATCCTCCTGTGTTTCCTGACCACTTGGAGAGATGAGAGGTCTCAAAATGCCATTCCTACTGGCAGGGAACACTACACACATTTTAGCACTGAAAGAAAGCCTGGTTTAAACAAAACAGGCTTTTCACACTTTCCTAAGGGTGAGGCGGCTGCTATAGGAATAGACAAAGAAGCACAAACAGCAATATCAAGATCACACATTTTTTACTTCCACATGCCATTCCTATGGCTAACACCAAGAGGCAGGAAGCAATAAAATATTTGCAAATGTTAACTGCCTTCACTTTTAGTTTAATAGTAATATTGAAAATATGAAAATACTGCGAGGCTTAGCTTGATAGAATCACGAAGATTCAGCTATTTGTTGGTATATAAGATAAGGTACCGTAGAACCATTCAATATTTTGTAAATACATCACTCCTATGAAATGTAAAATGCACTGACACCAGTATCCATGTATCTATATTAGTCCAGAACAGCCTGAGCTTTAGTAGGTATTCCCAAGTGTTATATTCCCACTTCCATGCAAAAGAAGGTCCATGAAGAACTTTTTGTAAGTTTAGCTTTAATGACAAACATCTACTACATCAGTCCCTCTTCAAAATAAAATAGATTATGAATAAACAGTTTCCAATAAGTAACACAGTGCCTTATCAATACACTGCACTCAATGCATTGGGGCCCTGGGGATGCCCAGTGATGTACACGCTGAAGCAGTAATGCAGGTCTGTGAGCCACTGCTCCTGAACACTGCCACTCTTCAAGGTCTGTGGAGAAAGACAAGTAATTTAAAAAGTGTACCAAAATCACTCTGTCATGTGACAGTAGTTTTCACATCTACCCACTTTTCAAAGCCCAAACAACAGTATCCCAATGTATAAACCACTTCTCATAAAGGGAAGACTGCTCAGAACAAGAGAACTATTAATTAGGAATTGCCACAATGAAATTTCCCTTTTATATGTGTAAGTGTGGCTTGTTTCTTGTCAGACTTTTCCTTCCTACATATAACTGAAATTTCCTACATTCCTACATCTCTGGTCCCTTCTCCTTGGCATTCTAGTAATTCATGACCTTCACATAAACATCAACTGAGAATAATTCTACAAGGCCCACTAACAATTCTGTGAATGTCTTATCTAGGCAAATTCTTCAATCTGGCAAAAATAATCCAAGATTATACTTTTCTTCCCTTTTACTGTTTTTTTTTTTTTTTTTTGCTTGTTTTTGTTGGTCATGGGACTTGAACTCTGGGCTTGGGCACTGTCCCTCAGCTCTTCAGCTCAAGGCTAACGCTCTACCGCTTGAGCTACAATGCCACTTCCGGTTTTCTAGTGGTTTATTGGACATAAGAGTCTCACTGGCTTTCCTGCCTGGGCTGGCTTTGAACTGTGATTCTCAGATCTCAGCCTCCTGAGTAGCTAGGATTACAGGCATGAGCCACCAGTGCCCGGCTCCTTTTACTGTTTTTGAATTATTCTACTACCATTGTCCACTTCTCGTACAAAGACTACACTGGAAATGCAGAATAGCACCTATGTGATATGTATATAAAGACTATTGCTGCAAAGTACATATTTCAATGAATGAATCCCTCAACATGTATACAAAACATTTATCTCCCAGCCAAAACCACCAAAGAATCTTAGACAACCAAAGTTAACATTCTAGATAGGCAAATAGTCCTAGCAAATGCAGAGAGCCACCCAGCAGGCAAAGCTGAAACCCAAACTTCTGATGTCTCACTGTCCACTGAAGCAATTAGGAATTATCTGGAAGTTAGTCCTGTTAATTTTTTTTCCTTAATGACAGAATTTAGGTGGCACTTAATAAATGTCAGGTATGCTATAATTTCATTTACTGGTTTCTAAACCCCAAAGGCATGCAAAAATGGCACTATTTCCATTTTTACAGAGGAAAACAAGTTTGGATACATAAAGGGAGAGAGAGGGGAACTGCCAAGCTATCACAGTTAATCAACAGAATCTGACCACAGTCCAGATAGGAATAATGCTGCTACACATACCTTTTACCAGTGCCTGGTACTACCTTTATGTTGTTTTGAGAATTTTAAGGGTTTCTAAAAACTTGGTCAGGTGCTGAACAGCAGGGGAAGCTGGGCTGAAGCCAGTCCATTCACACCCTCTCAACAGCATGCTCCCCTCAGCCTTCCCATGAACCCATTCCTCAGTATAAAGCACTTAGCCCCTGCTTCTTACCGTGATATTCTTAATGATCTGCTGCACCAGCACAGCATTGTTTAACATTTGAGTCCTGAGGGGTGCGTGCTGAAGCAACAGATGAAGCATCTGCCCTACAACATGCAGCTCCTCAGGCCCAACTCTGTTCACCCGCAGGCTCTGCAGCATCAATTTGAGCACTCCAGGAATGAGAGCCAGGATGGAGACACAGACTCCCCACAGTTTATCCCTATAATAACAGAGACCAAAAGTTAATGAAGTGATACACACTGGATAAGGATCCTTTCTACATCCCCCAAACTAAACCTTTTTAAACACGTGTCCTAATAAAGTATCATAAAACATAGTAAGAATGGGTTTCATCAGAACTAAAGGAATCCAATGCTCTCTCCCCATTTTATGGATTCCAGGAAGCCTAACAACTAGCACTTTCCAGGGGGTTGCAAAACATTCTTAAAGCCCTAGTGATCACAGGTAACACAGAGGTAGCAAGAAAACACAATGATCTACACATACACAGCCTCGTTATCCAGGATTGGATACTATATTATACAACATAAAAGGTATCAAAAGAACAGGAATATCCAACTGGTTAAAAAAATTCATAAAGGGCTGGGAAGGTGGCTCAGTAGTAGAGCACTTGCCTTGCATGCCTGAGGCCCTGGGTTTGATTCCTCAGCACCACATAAGCAAAAAGAAAAAAGCCGGAAGTGGCGCTGTGGCTCAAGTGGTAGAGCGCTAGCCTTGAGCTGAAGAGCTGAGGGACAGCGCCCAGGCCCAGAGTTCAGGCCCCACGACCAGACCCCCCCCAAAAAAAAAAATCATAAAAACTAGGGCTGGGAAGGTGGCTCAGTGGTAGAGTGCTTGCTTTGCATTCATGAGGCCCTGGGTTCGATTCCTCAGCACCTCATAAGCAGAAAAGAAAAAACCAGAAGTGGCTCTGTGGCTCAAGTGGTAGAGCACTAGTCTTGAGCTGAAGAGCTGAGGGATAGTGCTCAGGCCCAGAGTTCAGGCCCCACAACCAGACCCAAAAAAAAATTTTTTTTAAATAAAAATTTTAAAAAAAAATCATAAAAACTTAAGCTCGTGACCTGGTTTCTGAACTCTTTGAATGGCTTAAAGCAAATCTCCAAAGAGAAAAACACCAAGGACCCAAACAAATTTCAGGAAGCAGCTAATAAGGAATTATGTCTGCAATACTTGGTCTTAATAGCCCAGAAAGAACAAATCTAAAAAAAAAGACATTCTCTTGGGAGTCTCTGTAGAGGAGTAAACAATGTTTATATGGCAGAGAAAGGTAAATTTGACACTTGCCAAACAACCTCATTCTACAAGAGTATTAATCAAATGGAGCAATAGCCATCTGGATGGAGGAGAGTCCAGAAGTTGCTAAAGGCTCCCATTTTAATCTGTTGCAGTTTCTGTACTTATGAGCATACAGCAAGCCCAAATTTTTCTAAAAGAACCTGATTACCCAAGTCTAGAATCTAGACTGAGTAGTCCTTTTACACAGTGACCAACTTCTCTGGCTCTACCTACAGTAAAATAACATGAGGTGAAGAAATGAATTCATTCTGGACCAAGTAGAATTTTTTTTTTTTTGGTTCAGTCGTGGGGCTTGAACTTTGGGTCTAAGTGTGCTGTCCCTGAGCTCTTCAGCTCAAGGCTAGTGCTCTACCACTTGAGCCACAGTGCCACTTCTGGTTTTCTGGTGGTTAACTAGAGATAAAGAGTCTTAAGGACTTTCCTCCCCAGGCTGGTTTTAAACTGTGATCCTCAGATCTCAGCCTCCTGAGTCACTAGGATTACAGGCATGAGCCACCATACCTGGCTTAGACTATTCTTTTTTAAGGGTCTTTATTCTGTTGATGGAAGCAGAGGCAGACTCAGAATAGCAGCCATGAAGGGAGAAAAGAGAAAGGAAGGCTTGCAGACCTAGTTAAATTGAGGCAAAGGCATATATACTATTTAATCTTGGTGGAAAGGAAAAGAATAGGCTAATTTGGTTCCTGTTGGATTTCTAATATGTATCTCTTGGGATTTTACAAAGTACTTCTATAATGGTCCAATATACAGTAGATGTGGCATTTAATACATCTGATGACTTTGTCACTAGGCAATTTTGTGGTTCTCCAAACATCCATAGTGCATTTACACAAACCTAAGGGTATGGAACCATCACTGGGTACTGCCTCTTGATGGATCATGAGACACAGTAAACAAGAAAGGTATGAGGGGGCTGGGAAGGTGGCTCAGTGATAGAGCGCTTGCCTTGCATGCATGAGGCCCTGGGTTCAATTCCTCAGCCGGAAGTGGGGCTGAGACTCAAGAGGCAGAGCGCGCTAGTCTACAGCTGAAGAGCTGAGGGACAGCGCCCAGGCCCAGCGTTCAGGCCCCACGACCGGACCCCCCCCAACCCCCAAAAGAAAGGTATGAGGCTGCTCATTTAAATTTTTTAAAAGTAGCGATAAAATACTAGTGATTACAAGTTATGGTACAATAAATATATATAAACCAGTAATAGTCATCTATTATCAGGACCAAGGATTACGTACTATAGGGAGGCCGAGGCAGAGGATTTTAAGCTTGGTGCTAGACTGAGCTACACAGCAAGGCCCTAACTTAATCATTCAATATGCTCACACCACCACTACCACCAGCGTGAGTAATGTGTTGAACTGTGGTGTTACAATGGCCACAAAATTACTAGATGATAGAAAATTTTCATCTCAATTAGTTATAGGACCATTATTCTACATGCATTCTTCACTGACCGACATGTTGCTATATAGCACAGAGAAAAATAGTAATATACACTGTTCATAAATGGAGATATTATAAAATCTTTAGAACTCTTTATAAAAAGTTTCTTATAATTTATGAAGCTATTCTTGACCTATTGGACTGGTTGCTGATGCTTAGGAAAAATACCATCAAATCTAGGTTCAAAATGTATCTAATTTTACTGTATTTACAACTAAATGAACCATGAATCAATCACATAGATACTGAGAAAGTCCACAAATTTGAAGGTAGAATCTCATGGCCTTCCTGCACAGAGTGGCTTTGAATGGAGAGCCGCAGCCTTATGAGCAGCTAGGATATAGAAACGTGACAGTGGGAGCTGGGAAGGTGGTTCAGTGGTAGAGCGCTCGCCTTGCATGCATAAGGCCCTGGGTTCGATTCCTCAGCACCACATAAGCAGAAAAAGCTGGGAGTGGCGCTATGGCTCAAGTGGTAGAGCGCTAGCCTTGAGCTGAAGAGCTGAGGGACAGCACCCAGGCCCAGAGTTCAGGCCCCACGACTGGACCCACCCCCCCCAAAAGAAAGAAATGTGACAGTGGTGCCTGGCTAAAACCCTTTTTATTTTGGGGGAGGGGGGGTCCGGTCATGGAGCCTGAACTCTGGGCCTGGGCGCTGTCCCTCAGCTCTTCAGCCCAAGGGTAGCGCTCTATCACTTGAGCCACAGCGCCACTTCCGGCTTTTTTCTTTTTGCTTATGTGGTGCTGAGGAATCGAACCCAGGGCCTCAGGCATGCAAGGCAAGCGCTCTACCACTGAGCCACCTTCCCAGCCCCCCCCCAATTTTTTTTTTTAAGGCAAGAAAGTTATCATCATAAATGTGAGTAAAGTACAAGGTAAATGAGAACTAACTGAAGAATATATGAAGAATGTATATACTGAAGATAGTCTATTCGTAACATGGGAATTGGTTTCATGAATGTTGGGCTTATAATTACTCTTCTACAACATTTTATAGGGCTGGGAAGGTTGCTCAGTGGTAGAGTGCTTGCCTCTCATGCATGAGGCCCTGGGTTTGATTCCTCAGCACCACATAAACAGAAAAGGTCGGAAGTGGCGCTGTGGCTCAAGAGGTAGAGTGCTAGCCTTGAGCAAAAAGAAGCATTAGGGACAGTGCTCAGGCCCTGCGTTCAAGCCCCAGGACTGGCAAAAAACACAACCAAAAAAATGTTTAAATAATAAAACATTTTATGCAATTAATTAATACATAATTTAAAAGGTAAAGAACAAATAGGTCTAGGCACTGTAAAATGGTATGTTTGTAATCCTAGTATTGAGGTACTGTGCTATATAGTAAAACCTTATCTCAAAACAAATAAGGCCAGCAAGAACATAAACATGGTAACAAACATTTTCTTACTAGCACTCATGAAACCCAAAGCTATGTATAAAGGATTATATCTCTTAAGGGAAGAACTGAGAAAACTCTCAAGACATATAATGCCATCTAACTTTTCAAATTTGTAGTTTAAAGGAAAACAAAATTCTCACTGTAACAAAGACAATTTATAAAGTAACAAGGAATAGGCTAGAACAGGGTTTGCACAAACTCTGAAAGAGAATTCACAATACTTCAGAATCCAATTCTGTTCTACTCATATATTTACTTATTATTATAAAGAACAGAAAGAAAAAATAAGGTTGAACAATAAACTATTACCTCTTTTTTAGGTGTTCTGCTTCCCCTTTCTCTAGAGTAAGCAGAAAATAAAGAAGACTGTAGCAACAAGAAGCCAAAAATGGCAGCAGAGATTCACTAACTACACACGTATGATCCAGGAGCTTACAGAGAACACCAAACACACAGCCAACTGTGCTGTCCGGTACTACAGTCAACCCAACCTGAGCAGAGAGAAAAATGTGATTAATTACCTCTTCATACGTACTTATTCCCCAAAGATTCCAAACTTGGTAACTGGATTTAACTATATTAGCCATTCTACTTAAAACCAGCATACATTACACATGCCACCCACCACAGTTTTAATTCCTATTTTCCTATGAAAATTTAATTCCTAAAATAAATTACTTCAAAACATGCCAATTCAAGAAATGTATTTTCTATTTTTTACACTGGAGACCGAACTCAGCCTCACATATGCTAAGTAAGTGTTCTTCCACTGAGCCATAGACCCAGTCCAAGAAATACTTTGAATTCAATCCACTGCCTTCATTACCAAAATTAAACTATCCAGATATTAAAATTTCTATGATTGATCAAGAATAACATGATTTAAGGATTACTTCATGCAATTGAAGAAACTAATACCAACAGTCAAAGTTTTTAAACTATTCAGACTAGAAAACCAATAGCAGGTACCATCTCCATCCTGGTCATTAAACACAGAATTCATTTTACATTTAGCCATCCTTTGACCTTCCAATAGTCATTTAGATATAAATAAGGAAAATATTTCCTCTATTCCCGTTGCTAGGAGATACTATATTTAACACTACATTGCTAACTGCCAAGAAACACTGGAAGGCCAGATAATGGCCATTATGGTATGTTCATTCATCTAGACTGAACTGTGTGTGCTGTCATTAAGGTCAAGTCTAACTTATAAGTGTACATAAACAATCTGAATCTCCTGGAAACTACTGATTAAATCTAAAAGACTGCAAATCCCAAAGTCTCCACTTCCTACATCAAACTTTCTCAAGTAGTCAAGACTGGTTGGCATGTTCATCTCTTACTAGAATAAACAATGTATTTAATGTAAATCTTTGGACTGGATAGATTTTAAAAAGTGGGCATTTTTGATGATACAGGGATTAAGAAGTAAAAGTTGGATAGCAAGGAGAAAAAGAGTACTACATATTCTAAGTACTTTCTTCCGACTCAAGAGAAAAAAAGGGTTCTAGCCAGGTGCCAGTGGCTCACACCTTAGATCTCAAGAAGCCGAGATCTGAGAATGTTGGTTCAAAGCAAGCCCAGGCAACAAAGTCCATGAGACATAAATTATCTCCAGGGGCTGGGAAGGTGGCTCAGTGGTAGAGTGCTTGCCTTGCATGCACAAGGCCCTGGGTTCAATTCCTCTGCACCACATAAGCAGAAAAAGCTGGAAGTGGTGCTGTGGCTCAGTGGTAGAGCACTAGCCTTGAGCTGAAGAGCTGAGGGACGCACCCAGGCCCAGAGCTCAGGCCCCAGGGAAGAGGGAGAGGGAGGGAGGGAGGGAGGGAGAGAGAGAGAGAGAGAGAGAGAGAGAGAGAGAGAGAGAGAGAGAGAGAGAGAGAGAGAGAGAGAGAGAGAGAGAGAGAGAGAGAGAGAGAGAGAGAGAGAGAGAGAGAGAGAGAGAGAGAGAGAGAGAGAGAGAGAGAGAGAGAGAGAGAGAGAGAGAGAGAGAGAGAGAGAGAGAGAGGAGACAATTATCTCCAATTAACAACCAAAAAGCAAGAAGTAGCTCAAGTTGGTAGAGTGCTGGCCTTCAGCAAAAAAACAGCTCAGGGACAATGCCCAGGCCAATACACACAAAAAAGGGAGGGAGGGTTCTAGATGTGCCCACACACAGAAACCTTACCCTACCCCAGCATGGGGGACTGAATTTAGGGGCCTTATGTTCTCTCAGTTTGCTTGTTCATTGATAGTGCTCTACATGTCACCAGCCCAGCTTTCTGCTGGTAAACTGAATATGAGAGTCTCAAAATTTTTTCTGCCAGGGCTGGCTTTGAACCACAATCCTCCAGATCTCAGCCTCCTGAGTAGCTAAAATTACTCTGGTATGAAATGCCAGCAACTTGTTGTACCTATAAACTTATACAAGTAAATCCCTGGTAATATAAAATTTAAAAGTTCTCGGGCTGGGAAGTTGGTTCAGTGGTAGAGCGCTTGCCTTGCATGCCTGAGGCCCTGGGTTCGATTCCTCAGCACCACATAAGCAAAAATCAAAAAGCCGGAAGTGGTGCTGTGGCTCAAGTGGTAGAGCGCTAGCCTTGAGCTGAAGAACTGAGGGACAGCGCCCAGGCCCAGAGTTCAGGCCCCATGACCGGACCCCAAAAAAAAATAAAATAAATAAAATAAAATAAAATAAAATTTAAAAGTTCTCTCTTGTACTACATTATAAAAAGGCAAAGATCAAAGTGTAAACAATGGAAGAAATTAAAAGTAACAATGGAAGCATACCTAATATGAATTTAATAGCAATGGGCACCTGAGAAACCCAATGGTCAAAACACAGGTCAGTCACAGGTTAAAGCCCATCTAGGTTCCAACCTGTTTGCTGGATTCTCTACATCGACAACCAAGCACATGTGAACTGAATTATGTAATTTTAAGATCCTTCAATAGCACAAACATAGAAAGCACCATCTTGGAAAAAGAAGGTATTTTTCCCAAAGCCACCGTAGGAACAACCAGGAAAACGACTGAACAATTTTCCAGTTCTCTCCACCACATCATGCAGTACAAAGCTGAGTTACTGTTAAGCTTAGAATTTCAGTTACCCTCAGCGGCTATGACAAACTTAAGCTTAACCAATGAATCTGTTTTACTTTTTAAGAGGAAAATAAATTAAGATATTTACCAAATGCTTACTGATGGCATTTTGCAGGACATCAAAGCTCTGACGTCGAGAACTGATAACGAGTAAGCTGTGACAAACTGCCTGTCAGAAAAGAAAACCGATAACCAAATCATGACATTTTAGAATGAAACAAGTTCAATAAATTTTAACCTACTTATTCTACATATTAATAGGAAAAAGGTAACAAAACATTACTTTGAAGATGCAACAAGAAAAAAATCTAAAAACAGGGGCTAGGAATGTGGCTTAGTGGTAGGTAGAACATGCATGAAGCCCTGGGTTCGATTGTTCAGTACCACATAAACAGAAAAAGCCACAAGTAGCACTGTGGCTCAAGTGGTAGAGTGCCAACCTTGAGCAAATGACGCTCAGGAACAATGCCTAGACCCTGAGTTCAAGCCCCAGGACTGGCAAAAAACAACCACCTCATACATAGGGAAATTCTCCAAATATATAGTGAAAAATTAAATACTGAGCTAGATTCAGTGTCAGGTACAGCAAAGGGAATAAGAAACTCTTCTCAGGTGAAGGGGGTGACTCATGCCTGTAATCTTAGCTACTCAGGAGGTTGAGATCTGAGGATTGCAGTTCAAAGCCAGCCCCAGCAGGAAAATCCATGACACTCTGATCTCCACATAACCACTAGAAAAAACCACAGGTGTTGCTGTGGCTTAAGTGGTAGAGTGCTAGCTTTGAGCAGAAAAATTCAGGGATAGCTCCCAGGCCCTGAGTTCAAGCGCCATGACCAACCAAAAAAAAAAAAACAACTCCTCTTTCACACCACCCTTCAAGTAGCTTTCCAAGTTGGAGACTATATTTCTATCTCATAAATACAAGCCAAATTATATGAACAAATTGGCAAGCCACTTTGCCATTTGAGAGAAAAGAAATGTACTACAGAAAAATACTTATGATGCAGAAAATACTAATACAGGTTGAATACTGAAACTTTCTGGTACCAGAAGTTTTTTAGATTTCAGTCCTTTAGATTTTGGACTATTTGCATAGACTTTACCTGCAGACCACCAATAATCTTAAATGTTCCAAAATCCAAAACTTTCTGAGCTGTATTGTGGCTTTAAAAGGTTCAGATTTCTAAGAGGCTGAGATCTGAGGACAGCAGATCGAAGCCAGCTCAAGCAGTAAAGCTCACAAGACTAATATCTCCACTTAATTAACCACAAAAAAAGCTGTAAGTGGAACTGTGGCCCAAGTGGTAAGTCTCAGCCTTAAACAAAAAAGCTCAGGGACAGTGCCCAGGCCGAGTTTAAACCCAAAGACCTGCAGAAAAAAAAGAGTCACCTTCAAAAATACCAACCCTTACTTAAGTCTTACTTCTTAAATGACAAAGTAAAATTCTTTCTTCCGTAACCTCTTCTTTCCACCTCTTCTAAATATAGGGATCTATCGATGGCTAAATTACTTTGTTCTTATCATTGAAACTGTTGATTCATAACAAAAAGCGCTCTTCTTTTAAAGTACGCATCTCCTATCGAGGTTAAGCACTTTCAAAAATAATAATCATTTCCTACGCTATTCTCACTCTCGAAACAGTTCATAAAAGGCATTTCTAATACATAGTAGTATTGGTGGCTCATGAACAGAATACCTCTGCTATCTCCCAATGGTGTAAAAATTGATCCAAGTCTGTGAGGTAGAGCAGCACAGGAGAAAGCTGTGTCTGGATGACATGAGGAACTCCTCTAAGGCTCTGAAGCCACGTCAGCTCCTCTTTTGAAAATCCTAATTCAAGTTACAAAGAAAGCCAGAAAAAAAAAAATGTAACTCTCAGACCAATAGCAGTCTTTATAATTTTTAAAAACAGAGATGACAAGAACTTTCACATAAACTCTTCATTTAAGCTACCCTGTTGGGTTTTTTTTCTGAGCTTCTACATCTCATGGATTATCCTAAGAAATCATATTCTAGCAATGGCTACAGTTAAGTACTTATATATGTAAAGGATGTGATTTGACCCAATGGAAAGAAACAACAAGTAATGAATCCCTTCCAAAGTAATGAATCTTTACCATTTTCACTATAACAAACAAAAGGAGGAAAGCAAAAATCTTTCTAACTAATGTTAAGTTTAAAAGACAAATGAACAAACAAAAGCAGTAACATACTCCTTCACCAAATGTCAAACATTGCATGTTGTTACAGTCCTATAAATGTTTAAAATTTCCCCTGTAATTCCTCAACTACTGTTATATTTTGGGGGGAGACCTGCAAAGGCCCGAACTAAGGGCCTTGATCTTGGACAATACATTTGTATTGGACATATATTGATGATAATTGGACATACACTGGATATACATTGAACATAGATTTGTATGTTAGGCCACATGTACAGACAACAAGCTAAAGTCTCTCCGAATTATCATATACTACTAATATGGCCTGACCTAGCTGTCTGCTTTAATGTCCAAATCACTACACTTACATAAATTCAGCCTAAAGAGACATTATCTAGTTCAACAGCCACATAATAACAGTATTGACCACTAATGGGCTTTCTTAAACCACTGAAAACTTTTTGTCAGGTTATTATTAAAACACAAATCCCTCCTAAATGCAGCATGTTCATCCAACAATATCAACAAAAAGAAATTTACATTTATTTTTTAAATATTTATCTTTCTAGAGTCAATGTCATATAAAGCTTGTTTTTAATTCTGACATCATATATACTAACTCTAATTTCAAAACTCTCATCATCATTATCCAAATATAAAGTGAAAATGTTGAAATAATACAACCATTTAAGACAATAGTCATACTACTTATGTAACTAGCAATATATCTAATTTGACTAATAACATCTAATTTCCCAACTTTAAGAACAGCTGGAATGCAGAGCAAATCAAATCCAATGTTATTAATATATCAAGTTGAACATTTTAAGGTGTTTAAAATGCGTATTTTGTTGATCAACTTTTTAAAATCACAGCAATGAAATTTTCTCTGCTATTACAAAAGGGGCTAAATAAATACAATTAACAATAAACAATGATAATGGAAAAGAGAGGAAATTAAAATATAATCGTAATAATTCTCAAGTCTCTGACACTTTTTAATGAGAAATTTAAAGAGAAATCATGTATCACACTGCCTCACTAACCTAACAAAATTCAGGGCACAAATATTACATAATAAAAATAATTCTAAGACAGACATTTATTATTCTCAAAATTGAGGCACAAATAGATTAGACAGATCTTGATCATACTAGGTTCTTTTCTTTGAACCTAACAAGTAAATGAGGTTACCTGCAAGTGTAGAAAATAAGAAGCTGAGATAGTCCATATCACTTAACAACCAGTCTTTAAGTGAATGCTTCCATCCAGAAAATGACGATCTACAGTAAACAATGGAAGAACTATTATCAGAAGTTTGTTTATCTTCTGTTTTGTAGGGGTGGGGAGATTTGATCTAGATCGAAGCCAGGACTTCTATGTGTTCTACTACTGAGTTACACCTGAGTCTCACCTTTTTCCTTTACCAAAAACAAGTCAGATTCAATAGCTTGAAACAAAACACTGTAGTGTATATATTGCTTTAACTTCATATATAAAAACTTAAGTACTGTAATATAAAAATTAGAAATTCTAATGTATAAATTTATGTGAAGTTTTATTTAAAAAGCATATTTGATATACGTTTGGGGTAGAAAATTACAACCCCATTTCAAATTAAGATTTTAAGGAACTAAGTATGATATTCTTTTTAGTAAGTTCTATCACTACATATTTGCTATTTAATTTTGTTATTCTTGTTTTGGGGTTTAATGTCTTTTTGGTATTTTTTACAATTGAACTCAAGAATCTCACACACTTGCTCAGCTTTTTTATTTAGTTCATGGCTGGCAAGTCATGTCTCTGGTTCAGGCTTTCTGCTGCTTATTTGGAGATCTTGTGGATTTCTCTGCCTTGGATGGATTATAAAAATGATCCTCAGATATCAGTTTCATGCATAGCTAGGAGTAAAGGAGTCACCGGCACCCAGCACTATTTAGTTTTTTAAGAAAATCTTATTCTCAGCATATTAGTTCAAATTTAGTCCATTCCAGCTTCCTACCTACATAAGCAAAAGTATTTGCGGTGGGGGAAACCTCATCTTTAAAGCCACTGTATGACAACTTATTGCTCCCATTCTTAGTAAAGTTATAACATTGGCAGAGGACTAAAGGAAATAGCTAAACAACAATAGCTTCTCATTAAATAAGAATTATCTGCTATGAGATTAGTTACTAGTAACTCCTTTAAAAAGTCCTTTACCACAAACCTAGAGACAGCACATGCAAAAATGCAAACAATGATTAGCTTCAATAAGATGAAATTACAAATTTTATCAGACAGCAAAGTAAATGTCAAGTGAAATTAGAATTTTCCTATTCACCTTAATAAAGTTTTACACTTAATTTTTCATCACCGTAATTGTATTTGTATTTATTAAATTTTTAAATGAGGAAATGAAAACATCCTCTTAAACATAGTAAATATAGCAAGCAATTGTGCCACCCAGAGGCTAAAAGTAGTAAACTCATTTAGAAGAATCGGAAATATGACAAGTAATGCATCAGCTATTTGAGTTATGATAACTAAATATTACTGTCCAAGCCAGTACACTTCTGAGAGAGGTATTACCATTAATCACACAAGAGCAAAAGAAGGAAACTGAAATTGATTTTAGCAGATGAGGCTAGATATTTCACCCTGCCTAAAACCCAAGCCAAATTATTTTTTGGCCAGTACTAGGGCTTGAACTCAGGGCCTGGGCATTGTCCCTGAGCTTCTTTCGCTCAAGGCTAATGCTGTACCACTTGAGCTACAGCACCACTTCCAGCTTTGGGTTTTTTGGTCTGTTTTTTTTGGGGGGTGGGTGGGGTGGGGTAGGGGGATTGGTGGCAGAAGAGGGTAGTTGGAACCATGACCCTCAGATCTCGGCCTCCTGAAGCTAGTGTTAGAACAGGCATGAGTCACTGGCACCTGGCAGAAGTCCTTTTGTTTGTTTGTTTTTTGTTTTTTAGTCCAAGCAATTTGTTCTTCCTCAAACATTTTACTCAACATTATAAATTTCCTTTCCTCACTTACGCTTTATGTTTGCCAAAACAGCAGTAAAAGAATTAAGCACTGAGCTTCATAGGACACACTTGTTATCTCAGCTACTTGGCAGTGACAAGAAGATACAAATTTGAGGGGCTGGGAAGGTGGCTCAGTGGTAGAGCGCTTGCCTTGCATGCCTGAGGCCCTGGGTTCAGCACCACATAAGCAAAAAGAAAAAAGCCGGAAGTGGCGCTGTGGCTCAAGTGGTAGAGCGCTAGCCTTGAGCTGAAGAGCTGAGGGACAGTGCCCAGGCCCAGAGTTCAGGCCCCATGACCGGACCCATAATAATAATAATAATAATAATAATAATAATAAAATAAAAGAAGATACAAATCTGAGGCTAGCCTAGGCAAAGTTAGGGAGGCCCTATCTCAAAAACAAAATATAAACCAGGTGACAGTGGCTCTGTAATCTTACTAGGTAATCCAAATCAGAGGATCTCATTACAGAGCCAGCCTAGGCAGAAAACATCATCTCCAATTAACCAGAAAAATGCTGGAGTAGCTAGACACTAGTGGCTCATGCCTATAATACAAGGAAACTACTATCTGAGAATCGTGGTTCACAGCCAGCCTGGACAGGAGACTCATCTCCAATTAACCACCTAAAATTCAAAGTATACCTAAGGCTCAAAGTGGTACAGAACTACCCTTCAGCAAAAATGCTCAGGGAGAGCACCCAGGGCCTGAGTTTAAGCCCTAAGACCGGAACAAAAAACAAAACAAAACAAAAAAAACTATTTCCATACAATCTAGCAATGGCACATCTGGACATATGGCCAGATATTTTGAAAGTAGCATTTCAAAAAAGGTATTTATACACCAAAATTGGCAAGAGCATTATTCACAATGGCCAATGGTAAAATTTGTTAAACATACAAAAAAAAGATTTTATAACATTTGGGATTTTAAACAGAGTACAGTCACCTATAAGCTTTTTATGATTCAATTCCAATCTTTATTACATTCTAGTAAATATATAAATAGTAAATTAGTTTATTAAGCTAGAAAAGTCTTACTATACACCAAACTTTCTCCAGCTAGTAAAGATTTTAACTGAATCTGATTAGTGCATTAGAAGTAAATGAAAGTCAGTTTCAGGTGACTTACACCTGTACTCAAGAGGCTAAAATCTGAGGATCACAGTTCAAAGCCAGCCAGGACAGTAAAGTCCTTGAGACTCTTATCTCCAATTAACCATCAGAAAACCAGAAGGCACTGTGGCTGAAAGTGGTAGAGTGCTAGCCTTGAGCACCCAGGCCCTGAGTTCAGGCCCCATAACTGGCAAAAAAAAAAAAAAAAAGAAGGAAGAAGAAGAAAAAAATAGTAAATGAAGACAGTAACAATACCTCACATTTTAAAAGCCAACTTTTATATTTCAACTTCCAGTAAGAAGAGGAGAAAAGACCTCATGTACACTTAAAATACAGCTCAATTGAGCAGGATACCTCATATGTAATATCCCAATAAGCGTGACAGCCAAACTTGCACTGAGTCTTCCCATAATACAGCAACGGCTTAACTGAGAAAGCAAATCAGCATGTAGACTGGGTAGAAAATACACGAGCTGCACCAAACGTTGCTGAGACTCTGTAGGGAGAACCACCATGGTGCCTTCTTGGGGATCTAGTGGGGAGAGTAAACACATGAAATTCAACTGCAATCACATACACAAGTGTTTAAAGTATACATGTATGACTTGTTATGCTATTTGCTCAAGAGAAATACTGAATGTTATACTTAATAATTTAACACTGCAATAATTTCACAATATCTAAGGTTCTTAAAGGAAATGAGAACTATGATAAGGATGAAAAAGGATAGGGCACAAAGCGTAACTGAAAAACAAGCAATCTTACTAAGCAATCACAATTACAGAATTAACTTACTGTGACATAAACCACTTGCTTACTCATTCTGGGTATTTATCTCAATAAACACAGCTATGCGCGTGTGTGTGTGTGTGTGTGCGCACATGCATGCGTGCTTACATATGTATGCACACAGTATTTTTAAAGATTTAAAAATATAGAGTATAAGCCGGGCGCTGGTGGCTCACGCTTGTAATCCTAGCTACTCTGGAGGCTGAGATCTGACAATCATGGTTCAAAGCCAGCCCGGGCAGGAAAGTCCATGAGACTCTTATCTCCAATAAACCACTAGAAAACCGGAAGTGGCTCTGTGGCTCAAGCCGTAGAGTGCTCACCTTGAGCTGAACAGCACAGGGACGGTACCTAAGCCCAGAGTTCAAGCCCCACAACAGACCCCCCCCCAAAAAAAAAAATTTAAAAAAAAAATATATATATATATCCCTGTTTTCACTGTATTTAACGTTGGTATAGTTTGGGGAGGGGAAGGGAAAAAACAAATTGTTTAAATAGGGATACAGGTGAACCCATTGCAACAATGAGATGTACATTATACTGAAAAACAAACTACAATTTTGGCACGGGGGGGGGGATGGAGATGGGATGGGGAGACAGGAGGAGGCAACAATGCTTGATAACAAATGTACTCATTACCTTGCTCATGTAATTGTAACCTCTCTGTATGGTATTTTCACAATAAAAATTAAAAAGAAAAAGGATTTAAAAATACAGTTACGTGCCAGTGGCTCATGCCTGTCATACATAGCTCCTCATCATCATAGCCTGTCAAGCTCCTCAAGGCTGGGAATGTGGTTTAGTGGAAGAGTGCTTGCCTAACATGCATGAAGCCCTGGGTTCAATTCCTCAGTACCATATAAACAGAAAAGGCCAGAAGTGGCACTGTGACTCAGGTGGTAAGTGCTAGCCTTGAGCAAAAAAGAAGCTCAGGGCCAGTGCGAGGCCCTGAGTTCAAGCCCCAGGACTGGCAAAAAAAAATTTTTTTTGAATATCATAGCCCCTCAGGAAGCTAAGACCTGTGGTTCAAAGCCAGTCCAGACAGAAAACTTGGTAAGACTCTTATCTCCAGTTAACCATAAAAAGCTGGAAGTCGAGGTGTGGCTCAAGGGGTAGGGTGCTAACCTTGAGCACAAAAGCTCAGGGACAGTGCCTAGCCTAAGTTCTTCAAGTCCCACATTGGCACCAAAAAAATGTATTTCACAAAAGTAGGAAGCCATCCTCTTGTCCACTGGTCAATGGATAAATACAAGTGGCCTATCAATCCCAGAGGACACTAGGTGTCCACACCTACTACAACACAGAACTCCTTGAAAATAGATGCTAAAGGAAAAAGGCTAGATACCAAGGCTTCATTTAAGATCATTCCATTTATAAGAGATACTCAGAATAGTCAAATCTATATGGACAGAAGCAGATTAGCAATTAACAGGGACTAAATATATACTAAGGAATGACTAATGAGAATAGTGATTCTTTTAGTGATTCTTTTAGAAGTGATGAAAATGTTCAAGAATTTACACAATAGTTATTGTTGTAGAACTTTAGGAATTAATTTAAAAACACGTAACTAAAATTGTAAAATGATAGATTTTATAGTATGTAAGTTTTATGTCAATAATATGACATACATGTATAATCCAATAAGGTTTTATTTATATTTTTGCTTAAAATACTAAATGGATTATCAGCTCCAGAGCTGAATGAAGTAATCAATACAAAAATATTATGATTAAACAACTAACAAATCTTTCCATCAAAGCTTCAAAGAAATTTAAGGACCTTCTTAGTTTTGAATGTGTAACTAATAAGTGGTTTCAAAGTTCATTTCAAAATGCAAAAACATCTACAACCATTAACCCTCCATAACTGTTTTAATACAGAAAGTGAGTTTACTGTTTGATGTTTTGTTTGAACAATTTAGCCATGGCATCCTTATTTTGGACTAAAGGAAAGGTAAATAAAAAAGAATTCCCCTTAAGAATATCTTCATAATTTTTGAACAGACCAATAACTACTTATGCATCTAAAAAAATCTTACCATAGATTTGGAGAGCAGTAGCTTGTAAACTTTTTAGTAATTCTTTATTTGCTCGGGCTGCAGCAGTATGAATGATATCAATCAACTGAGTCGAAAGCTCAGGGTTTCGGGAGCCAAGATTAGAGAGTTGCAGTGGTAAACCAGCCAGCCAACGGGATAAGACTCTACTGCGATTTCTTAAAAACACCAAGGAAAATCAGAATAACATGTGATTTAAAATGACAATGGAAATAAATTTAAACTGAAACTTTTACTCCAATAAATGTAACTAGTGTGTACATATATACATATATTTAATATCTGACTCTTTGTGAGCTGTTTATCCTAATTAAGGTTAACAATACTATATATTCTAACAATACTATATAGTCTATATATGTAAGACACTGATGTGTTTGGTATATGTTACTCTCATATAGTATGTTTTCAAACTTGTATTATTATTTCATTTGTTTGGATATTTGCTTTAAGCTCCAATGCCTTGAGTAACATCAAACATTTTTTGCTAACCTAAGAACTTAGTGCTTTAAACACTACCAGGCAGACCTAAACTTAAGTCTCAGCTATGAGAAACCCTACAATAATACTTGTCGGCTTATTTAATGTATTAAATAAAGAAGCTTTGGTTTCCTTCTATAAAATAACACTAATAGTTTCCATGTCATAGAAGTAGTATTGGAATCAGTGAGATTACTTTTAAAAATCACTTAGCTTACAGTAAAAATAATGTTCCAACAACTACCCACACATATTCAAGTATCCCTAATCTCTGTTTTCCACCAATAAAACTTTCTGATTATCCCAAAAGAATTCAAACTCATACCAAAAAGTTATTCCTTAGTTACATCTGACAGCACCAAACTAAACCATAAACTTTTCTATGTTCTATGCTGCCCTCACTGTAGACCAATTCCCCAATATATCACTAAAGACTTGTGATGCAGGGGCTGGGAAGGTGGCTTAGTGGTAGAGTGCTTGCCTTGCATGCATGAGGCCCTGGGTTCGATTCCTCAGCACCACATAAGCAGAAAAAGCCGGAAGTGGTGTTGTGGCTCAAGTGGTAGAGCACTTGCCTTGAGCTAAAGAGCTGAGGGACAGCGCCCAGGCCCAGAGTTCAGGCCCCACGACCGACAAAAAAAAAAAGACTCGTGATGCAAAGTCCATGCTTTAGAATTTGGGTTTTTTTTTTGTTTTTTACAGGTAATGAAACTTAAACTCAGAGCCTTAAGCCCTCCTCACTCTGCTTGCATTCTTGGCTCGTACTCTACCATTTAAGGTACACCTACAAGTTCTATCATTTTGCTGGCTAAATGGAGATGGAGAATCACAGTTTTCTTCTTGGGCTGGCTTCAACCTTTGACTCTCTAGATCTCAGCCTCCTAAATAGCTAAAATTCCAAAACAAGCCATCAGCACCTGGCTACAATCTTCATAATTTTTGTGGAAAGGAAAAGAAAAAGTTGTTCTATTCTTTAGCTACAAGTGGATAAATAGAAATATATGCTAAAGTATACAGTATGTTGATACAATTACGTATGACATTTCTTTTTTTAATTTAAGTTTATTGTCAAGGAAATAAAGAGAAACTTTCTCCAAAGATTTGATCACTCTATCATCTAATTTAAATCGACCATAAGGCTGAGGATGCAGTTCACTAGAAGAGTATTTGCCTAGCTTATACAAGGCCCTGAGATCAATCACCAAGACCACCAAAAATCAAACTCAAAACGAAAAACAGGAAAACTAACAATTAAAACTTTACCTGAGTCTGTAAGATCGCAGTTCTTCTTTCTGGTAGATTTTACTGAAAAACTTCAGTAACAAAGTCCGAACTGGAAGAATAAGGCCCCTCTGCTGATACAATGTATAAACTGCCTTAATCAGAGTCTCTGTAGCTTCTACAAACAAAAAGAAAACTCTGCATATAAAAAGCTGACTTCAATAGCCCCAAATTCCTCTAAAAGTATTTTTATTTTGTTCTATGGCAAATCAAAGCTTAACCAGAAATTCAAGATTTCTATCAAAATCCAAGCATGTCTAATAAGTGAAACTTTTAGATTAACAAACCTAAGGATGACAAAAACCAAGGTATTATAGAAAGGTGAACTGGATGGGAACCAAACAGGAATGCTTTGTAAATGAAAAGAATTAGTACTAAGTCACTACAAAAACTGACAATGGAACTTAACCTCAAGCAAGAAAAAAAGGTAGAGACAAGCAGAACTCATTCTACAATTACCAGAGGAAAAAGCTCTCAATTTCTATTCCAACTAGTGTAAGGTAGTAGAAATCTTTACCAAATCACTTCAGAATAGCTCTACTCCCAAAAAGGGAAATGCTGAGCCATAAGCAATTTCAGTGCTGAAGCAGACAGTATTTTATAAACATTTTGGTCAGCCACCTTCTATGGCCTTAATGTATTAACGTTAACTATACAGACTGATGGAAGCCACTATTTCAAAGCTAGACCCTAAAAAGCAAGCTCCTTAAATAAGGGCAAAACAGCATCACCTACCTCTGTTTGATTGTATCTGCATTAACCTCCAAGATACTCCAAGCAATCTGTTTAGCTGCTTACTATTTAGCTTAGAGCCATCTTCAAGGGTCTCTGTCACAAATTTCCTTATCATTTCTATCCAATTGGAATCTTTCTGCAAAGTTGAGGCATTTGCCAAGGAGACCATGATATCAGACAGTGTTAAATTCAGTAAAAGATGATCTACGTTATTGAAGAGAATCGTGCAAAATTTGACACTAAAAACAAACAGAGACACACACATTTCTATAAGATGCTATGTCTACCATTCCTGCTTCATTTAGAGTTCCTAAAATAATTGATTAAGATTTTAAAAACTCCCATGTAATTGTAAACCCCTCTGTACATTATTTTCACAATTAAAAAAAGATTTTAAAAACTGTTCAGATTTTGCAGCTAAGATTTAGGTTGTAATTCCTTAAGTAAACTATGTAAAAAACTATCTGGGTAGACTTCACAGGAGAGACTAACTTTCTAACCGTGTGACTTAAGGAATCTTCAGATCATAATTTCCTCATATAAGAAATAAAGATACAAGTCCAGTAAGCACTGTTATGAAATGACTTAATTTTCTAATTCACATATTAAAATCAGCTTTTTTATTCTAGTCATATAAAACTTTAAAGCTTGAAATTTCAAAATACTTCTGTAACATGTGAAATCAGAAAACAGAACAACATAATTATTAAAAATAGGGCCAAATATTAAAGGGAAAACTCCTCTGTAAAGAGAACTGGCCAGTAGTCAGCCTAAGCATTTTCCATCCTTGATAAAAAGCAAAAGATCATTTTTCTCTCTCACTCAAGTTTACCAAGCTGGCAGCTTTGCAGTTTACCACAAACTTTAATCAAGGCCACAGACAACCTTGAGGCTTATCATCAACTGCTGAGTTAGTCAGGAGCTTATAATAAAAATCATTTCTGTAAAATAAGATTACTCCTACCCAAGGTTATGTCTGACTTCTATAATACAAGGATATGTTTTGACTTTCTATAAACACGTATCAATAGTGTCAATAGCATTGATAGTATCAGTCAGGCTGACCAACTCAAGATTGTTTTGCCTGTGCTCTTGTGACAGGGCTATGTTTTGTTTCTGTAACCTTGCTTGTTTGCTTTGGTAATTATCACCTATGTGAAACCTCTTCCTATAAAAATCCCCCATGAAAAGCAATTCTAGCTACTCAGGAGGCTAAGATCTGAGGATCACAGTTCAAAGCCAGCCTGGGCAGGAAAGTCTATGAGACTCCTATCTCCAATAAACCACTAGGAAACCATTAAGTGGCACTGTGGCTCAAGCGGTAGAGTACTACCCTTGAGCTGAAAAGCGCAGGGACAGCACCCAAGCCCAGAATTCAAGCCCCACAACCAACCCCCCCCCCCAAAAAAAAGGAAAAGCAAACAGGACTGTTCTCCAAAGCTCTGCAAGCTGGAGACAGTCACCACATGGCTAATAAAAGGCTTCCAGCCAATTTGAGTGCTGGTGACTCCTTTTGCCGATTGTGGGTTTGAGTCTCACCAGCCCTGGGAATTGGGATACATCACTTCAAACAGACTAACAAGGGCTGGGAAGGTAGCTCAGCGGGGTAAAGTGCATGCCTTGCAAACAGACTAACAAAAACAAAAATGTAAAGATAACTATAATCATAAATATCACTAGACAGTTTTAAAGTAAAGATAACCCTAGACTGGGCTGGAACAAGGACACAATAGTAAAGAAACATATATATATACAACACACAGATACAAAGAATATATATGTCATTCTATCTTGATGGAAAGTTAGCTGTAGGTCATCCCAAGTAACCTAAAAGAGGTGAATAGAGGACCCAAGTATAAGCTCAGGCAGAAAGTTAAGAACCCCCATCTCAAAAATGAGCAGTGCAAAAATGGCCCAAGAGTGCCTAGTATGTAGCAAGGCCTAAGCTTGTTACTATGTTAGTTACTATGTCACTAGCAAAAAAACAAGAATACCATAGAATATCATACTTTGCTAAAACATGAGAAATGAAATTTTTTACATTATCAGTCTATCTTTAGTAATGTTATTGTAAGGTGAGATCATAGAGTACATATGAACATTTTTTCACTTAATATCCATCCCTAACACAAACTTTACATCATTGTAAGTTCTTATATTGGCTTCACCACTCTAGATCAAGTTACTACTATCTTTTGCCTTGGCTGCTTTCAGTAGCCTTCTAAATGCAAAAAGCATCCACCCAGTATGGTCCCTCTAAACTATCAATAACATACTATCAGTGCTCTATTTTCAAGAAAACCTAAACATGGTCCATCACTATTCATCTTGCCCTCTTGAGATCTGACTGTGAGTCTGATCAGTCTATTTGCTATCACTTCTGGCCCTGCTTGTAGCTACTTGTACTTGTTAACAGGGTCTAGCACTGCTGTACTTGGAAAACTTTTCTTCAAGATAGTCACACATGGCTCACTCTCCTACTTCCCGGGGCTCTCTTCAACAGTCATTTTCTTCAGAGAGAAATTTAAAAGCTAATTTTTAAAAGTTACCTATATTACTACTCTATATTATTACTGAGCCTAAAAATACAATGTCAGGGGGGCTGGGAAGGTAGCTCAGTGGTAAAGCGCTTGCCTTCCATGCATGAGGCCCTGGGTTCAATTCCTCAGCACCACATAAGCAGAAAAAAGCAGGAAGTGGCGCTGTGGCTCAAGTGTAAGGTGCTAGCCTTGAGCTGAAGAGTTGAGGGACAGCACCCAGGCCCAGAGTGCAGCCCCATGATTGACAAAAAAATAAATAAATAATACAATTTCATTATCTAATAGTATATTTTGTTTGCCTCATAACTTGATTCAGTATACTTAGCTCCCAACAGACCCACCCAGGATAAAGATGAAAACAAAGAAAAGCAATTTTAAGAGTCAAATTCATTGTGGTAAGTAGATGTTCTCTCTAAAATGTCCATTTTTGCTTGAAACCTCTTATTTTCTCACTGCAACAAATGTCTGTTCACAAATTAATTTTTATTTTTATTTATTTATTTTTGTCAGTCGTGGGGCTTGAACTCTGGGACTGGGCACTTTCCCTGCACTCTTCAGCTCAAGGCAAGTTCTCTACCACTTGAGCCACAGCACCCCTTCTGGTCTTTTCTATTTATGTGGTGCTAGGAATTGAACCCAGGGCCTCATGCATGCAAGGCAAACACTCTACCACGGAGCCATCTTCCCAGTCCCACAAATTAATTTTTATTACGATATCTCTAACCAATACCCAAGTTTAAATAGTCAGTTTGCTCTGCATTCATTCTAAAACTATCTTCAATAATGTGAAAATTCTATCCTTTGAGAGACATATACATATGCGTATACATATATATAACAAAATAAGAACTTGATCAGTTATTTGAAGATGAGGGTTATAGCAGATTCACAACTGCCAAAGGTAAAAACAAACCAGTGCCCGCTGACAAAAATGTATGTGTATGCATGTGAGCATGCAATAGAGCCCTGCTGAACACTATCAAGAAATAATCTACGAAGTTATTAAATGACAGAAAAACCTTAAATGCCTATTACTAAGTGAAAGAAACCAATCTGAAAAAGATTGTGTGCTATGTGACATTCTGGAAAAGGCAAAATTATGGAGACACCAAAAATTAGAAGCTGGGGACGGAGGGATGAACAGGCTAGGCAGAACACAGGAATTTCAGGGCAGTGAAATTCTCTTGTATCAGTTTACAAGGATAGGTACATGCCATATATATATTTGTCAAAGCTCATGTAACATGTAACACCATTAGTGAACCTTCTAATGTAAATTATCACCTTGAGTGATGATATATCAGTCTAAGTTCACTGACTATAACAACTGTAATATTCTGGTAAAAGGTATTGACAGAGAGGCTATGAGGTAGAAAGTACGTGGAAACTTTGTATTTTATATGAACCTAGAACTACTCTAAAACTCTAGATAAAGAATGAAATTTTGGGGCTGGGAAGGTGGCTCAGTGGTAGACCACTTGCCTTGCATGCCTGAGGCCCTGGGTTCGATTCCTCAGCACCACTTAAGCAAAAAGAAAAAAGCCGCAAGTGGTGCTGTGGCTCAAGTGGTAGAGAGCTAGCCTTGAGCTGAAGAGCTGGGGGACAGAGCCCAAGCCCAGAGTTCAGCCCCCACAACTGGACCCCCCAAAAAAAGAATGAAATTTTGGTGCATGCTATGACATGGAAGAACATGAAACACAAAAGGTAAAGTACCATAGGCTTCCATTTATATCAAATAACTAGAGTAAGCAAACTGTGGTTACCAAGGAATGAAGGACAGAAGTATGGCAGTTATTGAGTACAGAGCTCCAGTTTAGAATGATGGGAGAGTTTTGGAGATGTCTGGTAGTGATGGCTGCACAAAAAGGTACAAGCACCTAATGCTACTGCACAGTACCACCTACAAAGTTAATGTCTCCCTTCTTTACCTGTTGTATCTTGGCACAATGCCACTTAATCAGGGCAGTATAGAACCCTCCACTTCTCAAAGAAAGATCAGAACATGCTCTTTACTATATACTCTATTTTTTAAAATTACATACTCTTACACTGCCCTCTTATTTTATTGAACACAGTATGCATTTAAAAGTTTTACTACTCTAGGGCTGGGATGTAGCTCAGTGGCAAAGCGCTTGCCTAGTGAGTGCAACATCCTGGGTTCGATCCCCAGTACCAAAAAAGAAAAGACAAAAAAAATACAGTTTAAAAAAAAAACCCAAACAAACAAAAAAAAGTTTTACTACCCTATATAAAATCATATGGAGGAATACGATCTCTTATTTCTTCTCAGCTTCCCACTCACCCTCTACATTCTACTTTGTAATCCTAGGCCAAGGACTGTGTATTACGTCTTTTTCTCTTTGAAGCTAGCTTCTTATCAGTCTCTATCAATAAAGGAGTCAGAATGTTATTTCTTTGCTAGCCCTGGTTTCCGTTTCCTAATGCTGCCAATACCAACCTATATCTCTTTTACAGGCAACTAGCTATTCATTCTAGTAATCACTGTGATTTCAGCTTGCAGTTTTTCTGACACAGAACTAGTACACTATACCACTAAGAAAATACCAGAAATAGCCAGCCAGAACTTCTGCAGAATTCTGCACCAAACCTGACAGAGCCTTCTCCACTGAGGTCCACACATGAATGTGGGCTCAACAGTATCCTTTTCTCAGGTCAAAAATTCAACTCCCTTCCCCCAAGCTTCTTCCCTTTTTTTCAGTTCTAGACATATTACTTGCTTCCTACAGTTGCGACCTCCATACCTTATTGTTACCTTGTATCTTTCCAGTTTAATACTTACGGTGAAATAATTTATATTAAACTCTATTAAAAATCAGTGATAGAGCTGGGTGCGGGTTGCTCACACCTGTAATCCTAGCTACTCAGGAGGCTGAGATCTGAGAATCGTGGTTCAAAGCCAGTCCGGGCAGAAAAGTCCGTGAGACTCTTATCTCCAATAAACCACTAGAAAAACCAGAAGTGGCACTGTGGTTCAAGTGGTAGAGCGCTCGCCTTGAGCTGAAGAACTGAGGAACAGTGCCCAAGCCCAGAGTTCAAGCCCCGCGACCAACCAAAAAAAACCATCAGTGATAAGAGTTTTTATCTCCTACTGGACTCTAACAAGGTTGTTAACAATGTAAATTAAATCAGTACAAGAAGAAGGAGTACAACTCAAGGTACTTATTTTTTAAAATACCCTACTTATAATAAAAATCAAAACAAGAACTTAATGAATTAAAGTTTCATATAATAACAGCCTTATGTCTTCTGGGCATACCCCTTGAACCATAGTCAAGGGACCTCAATGCTTCTCCAGTTCAGCCTCTTTAATATATTTAAGAAACTTCTTGTAGACTTTAAGTTCCCTTTCAAGTGTTTATTCATTTGGGTACAACTATACTGTTCTAGATTGTACATGCTTGTCAAGTTTTATTATGTAATGTGTTCTAACATTTATCTTTTCCCAACTGAAGTAAATATTTTAAATACTTGCCAGGATTATTTCTTTAATCTTCCCATCTTCTAATCTAATCTTCTAATCCATCTCTTTCTGTTTTGCTCTAATTATCCCTTTTTCTTCAGGATGATACTATTTTTACTCTCCATTTATACGTGAGAGCATTTATTCTAGATGACCTTAAAAATACTCAGCTTTAACTATTACATACTGCTTCATTTAAATGAGCTACCCTCAGCAACTTTTACTAAATTCATATATATATAATACATTCATCAAGCACAAGATACTACAAACTTTTTTTCAATTCTTAAAAATTGTTACTCCTAAGGCTCAAAATAACTTGTTGAAAATCTAGTTTCAAACACTTGATAATATAGAAAGTATGAGATTAAGGCTAATTATTTTCTAAGAGTTTCAGACTATACAGCTTTACAAGTGTATACAATGAAAATTATTCACAATACCTCTTATTTGTATCTTTCCTTCGATGCTTGGTTATTTCTTTTAAAGTATATGGAAAATTACTCATAAAATGGTGTTTGAAATCATCTAGGTAATTCTTTCGAAGCCATGACTCCTATTGAAGTAAATATTAAGATTAGAAGATCCATGAGGAAAAAAATGCAAAATAACTAATAGAACTGTAAGCAGAAGCTCAGTACTGTGTCAATATTCAACTATTATCATTGTTCCATTTATGATAGTTCTTCTAACAAATCAACAAGAAATGTTAAGGTATCTTTTTATCCACAGATCCTTTCTATGTTTTGTTTTTGCTTTTCTTACATATATCTGCTACTTAAGAGGAAAAATAAGAGTAAGTAAGATTGAACAAATTCTGATTTTGGAACACTAATATAGTATTTATAATAGACTTAAGAAAGTCTTCTAGTTTATGTTAATATTTAAACCACAGCTCTATTCCCCAGCAATTTCATTATTGTCTATTAAAGGTATCTAACACTTTAAAAAAGAAATGGAGCACTTACTTCAAATGCTTGAGCAATACTGGCAAATTTAACATTCTTGCCTACATGAAACAGTCTGAATTCAAGAAAGAATAATTATTTCCAGGGTAATCAACCATTCCTTTCTGGCAGGGTTTCCTAGGATGTAGGAAGAACTTTAGATACTAAAACAGCTGTTGACTCTAGAACTCAGCTGTTTCTGCTTAATATCCTTTACTGAGTTTTTCTTTCTGACTTCCAAATGTTTAGATTACCCAATTTTAAATCCCTACATCTGCTTGGGTTCAATTCTAAATACAAATATATATTTAACATATCCTCTGAACTTTTAAGAGGCACCTTAAAATCTACCATGCATAAAACCAAAATCTTCCTACCAGTAAGTGACTTGAACAATATGCCATTACCCTTGACTTCTTTTTCCTTCATTATATATGCCAATGGTACTGCTGGCTTTACCAGGACCCTGCTACGTTTCACCGTTTCAACCACTGTTTATTATTCTAATTTGAGCCACCATCATTCCTAAGATCTGTTTCTCTTCTCACCCTTGAAAGTTAAATCCACATAGAATCATCTTTTTTTAAAAAACCAGACCTGGGGCTCAAACTCTAGGCCTGGGTACTGTCCCTGAGCTTCTTTTGCTCAAGGCTAGCACTCTACCACTTGAGCCACAACGCCCCTTCTGGTTTTTCCTGTTTATGTGATACTGAGGAATGGAACCTACGGCTTCATGCATACTAGGCGAGCACTCTAACACTAAGCCAAATTCCCAACCTATAGAGTTAACTTTTATGGGTGACAAATGTTGTCACACTTTGTATTCATATACTGTTTTGTAGAATGGGAAATTTAAAAAATGAAAAAAATATGTGTTTACAAAAGGAAACTATTAAATCATTAAAGTTTTTATTAATAAGTTTTTTATTGTGAAAATACCATAGAGGGGTTACAATTAAATGAGCAAGGTAATGAGTACATTTCTTATCAAGCATTGTTGCTTCCTCCTGTTTCCCCTTCCCATCCCTGCCCCTCCCCCACCCTGTGCCAAAGTTGGTTTTTCAACATAACGTCTTGTACATCACTGTTGCAATGGTCCATCTGTATCCCTATTTAAACAACTTGTTTTTTCCCTTCCCCTCCCCAAATTATACCAACATCAAATATAGTAAAAACAGGGGTTATAACATGGGGGAGGGACAGACAAAGCAACAAAAAAATCATCTTATAAAATGTTAGAAACAATAGCAAGAAAGAAAAACCATAAGTCCTTATCTTGGGGTTCATTTTGCCTAAGATCAACTTATCTGACCGTTTCTGCTTGTTTCAGACATACATTAGTTATTGCCAATAAGGGAAACCATGGGAGCTATGTTTCTTTGGGCCTGGCTTACTTCACTTAATATAATTTTTTCCAATAAGAGTCATCTTTTAAAATGTAAATCATGCTTCAAAATGATGCAAAAAATATGAAAAAATGGGTACATATATGTATAGGACAGCACTAGTCATCCATTCAATGATTGTTGCTACAAATAATAGTTAGCACATAGGAGTTCATTACTGTTCTCTTTTGTAAATTTGTATACTAAAGTAAAATAAGTAAAAAGTTGATCCTCTGATCAAAACCCTTCATTACCATTAGTTTAGAATCAAACTTCTGCAAGGGTGCAGGTGTTTCATGCCTGTAATCCTAGCTACTCAGGAGGCTGAGATCTGAAGATCCCAGTTCAAAGCCAGACAAGTAGGAAAAGTCTGTGAGACTCTTACCTCCAGTTAACTACAGAAAAGCCAGAAGTGGTACTCAAGTGGCTAGCCTTGAGCTAAAGAAGCTTAGGCACCACGCCCAGGTCCAGAGTTCAAAACCCATGACTAGGAGGAAAAAAAAGAATCAAACTTCCCTTATTAGGAAACAGAGTCTCACTAAGATTCATCTGCCACCACTCCTTTATCTTCCATCATTTTCCCAGTAGTTTGTCTCTTGGGCCTCAGATATACCAATCTGATTCTCACCTAAGTACTTTTTGCACACGCTATTCCAGTGGCAAAAAATGTGCTTGCTACAGACTTGCTCCTCCACTTTACTTTCTCCCTAGAATACTTCCTGAGAGCCTACCATTCTGTTCTCTAAGAGCCAATCATTCTGTTCTTGCTCCTTACCTGTTTCCTCCATACTCTCTCTACACCCTAATTTCATTTTTATTTTTAGATATTTAGATATTTAGATATTTAGATATTACTTATTTGTTTACTATCATCTCATGAGAACAAGCACCTTGAAAACAGACACCTTATCAATAATGCTCATCTTGGTATCTCCAGAACCTAGCCTAATAGTATTCCAAAAGCCTACTCATCACTGAAGCATTGCATTATCATCTGTGCTATCCAACACAGAAGTCACTAAGAATATGCACCTAACTGAGCACTTAAAAAATATGACTAGTAGCCGGGCGCTGGTGGCTCACGCCTGTAATCCTAGCTACTCAGGAGGCTGAGATATGAGGATCGCGGTTCAAAGCCAGCCCGGGCAGGAAAGACTGTGAGACTCCTATCTCCAATAAACCACCAGAAAACCGGAAGTGGCGCTGTAGCTCAAGTGTAGAGCGCTCGCCTTGAGCTGAAGAGCTGAGGGACAGTGCACAGGCCCAGAGTTCAAGCCCCACGACCGACAAAAAAAAAAAAAAAAACCATGACTAGTTGGGCTGGAATGGAAAGGTGGCTCAGTAGTAGAGCGTTTGCCTTGCATGCATGAGGCCCTGGGTTCAATTCCCCAGCACCACATAAGCAAAAAGAAAAAAAGCCTGAAGTGGCACTGTGGCTCAAGTGATAGAGCGCTAGCCTTGAGCTGAAGAACTGAGGAATAGCGCCCAGGCCCAGAGTTCAGGCCCAAAGACCAGACCCAAAAAAAATAAATAAATAACCATGACTAGTTTTCAGTTGCCAGCACACACCCAGAAAGTGGCCAGTGAAGCAAGAATTTAATTTTAAGCTGTAATTAAAGTAGTCCTGTGTACAGATGCCCAATAAATCTGAGTAAATGCCTTACTGTATCCAACTACTTTGCAAACCAGAATTCTCATGAAAAAGGATCACAACAATAGAATATAGAAAAAGAAAGCGCTCATTAAAAACACAAAAAAATTTGTGCTGAGTAATTATTATACTGGCCCTGATGCTATTAATACAGGCCCTTAAAAAATAAAGGTACAACTAAGGACACACAGAATACATTAAGCAACTTCGGTAAGGATTGTAGTATTCAATTAATGTCCTAAGATATAATGTACCCTGAGATTTCTTTTCAAGGCAAGGATCAAATTTTCAAATTACTATAGTTAAAATTAAAAAAAAAAAAACTTGAGGGGGTTGGGAAGGTGGCTCAGTTGTAGAGTGCTTGCCTCACATGCATAAAGGCCTGGGTTCGATTCCTCAACACCACATCAACAGAAAAAGCCAGAAGTGATGCTGTGGCTCAAGTGGTAGAGCGCTAGCCTTGAGCTGAAGAGCTGAAAAGCTGAGAGGGACTGTACCCAGGTCCAGAGTTCAAGTCCCCCATTCGACAAAAAACAAAAAACTGAAACTGAGCATAATTGCTCATGCCTATAATCCTAGCAACTCAGGAAGCAGAGATCAAAAAGACTGCCATTTGAGACCAGCTAGAAAAATAAAGTGCGCAACAAACAAGCCAGAGACAATGTTACAATTCACCCTGTGTTGCCACTGTGTGCTTAAAGGACAAGGAAGGCCATTTTGTTCTTCATAAACATTAAGCAGTTACATAGGTCAAGCAATGTTAGTAAACATATGACAAGGAGTAGTGGGAATGGTAAGAAAATCAATTAAAAAGTTCTTTCATGGCTGGGCACCAGTGGCTCAAGCCTATAATCCTAGCTACTCAAGAGGCTGAGTTGTAAGGATCACAGTTCATAGCCCTGCCTGGGCTCTGAAGACTTTTTTTGTTTGTTTGTTTGTCAGTTATGGGGCTTGAACTCTGGGCTTGCTTGGGTGTTATCCCTCCAGCTCTTCAGCTCAAGGTGAGCTCTCTACCGCTAGACACAGTGCTACTTGCTAGACACAGTGCTACTTCCGGGGTTTTCTAGTGGTTTACTGGATAAGAGTCTCAAGGCCTTTCCTGCCCTACAGGCTTTGAACAATGATCCTCAGATCTCAGCCTCCAGAGTAGCTAGGATTACAGGTGATAGTCTCTGGCGCTGGCTCTGTGAGACTCTTATCTCCAAATAACCACCAGAAAACTGGAAATGGCGCTGAGGTGCAGGTAGCAGAGCACTGGCCTTGAGCTGAAGAGCTCAGGGACAGCACCCAGGCCCAGACAGAGTTCAAGCCCCACAACTGACCAAAAAAAGAAAAGAAAAAAAAAAAGCTTTCTCATGCCCTTTTATTTATTTTATTTATTTTTTATTTTTTTGATCTGTCGTGGGGCTTGAACTCTGGGCCTGGGTGCTGTCCCTGAGCTCTTCAGCTCAAGGCGAGCGCTCTACCACTGCCAGGGCTGGCTTTGAACCACGGTCCTCAGATCTCAGACTTCTGACTAGCTAGGCGTAAGCTATGGGCACCCAACTACACACACTATTTCTATTTGAATTAATCCCCTCATTTAAGCTTTATGTAATATTTCAATTTAGTATTCTTGTCTGTAAGTCTTAAACTTAATCCCATGTTAATGAAATGCCAATAAACAGCTATAACACACTAATACAAAATAGGTCTAAAGCATACGGTTCTAGATATTAATACAAAGTTAAAGTGGCATTTATATCCTTCAGGTATAGTATATGATCCCAAACTAACATACAACAAACTTGTATATTTTGTACTTTGATCCTACTAAATCAAATACTACTACTAAAATACAGACAAGGGGCTGGGAAGGTGGCTCAGTGGTAGAGCTCTTGCCTTGCATGCCTGAGGCCCTCGGTTCGATTCCTCAGCACCACATAAGCAAAAAGAAAAAAGCCAGAAGTGGCACTGTGGCTCAAGTGGTAGAACACTAGCCTTGAACTGAAGAGCTGAGGGACAGCGCCCAGGCCCAGAGTTCAGGCCCCACGACCGGACCCCAAAAAAATAATAATAAAATAAAATAAAATACAAACAAAAGTTTGTTTGTGTTCATTATGTAACTAAATTCCAAAGAAACGGAACTTTTGTTACTAAGCTCTCTAGAAAGACTGTATTAAGGCAACTATAAGAAGCTAGTAGGCGGTTGAGACCTGAGGATCATGGTTTGAAGCAGCCAGAGCAGGACAGTCTGTGAGACTTATCTCCAATTAACGAACAGAAAATCAGAAGTAGTGCTGCAGAGCACTGGCCTTGAGCAAAAAAGCTCAAGGACAGCTCCAAGGCCCTGAGTCCAAGCCCCACAACAGACAAAAAAAAAAAAGGACTGGTATTGAGTTAATGCATATGACATTTTCATTCTTTCTTAGCCTTTCACATGAAAATACAGTTGCCCAATTTGGGAAGGTTCTCCCATGTTAGTGGAAAATATCCTAAACCAAAAATACATACAATGCACCTAATATACTAAGCTTAGCCTAGCCTGCCTCAAATGTGTTCAGCATATTTGTAGTAGTCTCCAATTTTGCAATATTATCTCACCAAAGTCTACTTTATAATAAAGTATTAAATATATCAAGTAAAGCCGGGCGCTGGTGGCTCACGCCTGTAATCCTAGCTACTCAGGAGGCTGAGATCTGAGGATCGCTGTTCAAAGCCAGCCCGGGCAGGAGAGACCATGAGACTCCTATCTCCAATAAACCACCAGAAAACCGGAAGTGGCGCTGTAGCTCAAGTGGTAGAGCGCTCGCCTTGAGCTGAAGAGCTGAGGGACAACGCCCAGGCCCAGAGTTCAAGCCTCACGACCGACCAAAAATAAAATAAACAAATAAATAAATAAATAAATAAATATATCAAGTAATTTATTCCATGCCATATTGAAGGTAAAAAATCAGAATTACTGAACTGTACTGTTGCACTACACAGTAGAAAAAAATTTGTCAAGCCACCTTAACTCAGCAACTCTCTGAACTGTTCCAAAATTGAAGATACTGTTTTGTTTTGTTTTTTTACTGTCAGAAGCCTATATTATAAATCAACTGCTTTCTCAGTGTCATACTCTGTAGTCCTAATCTATGATTAGTTTTTTTGCCCATTTATGCAGTGAATTTTAAAAGGCTTAAATTGGTAATTAATAAAATGCCATCCCATTTGTCATCCCATTTTTTGGGGGGGGGAGGGGGGTCCAGTAGTGGGGCCTGAACTCTGGGCCTGGGTGCTGTCCCTCAGCTCTTCAGCTCAAGGCTAGCGCTCTACCACGTGAGCCACAATGCCACTTCTGGCTTTTTTCTTTTTGCTTATGTGGTGCTGAGGAATCGAACCCAGAGCCTCATGCATGCAAGGCAAGCGCTCTACCACTGAGCCACCTTCGCAGCCCAATAAGCAACTTTTTAAATCTTACTTATAAATAAGTAATGGGGCTGATAGAATAAGTACTTAGAACACATATACATACATTAGTGTGGGAACCCTACAGCAATTATGGGGACTGTGAGTGGCTGCAGGAAATTTGACCAGTGTGGGAGTGTGAATACCAGTGGAAAACCCTGGTTGTACGGTTGTTTACACTATGTCTAAGTAAAAACACAGGATTATGAGTGTCTGACCTTTCTGCAGAGTCCCTATGTGGACTTATCTTAAAGCTTTCCGATTTCTTGTTGTATACCTCTTGAAATGAGCCCTTTTGTTTACTTTCCCATAACTCCCTAAAGAAGTATCCAGTCAATCTGAACTTATAGAAGTGGAGGTTACGGGAGACATTTTGTTTACTCTGTGATTATCTGTGGTTACTTAAAGGACGTGGGTATTTCTTCATCTGTTGTCCCAGAATCTGCAGATGGGAACTGACACCTTAGTACAATTCCATACTTTTCAAAATTATCTAATACTGTTTAATATATTCTTAAGTTTTTTGCAGCATACTGACTCATCTAAAACTTTCACCTAGAATAAAGACTAAATAAAACAAAAATACCTGCCTTCTATTTTTTGTTTACAGGCAACTGTATTCATACCTGCCAGCTATCTTCCTTGAAAGAATTCTTCTGTAGATGAGATGCTTCACGCTTTAAAGTAGTGCTCCTGCAGGTGCCTTTTTAAAGTGTATTAACATATTGATTTAGCACTAACTTAATCTCACAGCTTGATTTTCCTCAGTTGCACAGCAAATGTACAATAAACACTATATACTATTATTCACTCTGAGGTCCTTTTCTGCTACACCTACCAACATGGCACAAAGGAGGAAAAGACTGTTTAATAAGCAACTTTTTTTGGGGGGAGGAGCGGGGGGTTCAGTCATGGGGCCTGAACTCTGGGCCTAGGCGCTGTCCCTCAGCTCTTCAGCTCAAGGCTAGTGCTCTACCACATGAGCCACAATGCCACTTCTGGCTTTTTTCTTTTTGCTTATGTGGTGCTGAGGAATCAAACCCAGGGCCTCATGCATACAAGGCAAGCGCTCTACCACTGAGCCACCTTCGCAAGCCCAATAAGCAACTTTTTAAATCTTATGTTCCAACATAATCTGCCGTAACACATTTTTAACACTACTATAAATTGTAATTAATTCAAAAAATAGAATCCAGCAAATTTTCTGCATTTCACCAAGAAAGTTAAATATATAAAAGACCTATTAGTGCTCACCAATTTATGTGTTTCATCATGTTGTTTTGAGAGTTTCCACAGAAGGGAAATAATATTAAGGACCTGCTGCATAACCTGTAGAGGTTCTCGCTCTATACCATTTCCAACAGAAGTGGCAAACTGTGGAGGCACAGCTTCAATCCAGCATTCAATTAGCAATGGGATTATTATTTCAATAAACCCTTTCAGGCTTTCAGAAGATGTCAGGCTTTCATCCACACTGCCTAGTCCTCCAATTAAGTACCTGATAAGGAAAAAAGAAAAGAGAAAATTAGTAATTTAAAAAATGCACTGTCCTTTTGATTAAATTTTAAATATAAAATAGCAATAAAATAAAGCACCTTGAACTAGTAATTAAATTGATCAAGGCTAATAGCAAAAACATAATTCTAAAATGGCAAAGCCAACAGAGATTAAGTTTTATTTCTCATTAAGCTTTGCAACAAAGCATCAATAAACATTTTCAAATGATTCCTCCCATAAAAGTCATGAAATAAAATGAAACTATGAAAGTTATGTAAGACAATTGCTTATCTTCCCACCATTAGCCATCAATGGCCAGCAGTTAGAATTCAATATAGGAAAACTGAGTGTGGACATAACTGAAATCCTTCTTACCGTAGCCTGAACTGTGAACTGACATTTGGCTGTGAACCCCCATTTTCATAAACCTGGATGTGCTGCTGGTCGTTGGCAAGTTCCTTCCAGTTGATAAAAATGGAGTTGCTAGTGGCATGGGGATTTTCTTTGTGTTCCTGAAGTCCTTCACTTTCTCTCAACCTACTGGATCCATCTGCCAAGGCCTGAAGGAATTTACCAAGTCTCACTAAGACTTTCAGCCTCCACTGCTGAGAAGTGAGTCTCCGATTAGGATTTACAGAGAGCATCCAGGACTGAGATCTGTCTCTATTTACCAGTCCTTTTGACAGCTGCTGATGAGAAATAAGTTCTACAAAATTCTTAAGCAATATGCTGCTACGTCCAGTAATTAGAGCTGGGTACTGTTCCAGCAGAATGTCCAAAACTTTTAAAGAGTCCTCCTGAATTCCTTCAGTAATGTGAGTCATGGCACTAGAGAGATGGGCACTTACCAAAGGAAAAAATGGAGAAATTTGTTCAGCTCGTATTTTGGGGGCCAGGAATTGAAGAAGTTGAACTGCTGCTAATCGTACATTAGCATCTTTATCTGTAAATACAGCAGTCACTTCACTTAATATGTTTGAAAGGTGTGCATCAATTATAAATGGGTATTGAGACAAAAGGTCTTTAAGTCCAAGAAGAGCACTTTGTTTAACCCCAGGATTATAGTGATGCATCTGTGACAGCAGATCCTATAAATAAAAATACAGATTTTGAGATGTAAATATATATCATTTTCAAATAAAGATGCTAACTAAAACTATTCTAGTAACTGACACTCCTTGGACAAAGTATATGAATAAGTACTTTTTAAATTGTTTTATCCTAAAAATATTTTTAGCATAATAAAAGGTTTATCAGTTAAATTTTTTTTTTGTTGGTTGTGGGGCTTGAACTCTGGGCCTGAGCACTGTCCTTGAGCTCTTCAGCTGAAGGCTAGTGTTCTACCATTTGAGCCACAGCGCTACTCCCAGTTTTCTGATGGTTAACTAGAGATAAGAGTCTCACAGACTTTACTGCCCAGTCTGGCTCTGAACCAGGAGTCTCAGATCTCAGCCTCCTGAGTAACTAGGATTACAGGCGTGAGCTACCAACGCCCAGCTTAATCAGTTCATTTTTATACACTCCAAATTTAACAAGCCTCTTCTGCTCATTTTAAATGATTTTCCTTAAGGAATGTTGATTTTTATGCAGAGGATGCCAATAAACAACTTGATTCATAGAATAATTTATGCAACCCTTTTAAACATGTAACTTCAGATATGCTGTTATTATTTATTCATTGGAGCTAAAAGGCAAGACTCGAAAGTTTTTATCTTAAGACTTATACACAAATGACATCATCATAGCATTATTCCTAAGAGCCATGAGTAATTAAATATATGACACAACTGCAATGTAGAGTACAGCCTGACAATATAAAGAAATAATGTTTTGATATAAGCTACAAGATGGATGAACATCAAAACTATATACACAGAAAGTAGGTTAGTAGTGGCTATTTCAGCATGGGAGGAAAGAATGAAAAGTAACTTCTAGTGGGTATGGGTTTTTTTTCTAGAGTAACAAAAAATGTTCTAATATTACATTCTAACTGAATTTTATAAAAACCATGGAAATGTATAATTAATTTAATTTTTTTTTGGGGGGGGGGTCTGGTCGTGGGGCCTGAACTCTGGGTCTGGGCGCCGTTCCTCAGCTCTTCAGCTCAAGGCTAGCGCTCTACCACTTGAGCCACAGCACCACTTCCGGCTTCTTTCTTTTTGCTTATGTGGTGCTGAGGAATCGAACCCAGGGTCTCTTGCATGCAAGGCAAGCGCTCTACCACTGAGCCACCTTCCCAGCCCCGGAAATGTATATTTTAGATGAGTGAATTTTATCATGGGTAAACTATATACCAATAAAACTGTTAAACTTTTATGCAAAATTATTGCTCAGACTTAAAGCATTTGTAGCTTGAGCATTCCTAATTCAAAAATCCAGAATCCAGAATCCATAATGCTACTAAATCTGAAACTCTTTTGAGTAGCCTAACACACGTGGGAAATTCTACACCTGACCTCACATGATGCATAGACATCAAAAAAAAAAAAACTAAAAATATCTTATAAAATTTCAAGTTATATGTATTAAGTGTATATGACACATGAACTTGGTGTTTCGATTTCAGTCCTTTCCACAAGATAGCATATAATGCATATGCAAATGACCTCAAACCTAAAATCAAAAACCCTTCTGATTCTAAACATTTTGAAGAAGGGTTACTCAATCTATGCTATAATACAGGATAAACTGTGGTACACAGGTTCAAAAATGAATACAGCCAGGTACCAGTGGCTCACACTTACAATCCTAGCTACTCAGGAGGCTGAGATCTGAGAATCAGTTTAAAGTCAGCTTGGGCAGAAAAACACGAGACTCTTATCAAAAATTAACCACTAAAAATCAGGAAATAGAGCCATAACACAAATAGCAGAGTGTCAGTCTTTAGCAAAAGGCTAATGGACAGTGCGCCGGCCCTGAGAAGGAGCCCCAGTACTGACATTTAAAAAAAAAAAAAAAAAGGTTCTTATCTTAACTACTTACCAAAAACTTGATACCCCAAGAAATAAGAGTACAAGGCCAACCTGAACTATTCAACAATTTCTAGGCCATGATAAAAAAAAAAAAAAAAAAAAAAAAAAAACCTGTCTCAACCAATCAAAAAGTTGACACACTTTAACAGAAAGTTAAAACTACAAATTTTTTTCAGGTGATATATGTTAGATCACCAAATGAGTACACTAAGGAGAAATCACTATGAGTTTCACTTAGCAATATTTTCTGAAAGCACATTTTCTGCAAGTTCCAAGATCAGATGAAAAGGGTAACAGATAAACCCAAAGTCCTCTATCCATAAACCCTGTTACCATAGACAAAACATAAAACAACTTTTCTTTTCTTTTTTCTTTTTTGTCAGTTATGGGTCCTGAACTCTGGGCCTGGGTGCTGTCCCTCAGCTCTTCAGCTCAAGACTAACGTTCTACCACAGTGCCACTTCCGGCTTTTTAAAACAACTTTTCACAAAAAGATTCAACGTGACTTCAAAGAAAATCTTACTTTATCAATGCAAGACTTATAATTTACCTTTATGTTAAGTTTTCTATTGTTTGTTGGAAGTATTCTATCTTCTTTGAGTTGTTCAGGCAGATGTATTGTCTTTGTTCTAAAGTTTGTAGCAGTAGCATTTTCTAATTTGGGCTTCTTTTTACCAACTTTTAGTTTTACTTTTTGAAAATCATCTTGGCGTTTTCTTTTTTTAGTCATGATTGAGAGCTGCATCAAAGGAATAAATTTTAAAAGAATAAACACAAGGCTAAATGACAGAAGACTAAAAACATTTTCCAACATACCTATTACTCTAACACTTGGAGCATTACTGGTATCATAGTCAACAATGATTATGCCAAAGGACCAAACTATTAGGTAAAAAAAATACTGTTATGTGCAAAAAAATTAGTAAAGAAATACTATAAAAGCCAGTAACAAGTACAGCAGAAGTCTTGTCACTGGCTTTGCAAGGCTTTTAAGTTGTGTCACATTTTGTAAATAAGGTACTAAATAAACACTTTTGAAATGCTTCCTTCTCTGTTCATAGGAAAGCAGCATAGACTTGCTGTATCTGTTGGGAAGCTCTTGGCCCTTCAGAGGCCTCAAAGTAGTTTTAACCAAATAAAGGTGGAAAATGAATATTATTGTTTAATGAAGCTGATGATTAGTAAAAGCTTTATGAAACAAAGCTGGGTGCTTGAAAAAACAGGCAAGATTTAGGTATATAGCAAAAAGACAATGGGCTTTTTTTTGTTGTTGATCCTGGGGGCTTAACTCTGGGCCTGGGCGCTCCCTCAGCTCTTAAGCTCAAGGCTAGCACCCTACCACTTGAGCCACAGCGCCACTTCCGGCTTTTTTCTGCTTCTGTGGTGCTGAGGAATCGAACCCAGGGCCTTATGCATGTGAGGCAAGCACTCTACCACTGAGCCAACTTCCCAACCCAACAATGGGCATTTTTTGAGCAAGGAAAAACTCTTAAGGTCACGAAAGCCTGGAACAGAAATGAAGTCACTAGCATTTTCAACATCTGGCAAAATGTAGACAAGATACAAAAGGAAAATGCATCCCTTCAAAGACGAAAGGCATCAAGCTGAGGTGATGAGCACAAAAGCTCAGGGACAGCACACAGGCCCTGAGTTCAAGTTCCACCACTGACAAAAGAAAAAAGAAAGGCATTATAAAAGGAAATACAATGTAACAAAAGAATAAGAAACAAAGATTATGGGGCTGGGAAGGTGGCTCAGTGGTAGAGCGCTTTGCTTTGCATGCATGAGGCCCTGGGTTCGATTCCTCAGCACCACATAAGCAAAAAGAAAAAAAGCCAGAAGTGGCACTGTGGCTCAAGTGGTAGAGCACTAGCCTTGAGCTGAAGAGCTGAGGGACAGCGCTCAGGCCCAGAGTTCAGGCCCCACGACTGGACCTAAAAAAAAAAAAAATCAAACAAGCAAAGATTAGCTAAGCCATTATGATGATAAGTAACTCTAGCATAACTATGTCACAAATTCCAATTTATAAAAATCTTTAACCTATGTCTCCTACCCATTTGTACACCGCTATTATTTAAGGCTTTCAATTGTAACCAAGAATACTCAACAGCATCTTCACTGATATCTCTGCTTTATCTCTAGCCTACACTTTTATTTTGTTTTGGGGGGGGAGGGTTGAACTCTGGGCATGGACACTGTCCCTCACCTCTTCAGCTCAAGGCTAGTGCTATACCACTTGAGCCACAGCACCACTTCCAGTTTTCTAGTGGTTTATTGGAGATAAGAGTCTCAAGGACTTTCCTGCCCAGGCTGGCTTTGAACCATGATTCTCAGATCCCAGCCTCTTGAGCAGCTAGGATTACAGGCATGAGCCACCAGCTTCTGGCTAGCCTATTCTTTAGTTGACCAGCCACAACCACCAGACAGCTCATTCTAACAACATTGTCTGACAGAGGCTCAGAAGCTTTCAGTTGTTCTACTCATAAAAATTGAAAATTCCTTACCCTGACAAACTAAGTATTCTACCATGGCCCTAACCATCTTCTCACAGAGGAACTTCAATTTAAAACCTAGCTTCCTCCATCTGGAAACAGTTCAACTCTTCCTTCATGAAGCCTTTTCCACATGACAGAAATAATGAAGCCAGGCAACATGGCTCATACCTTGTAATCTAGCTACTTGGGAGGATAAGATTAGTGGGACTGCAGTTCAAAACCAGGCTGTCCAAAAAGCTCATGAGAGCCTATCTCAACAGATAAAAAGCTGAGAGTATACACCTCTCATCCTAACTAGGAAGTTCTAGGAGGTTTAAGTATAAGTGGCAGTTACATATAAGCAAGATCCTATTGAGAAAACACTAATGCAAAGAGAGCTGGTGACATGGCTCAAAGGGTAAAATGCCTGCCTGTCAAGTGAAAAGCCAAGAATTCAAAGCTTAATACTTTTTTTTTTTTTTTTTTTTGTCGGTCGTGGGGCCTGAACTCTGGGCCTGGGTGCTGTCCCTCAGCTCTTCAGCTCAAGGTTAGCACTCTACCATTTGAGACACAGAAGCGCCACTTCTGGCTTTTTCTGCTTATGTGGTGCTGAGGAATCGAACCCAGGGCCTCGTGCATGCAAGGCAAACACTCTACCACTGAGCCACCTTCCCAGCCCAAATCCTAGTACTTTATACAAAATACTAACACTTCTCCTGGGAATATTTTTTTGAAGATAAAAAGGAAAAGTACTGCAAGATTTCAAAAAAAAACAAAAACCAAAAAACAGCTGGCTACCTGTGGCTCACAATTATAATCCTAAATACTCAGGAGGCTGAGATCTGAGGATCTTGCCCAGGCAAGAAAGTCCATTAGATGCTTATCTACAATTTACTATCAAAAAAAGTCAGAATGGAAACTATCACTCAAGTGGCAGAGCACTAGCCTTGAGCACAAAAGTTCAGAGACAATTCCCAGACCTCAAGCCTCAGAACCAGCACAAAAATAGTCACACGACTGCAGGATTTTACTACCTTAGAACCCTTGAGCTAGGATGTGGTTATACAATTTAAAAGTTGATTCTAAACCCAGCATATTGGCACGTTCCTACAGTCCCTGCTATGCATAAGCCTGAGGCAAGAAGACAGAGTGACCCCAGAAGTTGGGCTGGGCAACACAGCAAAATTTCATTTGGGGGCAGAAAGGGAACTACTTCTGGAACTAGACTGATTCTCATCCAAACTGCCGCTCTTTAGTACTTAATCACTGTGCCTTGGGGAAAGGGAGAGGGATAATACCTACCTCAAACGGTCCTTGTGAGATGGGTGAAATAGATGAGTTCATATTTATAACTCTCAAAATTGTTACCTAAAGTTTTATGAAATATATATGGTAAAAGCACAAATGTGCATGGGTTCATAAAGTCTCAGAATCTGAACATACCCAGCAGAACATGAGAAGCACGTGTTGATTAGCAATCAAACCTTAAAGCCCTGTGAAGGTGGTCCCAAACTCATGTTAATTAATGTGGTTCACAAAGACAGGTTACTCTATCCATTTCCTTAGGCAGTTGAGGAGGGATTAAGACTAAGCTCTTCAAAACCATCTTTCTGTTATTCATATGGAACTAACCGGACTGGAAGACTGAAACAAAATGATTTACTTCACTTATCCTGATCCCAAGTTTTTATTTCTAACTACAACTCTCGCTTACCCTAAAGGGGAGAGGAATGCTAAAATAAGGTTCTGATATTCATTTGTCTTCCTTTAATAAAAAAAATGGTTTCCAAGCTGGGCGCCGGTGGCTCACACTCAGGAGGCTGAGATCTAAGATTCGTGGTTCAAAGCCAGCCCGGGCAGGAAAATCTGTTAGATTCTTTTTTTTTTTTTTGTCGGTCCTGGGGCTTGAACTCTGGGCCTGGGCGCTGTCCTTCAGCTCTTCAGCTCAAGGCGAGCGCTCTACCACTTGAGCTACAGCGCCACTTCCGGTTTTCTGGTGGTTTATTGGAGATAGGAGTCTCATGGTCTCTCCTGCCCGGGCTGGCTTTGAACCGCGATCCTCAGATCTCAGCCTCCTGAGTAGCTAGGATTACAGGCGTGAGCCACCAGCGCCCGGCTTTCTGTTAGATTCTTTACCTCCAAAAACCACCAGAAAACCGGAAGTTTCTCTGTGGTTCAAGTGGTAGAGCATTAGCCTTCAACTGAAGAGCTCAGGGAAAGCACCCAGGCTCAGGGTTCAGGCCCCAGGGCCGACACGCCCCTCCCCCCAAAAAAGTTTCCATTAGTTAAGGCAACTTGTAAGCTTTTACAGTTTTTTCACTATGTGTTACCAGAGATGAAAGTAAACTGCACAGACCACTAAGAAAAATTACACTGAGACACACACACACACCCTCAACCTCTTTAGCCGAATGTTGGGTCTCCAACAGTCTGCTTCAATTGCCAATTCAGCCATCATTTTGTATCAGACTGTAAAATTTATGCCATATCCATTACCACGTGTTCACTCTACTTGAGAAATAGAAAAACATGTTTCATACGAGGAACTTTAAAAAAAATCATTTAGCAATTGCTCTCACGTTCACTTAGATTTTTCACAGCACAGCAAATCAAATCGCTCTTCTACAGCAGGTTTTGGATAGGGGTTAGCCGCTCCAGACTCTGGGACCAAACTCACATCACTGCTCCTCTGCTGTAGTTGAGTCCCAGCAGTTTTGGAAACGAATTTCCCATCTTCCTTCGGGAGATACTGCTGCAACAGCTGGTGTGCTCAGTATTCAACGGAACCGTATTCCCACTATTTGTCCTGCCAATCGCCCTATTACCTGTCCTCGTGTCCAACTTCTCCCAGGCCACACCCTCAAAAACACAGAAACCAAGGACAGCCAGCACAGAGCACTCAGCTTGGATGGCTCCCTCTCCAATCCCATCCCTGACACTCGAGGGGGGGTCTCCGAACTCCATGAAGGACCCCAGAAGCATCTACATTCCGATAAAGCAAGTGACTTAGGAGGAAGGGGCGAATGCAACAGTCAGCCAGGGATCCACGGCGCAGCTCTCCCGGCCGGGGAGATGAGCGGTGGGTTGGGGGCCTGCCCTCCCCCTACTCGGCGTTTCCAGTCCAGCATCCCCAAGACCACAGCCTCCGATGGGGAGGGGGGCCGCGGGGGCGCTGTTTATTCTAGAAGCTGTCAGTTAGACCCCCCGAGCGGGGACCAGGGGGGCCCCAGCCAAAAACTCTCCGAGACCCGAAACCGCGAAAACCCGCCCGGGCCGCTGGAGACGCCTCGTGTGAGCGGGGGGGGGGGGGGGGGGTCGGGGCGCCCCGCACAGACCCGAGCGGCGGGGGCGCCACTGAGGGGACCCCGGGGCCATCCGCCCGCCCCGGGCCGGCCACTGCCCGCCAGGGCCCCGCCAGGGCCCGGCCACGGCCCGCCACGGCCCGGCCCGCCGTCTGGGCCGCGCGCCGACGGAGGGGCGACAACCCGCGCATCGGGAGGGCCCAGCCCCACGAGTGGCGGCCGCTCACCTGAGGACCCGGCCGAAACCGACAAGCGGAGGCGGAATGGAAGAGCGAGTGAGCCGAAGGCCACAAGACGACGGCGTGCGCACAGCGGACAGAGCCTCTCGCTCCCGGAGCGTGTTTTCAAACGCTTCGTCCTCACGCGGCCGCGTCTCCTTCCGCCGCCCGGAAGTGAGAGCCCCTCCCGCGCCGCGCCGCACTCACGTGACCGCGGCCCGCAGCCGCGCGCAGCCAGGAGGAGGGAAACTGTAGGCCACGCCCGTTTGGGGGCGGGGCCACGCCGGAAGCCGCCGGGAAGGGGCGGGGCGGGGCGGAGTCTAGCCGGGGACGCCCAGACAAAGCAGGGACCTAGCAGGGACCTGAGACTCTCATCCCTCCTACCTGACCTGTGTCCCTGAGGACGTCTCCCAGGTTAGTTGTGAGTTTTCTTCTTCCTCCAGTGGATCACGGTTCTTCAGACCTGGAGACGCATCCAGAGGAGAGTATAAAATGAAATGCATGGAGCAAAAGAAAAGTTTAGAGACCACGAGGATAAGATTTCAGGGGGCCTTAGCCTGGAATGAAGAAGAGCAGATAAATATTAAAAGAAAGGCAAATCACACCTAACAGCTAGGGCCTGAGAGTTTTAGTGCTTCCTCTAATCCAGTATTTTTTAGCCTATCATTCCTAGTGAAAATGTGTGCCAAGAGAAGAAAGAAAAATGCTTAGAAAGAAGATGAGAAGGGCAAGAAGAAAGAACCTTTCAGGGTTAGTCTTGCCCAAGATTGGCATGGTAGCACAGAAGAAAAAAAAAACAAAACTCCCAAGTATGGAGTGTTGACCTTGGTTTAAATTTGTCTCTACAGTTTACCAGATAGAAGACAGTAGTGTCTTGTAGCTTATATTGAGCCACACTCAATATAGTAGGTAGGAATAAAACAAATATGTCAGGAATCTGGGAGACAAAACACTGAAATTAGTACTGTGCCTATTCTGCCATCAAGCTTAAAGATATAGTACCCTCCCAAGAGCCCATCCCAACTTTTGCTAGCAACACAACCACAATCAGTCTTGGATCTACCATAAAGGCAAATTTTTGGAAGTCTTTGGCATTATATGGTATTCAAAACTGTGAGACTGGGAAGGTGGCTTAGTGGTAGAGTGCTTGCCTTGCATGCATGAAGCCCTGGGTTCGATTCCTGAGCACCATATAAGCAGAAAGAGCTAGAAGTGACACCATGGTTCAAGTGATAGAGCTCTATCCTTGAGCTGAAGAGCTGAGAGAGCACGCAGGCCCAGAGTTCAGGGCCCATGACCAACCAAAAGACAAAAAAAACAAACAAACCTGTGAGACTGGATCAGTAAGGAAAACGTTTGTCAGCCAGACATCTACTCTGAGTTCCTAAATCATATCTATCTGCTTAGTTAACATATCCTTCAGATACCAAAAATACATGTCATGACCCACATGGTTCAAAATTCAACTAATTAATATCTCTTAGAAAATCTCTTCTTACAGCTTCTTCATCTCAAGAGCAAGTCCATTTTGCCAGTTAACTCAAGCCAAAATCTAGGTTTCTCTCACACGTTACATTGTAATCCATCAAGAAATACTGTTAACTCTACCTTCAAATGCATCCTGACTCCCACCCCTTTCACTACCTCACCAGGTACTGCCTGGGCAAGCCACCTCTTCATCACTGCTGAAAAATCTCAGAACAAGTCTTTCTGCTTCCATCATTGCATCTCTTTTTCTTTCAATGTGTCATTGGAGAAGCTGTATGATTATTTTAAACTATAGGTCAGATTGGGTCTCTTCTGTATAAAACTATTCATTGCCAGGCCTTCCCACCCCCATTTCATCGGGGGGGGGGGGGAAATGGCAAAGTCCTTCTGATGGTCTCAAGGGCTTCCATATTCTGCTCACAACCCTCAGCCTGTGAGCACTCCTACTGTCTTCTTTATACTATGCTTCAGCCACACTCATTTGTTTGTCTAATTGATACATGAAACAAGCACCTACATGCCATTAGTCCTTTGCATTAGCTTTTCCATTTGTCTGATTTATGCTTTCCTCCCTTTCCTATAAATCTACATGACTAACAACCTTTCCTTGAACCTGCTCAAATATCTACCCAGGCACATTTACTCTGACCACCACAGTAAAAATCACAACCTGCCTTGCCCTGGGAGTAGCCATCCTCTTCCTTTTATTATTATTTTTCTTATAACATTATGTTCTAACATACAACATGATTTACTTACTATTTATCCTGTCCATTACTAGCATGTAAGCTCCATATGGAATCTTTGGCTGTTCTGCTCTGTATATATTAAGCATACCTAGAGCAGTTGTTGGTGTGTAGTAGGCCCTTGAATAAATGTCTAGGAACCCCTTTCAATATAGTAGCACTCAACCACAGTAGCTCTTATGGATGCCCAACTTTTTGCTCTAAGACAAAGGTAATAGACTCAGCCAGGTAAGCAAGCTTGGTGGTAGCTTGACTGACAGCAGTACTCATGACCTGGGTAAAAGAAACATGCAGTCTTTAGCAACAGAAAATGTTTGTCATGAAGGAATGCAAATCTCATTTTCAAGCAGATCCCAAAACATTTATTTGTGTTGTGATTTGAATATTGTGTGTCCCCCTGAAGGGTTTTGTGTTGAATACACTTAGTCCTCAGCTGGTAGCTTATTGAGAACTAATTGTTTTATGATGCAGCCAATTTTATCCATGGTTTAACCCCTTGATGAGTTCATCCACCATGAGGTGAGCAGCTTTGCTTTCCTATACCCTAGTTGCTGGCGGGGGAAGGAGGAGGGGGGACACAACATAGCAGTGGAGCCAAGCTGAAAGTGACCTGGCACATTTGAAATTGTGAGTCAAAATAACTCTTTCCTCCTTTAAGTAGGTTTTCACAGTGCTGAAAAATGACTAACACAATCAGTGAGCAAATATATTTTCTGGCTGATTTTTAAATCTGTATGTGCCAAACAAAGTATGAACAGGTTGCTAGTTTACTACTATCTATAGTTTATGATACAGAAAGTTTATACATAAAAACAGGCTTTCTGGATTCTTTTTAACAAGTGAACTCAACAGTTACAGGGATTGTCTGATACCATATCAGAATAAAAATACCAAGAGAAAATTTACTATAAACAAAATGAGAATTCAGAAAGAACAATGACATAAATATTCAGAAATTGATAGTCTCCACATACACAGATATTAACCTGTTAAAGATGGGGAAAGAGGCCCTATTTAAAATAGCAGTCAAGCTGGGCACTGGTGGCTCACGCCTGTAATCCTAGCTACTCAGGAGGCTGAGATCTGAGGATTGCGGTTCAAAGCCAGCCCGGGCAGGAGAGACCGTGAGACTCCTATCTCCAATAAACCACCAGAAAACCAGAAGTGGCGCTGTAGCTCAAGTGGTAGAGGGCTCACCTTGCACTGAAGAGCTGAGGGACAGTGCCCAGGCCCAGAGTTCAAGCCCTACGGCCGACCAAAAAAAAAAACAAAACAAAAAATAAATAAATAAATAAAATAAAAAAGCAGTCAAGCCAGGCACTGGTGGTTCATACCGGCTGAGATCTGAGGATCGTGGATTGAAGACAGTCCAGGCAGAGAAGTCCATGGGATACTTATCCCTAATAAACTACTCAGAAAAAAATTTCAGAAGATACTGTGGCTCATGAAGTAGAGTGCTAGCCTTGATTTAAAAAACTCAGGGACAGTGCCCAGGCTCTGAGTTAAACCCAGGACCAGAAAAGAAAAAAAAAAAAAGATTAAAATAGCAATCAAAGCAGATAAAATTTGGTTTGGATTTGAATAGTGAACATCCTAAAGGTGACAATTCCCCTTAAAATTAATACATTATAAAGTCAGCATCTTAAGTCAGTAGTCTAAAGATGACTAGGTTACGTAAACACAGAGGCATACTGATACCTCTGTTCTATATTGATTTTTACATTCCAGATATATGCCTAATAGTGTTATAGCCTGGTCATCAAGTAAGCCTATATTTAGTTTTTTGAGGAACCTACAAACTGATTCCCATAGTGGTGAGACACTAGATTACATTCCCACCAACAGCGTAGGTGATCCTTTTTTCCCACATCTTTGCCAGCATTTATTAGTTTGCTTTTATGATTTCCATTCTGACTAGGGTGAAGTGGAAACCTCATATACTCTTTTTTTTTTTTTTTTTTGGGTCCGGTCGTGGGGCCTGAACTCTGGGCCTGGGCGCTGTCCTTCAGCTCTTCAGCTCAAGGCTAGCACTCTACCACTTGAGCCACAGCGCCACTTCCGGCTTTTTTCTTTTTTGCTTATGTGGGGCTGAGGAATCGAACCCAGGGCCTCGAGCATGCAAGGCAAGCGCTCTACCACTGAGCCACCTTCCCAGCCCCCCTCGTATACTCTTGATTTGCATTTCTTTATGGCTGAGGGTGCTGAACATTTCTTCATATATTTATTGACCATTTGTACTTCTGACTGGCTTTTTTCATGTATTCATTGGACATTTGTACTTCTCTACTATATTTTAAATTCATTTTCCCATTTGTTAATTTGATTACTTGTTTCTTTGCTATTTTTTAGCTTTTGTATGTTCTGAATATTAATCTTTTTTTGGGGGGGGGGTTCGGTCGTGGGGCCTGAACTCTGGGCCTGGGTGCTGTCCCTCAGCTCTTCAGCTCAAGGCTAGCACTCTACCACTTGAGCCACAGCACCACTTCTGGCTTTTTTTCTTTTTGCTTTTGTGGTGCTGAGGAATTGAACCCAGGACCTCATGCATGCAAGGCAAGCACTCTACCACTGAGCCACCTTCCCAGCCCCATGAATATTAATCTTTTATCTGATGAATAGTTGACAAAATTTTTCTTTCTGTAGTTTCTGTGTGTGTCTGTGTGTGTCTATGTGTGTGCGTGAGCACATGCACATACACTACTACTAGGATTTGAACTTAAGGGTATTGTGCTCTCTTGCTCACCTTTCTTGCTCATGGCTGGTACTCTATCACTCTGAGCTATGATTCCAGTCTGGGTTTTTGCTGATTAATTGGAGATAGAGTCTGGAGGGTTTTTCTGCCTGAAATGACTTCACACATCCTCCAGGTCGGGTTACTGAATAGCTTGGGTAATATATTGTTCAATCTCTATGTATTTGAATGTTTTCAATTATATTATATTAATTGTATCAATCACAATCAAATAAAACTAGAAATCAACCACAAAACAAACCACAGAAAAGGTTGAAATACATGGAGATTGAACCATTGCATTGTTGAATGATCACAGGGGGATCATTGGAGAAATAAAGGGAGAAATAAAACAATTCATTTACCTTACAATAATGTTGGTTTTTGCCATTGAGATGTATTTCATTTTTTTTTCAATTATGGGGCTTGAACTTGTTTTATCTTTAAAATATTTTAAGTATAATAAACAGTCTGTTAATTTTGTTTTGTTGGCTGTGGGGCTTGAACTCTGGGCCTGAGCACTGCAATCCTCAGATCTCAGCCTCCTGAGCTAGGATTATGGTCCTGAGCTACCAGTACCCTACTTGAGATGTATTTCTTGTAGACAACCTACCATTCTATGTATTTTTTTTTTTGGTCCAGTCCTGGGGCCTGAACTCTGGACCTGGGCACTGCCTCTCAGCTCTTCAGCTCAAGGCTAGCGCTCTACCACTTGAGCCACAGCACCACTTCCAGCTTTTTTCTTTTTGCTTATGTGGTGCTGAGGAATTGAACCCAGGGCCTCATGCATGCAAGGCAAGCACTCTACCACTGAGCCACCTTCCCAGCCCCCTATGTATTTTTTAATGCAATTCACTATTCTATGTATTTTATTGGAGAATTGAGACCATTAACATTTAATGTTAATATTGAAAGGTCTATAGAATTTTCTGCAATTTTACTGATGTGTGATGTTTGCTGGGTGAGGTGCATGCATGTGTTTGTGTGTGTGCGTGTGTGTGTGTGTGTGTGTGTGTGTAAGAAGTGTCACATAGGTAATTAAAAAATAAAAAAATAAGGAAAAACTCTGTGCTATCAAAAGGCAATAGGGCAACAGGAACAAAGAGAAGCAGTGGGGCTAATTAAATGCAGAAGACTGGAGATGAAGACCATTGATCTGGACATTAGAATTCCAGAGGTGTGGACAAGTTGCCTACCAACAGTTACAACCTTATAAAACAAGTTGCTGTTTCATCTCCTTTATTTTAAAAATATGCATTAATATATTTTTTTTGTGAAAATACCATACAGAGGGGTTACAATTACATGGACAAGATAATGAGTACATTTCTTATCAAGCATTGTTGCCTCCTCCTTTGTTTCCCCTTCCCATCCTTTCCCATCTCCCCCCCTCCTCCCCGCATTAATATATTTTATTATTTATTTTATGCCAACAGTTTTTATATACAATTAGCTACATGTATTCCCATAGATTCTCACAATAAGTGTATGGTTTAGGTTTATTATTATACAACAATACATGATGTATTGCTACGAGAGGTTATGTCATTTAATCACAGTCAAACCACTACTAAATAATGGCGGGGGGGGGGGGGGTTACCATGCTATCAATGAAGTAGGGATACTGAATCTAACCGGTGCCATCATGGCCATCTGGTAGATAATAGGATATTAGATTTAATTGGTGTCATCTTTTCTTCATGGTCGAAGCAGGGAAGTCCAATCTCCAGGGTGATGGGTGTGCTTGAATTCCTGGAGACAGGGACTTGAATAATAGATTACTGGACCTGCCAGTCTTGGGTCGTGAACTCTCAAGCTCCCTGTGACCCTGCCCCCTGACCTGATCCTATGTAGGCCTGGACCAGCTCAGGTACCATTATGCCAGGCCCTGTGTCCTGTGTCCTATGTCCTGTCTCCTAGTTCTTCTCCATCACCATGGTATCTGACTTCAGCTCTCATTGAAGCTAATCTGGTTTGTTGGTATTGTTTTTCTGCCTTTTTTTCCTTTCCAGCTCTAGTGGCTCAGTTTTCTGACAGTGTTAAGTATTCACAGGACTGCAGGTCTTTTTGACATGAGTCCTCCTGCATTTGCTGGCCTTCTAATAAAGATTCCCAATTTGACCTCTCAAAATGTGGCTTCCTCACCATATAACATCGTTTCCCCAGCCTCAATCTTATAACTACAAAAACCATGTTAATTGCAACTCATAGTTACATGTACTTAAAAAAAAAAAAAGACTTTTCGACATGCTGGGCACTGGAGGATCACGCCTATAATCCTAGCTACTCAGTAGGCTGAGAGCTGAGGATCACGGTTCAAAGCCAACCTGGGCAGCCCCTTCCCTGAGACTTATCTGCAATTAATCACCAGAAAACTGGAAGTAACACTATGGCCCAAAGTGGTAGAGTCCTAGCCTTGAGCAAAAGAGCTCAGGGATAGTACCCAGACCCCCAGTTCCAGCCCCGTGAGTGAGAAAACAAAAAACAAAAAATTTTGACATAGTCTCAGATTTGTGACCTATACAACTATGAGATACTAAATAGATATTATTTTTAGCCATCATGTCTATGGTAAATTATCATACCAAGAATTGTAAAATAATACAGATATCTTGATTTCTTCCAACTTGACCACTAGTTACTGCCAAAGCACTTCACATGAAGGATACGATGGAAACCCCCAAACATATAGTACTACACAGTGGCCACACTTAATGTTTAAAAAATACAAAAAAAAAATTTAAGGCAGAGGAGCATGAGTTCCAGGCCAGCCTGGACTATATGGCAAGACCATGTTTCTCTGAACACACACACACACACACACACACACACACACACACACACACACACACACACACACACACACACACACACACACACACACACACACACACACACACACACACACACACACACACACACACACACACACACACACACACACACACACACCCCAAATTACCATTTCATTGAAGGATCTTTTGATGAGTAGCAGCAGAAGTTATTCAAACAATTCAGACTCAAGGTGGTTTCCTTTAAGAGTGCACAGAAAAATCTCACAGAGGGCTGGGAAGGTGGCTCAGTGGTAGAGCGCTTGCCTTGCATGCATGAGACCCTGGGTTCGATTCCTCAACACCACATAAGCAAAAAGAAAAAAGCTGGGAGTGGCACTGTGGCTCAAGTGGTAGAGCGCTATCATTGAGCTGAAGAGCTGAGGGACAGCGCCCAGGCCCAGAGTTCAGGCCCCACGACTAGACCCCCCCCCCCCCAAAAAAAAAAGAAAGAAAAAATCTCATGGACCAAAAACAGATAATGAACTCATTCATAGGGAAAAGGATCAGATAACATTTAGGAAAAAGTTTCCCTTAAACACCAACCAAGAGCACAGTAAGAATGAATAAACAAGCCGGGTGCTGGTGGCTCATGCCTATAATCCTAGCTACTTAGGAGGCTGAGATCTGAGGATCACGGTTCAAAGCCAGCCCGGGCAGGAGAGACCATGAGACTCCTATCTCCAATAAACCACCAGAAAACTGGAAGTGGCGCTGTAGCTCAAGTGGTAGAGCGCTCGCCTTGAGCTGAAGAGCTGAGGGACAGCGCCTAGGCCCAGAGTTCAAGCCCCACAACCGACAAAAAAAAAAAAAAAAAGAATGAATAAACATAAAAATAGATAATGTCAACAAATTACCTAAAATTAAATATCCATTTCCCTTCAACTCCACACATTCATGGCTCATTTGATAAAGCTCTCTATATATCTGATTATGCAGAATCTGTCACTTTAGATTTTTAAAAAAATATCCAGAGCAGCAACAGTAGTGGTCAAAAAAGAAAGAGGGATAAGTTTAAGTACCAGTACAAGCACAATAAATAATAAATTTAATAAATGTCTTTTATCACCATCCCCCAAAAGGACCTTTTACTATCTTTCTCTGTGCTCAGTCATTAAATAGAACCTGAATTCTTTTGTCCTTTATTAGTATTGTTTGCTGCATGCATGTTTGCATGTGTGTGTGTACATGAGAGAGAGAAAGAGAGAAAGTTCTGAGGCTTAAACTCAGGGCCTACTTGCTGTCCCTGAGCTTTTTTTTCCAAGGATAGCACTCTACCACTTGAGTGCTCCACTTCTGGCTTTTTAGTAGTTAATTGGAGATAAGAGTCTTACAGAACTGGATGCTGGTGGCTCACACCTGTAATCCTAGCTACTCAGGGGGCTGAGATCTGAGGATCATGGATCAAAGCCAGCTCCAGCAGGAAAATCTATGAGATTCTCATCTCCAATTGACCACCAGAAAACTGGAAGTAGTGCTGTGGCTTAAAGTGGTAGAGCACTAGCTTTGAGCACAAAAGCTCAGGGATAGTGTCCAGGACCTGAGTTCAAGCCCCATGACTGACAAATGAATAGTCTCACAGATTTTCCTGCCTGAGCTGGCTTTCAACCGCTATCCTTAGATCTCAGCATCCTGAGTAGCTAGAATTATAGACATGAGCCACTGGTGTCTGGCTGAATGGTATACTTTAAAGGCATACAATATAATGTTTAATACCCATATCCAAAGGAAAAGAAATAACATTTGGAGAAAATTAATATATCCGTCATTTTACATAGTTACTCTTATACTATTAACTTATTTTAAGGTTGTTTAATTATTTCATCACAGTATTTCTTTTTAGAAAGTGTGTTAATGAGGAGCGATATTGCCTTTCCTTAAAATTTATGTGTCAATTAGATGCTATCTAGGGCATGCTAATAGAAGTGTGGCTCTGTTTTTGTTACAATTAAATATTTACCATAGTAGAATTTCAAATCTAGCTTGATAAAAAAGCACTGCTCAGTGTAAAGGTTTCATGACAATGATTTTCTAGTACTTGTCCCTCACACTGTTTATAGCCATATTAGCATATGTGTAAGACAGAAGCAGTCTGGAATCTTTCTGATCTCAGGAATTTGATATTTTACTTTTTCAGCTAGAAAACCCTATTAGCCTTCCCATATTACAATAGTTCTATATTGTCACCTTTATTTCAAGTTCCTTGCACACTGCATAAACATGTTTATAAAATGAGCAGACTGTATCTTTTTAAATGATACACATTTTTTTCTTCACAAAGCAATTATATGTGGTATATTTACCAATACTAGATAATTAAGTTACTTTTAAGTATTTTCCATCACTATTGTTCACATGGCTGTTAAATTTTTTGAATTAAATAAATCAACATTGGAAATTACTTCCAAAAGAAAAAAGGAAAAAAGAATGGCCATTAAATAATTCCTTCTAAGGGGAGGTGGAGAATCTTGCTTCTGCTAAAGGCTATTGTTATTTATGTTAGGTTATTGTTATCATTCAGGGCATATAAATTTTCAATTTAAAAATTAGCCTTCTAGGGCTGGGAAGGTGGCTCAGTGGTACAGTGCTTGCCTTGCATGCATGAGGCCCTGGGTTCCATTCCTCAGCACCACATAAGCAGAAAAAGCCAGAAGTGGCGCTGTGGCTCAAGTGGTAGAGCACTAGCCTTGAGCTGAAGAGCTGAGGGACAGTGCCCAGGCCAGTGTTCAAGCCCCATGACAGACAAAAACAAAAATTAGCCTTCTAAGCTGGTACTGGTAGCTCACACCTATAACCTTAGCTACTCAGGAGGCTGAGAGCTGAGGATCACAGTTTGAAGCCAGCTGGAGCCCAAATTAACTGCTCAAAAAACCAGAAGTGGGGGCTGGGAAGGTGGCTCAGTGGTAGAGTGCTTGCTTTGCATGCCTGAGGCCCTGGGTTCGATTCCTCAGCACCACATAAGCAAAAAGCCGGAAGTGGCGCTGTGACTCAAGTGGTAGAGCGCTAGCCTTGAGCTGAAGAGCTGAGGGACAGCACCCAGGCCCAGAGTTCAGGCCCCACGACTGGACCAAAAAAAAAAAAAAAAAAAAAAACCAGAAGTGGCACTATTGTTCAAAGTGGTAGAGCACCAGCCTTGAACAAAAATGCTCAAGGACAGCACCCAGGCCCTGAGTTAATGCCTCACATCTGACCCCCCCCCCAAAAAAATTGCCTTCTAGCCAGGCACTGGTGGCTTACACCTATAATCCTATCTACTCAGGGGGCTGATATCTAAGGATCACAGTTCAAAGCCAGCCCTGGCAGGGAAGTTTTTGGACTCTTTTCTCCAATTAACTACCAAAAAGCTGGAAATAACATAGCGCCAAGTGGTAAAGCACTAGTCTTGAGCACAAGAGTTCAGTGACAGTCCCCACACTCTGAATTCAAGCCCCAGGAATGGCACACACAAAGAAATATTTAGCCTTCTATGTTTAGTCAAACATTTAATTATGTCACCGGTAATGTGCTCACTAGAACTTCAGCTCATGGTTGCTTTGTAGCTGAATGATTTTGTGTTCTAAGTTATCAACTGGTTTCACATTGAACAGTGTTGTGAAGGTGTTCACTTTTATTTGTTTATTTTTCATGTCTTGAAATCTTGTTTTAAGTGCTTCCATTTTTTTTTTTGCACATTCACCAGTATATTCAAGTTTTGTAGAAGGCTTTGATCCTTTTAGAGTTGTATTTTCCACAGCCTTAGTTTAGCTTCACATGATTTCACCTTTGAAAGTAGGGAGCTGAGAAGCTGGTTAGGCACTCAGCCTGATGCTCAGCTCTGAGAGGTACATGAATACCAGACCATACAGCCACTTGCTATCACTGAGATTCTGGAAAGGGTTTCCCCTCATCTCCATGAATTGCTTGACTTCATCGGCAATTTACGAAACCTCATGAACATTTCCTCTCCTCAGCCGCCTTGCTTCAGAGTGATAAACAAGATCACTGAACTCAGAGTCAAGATCATTAACTCCTTAAATTGGTGGGTGTTAGACTCTTTGTGACCAAATTTATGCATAACCCTGCTGTTGATATTACATTTCTGACCCAAAGTGCCTGTGGATAGACTTTCTTTTTTTGGTGGGGGGGAGTCCAGTCGTGGGGCCTGAACTCTGGGCCTGGGCACTGTCCCTCAGCTCTTCAGCTCAAGGCTAGCGCTCTATCACTTGAGCCACAGCGCCACTTCCGGCTTTTTTCTTTTTTGCTTATGTGGTGCTGAGGAATCGAACCCAGGGCCTCATGCATGCAAGGCAAGCGCTCTACCACTGAGTCACCTTCCCAGCTGTCGATAGACTTTCGTAGTGTATGATGCACTGGTAGACAATTAAATTTTTTGGATCAAGACTGAGAAAATTAAGTTCTTTCTTCACAAGTGAATTAACCCTTTGTGCAAGCTAACCATGGCCATTCAATGTTTTCAAATGTTAGCTCATGTATTGTTTTGTTTTTTAATTGATAAGCCTCTCAAATAAGTTCTTGCCTTTTGTGTCATGCATGACTTCTAGTGACAGCAAACTCTGCAGTTATGCCATGAACAAAAGAGAGAGAAATTGGAAATCTGCAAAATCCTTCAATGGTTTTCCAATATCGTATGCAAAGTAAGTAATCAGATGTGAAACCATTCTCTGAGACAAGCTAATAGTATGAAACAAGTTTACATCCTCTGTTGCTAACAATTTCAAAGCAGGTACCCTGCCCTCTTTCACACACTTTCTATGTGAGGCCTTGGCTTCTTTTCAACTTTACTCACTACAGAAGTCATCTGAATAATGTTGTCTCTGTCACAAGCCCAGAAAAAGCAGCTCATCATGATTTCAAAGTTGGCTGAAGAGCACTGATTTTATCCAGATGTATTCAACCTCACAATTCATTGAGTTTAGCAAGTTTTGAGCTGTGATGAACCTCCAGATTGTTTTTCACCATTATTACTCATACAAATTAAGCACATAGGTTTGACTTCAACAATAATAACAACAATGAAAAAAGATCATTTGTCCATTTCTCTTGGAAAGATCAATACTCTGCATTAACTTTTCTTCATGGTTACCATTTGTAGGATGTCATATCACTGAAGCTTTAATAATTATCCAATGTGATATTATTTTGCTTTGATCTATATTCTAATCCGGCATCTTCGATTTGGAATGTATCCAACATTCATGTCAACCACTCGAGGTCTTTTCTGTATACAGTAATTTCCTCCACCACTTGAGCTATACTTTTACTTCCATGCACTAGAATTTTCTCAATTTTTGTTTTTTCTTTGTCAGTCATGGGGCTTGAACTCAGGTCCTGGGCACTGTCTCTGAGCTTTTGCACTCAAGGCTAGCACTCTACCACTTTGACAGCACCACTTCCATTTTTCTGGTGGTTAACTAGAGATAAGAGTCTCACAGACTTTCTCGCCTAGGCTGGCTTCAAACTGTGATCCTCAGATCTCAGCCTCCCAGTAGCTAGGATTTACAGGCATGAGCCACTGGCTCCCAGCTGAATTTTCTCCATTTGAGCTTCAGTTTGGGGAGGATTGTTGATCATGGAAATTTGGATAAAGATTGCATTGCAGTTTTCATCTGGGTGAGCAGAGACAGAAACAACATCTTTTGTCAATCATCAAAGGCAAGGTCATCAACACTTCTAGGAATCTTCATATCAAATCTCTTCTCATCATCACAGTATGTAAACCAGAAGGCAGACCACAGACAGTGAGTACTATAAAAGCATCAGGTGACCAGATTCTCTCCTGGGGGGGGGGGGGAGGGAGGGAGAAGGGGTAGAGCCATAGACAACAATCACACCCACACCTCCAGAGGCCCAGAGGCCTCTACTGGTATCTCTGCCACACATATGTTTCTGTTTTGTGACTTGGCAGAGAATCCCAAGCCCCTGTCACCAGACCATGCCAAGCACTGCAAGCCACTGCATTTGGTATCAGGCTATAATTTCCTACAGTTTATAAAGTCCTCTGTAGGGCCCTGTCAGGCATTCTTCTCTCTTTTCAATTACCACTTATGCCTGCCTTACGCCCAAATTTTGTGGCAGGGTTTCTTATGGCTCCTTGAGTTATGATTGGGCTCCTTGAGCTATTCTTAGGCCCCTAGAAGCACTGTCTGGAACAACAAGCACTCTGCCAAGATGGCATCTTCCTAGCATGCTCTGAGATAAGGAGAGTGACCGAATGCCTTTCTTCACCCATATAGCAGTAGTCACTGCCTCACAAATCCCTGTACTAGGAGTAATGCTTGCTGGGAATTACATGTGGGGTTCCTTTATAGGTAGAGCTGGCATTTGATGGGGGGGGAATCCCTCTATTTACCTTGTAGTCTTCAATTTACCCTTTCCTAATCAAGAAGCAAGTGTCCTGCTCCCAGCTCCTTCTTGCTTTTCTTCTTCTGGCTTTGTTTTTCTTTAGTTTTCTGCCTCCCTACCACCCCAGTCCTCATTTCTAACTCTCTTCTTCTCTTTCTCCAGAATTTAGTTTGTTTTCTGTTACTAGATTCTTCTCAATCACAGGGTGAAAATGTCAGATACTTCTAATGGAAGCACATGTTTCATTATTAGTATTAGTTTTAGTTTTGTCAGTTGTGGGGCTTGAACTCTGGGCCTGGGCTCTGACCCTGAGCTCTTCAGTTCAAGGCAAGTGCTCTGGCACTTGAGCCATAATGCCACTTCTGGTTTTCTGGTGGTTAATTGGAGATAAGAGTCTCACAGACTGTCCTGCCTGAGCTGGCTTTGAGCCATGATCCTCAGATCTCAGCCTCCTGAGTAGCTAGGATTACAGGTGTAAGCCACCAGCACCTGGCTTCATTATTAGTTTTAATCACCTGAGAAGCAAAACAAAGCAGGAGTGAAATCTCTCCCATCTACTAGGAAACTTGTATATGAAGAAAATTAGGTAAAAGGGGTAGAAACTGGGAGAACCACCAGACATCTTGCAAGTCTAGTTCCCTAAAAAGGAAACAGGAAGGTCTTCCCTGTACTGCAGGCCTATGAAAATGTTGTCAAGATTGACAGAAAGTCCTTGAGCCAGTCACCAGCTAAAAGAATTGCTCATCTTCCAGAAAAAGACTATTGGATATACTCAGTGCTCAATCACTGACCAAAGATTAGCCCTTGGAAAGCAAGATCATAGAGCAAAAACAATGATGAATTTTCACAGTGCCTCAGCTGGAGCCTTTGGTAATTATTCCCTTTGCAGTGGCATATGTGAGATCTTTACATATAGAGAGGGAGAGAGAGTTGGTATGTGTATTTATATATAGATAGATAGACACATCTGAATTTAGTACATGATGAATTTGACATTTCAAGTAAGTGTAGGAAAAGATGAGTCAATAGATAGATGATTGGCTGTGGAATTGGAGCTAAACATTTCATTTATATGAACTTCTTCCCAACCTAACTTCTAAATTTAAAAAAAAGCTTTAGAAAAATACATAATCTTTTCCAAGGTGTATAGGCCTTTACAAAAAAAATCACTAAAATAAAAATCTATTGCCCATTATACTTTATAAAAATTTTTAGCATAGTAAAAGCATATATACTGATGAATAAAGGCATTCAATTATTAAAATATACACACATACACTGCTGGCTACTGGTGGTTCATGTCTGTATTCTTAGCTACTCTTGGAATCACAGGATCTCAATTCAAAACCATCCCAGGTAAAAAAGACTCTACCTCCCAGATAAGCAGTTTTAAAACACTAGACTGAGGACATGACTCAAGAGGTAAAGCACCAGCTGAACAAGCATAAAGTCCCAATTAAAACCCTAAATATGGCAGAAAGAAATACAGATAAATAGCACATACACACATACATGGTCTTAACCATCATCAAAACTCGTCCAAATAATTGATTGTAAAAAGAAACTGAGTGATCACTAAATTTAGGAAACATTATCCTTACAAGTGAATGGAGAAATGTAACTTAAAATAACTACATGCCATTTTAAACTATCATACAGACAAACATTTTTAGAATTGATGATGGCCAGTATTGGCAAGAGAGGAAGGTAAAAGTACTCAGATACTGTGTTAGAAGAAGTGTAAATTGGTATGGCTTTCTGGAAGGGAAATTGGACACCGATCATCAAATTCTGAAGTGATAGCAGTAAGTGGCTTAACTCTGAGATTCCAGATCTAGAAATGTGTTCTATAAAAATGTTCACACTTATGCATAGAGGTAGATGAATAAGGATGTGTAGTATGGCAATGCTCATAGAACAAAACTGTTGATGGCAGGCATGGTGGTGCACACCAGGAATCCTAGCCCTTGGGAAACTATGCAGGAGGACCATAAGATTGAGGCTAGCCTGGTCTACATAGTGAGAGCCTGCTTTAAAAAAATCCAAAACAACGGGGGCTGGGAAGGTGGCTCAGTGGTAGAGTGCTTGCCTTGCATGCTCGAGGCCCTGGGTTCGATTCCTCAGCACCACATAAGCAAAATGAAAAAAGCCGGAAGTGGCACTGTGGCTCAAGTGGTAGAGCGCTAGCCTTGACCTGAAGAGCTGAGGGACAGCGCCCAGGCCCAGAGTTCAGGCCCCACGACCGGACCCAAACAAAACAAAACAAAACAAAACAAAACAAACCATTGAAAATAGTTTAATTACTTGTCATTAGAAAGATTATTAAAACACTAGAGACTCTCAGGATGTCAGTGTACTAGCTAGCTTCAAAGCCATCGACAAACAGAAAGGCTATGTGACTAAAAGCAGAAAACAGCCCTCACCTCCAACCCTGGCTGCCCTGAGGGGGAAGGGAAACCAAAATCACAACCACAAAGTAAACCAGGCAGCACTAGGAACACAGATCAGCCCATGGTTTCTACAAGACCTCAACAATGAAAACTGTAAACATGGAAGAAGACACTAGCAAATGGAAAGATCTCTCATGTACATGGGTTGGCAGAATAAATATTGTTTAAAAAAATGACCCTGCTAAGGGCTGGGAAGGTGGCTCAGTGGTAGAGTGCTTGCCTTGCATGCATGAGGCCCTGGGTTCAATTCCTCAACACCACATAAGCAGAAAAAGCCGGAAGTGATGCTATGGCTCAAGTGGTAGAGGCTAGCCTTGAGCTGAAGACCTGAGGGACAGCGCCCAGGCCCCACAACCCACCAAAAAAAAAAGAAAAAAAATGACCCCGCTGCCCAAACTGATACACAAATACAATGTAATCTTTATTAAACTTCCATTGACATTCTTCACAGAACTAGAAAAGGCAATCCTAAAAATTCATATAGAAAAATAAAAGATTTCAAATAGCCAAAGCAAGCTCGAGCATAAAGAGCAATATGGATGTTTTCTAATACTGGACATCAAACTATATTGCAAAACTATTTCTTTTTTTTTTTTTTTTTAAAGCTGGGCGCTGGTGGCTCACGCCTATAATCCTAGCTACTCAGGAGGCTGAGATCTGAGGATCGAGGTTCAAAGCCAGCCTGGGCAGGAAAGACCATGAGACTCCTATCTCCAATAAACCACCAGAAAATGGGAAGTGGCTCTGTGCCTCAAGTGGTAGAGCGCTTGCCTTGAGCTGAAGAGCTGAGGGACAGCACTCAGGCCCAGAGTTCAAGCCCCATGACCGACAAAAAAAAAAAAAAAAAAAAAAAAGCACCTGAGTGAGGTAGAACAAGCCTGTAATCTAGCTACTCAGGAGGCTGAGATATGATTATCTCATTTCAAAGCTAGCCCAGGCAGGAAAGTCTGTGAGACTCATTTCTAATTAACTACCAAAAAAGCCAGAAGTAGTGCTGTAGCTCAACTGGTAGTATGCGAAGACTTGAGCACAAAAGCTCAAGGACAGTGCCCATGCCCTGAATTCAAGCCCCAGGACTGGCACCAAACAAACAAAACAGTATTAGCACAAAAACAGACACATAAATTAATGGAAAAGAAGATCGTGAAGTAAGCCCAAGCAATTTCTGCTACCTGATCCTTCACATATGGTGCCAAAATTATACACTGGTGCTGGGAAGCTGAATATCCACATGCAGAAGACAAAAATGAAGTCCCTGTTGATCACTCTACAGAAACCAACTCAAAATGGATCCAAGATCTTATTGAAACTTTGAAACTATTGGAAGAAAACATAAAGGTAAGAACATTCCAAATACTTTCTGAATAGCTCTAATAGCTCAGGAACTAAGAGCAAGAATTGACAAATGGAGATGTATCAAATTTCAAAGATTTTATAAGGAAAAGAGTCAACAAACTGAAGAGATTGACTGGGAGAAAATCTTTGCCACATATTCATGTAGCATATGAAGAAATAAAAAAAAATCAAAAGAACAAATCAGGGCTGGGAAGGTGGCTCAGTGGTAGAGTGCTTGCCTTGCATGCATGAGGCCCTGGGTTCGATTCCTCAGCACCACATACACACACAAAAAGCTGGAAGGGGCTGGGAAGGTGGCTCAGTGGTAGAGTGCTTGCCTTGCATGCATGAGGCCCTGGGTTTGATTCCTCAGCACCACATAAGCAAAAAGAAAAAAGCTGGAAGTGGCGCTCTGGCTCAAATGGTAGAGTGCTAGCCTTGAGCTGAAGAGCTGAGGGACAGCGCCCAGGCCCAGAGTTCAGGCCCACGACCGGACCCCCCCCCCAAAAAATAAAAGAATTGTCAATATCATCTATTGAAATGATTCAAGGCTGGGCACTGGTGGCTCACACCTGTAATCCTAGCTACTCAGGAGGCTGAGATCTGAGGATGGCGGTTCAAAGCCAGCCAGGGCAGGAAAGTCCTTGATACTCTTATCTCCAATTAACCACTAGAAAGTGGTGCTGTGGCTCAAGTGGTAGAGCATTCACCTTGAGCGGAAGAGTTCAAGAATCTCAACTTTCAGGTATGGGAAATGTGGCTTAGTCATAGAGTGCTTCCCTAGCATGCATGAAGCCCTGGGTTCTTTTCCTCTGCACCTCATAAACAGAAAATGCCAGAAGTGGCAGTGTGGCTCAAGTGGTAGAGTGCTAGCCTTGTGCAAAAGAAGCTTAAGGACAGTGCCCAGGCCATGAGTTCAAGCCCCAGGACTGGCAAAACAAAAAACAAAACAAAACAAAAACCCCTCAACTTTCAGTATTATAATGGGTTGGATATAGTACAGTGTCAAGGACACTCCTGTAATGTTTATTTGCTTCTTTTGCTTCATTCTTTTAGCTGTGGTGGGGCTTGAACTCAGGGCCTGGCTGCTGCCTCTGAGTTTTTTCACTCAAGGCTAATGCTCTATGACCTTGAGCCACAGCACCACTTCTGGCTTTCTGATGGTTAATAGGAGATAAAAGTTTCACAGACTTTCCTGCCTGGACTGACTTTAAACCTTGATCCTTAGATCTCAGTCCCCTGAGTAGCTATGATTATAGGTGTGAGCCACCAGCACCCAGCTTATTTGCTTACTTCTATGTATATTTCTTAATTAAACTGATTTTAAGACAAATGTGAAAGAAAGAATAATGGAAATTGTAAGTAATTAAACATGGCTTTTTATACAACCTTGAAATTATTCTGAACACCCAGTTCGCTACATTTGTGTGTGTGTGTGTGTATGTGTGTGTGTGTGTGTGTGTGTGTGTGTGGTTTGTTTTAATGTTTGCAAGAGATAAACATCTTATCCATGGGTGAGAACTTAGTGAACTCCCTCTTCTCTATGAAAGTCCTTCCCATGTGACTTCAACAACTGAACTTCAAAATGTAAACTCTAGAGTTTGGCAGCTCTGTGACAGCTTAGGGTGTACCAGCACTCCACTCTGCCAGCTGCTTCTCAGAAGATCAAGAGTACATGCTGTCACAGGCTGCAATGTGTTAGCACTTCTCAGAGAGCTCAGGCTGCAACAAAGTGACACTCTGCTAGCCTTGAAGCTTTGAAGTCTTATTCACCTCTAGCATCTGGACATATAGTGGTGGATGTCTGCCATGTTGATCAAGCCAGTTTCTCCTGAGAAATGCTCTTACAAAGGTATGTCTCAAGCTTTAATTAGATTCCTTTCCATACATGCCTATTTCCATCCTAATTGAGCAATTGGACTTTGATCACTTTGGAACTCACTGTGTAGTTAATGTACCTTGTTTATTGCATGCATTCCTCGTGAGATTTGGTTCTGTTATTCTTCCCTAGTTAAGCGTGGAGGGCCTAAGAAAAATTCTCATTGTTATGGCAATAAACCATATAATTCATGAAATCAAATATTAAGTATCTCCTTATTTCCAACTTACGCATCCCAAAGATGCGTAAAAGGAAAAAGGGATATTCTTTCTACCCTGCTTGCAGAGTTATCTTGTGCAGTGTTCATTCTCCAGATACTTTTACTCACAGATTTCTACATACACAATCTGAATTTATTTTACTTCAAGGAAATGAAAGGAAGTAGTTCATTAGTGTCATTCAGAGAAACTCAAAGGAAATAACTTAGACTTACCTACATGAAGGATAAATCAAATGAATGCATAAAGAAAATGTGGTTCATATGTATAAAGGAATTTTATGCAACCTTTAAAGAGAGTAAAGTTAAGATTCATGGTAAGCTGAGTACCTGTGGCTCACGCTTGTAATCCTAGCTACTCAGGAGGCTGAGATCTAAGGTTCACTGTTCAAAGCCAGCCCAGGCAGGAGAGTCCGAGTCCATGAGATGTTTATCTCCAATTAACCACCAGAAAATCAGAAGTGGCTCAAAAGTGGTAGAGCACTAGCCTTGAGCAAAAGAGCTCAGGGACAGCACTCAGGCTCTGAATTCAAGCCCCATGACCACCAAAAAAAAAAAAAAAGATTCATAGTATACCATGGATAAATATAAATATTGAAGAAATGTTAATTGAAAAAGAAACGAACTCATATTATGATTCTACTTATATGAGTTACCTGGAACAGTTAAAGACAAAGTAGAATAGGGTTGACAGAGATGGGGTAGAGGAGAAATGGAGAGCTAGGGATGATGAACATAGCCTAGAATTGGATGTTGATAATGGTTCCATAACAATATAAATGAATTTGTTGTCACCATATCTTTTTTTGTTGTTGGTCCTGGGGATTGAACTCTGGGCCTGGATATTGTCCTTGAGCTCTTCAGCTCAAGGCAAGCACATTACCACTTGAACCACAGCGTGGCTTACTCTACCACTTGAACCACAGCACGTCTTCCAGTTTTCTGGTGGTTAATTGGAGATAAGAGTCTCATGGACTTTCCTGCCCTGGCTGGCTCTGAACCTCCATCCTCAGTGAGTAGCTAAGATTACAGCATGAGCCACCAGCACCTGACTCATTACCATTTTTTTTACCATCAAAAGGTAAAGAAGCCCAGAGTCTGCTCAACAATGTCACCAGGAGCCCAGCCTCTTTCTTTCCATTTATCATCCTCACACTTTACTTTTGTCCTGGTGATCATGATTGCTGCTTCTGCAAGGTTCTACACACTTTACTTTTGTCCTGGTGATCATGATTGCTGCTTCTGCAAGGTTCTACTTAGGAAGGGCCAAATATCATTTTCTTGTGAGGTTCCTTCAGGAAAGGAAGCCTAGGGCAACATCTGCTTAAAATTTACTCTCTAGAACTTGTTGAGGTATTTTGCAATACCTCAAGTAGAGAATGGCACAGTTAAGGGAAGTTGTGAGTCTTTGGGGTAGCCAAAAGTTCAATGTCTGCCATAGTATAGAGGTTTGTTCTGCCTTTCTTTGGAAGTAAGCTCATACTGGACTCTCAGTTTGTTACTTTTTCTTAGCAGCGTGAATCGGAACGTCCCCTGGCATTATGCCCAGTAATCCTAGCTACTCCGGAGGCTAGGATCTGAGGATTGAGGTTCAAAACCACCCTGGGCAGGAAAGCCAAAAGTGGAGCTGTGGCTCAAGTGGTCGAGTCTTATCCTTGAGTAAAAAAGGCTCAGGGACAGCAGCAGCACCCGGACCCTGAGTTCAAGACCCAAGATTATAAAGGAATCTTTGCAACCTTTGCAATCTTGAAAACAAAAAACAATATCAAAAATAATAAAGTACTGACTCATAGCCGGGCGCTGGTGGCTCACGCCTGTAATCCTAGCTACTCAGGAGGCTGAGATCTGAGGATCGCGGTTCAAAGCCAGCCCGGGCAAGACAGACCGTGAGACTCTTATCTCCAATAAACCACCAGAAAAATCGGAAGTGGCGCTGTAGCTCAAGTGGTAGAGCGCTCACCTTGAGCTGAAGAGCTGAGGGACAGCGCCCAGGCCCAGAGTTCAAGCCCCACGACCGACAAAAAAAAAAAAAAAAAGTACTGACTCATGCTACCACGTGGCTGGACCTTGAATATATTAGGCTAAGTCGAAGAGGCCAGACGTTGTACCATTCCATGCTTATGAAATACCCAAAGGTAAATAGGGGGAAGAGGCAGAAAATGGATCAGCAGCTGCCAGGGCCTGGGAGAAGCAGGACCGCGGAGTAGTGCCTGCCTGATTGGTGCATGGGTTTGTCGTTCAGGACGAGGACATGTTTCAGAACCAGACTAAGAGTTGTGAACACGATCGACGTGGTGAACGCCATCGACGTGTTTCTTCTGGAAGCAGTTGATTTTACGCTACGGGAACTTCACCAGGCTCAAAATGAAAAGAGTTCCTCTCCGATCTCGGGATCTTTCTAATGGATGAGGGCAAAGAGGGCAAAACCCTCCCTGGAGAAGGGGACCAGTGCCCCGCCTGGCCCCCCAGTCGTTCGGTCCCGTTGTGCTTGGGGGTTCACGTGGGACGGCCCCCCGTGCCGGGTCCGCAGCTCGGTGGGCGCCGTGCGGGCCCCGCTGGAGCTCACAAACCCGGGCACCGATCCTGCCCATTAGGAAGACAGAAAGTTAGGCATGAACACGGCCTGGCCGCGGGGTGAGGGGTGGGGGGTTGAGAGCTGCTGTCCCCATCTTCACTGAGTCTCCCCCCCCCAAAAAAAAAGGGCCCATGGCGGGTCAGGAGGGTCGGGACGAACTAACCGAAGTCCATGACCGTGGGAGGAAAAATGCCTTCTTTTGTTGTCGTTCATGGAAACGCAGCCGTCTGGCCGGGCCCTGGGGAGCTCCCGGGCAAAGGTGGGGAAAAGGGAGCCACGCCGGCCCCAGGATGCCAGCGGGTGTCTGGGGTGGGAGCGGGGAGGGGGGGAGTGGGGAAGAGCCCGCACGGGACTCCGCGCGGACCCCCGCGCCCCGCCCCAGCGCCCCGGGGAGCCCGGCGGCCGCGGCTGGGCCCGGGGAGGTGGGGACTGAGCGGGGCCGCGCTCTCGCCCTCCCCGGCGCCGACCGAAACCCAGCGGCAGACCGCGGCGGCCCGCGAGGGGGGCGGCGGCGCGGGGCTTTGTGGCCGCGGCGCGCGCGGCGGGGCCTGGCCGTCCGGGGACGCGCCGCCGCCGTCCGGCGCTCGGAGCCCGCGGCCCTCCCGGCCCGCCCAGCCCGCCAGAGCCGCCCAGGCCGCCGCGCCCGCTGCTCCCCGGGTCCCGCGGCCGCGCGCGCCGCCGCCGCCGCCGCAGGTAGGAGGGGGCCGGGCGCTCGCAGGGCCGGGGGAGGGGACGGAGGTGGGGAGGGGAGGGCCGGGGGAGGGGGCGGAGGGGGGCGGGGGCGGCCTGGCGGGCTTCCGGGCCCGGCCGCCGCGACCCCAGCTCTGCAGGCCTGGCGCGGGACGCGGTGAGTGGGGCCGACCTGCTGCGTACAAAGCCCCGGGGCGCGGGGCCGGGGAGGTTCCAGATGCGCCTAGGCTGGGGGGTGGGGTGGGGGGCTGAGGAAGGGGGTGGCTGGGACCCCTCGGGTCGGGGGGTTGCAGTGCGTGTGGGGAAGTCGCTTGAGAAGAATCCAGGTAGTCTTCCATTCTTGGGTTTTCCCCCCCTCCATGCCATGCGCTGTGCTTAGCGCTTTTGCTTACTTGTCTCCATTAAGACACCCCCCACCCACCCCCGCGCCGGGCAGGGTCCGGGGGTGTAATGGGAGGGGTCCTCCCCTTGGAGGATCGTGGGGTGAAAGCATCTCAGCTCCGCATCGCTGACCTTGGGGAACGCTCCTCCACTTCGGGCCTGTGGGCCCCTGTTTCTGTAATGGGGAGGGGGGCCTGGGGTGTGATGTGAACATCTACCCCCTGGAACTACTGCAAATAAGATGAAGTGTCTGTGTGACCTGGCTGCATTTTCAGCACTTCTTTTCTTTCTTTCTCTTTTAAATGTACCAGGCCTGAGTTCCTAAACAGTTGGCATGAATTAGTATTAATTATCATACTGGCACTATGAGGGAACAACTGTACATTGTATGGCAAATAGTGTGTATTTAGGAGTGGGAAACAGTGAAAGAATTTGGTTTCCCTATACCAAGATTCTGGAGAATGAAGGTTTCCTCGGGGTGGTAATGTTTAAGAGTACACAGCTCTTGCAGTACTTAGGAGAACGGTCATGAGAATACTGATATATATATATATTTTTTTCATACCTTTAAAACTGGAAGTTGAATAATATAGGGTTGTTTCTACATTTCAGTATGTCAGCTTAGGCCTTCGAGGTGTTATTCGGAAAATTGTCGAATGTGAATTCAAAAACCATAGTTCCTGAGTTAGATTTGAGGATGGCTGTAAGAGTTTGGGACTGGAGAGAAAGGGCTCAGAGAGCTGGAAGATCCAAGATATTGAAGGAGGTGTATGTGTGTGTTGGGGGGGGGGTCTTCTAGTCCCCTCCCCCGGGCAGCCTCCTTCTCTTAGAGAGCAAGGCAGGAGGGAGGGGTGCCGGAAGTGAGATCATTGGTTGTCCCTTCTTACTCCCTGGCCAGGACAAAAGTGCTCAGATGGAATGCAGGCCCCCGGAACTAGGCCTCCTGAAGTGTCATTGTCCCTTCTCAGGATGCTTGCAATTCTTGCATTGTGTTTCAGGAGTGGCAGGGGTCGCTCACCACCCCCCCAGAAGTTGATAAGACACCTAAAAGGTTTAGTTGTTGTGTGGGGGAGGTTGTTTATTTGGTTGGAGAAGCAATAGGATTCAGTAGAGTGTGTTGAGGGGTGCAGTGTTTCCGTTTGGAATGAGGAGAATTGAAAAGCTCTGAAGAAGGAAGAGGAAAGCAGTGAAGGCCCAGGAGGTCAGGCCACAGGCGGACAGAGGAGCTGACCACTTCAGCACACAGTCTGCCTGAGTACCTTGCAGACCTTACTTTTGAGGGCAGGCACTCTGACCTCTCCCAATATCTTACTCAAGTATAATGGAGGGCCCAGGGACTCAAGCTGGCCCCAATTGTGAGCATGATGTTTGGTTTTGCATCCAGCCCAGGAGAGAATATTTGAGTACATCAGAGAAGATGCAGTGGAAAGAGTGATTGCTATGGAGAGAAAATAGACATAGTTTCTTAACTTTGTGATTTTCCTTTTTTTCTCCCCAAATGCATAACAAGGAGCTCAATAATTGTTCTTTTTTTCCTATCTGTGGGAACATTCATTCAACAAATATCTGCTGGGCATGGGTTGTGTGCTGAGTCACATCTACATATTAGGATGCAGCGATGAGTCAGAAATTATGTATTCCCTTAAGAGATTCCCAGACCAGAGAAGGGAAGATGGCCACAACGAGAAACTTGCAAATAAATAAATAAATGATATATAAATAAAATAATGGGTGGGAGTGGTACCAAGCCTGCATCTAGGATTGGCAATGGGCTCAGAGAAGAACGACCAGTACACCTCAATGGGACAAGTATGAAGCCTGTGATAAAGCTTCTAAATGCTTCCTTACCTCCTCCTAGCCTTCATCTTTTTATTCTGGCTTGTCTGCCTCAATATTCTCTCTTCAAAAAAAAATATCTAGGTGTATCATGTGTAAGTTTTAAGCTGCTTCCAACTCATTCTAGAAGAAAGCTGTTAGAAATAAACAACAGCCTCACTGAGGAAGGCTTCAGAAAATTACTCAGGATCTGGGTCTTACAAGATGGAAACAGACCCCGGATGGACCCTGGGGTCCATCCCACAGTGGGGGAGCCCTGGGCACCCAGAAACATCAGGACACACCAGATGCAAAGGCAAGATGAATTTGGTGTGGTTAGGTACGCGTGGGGGAGATGGAGCAGTTCTATAATCAGGATTAGATCAGTGTGCTGTGTGAGGAGGTTGGGCTTGTCAATCACTTATGTGTGGGATAGATGTTAAGGGATACAGCAGGGCTGTGGCATGATTTCTGTGTTTTAGGAATATGTCTCCTGTGGTTGTATGGAAGATAGGCTGGAAGTTTGTGAGCCAATTTTAGAGATTCAGGACTGACCTCACACGTGGGCAGTGAAAATGGGAGAGAAGGCAGTAGACATGGAAGAAAAATGTAGGCTAGGTCTGTTAACTAGTTGCTCATGTTGAGGAGTACACAGGTTTCTGTTTTGAAAAGCTACAGTGATGTGGCTGATATCAGACATTAGGAGATTTGGTAAGGGAATAATTAGGGGTTTTAATTAAGCTTTGGAGACTTGGAGATTTCTGAGATGCCCAGAGGGAAAAGCCAGTCAGGTGGTTGGTAGATAACCATAACATTAAACAGTGTGTTTGATGCTGAGGAGAGAAGATGGGACTAGGGAGAGAGGTTCTCCTGACACCTCTATTTTGTTTTAAATGAACATCTAAGCATTTAACTGTGGGCAAAAGTTACACACAAAGGGGAGCTCCAAGTCTCAAGGATAGATCTCAGTACTGAGAATCTTCTTTTTTTTGGGGGTCCTGTTGTGGGGCCTGAACTCTAGGCCTGGGCGCTGTCCCTCAGCTCTTCAGCTCAAGGCTAGTGCTCTACCACTTGAGCCACAGCACCACTTCCGGGTTTTTTCTTTTTGCTTATGTGGTGCTGAGGAATCGAACCCAGGGCCTCAGGCATGCAAGGCAAGCGCTCTACCACTGAGCCACCTTCCCAGCCCCAGTACTGAGAATCTTATAGTGATGCAGTAAGAAGTAATTTCTCCCCAACCCTGGCCTAGAAAAGAGCTTGTGGTCAGAACAGAAGGCAGCGGGGTGTAGGAGCATGTTCTAAGGAAGATGGGAAGCAGGCTGGAATGAGAACACCCACAGAAGGGACCTTCTGCATTTCGGACTTGTTTTCTATGATGCTTTAATGATTCTAAAGGCATTTCAGGGAAGCCTGGGCAGGGAATGGTTTAGAAGGGAGCTGTGAAGGGGGAAGTGAAGAAAGGAATCAGGACCTTTAAGAACCATCATCTTGTTTAAAAGGGGACTAGAGGGTGGGAGGACAGAAGAGGTCAAGAAGGGGGAAGGCTTCTGCCCGAAGCACACGGCTGTTTCTGCTCACAGACACAGATGGTAAAAATCAACACTTTGAAATTACTTGGTCCCTTGGAATTGGTAGGGAAGGGGAAGGAACACAATAGGGAAAGCAAGTTTAGCACTAATTTTAAGACTGCAGAGCCATCTGAGAGCAAAAAATGAAGGTGGAGCCACAGAAAGGGAATGACCACTCCCGGTAGCTAGGTCTGAGTGTGTGAGAACAAAATGAAATCATGAAGGCATCATAGCTGTTGCAAAGATCTTGGAAACAAGGCATCTCAGTCAGGCATGTAATCTTAGTACTTGGGAAGCTGAGGCAGGAGGGTCAGGAGTTTAAGGCTAACCTGAAAGAAGGAAAAAAGGAAGGAATCTCAACTTCCTGTTGGACCATAATTTACAAGAAGTCTGAAAATGATATTTCTGATAAAGTGTGTGTCCCCCCGCCCCCCACCTCTGCCCTTCTCTCTCCTGGGACTTGAATTCTAGATTGGGTCACTGTTCCTGGGCTTTTATGCTCAAGGCTAGTAGTGCTCTACTACTTGGGTGAGTTCCACTTTGTGGTTTTTGGTGGTTAATTAAGGATAAGATTCTCATAGACTGCCCTGACTTGGGTAGTTTCGAACCTCAATCCTTGAATCATCTGATCTCATATCTCAGCCTCCTGAGTAGCTAGGATTACAGGTGTGAGCCATCAGCACCCCGCTATAAATTCTTTCAAAAAAAAAAGAAGACATTTTAGATGGTAGTGCATTTAGTTATAAGGTGTTCAAATTGCAAATGACAAGCATGTGCCCGTGGTTCATGGTTCATGCCTGTAATCCTAGCTACTGAGGTGGCTGAGATCTGAGGATTGCTGTTCAAAACCAGCTAGGTCTGGACAGTTTCAGGCTCAAGTGGTTGGTAGAGGGTGAGCAAAAGAAATCCTGGGATAGTGCCCAGGTCCTGAGATGAAGCCCCCTGGACTGACACATACACACACACAAAGCATGTGGGTTTCACCATGTATTTCACAAGTAATTATGAGGTGCCTACTGTATACAGCTGTCCTCAAGGAGCTCTGGAACACAGATAGTATTACCTGCCTTTGCCACTTTTTGTTTTGTTTTGTTTTCAGCATTGCTTAACCTACAAAGTTAAACCTGACTATGGGCCTTGTGGTACAGTGCTGGTCTTAAGCAAAGGAGCTCAGGGACAGCACCTGGGCTCTGAGTTCAAGCCCCACAACTGACCAAAAAACACCAAACAAACCTAGAAGTGGAGTGAGGCTCAAGTAGTAAAGCACTAACTGTGAACTGTAAAATAAGAGTTCAAGCCCTAACTGGGACCATTTGATTCCATTGGAGTCTTCTCTTTGTTCAGCCATTAGACACTTGCTTCAGATGTAATAAGAAAATGTGTGTCTTTGGGGGAGTGAATGGTGGAAGTTAAATTGCAGGAAAAAACCACTAACAGTACTACTAATATGGACTGCCAGCACTAGAAGGAATTTTAAAGAGCACCCACTTTAGCTGGGATTTATAGATGAGGAATTGTCAGAGAGGAAAGAGGACTTGCTTAATGTCAGAAAATGGGTGACAGAGTTAAGAGCAGTTTTCAGATGCTATGTTAGCCTTTTATTAGTATACCCTAGATAATCAGCCTATAGAGAGAAAAGGGTTGTCAGGCTCACAGTTTCAGAGTTTTCAGTTGATGAGCACTCTGGTCCTATTGCTTTGGGCCTATGGCAAGGAAGCATATCATGGCAGGAGCCTGTGGCAGAGCCCATGGTCAGGAAAGTGAAAGAAGAGAAGAGGAAAGGGCTAGAGTCTCCCTTTCCTCTCCAAGTTCATGCCCCTAGTTCCACCTTCTCCCACTAATACCACACTGGGGACCAAACCCCTTATTCATGAGGTACATTCAAGGTCCAAGCCTTATCAGATGAAATGTTGGGAAAGTCTTGATGGTACCTTGGAAAAAAGGGAGTCTTGATGAGAGTTTTCCAGAAAGGAAGATAGGGGTTCTTGAAAACAAACCACCAGTCTTCCACTTGCAACTCTTCTATTACAAGGCCTTTTGAGAAACCTCTGTTTTTCTCTGATCTCTAGTTTAAACAAAGACTGAGGTCTTTGTTTAAAGTTTAATATGTTGGAATTCAGACTGCGTCAAAGGTAAATTATTTTTGAGATATGAGTCAGGAGACAGAGGAGGTGACAACATAGGTTACAATTTTTGTCTTTTGGCAGGCCTCCGTGAGGGGAGTGTGTGCCACATTTCCCTTAGATCCTCTGCTGTATCTGTATACCTCAAGGCTGAGTCTCCTAATTTGTGATACTACTGTCATCTAATGCTAATCCTATCCTAGCAGGAATTACGGTTCCTGTCCTAGGAGTTCCTATTTTGGGGCAGTTTCCCAGGCCATGTCTCAGTCACTGTTCAGCACACTTCCTTGGCTCCAGGCTGATTGTCCTACAGTAGCAAGCACCAGTGTTACAGCTTTGTGGAATTGTGAACTTTCCGCCTTCGGGAACACCTTTTCTCTGACACTTGCCTAGGGTAGGTTCTCTGCCAGCCCTCATGCATCTTGTTACTTTTGTTTTCTACTCCCTTACCCAAGTGTGTACATGCATGAACATCCTCATTTCTTCCTTTGAAACTGTCCTTGATATGTACTTCTGCCTTTCGATGAACATTGTCTCCCTCAGAGTGCAGGCTGTTTTTCTTGCCCATTGTATACCTGCACCATCTTCTTCAGCTGTCTGTTCATGCCGTATACATTCTTAAAGATCCTGCACGTATGTCCTCTTGTTGACAAAGAAGACAGATCTACCTTTTCCTTCCCCTGAATGCCTAACGTACGTGGTCCTCTGTCGTGGTGTCCATTCCAGCGGTTGCCGATTGATTCCTATGGTGACTCTTTCTAGGCTATCAGGCTTGTCTTTGTATACCCCCATACCGTGTAGAGCTTGCTCAGACTTGGGAAGGAGTACATTCCATACCTGTTGAGTTGTCTGAATGTGAAGTAAAAACCCAGTAAGTATATATTTGGATCTACATTGTATATAGTCTATGATTCTACTTTTGGAAGCAGTTTGATATTGGTAAGATGTCAAGGAAGAACTGCAGTTCATTGAAGCCCTGGTCTGCTTGTTTTTTTACTCACATTGTAGGACTGTTATGCCAGAGAAAAGAGAGATTGGGGGCATTTACTGATTTGCCCAAAATATACAGCTGTAAGTGAGTATTGACATCAGGATGCCAGTCTAGTTTTTCTTCATCCAGAAAACTTTGAGCCCCAGTTCATTACTGTCCTGACCTCTGTCCAAGATTACAGTGCTTTCATTATGATGCTGCTTCTTAGCATTAACTTCAAAGGCACTAAGTACAAAGTCTTTGTCCAGTTTCTCTAGCCTTTGCTGAAACTTTTACCACTTAGTTCCACCCTTAGCAGACTTAAACATTATTAATTGGTAGATTAGTCTTCTCCAGCTGCCATAGCACCATATCATGGATTGAGTAGCTAAAACAACAGGAATTTGTGTCTCCTAGTTTTCAAAGTCTGAGAAGTCCAAGATCAAAGTGGTGTAACAAGGTAAGTTTCTTTCTTAGGCCTCTGACCTGGTTTGTGGGTGGTTGCCAGCTTAGTGAGTATTCGCATGGTTTCTTCAGAAGGTAAGAGGAAGGCAGAGAGTGAATTTTATGATGTCTTTTCTTCCACAACTCCCAGCAATAATTCTGTTGGGCCAAGGCCTCATACTTGTATAAGACTTCATTTGGCCTTAATTCCTCAAATATCCAGTCCCCAAATATAACCACATAGAGCTCAGGGCTTCAATTTTTTTGCTTCAGTATTTGAATTTTATGAGCACACAAATAGCCCAGGGATATTTTGCTTTAAGGTGTATATTAAATATACCCATTACACTTTTCTGGTAGTTTAGTTAATGTTAGTGCTCTTGGGGAATTATCCTAATCATTTTCTCTTTTTTAAAATGATATTAGAATTGTGCTTTTATTTAGATCTGTCTGTGGGTCTTTGCCACATACAAGGGGAACTTTTATTGCTTTTGACTTTTGCTATTTTTTTTTGATTATTTGTACTTTAATGCAGCTGTTAGTGTACTGTTCTGTTGTGTATGATACTCTGCGCATGGTAGGCAGTTTTACACCTGCATAAAGATATATACATTTATTAAATGTTTATTGAGGGCCACTTTTATGAGGTTACTGGGCTGCTTGTTGGACCACAACCATGATTGGAATACGCAGTATGTTTTCTATTAGAATAGAAGGCACAAAAGGGGATCACTACTTTAGCAGAGTAGAAGGTAGGGAAGGCCAGTCCATTTGTAATAAAAGCTGATGCATCTTGTTGTCATCTGTAACCAATTAAGGACATTTTTTAGCTTTAGGCTAGAATATGCTTTCTAGCCTCAGAGTTTCCAGTGAGACACTTTCCTAGGGACATGTCTGTGGAAGTATTTATGTACTAAGGACTGTAAGGTGCTCTTGCAAAATTCCAGCATCTTCCTGGAGTGTAGACCACTTTCAAGCACTGTATCACTGGGCACTGATGGCTTATGATAGTATTACAGATCCTAGCTACTCAGGAATCTAAGATTGGAGGATTGCAGCTCAAAGCCAGTCTGGGTAGGAAACTTGGTGAGACTTTTCTCTTCAATTACCATAAAAAGCTAGAAGTGAAACTAGCTCAAGTAAGAGTGCTAGCCTTTAGCAAAAGTGCTCAGGGACAGTGGCCAGGACTTAAGTTCAAACCCCAGGACTGGAAGGAAAAAAAAATAGCTCTATATGCTCTCTACAGTTACTTTCCAGTCATACCATGCTTTTTGTTTTTTTTTCCAGATCCACATCAGCAATTTGTTTTAGAACTCTGATGATAATAAATGCGATATCTGAGGGAGGTGGGGGAGGACAGGGTCTTTGGTTGAGAGAGACGGGCGGTGATGGAAGCAAGGAGAATGGACAGAGGGGAAGGAAAGAAGGGACAGAGTCAACCAGTACTGGTGGGCAGGGACAGCTCCCTTAATTGGTTCTACCCTTGGACCTTTACCAACTGACATCTGGATTGCGGATTGCTTAGTAGAGGCTATCACTCCATCTAAATAAAAGAACAAGCCGAGTAGAAGAGCAAGGGCTTGGCAGTCAGAACTGGGTTTGAAACCTGGGGTCTTTGCCACTAATTATCTGTATTACCAAGGTAAATTCCTAAGCCTCAGTTTTCTTGTCCAGGAAATGGGAATAATTCGTTAGTAGAAATAAACTACTTAGCTGAGAATCCATAAGAAGTCTTTGGAGTATATTGTTTTATACTAGAATCCCTTTACAGCTCTGCAGAACCCAACCACATGGCCCAGGGAGGCCTGCTGTTCTACAAAATTAAGCAAAGTAAATTGGTAAGTCTGGATTTACTTAACTAGTGATTAAATAACAGTTTGGTTAATAGGCTATTAATGGTCCCCAGGTGTTGGTAATTCCAAGTATTTGCTTTTGAAAGCAGTTGTATAATTTCTTCTGGCACTTAAAAATTTCCTTAACAGAAATATCTTGAGTGTTACAAACAGTGCTCTTAAGGGCTATTTTTGGGAAGATTAAATAATATAGTGCACATAAAGCATCTGGTATAGTGCCTAACCCACGAGAAGTGCGGTTATCTGCTTTTGTCATTGCTCAACTGGCCACTTTTAGGGAAAAATTCTTTAGACTCCCCTGAAGTCCACCACCACCTAGCAGCATGTGGCAGTACCATGCATATGAAGAAGTATTAAATTGTGTGGCATGAATTTTGTGTTATTTCACTTCCAAGAATCCTATGTCAGAGTGTGGTTTATTTGCCTGAGATCTAGAATTCATATGTTGTTAAATGATGAAATGACTTTTTTTTTATCTCTACAGTTGCTGAAGAATTTTTTTTAGTGTATTAACAGCAAGAGTAAATGAAGAAGGGAAGTAGGCATGTTAGTAGCAATGTAACATAGTAGCAGCTGTTAGTAGGAATGTAAATTGGTACAGCATTTTACAAGGATAAGGTGCTGATGTCTCAGAACTCTGGAATGTTTCATCTTTTGTGGCAGCTATCCATTTTCTAGGAATATCTTTTGAAGAAATAAGATAGAAAAAGATTTAGAGCCAGGTGCTGGTGGTTTATGCCTGTAATCCTAGCTACTCAGGAGGCTGAGATCTGAGGAAAGTAGTTCAAAGGCAGCCCAGGCAGAAAAGTCTATGGGACTCAACTCCAAAACCTACTCAGAAAAAGCTGAAAGTGGCACTGTGGTTCAAATGGTAGAGCACTAGCCTTAAGTACGAGAAGCTCAGTGTGTGTGTGTAAAAGTATATATACATAGAATATGTGTAAAATAGCATTACATGTAATGCTATTTATAAACAAAAGTAGGATCAACCCCTTTTTGTTTGTGAATGAGAACTGTCCTTAAATCAGTGTTGTTTGTTGTTTAACTTTTATTTTTTGTTTTCCTTTTTCTTTTGGTGCTACTGTAATCATAGAGTTTGAACGCAAGGCTTGATTGCTATCCCTAAGCTGTTTTTTGCTCAAGGCTAGTGCTCTACCACTTGAGCCACAGCTCCACTTCCAGCTTTTTTGGTGTGTGTGTAGTTAATTGGATATAAGAGTCTTACAGACTTTGTTGTTTAGATTTTAGCTTCTAGAGCAGTTAGGATTACAGGTGTGAGCCACTGGTACCCAGCTAGGATCAGTGATTCTTTTTTTTTTTTGGTCAGTCGTACGGCTTGAACTCTGGGCCTGGGCACTGTCCCTCAGCTCTTCAGCTCAAGGCGAGCGCTCTACCACAGCACCATTTCTGGCCTTTTCTGCTTATGTAGTGCTAAGGAATTGAACCCAGGGCCTCATGCATGCAAGGCAAGCACTCTACCACTGAGACACCTTCCCAGCCCCATAGATCAGTGATTCTTTTTTTTTAATTTTAATTTTTTAAAATTTTTTTATTGTAAAGATACTATACAGAGGGTTACAGTTACATGAGTGAGGTAATGAGTACACTTCCTCTTGAACATTGTTATCCCCTCCATTGTTTTCCCCCTACCATCCCCTCCCTCCCTCCCTTCCCCAAGGTTTTTTGTTTTTTTTTTTTTTTTTGATTGTGATTAAGTGATTACTTAATTTCCGGAAATTCACAGTATTGTGGAATAATGATGCTCATTTAAAGTCACAAGTTCATTCTAACTTTCCTGGAGCAAATTGTCTATCACAGTCTGTAATATATAACGGTGCTCACATGTTATATACCATATATGTGATCAGCAGCATGGGGATATTTGGTAGTGGTTCAACCAGATGAGTGGGAGTTCTTTGTTTCTTAAGTCCTGTTAGTTTTGTCATATCACCTAACATTTTGGATTTATCATCCACTTATCAGGGAGACCATGTACTGTTTGTCTCTTCGTTCTTGGCTTACCTCGCTCAACATGATTCCTTCTAGCTCCATCCATTTCCCTGCAAATGCCATTATTTTGTCATTTCTAATGGCTGCATAATATTCCATTGTGTATAGATACCACAATTTTTGGATCCATTCATCTGTGGTGGGGCATCTAGGTTGTTTCCATATCCTAGCTATTGCGAACAGTGCTGCAATAAACATGGAGGTGCATGTGTCCTTGTATATTGGTTCCTGTTGTTCAGGGTAGATGCCTAGAAGTGGTATGACTGGGTCGTAAGGGAGGTCAATCTTTAGCTTTCTAAGGACCCTCCAGACTGCTTTCCAAAGTGGTTGTATGAGTGTACATTCCCACCAGCAGTGTAATAGCGTTCCTCGTTCTCCACATCCCCTCCAGCATTTGTCGTTGGCTGATTTGTGGATGTGGGACATTCTGACTGGGGTAAGGTGGTATCTCAGGGTTGTCTTTATTTGCATTTCCTTCACCACCAGGGATGATGAACATTAGATCAGTGATTCTTAAAGAGTGGGGGGCATGGGGAAAGTGGGCATAATGGTAGCTCATCTGGCCAAGGAGTTGGGAGTGGGGGAATTAGGTAAGAATCTGTTCAGGGTGCTATGTAGTTGAAGAGCATTCCACGCACCCACTGATTTCATTATAAAACTTACAGTAAAATGGACTGGAGATCATTCAGAAGAGAGATTATACAGAACAAGGGCTAACCGATTTAAGTTGGAGAACATTCCATTTTTTAGAAGGAATAGAAGTATTGATGAAAACAGAAAACTTATGTTGGGCATTTGGACAAGAAGGTGGCCTGATCGTATATCATATAGAGACCTTAGTGAAATGCGATCAGGGCTGGGAATGTGTCACAGTGGGAGAGTGCTTGCCTGGCATGCATGAAGCCCCGGGTTGAATTCCTCAGTACCACAGAAAAAGCTGGAAGGGGTGCTGTGGCTCAAGTGGTAGAGTGCTAGCTTTTAGCAAAAGAAGCTCAGAGACAGTGCCCAGGCTTTGAGTTCAAGCCCCAGAACTGGCAAAAAAAAAAAAAGAAATATGATCAAAGCACCAACGTGGAAAGCTAGGAATGCAGGGATACCTTGCCTGAAGATAATGCCTTCTTGTTAACCTGTGCTTAGGGTCTGAACTGCTTTTGATGCATGTTTAATAAATCTCTGTCTCCAGCACTCAGTGTTCCCCTTGTGAATATGAGTGGTGCCTGGTAGGAGGGATCCTGACCACAGTAGTACCTCATTCTAACCTTCATTCTGGGGATAAGGTAGTGTGTTGTGGGAGAGCCTAGTTAGATTTTGTCACTCTCATGTGAAACCTACACTCCTTGGCCTTGACTTTACTAAGCACCTGAGTGTGAAATGTGCTCACTCAGCACTGTAAGGATGACGAGGCAGACATAAAGAGTCATTATTGAATAGTTTGGAACCACGCAAAGCTCAAGAGCCTAAGGGACAGTTCTAGATGATCAATAGCAATACCAGATTTCTGGAATAAACAGAAGTTAGACTTTCTATGTTGTTATCTTTGTGATCTCGGGCAATCTACTTTATGTTTCGGGTTCTCCATTCCTTCAGTTGTGAATGAGGACAGTGGACAGAGTCTCTCCACAGGCTTCTTTATTTCTGAAATGATTGAAATTGTTTATATAAGGTTGTATACTCTTAAAAGTGGCCCTTAGATCTGGGGAATCAGAGTTCCACATCTCCTTGTAAAGATAAATCTGAGGTTGCTCCAGGAACATGACCTAAGGTCACACCTATAATGATGGAAATGTCAGATCTTTTGGAGTAATTTCCTCGTGATTCTGAAATCCTGGTACTATTTGCCTCATCTGTTCTGTTTGATTATACAGTGGCTTCTCTTGTCTTCATCTGTGACAAAAACTCGAGAGAGCTATTTGGTTCAAAATCTAGACGTAAAGGAATAGCCAGTTCCCTAACACTTAGCAGAAAAATAAATCAGGAAAATAGAGTTGCAGGTAGCTGTTATGTACCAGATATTCATAATATGATCAAGACTACTAGTAAAGTTGTGAATGTCAGAATTCAACATTATGGAAAAAATGTTGTTGTTGTTTTTCTTCTAACTCTTCCTCCCCCTCCTCTTCCTCTTCCTCTCCCTACTCATCTCCCCCCCCCCCCCCACCTACCCTTCCTCCACGTCCTCTTCTTCCTTCTCCTCTTGTGACACTCCTGGGGCTTGAACTCAGCACCTTGGTGCTGTCCTTTAGCTTTTTCTTTCAAGTCTGGTATTCTACCACCTGAGCCATACCTCTACTTCTTTTTGGTAGTTTATTGTAGATAAGAGTCTCATGGACTTTCCTCCCAAGCTAGCTTTGCTTCTTAAATCTTCCAAAATCAGCCTCCTAAGTAGTTAGGATTATAGGAGTGAACCACCAGGGGCACACAGCTGTACTCATCTTCTCTGAAACAAGGAACCTGCCCAGTTAAGGCTTATGCTTAAGTGATGTGTGACATTTTTCTTGCTAGAGTTGGTAATTCTTGTCTCAAACTTCCTTTTTCAGGATAGCTAACTACCCAGAGAAAGATAGTGGAAAATGCAAAACAACGAAATTATAAAGCCTGCCAAATACTTCTCGGAGTTGGAAAAGAGCATCTTGCTTGCTTTAGTAGAAAAGTACAAATATGTGCTGGAGTGTAAGAAAAGCGATGCCCGAACTATTGCCCTCAAACAACGTACCTGGCAGGCGCTTGCCCATGAATACAACTCCCAGCCAAGCGTTTCCCTGCGGGATTTCAAACAGCTAAAGAAGTGCTGGGAGAACATCAAGGCTAGGACCAAAAAAATTATGGCTCATGAAAGGAGAGAGAAAGTGAAGCGGAGTGTGAGCCCACTGCTCAGCAGCCACGTCCTGGGGAAGGAGAAGATCAGCACCATGCTGCCTGAGCAACTCTACTTCCTACAGAGCCCTCCTGAGGAGGAGCCGGAGTACCACCCTGACGCCCCAGCCCAAGGTACCTGCTCCTGGTGATGATTTGCATACATTTTAGTTTTTAAAAATCTTTCATTTGGAGGGAAAAAAAGAAACTTTAACATAAAACTTGACTTTGTTTCCCTTTTTATTTCCTCCCATCCTTCCTTCCCTGCCTGCTTCCCTCTCTCCCTCCTCCATCCTTCCTTCCTTCCTTCCTTCCTTCCTTTTTCTTCCCTTTTCTTCCTTTTATTTATTTTTGGTGCCCCATCCTGGGGCCTGAACTCAGGGCCTGGGCACTGTCCCTGAGCTTTTCTGCTCAAGGTTAGCACTCTACCACTTGAGCCATCGCTCCACTGTTGGCTTTCTTTGGTAGTTGGTTGTAATTGGAGATAAGAGTCTCCCAGACTTTCGTACCTGGGCTGCCTTCAAACCATGATCCTGATATCTCAATCTCCTTAGCTAGGATTGCAGGTATGAGCCTAGGAAACTTGACTTTGTAGAGACTATTACTGTTTGTAGGGATTATATTGAGACTGTATTAATTGGATGGTTATTAATGAGGTACTTCAGTTGCTTACCTCAACCTAATTTGAAATACATTAAAGAGAAGTTGATGAGGATTTATATTCATTCACTTGGTCTTTTCATTTTAAAATTCTTTTGAAGACTGCTTATGTGCAAAGCATAGTATTCAGTCACTCCAAGTCCACATTAAAAGAGTAAACTATTTCAAATTTAAAAACAAAAAGGTACAGTCTGGCATAGTGATTCATGCCAAGCTAATTAGGAGGCTGAGATCCATAGGATCAAGGTTCAAAGCCAGCCTAGGCAGATAAATCCATGAGATTCCTTCTCCAAAAATAACCACAAAAGGGCAGGCTGTTAGTGTGGCTCAGGTGGTAGGGCACCAAGTGGTAAGGCAAATAAGCTGGGCAAACTCAAGTTCCTGAGTTCAAACTCAGGAACGAATATAGCAGAACACTGATTGATTGCATGGCTCAAGCAGCTCTGAGTTCAAACCTTACCTAACCCAAATTAGCAAAAACACCTAGTTAGTATTCACCAAGATTAAAAGCCAGTATCTCTACTCATACCAGTAATTGTGATCTAAAGTTTGTTTTGTGGTATTGTAGTGATTTAGAGGAATTCTAGAGAAAATATTTATTTTATATGTCCATTGAAGGGAGCTAAATATGTTATACAATCCCATGGAAGAAGAAGACTACCATGGGATAGCTTGTTGTAGCTTCAAAAGATTGGCATTAAAGAGGTATTAAAATGTTTCCAGAGAAGGGAAAGGTAGAAATGCATAGCAATAAATTTCTAATAATTCCTACTTTTTTAGGATAGGAAGTGGCCAGTAAATGTTCATTGCAGTAGAGAAAGGACACCTTGAGTAGAGGAAGGTTGCTAGACAGCTTGCCTTCATGATTGCTTGTCCGTTGCTCTGAGGGCCCCGCAAGCACATGTCTAGGAAAATCTGGTTCTTATTTTTAGGATGGGAGATTTACTTATCCCCAGAGTAGACTGAGCTCTGAGGGATTGGCTTCTGTTAATTAAAAGTCACAAGAAACTGTCTGGAACCAAGAATGTTATCTCTGTAGAGTGAAAAAGATAATTACCAAGTGATCCAACTGTATGCTTTTGATTAGCACCTTTTTTAAAATTCCTGGAGAGCTCAATTAGTATCAAAAGTTTCCTTGCTGGTCATTTGACTGAAGTTAAGTCCAGGAACCCAGTTGAGTAGCCAATGTGGTTAGTGTCCTAAAACTTAGACATTAGTTCCTACTCTGGAAGCTTTTTATGTCTGGGTTTTAATTCTTGGGTTCCCAAGCCAGGTTAACTCCTGGCAGTAGCCTTGAGCCCCACTGCTGAATGACAGTGTTCTTGCTTTGGAGAGGCTTATAGCTTCAACCAAGTAATTCTGCTCCATCTTGCTAGCCTCTGAGCCATTCAGTCTCCAGGTGGCAGTATAGGAACTGGTGCAGAGGGAGGAAAGGACTGTCTGAGCAGAGCTGCTTTTCACATGGCTGTTCGCTGAAGGCAATGCCGGCATGAACTGCATGTAGCTCATTTTGCTCACTTGAATCCTGGGTTACCCTGTGTTGATTTCCAAGGGTTATTGTTAGGTGGCAATCTTATTTCCACATATTCAAAAGCTGAGGTAGGATCTAGAAAGTTCATCCCCCTCGTTTTTTTTTTTTATTTTGAAAGAAATGATGTAATTCACTTATAAACACAGTGCATAAATTTCAAGAAGGGAATAAATAGGGATTTTTGCTGACCTTCCTGTAGTGACATTTACTAAGGACTTACTTGCAAAAGGGATGTATTTTAAACTGGATGTCTGTGCATAGGTGACATGGGAGACCTCCCTTTTCGCTGGTGCTTTTTTTTTTTTTTTTTGGTCGGTTGTGGGCTTGAACTCTGGGCCTGGGTGCTGTCCCTTAGCTCTTCAGCTCAAGGCGAGTGCTCTACTGCTTAAGCCACAGCACCACTTTCAGTTTTCTAGTAGTTTACTGGAGATAAGAGTCTCATAGACTTTCCTGCCCGGGCTGGCTTTGAACTGTGATCCTCAGATCTCAGCCTCCTGAGTAGCTAGGATTACATGCGTGAGCTTGCTGGTGCTTATTAAGTACCACTGGATACTGCTGCTTGTGTTTTTCTGTCACACCTAGAGAGCGGGGAACTCTGGTACTTGCTCATTTGGGACTATATGCTCAGAGTAATCAGTTAATATTAGTAGTTAAGGTGTTGTAACACTCCCTACAATAAAAAAGCTTTGAGGGTGGAAGTAGATCTGTGACTGAAGTGGTAGAGTACTAGCCTTGAGCGCAAAAAGAATCTCAGGGCCCATGCCCTTAGTTCAAGCCCCAGAACCTGCAACAAAGAAAAACAAAGCTTTTAGGTTGTTTTACTCACTAAATATTTCCATTTACTTACTTACAAAAAGAAAACAGACAGAGATGCAGGCAGGGCATTTATGGCCCTCATTATCTTGTGTGTATTCAGACACATGGACTTTGTGTGTATATTTGTTTTACTTTTGTCTCTTTAATGTACGGCAGCCACAAGCCACATGAGGGTAATAAGCACTTGAAATGTGGGCAGACCAAATTAAGATGAACTAAAAATGTACATACCACATTTTGAAGATTTGATACCACAAACAAGAATGTAAAATATGCACCGGTGGCTCACGCCTGTAATCCTAGCTACTCAGGAGGCTGAGATCTGAGGATCACGGTTCAAAGCCAGCTCATGCAGGAAAGTCTATGAGACTCTTATCTCCAATAAACCACTAGAAAACTGGAAGTGGAGCTGTGGCTCAAGGGGTTGAGCGCTCGCCTTGAGTTGAAGAGATGAGGGACAGCGCCCAGGCCCAGAGTTCAAGCCCCACAACTGACAAAAAAAAAAAAAAGTAAAATATTTCATTTCTACTTTTTACATTGCTTACACACATTGCTTTCTCTCTCTCAGGGCCTCGGCTCTTAATCTCTGAGCTTTTTGCTCAAGAGTAATGCTCTACCACTTTGAGCCACAGTGCCATTTCTGGTTTTCTGGTAGTTAATTGGCAATAAAGAGTCTCACAGACTTTCCTGCCTGGGCTCACTTTAAACAGCTATTCTCAGATCTCAATCTCCTGATAAACTAGAATTGCAGGAGTGAGCCACTAGCACCCTGACCTTATTTTCTTTCTAATGTGGCTATGAGAACATCCAAAATCACTTAGGTAGCTTATAATCAATTTTCATTCAACACTATTGTTCTGACACCTTCCAAGGTGCCTGTTGAGAGAACTAGATCCCAAAGATTTGATGGGGTTTTATAAATGTTAAGCTGGGCCCATACCAGTGGCTCACACCTGTAATCTTAGCTACTCAGAAGGCTGAGATTTGAGGATTATGGTTTGAAGCCAGCTTGGTCAGGAAAGTCTCTAAGATTCTTGCCTCCAACAAAAACTACTAAGAAAAGCCAGAAGTGGAGCTGTGACTCAGGGACAGCACCCAAGCCCTGAGTTTAAACTCCAGGACTGGAATAAGAAAAAAAGTTAAGCTGGAACAAAGCCTAGTAGTATTTCACTAGAGGATTCCCTCCAACTACATTTTGGTGTGAGATGGTATCACTGTCATCTTTGTCACTATCTAGTGGACCTCCTAAACTTTGGCAGTGCCTTTCTCAAAATGTATAGTTGTGAGGTGTCTCATACCTGTAATCCTAGTTACTCAGGAAGCTATCTGAGGATTGTGGTTGGAAGCAAGCCCAGGCAAGGGCATTCATGAGACATTTATCTCCAGTTGAGCACCAAAAACAAACAAAAAACAAAAGAAAGAAAAGAAAAGGAAGGAAGGAAGGAAGGAAGGAAGGAAGGAAGGAAGGAAGGAAGGAAGGAAGACAGAAAGAAAGAAAGAAAGAAAGAAAGAAAGAAAGAAAGAAAGAAAAGGAAAGAAAAAGTTGAAAGTGGAGCTGTGTCTCAGGTGGTAGAATGCTAGCTTTGAGCAACAAAGCTCAAGGACAGTGCCTTGGCTCTGAGTTCAAACACCAGGACAGGCACCCCCCACCCCCCCACCCCCAAGGAAAAAAAAAAGTACAGTTGTATTTGAGCACAGGAGTCTTATTAAAGTTTAAGAAAAATACTTGGGAACATATTGAAAAGAAAATATAGTATTCACCCCACAAATATATTAAACCAGTTTACACCCTATACATTCTCTGACTGATTGACTTTGACATTTATTTTTCATCATTTTGGTGGAACTGGTGTGGAAATTAAACTAAGGGAGCTATCACAATTTGCCAAGGCGTAAGAGGAAGGGGAGAATGATAGGCCAAATGCATTTAAGGAAACTAGGCTTTTGAGGAACACTTAATGTCTCAGGATTTTTTTTTTAATCTTTCATATGATTATTTCTCTACTAGATTGAATCATGTAAATATTGCTTTTAAAATTCTAAAATTGCAAGGCATTGTTGGCTCACGCCTGTAATCCTAGCTACTCAGCTGGCTAAGATCTGTGGATTACAGTTTGAAGCCAGTTTGGGCAGAAAAAGCACCAGCATTTTGAACAGAAAAAACTAACAGACAACACCTAGGCCCTGAGTTCAAGCCCCATGACCTACACGCACACACTCACACATGCATACATACATACATATACAAAGCCATTATCATTATGTAATCCATTCTTATTCATTTGGGGTAGGAACTCCAGTCCAGAGAAATATGTCTCTAGTTATGGCCCATCTGCATCATTCTTTTTTGGTCTGTCATGGAGCTTGAACTCTGGGCCTGAGCACTGTCTCTGTGCTCTTCAGCTCAAGGTGAGCACTCTACCACTTGAGCCACACTACCACTTGCAGTTTTCTAGTGGTTAATTGGAGATAAGAGTCTCAGGGAGGGCTGGGAAGGTGGCTCAGGGAAGGCTGGGAAGGTGGCTCAGTGGTAGAGTGCTTGCCTTGCATGCATGAAGCCCTGTGTTCAATTCCTCAGCACTACATAAGCAGAAAAAGCTGGAAGTGGTGCTGAGGCTCAAGTGGTAGGGCGCTAGCCTTGAGCTGAAGAGCTGAGAGACAGTGCCCAGGCCCAGAGTTCAGGCCCCACGACTAGCAAAAAAAAAAGAGTCTTAGAGACTTTCCTGCTGGGGCTGGCTTTGAACCATGATCCTCAGATCTCAACCCCAAGTAGCTAGGATTTTTTTTTTTTTTTTGGTCGGTCGTGGGGCTTGAACTCTGGGCCTGGGCGCTGTCCCTCAGCTCTTCAGCTCAAGGCTAGCGCTCTACCACTTGAGCCACAGTACCACTTCCGGTTTTCTGTTGGTTTATTGGAGATAGGAGTCTCACGGTCTTTTCTGCCTGGGCTGGCTTTGAGCCGCAATCCTCAGATCTCAGCCTCCTGAGTAGCTAGGATTATAGGCGTGAGCCACCAGCGCCCGGCTAGTAGCTAGGATTATAGGTATGAGCCACCAGCACGCAGCTGTGATTCCCTTTTAATCCCCAGTTCCCACTTTCATCTCTTGTACCCAAACAGTCTAATGTGATCCAGTATTCTTACAGTGTGTGTTTTATATCCTTTTTTTTTTTTTTTTTTTTTTCCGGTCATGGGTCTTGAATTCTGGGCCTGCGCCCTGCGCAGTCCCTCAGCTCTTCAGCTCCAGGCTAGCACTCTACCACCTGAACCACAGCACCACTTCCAGTTTTCTGGTGGTTTATTGGAGATAGAGTCTCACAGACTTTCTTGCCTGGGCTGGCTTTGAACATTGATCCTCAGATCTCAGCCTCCTGAGTAGCTAGAATTACAAGTGTGAGCCACCGGCACCTGGCTTGTTTTTGTTTGTTTTTAACTTACACAGATTGTGCTGCAGATATCTCTTGTTTTGCTTTTTTCAGAGCCATAGTTTTAAGAGCTATCTACCATGGTATGTATCCACCACATTCTTATTTTTCCATTTGCCCTTTCTGAGAACGACTAGAGATTGGCCTGCACGCAGTTTCCTACCCATCCTTTTCCTGCTGATACTAAATTTACTCCAGTCATGCAAGAGAAAGAAGTCCCTCTGGGCTGTGTTCTCAGTCCCAAGAAAGTCTTCTATTCTTTTGTATAAAATTGAGTTGCTTTCTCCTTGGAGTGGCTTTGTTTTACTTGTGAGAGAGATTATGTGGTGTGTGTTTGCAGCAGGTTCCTAGTCCTATTCCAGCCAAGGGTATAACTGCCTATCTGAGCCCTAGCTTCTATTCATGGGGGATAGTATTTGTTTGAACATTAATTATGTACTCTACCAGCCTCCTAGTTTTAAGTCCTGTCTTCTGCCAGACTTTTTTTTTTGTCAGTCATGGGACCTGAACTCTGGGCCTGAGCGCTGGCCCTCAGCTCTTCAGCTCAAGGCTAGTGCTCTACCACTTGAGCCACAGCTCGACTTCCAGCTTTTTCTGCTTATGTGGTACTGAGGAATCGAACCCAGGGCCTCATGCATGCAAGGCAAGCACTCTACCACTGAGCCTTCCCAGCTTCATTGCCAGTCTTTTAAGAGGGTAGGGCGCTGGGCGCTCATGCCTTAATCCTAGATACTCAGGAGGCTGAGATCTGAGAATCAGGGTTCAAAGCTAGCCCGGCAGCAAAGTCTGTGAGACTCTTATCTCTTATAAACCATCAGAAAAAAAACAAACCTGGAAATGGTGCTGTGGCCTAAGTGGTAGAGCACTAGCCTTGAGCTGAAGAGCTGAGGGACAGTGCCCAGGCCCAGAGTTCAAACCCCATGACTGACCCAAAAAAAAAAACAAAAAAGAGGGCAGGATATTTTTTTCTTTAAAATGAGTATGTTAACACACATTTAAAAAGGAATAATTTTTAAAGTAATTATTTCTTTGTTCCCAGACATAGATACTATCTTAATGTTCTCAGGTTTGGAAAGAAATGTAGAGATCAAAAGTCTGAATATGCTGGGCGCCAGTGGCACATGCCTGTAATGTTAGCTACTCAGGAGGCTGAGATCTGAGGATTGCAGTCCAAAGCCAGCCCAGGCAGGAAATTCCGTGAGACTTTCCAATTAACCACCAGAAAACTGGAAGTGGCACTGTGGCTCAAGTGGTAGAGCACTCACCTTAAGCTGAAGAGCTGAGGAACAGCGTCCAGGTCCAGAGTTCAAGACCCATGACTGACAACAAAAAAAAGTCTGGGGGCTGGGGAGGTGGCTCAGTGGTAGAGCGCTTGCCCGAGGCCCTGTGTTTGATTCCCCAGCACCACATAAGCAAAAAGAAAAAAGCCGGAAGTGGCGCTGTGGCTCAGGTGGTAGAGCGCTAGCCTTGAGCTGAAGAGCTGAGGGACAGCGCCCAGGCCCAGAGTTCAGGCCGCATGACCGGACTCAAAAAAAAAAAAAAGTCTGAATATACACTGATATTTTTCGTAATAAACAGTTTTGTCGTGGATACAATGGGATCAGTTAAGCAGGTATGAGAGGCTAAGTTGGATTGGTTAAGCTTGGATTTTGGTATCCTAGTAACCTTGTTTGAAATCCTGGTTCTTTTAACTAGCCAAAGAGCCTTGGATATTGTATGTTTTCTATAATAACACCTCTTTAGACAGTTGTTATAAGGTCTAGACAGGGAAAGGTTGTAAAGTACTAGTACCTGGTTTGCTGCTCAGAAAAAAGATGGTTGCCATCATCATCATCATTAGCCTCATCATCATTGCCATGTCCCTAAAGCACTTTACCACTGAGCCACCTTCCCAGCCAAGCCTAGAATTTGAGATAAAAGCAAACTTTTAGAAGTTGGTAACGCAGCAGCCTTGTTAAGGGATGGACTTTAAAGACCCCGAGGAGTATCCAGAAGTGTACCCTAGAATGAAATCAAAGCACATTGAGAGTAGAGGTTAGAGGGATCAGAATGCATCTAATGTGTCCATGCTTCAGATAAAACATTTTCAGATGTAGGACTAGAAAGGAAACGAGTGAGGTAATGCTCTCGGTGGTAGATGCTCACATCCAAGGGCACATCTGTCCCCAGTAGAAACCCTTTCCCATTGCCTTTGTTCTCTGCCTTGCTCACCCATCAGAGAGCACTGTCCTCTCCATAATTGTGCCAGATGGACAGGGGTGGGAACCCCTGGAATCAGTTGATCCCACTCCCATTTCCTATCACCCAGCACTGTGCCAGGCTTTCTGCTGAATTCTTCATAAGAGTGAGTAACGGGCGGTCTTTGTCTCCAAAGAATTCAAAGACTTAAAGGGGGACGTATTTAAACCACCTGATTTTTAATAAGTGCTCTGCCAGAGGTGGGCCCAGGGGACAGTAAGAACATGAAGGACGAACATTGGATTGAGGCCTGTTAAGAGTTAGTAGGGAGTACTAGGGACACATTTTCATTGTCTCTAGATAATACAGAAGTTTTGTTCTTTTGGTATAAACCTTCTCTTCCAAAAGCAAAAAGAAAATTTAAACCTTTTCTTTGATCTTAATTAGGAACTAGTTATGGTTGTTACCTTACCCCTTGGAGTGAAGTGATCTAAACAGTAGCCATTTCCTTTTAGTAACAGAGTATTACAAATTAGGTTTCCCCTAGTAGTCATTAACATTCCCAGCATCCCATCTTCCAGAAAAATGGAGTGGACATAATAATGTAATCAACTTGGTTAATAAATTGATATTACTTTTCTCTGAGGAGAAGATTCTCATTATCTGAAATAGAAAGGGTCTCAAGAAAGCCTTGGAGTCACAGCTAGAAGACTCCACGGGTTAGTAGTTAGTGCTTTCCTTATTGAAATTCTCTAATTGACACTAATGTCATAGCCCTGTAAAAATGCCAATGCCAACATGACATGTAACAAAAGTGGAATCCTTTTGTATCTATATGTTTTTTACCCTTTGTAGTCAAGGATTTATCCAGTATTACTAGCCATCCCCATGTATTAAGAAAAGTAATTTGTACCCATGACTAAGAAATGCCCAAATAATACTAACATGTGTTGAGTGCTGTAATAGAGAACGAGCAATAAAACAAGCAGCAGTGGTCCTGAACATGTAGGAGTTAGTGGGAAGGTTGAAAATGGAGACTGAAGTGAGGGATGACAAATGACTAGTCCAACTTTAAGCTGAGGAGATCATGAGACATAGGATTACCAAAATATGTGCATCTTTTTAAAGAATGTGAGCAGTGTTTGGTAAGACTAAAGGGTATTTTGAAGACTAAAGTGAAAACGAAAAAAGAAGGTCAGACTGAGACTGTGAGACATGGGTCAGAGATGGAAACCTCCAGAGTAGGAAAATAGAATAAATGGGCCGGAGCAAGATTCCCAGACCTTTAAGAGGATCAGTCAGACAGGAAATCCTTAGGAGAAATTGATGGCTCAGAAGCCTGTGGAGGAAAGAAATTTCAAAGTTTGACAAAATGCCAGGGAGAGATGAAAGTAGGGGAATATTAACGGATGTCCTTGGGATCTGAACAATTGACCCCACCTGTGCTGGGAGTTACCCCCACATACAGGTGGCTGAAGAGTCATGGGAGAGAGTGAAGCCCAGGAATGCAGACTCACTTGCAAGAAGGACCACTTACGTCTATCAGGAGTAACACCTGTGAACAGCAGTCAGCACGACGCTTCTGGAGAGACTGGCCAGAAGTGTCCCCGTCTGAGTAAGGAACTAGCAAGGTGATCAGTCTGAGGACTTCATCTGGAGATCCATGGGTTGGCCTCATACTGTGGTCTCCTCCTCCAGAGTCTTAAAATTTGTACCAATTTCGCAAGGTCTCCGACTCTTCAAGCACATGAGTTCTCTGACCATAGTTCTCATAGTTTTCGATTGTAGAAATGGCATAATAAAATACTTAATCATGATTTCTTAAGGGACCATTGCTTTTGAGTTTGTGGGGTTTTTGTTGTTGTTGTTTAAGTAAGGGGTGGCCAGGGTACTGACTAATTAATACCGACATTATTTGAGATCCATCCTACAATGAGGGGCCCTATGGTTTGAAATAGGATTGACTTCTTTTCACTGCCTGTAAAATCCTTGAACATATTTTTTTCTGCTACTGTTTTTCAGAATCATTTGCTGTTTCAAATAGAGAACTGTGCGATGATGAGAAAGAGTTCATACATTTTCCAGTATGTGAGGGGACCTCTCAACCTGAACCCTCGTGTTCAGCTGTCAGAATAACAGCCAATAAAAACTACAGGAGCAAAGCCTCTCAGGAAGGTGCTTTAAAAAAGATGCATGAGGAAGAACACCATCAACAAATGTCCATCTTACAACTGCAGCTGATACAAATGAATGAGGTGCATGTGGCCAAAATCCAACAGATAGAGCGGGAGTGTGAGATGGCAGAGGAGGAGCACAGGATAAAAATGGAAGTTCTCAATAAAAAGAAGATGTATTGGGAAAGAAAGCTACAAACTTTTACCAAGGAATGGCCTGTTTCTTCATTTAACCGGCCCTTTCCCAATTCACCCTAAGACTTTTGGGAGTGACTCCCTTGTAATTAATCTGTGTTGGAAATGAAAGTCTGGAAGATGAACTTCCGGTCAGTAACTTGTAACGGAGCTACAACTAGGAAAATTTAGAGTGGTAGTAGTCACTTATTTAAGAATACATTCAGGTAGAACAGCCGCACCCTATGTACCCCTCAAAGGGTAAAGAAGCTGTTAGAGTCTTCTGAAAATTATCACTATGAGTGCTATAATTCTGAATGTAATGTTAAAATTCATGTAAGAACCACGTGTGAGTGTGTTGTAGGGTTTTTTGTTTTTGTTTTTTTAAATCAAATGCAAGTGTGACTATAAAGGAGTGTGGCTGATTTTGTTTTTCTTTCTAAGTAGTCATTTTCTATCCGAATTAATGCCCTCCCATTGAAAATGGCTGCCCTGGTGGCCACATGTCTCTGTAGGGGAGGAGCCATTGATTGCTCTCAAAACTCGCTGGAGGCCTTTGGGGAATCTCCGAGAGAGCTGTGACCCCTTGTTACGTCACTTCTTCAGGGCCATCCTCTAGAGTGTGGATTTTCTGGAAAGATATTTTCTAAAGTAGCTTATAAAACTGCCTATTTAAGGCCTTTTCCCCCAAAGAGGAATTCCAAGTAAGGTCTCCAACCATGGTAGTTTCGTTGGAACTAAGACTGTAATAACTTTGAGGGTTTAATGTTCATTTAGATTTCTACCTTCTGTTACATTTGTTTTATTAAAGAAAAGTCTTGTAATTTTATAGTCACACTGTGTATGTGTTTTTTAAAAGGTGCCACTTTCCCAACTGAGCTCCTGATTTTGCCGACCCTCAGTCCTTCTGCCTAATTCTTACTAGTGAGTTGATGATTGCCCTGGTTTTTCTTCTATAGCTGCATTAAGAAAGGCCCTTCCCTTATTGAGCTCATGGTGCTACCTAAGGGTGATGCATGTCACTGCCATTATACTGGGTCAGCACTGGGATCTTTAAGGATCCATTAGCAATATAGTTAGAAATAGAGATTGAGCTGTACTTCAGTGTCTCCTGTATCTGGGTGCCAGTGGCTCATGCCTGTAGTCCTAGCTGATCATAAGGCTAAGATCCGAAGCCAGACAGGACAGGAAAGTCTGAAATGTTTATCTCCAGTTAATTGCCAGAAAACCAGAAGTAGAGCTGTGGCTCAAAGTAGTAAAGCGCTAACCTTGAGCAAAAGAGCTCAGGGACATTGCACAGGCCCTGAGTTCAAACCTCACAACCAACCAAAACAAAACAAAACAAAACCAGTCCTGGGACTTGACAGCAATAGCTGGGAGTAGCCAAGTGACACGTATGTGCCAAGGCAGATCAGCAGTTTCTGAGATTGAGATTTCAAGGTTATGTGAGAGGGAAAAGGGAGTCAGTCCAGGTAGAAGAGGCTGAGTTAGGGAAGACAGGTAAAAAGAGGAGGCAGTGTCTGAGTTCTAAGCTGGCTCTGCCTCCAGTCACTATGTGAGCTTGGATAACTCCTCAAATCCTTGACTTGGTGGAGGTTATGACACCTTGGGTGGGTATTGCCAACACTGATGACCTGAAAGCCACCAGCAAAGGGGACCATGATCCACCAAAGTCACCAAGATTCCTTCCTTCATAATTTTGAAATTAGGGTCCTGGGAATTAGAAGTTCTGTAAGGTACACACAGACTCACAGTTTGCACACAGTGTAAAACTGAAATGGATGTCAATTTATTTTGTACATTACCTCATATTTAAAAGATCTTAGAAGAACTGGTAATGATTTTGGACACATCCTGTAATGAGATACTAGAAGTTAAAGATATAAGCGTTTCTGTTGTTAATTTAGTTGTAATTAAATGCACCCTCTAGAGAATGAAACATCTATTACTTCTTGACCTTTTGGTTAAGAGTGAATGTAGAGAATGACACCTACTGAAGTTTCAAGCTTAAATGGTTTGTGGAAGACAGAACTTAAAACACTGATGTGAACAGAGAAAAGGTTGCCTTTGCTTCCCCTCAAATCCATGTAGAAATCTTACCCTGTACACATTCTGAAGTAAGACCTGAGATTCTGCTCTCAGGTTAGACTAGAATTGCTTGAGTGGTCAACAAAGCTCTGAGTAGGGTATAGAGGACCCTATATGGGTTTTTTTGTTTTTTGTTTTTTGGTTGTGGGACTTGAACTCTGGGCCTGGGCGCTGTCCTTCAGCTCTTCAGTTCAAGTCTAGCACTCTACCACTTGAGCCACAGAGCCACTTCTGTTTTTCTGATGGTTTATTGGAGATTAGAGTCTCATGGACTTTCCTGCCTGGGCTGGCTTTGAACCTCGATCCTCAAATCTCAGCCTCCTGAGTAGCTAGGATTATAGGCATGAGCCACCAGCACCCGGCACCTATATGTTTTTTATTTATCAGTCTCAAAAAAAAATCAGAGTATGCCGGGCGCTGGTGGCTCACGCCTGTAATCCTAGCTACTCAGGAGGCTGAGATCTGAGGATCGCGGTTCAAAGCCAGCCCGGGCAGGAGAGACCATGAGACTCCTATCTCCAATAAACCACCAGAAAACCGGAAGTGGCGCTGTAGCTCAAGTGGTAGAGCGCTCGCCTTGAGCTGAAGAGCTGAGGGACAGCGCCCAGGCCCAGAGTTCAAGCCCCACGACCGACAAAAAAAAAAAATCAGAGTTTAAGGATTTATCCAAAGACGATGAAGCATCTTTATATACAGCACTAAGCTTGTTATTTTCTTCTAGGAACTTAAGCACACAGCAATGGAGAACAAAAAATGTTCACACACGATAGTACATTTTAATTGCACTATAAAAGCATTGAACTAATTTCTAACAGAACAAATAAAAAATAATTAAGCCAGCAGCCTACAGCATCTTGCTCTACTCTTAATGATATTTATGAGTTTATAACGGTAATCTGCAACATTATCTATGCACTAGAGACAGTATTTTATAAATAATTAGTCCTTCTAGATCTCACCTGGGGAAGATTCTTGGTCAGCTGACCTTTTTGGGCCTAATACTCTGTGTTTTTTGTACTCTGTATTTTATAGGTGATTATGACACATAATTGGGATTGAAAACCACTTTATATAGAGGTCACAAATCTCTCATTTCTCAATCCTTTTATAAGGATTTCTGTTCTTCATTTACTTTTATCAAATACACCCCTTAGAGAATGCAACAACTATTGCTTCTTGTCCTTTTGGCTGAGATTAAGTATGAAGTCTTATTGTGAAATCCTTCAGCAATAAGAAAAAGTGCTCAGAAAAGAATCATCATGACACATGTAACTAGTACATGGCAAGGCAGACCTCAATCTGGAGACTTTTGGCTCCAAAACAGCCCCACCTGCATACCCTCACTTTTTCCTTGAAACTGAATCATGGATTTTGCCTGTGGGTGCATGTGTGTGTGTGCACGCTTGCTAGTACTGGATCTTGAATGCATGGCCTCACCCTGTTGCTTGGCTTTTTAGTTCAAGGCTGGTATGCTACCACTTGAGCTACATCTCTACTTCTGGCTTTATGGTTGTTAATTAGATGTATGAATCACATGGGCTTTTCTGCCTGTGCTGGCTTTGAACCATGATCCTCAGGTCTTAGGTTCCTGAGTAACTAATACAGATGTGAGCCGCCAGCACTTGGACATGGATTTGTTTGCTCCTGAGAGTCCAATAACATTACAAGCTACTTTGTTGAAGCATCCTCATTCATGAACAGGTATAGTACATCCCAATTAATTTCATTATTGAACTTCTTGTTACCTGCGATGCAAATGCTGTAACCATTTTTAGGCAGGTCTTAGAGTAGAGAGATAAAAATATTAAGATAAAATTCACTATTCTCGTCTATGCCAGGTCATGGACACAGCCCAAGAAGGGAGGTAAAGCTTGAACGTAGGTCTTGTGGACTGATCGGTGGGTGTCTTCCTGTGTACTTGTAGCTGAGATCAGAGCTAAGATTACACTCGAAACAAGGCTCATCGAGAGGCTGGTATTTGCAGTCAATAATTAGAGCTGGTACTTTAGTAGGTGGAGATTGAGAAAGCAGATGGAGGCAATGTAGGAAGGTGTGGGGGGGAATTTCCAAATGGAGCAGTATTGTGCACCCAGAGGGAGAGGAAACAGTGGACAGAAGACTCAAGTCAAGGATTCAGATAATAGTTTGGGCCTAGTTAGGCTGAAATGATAGGAGCCCCTAGAAGAAGTTGAAGTAAAAATGAGAGCCATGTGAAAGGTACTGCTGAAGTGCAACTGGTAAGATTTAGCAGTCGATGGCTTTTGTTTGAGAGGTGGGGTTCAAGTTTTAAAGCCAGATCTCTGACAAGATGACACTGCTGACAGGAAGGAAGGAAAGAAAGAGGTATTCCTGGCTATGAACCATCCTAGGAGAGGCCAAGGCACAAACTAATACTTCTGCCCCCCTCTTAGCTCTGATTGCCAGCACCTCCACTTAACCCTTCTTTCCTACCCTGATGCCTCTTCATCTGCCTGTGCTATGTTTTCTGTTTATCTGATGCTAACCCTTCCCTGTTGGATTGTTGATCATCCCATTCATTTGCCATCAATATCTACGATTGTACCTGGAGGCCCATCAATCACCATCTCTTAGTTGGTCTTCATTTGCCATCTCTTAGAACAACTCGAAGAAATAAAAGTTCCTGTGGACTCCATTCTTCTCTAGAAAGGTGGTATCCACACATTTCACAGGGATTTTTGAATTTTGCTTTTGGTTTTTAAATGCCTGATGTGTCTAAAGGAGCATTGCCTGGAAAGAGCTAGTAATCACATTAGAGGCTTATCATGGCCCTTTTACAAAAATCAAACAAGAGTGTGTGGCCCTACCCAATGTGTCAAGGATTTAGGAAATTTTTAGGACTTTTTTTTTCAGGGATAATCTTAAAATGCACTTTCAGTTTGTTTTGTTATAGAATTAACTGGAAGCGCAGAAGAAGAGAGGCAGTACATGAGAGAATATATTCAGGGTTGTCAACAGTCTCGGCAGTGTCAGGTCAATTACATCAGCACTTGGTCTGGACCAGAGGAAAGGAATGATTCTGCCTCCTGGGAATGTCAGAGGGACCTGATAATTATGAGGAGTGGTTCTGTAATGTCATTGCCAACAATTACCCCTTTCTGAATGTCTGAGCTTTCCAGATGAATGACACTTCATTTCTGCCATGACTTTCCTTTCTTGTTGAGCTGCTTCCTGACCTGTCCTCTTGTTTTTCCTCATTTTGGTATCCATTTGTGTTTCCTCTTCTCTCTCCTTCCTTTCCAGTCCTGTTTTTTAAGCCCTACCTGCACTCACAATGGCTTCCACTCTGTTTAGAGGTCTGTGACAGTGTGTCTGAGGGGAATTCTTGGCAAAATACAGCATAGTCAGCCTCTGGTACCAATAAGGTAACATTCACACTCTGCCTTAGACTAGATAAACTGTGGATGATTTTATTTCCTTGTTCTGTCTGCTTTTGTTAGTGGGATCAAAAGTTGTGGGAAAGGCCATCAGTGATGCATGAGTGCAGCAAATTCGTTTCTCAATCATGCTGTAGATGATGATGATGTCTTCAACAGGATTTATTAGTTTCTGCCTCAGTTTCTCCATCTGTGAAAGTGGTGTAATACGTATCTACCTCCTTTGAGTGTTGGCAAGCTTTTTTTTTTTTGTAAGTCCTGGGGTTTGAACTCAGGGCCTAGGTGCTGTCCCTGAGCCTCTTTGTCCTCAAGGCTAGCGCTCTGCCACTTGAGCTACAACACTACTTTCAACTTTTTCTGAGTAGTTTACTGGAAATAAGTCTCATGGGCTTTCCTACCTGGGCTGGCTTCAAACTTCAGTCCTTAGATCTGAGCCTCCAGAGTAGCTAGAATTGCAGGTGTGAGCCACTGGTGCCTGGCTTACAGGCCAATTTTGAAATAAAGGATGATAAGCCAGGAGCTGGTGGCTCATGCCTGTAATCCTAGTTATTCAGGAAGTTGAGATCTGAGGATTCAAGTTTGAAGCTAGCCTGGGCAAGAAAGTCCTTCAGACTCTTATCTCTAACTACCAAAAAAGCCTGAAATAGAGCTGTGGCACAAGTGGTAGAGCACTAGCCTTCAGTGAAGAAGAAACAGCACCCAGACCCTGAGTTCAAGCCATTGGACTAATACAAAAAAATAAAGGATGATGTAAAACATTTCAACATTATTCTTGCCATTGAGATAGAGGGGCCCTACTTAGAGAAGTGACCCTGTATGGTGATCCAGATTGGCTACAGTTTAGGAGCAGCTGGCATATAAATACATAAAAGTACAAACACAAATCCCTAACAGATAAAAGAATGTGATTATTTTCTTCAAGAAAAATTTCAGCATGACATTTCTTTAAATAGTCTTTTGATATATTTAGAGTGAGATTCAATTTATAGAAGTATGATTTATGCAGATTTTTAGAAGAATGCTTCTGTTGAACTTCTGGTACCCAATATATAATAGTTGGGTTTACAAGCTGAGTTTAAGCGTAATGGTGTATTTTGTCATCATTAGATGGGCAGCTCCTGTGTCTACATAATACAGCTGCAGGATGTGTGTAAAGGGCCCTCACTGTTAGCACTGATAGGAATGCACAGAATGGGGATCCTGCTGTGTGGAAATGGATGGATCTAGAGTTCAAGAGGATCCACCTGGAAAAATATCCTTACAGAACTGCTGTTTAGGGGAAAAAAAAAACTGAATGTATATTCACTAAAGGGCATATACTGTTAGAAAGTCTCTAGTCCTAAACAGAAATTCAGTTTCTTAGCTCCTGGTGACTGGTAAGAAATTTGATTACATTTTGGTCTCAGTTTCCTCTTTTATGAATTTGATGAGTAGAAATTCCAAATCCTATTACTTAAGAGGTTGGTTCTTTTATTAAATCTAATTAATTAATTTTAAATACATAATGTGCTTGCCCTGGGACTTGAATTCAGGGCCTGGACACTGTGCCTGCGCTCTTTTTACTCAAGTCTAGCTCTCTACTTCTTGAGGCACAGCTCCACTTTTGCCAAGAAGGAAACTCAGAAGCTGGTAACTCTACTGGTAAGGAACATATGGATGTAGGCTTTTATTTTTGGTGTTAGGGCTGGGACACTGGGCCTTGCACATGGCTAAGCCTTTACCACGGGACCACTCCCCCAGCCTCTGGATCTAGGCTCCTGTGTCTTGAGTCTTCACAGAGTTTCTTATATTGGGCTGGCATCAGCAGTCTGCAAAGACTGGAGGACAATCAGCCATTGTAACATTGGGGGCTAAGGAGGTTGCAGCTGTCAAGGTGAAGGCAAGCGTGTTTGCAGGCAAGAGACATGCTAAACTATAGAGAACATTTCAAGTTCCTTTCACCCTATCTGCTAACATCTCTGGCCAAACATGTTCACATGGCTAAAATAAAAATCAGAGGAGGGGAAGGAGACTACTGAGAAGGTGAGGAGGGGAGTATTTTGAACAATACTCTCTTCTACATTACTACAAGGAGAAAGGAATCTAGTGTAATAAAAAAGGAGCTGAGGTTGGATAATAAAACAAGGTACAGAAAATATAAGTGAAAACTGCACTCCTAATCTTCTGCTGAAATACCTTCATTGTTCTCAATTTTCTAGAGGGAGGGGATTTAGCGTGGTATTGGTAATAGAATACTTTTCATTGGATTGTTGGATTAAATGAATAATACACATGTCCTTTGATTTATGATGAGCTTACATCCTGATAAGCCTATGGTATGTAGGAAATATTTTTTAGGTTACAAATAGAGTTATTACATTAAGAGGTGGCAATACAGCTTAGTAACACAATGTATTATAGAGAAGTAATTGTCCCTTCATGATTACTACTAGCTATGAACTGTGGCTTACTGTCCAACCAGCATCACAAGAAAATTTCTTTCTTTTTTTGGCCAGTCCTGGGGCTTGAACTCAGGGCTTGGTCACTATCCTTGAGCCCTTTTGTGCTCAAGGCTAGTACTCTACCACTTGAGCCATAGCACCACTTTGGGCTTTTTTTGAGTAGTTTGTTAGAGATAAGAGTCTCACAGACTCTTCTGTCTGGGCTTGCTGTGAGTCAGGAGCCTCAGATCTCAGCCTCCTGAGTAGCTAGGATTTCAGGTGTGAGCCACTGGTGCCTGGCAAGAAAATTTCTTATTGCATATAGGGATAAAGAACAAAAAGCTCCAAATTTGAAGTATGGTTCTTATCGTTTGTACACATAGAACTGAAATGCCTTCAATTGAATCACTATAAGCCAGGGATTATCTACATATTTATTTAGGATGGTACCTGGCACACAAGAAAATGACTATAAATTTCAGTCCCTTTTTAAAAAAAATCTTTTAAGTCATATGGCTTCTATATAGGGATGGAAAGGTTTGAATCCAAATGATCTGGCTCCAGAACTCATGCTTTCAAGAATTGTAATGCAGTTGGGTGCCTGTCATCCTAGCTACTCAGAAGGCTGAGATCTGAGGATTGTAGTTCAAAGCCAGCCTCCGTGAGACTTTTATCTCCAATTAACTATTAGAAAACCGGAAGTGGCACTGTGGCTTAAATAGTAGAGCTCAAGAGCTCAGGGACAGTAACCAGGCCTAGAGTTCAAGCCTCATGACAAAAAAAAAAGAAAGAAAGAAAGAAAGAAAGAATTGTACTACACAAGCTTTCTATTAGAGGTCTCAGTTCAAATTTTAGCTTTACAAAGAATGTTGATCTACCAAGTATCAGACCATCACTTGCAAAAATATCTCATGATTGCAAAATAGCTTACAATTGCTATAATGATTACTTGAGAATACAGATATAGAACAGTGTGAACTCAAAAACAATTAAAAGAAAAAGTCCCTGATCTTTTCTTTTTTGGTTTGTTGCATTGCAGGAGACTCTGAGACTGTCTTCCCTCATCACAGAACTTCATCTTAATTCATCTTTCTAGATGGTAGGACATCTATCACAGATCTCTCAGTTTTATAACCAGGCTGTGTGTAAAATTGCTTCTGTTAATCCTTCTACCTAGTGTGCTCCTAGTCTCTTTACAATGCCTGCCTATCACCTGTGCTGATGAAATGTTATTTATTCTTCAAGGTCAAGTGAACACTGGGACACATTCCTGGAACCTGGGCTCTCATCCTATCAACCCAGTCCCAGCTTTGCCTAAAACTCATCATGTGATTGTGGGCATGTTACTAGAATTTTAAGTCTGCCTGCCTTTCTTTCCCTCCCTCCCTCCCTCCCTCCCTCCCTCCCTCCCTCCCTCCCTCCCTCCCTCCTTCCCTCCCTCCATCCCTCCCTCCCTCCTTCTCTCTCTCTTTCTCTCTCTCTCTCTCTCTCTCACTTCCTTGCTTATAAAGTAAGAATGTTAGAGAAGAGGCTCTCTAAATTCTCTTCTTGTGTTCTAATAAGTGTAATTCTGAAGTTAAACTATTTTTTTTCAATTTGCTGCATGTAATTCAAGTGTCTAATTTAGATTTTGTTTTTTATTTTATGTCAGTCATGGGTCTTGAACTCAGGTCCTGGGTGCTGTCCTTGAGCTTTTCTGCTGAAGGCTAGTGCTCTACCACTTTGACACAGCTCCACTTCTGTTTTTTCTGTTGGTTAATTAGAGATAAGAGTCTCACAGACTTTCTGCATGAGCTAGCTTTGAACCTCAATCCTCAGATCTCAGCCTCCTGAATAGCTAGAATTACAGGTGTGTACCACCAGCACCGGGTCCAATTTAGACTTTTATACATGTATACATGAATGGAATTAAAATACTGCATACAAGTAGATTAGCCCCAAGGTAGAAAAACCATTTGTGGATGTTATTGATATCAGGATAATGATTGTACTTAAACTGTTTATAACACAATCTAAATATAGTCAATATAAGAATTTCTATGGCAACCAAAGGGTATTGCTTCCCAAAAAGTAATTTTCCCAAAGGAAATGTAATTGTAATTGCCCAATTCTATAGATTAGAAGATACTACTGTTTTGAATTTTTCCAAGCTGTTGTTGGTGGCTCATGCCTGTAATCCTAGCTACTCAAGAGACTGAGATCTGAATATCACAATTTGAAGCCAGCCCAGGCAGGAAAGTTAATTGAAAACTATCTCTAATTAACTTAAGAAAACAGCAAACTAGAAGTGGAGCTGTGGCTCAAGTGGTAGTGAAATGCTAGCTGTGAGCCAAAAGTTGAGGGACAGTGTTCAGGCCCTGACTTCAAACCCCAGAACCAGCAGAAAAAAAAGAAAGAAAAAAAAACCTATGTCCTATAATAATGATGTGCCCAGAGTAACAGATTCTGTATACTAAAACATTTCTTATCAGTTAATTTCATGATACCAATTATAAAACCAGGGTGTTCTGGGCTGGGAAGGTGGCTCAGTGGTAGAGTGCTTGCTTTGCATGCATGAGGCCCTGGGTTCGATTCCTCAGCCCACATAAGCAGAAAAAAAGCTGGAAGTGGTGCTATGGCTCAAGTGGTAGAGCACTAGCCTTGAGCTGAAGAGCTGAGGGATGAGGGACAGTGCCCAGGCCCAGAGTTCAGGCACCATGACTGGCAAAAAACAAAAAACAAAAAAAAACAAAAAAAAACCAGGGTGTTCTGAAAACCTACTTTCAATGGAAAAAAAGAGCATCAGCATTTATTGAGCATTATCTATGGAACATTATAGTATAGACCATACACATGTTCTATTTAGTACTCTGCAATTATAGGTGATTTTATCCATATGTTTTAAATAAGAAAAAGAAAGGTCAAATAACTTTGTTCAAAATCACATACCAAAGGCTGTAAAGATGGATAGTGGCCACTTTGTGTGATGTTGATGTGGCTGGTCCATGTACCAAACATTGAGTAGCAATAATTGAAGACACAGCTAGTTATCTCCATGGTGACTCTCCAGGCATGTGTTTTGGACCATTTACAATAGAGAAGATGAAGTATTTTTTCACCAAGCAAATTGTGGGACCTACTGAATGAGATCTCTGAGGCTTCTCAGTTTCTTAGTATGGATAACATTTGAAAGTCATTACTAGTGGGACATGGCCCTTGTTTTGCTAACTAAAATCAACTCCTCTGCATGCACATTTCCAGACTAGAAAAGCCTTTTACATCCTGTTTCTTCTGCACTTGGCAGATGAGAAAATTGATGTCTTTAGTCATTATGTACCCAGACCCCAAGGTTTCTGACTCTTAGAAAAACCTCCTTTTTATTATTTTGTGACTTGCTCTCCCACTTTGCCATATCTGTACTTATACTCCTACACAAAGTGGAAGTTCTTTTGTGTCTAAAAAGCTTTGCAGAGCAATTTACTTGCTATGATGCTTTTAAGGATTTCAATCTAACTTAGTATATTAGGCACCACAGTTATTTATAAGCATAAAGCTATCCAAGGTCATGAGAAAAAAATGTCTGGTGAAGAAATGAAGAAATGGACTGTCTTGAGTCTTTAAAAATAGTTTTGTCAACCATCTCCTAGATTTACCAATTGTTTTTATTTTTATTTTATTTATTTTATTTTTTGGCAGTTGTGGGGCTTGCACTCTGGGCCTGAGCAATGTTCTTCAGCTCTTCAGCTCAAGGCTAGCGCTCTATCACTTGAGCCACAGCACCACTTCCAGTTTTCTGGTGGTTTATTGGAGATAAGAGGTTCATGGACTTTCATGCCCAGGTTGGCTTTGAACCACGATCCTTAGATCTCAGCCTCCTGAGTAGCTAGGATTACAGGCGTGAGCTATCAGTGCCCGGCAATTTACCAGTTGTTTTTTCACACCTTCAAGCATTTGCTAGAGTCTCATGAACATCATGATATTTCATCATGATATTTCATTCAAAACATTCCCTTGCTGGGCACCAGTGGCTCACACCTGTAATCCTAGCTGCTTAGGAAGCCGAGATCTGAGGATTAAGGTTCAAAGTCAGCCTGGGCAGGAAAGTCGTGAGACTCTTGTCTCCAATAAACCACCAGAAAACTGGAAGTGGTGCTGTGGCTCAAGTGGCAGAGTGCTTGCCTTGAGTTGAAGAGCTGAGGGATAGTGATAGTGCCCAGGCCCAGAGTTCAAGCCCCACGACCAACAAACAAACAAACAAAGAGTTCCTTACATTACTACTCTTCTGTTATCAAACCTCAGAAAGTTAGCAGTGATTCAATAATAATATCTAATAGATAGTCTATATCCAAATGTCTCTAGTTATCCTGATGTCTTACTGCTTTTACAATCTCAGCTCTAACTAATATTCCTTTTTGTTGTTATTGTTGGTCGTGGAGCTTGAACTCTGTCTGGGTGCTGGCCCTCAGCTCTTCAGCTCAAGACTAGCACTCTACTACTTGAGCCACAGCTCCACTTCCAGTTTTCTGGTGGTTAATTGGAGATAAGAGTCTCACAGACTTTTCTGCCCAGGCTGGCTTTGAACCTTGATCCTCAGATCTTAGACTTCTGAGTAGCTAGGATTGCAGGCATGAGCCACCAGTGCCTCACTTTTTTTTTTTTTTTTTTTTTTTTGGGTCCAGTCGTGGGGCCTGAACTCTGGGCCTGGGCGCTGTCCCTCAGCTCTTCAGCTCAAGGCTAGCGCTCTACCACTTGAGCCACAGCACCACTTCCGGCTTTTTTCTTTTTGCTTATGTGGTGCTGAGGAATCGAACCCAGGGCCTCAGGCATGCAAGGCAAGAGCTCTACCACTGAGCCACCTTCCCAGCCCCAGTGCCTCACTTTCTAACTGATATTTCATTTGATTGTTTTGTCTTATATATTCTAGAACAAACCTTTATTCTTATCTTTTTTATGATATTAATTTTTAAATCCAAGCCTCATAAAGTACTCTACATTCTGTATGTATGATTAATCTTTGTGATTAGATTCAGGTTAAACTTTTCTGACAAGTGAATCACATAGACAAATTCCACGAACCTCTGCATAATTTCTGCAGACACATTTCAGAAAATTGTCCTACCGCGGGGCGCTGGTGGCTCACGCCTGTAATCCTAGCTACTCAGGAGGCTGAGATCTGAGGATTGTGGTTCAAAGCCAGCCCGGGGCAGGAGAGACCGTGAGACTCCTATCTCCAATAAACCACCAGAAAACCGGAAGTGGCGCTGTAGCTCAAGTGGTAGAGCACTGGCCTTGAGCTGAAGAGCTGAGGGACAGCGCCCAGGCCCAGAGTTCAAGCCCCACGGCCGACCAAAAAAAAAAAGAAAATTGTCCTACCACTGGTGACACTAAATTTGATTACTTGATGAAGGCAATATCTACCAGATCTTCCCATATTGAAGTTACTTTGTGTGTGTGTGTGTGTGTGTGTGTGTGTGTGTGTGTGTGTGCGCTGGTAGTGGGGCTGGAACTCTAGGCCTCACACTCTTTCTTGGCTTTTCCACTCATGAATGGTGCTCTACTACTTGGTTCATGTCTGCACTTTAAGCTTTTTTCTGGTTAATTGTAGATAGAGGCTCAAGGATTGGTCTTCCTAGACTAGTTTTGAATGAAGATCTTTATATATCAGACTTCTGAATATCTAGGATTATAGAAGTGTTACACTGATACCCAGCTTATGTTTCATACATTCACTCATAGTTAATTCATTATCATAGTTAATAGTTAATGCATTGTCTGTGTGGGTGATGCTTTAAGACTATTGTAAACACATCATGTCCCCTTATTGCCCTTCACTCAATGGTTTTAAACCCACTGATCATTCTTATCCAAATGATTTCATTTTGGACTTCAGAACTTCAGGTTGAATCAGCCTTAATCATTTTTCAGCATTCATATGGAAAAAAGGTAAACCTGGGTCCAACAAGTCTGAATTTAGGTCACCTTAAGCAAAGGATCCACTATGCCTTGTCTTTCTTCAGAGACTATGTCTCTTAGAACTCCTTTGCTAGAGATGGGTATTATCAGGGATAGATTTTTCCCTCATTCCAAAGCAATGCCCGCTTGAGAGGAAAAGCTCCTGACTTCTTTCTCCTAGAGCATCTTGGCTTCAGATTGCCCCTTTGGTGTCTGCCTGGCATTATTGATCACGTCTGAGCTCTGCTGGGCAAAATCATTTTCTTTTTCTCCAACTATCATCCATGGCCACTTTGACGTTTCTCCATTCCTTTCAAATCTGACCCAGAATTTCTGTGTAGTAAGGACTTGAGGCAGCAATCTGGCTAGAAGAGGGAGGCCAGGATACTTGTTTTGAAGTGATGTCTGTTATATAACTTGCATATGACATATCTGTTTTTGTTTTTATGCTGGTGCTGGGATTTGAACTCAGAGCCTGGGAGTTGTCCTTTAGCTTTTTTCTTGCTCAAGGCTGGCATTTGACCACTTCAGTGACTGGTCCACTTCTGGCTTTTTGGTGGTTAGTTGGAGATAAGATTCTCTTGGATTTTTCTGTCTGGGATGTCTAGAAATCTCAGTCCTTAGACCTCAGCTTCCTGAGTAGCTAGAACTATAGGTATGAGCCACTGGCACTAGCTCTATACCACCTTTTGGAGCAGCCACGTTCCTAACTCTCATGTCTACTCTGCCCTACTCCCCTTTCTCTTCTGAGAGCATAGAAGTCATGCAATCATTTCCTGAGTCTCTTAACACAACATCTACAAAGCCCTGATGTTTCAGCCTCCATTGTATCTCCATTGTATCCAACTTCCTTATTATAAAAGAAAGTGTCTGTTCAAAAAAAAAAAAAAAAGAACAGTCCTTCAACTCTGGCTTAATTTCTAATTCTTTTAATCTTATCAAGAATCTTAGACAATTGAATATTCCCTTTCTTTTCCTGTGTATTTAAGTCTTTATCATCATTATTTAAATATTTTACAGTCTCATCTTAAAATGTCTTTTCTCTACCAGGCACTGGTAATGCTAGCTACTCAGGAGGCTAAGGTCTGAGGATGTCAGGCTGTTGGATGCAGCTCTAGCAGGAGAGTCCATGAGACTGGTATCTCCAATTAACCTCCAAAATGCCAGAAGTGGAGTTGTGGCTCAAGAGACAGAGCACCAGCCTTGAGCAAAAAAGCTAACGACCAGCCGGGCGCCGGTGGCTCACGCCTGTAATCCTAGCTACTCAGGAGGCTGAGATCTGAGGATCTCGGTTCAAAGCCAGCCCGGGCAGGAAAGACCGTGAGACTCCTATCTCCAATAAACCACTAGAAAACCGGAAGTGGCGCTGTAGCTCAAGTGGTAGAGCGCTCGCCTTGAGCTGAAGAGCTGAGGGACAGCACCCAGGCCCAGAGTTCAAGCCCCATAACCGACAAAAAAAAGCTAAAGACCAGTGCCCAGGACCTGAGTTCAAGCTCCAGTACTGGCACACACACACAAAAATAGTTTTTCCTCTGCCCACTGTCACTTCCTGCTTTGTTTACCTTCTTCCCTCCACAGCCGAGCTATCTAAATGTTCTGTCTCCACAGCTTACTTCTTATTCAGGTCACATGAAGCTGTAAACTGGATTTTGTCCCTACCACTTTACCAAGTGGCTCTAGCTAAAATCACTGGTGACTTCAAGGGACAGTTTGTGTTAGATACTGTTCAGGTTTTATCTTCCTTGACCTCTCTGCAGCATTTACACCCTATTCTTGAAATACATTTATTCCTTGGTCAGATGACACTCTTCTTCCCTGGCTTCCCTCTGAATGTTCTAACAGCTCCTACACAGTTCCCTCTGTTGCATGTTCTTCACGACAGGCCTAGTCTCTTCTGTTTTTGTATCTCCTAAGTCATCTGAGGCATCTCCATGACTTGTACTTACATTACCCCACCTCCCATATGAACAGGCCTAGTGCAGATCTCTTCCCAGCACCTGACTGATAATCCAGTGGCTACCAGAGGCTTTCATCCAGATGTGTCATGGGTCCCTCAAACTCTGTTCCTGGAACTGAGCCCTCTGCACATCTGCTTTTCCTCTGGAGTGGCTGCTTCTTAAATGCTATAGAGTTGGGGGAAAACGATCATTTAATGTTTTCTCCCCACTGGATATGGTGACTCCCATATCTACTCAGTTACCAAGTCCTACTGATTTTATCTGCTCAATCTGTCTAATTTGTTTACTCACTCTCATTCACTTGCTCACGATGGTGGTCCAAGCCACCATCATCATTCACTGGAGTCCTTCCAATCCCCTTCCCTGGTTCTCCTGCATACATTCTGCCTTTCTAATCCATTCTGCTCACTGTGGCCTTCCTGAGATTTTGGTTTAACAGCTTCCTTGGAACCTTGTTTGTTTGTTTTTCAGTGGTGCAGATGGAATGCAAGTCCTCACACATGCTAGTCAAGAGCTCTTCATTCCCAGCCCCATAGAGATGGTATTCATATAACCTCCATTTTACCCAATGATCTTTCTCAAACTCAGTCAAACATAGTGCTGGGTGGGTTCTTCCCTGCTGTAATCTGTGTGTGTGTGTGTGTGTGTGTGTGTGTGTGTGTGTGTGTGTGTGTGTGTGTGTGTATGTGTGTGTTTCTAGCATTTGAACTCAGGGTCTTGTGCTTGCTAGACAGGTACTTAACTACTTGGGTCACCACCTCTAGACAATTTTTGCTTTATATTTAGGATAGGGTCTAATGTTTTTCCCTGAGCAAGGCTAATTACTTCCCTTCTACCTACAGTCTCCCAGTAGCTGAGATTACAACATATTCAACCACACCTGGCTTACCAGTTGGGATAGTATATCACTAACTTTTTGCCTGGGATGTTCCAGAAGTGCAATCCTTCTGAACTTCACCTTCAGAGTAACAGAGATTACTGGTATAAACCATTGTTTCTGGCCCTTAAAATCTTTTCCTATTTCTTTCCTTCCCTCTCTCCCTCCCTCCCTTCCTCCCCCCCTCTCATTCTCTCCCTTCCTTCCTTCCTTCCTGCCTTCCTTCCTTCCTTCCTTCCTTCCTTCCTTCCTTCCTTCCTTCCTTCCTTCCTTCCTTCCTTCCTTTTTTGATATGGTCTTGCTATGTAGCCAACTTGACCTCACTCATGATCTTCCCTGTCTTGTGCTCCTCATTACATACCTCAATTACATACCAACTCCTGATTAATCATAAAATCAAGACTGAATCCTTATTCTGATATAATAGTCCTGCAGGAAGTCTTTGCTTCCTGAAATAACCAACATCATTCTAGTCATTTACTCTTTAGGCTTCAGCTGCAGCTGCCATTTCAGTTTCTTCGTTTTAAAAAAATGCACAGATGGGGCTGGGAAGGTGGCTCAGTAGTAGAGTGCTTGCCTTGCATGCATGAAGCCCTGGGTTCGATTCCCCAGCACCACATAAGCATAAAGAAAAAAAAAAGCCAGAAGTGGTGCTGTGTCTCAAGTGGTAGAATGCTACCTTGAGGTGGAGAGCTGAGGGACAGCACCCAGGCCCAGAGTTCAGGCCCCACGACCGAACCCAAAAATAAATAAATAATAAATAAAAATAAAAAATGCACAGATAAAACCAAGTGCTGGTGGCTCACTCCTGTAATCCTAGCCACTCATGAGATTGAGATCTGAGGATCAAGGTTCAAAGCCAGCCCAGGCAGTAAAGTCTGTGAGACTCTTTTTTTTGGTCAATCATGGGGCTTGAACTCTGGGCTTGGGCTCTGACCTTGTACTCTTCAGCTCAAGGTAAGCACTCTACCACTTAAGCCACAGCACCACTTCCGGTTTTCCCCTGGCTAATTGGAGGTAAGAGTCTCACAGACTTTTCTGCCTGGGCTGGCTTTGAATTGATTCTCAGATCTCAGCCTCTTGAGTAGCTAGGATTACGTGAGCCACCTGCGGCCCGGTTTTGTGAGGCTCTTTATTTATTTATTTATTTATTTATTTATTTGGTCCGGTCGTGGGGCCTGAACTCTGGGCCTGGGCGCTGTCCCTCAGCTCTTCAGCTCAAGGCTAGCGCTCTACCACTTGAGCCACAGCGCCACTTCCGGCTTTTTTCTTTTTGCTTATGTGGTGCTGAGGAATCGAACCCAGGGCCTCATGCATGCAAGGCAAGCACTCTACCACTGAGCCACCTTCCCAGCCCCTTGTGAGGCTCTTTAAAACAAAGAAACAAACAAGTTTTTTATTGTGAAAATACTGTACAGAGGGGTTACATTTATATGAGCAAGGTAATGAGTACATTTCTTATCAAGCATTATTGCCTCCTTCTTTGTTTTTCCCCTACCATCCCTTCCCTCCACATCCACCTCCCCCCCAAAATTGTAAAGTTCGTTTTTCGACATAGCATCTTGTACATCTCATTGTTGCAATGGGTCTCCTGTATCCCTATTTAAACATTTTGTTTTTTCCCTTCCCCTCCCCAAACTATACCAACATCAAATACAGTGAAAACAGGGCTTGTACTGTGGGGAGGAACATACAAAGCAACAAAAAAATCACATGGTACCTTATAAATATGTTATCTACAATAGCAAGAAAGAAAAAACCACTTGTGTCCCTATCTTAGGGTTCATTTCGCTTAACTTCATCCTATCTGGTCATATCTCCAATAATACTCAGAAAATGCCAGAAGTGGCCTGGGGCTCAAGTGGTAGAGCGCTAGCCTTGAGCATAAAGAGGTTCAGGGACAGTGTCCAGGCCCTGAGTTCAAGCCCTAGAACCAGCAAAACAAACAAACAAAACCCCACACAGATAAAAATCACATGTAAAAAAAAAATCACATGTATTTATTGTGTATTACATGATGTTTTGAAGTATATTTCCTTGTGGGTATAGTTGAATCTAATTAACAAATGTATTACCTTGCACATAATTATTTTGGGACGAACATTTAACATTCACTTTCTTTATTTTTTTTTTTGGGTCCGGTCGTGGGGCCTGAACTCTGGGCCTGGGCGCTGTCCCTCAGCTCTTCAGCTCAAGGCTAGCGCTCTACCACTTGAGCCACAGTGCCACTTCCGGCTTTTTTCTTTTTGCTTATGTGGTGCTGAGGAATAGAACCCAGGGCCTCAGGCATGCAAGGCAAGCACTCTACCACTGAGCCACCTTCCCAGCCCACTTTCTTTATTTTTTAAGAATACTATACAGCTGGGCACTGGTGGCTCATGCCTATAATCCTAGCTAAAGCTAAGATCTGAGGATCTTGGTTAGAAGACACACACACATGCATTCCCACACACTCACATGCATGTATATGCACACATAGCAGGAGGTAGAGCTATGGCTCAAGTGGTAGACTGCTATCCTTGAACGAAAAAGCTCAGGGATAGCTCTCAGGCCCTAAGTTCAAGCCCCAGGCAAGCATACACCAAAAAAAAAGGCTGATCCAGAGGATTGAAGTTTGAAGCCAGCACAAACAGAAAAGTCTATGAGGCTCTATCTTTACAATAGGCAATAAAAACCAGGCTGGAGTCATGGCTCAAGCGATAGGGCATCAGTAAAGAAAGCAAGCCAAGTGGGAGCCAACACTCTGAATTTAAATTCTAGTACTGTCCCCTGCCCCCATAACTCAAAGGAGAATACAACATGTATTTAGCATGTGTATGGCTCTAGTTTTTTTTGTTTGTTGCAAAAGGCTTTACTAATGGATTTTTAAAAATTTGACTTCCCTACCAGACTTTAGGATAGTGACTATGTCTGTTCTAGTTCTCTTCTGTGTCCTCACATGGTTTCTTGGCATATGATGGACAATCTCTAAATATTGTTGGCTGAATGGAGCACCAAACTCCCTACTCTGCCTGATCCCTGTTCTTATCATTGGTGAACTCACTGGGACCAACGTGGCCTTATGCCTTATCACTACTGTGCTGAGCATAACAGCTCCAGAATGGGGCCTTGCTGCTGCCTCATCTTTATAAATCTTTTCACTGGGAACCCAGACAATGTTGAATTCAACTATCTGGACTTTGATACCAGCTCCCTCCCTGCAGTCCAGTCCATTCAATTTTAGGTATTAATATTCAACTGGGAAAAAAGAGAAAGAACTGAGAAACAATTGGCTTAATTCAAGTGACAGACAAGTGCAGATGAGTTAATATATACAGTGATACACGTACACGAGTCACATGCACATGTTCAAACACAGGGCCCAGCTATCATCCTCAAATACGCATGCATGCACACTCTCACAGAGGCAATGAGATGTACTCTCGTTCCCTATATATGTACACAGAGAAAAATGACATATGCTTGGCACTTATGCATATGTACACAGGCAAGCGGATATACTCATTACATATGTATACACACAGACAAATGGCATATGCTCAATACATATGTATACATACAGAAGCAAGCTGACATACTTAAACACATTCAGTGGTAAAATATAGAATTATTTAGTTTTATTTCACTTACTCTAATTTCTCCAAGTAGTGAGCTTCTTGTTTTATCTCTCATAATTGTGTGTGTGTGTGTGTGTGTATGTGTGTGTGTGTGTGTGTGCATATGCACATGCCAGTCCTAAAGCTTAAACTCAGGGTCTGGGCAATGTCTCGGAGCTTTTCTGCTCAAGGTTAACATTTTCACCATGTGAATCATGGCTCCACTTTGGCTTTTTGGTCATTCATTGGAGATAAGAACGTCACAGACTTTGCTGCCTGGGCTGGCTTTGAAGGGCTATCCTCAGATCTCAGCCTCCTGAATAGCTAGGATCTTTCAGAATTCTTAAAGTCAGTGGTGCCATCTTGTTCCCAGGCCATCTTGTCTTTCTCTTTGACCCACATGGCTAATTTGTATCAACAGCTTGGCTGCCCCTGCCAGTCACCAGGCTGCTCTCCCGGGTGTTTCTCTACTAGGCAGCCAGCCCAGACAAATTCTTTTAACTGTTGATTTTAACTCTTTGTATTTTAAAAGTATAGGCTGTGGAGTTAGAGCAATCAGTTCCCATCCTCGCTACTCAACTGACTGTGTAATTTTGGGCAAATTACTTCTCCCAAACATGTGTCTCAATGATAGAAGGAAGACAACAAAAGCAAGTCCCCTGTTAAGTTTTTGGTAATGGTACATTGGGTAATACGTGACAAACTGTTCACCTCGTGTACAATTGCAGTTAACGGCAATTGACACAGATAATAACATTTATCATGTGCTTTCTATGACATAACTACTGCTAGCCAATTATTTCTCGAGTACTTGTGATGCAATAAGCAAGGGACCCATTTTAACCTAACAACAGCTCTGTGAAGTAGATAAAAGTGGAACTGAGTAGATAATGGAGCTGAGGCAAAGAGAAGCTGTGGAACTTTCCCCAAGGCAGCAGAACTAGCAAGTGTCAGGGGTAAGAGGCATATGCTCCCAAGACAACCTTCTTAATTACTGCATTGTACCTCCGACTTCCATTGCTTGTCTTTGTCAGGGAAGCTATTTCACTACGATAATCATTATGAGTGAAAACCCTTGGAGAAATATTTGAATTGTAGCTGAAATTTTCCCTTTGCTAGAAGATCAAGGCAACTCTTAATTCTGAATTCAGAGCAGCTCTGAACAATTGAATGACAAGAAGACCTGCAGGAAAAACACGGAGATGTCTTCTCTTTCTCTCTCTACCCACTCATAGGGACTGTTTGGGTGAGATGACTTTCAAATTGATACAATTAAAGTGGGGATTCTGTCCTCCTCCAGGCAGAGAATAGCTAGCTAGCTCTCTGGATTTCCAGCACATTTTTGTTCAGATGTCTGCAAATGCCTTCTTGGCGTCTGCACACTGGATCCATAACAGAGGGCCATTATTACACAGAGGGCCATCCACAACAGAGGGTGTGGATAGGAACAGTGGTGCCTTTGGCTGGTGTCCCCACCAGTACCATAACATCATGAAAGCTAAGAAACCCCATCAGAATCTCCCCAATCTCTTGTAACATGCTCATGATGGCTTGTCCATTCTGTTTGGTGGCTGTAGTTATTAATTAATGTTGGGTGTTGGGGATCAAACTCAAGGCCTTAAGCATGCTAAGCACATGCTCTACCACTGAGCTACACCCATTCCCCCACCCCTGGATGCATTCTGCGTGTGTGTGTGTGTGTGTGTGTGTGTGTGTGTGTGTGTGTGTGTGTGTGTGTGTGTGTGTGTATCAGTTGTGGGGCTTGAACTGTGGGCTTGGGTGCTATCCCTGAATTCTTCAGCTTAAGACTAGAGCTTTACCACTTGAGCTACAGTGCTACTTTTGATTTCTCCTAGTTAATTGGGAAATAAGAGTCTTATGGACTTTACTGTCTGGGCTGCCTTTGAACTGATGAGTAGCTGGGATTATAGGCATGATCCACTGTGCATTGCTTTGGTTTTTCTTTCTTTCTTTCTTTCTTTCTTTCTTTCTTTCTTTCTTTCTTTCTTTCTTTCTTTCTTTCTCTCTTTCTTTCTCTCTCTCTCTTTCTTTTTCCTTCCTTCCTTCCTTCCTTTCTTCCTTCCTTCCTTCCTTCCTTCCTTTCTTTTTTCGTCAGTCATAGGGCTTGAACTCTATCTAGGCCTGGGCGCTGTCTCTGAGCTCTTCCACTCAAGGCTAGTGTTCTACCACTTGAGCCACAGCACCATTTCTGGCCATTTCTGTTTATATGGTGCTGAGGAATCAAACTCAGGGCCTCATGCACGTGAGGCAAACACTCTACCGCTGAGCCACCTTCCCAGCCCCTATACACATTTATGGGATTTGGTTTTTCATTATGTGCACAGAGAGTATGTTAGTCATAGCTAACCATTCTTTTTGTACCCTCTGTGCTTGCCCTCACCCTTTTCTAATTTCTAGTAGCTATTACTCTAGTAGATCAGCTTCTTTATAGTCTACACGTGAGAGAATATACAGCATTTTCTGTTTATACTATTGTTTACCTTATTTTGTGTTTACCTTGCTGTCCTCTCGTACCATCCATTTGTTGCAAATGACAGGATTTCATTGTTTTTTTTTTGGGTCTGGTTGTGGGGCCTGAACTCTGGGTCTGGGCACTGTCCCTCAGCTCTTCAGCTCAAGGCTAGCGCTCTACCACTTGAGCCACAGCGCCACTTCCCGCTTTTTTCTTTTTGCTTATGTGGTGCTGAGGAATCGAACCCAGGGCCTCATGCATGCAAGGCAAGCGCTCTACCACTGAGCTACCTTCCCAGCCCCAGGATTTCATTTTTAATGGCTAAATTTCTCCATAACACACACACACACACACACACACACACACACACATTTATGCCCATACTGGGATGTGAACTGGGGCGCTTATTATTATTATTATTATTTTGGCCAGTTCTGGGGCTTGAACTCAGGGCCTGGGCATTGTCCCTGAGCTTCTTGTTAAAGACTAGCACTCTACTACTTGAGGCACAGCACCACTTCTAGCTTTTTCTATATAGTTTATTAGAGATAAGAGTATCATGGATTTTCCTGCACAGCTGGTTTCAAACTGCAATCCTCAGATCTCAGCCACCTGAGTAGTGAGGATTATAGATGTGACCCACCAGTGCCCGGCCTTGAACTGGAGCTTGAAATTAGGGATTTTTCCACTCAAGGCAGGTGTTCTACGACTTGAGCCACATCTATATTTTTGGCTTTTTGGTGGTTAACTGGAGATAAGAGTCTTATGGTTTTTCTTACTGAGCTAGCTTTGAATTGTGATAGTCAGATCTCAGTCTCCTGAATAGCTCATATTACAGGTATGAGCCACTGATGCCTGGCCACCATATTTTCTTTATCCATTAATCTCTTGATTTGTACTTAGGCTTATTTCTTTGTTATGAGCAGCCCTGCTCCAGTCTTGAGAGTCCTAATCTTTGTTCAGTTTTTGTATCAGATGCTGCTGTTTTTCACCTTCTCCTGCTTGTAATGTGGTAGGACTTTAGGATCGTATGATCCAGGAAACTCCAGCATCCTAGCCTTGTAGCGTGTTAGCACTGTGTTTCCTCGTCACTGAAATGGCAATAATACCTACGAAGAAGGGGAGTGGAAAGATGAGTGACAACAAATAGGAAGAGCCTCACATTTCCCTTAGCTGTCGCAGGTTATCAGGGAGTTGTAATCTTTGTTATTTCTCCATCTGACAGCTATTCTCTCCCACCAACTCATTATTATCTATTCTCCTTTATTAGACTATAAGCTTTATAAAAAACTAAACTTACCCAGGGACTTTGTTTGGTGTACTGCTATGCTATTTCTCTGTTTTTTGTTGTTGTTGTTGTTGGTTGTGGGTCTTGAACTCTGGGCCTGGGCGCTGTCCCTCAGCTCTTCAGCTCAAGGCTAGTGCTCTTATCACTTGAGCCACAGTGCCACTTCTGGTTTTTCTGGTGGTTTTATTGGAGAAAAGAGTTTCACAGCCTTTCCTGCCCAGGCTGGCTTTGAACCACGATCCTCAGATCTCAGCCTCTTGAGTAGCTAGGATTTCAGGTGTGAGCCACCAGTGCCCGGCGGCTGTTTCTCTGTTTTTAGAACACTGTATTTAGATCATAATAGGTCCGTAGCAGGTATTTAGAAACAGCTTTTGCTAAAAATCATTGACTTCTTAACTTCAGCTCTTGAGTTGCCTAAAACCAGGAGGAAAGCTTGGCATCTCTCCTTTCATTACATTTGTCTCCTTTGCTCTGAGACACGCCCTCTCTTCCCCCCTTCTGTAGTAGATTACCTTGGGTTCCAGGAAGGATATGACTGATTGAGAAGATGTTTATGACAAAGGGGTGGAAACCACATCCAAAGAAAAGCGGAGCCAAATGAGACACGCCACTCCCTACATCAGGATAATTACCTATAATGAGCAGGCTGATCGTAGAGCAGGAATGATAATCTCATGGGAACCACATTGTTCCCCTAAAGTGATGACAGTGATAACAACTTCTGTGGTCCCCCTTGAAGAACTAGAACTGAGATAATGATCAACCTAGCTACAGTTTGACTAGGACTGTTTAATTATGCTCATCTTTCTCCTCTTGCCCCAATTCTTCCTCTCTCTAAACCAGGATAGGGAAAATGCTTATTTTGTGGAGTCTTGAGGCATGTTGATATTGCATCGTAAATATCCTTTGTCTGCCCTTCACCATTACCTGGCATAATTGAGCAAGTGCTGGACTTGACTTGTTTCTGGTCTTCAACTGGGTTACAGATGTTCAGTAGATTTTGTTGTTGTTTTGTTTTTGGTGGTGGGGCTTGAACTCAGCCTAGGCCCCATCACTGAGCTTTTCAGCTCAAACCTAGCGCTCTACCACTTGGGCCACAGCACCACTTTTAGTTTTCTGGTGGTTAATTGGAGATAAGAGTCTCACGGACTTTCCTGCCCGAGCTGGCTTTGAACCTCGATCCTTAGATCTCAGCCTCCTGAATAGCTAGGATTACAGGTGTGAGCCACCAGAGCCCGGCTTGTTCAGTAGATTTTTTTTTTTTTGCATCTGGTCTTGGGGCCTGAACTCTGGGCCTGGGCGCTGTCCCTCAGCTCTTCAGCTCAAGGCTAGCACTCCACCACTTGAGCCACAGCGCCACTTCCAGCTTTTTTTTTTTTTTTTTTTTTTCTGCTTATGTGGTGCTGAGGAATCAAACCCAGGGCCTCATGCATGCAAGGCAAGCGCTCTACCACTGAGCCACCTTCCCAGCCCCTTCAGTAGATTTTTGATGAATCAATGGAAGTCTAAATAAGTGGACCTTGCTGTCTTAGGTTCTTCTTATACTTACTGGCCAGCATGCAGAGCCTCCTACAAAGAGGCCCTTTGCTTGCTTTCCTGGAACACATCCTCATCTCCTGGTCAACCTCCATCCATCCTTCAGATCTTAGCATAAATGTCACCCCCTTAGGGGAGACAGACAACATTTCAACAAGTTTACAACTGTACTTCCACAACTGTTTGATATTTGACTGTATACTTCCTAAGGACTGGAACCAAGTCTTTTGTATTTATTAATGAATTATCAGGGACTAGTAGACCTATTGTACAAATTTGCTGAATGAATGAATGACTATATTCCCATTTTTTTTTCAAAAAAAAACAAGACTCCTTTCTTTTTATGAAGTGGGGTCCAGTTATTCAAATCAGATTAGAGGTCAGTTTTAAGCTGTGCCAATGCTCCACCATCAATCACCCCTTTTCCTGTCTCTGGCTCAAGCTTTGTGACTCTGTCCTACTAGGGCCAATTAGTCAGCCCCAAGGTGTCTCATTAGTGTTCATCAGGACTTCATTATGCTGCTAGCCCACTCAGCAGGAGGTCTAGAAAAGCTGTGATTTTGGCAGGACTGGGAGCATGGAATGGGATTTGCCAATTACTCCTACCCCAGCCTATCACACTGTGTTGTAACTGTTAATTCTCAGATGTCTCTCCACTCCCTCACAGCCAGGACAGGATTATCTCTTGCCCCCAGAGGCTGTTGTGGTGCCTAGCATGCAAGGAATGCTCATAAAGGTTTCTTGAAGGAATGTAGTGTTTTCCACAAGCAAAGCTGGAGTTTGAGGACAAAAAGAACTCCTAAGAGAGCATGCGCCTCTAGCATTATAAAAATAAAATAAAACCCAAGCCAAGTTAATCCCATTTTGTTGGTTAATTTTGGTTGAATTTTCTGTTACTTGGAACTTTATGTTTAAAGAGAATAATTAATGGTGTGCATGTAGAGGACCTCTGGTAGATTATATGGTTATTAATGTTATTAGTAATAGTAGTAATAGTATGTGTATTGGTAAGGGGGTCTAAACTCAGGGCTTGGGTCCTGTCCCTTAGAGCTTTTACTCTCATGGTTTGAGCCATATTTCCACTCTTCACTTTGTATTGCTTAATTGGAGATAAGAGTCTCATGGACTTTCTGCTTAGGCTGGATTTGAACCCCAGATCTCAGCCTCCTGAGTAATTAGGATTATAGATGTGAAGCACCAGTGTCCAGCCTTGGTAAATTATTGCTTAGAATTATTCACTGCTTCCTTTCACATCTATAGGAATAAACTTCCCTCCTTCTTGTCTTTGAGCTCAGCTCTGGGATTGGCTTTGCCCAGTGGGATGTTAGCAGACATGGAGAAGCAGCAGTGTGCAAACTGCTTGCAGTTTCCCCTGTTCCCTTGCACTACTACTGTATTCTGATGGCTGCTGCCCTTTTAGCCAGGGGAATGAATACTGGGGGAGTGGACCAGAGCTTAGCCTCTCCACTTGCCTCAAGACCAGCTGGATCTGCAGTTTGAAGCATAGCCAACCAGATCTAGCCTAGATCTGTAGACTCACACGAGACCTATGAGCAATGATTCTTGTTTTCATGCTTGTTGAAATTTTATTTCGACTTTGTCTGTCAAAGAAAAATAGCTGATTGAATGAAGTTAAGTCATGGACTTCTAAACATGGCAGCGTACCTGCATTATCTAGAGAACTTTCAAAGAAAAGAGATGCTGAAGCTTTGCCCAAACTGTCTGGAGTAGTGTTCAGAGATTTATAGTCCTTTTAAACCCACTGGGTAGTTTTTATATGGTGTCACATTCTTCGATCTGGTATATTGGGGTCACTAGTACCAAAGTGTGATAGGAGGTTAGATAACTTCTAAGATCCCTTTTTCTGTCTGAGATTGTAAGATCAAAGAGAGAAATCCTGTTTCAAAGTTTCCATGTGAAAACTTCTGAGCAATTGGTGTTGAATTTTTCTTACCTCATTTGGACAAAGATGCAGATATAAATTAAATTGTGATTTATCGTCCCAGGCTTGTTTGTTTTTTTTTTTACTTAAGGGTTATCTGCTCTTAGTATTTCTGCCTGGGTTAAGGTCAGCAAACAGATGAAAATGAAAATTTAAGGCCAGAATACTAGGACTGGAAGAACCATGATGCAGGGTCAGGGGAGAAGTTTGGGTGAAGCTGAGCTTAGCAGAGCTTAGTAGAGCAGTTGGTAAAGGAGTGAGCTGAGAAGAAGCCTTTGCCTATGGCTTGGCAAACAAGGCCTGGGAAACACACCTGTTCAATTTTAGTTAACAATTGCCATGCCCCTGATAACACTTTAGAAAGATTCAGACAAAAAAAGCTAAATACAATGTTAAAAGCACAAATTTATAGCCAGGTCCCAGTGGTTCATGCCTGTAATCCTAGCTACTCAGGAGGCTGAGATTTGAGGATCCAGGTTCAAAACTAGCCTGGCACAAAAGTCTGTGTGACTCTTATCTCTAATTAACCACCAAAAAGCTGGAAGTGGAGCTGAGGATAAGTGGTTGAGCACCAGCTCTGAATTAAAAAAGCTAAAAGACAGTACCCAAACCTTGAGATTAAGCCCTGGTACGTGCATAAAAACAAAACAAAGTGTATTTATTTATATAAAGAGCATGGTGAAAGTACAGTGTAAAAGAACATTGTTTCTAAAGTGATTACAATAAAAATTTTTCACTTAAAAATTTCAGACTGTACAGAAACATCTAAAGAATAAGTATCACATTCATAAACCACTTTTCAGAGAAAACTACTTGCAATGCTGTGCTGTCTCAACATTTTTTTTCCTGTGGATGGATACACATGCATCTTTTCATAAAAATAAGACTTTCTTATGCGTGCTCATTTTTCTATGTCAGTCTAATCATTTTTAAAGTTGCACAATACTCCATCCTACAAAGATGTACCACTGTTGAACATTTAGGTTATATTTTATTATTATAAAGAGACAGTGATGGAGTTCCTTATTAATACATCTTTTTGTGTTTATCCAATAATTTCTCTAGGGTAAATTCTGATAAATGAAATTGTTAGATGAATGGTAAATACACTGTAAAGTTTCTTTCATAGTCAAATTGCCTTCCCCAAATGCATAAATTAATAATGCTAAGGTTTGTCAATATGCTTAGCTCTGTTAATCACCCAAAAGAAGACAATCTGGTGGCTTTATTTTCCCTTTATTACTAATGGTTTAAATGTCTTCTTATATTTATTGTATACTTTTTGTGAATTAGACGTGTTCCCAATTTTTTCCCTTTACTTCAATTATAACGCCTTTATATTGTTTTCTCTCACATTTTTTCCTAGTTGACTTTCTTGTGGTGACTTTTCATACTTTAAAAAAATTGGCTTTTATCAGTGGTACAGGGAAGATTTAATTGACATTTCTTAATTTTATGAGACAACTTGATCAGTTTTCTTTTCTTTCTTGTGTGTGTGTGTGTGTGTGTGTGTGTGTGTGTGTGGTGTGATGGTACTGGCAGTGCCTTGTGCTCTAGGCTTGGCTTTTACACTCAAAGTTGGTGCTCTAGCACTTGAGCCATACCTTCACTTCAAACATTCTGGTGTTTAATTGAAGATAAGAGTCTCATGGATTTTTCTGCCCTGTCTAGCTTTTTTTTTTTTTTGGGTCTGGTTGTGGGGCTTGAACTCTGGGCCTGGGCACTGTCCCTCAGCTCTTCAGCTCAAGGCTAGCACTCTACCACTTGTGCCACAGCGCCACTTCCGGCTTTTTTCTTATGTGGTGCTGAGGAATCGAACCCAGGGCCTTGAGCATGCAAGGCAAGTGCTCTACCACTGAGCCACCTTCCCAGCCCCCCTGTCTAGCTTTTAACCAAGATCATCAGTTCTCAGCTTCCCAAGTAGGTAGGATTACAGGCCTGAGCCCACCAGTGCCCATCTTTGATTAGTTTTTCAATGAGATTTTAAAATTCCAAGATGGAAGGCAAAAATATACTGAAAAAGGAAAAAAAAGGACTTTGGCAGAATTAAGTCCTTGATCTCACTAAGTATCAGGGGGAACAAGCGGTGGTCAGAAGAGCACTGGACTGGGAGTCAGATCACCTTTAAGTCTCTGGGTTCCAATTGAGTCAACACGATCCGAATATGGGCTCCCTTGTCGGGCGGTGCAAAGAAACAGGCGAGAATGTTCACAAAGAGCTTCGTCAAGGCCTTTTCCACAGCAAATCCTGTCCAAGTCTTCGCTGTTAAAGGGGAGGAGGGCACTGTGGGACTTTAAAAAGGCGGTATGTGGGATTCTGTCGCGGTCAGTCTGGGAATCAGGTGGGAGTTGGCTCCCTGTCACTCAGCATCTGGGAGAACGGCATCTCTGGAGCAGTCACAGCCTGAGTTCCAATCCCGATCTTGCCCTTTTCTCCGTCGGTGACCTTGGACAAGTCACCCCTTCTGGTTCTCCATTCAGCGTGTTCACCTGGAAAGCAGACGGCAGACACCTGCCCTTCCTGCACAAGCCTTTCAAAAACGTTGGAAGGAAAACGCTTCCAAAACAGTGCACAAAGGTTCGTTAGGAATAAAAACCTGTCCGGGGGCAGACAGCTGGGGCTCCCGGGGTGCTCGGGCAGGGCCCCCGCCGCCCCGCAGCCCGCCCGAGGGGTGTGGACGACCCCCGCCCCTTTGCTCCCCGCCCGCCTTTGGAACAATAGCTGCCCCGGAGGCGGCGCCGGGCCCGGGGAGGGGGCGGAGCTGCGGGCGCGGGCGCCGGGGGTGTGCGCGGGGCGGGGTCGCAGCCCCCCCTTCCCTCCCCGCCCGCTCCGTCACGCGCCCCTCGCCGGGCGGGCCGGGGTCTTTTGTGACGCAGTGGCTGACGGGTGCGGACACAAAGGGAAAGCGAACCGGCGAGGGTGGTGGGGAGGGCCGGGCCTTGCCCTCTCGTGGAGACCCCCGCCCCGCCGTGCGCGCGCCGGGTCTCCGCTCAGCCTCCGCGCGCGCGCGCCCGTGCGCACGCTCCCGCGACCCTCGCGCGCGCGCACACACACACGCGCACACACACACACACACACACACACACACACACACATACGCGCGCGCGTGCGCGCGGTGCCCACCGACTCCGTCCCGAGCGAGCGCAGCCCAGCCCCGGGGCCTGGCGAGTGCCGCCGCGCGGGCGGGGCGGGCGATGCCGAAGGGCTGCTCGGGGGTGCGGCGCTCCCCGTGCTAGGAGGCGCCCAGACGGCGGCGCAGCGCTCGGGGCGCACGGCTGGATGCTCCTGGCCTGCAGCTCCCCGGACTTCCCGCCGTCCAGGGGCGCCAGCCATGGGCGCCGCGGCCGCCCTGGCGCCGCTCCGGCTGCCTGCTGCGCCCCCGCTCGCTTTCTGCTGCTACACGTCGGTGCTTCTGCTCTTCGCCTTCTCCTTGCCCGGGAGCCGCGCTTCCAACCAGCCTCCCGGCGGCGGTGGCGGCGGCGGCGGGGCTGGTGGCGGCGGCGGCGGGGACTGTCCCGGTGGCAAAGGGAAGAGCATCAACTGCTCAGGTAGGACGGGTCGGAGCCCGCCCCCGGGGACCCTCCCTCCCTCCCTCCCTTCTGCCCACCCCTGCCCTCCCCGCCACCCCTGCCGCTGCTTCCCACGGCTGGACTTGGGGAGCATCCCCAGCCTGCGTGTGTGTGTGTGTGTGTTGGGCGTGGGGGGGGGGGCGTCCCAGGAGCCGGGGCGGGAGAGCCGGGCTTCGGGATGGGGAGTGGTCGTGCGTGCGTCCCTGGGTGTCCGGGGGCCCGGGCGAGGGCGGCTCCGTGTGCGGTGCCCTGGTGAGGCTGGGACCCGCGAGGCGGAGCACGGAGCAGCCCGAGTGGTCGTGTGTGTGTGTGTGTGTGTGTGTGTGTGTGTGTGGTGCTATCGGTGGGAGATGATAAGGAGCCGGGGGCACCTGAGGCAAAGGACCAGAGTAGTGACCATGTGCTGGGGAGGTTCTTCCTTAGGGCTCCAGGGAGCTCAGAAGGGTCTTGTGGGTAAAGGGTGGTACTGAGGACTTGGGGGCTTAACGTGTGTGCAGGTCTGTGGGGTTCAGAAGCCAGATGGAGGAGGGAGGAGGTGTCACACAGTTTTGTGCATCTGGGTAGGGCAAAGTCCCAGGCCCCAGGAAATGACCCTGTGTTTTTGTGTTGTGTGTGGATGGATGGATGATGCCTGGGGCTCAGGCAGCCACCCTGGACTAGGCATTGAAAGAGGAGGGGTTAAGAGTCCAAGAGTCATCCTCCCTTGAGGAGGGACGGGATGGATGCCTAGGACTCTTCTTGTGTGTTGTTTGGTTATAGAAATAGGTGATGAGGTCCCAAGCCGTCCCCCTGGGTAGCAAAGTGTATCCTGGATTATTAGGGTGATGTGTGTAAAGCCAAAAAAAAAAAAAAAAAAAGGATGCAGAGTCCCCTTGTGTGTTTTTGCTGGAGGGCCTGAGATTGGCAGCCCAGGGAGCCAGGGACTGACCTCTCCCCTCCCTTCCAAGGCCGCCTGCCCTCCCACAGCTGTTGGAAACAAAGAGCTTGCTGGGGCTTTATTGGATGACACTGGGGAGGAGGGGACTGGGCAGTAAAGTTCCCTCTTCCTTTATAAAGGAGTCCCAGAGGATCCCAAGGATTCAGGCCCTGGGGCAAGGAGAGGCAGCCAGGTCTCATTTGTGAGAGGGGGTGAGGTAGGGAGTATGTGTGTGTGGGGGATGGGACTGGGGGGGGGTGTTCTTGTTGAACTGGCCTAGCAGATGCTCATTGGTCATCAGCCAATCTTTTGCTCACTTGTCTTTTTATCGGTTCTAAATCCTTTACTGGGCCTCCTCTTTAATAGAGAGGAGGAAGGATGGACATGAGGCCACTGGGAATCTGCTAGCCCACCTGGCAAACAACCTTTGTACCTTTGGGCTAGTGAAGAGGTGTTTCTGAGAGAGGGAGGGAGGGAAGAACAAGACCCTCTCAAGCACCGGGCTCCTATACCCAATGTGAAGAAAAGCTTATAGCCTTGTGTTGAGGTTTCAAGGCCTCAGAACCTTTTAATAGCTTTCACATGGTATGTTTTATGAGCACACTTAACAATTCATGTCCATGGAAAGCATTGCCATCCATGAAATCGAATATTTTTCTAATAGTAAGTGGCATGTGAGATAATGCTTTAATAAGCAATCACACTTTAGGAATAAAGGCCACTTGTATATTGGAGTTATTTTTTTTGTAACAAATATTGGTTATCAAACTAGTAAGTGATCATACCATGTCAAAATATTTTATGGGCTAATGTGCTATGGTTATTTGTTCTTGCTAAGCTAATTTGTCCTTAGCAAAATGTAGTGTTGATGGATGATTGTGTGTATACTGTCTAATCTTTGATGCATAGGACAGGTTTTAGAAAGGGACATAGAGGACTGGGGAACAACATGGGGTGGGAAAAAAGGGGAATAATGTAGGGATCATGGGCATTACTACGGAACTATGTTATTTTGGTGGGGCAAATTAGTTAATTTTTTGTTTCTTTTATTAAAAAAGAGATTTGGATTTAATAATAATTACTTTCAAGGAATATTTATCACTGTTATGCCAATAAATTAGGTTGATAAAGTAAAACATTCCCTAATACTAAGATTATATTTAAAGAATTCTAGATATAAAGCTAGATCTTTAAATGGTATTTGTAGATTCTGGTTACAACTTTGTAAAGACTAAGAAAGAGTGGTAGGGAAAATGTGAATTTTCTTTAGTTGATGAATTGAGAACTACCTTAACTAGTTTGGACATAAGTATCTGTTAATGCAGCTTGAATTGAGTTTTTCATTAGCTTTTAAAAATTTAATTTAATTTTAGGACAGAATCTCATATCCCAGGCTGCCTCAGCCTCTTGAATTCTGTGATTACAGGTAGGTATATATCACCTCACCTGACTTTTTTTTAAGCAGCTTTTGTTATATTATTTCCTAATAAACAGAAATTTACTCAATCATGTACATGAGTTATGAAATCTAAATGTTATCCTTGACTCCCAGCTGTCAGTTTTGGTTTTGGACTATCCTTTTTAGCCTCCTGTGACCTGTATGGAACCTGATTCCATCTGGGCTATGTATTAGTTCATTCAGAGCATTTTGACACTTGCAAATGTGAAGAGAAAGGTAATGGCTTTATTTGATTAATAGGAGTTTAATCTGTATTGTGGAAAAGGATGGACACTTGAAGTGTTTACTGGCAACTGCCTACCAAGTTGGTTGACATTGACATGTTAGCCATCAGAGGCTTAATGAGCTATGCAATCCTCTTATTTGAGTTGAATAGATTTTTGAGCTTCTTCTTTATAGAGTATATTCTATTTGGTTCACCAGCCTATCATGAAAAGGTTTGGTCAGACCATCAAGTTAGTATTAGTTATGTAAATGTCTGTGTCATCTTCCATTTTAAGAGGAAAACAAATGGAGAGCCTTCCTATGGTGGCTTTCTCTTTCTGCTGTATTCAAAGACTTGTTAGTTTATAGTTTTTCAGCAGATAATGTGGCAAGCTTACCCATAGATGAGGTTTCTCAGCATGATCCCTTTATTAAGCATGGTGGATGTGTTCCTTCATTTGTGATACTCTGACGTTTTGTCAGAATAGTTTAAATAATACGCAGCAGTAGTTTTGACATCAGATCTAAAGTTGGTTGTTTTTTTTTTTTTTTTTCTCCTGGGGGCTGGGTGTAGTGGCTGAAGCCTATAAATCCTACTATTTGGGAGGTTGAAATTCCATTTTCATCAATGGTTAGGCACAGGGAGGGATTACAGGATATACCTGGTTCTGGCATAAATTCAGACTTGACCTTGAAAATAACCCCAAAGGGCTGAAGGTATAGTTCAAGTGGTAGAGCCCTGATTTAAACCCTAGTCCTGCCCCTGCCCCTGCCCCCAAAAGGAGAATTTTCAGTATCAGTAAGTAAGTTTGAGCAAGAAGGAAATGCTTTTGAGTTTGTTCTATATTCCACTGTCCACTGTATTCCACTGTCCACAATAACTTAGTTGCTAGCTCCCTTTTATCTTCCCAGTTTTAGGGTCATGTTCCTTGATGAAGACAAGCAAAGAAGTTGAATGAGTCTGCACTGCCCTTCGTGTGTGTGTGTGTGTGTGTGTGTGTGTGTGTGTGTGTGTGTGTGTGTGTGTGTGTGCATGTATGTTGGTACTAGGGCTTGAACTCAGGGCCTGGGTGCTGGACACTTAGCTGTTTTTGCTCAAAGCTGATGCTCTACCACTTGAGCTACAGCTCTGTTTCCAACATTCTGGTGGCTTGTTAGAGATGAGAGTCTCATGAACTTTTCCTCCTGGGCTGGCTTCCAATGGCAGTCCTTAGATCTCAGCCTCCTGAGTAGTTAGGATTACAGGCATGAGCCCTGGCACCTGGCTCGCCCTTCATCTCTTGATATTTCGTCTCCCCATAGCAGTGGGGCTGTTTTTTATTTCTTCTTATTCTAAACCGTTTCCCCCTCTCCCATTTTTTGGTTCTTGCTTCAGTGTTCTACTCACTCATTCTAGACATTAGCTTGTTGCTATTTAAAAAAATCTTAAATTGTACACCTTTTTATTGATGTTTACTGTTTAAAAATTTAATTTTTTAGGAAATTCTCTGGGTGTCAAAAGTACAAAGGTTTGAGGTGACATTTGTAGCCAGGTGCTGGTGGCCCACACCTGTAATTCTAGCTACTCAGGTAGCTGGGATTTGAGATGGTGGTTCAAAGCCAACTCAGGCAGGAAAGTCTTTTAGGCTCTTTTAAAAAATATTTAAATTGTTATTATAAAGGTGATGTGCAGAGGGATTACAGTTAAATGAATTAGGAGTGACAAAGTCACTCCTTCTCTTTTTCCCTCCTAGTTTTCCCCTTCCATCCCTACCCACAAGTTGTATAGTTCATACTGGCTAGTGTCTAATGAATAGCACTGCTACATTTGTTCACCCTTTGTCCCTCCTTTTCTGCACCCCCCCCCCCTTTTACCTCCCAAAGACAAACTCAAGCATGAAAACTCTGGGAGTAGACTGTGGCTCAAGTGGAAGAGCACTAGCCTTGACCACAAAAAAAAACAAAACTAAAGACATGTCCACATCTTGAGTTCAGTTCCCTTATTGTCACACACAGACACAAAAACACACAATATTTGTGAATAAAGTTGAACTTTGAACTCAGGAGACTGTGTAGCTTTAGATGTTCCTTTGCTTTTCCCCTACTTGTAACAGGAATGGATGGTCCTTTTTGGCTTGAGGGTGTTTGAGAACAAATGAAGTTAATGTTATAAATTAAAATGCCACCAACATGTGGCATGTGGTGATAGATACCAGATGGAGGACTGAAACTAGGTTTTAAAAATATCACAAGTTAGAAGTGAGTCCTCTGGATTGTTACATGGTGGCAAAAAGAGAATAAATGGGTAGCATAAAATGTCAGATTAAGGGGCTGGGAAGGTAGCTCAGTGGTAGAGTGCTTGCCTCACATGCATGAGGCCCTGGGTTCGATTCCTCAGCACCACATAAGCAGAAAAAGCTGGAAGTGGCGCTGGGTTCAAATGGTAGGGCGCTAGCCTTGAGCTGAAGAGTTGAGGGACAGCGCCCAGGCCCAGAGTTCAGGCCCCACGACCGTCAACAAAAATAAAAAACAAAAAAAAAAAAATAAGAGAAGTTCCTAGTTGGTGGCAATTCAGGATTCTGGGGAACAAAAAGTGCTAGTGGTGGAATCTTGTCAGGACACTGGTATGTAAAATGTAGATATTAATGTACTTAGTGATCCTTGATGTAAGGCTTGCCTTGGTATTAAGCTACTATACCAGATGCAAAAGGACATGCCTAAGAGGCCAGCCTGCCCTCAAGGGATCTTTAGTCCTTAAGAGAGGTAACTAGTCTCCTACATGTACAGTGGATTCTTTTTTTTTTGGGGGGGGGGTCCAGTCGTGGGGCCTGAACTCTGGGCTGGGCTCTGTCTCTCAGCTCTTCAGCTCAAGGCTAGTGCTCTACCACTTGAGCCACAGTGCCACTTCCGGCTTTTTTTCTTTTTGCTTATGTGGTGCTGAGGAATCGAATCCAGAGCCTCATGCATGCAAGGCAAGCGCTCTACCACTGAGCCACCTTCCCAGCTCCATACAGTGGATATTTCTGCCTGCATTTCCTGACCTTTGTTAGTAAGCATTTCTCAATACTAACAATATATATGTATATATATATACACACGTGTGTGTATATATAACACACATAATATACAATGTATGTATTATTTAAATAGTTGTACAAAGGAGTTTCAGTTAGATTGAGTGCAATACATTTTGATCAATGTCAACCCTTCCATTGTTCCCCAAAAGTCTTTCCCAAGCCTCTCCATCTTTCAAGCTGACAGAATGTTTTGAAAAGTTTGTGGTTATAAGTACACTGTTAAGTATATCCATTAAGTTGGATATCACCATTATCTGATTAAGAACATTTTCTTCACCTTCAAAAGAAACCCTATACCTATTCGCCGTCCCTCCTCCCCCAACCCTTGGCTACTACTCATCTGTTTTGTTTCTGAGGCTTTGCCTATTCTGGAAATGCAAGTAAATACAATCTTCTCCTGTGTAGTTGTTTTTGTCTGGCCTCTTTCACTTAGCATAGTGTGCTCAGTGTTCATGCATGTTGTAGCAGGTATTAAAATTTAATTTTTTATGGCAGAATAATATTCTGTTGTTTAGATATACCACATTTTGTGTATGCATTCCTCCAGCAGTGGATATTTAGTTTGTTTTGTGGGGACATATCTTTTCAGTTCTTTGTGTATATACAGGAATAGAATTTCTGGGTCACATGCCAACTCATATGTTTGACAGCTTCATGAGTTGCCATACTATTTTTCAAAGTAGTTGTATCATTTTACATTTCTACCAGCAAGATTTGAGGGTTAGTTTCTTTGTATCTTCTCCAGCGCTAATAATGTCTGTGTTTCTGGTTACAGTCATCCCATGGAGTGTGGATTATGTATTAGTATAGCTTTTTTTTTTTTGTTTTGTTTTCTTTTTAGTACTGGAGTTTGAACTCAGGACTCTTGTTTAAGCAGGCACTAACTATTACTGTCGAGTGTCATGCATGCCTCCAGCCCTGATTTTTACTTATTTTTGACATAGAGTCTTGCTTCCTGCCCAGTACTGGCCTGGGCTGCAGTTCATCTACATTCAGTTTATTCCTCGCTAGGGTAACAGGTGCATACCACCAGCTCTTGGTTGAGAAAAGGGGTCTTGAGAAGTTTCTGCTCAGGCCAGCCTTAAACCAAGATCCTACCAATCACATTCTTCCAAGTAGCTGGGATTACAGTTAAAAGCCACTGGCATAGAGCTCAGTATAGTTTTGATTTGCATTTTTGTAATAACTAATGGCATCAAGCGTTTTTCACATGTTTATTGGTTACTTGTATATCTTGTTTAGAGCATGTATTTGATATCTTGGACTCATCATTTCCTTAATAAGCCATACTAGCCAGTTCCCACAGCAGGCACACAGATGCTCAGGCTGGTAGTGGAGCTCTGGTTTGTCTGTGAGTCATTTGCTTTCTGTGCTTACCAAGAGGCAATTGTGTTTGTTTTCAAACTTATTTTTGCCAACCTTACTTGAGAGTGTAATTTAATAAACATTAGTCAAAATGAGAAATGCGGATACAAAAAGTTATTTTATGAGGTGCTTTGGAAGGATGATAAAGCAAGAGGCAAAAAGAATTGCCTGTGAACAAACTGGATTTGTGATGGAGACAGCTGAAACAAAATTGGGGAACACAGAACACTATTTGGAAGGATTTTCCAGAAAACATTACAAGTATTTTGAAGTCCCCGCTTTACTTTAAAAGTAAGGGATAGTGGACACCATAGACAATGGATTATCTGTGGTTTAAGAAATCAAGAACTGAATGGAGGGACAAAGGGTGAACAAATGAAGCAATTGTACTCACTTGACACTATGTTGAAAATGAACTATACAACTTGTGGGTGTGGGGGGAAAACTGGGAGTGAGGGAAGGGGTGACATTGTCCAAAAAGAAATGTACTCTACCTGACTTATGTAACTATAACCCCTCTGTATATCACCTTTATAATAACAATAAAATATTTTTTAAAAAGGAAATGAGGAACTGCTTTTAGCAGACTCTTACTCAAAGAAACTGTTTTGGTACTCCATGGGGTAATGAACATATAAATTTTTTTTTTGGGTCTGGTTGTGGGGCCTGAACTCTGGGCCTGGGTGCTGTTCCTCAGTTCTTCAGCTCAAGGCTAGCGCTCTACCACTTGAGTCACAGTACCACTTCTGGGTTTTTTCTTTTTGCTTATGTGGTGCTGAGGAATCGAACCCAGGGCCTCAGGCATGCAAGGCAAACGTTCTACCACTGAGCCAACTTCCCAGCCCCTGAACATATATTTGTATATTTGAAGTTTAAATGGTATTCTGCTTCAATTGACTTTTTTTGGTGCTGGTGTTGAGGTTTTGTTTAAGGTTTTGCACTCTGCCACTTGAGCCACAGCTCTACTTCTGGCTTTTTAGTGGTTAATTGGAGATAAGAGTCCTCCTGGATTTTCCTGCCTGGTCTGGCTTCAGTTCTTGGTCTTCATATCTCAGTCTCCTGAGTAGCTAGGATTACAGATGTGAACCACCAGCACCCAGCTTTTAACTGACTTTTTTGATGAACTTACCAGTGATCACTCTTGTTTATGTTCAAAAGGAGGATTTCTACTGTTCAAGGTGTCCTGGGGAGAAAAAATAGGAGATACAGTGTTAAAAAAATGAATAAGGGGGGGGCGGAGGAGGCTGGGAAGGGATGTGAAGGGTAAACAAAGGAGGAGGCTACAATGCTTGATAAGAAATGTACTCATTATCTTGCCCATGTAATTGTAACCCCTCTGTACAGTATGTTCACAATAAAAAAATATGAATAATTCTGACTGGTAGGAATAAAAAGTACTTTCGCAGAGTGAGTGGCATTTGAGTGGGGCTTTACGGGAGAGTAGACTCAGTTGAAACCTTAGCTACAGCCTTTACCTGAGGCCTTTGCTGTTTATGTTCCTTTTGCAACCTTCTTGTCCCAGTTATTTACCTACTCAGCATCTTCAGGTATTCAGTCTAATGTCACCTTCAAAATGATGCCTTAAAATTACAGCCTTTTCCACATTTCCACAATGTGCTCTGATCTCTCACCCTAGTAATCATTTTTTTCTGGCACCAAAGCACCTTTTTCTGAGTGACCTACTATATACTTTATGCATATCTGTCCCCATTATATAGTTCTGTGAAAGCAGGGGTTCTTCACTGTTCTATCAGTAACACCTAGAATGTTGTCTGACACAGTTGACTATTACAGATTTACCTATTGACTGGTTGTAACTGAGTTGGGAGGGATATTCTGGGCTAATTGGCTTTAGAAATGGCACCAGGGTATTTAAGGGAAGCCAGCATTTCTGGAGTACTGCCCTTGGGTATGTGGGTCGAGGCAGAACATAAGGTACAAGTTGCCACCATGTTTGTGGAAGGTGTTCGGTGGATCCGAAGGTTTGGCATTGGCTCTGAAGACAAAGAGAGGCGTCTAAAGGGTTTGAGAAAGTCCCAGAGACTCTTATTTCCAATTAACCATCCAAAAGCCAGAAGTGGAGATGGTGGCTCAATGGCAGAACACTAGCCTTGAGCAAAAGAGCTCAGGGACAGTGCCCAAGCCTTTAGTTCAAGCCTCAGTGAGCACGCATGCGCACGCGCGCGCGCACACACACACACACACACACACACACACACACACACACACACACACACACACACATACACACACATAATATGAAAGAAAGGAAGGAAGGAAGAGAAAAAGAAATCTAAAAGTTTCACTTCAAAATATGAATTCCTGCCTTAGACTGGATTCTTTGTAGATGTAGAGGTACTGGTATCTTTGGGTGCTCATTTCTAAAGTGCTCTACATCTGTCTGGCAAGGCTCTAACTCTTGACTTCATTGGTCCCCATCCTGTCAGTGTCTTTGCCTTTTCCTTCTTTAGCTGCAGGGCCTCCTGCTGGACAGTTTGGGTGAATGAATGGTGGAGGGCTTAATTTGGAGGAGAGTGTGTAGTGCCCAGCCCTTCCCATCTGAATACCCCTTTTGTCTGCACTTGTAGTTTCCACTGTTCTCTGTTTCCTCCAGACTCTTCACTCAGCATTCTCTTCCTACTCTCCCAAAGGTGGGGAAGGACGATTACAGTCAGACAAATGCCAAGGGCCACTTCAGTCAGGGGTTCTTTTTCCTGTGAGCTTTGCTCCTTGACCACTTCCTCCTTGTTTGTATCCCTTCCTTCCTTCCTTGCTTGCTTGCTTCCTTCCTTCCTTTCCTCCCTCTTTCCTTCCCCTCCCCTCTCCTATTCCTTCCTTCCTTCCTTCCTTCCTTCTTCCTTCTTGAACTCAGGACCTGAGCTCTGTCTCTGAGCCTCTTTGTGCTCAAGGCTAGTGCTCTATCGTTTCAGCTGCAGTGCCACTTATGGCTGTTTTGAGTCATTTATTGGAGGTAATAGTCTCACAGGGACTTTTCTGCCTGGGCTGGCTTCAAACCACGATCCTCAGAGCTCAGCCTCCTGAGAAGGTAGGACTATAGGCATTAGCCACGGGTGCCCAGCTCCAGTTTGTATTTCAAGCTTACCCCATTGTCTGATGATCCCATTTTCCTTGAAAGTCATAGAGTATTATCAGCAGGTTACTTTCATTTGCACAACAATTTTAGGTGAGTGCTAAGACAATAAACTGGGTTGTACAACGGTCATCATCACAAAGAGTTTTAGAACATTTGCATCTCCCCCAGAAAGAAACTTAATACATGAGTCTCTGGGAGTCCTCAGGGATTAGGTTTGACCACCTGAACTAGTAAGCCCTTCATAGAGAAGTGGGCAGTGGTGAAGGGCAAAGAAAAGGGCTTCTCAGCAGCAGAGGTTCATCAGTACCCAAGTTTGTATTTGAGGGGCTGAAAGGAACTTTGAGATTTTATAGACCTACCCCCACTCCCTCCAAGGCACTGATGGGGGATTTGCATGGTTGACCCAGCAGGTAATGTCAGACTGGAGGTCTGGTTGAGCATTATCTGGTTGATCTTTAACTCTGTTTTGAGTGGTGGCTCCATTCATCCTTGGAGCGGGTAATTGGGGTCTACATATTCCCAGGAGTTGGTGGCTGCTGCTTAAGGTAGGTTAGCTTTGGTTCCTGTCTTGGGGCAATTATTTCCTTTGGATGATGGGACATCTCTTCTGCTTGACATCAGTTCTGTTAATTTAATCTTTTGTCATGAAGAAGTTTATCAGTCAGTTCTGTTCTTCCTGGAATCCCAGATATTAGAGCTGGGGAGAGTGACTCAGAAGGAAAAAGAAGAGTTACAGAGAGGTAGATGGAGTCAAGAGAGGATGGAATGGAGTTAGGTTGACTGGGTCTTCCTTTCTTAGCAATTCTGGTCCCCATTCCCATTCTTCTCAGTCATAGACAGACACTAATCTCTTCTGCTGTAGACTTGATTGTGAACATTTGATATAAATGGAATCAGGTAATGTGTGGCTTTTTTGTAGTTTACTTCTTTCATATACTGTAATGTTTTAAAACATAATTCATGTGAAAGCACGTATTTGCCATTCTTTTTTGTGACTGAATTAGTGGATAATGGTATATTTTTCTTATCTATTCATCGTGTGTGTGTGTGTGTGTGTGTGTGTGTGTGTGTGTGTGTGTACTACAGCCTGAATTTAGGGCCTTGTGTGTGAGTAGAGCTCAAGGTTAGAACTCTAACCTTGAGCTCTACCACTTGAACCACACTTTCACTCTGGCTCTTTACTAGTTAATTGTAGATAAGAGTCAAGGACTTTTCTGCTTGGATTGGCTTCAGACCATGATCCTCAGACTTAAGCCTCCTGAGTTGGTAGACTTACAGGTGTGAGCCACCAGAGCTGGCTGTCTATTCATCTTTTGATAGATATTAGAGTTGTTTTCACTTTCTGGCTACTATAAATAGTGCTACTCTGAATATTAATGTACAGGTTTTTTCTTTTCTTTTTTTCTTCTGTGTGTGTGTGTGTGTGTGTGTGTGTGTGTGTATGTGTGTGTGTGTGTGTGTGTGTGTGTGTGCATGCGTGCATGCGTATTTTCTTGGGTGGATAGTCCTCCCTCCCCTTGACCCCTAGGAGTAGAATTTTGGAGTCATAAAGTTACTCTATGTTTAACATTGGGAAAAACTGACAGACTCTTTTCCATAATGCCCGTGCCTTGTTTACTTGTAGTTAAGCAGTCCATTTTCTAAATTCTTACCAACACTTCATACTATCCTTTAAATTTATGTCTGTTGTCTCTCATTTTCCCTACGTGTTTTTTTTAATGAATTAAACATTTTAATTCCCCATCCCCCTTGTTTGTGATACTGGGGTTTTGAATTCAGGGCCTTGGGCTTGCTCTTCCACTTGAGCCACATCCTGTTTAGATTTTACTCACAAATACTGTTTTAACTGCATGATTTTCATTGTTCCTATGATTAATTTTAATATTAGTGTCTCTTGAGCAATGAGGTATGTCATACTTCTCATGTACTTTGAAATTTAATTTTTCTCAGTATATGTTTTTATTTTATTAGGTGATATTTACTGTTAGTTCTTTGTTACTGTTCAGATGCATTTATTTTTTATTTTTATTTTAATACTTTAATGCATTTAATTCTTCTGTTTTAGAAGTTTTTTTTTTTTTTTTTTTTTTTTGTTGGTCGTGGGGCTTGAACTCTGGGCTTGGGCACTATGCCTCAGCTCTTCAGCTCAAGACGAGCAATCTACTGCTTGAGCTACAGCGCCACTTCCAGATGCATTTATTTTAAAAAAGTATCATGTGTGTTCCACAGCTCAGTTGTCATTTTTTCCAAGGCATTTAAGGTTTTAAAGTTCTTAACACTATTCTATCTTCAGAAGCTTTGACAGCATTAGGTTTTTAATCATAACTCCAGTCTTCTTATTTTTGTGAAAAAAAGGGGAGAGGGGAAATAACTTCTTTGTGGTTATTGCTATGGTTATAAAAGCAGTATATGATGTTTGTAGAAAATTTGAGGAATATGAAAAATATAAAAATGAACTCCAAATTAATTGCCAATCTCTTCTATAATCTCTTGTTATGCTAACATTTGTTTTATACCAGAAAAAATTTGAACTTTTAAATTTTTGATGTTAGTATTTGCTTAGGGATTTACTTTTATACTGGGGGTCACTTTTCTTGTTCATGGCTTAGATTTTCTTTTGGGATTTTTTTTTTTTTTTTGGTCTGGTTGTGGGGCCTGAACTCTGGGCCTGGGCACTGTCCCTCAGCTCTTCAGCTCAAGGCTAGCACTCTACCACTTGAGCCACAGCGCCACTTCCGGCTTTTTTCTTTCTGCTTATGTGGTACTGAGGAATCGAACCCAGGGCCTCATGCATGCAAGGCAAGCGCTCTACCACAGAGCCACCTCCCCAGCCCCTCTTTTGGGATTTTAAAGCTCAATTTATTTTTCATTGTTAGCCTCCATCCAAAATAATTTTGTAAGTGAAACTATCAGTGTATGAGTACTATTATTTATCACCTAATTGATGGATTCAGAGTCTCTCTTTTTCATAAGTTAGCTCAGTCTTTGTCCTGAGCTTTTTTGTTGTTGTTGTTGTTGGTCATGGCAGCTTGAACTCAGGGCCTGGGCACTGGCCTTGAGGTGTTTTGCTCAAGGCTAGCACTCTACTACTTTGAGCCACAGTGCCACTTCTGGTTTTCTGGTGATTATTTGGAGATGAGTCTCACAGACGTTTCTGTCTGAGCCAGCTTTGAACTGAGATCTTCAGATCTCAGCCTCCTAAGTAGCTTGGATTACAGGTGTAATCTACTAGTGCCTGGCTTCTGAACTCATTTTTTTTTTTTTTTTTTTTTTGCCAGTCGTGGGGCCTGAACTCTGGGCCTGGGCACTGTCCCTCAGCTCTTCAGCTCAAGGCTAGCACTCTACCTTGAGCTACAGCACCACTTCTGGCTTTTTCTACTTATGTGGTCCTGAGGACCTCATACATGCAAGGCAAGCACTGAGCCACCTTCCCAGCCCTGAACTCATTTTAAAAATAACTTCTTTCCCCCATCTTTTTAGAGTGGTTTAAGGTACTCTTTAGGTAGTAGTATACTGTGTTTATTCCTTTTAGTTAATTGCATAACTGTTTCTTAACAATTCAATGAAATATACATATTTTCTTTTCTCCTTTTTGTTCACTTCTTTCTCCTAGTCTGTCTGCCCTCTCTTCCTTCCTTCCTCCCTCCTTCCTACCCTCTCTTTCTCATTCTCTCTCTTCTCCCTCTCTCTCTCCTTCTCTCTTCTCGCTCTCCCTTCCTCCTTCCTTCCCTCCTTCCCTCCCTCCCTCCTTCCTTCCTTCCTCTTCCTGTTCCTCTTCCTGTTCCCCTTTCTCTTGTGTCTACATTTATTTGTTAAATTTTTATGTATTAGGTGGATGATTGGATGGCGCATTGACTCTACTGAAAAATTCTAAAGATGTATCTGCTGTAAAATATGAATAGGATTATAACTATATGTATAGCTTTATAACTTCTTTTTCTGACTTCACAAGGGGTCTTGATCTTCTTTCTGTTCCACTACACATTTCTACCACATACTTGAATGTCTGCGTTGTGTTTTATCAATAATTTATGTAATTAATTCCCAACAGATGGACATTTAGATTGGTTTCCACTTTACTGTTGTAAAAAAAAAATGTTTGCAAGCAACTAGAATCCCAGCTTACTTGGGAGGTAAAGGAAGAAGGATCTCTTGAGCCTAGAAGTTCTAGGCCAGCTCATAGCCAGATCCTGTTTCAGAAAATGAGCCAAATAGTGACAATGTTGTGCATATGTTTTGTGTATGCTTTTTCTTTTTCTCCATCATTTCGTAGAACTGGAATTGTTGGATAAAAGAATAAAGACAGAATTTTAATGCATATGAGAGGTTTGCTATAGCTGGTTTGAATTTTGATTCCCCCCCCCACCTTTTCTCTACATAATAAAGAAAAATAGCAGCAATACTTAATAGCGCCTCTAAATGCCTCTCATACCTCTCATAGGAGAGAGAGGCTGCTATTGTCTCTGCTTTAGATGCTGGACATAGTTAATGACCAAGGTCCCACAACTGGTAAGAGGGAAAGCCAGGATCTCAAACCATGGTGCTTCCTAAAAACACCAAATTATGATACATGTTCATTTGCAGTTTGTCTCACAATTGTTTCCCAAATTAAAATAGCATCATTGGTGTATCTGATTTTTATTAGGAAGGATAATTCACATCAAATAAAATCCACTGCAGTATGCCATTTAGTGGCTTTTATACATTCACACTGTTGTGCAACCATCATCATTATCTACTATCTAAGAACATTTCCATCACCCAGAAAGAATCTCTGTTACTGTTAACCATCAGTCCTATTATCCCCACCCTGTTTCCTGGCAACCACATAGAGACTTTGTGTCTCTATGGCCTTGTGAGATCTGGATATTTGATATAAACCAAACTGTACATATGTAGCTTTTTTATGCCTGACTTCTTTCTCTTAGCATAATATTTTCAAGGTTTTCTCATGCTGTAGCATGTACTTTTGTTGTTGTTGTTGTTGTGTTGTTCTGATTTAAAAAGTAGTATTAGCTGGGCTCCAGTGGCGAATGCCTGCAAATCTGAATGAGATCTGAGGGTTGAGGTTTGAAGCGAGCCCAGGTATAAAGTCTGTGAGACTTCAATGACCAAAAAAAGCTCAGGGATTGCTTCCAGACCCTCAGTTCAAGCCTTAGGATTGGAGCACCTGCATGTGCATGCATGCATGCATGCACACACACACAAACACACACACAGACTCACACACAAGGAAAAAGTAATATAATGGATCAAGAGTGGTGGCTCATGCTTATAATCCGGGTTACTCAGGAGGTAGAGACAGGGAGATTATAAAATCTCTTTATCTCAACTAATAAACTGAGCATGGTGTTTTACAGATGTAATCCTAGTTATGAGGGAAATATAGCTCAGAAGATCTTTGTCAGAGTCTTGTCTGGGCAAAACACATGAGACCTATGTAAAAATTAACCTAAAGGAACAAGGGCTAGAGGCATGGCTTAAGTGCCGGGACACTTGTCTAAGACATTTGGACATTGAATTCAAACACTGCTACTGAAAAAAAAAAAGTAATAATGACTGTAAAACTCAACACAGTTCAGGAGAATACAGAATAATGAAGGAACTTCAGATTCTACCAACAGATAATTAGTTCATTTGATATATATACTTTCTAGTTTATTTTTTTATTTTTATTTTATTTTTTGTTGGTCGTGGGGGCTGAACTCCAGGCCTGGGCACTGTCCCTCAGCTTTTCAGCTCAAGGCTAGCACTCTACCACTTGAGCCACAGTGCTACTTCTGGCTTTTTCTGTTTATGTGGTGCTGAGGAATCAAATCCAGGGCCTCATGCATGGGAGGCAAGCACTCTACCACTGAGTCACCTTCCCAGTCCCACTTTCTAATTTTTTCAAATTCTTATAAACATTAAAAAAAAAGCTGAGTTATACTCCTTTTTTCCTCCTCTGCAGTGGGGATGGAACCCCACCATGTTTGTTATATATTTTAAAAAATCTGCCCTTAGCTGGGTACTGGTGGCTCACATCTGTAACCCTAGTTACTCAGGAGGTTGAGATGTAAAGATCTGTGTTCAAAGCCTACCTGGTCCAGAAAGTTTGTGAGACCTCATCTCCAATTAACCACTAGAAAACCAGAAGTGGCGCTGTGGCTCAATGAGGTAGAGTGCTGATCTTGAACACAAAGAGCTCAGGGATAGTGCCCAGGCCCCGAGTTCAAGCCCCAGGACTGAAAAAAAAAAAACAAAAGAAAATGAAAGACAAGGAAAGAAAATGGTAATGTTGTGTGTGTGTCAGGAAATTGATTTGTCACCATTATTTTAATAATCCTCAGAATGGATTTGGTTTTTGGATCTGTGAGAAGGAAGTATATAGGTTTCCTAGGTTAATATCAGAACCAGGGGATCAGAAATGGGAAGCAGGGGAACACGTCACTGGTGGGCATCCTTGGTGATCACTGGATGCATCTGGAAGGTTCTTGGGTACCTCTGCTACGGAGCTGGGGCTCAGGTCTGTTCTTCCACCCCACCCAGCCATGGGTGGGTGTGGTTGTCCTCCCTTTCACCTTGCCTGGAGCATCCTGACACCAGCACTTAGATTTGAAGGAGGTGGGTGTGGGGGTGGGTTGACAGGATTCACTGTGCTTTTTGACAAAGAGTGGTTTGGCAAGTACCTTGCAGAATGGATGACAAATATCAGAGTCAGATAATTGTGTGGCAGATGTGAGTTTCCTTTCTTTAAATATTGCTTAGAGAAGTTTTACTCATCAGTGCTCTTACTGCATTTTAATATTAATACGAACTGCTTTTGGTTTTGTATTATGAAATGCTAAGATTATTTCCCCTCACATCGCAATAGTAGAAGGTAAATGTTGCAGTAGGAATATTTTAGTAAACAAGGTGAAGGAAATTAAATTTCTAGCTTTCTTGTTGAGGCTTGATATTAGCTTTTATTAAATCTATTGCTTGGTTTATCCTGAATTTTATTTTCAGTGATTTGTGTCATTAACAGTGCCCCTTTGGCGGGTTGGGAGTTGAAGTCATGTTTAGGGAAAGAAAGTAGGTCTTTGTTGTGCTCTGTGCCTACTTGTTCTAAGCACAGTTGCTTTTGAATACATGATGTCATCTAATCATTACAATGCAAGGGAAATAATTATTTTATGGCTAACATTGACCTCCAAACTCAGGCATGGCCCATTATGGAGCAAACTGTGTCTAGGGTGGTTTGCAATTACATCCCCCCTCTTCCCCCATAGCCAATATAAAGGGCCGTCTTGGTTTAAGGAATAGGGGAGGGGAAGGGCTAATGATGAACTTGAAAGAGGATTAAGATGGTAGGTGTAATTGGTTTGCATATGTGAAAATAGAACAGTGAAACCTGTTGAAATTGTTTAGGGAAGAGTAGGTGGGATACAGGAAAGTAATGGGGGTGTCATTGATTAGGATATACTGTATGCATGTGTCAAGATGTTAACAACCAAAACTCCCCTTGTACAATTATTAAAAGTAGTAATCAGCATAAACCCTTGCAAGAGAGAAAATATCACCCATTGTTCAACTGGTGTAACATGTTTTGTTTTTTCCTAGTTAAATTTTCCCCTCTCTCTCCCTCTTTCCCTCTCTCTCCCTCTCTCCCTGTTTAAGTGTAGCTAGGTAAATAGAATAACCTGGATTATATAAATGGGTTTCTCTTTTTTATTCTAACATTCATATATTCATAGTAGTATGTTATATAACATACATCTTTAAGTTGCTATATAGTGTTTCATGATTATACCACACCATACTGTGATTTTTAAATACTTTAAATGTCTTTGCTGGTTTCAGCAAATGTTGTTCAGTGACTGTCAGGTACGGGTTGGGGCATAAGCGAGGTTTATTTTGGGAGTGATCTCATCAGATTGGACTGGTGTGATTTTCCTGAAAAAAAAAGGACAGATTTCTCCAGATCTTACTAACATCTAGGTAATGAGTCTAAGCACATTTAAATTTTGTTTTTTAAGCACAGGTAAACAATCTGAACATAACTTGTTGAGTTAATAAAGGATGAGTCTAAAGAGGAGTGAAAGATTTCTGCATGTGTTAGGCTTTCCTCAGTGTTAATTTATTGACTTTCCTTAGTGGTTTTCTGGAGATGGGAAGGCTGAGGCAGGTGGCATGGCTTCAGTGAAGTTGGGAACACTGAGTTTGAATGCTTAAAGTTGAGGATGTGTGCTGGTGTACTGAGAGGGAACAAGATGACATAATAGTGGCGGAGGGTAGGGCATTTTTATTTTAGTAGGAACCCTCTTGTCATGATAAACAGAATTCTGTGGGTAGTCACACACACAAACACACACAAGTTGTAGATCCATGTAACATTTTATTTTAACTGAAAAACATGTAAGTATATACTTATTAATATTTTGAAGACAGATCCAGAAGTTTTCATTGAAGGTAGCCAATTCTGGAATAAAACATTTATAATGAGCTTCTTAAGGACTTGTGGATGCTAAATTGTGAATGAATGTAACAGCCATTGCTTTTAAAGGCAGCTTACTTTTTTCCCCACTCTTCAATTTAGCTTTCATAGAAGCAATTTATTCTCACTCATACGAAATGTTGAAATTATAATCATAGTAACAAAGAGAGTGGATATAACTAGTCTGGACAATGTATTGAAACACAAGAACATCTGCCTTGGTTGGCGCTAAGGGCTCCAAGGACGCTAGAGAGTGACTGAGTGGCCTTTGTAGATCCTTGTGCCTGAGACATTGGTGGTGGGTTTTAGGAGAACTCAGGTTCTCAGGTTTGCATTAATCTGATGAAGCTGGAGATACATCTGAGTGTTATAGTCATGGGCTGGACAGTAGGTAAAGGATAAAGGAGTGAGCCAATGGGAAGTGGTCAGAGTTGAGGGGATAATGGACATTGCTGTTTTAGAAGGGGAAGCAGGAATGTCAACTGCTCTAGAAAGATCAAAAAAAGAATTGGAAGACAAGAAATAAAAGCTTTTGACCAAAAATTCCACTTGGACATGATAAATTAAACAGCAAGACTAAAGGAGGTTATTATTAGGAGAGGATCACAAGGACTAATAGCTATGTGCATATGATCATATGAAATGATACTTATTGAAATGAACTCCAAGAAATTGAAACAAGAAGTTTTTTTTAACTGTACAGTTTTCAGTTCTTCCCTACCACCCCGCCCCCCGTTTTTTCCCTTTTGTTGCGGTTCTTTATTTCTGTACCCTTTGTCTTGTATGTAAGTTTATCTGAGGGAAGGGGAAGCACAGAAATGGAGGGACAAAGGGTGAACTATCAGCAGTGATAGTCACTAGAAATGAGCTGTATAACTTGGGAAGGAAGGGGGGTCAGGAGGGAAAAATTGGGAGAAAATGAGGGAGGGGTGACACTATGTACTAATGTACTAATTACCTGACTTCTGTAACTGTAATACCTCTGTACATCACCTTTACAATAAAATTAATAAAAAAGAAAAGCTTTTGAAGTTGGGTGCCACTTGCTCATATCTGTAATCCTAGCTACTTACTGAGATCTGTAAATTTGGGTTCAGAACTAGCCTGAGCAGGAAAGTCTGTGAAACTCTGACCTCCAGTTAACCAACAAAAAGCCAGAGGTGGAGGTATGGCTGAAGTGTGTAGAGCATCAGCCTTGAACAAAAAAGCCAAGGAAGAACATGGAGCTCTGAGTTCAAGTCCTAGTTTTGGTACTTTCCCTCCTCGGGGCGCCCCCCCTCCCCCGCAAATAATAGTAAGCTTTTAAATCTTTAGGTGGCTGCATTGGACTTGAAGTAAAACAGAGGAAGTCAGATTCTTTAGGAGTGAAGGCATTTTTGTGGCTGGGGCCTCTACTTTGAAACCTAGGTCAACATAAACCCAGAGTTGATGTATTTAGGTGTTTCCACTGAAACAGGCAATAGCTGTGGTAAAATACTGAGTGAGCACTTGGAGACTGCTGCGTATTTGACACATGACTGCGTTATACAATCACATGTAAACAAAATCGTTTCCATTTTTCGCAGTGCTTTTTTTTTTTTTTTGGGTCCAGTCGTGAGGCCTGAACTCTGGACCTGGGCGCTGTCCCTCAGCTCTTCAGCTCAAGGCTAGCACTCTACCACTTGAGCCACAGTGTCACTTCCGGTTTTTTTCTTTTTGCTTATGTGGTGCTGAGGAATCGAACCCAGGGCCTCATGCATGCAAGGCAAGCGCTCTACCACTGAGCCACCTTTTTTTTTTTTTTTTTAAATTTTATTTTATTTTATTTGAGAACATACTGTACAGAGGGGTTACAATTACATGGGCAGGATAATGCATACATTTCTTACCAAGCATTGCAGCCTCCTCCTTTGTTTACCCTTCACCTCCCTTCCCAGCCTCCCCCCTCCCCCCCACCCAATCATACCCCCCTCCCCCTCCACACCGACATTGTAAAGCTGGTTTTGACATGACATTTTGTACTTCTCATTGTTGCAACAGGTCCACCTGAATCCTTAAACGACTTGTTTGTCCCCATCTCCTCCACATGTTATACTGACATCAAATATAGTGAAAGCGGGGGTTACACTGTGGGGGAGGGACATACAAAGCAACAAAGAAATAATCTTATAAATGCGTTAGAAACACATGCATGAAAGAAACGAAAACATTAAAATACATATTTAAGGGTTCATTTTCCTAACATCACATTAACTGACCTTTTCCGCTTGACTCATACCTATACTAGATATTGCAAATAAGGGAAACCATGGGACCTATGTTTCTTTGGGCCTGGCTTACTTCACTTAATATAATTTTTTCCAAATCTTTCCATTTCCTAACACTGAGCCACCTTTTTTGACTGGGGCCGATTTTGCCTCTGAGGGGACCTTGGGTAAAATCTGAGGACAGTTTGGCTGGTATTCCTGGGGTGGTCATCCTGGGATCTAGGGCTGGATACCAGGGATACCATCCTCCGATACACTGGGTAGTTCTAGAATTACCTGGCCTCTAATGTCTATTAATACCCAGATTAAGAAGTCTGGAGTTCAACGGTAACCTGTTAAAAAGCTTACTCCCTTTTGGTCTCTTTAAGGGTTAGCTACACAGAACTACCTTCTATTTACGACAGGATGGCTGACAGTCATACACTCTGGATAGAAGTGTTGAACTACAGCCTGCATTTGCGAAATTAGGCAGCTCTTGATCCCAGTAAACAGGGCTCCTACCCCTGGGGTGCATTGTTTCCAAGCTTTGCAGTGCTAATGAAATTTGAGACAGGTTTTGCATTTTGAGAATTAGATGATGGGCAGATTTGCAACCAGAGCTAAATATTGTTGCCCTAAGCCACTCTGTTGAGTGCTTTTTTGTGTAAAATATTTCTGTTTGGTGAGAGTTGATTCTTGAGGACCTTGGTAATGCCTCATCTATTTTGCTGAATTTCCATTTGGGGCTTGAGAAGGCAGGTGTGTAATCAGGCTCATCATTGACAGGTAGCAGAGTGGCCCTCTTGACTCCTGGCAGTCTACAAAGTACTCAAAAAGGCATTCCAGAAAAGTCACCTCCAGAATAGAATCCTTCTGAGTGATTTGAGCTAAGATCTTAGTGCCCACATTTGTCAGGAGGCAGGGCACCACGGAGTTGGTGCTCTGGTGTTTACAGATTTGTAAACAAGGGATATACTGTAGACAATAAAAACTTAAGACTTCTGCTTAGAAATATTTACCTTAATTAGAAACCACAGGCAATACCTGTCTAAGGATTGAATTTCAGTGTATGTGACCTAGATAGGAATAGAATGAAATATGCCTAGTAAGCGGAACCATCAAAATTTCATGAAATAATATAACTTGTCTTAGTCTGTTTCTGTAACTATAACAATACTTGAAGCTGGGTAATTTATAAAGAGAGTTCATTTGGCTCATGGTTCAAGTCTAGAAATAGAGAATAAGTAGGAATAGAGGATTGCTGGGGAAGTGTTTCCTCTTTGCCAAGATGCTGTCAAAATGTAGAATTCAAGAAACCCTGTGTTCCTCAGGCAGTCGGCGGTTAACGTACACTCTGCTTCCACATTCAGCTGATAACCACTGCACTGTATTTTTTTTCTTGCAAGCTTTGTTTTGTGTATTGCATTTGTTGTTGTTAAGACTCATTTCTAATAGAGAAGATATAAAAGTTGTTCTGCAGTGATTTCTCCTAATTCGATGTGATTGGCAACTTTACTTAGCACTTACTTTAAGCAATGTATTTGGTGCTGAGAAAGCTTAATGTGAGTCTTCTAAGCACAAGACTCATAATCTTGGAGCAAGAGCAGAATCATCTCAGAACCATATTCTATCATATGGGTTGTATTTGCTGTGGTGGAGTAAAATTATTGAAAATCTTGAAGTCTAGCAAAAGTTTGTACCCCTTTAATTCTGAGTTCATAAATGTTCCATATATATATATGTACATATATATATATAGTATGAAACTCAAGTTCACTTAATTCTTTTGAATTTAAAATTATTAGTCTAGAATGAACACTGACCAATTAAAATTTATTCTGAGTATAAAAAGAAGATCTGATTCTTTTTTGCCTGACCTCCTTCCCTTCCTTTCCCTTCTCTGTCCCCTTCCCCAGCCCCCCACTCTTCCCTCTTTCCCCCTCCTCTTTCCCCTTCCTCTTTCACTTTCCCTCCCCTTCACTTTCCATTTCCTCTTTCCCCTTTCCCTCTTCTCCTCTTCCCCTCTCCCTCTTTCCTGTGATGGTGGTTTGAATGCTTTGTGTATGCTTGGCAAATCCTTTATAATCCCCTATATCTGCAATCCTTCCTTAAACTATTCACTAGAGAAATAATCTCATATATTAAGACAAACTATGTTTGTGAATTAAATTCTGAAATTTTGAGTTTCATCTTGGGGTGGGTTCCTTTTAGGTATATGATTATGTAAGATTCTTTTGGGGATATTCTGAACATTTTGTATCCTATAGAGCTTGCCTTTTGTATGTTTTATATACTTTTTGTATATTTTCTTATTATACCATCGGAAGGATTTGTTCTTTTTTATATCTATGCACATTTAAGTGAGAAAAGTCAGATACAAATATATGTATAAAACTGTTTTCTTCTCTTGCAGAGTTAAATATGAGAGAGTCTGTTGTAAGAGTCTGTGATGAGTCTTCATGTAAATATGGAGGAGTCTGTAAAGAAGATGGAGATGGTTTGAAATGTGCATGCCAATTTCAGGTGAGGAACCTGAGCCTGTTTTAAATTTTCAAGCATTTCCCATAGTTCATAATTCTGTATTTTTCATCTTAAAATGTGCTTATAGCACCGTGAACTCTATAAAAAAGCTGGGTTCACAACCCACCTGTTCTTGTGGTAAGATGCTATTGCTCTGTTACTTGTGCTTGCCATGCTTTGATCCTGGAGTTCAAGAGGACAAACTGGCAATGACAGGTAGAAAAATACTAAGATTCTATCCAGATATAAGATGTAATTGCCACTGAAGGGAAATAAGCTACAGGTTACATTAGAGGCTTTAAATTTTTAAAAAAAAATAATCTTTTTTTCTTCAATTCTCATTTCTTGTTCTCATCTTTTAGAATGTGACTGGTTTGGAACCTCAGGGACTGTGTCAGGGTTACAGTTGGACTAGAAAGTGGACCCTTTGACTAAGAGCATGGATGTCTTTACCCTACCAGTGCTGTTTGAGTAATTTGATTATCTGAAAAAGTAAAAGAAAGGAAGGGTGTTATATCCAATTCTTCCTTTTTGTTTGTTAGTGATTAACTTATAATTTGGCTTCTTACAAAGTGATTCCTGACTCATAATTTAAGATGAGATGAAGAAAGAACTAGAATTTTTTTTCACTTATAATCTTGCTCTAAATGTACCTGCCATTTTGCATTTTGCAGAGAAGGAAAGGAGTCAGAAGTTAGGAATAAAAACAGAAGAGAGTAGTATTTCCAGTAACTCCTTGATCTCATGTGACTTTCTATATGATATTCAAAGAAGTTTCTTCCTATCAGTATTCCATTTGAAAAGAGAAGGCACATTCCATACCCTTTCTTAAAATATGGTAATGAAAACCAAAGTTGGAAGGAGGGCTTGAATATGAAACCTCTTTGAAAATCATAAGCCACTGTGGTGTTTATTTTCATGAAAAGAAATGGCCAGTTTATGAGTTGGAGGGAAGGTGGTAGGTTTACTTACTCTTGTCCATCCAGCCAAAGAGGGTCTTCATGGGAGAAGCTTTCTATTCAGTTAAAACTTGTGGGAAGGTTTCTCTTGGGCATTTTCAAAATAGACACCTCCTCCCACATTCATGTAGGGAGCTTCTGGCTGGCTTCCGATCTTTTCTGCCTGCTAGGTGGAGACATCAGTGCCCTTCCATAGAGTTCCTCACGCACAGAAGCTGACTGTATCCACTGGGATAAATCACTGATAATTCAGATTCTTTCCCCCTGGAAAATTCATCATCTCTCTGGCTGCTTTCAAGATGTTCTCTTTACTTTTTTTTTTTTTTAAAGCACAATGAGGTGCTTACATTTGGTTTTCTTTTTATCTTACTTGAAATTGGCTGATCTGAAATCTATAAATTTATGCTACTTATTAACATTAATGAGTTAATTGTTTTTTAGTGTATTTTTCTCTCAAGTCTCTGTTCTAATGAGTTTAGCAACTCATTAGACCTTTCCATATTCCGTTTTTTTTCCTCCTTTTTTCACATTAAATTATTATTTTGTGGACCATTCTTCAGGTTCAACAACTCTTTGGTTATGTCCATTCTTCCTATTTAGTGAGTTTTTAGTTTCATTTTTTTAAATTTCTAGGTTTTATAGCTTATCGGTTGGGATTTCTCATTTTTTTATTCATTACAAGTATATTTATTTGAACACAGATATGAGTACTTTAAAATTTTTCTGCTAAAGGCCAGATAAGGTGATGTTAGGGAAATGAACCCTAAGATATGTATTCAAATGTTTTTTTTTCTTTCATGCGATTGTTTCTAACACATTTATAAGATTATTTCTTTGTTGCTTTGTATGTCCCTCCCCTACAGTATAACCCCTGCTTTCACTGTATTTGATGTCGGTATAATTTGTGGAGGGGAAGGGGAAAAACAAATCGTTTAAATAGGGATACAGGTGGACCCATTGCAACGATGAGATGTACAAGTCGTTATGTCGAAAACGAACTTCACAACTTTGTTGTGGGGGGAGCTGCGGCGTGGGGAGGATTTTGTGGGAGGGGGTGGGGGGAGGATGGGAATGGATGGAAAGGGGAAACAAAGGAGGAGGCTACAATGCTTGATAAGAAATATACTCATTATCTTGCCCATGTAATTGTAACCCCTCTGTACAGTATTTTCACAATTAAAAAAATGCAAAAAAATTTTTTTTCTGCTAAGGTCAATATGTACAACATTTTCTAGGTATTGTTTCTTGGGTGCATTATGTTTATTTTTGTGTCTTATTTAAGAGTATGTTGTCAGAATATTTTTGAATTTATCTATGCATTATATATATGTTATAAATGATATGTATGCTTGAATTCTGTTGTGTTCCTTTGAAGAGAATTGCTAATTTGGGGGTGATAAAATTAATTGAACTTTCCAAACGGTATATTCTATCATTGGCTCAAATTCTCAGTATTTAAATAATCAGTTCATTTCTTTTAAACCCAGTGGAGCTACTTGGAGTCTGTCCCATGTATGGGCCAGAAATTGGTTCTGAGTATGTACTCACAGGTGCTGGGACTCCCCTCTGATTTCTGGAATTTCCTTCCCACTTTGCAGTGGCTGGTTCAGGCAGATCTGAACTAGATCTCTCTTCTGGTTTATCACATCAGAAAGTTTGTCTTTTATCTCCATAGAGATTTAGTGTGAGAAAGTATTCCTTTAATTGCCTTGGTATGGACTTGGGATGCTCATGTTAAAATTCACATCCTCACTAGCAGCAGGGTATTGGATTGCCTGTTTTCTCCCAGAGTAGTGATAGTAGGTTTTTGTCAGTTTGCTTATACTTTGTAAACATGAAAGTAAAAACAAAGCATTTATTTGCATCTGATTACTAGAGAAATTGAAAATATGCTCCTTATTTGTTGATCATTTTTTAAGAACTAGTACTAATGTTATTTCCTGTTTTTTTCATACTTTCTTTTTGGTTTGGGTTGATTGGTAACATATATGTGATTATGGGTGTGTACTGTATATAGTATTTGCTGTGCTGAGCATTTTATATCCATTAACTTATCAACTCCTAGGAGAACCTTCTGTTTTGATGTGCTTTTGAAAAGAGTAATATATACCTGCATTTTAAAAATGTAAAAGAATATATATTGAAAAAAAGGTCTTATAATCCAAACTATCAATTGCTTTTTCTTGTAGGCTATATTTGTTGCTGTTATTTTTTTCCAAAATAGTCTGTGTGTATCTCTTAGGAATATAAATCACTTAATGGTATTTACTTCAGGGGTTGTTACCTCCCATTTCATGTAGATGCAAAAAATAAAAGAATTCTGTAGAGAAAAAGAAGTTACCCTGCTTTCATTATTTTTTATATATTTTTTGTAATACTGTACAGAGGGGTTATAGTTACATGAGTAAGATAATGAGTACATTTCCTATTGAGCATTGTTACCTCCTCTGTTTTTCCCAACCATACCTTCCCTCCCCTGCTTTTATTATTTTAAAAATTTATTTGTTTCGATATTTTTGAGTTGGTGCTCACTGTGTAGCTTAGGTACACCTTCAACTTAAGATCTTGTCTCTACCTCCTGATTACTGAGAGGATTGCAGATATATACCACCATGTGTTGGTGGCAAAATTTGATCTATTTGGTGGTACTTGGGTTTGAACTCATAGTACTCCTGATGATTGAACTCAAGGCCTTACCCTTATTAGGTAAGCACTCTACCCTTTGAGCCATGATCCCATCCCTTTTTGTTTTAGATTGTTTTCAGATAGGATCTCACTTTTTTTTTTTGCCTGATTGGGCCTCATTACCTGGGATTGTAAGCTTAGAAAAAAAATTTACTTGTTTTTGGTTAACAGGTAATAAATATTTTTGTGTGTTTCTTTTTTTTTTGACATAAGTTTTAAAGTTTCACATTATACTTACCTGTGTCTGTCTGTATGGTTCTGCTTCTTTTTCTTTATTCATTGAATGTCTTTTCCTGAAAATTCTCTTAAGATTGTAAAGAAAATAGCCCTTTCAGCAGCTAGAAAATCCTTTTGTGAGCTGCCTGAATCCTTTCTGTGCTTACTCTGTCACAAATCAGGAAAAGGAAATATAAGGAACTGAGATCCATAGACATTTGTCCAGAGCTTTATGTGGTGTGTTAAAGCTAGATGCTAAGGATGTGAAGATGTTTAAAGACAGGCTTCTTGCCTTGTACGGGCAAACTGCCTTAGGGCTTACATCATGATTTGATCTTCCTGCCCAGGAAATCTTCCTTTGGACCACTCTGCCTTCCAATAAGCTTATAAAGCTGTTCCAGTTGGACTCAGGTTATTGCAAGCTTAGGAACAATGACTGCATATACACATTAAATGCTTTGCTCTACTGTATACTGTACAGTGTCTTTCAACTCATTAAAAAATAGTTGATGATTCAGCATGTTTTCAAGGCTATTAACAATTTAAATACATTTTAATAGATAACAGGACTTCATGTAAAAGTCTTAAAGTGGTATTTTTATTCTTCTAACAGAGCAATTTTCTTGCCACATTTAAAAACAAAGCCACTTTTATTAATTTTGTACCACAGAAGTGATAAATACTTTAGATTTATGTTAAAAGTTAATGCCTTTGACTTTTTCCCCTATGTCCTTTCTACTTCTTTTTTCTTCTACCTGGAGTTCTCTAGTGTGTGTGTCTTTCCTCTGGAATTTATCAGGGTCTGTCTTGCTAGATGCCAGTGTCTTCTTAGTAGATCTTTGCACTAGAGTTTTCTAGAAACAGAACCAGTAAAGGGACACACACACACACACACACACACACACACACACACACACACACACACACACACACACACACACATGAAAAAGACAATATTATTAATATTATTTTGGTTGCATAGAATCTGAGAAGTGCCACAGTTTCAGTTTCATGTTGCATGTTGAAAGCCCATGGAATCTAGTGCTATGAGTCTCTGTCTAAGACTAACAGCCAGGACCAGAAGACTGATGGATCAGCTCAAGCAGTCAGTAGAGAGAATCCTTCCCTTCTGTGCCTTTTTGTTCTTTAAAAGTGCTCAACACATTGGGCACTGCTCTTCCACATTGGGAGGGCAGTCTGTTTAACTTGGTCCATCGGCTCAGATCTTAATCACATCTAGAAATATCCTTACCAATAAATCTGGAAATAACTTTTGTTGTTGTTGTTGGTCATGGGGCTTGAACTCTGGGCTTGGGTGCTCTCTTAGCTCTTCAGCTCAAGGCTAGCACTCTACCAATTGAGCCACAGCACCATTTCCTGTTTCCTGAGTGGTTTATTGGAGATAAGAGTCTCGTGGACTTTCCTGCTGAGGCTGGCTTTGAACCAGTGATCCTCAGATCTCAGCCTTGCGAGTAGCTAGGATTACAGTTGTGAGCCACCAGTGCCAGCTGGAAATAACTTTTTATCTGGACACCCTGGGGTATAGTCAAATTGACAGATGGCTGAGACAAAACACCTGGGCAAAACAACCTAAGAGGGGTCTAACTGGGTCCCCAGGCTTTTAGATGTTGCTACCCACAGTTAATCCTCTCTGGAAAAGCCTCACAGGTGCACCAGAAATGTGCTTTCCTAAGCTCTCAGATGGTTTTTAATACAATCAAGTTGATGATCAAGATGCATCATCACAACATCCTAATTACCATTTTCTTATTTATTGTGCCCAGAACAATTCATGGTAGATAAGTAGGTTCACAAAAAAGTGCTTGTAAGGATGTGATTCCAGACGTGTATGCTTTTTGTTTCTGAAGTACTTTCATGGCAGAACCATCAGGTTCTTCTAAAGAAAAGTTATAGGGAAATGTTCATTCTCTCAGTGGTTCTAACCTAAACTAAAAGATTGTGGCTGGCAACAGTGCTACATCATAAATTAATTGAATGTTGGGTGGTAGGGATAGGCCAGTGTTAGAGTACTTTATTAGCTTGTTTCCATCCCCAGCATTATAAAATTAAATAATACAGCCCTTTCCCCAAATTAAATAAACAATTTTTCCCCCAAATCGCCCAGATCCTTTCATTTGTTCATAAGCATACCAAGAAGCTTTCAAGAAGACAGACCTCTGGAAATCAAGAAAGACCAAGGAATAGCAGATCTATCTGTTCTCCTATCTCAGGTTCACTTGCTCTAGGTCTGAGGTTGAATTCAGGGGTGTATTAAGTGTCCTGCTTGCTTTCACCAAATGACATAGGGTAAGATTGCTGAATGACTTGAGTGTGTGGAATGGTGAGGAATGGCAGCTCTTCTATTTAGGGACTATGACCCTTGACAAATATTTAAGATTTGGAAATGATAATAGCAACAGCAAAAATAGTTAATATGCAATCTTAATGTACTCTGGCCAGATATACATGTTATAGGTGAATTTCTCTTATTTAATCCTCATAACAACTCTATCAGGTAGGGACTGTTCTAATTGTACAGATGGAGATACTGGAGCTTCTGCTACCCTATAATCATAGTAGTCCCAGGATTTGGACTCAAGCATGAAGCTATGTGGTTGTTATGACATTTAAGTAGTTTCAACTTTTAAAGTTGCAGCCCTGTGCTTATTAGATAGATACTGTTTGATGAGTGTTAGAATTTTCAGTCCTGACAAACTTAATACTTCTTATTACATTTTTAATTTTTCCTTTTATTATAATCTTTAAGTAGTTGTACAAAGGTGTTGCCATTTGACAAAGCAGTTTATGAGTACCATATATTACCCCTTTTAACATTCTCACCTAACCCTCCCCTTCCTTCCCTCACCCATTCCTTCATTCTTCTTAATTTGTAGGATCCGTGTTGAATTCTTGACTGCATTTTTCCCCCTCTTCATTTGTCTCCCCCTACCCCCTACCCCATTCCTTTTTACTGCCTGCTTCCTGTTTCATTTTGCTGAACTTTGATTTTGCCTTTCTAAGGAATTAACTATTTGGGAGATCTCCCCTGAATCTACTGTTAATGCTTCTTTTTTAATGACTAATAATTTATATTCCATTTTTTATTATCCTTAAAGGAAATTCATAATGGGACCTAAACATGTAATTAATGATTATAATGCATAATTTTAACATAAAAGAAAAGCATTTCTATTATAAACATTTCGGAATGTCATTGCTTGGCACTAGAAGACAATGCAGTAGTTAGCTACTTGTATCTATTTAGAATGAATGGTTGGATTAAAAAGATAGAAGTATGGGGCTGGGAAGGTGGCTCAGCAGTAGAGTGCTTGCCTCGCATGCATGAGGCTCTGGGTTCGATTCCTCAGCACCACATAACCAGGAGAGGCTGGAAAGGCACTATGGCTCAAGTAGAGCCCTAGTAGAGTGCTAGCCTTGAGCTGAAGAGCTCAGGGACAGTGCCCAGGCCTAGAGTTCAAGCCCCAAGACCAGCAAAAACAACCTCCCCCCCCAAAAAAAAAGATAGACGTACAAGAAAGAACATGAAAAGAATGACCCATAGGTATGGTGGATGTTAGAATGAAAGCTATTTAGGGTAAGGTACATAAGGGATATACTAGTATATGGTCTTGTCATAGTTGCTACACAAATGGCCAGAGAGAAACACAGAAATTACATGGCACTTGATTTTGTCATGTGCACCTGTCCTTTTCCTAAGTTGTATATGAAGTGTCTTGAAACTCATCTAATAAGTGACTAATAGTCCCTCTATCAGACTCAGCTAACAGATAAATTCTGGAGCCTGAAGCTTACTCATCTTGTTCTATACCATTTGAACCATGCCTCCAGCCTGCTTTTGGCTGGTTCATTGAAGTTGGCTAGCTTCAAACTGTGATTCTCCACGTCTCAGCCTCCTGGGTAGTTAGGAATACAGGTGTGAGCCACCATCTCTTATCTCCAAATATATTCTTAAATGTGTAATTCTGAATAAAAAATGACATTTTAGGACTCGAGCTATATTATTAAATAATGTTCTTTAAAAGCTAAACCAACTTTGAGTATCATAACTAGTGTATTGAGATGTCTACCTAATTAAAAAAAATACCTTTTTTTCCTGACAGTACTGGGCTTGAATTCAGGACTTTGTTCTCTTGGTTGGCCTTTTTGTTCACAGCTAGCTGTCCGCTACTTGAAGTGTGCCTCTGCTGCCAGGCTTTTGCTAGTTAGTTAGAGATAAGAGTAGTGGATTTGCCTGTCCAGGCTGTCTTTAAACCTTGATCCTCAGATGTCAGCCTCCTCAGAAGGCATCTAGGATGCCATCCTAGGCATCTAGGATGGCCCTGAACTGAACCCTCCTGTCAGTTCTATAGAGTGGTAAGATATAGACAGGTACCACCATGCCCAGCTCATTTTTTAAAAATTAAAAATAACATCTCATTTTTAGTACGTAAACGCTGATAAGCTAATGAAGGTCAATTATTTTTATCTATTAAATTGCTGTTTGTAATTTTTCTGTAAATACGTTGTTTTTGGTCTTTTTAAAAATTAATTTGTATTTCATTTTTTAAGTAATGATAATATGTTGTAGCATATTATAGCATTTCCCAAATTTTAATTTAGTCATGTATGATACTGATGTAGTAATTTTTCTTCTCTGGTGATACTCTAGGGTTTGATTTTTAGGGGTCATACTTACTAGGCAGGTGCTTTACTGCAGAACCATATCTCCAGTCCTTTTTTTTTTTTTGCACTATTTGTTTTGAGTTAGAGTCTTGCTTTCTGCCTAGGCATATGTTTGGACTCTGCCCCACGTGTTTAGACTTCCAGCCATAGCTAGGACGACAGACACTTATTGCCCTGCCCAACTATTGATTAAGCATTCTCACAAACTTTATTTATGTATTTTTTTCAGTCGGTTATGGGGCTTGAACTCAGGGCCTGGGTGCTGTCCCTGCGCTCTTCAGCTCAAGGCGAGTGTTCTACCGCTTGAGCCACAGCGACACTTCTGGTTTTCTAGTGGTATTGGAGATAAGAGTCTCACAGACTTTCCTGCCCGGACTGGCTTTGAACCATGATCCTCAGATCTCAGCCTCCTGAGTAGCTAGGATTACAGGTGTGAGCCACCAGCACACAGCTCACAAACTTTTTTTTAAACCTAGGCTGGCCTTGAATAGAAATTCTGTCTGTCTCAGCTTCCAAGTAGCTAGACTTACAGGCATGAGCCACTAGCATTGGACTTGATGTGTAGAAATTTTTAAAGTTTTTTTTTTTTTTTTTTTTTTTTGTTGTTTTGTCAGTCTTGGGGGTTGAACTCTGGGCCTGGGGACTGTCTCTGAACAATTCAGCTTAGGGCTGGTGTTCTACCACTTGGACCACAGCACCACTTCCAGACAGACTTTCTTGCCTGGGCTGGCTTTGAACAGTGATTCTCAGATCTCAGCTTCCCAAGTAGTTAGGATTACAGGTGTGAGCCACTGGCGCCTGGCTGGTTTAAAGTTTTTTAAGTACATAGGTCCACTGGCATTTCTCAAACCCGTATCACCTTTTCTCTTTATTTGTCATATTTCACTTCATCCTTCAGGCTCAGTTCCCATTCCACTTTGTCTGAAGAGGCTTTCCTCTTCAGACATTGTACTTACTGTGTATTCTATTGATTTGGAACAGTTTTTAGCTTACAATTTGTTTTCTAGTCTTAGGATTCTAACAAGATTATAAGATCTCAGAGAACAACGCTCTCTTTTATTTCTTTGTGCCTCATAACATTTACTTTGGGACGACTACAGGTATTGAATAAATGAATTTTGATGGTAGTAAGATGACATTACCTAACTAATGTTCTTTACAAACATTGTCAAGATTTTCCTTACTGTCTCAATGAGGTTTCATAGCAGGCAAATAAAGCAGATAGTGTAGGGATTTCCAGCCTCATTCTTATGGATAGTTGGCAGTTATTTTCATTATAAATATGGAAAAAGGTCGAAGAAATAACAAGAGTCATTTTTTTCAAAACCAAATAAAAGAACAACCTATTCAGTAGTAGAAGAGTGTCATAATACTATGGTATTGCTTTCATGAATGTGAAATAAACTATTAATATTCATGCCTTGTTCTGAGAGTTTATTTTTATTTCTTTTTTGCAGTGCCATACAAATTACATTCCTGTCTGTGGATCAAACGGGGACACATACCAAAATGAATGCTTTCTCAGAAGAGCTTCTTGTAAGCACCAGAAAGAGATAACAGTGGTGGCAAGAGGACCGTGCTACTCAGGTGTGTACCACGCACTTCTAAACACATGGTAGAAATGGTTCTACCATATTTTCTAAAAGGAAGGCTTCATCCAGCCAGAGCTAAAGTCCCTAAATTACTGCATAGATTATGGGTGATAGTTTGAGGGGATTAGATTTTTTTGAATTGCATATTTCATATTGCCACTTTTTAACCTTGATTGGTTTTATACTTAACTATTTATGCCCTTTTTCTGTAGGGATCTCTGTATGTCTTTTGTACTATGGGTTGAACCTTAGACAGATAAGATTTAGAATGGAAGCTGGTGCTGGCAGTTCTTGTCTATAATTCTAGCTACTCAGGAGGCTGAGATCTTGAGGATCACAGTTCAAAGCCAGCCTGGGCAGGGAAGTCCAGGAGACTCTATCTCCAATTAACTATCAGAAAACCAGAAGTGGCGCTGTGGCTCCAAGTAGTAGAGCCACTAGCCTTGAACAAGCTCAGGGACAGTTCAAGCCCCATGACTGACCCCCCAAAAAAGATTTAGGGCTGGGAATGTGGCTTAGTGGTAGAGTGCTTATCTAGCATGCATGAAGCCCTGGGTTCAGTTCCCCAGTACCACATAAACAGAAAAAGTCAGAAGTGGCTCAAGTGGTAGAATGCTAGCCTTGAGTAAAAGAAGCTCAGGGACAGTGCCCAGGCCCTGAGTTCAAGCCCCAGGACTGCCAAAAAAATAAAAAAAGATTTAGAATGGAGAATGACATGGGTCATCATGTCTTACTTTGTTTGTTTGTTTGTTTTTGAGAGATCAAATCAGGAGTCTTTATTAGAAAGCCAGAGATGGTGTGTGGACGTATGTCCCCCCAAAATTTGCAGCCTTGACTATACTTAGTACTGTTAGGAAACTGAGCCACAAGCGTAGTAAAGAAAGAGCAGGAAAACAATCTCAACAAATCAGATCAACTCTCTAGTGGAGAGCCAAAGAGGGACAACATGGTGACCGCAGGAAGGTCAAGAGACATGAGGCCTGGTGTCCATGCCCATCTTTTCTGTTTTCTTTTTGGAAAGATGAGGAAAATCTCTGTATTTGTGTTTCTTTTCAAATTCTTCTTTTGTCTCTTCTACCCCATTATGTCATAAGCTGTCTGTACCTTCTTCCTTTATTTTGTTTCTCTTTCCTGAATTAATGGTAGTTGATTTAGGGAAGTGTTAATCTTTCCTTCCTTCCTTCCTTCCTTCTGTCCATCAGTCCATCATGGGGCTTGAACTCAGGGCCTAGACACTCCCTGAGCTTTTTTGTTCAAAGATAGCCACAGGGCCACTTTCAGTTTTCTGGTGATTTTTCTATTGGAGATGAGTTTCATGGTTTTTCTTGCCTAAGTTGGCTTTGAACCACTGTCCTCAAATCTCAGCCTCCTAAACAGCCAGGATTACAAGCGTGAGCTATCAGCTCCTGGATAATGCTAGATTTTTACTTGTGTTTGTGTTTGAAGGTAGGGATGCATGGGAGGTATTATTATTTTTGTTGGGCCTGGATGTTATCCCTGAGCTCGTTTTGCTCAAGGCTAGCTCTCTACCACTTCGAGTCATAGCTCCACTTCGGATTTGTTTTTCTGGTGGTTAATTTGAATTAAGAGTCCATAGACTTTCCTGCCTAGGGTGGCTTTGAATTGTGATCCTTAAATCTCAATCTCTTGAATAGCTAGAATTACAGGCGAGAGCCACTAGAACTGTTGTACAGAAATTGGTGGTAGAGATGGAGACTATTATTTCCATTTTGTCCCCTCAATTATGATACAGTGCATAAAAGTTCTCCCTTTGACTAAATGTGAAGATTTTAAGGCCATATGCAGAGTTAGAAGGCAGAATCTCACTTTTCATGTCAACAGAGTTTAAGAAGTTTTCTAACCTGGCCTCAGATTCAGGAATTTTCTTTAAGGGCACATAAGCTCATCGAAAGCCATTATACTCAAGTGTTATGATGTAGTACTGGGAAATGATACATGTTAAGCAACTAAAGGAAGAGATAAGTGTATAGGACAGATTTCTGCAGGGGTTCAAACATTAGAACCTCTGATCGTCCTTTCCTTAGAGAATGTGACCTATGAGGAGTCCACATGCAGTATTGCCAACCAGTGTGTGTGTGTGAGCCTCAGTGCTCAGAGTTTTTATTGCGGTTGCATTCCATAAATATGATTGATGGATTGATTGCTCATGTGGTTTATCTTAGACTTTAAATCTGCTGTTATCATGTGACCCAAAGCCCTGTTCTATATCACTTGGGTGAGCTTTCTTAGTATGGCTAGTTCCCACCCAAAACTATTGTGACTATCTTCATCCTAAGTACTGATGTATTACCCACTCCTAACAGAGATCAGGGATGATATAGATTACCTTCTAGAAGCCTATGGAAAAGGCCAGACTTCCCTTTGGGCAAGGTCGTTTTCCTTTTATTATACACTGATGATTAGTTGCTTAGGCACTTATGTTCTTAATAGATAATCAGTAGGCTATCTCATTTGATGTGGTTCTTTTATACCTCTCTAACTAAACTTGTATTTTACAGCCTGGATCTAGAAACTAAAGGAGGAATATGAAGTTTTTATTCCAGGTTAATTTTTCATCATTTATGAAATGCATATATTTAAAACATCAAGTATTTTGATGGACAGTAAATGTTAAGCATCAGGAGGCAGAGTAGTAGATTAGAAAGGCCACTGCACTAAAACCGGGACACCTGTCTTTAAAGTTATCTTAACTCTTATTTATCTTATGACCTTGGGTAAGTTTCTGAGCCCCTATTCCTGAAATCTTTAAATGGACATCAATCATCTCCTCGGCTTGTTAAGATTGAAAGCACAAAGCTATGAAGTGGATGTATTGATCTTGTTATTTGCTGACTGAGCCCAGTGTTTTTATGTAATTTAGTCGTTTTTATGGCTCCTATTCCATGAGCTAGAAGTATTACTCTCTTTTACTTAACTGGAAAACATTTTTCTTATGCTTTTAGCATTGGGTTTAAGCCTTTTTCTCTCTCTAAAATCTGTGAAGTTTTCAGGCAGTTTGTTCATACCTGATATATGTGTCTATGCCTATAATATACTATATTTCACTTATCTGACATATCTACCTCTACCCAGTTCTGTTTCTCAAGTGCAAGCAGAGTGTCCTGCCTAGGGAAATATAAAAATCTCAGTGCTGGAATGGAGCTATGTGGGATGGGGAAGGTTTGTACAGTGAACAAATGTAATCTACAAGAACCACATTGTTGAAATAGTCACAGTAATTTGTTTAGGATTCTAAATGATCAAGGAAGGTGTGAGTTTAAAAAATATTAAAGTTACACATGGAGTAACAAAAAGGATTGTTATATTATTTCTAGCATTATCGTGGGGCCTGGCATTTATACCTAATCAATGTATATGTAACAGAAGAGAGAAAGCTGGGATGTTTTCCTAAAAAATGTTTGGCCATAAAACAATTTAAAATTGAGTTCCTGTTTTCAGTTTCTCTCTCTCTCTCTCTCTCTCTCTCTCTCTCTCTCTCTCTCTCTCTCTCTCTCTCTCTCTCTCTCTTTTGTTCATTGTGGGGTTTGAAATCAGGGCCTACTTGTAGTCCCTGAGCTCTTTTTCTTTTTCTTTTTTGTCAGTTATGGGGCTTGAATTCTGGGTTTGTGCACTGCCGTTCAGCTCTTCAGCTCAAGGCTAGTGCTGTACCTGTTGAGCCACAGTGCCACTTCTGGTTTTCTAGTGGTTATTGGAAATAAGAATCTCTTGGACTTTCCTGCCCTGCTGGCTTTGAACTGTGTTCCTCAGATCTCAGCCTCCTAAATAGCTAGGACCACAGGTGTGAGCCACTGGTGCTGGGCCCCTGAGCTCTTTTATTCAGGGCTAGTACTTTACCACTTGGAGCCACAGTTTCACTTCTGGATTTCTGGTGGTTAATTGGAGATGAGAATCTCATGGACTTTCCTGCCCTAGCTAGCTTTGAATTGCGGTCCTCATAGCTCAGCCTTGTAAATAGCTAGGATTATAGTTGAAAGTCACCAGTGCCCAGCTGTTCCTCTTTCATATATATATTTTTTTCTACTGTGTTTTTTATTCTTCATATCATTTAAAACTTGATGAAATAAAAATGGAGTATAATTGAAAACTTAAGATTACACAGTTGGTACTACATACACTACATTTTTCTTTCTTTTTTTTTTTTTTGTCGGTCGTGGGCTTGAACTCTGGGCCTGGGCACTGTCCCTCAGCTCTTCAGCTCAAGGCAAGCGCTCTACCACTTGAGCTACAGCGCCACTTCCGGTTTTCTGGTGGTTTATTGGAGATAGGAGTCTCAAGGTCTCTCCTGCCCGGGCTGGCTTTGAACCTCGATCCTCAGATCTTAGCCTCCTGAGTAGCTAGGATTACAGGTGTGAGCCACCAGCGCCCGGCTTACACTACATTTTTCTAACCTATCTGGGAATTATTTGATTATTATCTGAAGGAGATTAAAGGGAAGAGGACAATCTTATCTGAGCATTGTCTTCTACTCCATATATATAATATATCTTCTCACATATAAATGTATATACATATATATACACACACATATATATATATATATATACACACATAACACATATATGTGTATGTGTGTGTATGTGTATGTATTTGTTACCAGTACTGGGGCTTGACCTTTTGCTTGTCTTATTTTTGCTCAAGGCTGGTGCTTTACCATTTGAACCACACCTCTATTCTGGCTCTTTGCTGGCTAGTTGGAGATGAGAGTCTCATGGACTTTTCTACATGGGTTGGCTTTGAACCAGAATCTACATATCTTAGGCTCAAAAGTAGCTAGGATTACAGGCATGAACCACTGGTGCCCAGCTTTTCAGAGATCTTCCCTCCAAAATGCAGGCAGAAGTGTGAAAATCCTCACCTGCCAGCTCTGTTTTTTGTTTTAGTTTTTAAAATAGTTCATGTTGATTACACCACACACAGTATTATCCTCTTTTCAAGAGTTGTGTGCTGTATTTTGGTCCTTTTAGCACTCTAAAATTAAATTTTAAGGCTAAGAATATGGCTCAGAGGTAGAGCACTTGCCTCTCATGTGCAAGACCCAGGGTTAATTACATTTTAGGCTGGCTTCTTTTTGAGAATGCTGATTAGATTTCCTGGAGGAAATTATTTTCATCAGTAATATGAAAACCTCAATCTTGAGGTTCTTTCCTTCCTCAACCTTGGGACTTTTTTTCCTCATATTATTGTTTGGCTTTTTGTCTTTGTCCACAGATTTCATTAAGAATAATTTTGGAGCAAGACTCAAAAGCTTTTCTCCTGCTTTTCTAATAAAAGCAGCTTATTCAACAAGCCTCTAAAGCTTAACAAAATTAAAAGAAAATCTTTTACCTTTTAGATGAGTGAGTTTAAATTAATTATATTTAGCTCAGTACAATATTGGTTTGTATTCTGTGAAAGATAGCTAGTCTTTCCTGAATGTGTTTCATACATACATAGACATAAATGATTATGTATGTAAGCCATTTGTATTTTGAGAAAGGCATTGAAAAGATATATAAAAACAAACTGTTAGCTTTTAAAACAGAACTATGAAGCTGGGTACTAGTGGCTCATGCCTGTAATCCTAGCCAATCTGGAGGCTAAGATCTAAGGATCAAGGTTCAAAGACAATGTGGGCAGCAAAGTCCTAGAGATTTTTATCTCCAATTGACTACCAGTAAACAGAAAGTGGTGCTGTGGCTTAAAGTGCTAGCCTTGAACAAAATAGCTCACGGACAATGCTCAGGCCCTCAATTCAAGCCCCACAACTGACCAAAAAAAAAAAAAAAAAAAAAAGCTATGATAATGAGTATGAGTTTTGGATAAAAAAATTTTACTATATGAACAGAAGAAGTTTCTAGGAAAGATGTTTATATGCATTGTTTTTCTTCTCAGATAATGGCTCTGGATCTGGAGAAGGAGGTAAGTTTTAAATCGTGTGTGTGTGTGTGTGTGTGTGTGTGTGTGTGTGTGTCTGTGTGTCTGTGTGTGTGTATGTGTTTATGTATGTGTATATGCCAGAACTTGGGCTTGAACTCTGGGCTTGGCCTCTGTCTCTTAGCTTTTCTGCTCAAGGCTGGTACTCTCCTACTCAAGCCATACCCATATCTTGTTTTCTGGTAGTTAATTAGAGATAAAGGTCTTATGGATGTTCCTGTGTGGGCTAGTTCCAAACTTTTATCCTCAAATCTGAGGATAGGAAAATAGGCACATGGCAGTTTTGATTTCTTTAAAGATAATTGTTTTCTTTCCTATTTCTTTTCAACAGCTTTGAGATGTAATTCATATAACAAGATTCATCCACTGAAAAAGTACTGACATTTAGGACACAATTTCATGTGCCATTTGGCCATCAGTTGTAATCCTCATCCCTAACCTGACTCTCTTTAGCATTGGACATTCTTTGTTTCATACAACTGGACCAAAAAAATATATATATATAAATATAAATATATATATATATACATATATATATATATATATTTTTTTTTTTTTTTGGTCTGGTTGTGGGGCCTGAACTCTGGGCCTGAGCACTGTCCCTCAGCTTTTCAGCTCATGGCTAGTGCGTGCCCTACCACTTGAGCCACAGCGCCACTTCCGGCTTTTTTCTTTTTGCTTATGTGGTGCTGAGGAATCGAACCCAGGGCCTCAGGCATGCAAGGCAAGCGCTCTACCACTGAGCCACCTTCCCAGCCTCTGTTTCATATATTTTTTTTTACTGAAGGCTTGCACTCAAACTACAAGGAAAATGCTGTAATTCCTGTTAAATTGAGGTTGTACAATTGACTTTCCCTTTGGATCATCCACAGAGGTGATCTTAGGTTAGGCCAGAGGATGTGTGACTCTTCTACTTCTTGCTTCAAAACTTTTTGTTTTTGGGTCGGTCATGGGGCTTGAACTCTGGACCTGGGCGCTGTCCCTCAGCTCTTCAGCTCAAGACTAGCACTCTACCATTTGAGCCACAGCGCCACTTCCTTTTTTTATGTTGTTGTTGTTCATAGGGCTGAACTCTGGGCCTGGGTGCTGTTCCTGAGCTATTCAGCTCAAGGCTATCATTCTACCACTTGAGCCACAGAACCACACCCAATTTTTTCTGCTATGTGGTGCTGAGGAATCAAACCCAGTGCCTCATACATACAAGGCAAGCACTCTACCTACCAGTGAGCCACCTTCCCAGTTCACTTCTTTTTTTTTTTTCCCAGTTTACTTCTAAACTTTGTTGTAAGAGATTTTTTTTTTTTTAAGTGGAGGCATGCACAGTACTAGGGTTTGAACTCGGGGTTTCCTGCTTGCTGTGCTGGCACTTTACCACTTGAGCCAGTTCTACAGTCTGGCATTTTGATGGTTATTTTGGAGGACCAGTCTAGTGAACTTTTTTTCCCCCAGGTAGGCCTTGAACTGTAATCCATCCTCCAGATCTCAGTCTCCAGAGAAGCTAGAATTATAGGTATATACCACTGGTCCTCATCTATTATATGGGGTTTTCAAAGGAACAGGCTCAAGAATCTCCAGAGTAAGCTATGCAAAACAGCTCTGGTGAACTTAAAATTTTATTTCAGCGTTCAGAAATTTCCAGTTTTTTTTTTAAATTTCAGAATGTATACAAGTATGTAAACTTTTTTTCTGGTGTTTAAACAGTGTTTGGTAATAGTATGTAATAGAGTTAAATGATGAGAATTAAGGATGATTAATCTATTTCAGAATCCAGCCAAGCTATATCTTAGTATCTACATGCAAAATAATGTTTGAAGTATCTTGAGGATAAAATTAAAAACACTCACGCCGGGGAAAATCACTCTAGATACAAACCTGAGTTAAGATCTTTCACACTTACTTTGTGAAACTTTTATTCCAGGTTGCCCTTTACTCTTCTGTGTGTCATAGTATCCTAAAGCTTCAGAGTTAGGAGGGATTGTGAAAGTCATCTATAATGGGCAATCATGAGAGAGGAAGTTCAGAGGGTGTCAGTTTTAGCCTAAAAAGAAAATGCATAAAGCTGTTGAACAATAGAATTCTATTGAAATAATAAGCTCCTGAATTTTAGGTCTTAGAGCCAGAAAGAATGAAGAGATAATGTGGTCTAGCCCTGGTGATCATATATTCAGTTAGGAAACTCAGTTGATGTCAAGATTTGTTATTATTGCTGCTGCTGCTGGAGCAGCAACAATAATCCAATACTGGAAGTCTTGTCCTGAGGATGTAGGTCTACCAGTTTTTTAGGAGTGTGAGTTTGATACGCTAGGTAGTTTGCTCAATTATTCTGGATTTTATTATGTTTCCGAGGTCTCAGAATTACCTAGGGTGATTATTTCTGGAGTCTCTTTGGGGGATGTTCATGAGAGTTTGGAGAATATTTCTACTTACAGTGCAGGTAGACATCTCCCTCCAAAAATTGGGAGATCAGAAGTGGGGTGTGTGTGTGTGTGTGTGTGTGTGTGTGTGTGTGTGTGTGTGTGTGTGTGTGTGTGTGTGTGTGTGTGTGTGTGTGTGTGTGTGTGTGTGTGTGTGTGTGTGTGTGTGTGTGTGTGTGTGTGTGTGTGTGTGTGTGTGTGTGTGTGTGTGTATACTTTCCTTTTAGCTCCTTTTAATACCCTCCCAGAATAGTATTCTCTCCCAAATCACATTGGGAAATCTTGGGAAATCTCTTGAGTAAGTTGAGATCTTTAAATTGACCCCAGAACTACTGACTTCCCTGCCTAAATCTGAAATTTTCAAGATAGGATCCACTTTTTTTGAGACCACACCTTTAGGCACTTTGTCAGGGTGGGATGTCAGCCCAGTTGGGGGCGCTAGTGTATTTGCTTTTTGTTGTTAGATAATAGGAGACCTACACGATTCTGCATCAAGTATATAGGCTGTGCTAAATGGGCAGGCAGAGAAAGGGAAAAGTCATTTATAAAGACTTTGTCCTTGTTAACATTTGTACACACATACATACACTTAAGCAGTGGGATTCATTTACATATTGTTAGGAAGGCAGATATGAAACTGATGTGAGGGAAAAAGCGTTCAGTCACCTGTCTGCTAATCAACGGTGTACACACTAATTTCAGGAGGAGGACAGTCACAGGAATTGATTTACTGCTCAGGATTTTTCCTCTCTTATTTAGCCAATGGTGTAATTCTTTTTAAAGATCCATTGGTTGTCAAACTTATTATATTGTTCTTGGGCATATTGTTTATGGGATTGTTTGGCTAAAAATGCTCATGCTACAGAATATGTTCCACAGTATTTGGCAACAGTTTTGGATTCAGTCATAGATTAGATTGGGGAGTGACTTTTTTTTTTTTTTTTTTAAAGTTTAGACACATTTCCTGTCAAAAAGGATAATGGCTCCTGAAAACATGATATAGAAAGGATCTCAACTTTTGGTTGAAACTTTCCTTTTTCTTTTTTGCACAGAGGAGGAAGGGTCAGGGGCAGAAGCTCACAGGAAGCATTCCAAGTGTGGACCTTGCAAATACAAAGCGGAGTGTGATGAGGACGCAGAAAACGTTGGGTGAGTTGTGGAGAGAAAGGGATGGGACACAGCTGGAGGTGAGACCTTCCTTCTTTCACAACTGGATCATAGGAAGGTTTCGTCTTCTTGCTTTTGTGTATTTTGGGTGTGCTTTTCTGTAGTTTAAAGTGTTAATGCTAGTTTAGTCGAATGTTTTCCTGAGATTGTTGCAGTATTTTAGAATGTTAATTTTCTCATGAGTTAATTTAAGCCAACGTTCTCCTAAAACTGCTAACTACACCACATTGAAAAAACATGGCATTTTCTGTGTAGAGTAAGAAGAGGAAGGATGGATTTATTCAGTTAGAGTACTAATGAGACTTTTCGGATGTGCATAATACTAGAGGTATTCCAAAAGGCCTTTTGCAAATCTTCTCTTGATTGTGTCAGCAGCGCTATGAGGCGTAACACTGTTCTAAAGGACTGGAGTCATGATTTACTAAAATCGTAAAGCTAAAACATACGAGTGATTTTCATTTATTCATTTATTTACTTATGTATGTAAAAGGCACTGTGGTGAAAGGTGTCTTCCCCGTTACTCAGTTGTCAAGAAGCCATCACTGGAATCTATATCTCGTTTAATCTCCCAGGGGATACTTTATGCATTTGCAAGCAAATGTGCACATGTATTCTTTTCTTAAAAAATGGCAGCACAATTCTGTATCCTCTTTAAAAAATTCTTACTTCTTTCCTGATACTGGAGTTTGTGCTCTTTCTTGGCTTTTTTTCTCGTGACTGGCACTCGACCACTCATCCTATGCCTCCAGCCCAGCTTTATGCTGGTTAATAGAAGATGGAGTGTAGTGGACTTTTCTGCATGGGCCGCTTTTGAACTCTGATCCTCTAGGTCTCAGCCTTCTGAGTAACTAGGATTACAAATGTGAGCCACTGATGCCTCGCTCCTATTAAGACATTTTTATTGTAAAACGGATGTATGGAAGGTTTTAAAGCATCTACATGCAATTTAAGGAATACCTGTGTGCCTACTTCCTGTTGTGCAAACTAGAATACTCCCATATTTCCAGTACTGAGTTTCAACGTCACCAGGGAGTGAAAGGACAGTAAGTGTGAATCTTGGACAGAGCTTGCAATGCAAGAAACGTGAAAGTCTCTGGGTCAGAGTTTGGCTTTTGTTTTTCAGAACAATACCAATTGTAAACCTTACTAGACTGGGGACAGTACTTTGTAGCTTAGCCTTTTTTTGGTACTGAAACAGTTCTGCGATTTTCTCTCCCATTAGCCACCATTTCTTATTTTACTGCTATCCTAATTTTGCCTATTTATTATTTATTGATGGATCTATTTTGCTAGTACTGCTTTGAACTGAGGGCCTTGCTCTCACTTGGCTTTTTCACTCACAGCTAGTACTCTACAAACATGAGCCACCAGCACCTAGCTTCCCACTGCTTTTTCCTGGGACTTGAAGTCAAGGACTAGGAGCTGTCTCTGAACCTTTTTGCTGAAGGGTAGCACTCTACATTTGAGTCACAGCTCCAGTTCTGGCTTTTTGATCATTAATTGAAGATAAGAGTCTCGTGGACTTTCCTGCCCAGGCTGGTTTTCAACCATGATTCTCCCATGTCATCTCCTAAATAGCTAGTATTATAGGCGTGAACCACTAGCACCCAGCCCCAAATGTTTCAATTGTTACTCCTTTAAGACAAACACACATTTTGATTTGATGTCCAGTGTAATAATTTGGAATTTATTTTTCAAACCTTATCTTATTTGATTTATTTAAAAAAACAGTATTTTCTGTGGAAATGAATATGGCCCTTGAAAAATACAGCAGTGTATAGATCTAGCTCTTATTGTTTGTGTTAAAAGTGCAGCATTTTATTTTCAGTATTGAAGCCATTAAGTGTATTATCAATATCCTTGCATACAGAATCTGAAATACTGTTCCTTAGTTAAAAAAAAAAACAGATTGAATTTTAGGGTACCCATTTCTAGGTACAAAATTACAATAGTTTTTATGGAGATTTTGTATCATATTGTAAGGCTTAATACAATTTGTAAAAGAAAGTCATTATTATTTGATTCTCTTTTCTACTCCTATTCTGTTAAGGGGAAAGCAGGGGAAAAAGAGCCAGCCTTTTATTTGGTAAATTGTGATTACAGAGGTTTCACAATTAGTTCAATACCTTAGGTTTTGTTTCAGGAATGGGAAAGGTCTTTGGACATTTAATACAAAAAGCATCATTATTAACTTTGATAATGGACAAGTCATGGTCTCTGAGCTTCAGTGACCTTTTTTGCATTGAGTTTCTTTTAAACTTTGTTTCTGAGCACATGCTAAGATTTCTAGTAATAGCATGGCCTTCCCAAAACAAATTAACTAAAGCTAACCTCATTTTCTTTTGGTCATATAATAAGATTCCTATATTAAAGTATTTTGGAATCTAAGCAACATACACACCAATTAGGTTTGATGTACGTGATTCATCAGGCCAGAAGGTAGGTATCATTCTGGCTGGTAAATGACTGTTCTTAAAAAGCATTCAATAATGAATTAAATTTTCTATAAGCATTGAAGTTAGGTTTTTAACAATTCTTTCTTCTTCTGTTCTGTGTGGTGATTTTATCGATGACTTGGCAAAAGTATAAGGTATTCTTGTCAAAATTATCTTTCTAGGAGATATATGAAATGGAAGAAGTACAGCCTAAAAAGTTTCAGCATGCTGAAGTAGTCTAAAATTGGATTGAGATAAAGGTAGCCTTCTAATCCTGGCCTCCAGAGGATACCCATTGTATGTTTTGCAGATAATACCAACAGAATTGAGTATATTTAAGAACCTCAGCCTCATGTTTGATGTGGTACCAGTAAAGTGAAGGCCAATCCTCTGGGTTTCATACTATTCCAAACAGTTAATCTAATAATTTTTTTCTGTACTGTAGACTTGTTTTATTCTTAACTTCATTCTTAACTTTAACTATGCCATTGGAGTTGGAGGCTGAGCAGAGTAGTTTTGGGGGGTGTTTGGATACTACAACAAATAAGGAAGTCCTGGAAGATATTTTTCACTATTTCATTTAGATTTAGAGATGAGTTACTTTTGCATAGACATGAACAAAATACCTGAGAAAACAACTTAAAAAAAGGGTGGATTTTTTTGGGGGCTGATTCACTGTTTCAAAGGTTTCATTTCATGGTGGTTTGACCCCCCAGGCACTTAAGAAGAACATCATGGTGGTAGTAAGGAACATGTGGAGGAGGATGCTGTTTACCTCATGGAGGACAGGAAGCAGAAAGAAAGAAAGGACTAGAGACCAGACAGAATCTTTAAGGAGGCATGCCACTGTCTACCTCCCCAAATAGTAATGCTTTCCACCCGTTGACAACCAAACACATTCAACACATGAACCTATAGGGTCATTTCATATTCATGCCATAAGAGGAGGCCAAGAATGAGAATCAACAGGTAGAATTTACTGAGATGCAGTTTCTGGTCTCTCTCCTGGGAAGGAGCTTAGTCACCCATGAAATGTGCTGCCTTGGTGGGTGGGCATGCTGTCCAGCTAAGCAAATGCTCTAGAAGGGGCTATGGAGTCATAAATAGCACTCAGATGAATCCTGAACTGGATGTAAGATTGGGAATAGATGGTTTTGTCAAGTCTTTTCAACATTATAATTCTCTCACTGTTGATTTAGATACAGGAATAGGACTAAATGTGTACACTTTCGCTCACACAGTTGGATATTACTCTCTCAATTCATCTGAATGCCCTTTTCTAGGGATGGAACACTAGGCATGCTTTGTCTTTTATCTGAGCTCCACCTTCTCTGATTAGCCCACATTGATACTGTTACTTCTTCCAACTCTTGTTTCCCAGGAATTAAATTTTTTATTATACCAGTATGTTTTTTTCAAGTTAGTTTTTTTTTTTTTTTGCAAGACCTGAGGCTTGAATTCAGGGCTTGGGTGCTGTCCCTGAGCTTCTTTTGCTTCAGACTTAGTGCTCTACTACTTTGAGCCACAGCTCCACTTCTGGCTTTTTTGTTTGTTTCTGTGTTTATTGGAGGTAAGAATTCCATGTATTTTTCTGCCTGGGCTGGCTTTGAACCTCAGCCCTCAGATCCCACCCTCCTGAGTGGCTAGGATTACAAGCATGAGCCATTGGCACACAACTGTGAATATTGTCATGATTTTAATATTTTCTATTAATTTAAATTTCACTTATGAAATATATCAGATAGACAGCCATACATGAAAACTTACATGTTTGGTTCAGTGAACAAGGTGGAAACTAGCTTTTGTGAATCATACCTCTCAAGTCAAGACCTAATGTTCATTGCTGTAACGTGTGTGTGTGTGTGTGTGTGTGTGTGTGAGTGTGTGTGTGTGTGTGTGTGTGTGTGTGTGTGTTGTTTTGGCTATGGTTTCAGCAGTTTCAATCCATGGTCACTTGGCCCCATTGCTGTGGGCCTGTGAGACAGAGTATTATGATGTAGCGGGCATAAGTGGAGTAGAGCTAACTTACCTCACAGTGGCTGGGAAGCAGAGAAACTGAAGCGGGCACAGCCCTAATGTACTTCTAAGTCCTACCTCCCTAGTTTTTTTTTTTTTAACCACATTCCAGTAGTGCCATCAAATTATGCATCATCAAAAATCAGAGCCCTTATGATTCACCCACTTTTCCAAAGTCTTCCCCCAGCCCCAACACAGCTGCATTGAGAAATAAGCTTGGAACACATGAACTATTTTAAGATACCTCCTACCAAAGCTATAACATTTACCAATGCTTGAGGATCCTCTTTGTCCCCTTTCCAAATCCACGTATGATGCATTGCATTTTGTGTAAGGCATCCCCTTTTGCCCTGTGGTTTTTTTGGGTCCGGTTGAGGGGCCTGTACTCTGGGCCTGGGTGCTGTCCTTCAGCTCTTCAGCTCAAGGCTAGCGCTCTATTACTTGAGCCACAGTGCCATTGCCAGCTTTTTTTTTTTCTCTGCTTATGTGGTATTGAGGAATCGAACCCAGGGCCTCATGCATGCAAGGCAAGTGCTCTATCACTGAGCCACCTTCCCAGCCCCTTGCCCTGTGGTTTTGAGGACTGAATGCAGAACATGTTCCTTGCTAGGCAAGTTGTCTACCATTTGAATCATATCCTCAGCCCTTTTGTTCTGTTTTGTTTTGAGAGAAGGTCTTGCTAACTTTGCCTAGACTGGCCTCAAACCCTATTTTCCTGCATTTGCCTCCCCAGTAGCTGAGATATATTCTAGTCATGCATTTACAGTTTTACCCTGTAGGATAGATCCTACAGTATGGTATCATTTGTTTTCCAGCTGATTTTGAATTTTATTCGAATGAAATCACACTCTGTGCATGCTTCTTCACCTTTTATGTAGCTTCACATAGGTGTGGTCAATTTACTTTAACTACATGTTGGATTCAACATGTTGAATGTTGGTACCACATTCTTTTGCAGGTAGACTTTTTTTTTTTTAATTTTAGGTAGACTTTTGTACGGTTTCTAGTCTTCTGTTCTCATACCACTGCTCTTGGTGCACACATGTAAGACATATTTTTAAGGACCATACAAATACCCAAATTGTTAGGCAAGTACAAGTCTAACTTTTTATGGCAATGCCGCTTTTCTGAAGTGGTTGTACCAGTAGACTCTCTTACCAGCATTTGCTTCTCATCCATGATATTGTCTTTGTTCATAGTTTTACCAAGTGTGGATGCTATATTTTTGTGGTCTTAATTTTCAGTTTCATGATAATTAAAACATTGAATGCCTTTTCACATATACTGACCATATATGCTATTTAATTTTAATATTTAAAAATATTCTTCCCTCTTCTATATTGGTTACACATCAATTGAAAAACTGACTTATATTTATGTATTCTGGATGCTTCTTTTGGGCCTTATTGGCTGTAATTATCTTTTTGTTTGTAACTTAGGTAATGAGTCAGGTAATGAGTACATTTCTTATTGAGCATTGTAACTCCCTGCTTTGTTTTCCTCCTACCATCCCTTCCCTCCCCACCTCCTCAACTCCTCCCTCCCCAACCAAGTTGTAAAGTTCATTTTCTACAGTATCTTGTACATCTCATTGTTACAATGGGTCAACTTGTATTCGTATTTCAGCATTTTGTTATTTCCCTTCCCCTTCCCAAATTAGAAAAATGTATATACAAGATTCAGGGCACTAGAATCAAATACTGTGGAAACAGGGGTTATACTATGGGGGAAGAACATACAAAAGACACAAAAAAAATCACACAGTACATTATAAGTACATTAAAAACAACAACAACAAAGATAAAACCTCTTATGTCCCTATCTTGGGGTTCATTTCGCTTAGCATCATCTGATATGGTCATATGTACATAGTTTTTTACCTTTTCTGCTTGTCCTAGACATATACTAGTTATTGCAGATAAGGGAAACCATAGACCTATGTTTCTTGGGGCCTGACTTACTTCACTTAATACAATTTTTTCCAAGTCTTTCCATTTCCTAACAAATGGGGCGGTGTCATTCTTTCTGATGGAGGCACAGAATTCCATTGTGGGGTGTGTGTGTGTGTGTGTGTGTGTGTGTGTGTGTGTGTGTGTGTGTGTGTGTGTGTGTGTGTGTGTGTGTGTGTGTGTGTGTGTGTGTGTGTGTGTGTGTGTGTGTGTGTGTGTAAAACCACATTTTCTTGATCCATTCATGTATTGAGGGGCATCTGGGTTGGTTCCATATCTTAGCTATGGTGAATAATATTGTGATAAACATACCTGTGCTGGTAGCTTTAGTAGGGCCTTGTTTGTGATCATTCGGGTAAATGCCCAAAAGTGGGATTGCTGGGTCATAGGGGAGCTCTATGTGGAGTCTTTTGAGGAACCTCCATACTGCTTTCCAAAGTGGTTGAACAAGTTTACCCTCCCACCAACAATGCAGCAGGGTTCCCTTTTGGCTACACCCCCTCCAGCATCTGTTGTTATTAGATTTCTTGATTATAGCCATTCTTGTAGCTTAGGTTTTATTCTTTTGATAAGACATTACTTATTTCCAAGTCATATTTATCAGTCTCTTATGGTCTTCAAAGACTTTCTGGCTTTATCTTTCATATTTAGGTGTTTAATAAAGCTAAAGGATTTTTTTTTAAAGTTCATCAAGAATTAGGGAGTCTTCAGATACATAGGAAAACAGGGTAAACAAATGGATCTACCATGTAACACTGTCTTCAAAATGTCTAATGTTGTTTAATCTTTTCTCCTCTGCATACCCTTTTCTGGGGGACCTATTTTAAGTAATTTTAACACCAAGATTTTTTTTTACCTGCACAGCTTTCAGTTTTACTATGATTTTATCTGCTTGATGCATGGGTTACCCAGAGGTATTTCATTGTAGTTTATCAACTTTTGCTTTATAACTTTTGAGTCCATCTTCAAATCTTGAGAATTATTAAATCTTCCCAGTGAACAAAATGTTTTGTTATTATGAAGGGATTTTCTTTTTTATCCTTTTTGCACTGTAGTCTTATCTTTGATATTAAATATAACTATGTCAGGCATGCTATCTCTCTCACTATGCTTTTACTTTCCGTTTTTCATTTCATTATATCTTAACATGTGTCAGAAAAGCAGCACACAGGTTTTGTAATTTTATCCAGCCAGTCTTTGTCATTTAGCTAGAAAATTTCGTCTACTTAAACATAAATATTTAAAAAATTAATTTACTTTATTGCTATATAAAAGTGATATGTAGAGGGATTACAATTCTGTGATCAGATCATGATTGCATTTCCTTTGGCTTTACAGTGTTTTCTGTTCCTCACTCTCCCAGTACTTCCCTCCCATCTCCACCCATGAGTTACATGTTCGCTATCGTCTGTGTCCAGTCAGCTTCACTGCTGTATTTTTTTATCCTTTTCCTTCTCAAGTTCTGTACCCTCCCCCACACCCTCCTGAAGATAGACACTTGAATACATCATATATAAAGAAAAGACAGCCGGGTGCCGATGGCTCACGCCTGTAATCCTAGCTACTCAGGAGGCTGAGATCTGAGGATCGCGGTTCAAAGCCAGCCCGGGCAGGAGAGACCGTGAGACTCCTATCTGCAATAAAAACCACCAGGAAACCGGAAGAGGTGCTGTAGCTCAAGTGGTAGAGCGCTCGTCTTGAGCTGAAGAGCTGAGGGACAGCGCCCAGGCTCAGAGTTCAAGCCCCACGACCGACAAAAAAAAAAAAAAAGAAAAGAAAAGACAGAATCATTAAACAAAAATTAAAAATCTTGGAGTTCATTTTGACATATTATTTTATATATATATGAAGAGGCATGTAGACATAGCGCCTTTTTGTTTCTCTCCTGAGAGTATTCTCTTTTTTCTCATTGTATGTTTCTAGAATCCTGTATAATTGATCATATCCCAGTGTCTTTTAGATCTATTTCTGCATGTCAGAGAAAACATGCACCGTTTGTCTCTCTGAGCTTGGCTTACCTCATTTAACATGATTTGTTCTAGTTTTACCCATTTCCCTGCATATGAAATTATTTTATTATTACTTAACTATATTTTAAGTACTGATACATTAACTTTTTTCTGTTGTTTTGTACTTTTTTTCTTGCCTTCTCTTTGTTTCTCCTTGCTTTGTGTGTGTGTGTGTTTCTCACTAGTTATAAAGTTACTGATTGTTCTTTAACTAGTAACCTTTGAACTCTTAACATATATACTCAACTTATTACCTCTTAAAGCTTATTACTGTCTTCTTTAAGCATTGTAATTTCAGCACCTTTAAGTTTATATGCTATCATTTTAATTTTATTTTAAAAACTTTTTTTTTTTGTCGGTTGTGGGGCTTGAACTCTGGGCCTGGGCGCTGTCCCTCAGCTCTTCAGCTCAAGGCGAGTGCTCTACCACTTGTGCTACGACTGCCGGTTTTCTGGTGGTTTATTGGAGATAGGAGTCTCACTGTCTCTCCTGCCCGGGCTGGCTTTGAACCGCGATCCTCAGATCTCAGCCTCCTGAGTAACTAGGATTATAGGCGTGAGCCACCAGCGCCTGGCTTATTTAAAAAACTTTAAACACAATATGGTTATCATCTTATCTGATCAGTATTTTGGTAATATTACCTACATATTTCACCTTTTTTTTTCATCTTTTATGCATATGTGTTTATGCCTGAAACCTTCCTTTATAGGATCACTTTTCTATTGCATTTAAGGATACAGGTCAACTCACTGTAACAATGAGACAGTCAAGACACTATGTTGAAAATGAACTTTACAACTTCAGGAAGGAGGTGGGGAGGTGGGGAGGGAAGGAACAGTAAGGGGAAAACAAAGGAGGGGTAGCAATGCTCATAGGAAATGTACTCTTTACTCATGTAACTGTAACCCCTCTCTGTACAGTATCTTTTTTGTTGTTGTTGTTGTTGTTGTTGGTTTTGGGGCTTGAACTCTGGGCCTAGACGCTGTCCCTCAACTCTTCAGCTCAACGCTAGCATTCTACCACTTGAGCCACAGTGCTACTTTCGGCTTTTTCTGCTCATGTGGTGCTGAGGAATCAAACCCAGGGCCTCATGCATGCGAGGCAAGCGCTCTACCACTGAGCCAACTTCCCAGCCCCGTCTGTACAGTATCTTTACAATAAAAAATATATATTAAAAATGAATTTTATTTAAGCACTCTAGAACAAAAACCCTCTTGTTTTTACTTCTATTTTTAAAAAATTGTGTACTGGTACTGAGATTTGAACTTAGGACTTCATGTTCTGGCTTTTACTCTTTCACTCTTGACACATGTTCTACTATTTGAGTCACACTTCTGGAGTTTTGCTAGTTATTGGGTATATGAGTATCTTGTATTTATCTTAGACTGGCTTCAAACCAGAATCCTCAGGTGTTAGCTCCCTGAATAACCTGGATTATAGCTGTGAGATACTGGTGCCAAGCAAGTTTTAATTTTTTTCTGAATTATTTTCCCCCCTCATTCATAAAAAATATTTCTTTCTGTATAGATTTCTATTTTATATCAGCACATTGCAGATACTAGTTCCCTATTTTCAAGGTAGCAGTAGTTTATCTTTACCATTTCTTGTGAAGTTTACTTTTCCTTCTTCTTGCCTTTTTAGTGTTATTTTTCTCTTCTTTCTGGCTGCAAGAATGATTAGCATTTTTGCTTAGGTCTAGCACTCTGTCACTTGAGATACTGTTCTGCTTCTGGCTATTTTGGTTCTTAATTGGAAAGGAGGGTTTCATGAACTTTCCTTGGACTAGCTTTGAGCCACTATCCTCAGATCTCAACCTCTTGAGTATGTAGGATTACAGGCATGAACCACCAGTGCCTGGCAGTGGGTTCTGTTTTTCAAAAAATTATTGGGAATTTGTTGGGTTTCATAGAAATTTAGATTAGTATCTGTCATTAGTTTTAGAAAATTTGAAGAGAAATTGCTTAGACTGTTTCATTCTCTTAACTCCCAGGCAACGCTGGATTTTTCTTATTCCTTTTGACTATTCTCCATGTCTCTCAAGGTATATGATCTGTTTCCTGGCTTTGCTCTGGTCTGAGCAATTTCCCCAGTCTTTCAGTTCACTGACTCTACTTTAGCTTTCTCATCAGCTGTTACATCTTCCCACTGCTTCTAGTAATACATTATTTATTCATGGATGGTCTGTTTGGATCTCTGTGTGTATGTGTAAGGGAGAGAGACAGAAGAAGAGCCGGGAAAAGAGAGAGGGAGGAAGGGGAAAGATAGAAAAGGGGGCAGACGAGAGAGAGAAGCGTTGGGTAGGTAGGTAGTGTGGTATTTTTTTCCTCAGAATTGCATCTGTGGAGAAGGGGCCTAAGGTACAGTTAGGTTTCTCTAGAAGATTCTCTGTGTCTTTTATTTTCCTAGGACTCCTTCCAGCCCCTTGATTTTTTATACTTGAGGATTTTTTTTAACAATCAAATAGTATTTTAGTTGTAGTTACCCCTGTGAGGGCTGGCTCTGTGGTCTGTGGTTTTACACTCTGAGGCGATCTTCTTCCCTGTCTTCAATGCCATGGATGGGGTATTCTTATACTTACTTTCTTTTGATTCATATAATTCCTTTGGAATATGGTAAATCATTTGCAGTTAACCCTCATGCTGAGAGTTACAAGTTTTTGAAGGTATGTCAGTGTTATTTGTCTCCTATTCCCAGAGGGCTACAACCCAGAAATGTTGATAATTGAATTTATTCAGTTTGGCCAGTGCCTTCAAGGTGAAAATCAGCTTGAGAGTACTCAATTGACCTTTGTTTGTACCTGTCTTCATTTAACTTCTGTTCTGAATATTCTTGGCTCTCTTAGCAATTAATGAATGTATTTAAAAGGATTTTTAACTTTATTTTTAAAATTTTTGTTTTGGTGTTTTGAAGCCTGGTCTTGTTATGTTAAACCAGGCTGGTCTCAAGCGTAAACCAGAGTGGTTTCAAACTTGCAATATAAACCATGTTAGACTTGAACTCCAAATCTTGTTTTTCTTCCTTACAATTTCTGGGTTTATAGATAGGTGTGTACCATCATGCTTAGTGGGAGAATGCTTTTTAAAATGATTAACCCAGGTTTTGTTTTTTTCTTCCCAGCAGGAAAGTTAATAAAGGTTCCTAACTGGGCACCAATGGCTCATGTCTGTAATCTTAGCTGAGATCAATTTGAAGCAAGCTCATGCTAGAAAGCCCTTGAGAATCTTAGCTCCAGATAATCACTTACCCACCCCCCCAAAAAAAAAGCCAGAAGTGGAGCTGTTGCTCAAGTGGTATAGTGCTAGCCTTGACTGACAAAGCTCAGCAGGCCCTGAGTTCAAGCCCTAGTACCAGCACCAAAAAAAAAAAAAAAAAAAAAAAGAGAGAAAGAAAAAAGTAAAATGCTTCCTAGCCCAACATGTTGCAGGAAACAGGAGAATCTCTCTCTACCTCTCTCCCTCCCCCTCTCTTCCTTTCTCCATCCATCCAGCTAGACATTATTGCCTTGGACTAACTTCTCTTTGGTGTAATGTTCTATTCTCAGTGAGTGCATTTATACAGGTGGATAAGTAGCTAGAACACTAATCTTCTTGATTACTTAATAAGTACACATGTCATATCTACCTCTGTGTAACAGATCAGTAAAGATAGACTTCAAGGAAGACTCTGGAACAAATCTGGTGATTAGTTGGGGACTAGGACTTAGATTAATGACTTTTGATTGGTCACATAATTCCATTTTTTTTGATGTTGTTGGCTATGGGGCTTGAACTCTGAGATTGGGAACTGCCCCTCAGCTCTTCAGCTCAAGGTGAGAGCCCTTCCACTTGAGCCACAGCACCACTTCTGGTTTTCTAGTGATTTATTGAAGATTAAGAGTCTCACAGACTTTTCCTGCCCGGGATGGCTTTGAACTGCGATCTTCAGCTCTCAGCCTCATGAGTAGCTAGGATTACAGGAGTGATCCACCTGGGCTCGGCTCATTCCATGTTTTTTAACCGTACTATTTTGCTTTGTATTTAATATTGTCAATGTCTGATAGCTCCTGACTATTTGATTTAGATATGACAATTCTAGAGGAACCCTTAGAAAAGTAATATGTAGATGAAATTATTTCTAAATTCTCAATGGAAAGAAAGATTCACGTGAAAAGATCAATTTGCTTAAGAGTTCCTTAGTAACATAAAGCAAAATACTGACTTCTGTTAAACAGCAGAGACAAAATAACATTTTTTTTGGCTACTGAAGCATTGTGTGATAATTTTGTGGTAAACTATTAGTGATTGTTGTCTTTTTCCGACAGGTGTGTGTGTAACATAGACTGTAGTGGGTACAGTTTTAATCCTGTGTGTGCTTCTGATGGGAGTTCCTATAACAACCCCTGTTTCGTGCGAGAAGCATCTTGTATAAAGCAGGAGCAGATTGATATAAGGCATCTTGGCCACTGCACAGGTAAACTCCATTCTCTTCACCTATAGACCTGTTTGTAATAGTATGTGTCTGTTATCATACTTGGTAGCAGTCTGAATTTATAAAATGAAAAGCCTTCAAAATGTGGATCTTTTCTAGCACGGCATGCCTCAGCATTTCTTTTGTTACTAATGGATTAAAAAAAACTATACTTTTATCTTCTTAAGATATAAAGCTGGGCTGGGAAGTTGGCTCAGTGGTAGAGCTCTTGCCTTGCATGCCTGAGGCCTGGGTTCAATTCCTCAGCACCACATAAGCAAAAAGAAAAAAGCCGGAAGTGGCGCTGTGGCTCAAGTGGTAGAGTGCTAGCCTTGCGCTGAAGAGCTGAGGGACAGCGCCCAGGCCCAGAGTTCAGGCCCCACGACCGGACACCCCCCCCCCCAAAAAAAAAAAAAGATATAAAGCATACTTCTTGGTTGTTTATTTAGTTCCTCAGCTTATCTGCATGGATCCTAGTGTATCCATCTAAATTAGCTTTCAGTGTATTTATAGTTCCAAGGTGATTTTAAATTTGATAATAGCTAAAGGTTAGCTTATTTTGACTTGATTACAAATAAAACTGTTTGCCATGCATTCCGAACTGTTCTTTTTCTAGAGAAAAATAGTTTGTTTTCACATGACCTATTTTGTGATTGTAGTTATATATTGTGTTTATATACAGGTGGACTAGGATTGTATACTTTTTAACTCTACACCCTCCTTTCTCCCTTGGTGGCTTACTAAAGGGATATACTTTCATCAGAATTAAGGGCAAAAGTTTCTAAAATAAAGTTTGGTACTTTATCTTGGTGGTGAATTATTTATGACACACTGCCTACCTGATTACAACACCTCTAGGCTGAGCTACCAAAGAATACCCAAGAAGCTTATCAGAGAACTTCCAGGAAGGGATGATGTGGGAAAGATAGATGTAGAGATTTCTTTTGGCTTTGATCTTGGAATATGATTTATTTTATTTCATGTGGTAGAATTTAGATCTCAGGTGGGAGGAATAGCTTAGGGAAGTCCTCTTCTGAGGAACTACTTACACGTTTGCATGGAATGTCAAGTTCAGAGCAGTTGGCCAAACTGAAGAATTTTAATTGAATTTCATATGAAGATTTAGATGATTTCTGCCTGGTTAGGCCTTAGTCATTATTTTAGTACCATCAGTAATTTTCTAGCCAGGCATCGGTGTCTCATGCTTGTAATACTAGTTACTCAGGAGGCTGAGATCTGAGGATTGCAATTCAAACCAGCCTGGGCAAGAAAGTCCATGCGGCTCTTATCTCCAGTAAACCACCAGAAAACTGGAAATGGTGCTGTGGCTCAAGTGGTAGAGTGCTTGCCTTGAGCCCAGGCCCAGAATTCAAGCTCTACTGCTGAGCCCCCCAAAAATATTTTTTTTTCCTGTCTACCTCCCTATACCTTCCCTCCCAGTGTATTAGAGGCTGAAACTTGTGCCTCCTAGCTGGTATTGTGGGTTTTTTAAAAAAAAGTCTTCCCATTCCAGATGCAGTTCACAAATTAATAAAGTTATTTGATGACACAGCTGAGATTCCATATTCATCTTAACTCGATGTTTCCAGGAAAACATTCATTGTTCCTTGGAAAGTTTAAAATAACACACAGCTCAGTGCATGTGTAGTTTTAGCTTTGACAGGAAAGACTTTTTTTTTTTTTTGTCGGTCGTGGGTCTTGAACTCTGGGCCTGGGCGCTGTCCCTCAGCTCTTCAGCTCAAGGCGAGTGCTCTACCACTTGAGCTACTGGTGGTTTATTGGAGATAGGAGTCTCACAGTCTCTCCTCCCCGGGCTGGCTTTGAACCGCGATCCTCAGATCTCAGCCTCCTGAGTAGCTAGGATTACAGGCGTGAGCCACCAGTGCCCAGCTAGGAAAGACTTTTTAAAATGGGTGAAATTTGAACTCTGAGGTCCAAATGACATGAGACTAGTATGCAAAGAGCATATCTACCTGGGTTGCACTGAGGTCTGAGACAGAAAAGGGACAGCTATTGAAGAGAAAGGTAGAAATTCTTTTTTAGTGTGGCATACATCAAAGCATTATGTTGTACATGATAAATTCACATGATGTTACCTATCAATTTACAAAAGAGAGAATGGTGGAAAATGTGAGTGGATTAAGTGGTAGAAAGTACAGGATGTCCTGGAGCATTTGGAATAATTGGGAGTTCCACTGTATGACCTCCACTTCGTATCTGGTTGATTTAACACTGTTTTCTTCTCACAGACACAGATGATATGAGTTTGCTGGGAAAGAAAGATGATGGACTGCAATATTCACCAGATGTAAAAGGTACTGAATCATGATATTTCTAAATTTGACCAACTACAGTGGCTCATGCCTGTAATCGTAGTTCCTCAGGAGGCTTTAAGATCTGGATGATTATGTTGAAGCCGGCCCACGCAGAAAGGTCTATGAGACTACATCTTTGATTAACCATCAAAAAACCCCAAAACTGGACTGGAAGCATAGGTTAAGTGATAAGAGTACTAGTTGAAAGGGAATAAGCTTGAGCCATAGTACAGAGCCTTGAGTTTAAGTCTCGATCCTGGCACACATGAAAAGATACTCTAATATAGAATCTACTATTAACACTTCCTTCCATCTGTGTCCAGGTTGGTGACCCTTTTCCCTCTGCCTGGAAGTCTTTACTTCATTCTCTGACCTCCTATTCATGTTTTTAGTCTCAGCAGTGGGAGGCATTTCTTTTTGGAATATATTCTTTGACCTTCAACTTAGATTAGGTGCTTTCTTACATCCCCCCCTAGCTGAGCATTCTATTATAATTTATTTTTAACTCATCCCCTGTAGGCTAAGAATTCTGCACAGACAGGATGACAGTACTTGTCATCGTCACTCTGCATCACTAAGCCTAGCAGATTATCTAGCACATAAGAGGATGCTCTACACATGTCAGTAGAGTGGATGTGGCTCAAGTGATAGCATTTATTTGCACAAGCCTTACATCTAGTTAAGTTAAAGAACAAACTGGAATCCAGGTCTCTTGACCTCATTCTGTTGTACTTTCCCATTTGACATTTATACAGATTAATTTGATCCTTACAACTACTGTCGTAAGAAGTAGCTGAGACTAATGCCAGTGCTACTTAACCAACATAGGTCTAGATCTTAGATCTTTGGACTATCTTTGAACAAGATCTTTGGACTGTATATTGTCCTATACCAGTGCATCTTTTCCTTATTTAGTTTTAATAATGAAAATGCATATCTGCTAGATGTAGTGGTACATACCTATAATCTAAGCATTTGGGAGGTTTAACTACAAGTTTGAGAGGTCAGCCTGGGGTATATTGCAAGTTCCAGGGCAACTTGAACTATATAGCTAGACCTTGTCTCAAAAAACCAAGTGTTAGCTGGGGCACTGGTATCTCACACCTGTAATCCTAGCTACTTAGGAGGCTAAGATTTGAGGATTGCAGTTTGAAGCCAGCCCAGTCAGGAAAGGCTGGGAGACTCTTATCTCCGATAAACTACTCAGAAAAATCCAACAGTGATGCTATAGCTCAAGTGATAGAGAACTAGCCTTGAGTATAAAGAGGCTCAGGGACAGTGCCTGAGTTCAAGCTTCAGGACCAACAAAACAAAAACACTAAGTGTTATGGATTTAGTTCAGTGGTGTAATGTTTGCTTAGCATGCATAAAATCTTGGATTTGACCCTGAGTACTAGAGGGAAAAAGTGTAATCTATCAATACCCCTGGTTATTTTATGTTGTTGTTGTTTTTAAAGTAACTTAAAAAAATCATGTGAGTGATAATAGTACCATCTCATAGAATCGCATAAAATTTAAATAGGATAATTTATCAATATTTAGAACAGTGTCTAATAATTTTTAAGTATTCAGCAATTGTTAAAACTTTTTAAAAGTGTTATTATAAAGATGTTTTATAGAAGGGTTACATAAGTCAGGGAATGAATACATTTCTCTCTCTCTCTCTCTCTCTCTCTCTCTCTCTCTCTCTCTCTCTCAGTTGTAGAGCTTGAACTCTGGTCCTGGACACAGTCCCTGAGCTCTTCAGCTCAAGCCACAGTGCCACTTCTGGTTTTCTGGCAGTTAATTGGAGATCAGAGTCTCATGAACTTTCCTGCCAGGCTGGCTTTTAACCACAATCCTCAGATCTCAGCCTCCTGAGTAGCTAGGATTACAGGCATGAGCCACTGGTGCCCAGCATGAGTACATTTCTTTTTGGACAGTGTCACCTCTTCCTTTGCTTTCTCCCAGTTTTTCCCTTCATCTTCACCCATAAGTTGTATAGTTTATTTTCAACACAGAATTGTTAACTTTATGTCACTGAATAATTAATCACTTTTTTATTTGAATATTATTTATCAAATCTGAATCCATTATAACTTATCTATGAGCTTGGTAAATCCCAGTTTCCTATGCTGATGCAAAATGCTTATTTCAAACAGGGGACATAGTACATCAGCTCTAGTTTTAGTTTAATAGTACATGTCTACAGTTAGAAGACTATTTTTTCTTGCATTTAGAAGCTCATATTTAAGGCGATTTGGGGAATTGTGTATACCCCAAAGAGTGTATGTACTGTTGATAAAATCGCATAATGACTTGTATATATGACTATGGTATAATGACTATAATAGTATCATGTGGGTATATATGCTAATAACTTAGTATCTTTGTGACTTGAGATACTGAAAATTCTGTACATGGGTAAATTGATCTATTACTAATTGATCTATTACTAATCACAATCAGTCTGTATAGTTTATTTCATACCTAATTTATATTGGTCCTTTTAGCAGCTAGTACTTGTGGACAGAAGATAATCTAAACATGGTCTATGCAGGTGGGATGTCATGACCTCTGTGACCAATTAACATACAGTTTAACAAAAAGAGCATTAGGAAGTTAAGACCTGTCTGGGCTGGGGTGTGAGAAGTAGGAGGAAGAGGACACTTGAACAGAGATGGGCCAAGAGAGCTAATATAGTCATAATAATCTCTGTACATGTGTAAATAAACAGGGAAACTTGATGAGACCGAAGGGGAAAGGTGGGGAGAAGATGAAGAGAAGGATAAAGATTCATTGTTTAAAGCCTGATGCCAGTGGCTCACACCTGTAATCCCAGCTACTCAGAGATCGGAGGATTGCAGTTCAGAGCTAGCTTGGATAGGGAAGTCCATGATATTCTTACCTCCAATTAACTACAAGAAGTTGGAAGTGGAGCTGTGGCTCTAATAGTAAGGTGCTGGCCTCGAGTGGAGAAAGCTATAGGCAACTGAGTCCTCAATTCAAGCCTCTTAGTACCAGCATACAAAAGAAACAAGCAAAAAAAAAAAAAGGAAACACCCTTATACAAATCATTGATGCTAATAGAAAAGATAACATAGTACATGATAATTTAAAGTTTATGCTATAGTAAGAAATGCAAATAACTACTAATAAGGTGAAAATTAACTGTCGTCATAAATAGAGTGTAGTTAAAAAGGGTCATGGGAAAAGAGGATCATGTTGGTTAGGAACAGTGGAGATCTGAGAAATGTCTTGGGAGAGGTGGAATTTGAGTGAAGTTCTGTGCTTTGTATGCAAAACACTGTAGCTGCAGTGGGATTTGTGTGAACTTCTATGGATGGACTGAGTTGCTGGGTGGCCAAGTGTCCTTTTTGTATCAAGCATACACAAACATCATTCAGACACCAGCAGTTGCAGCTGTTGGTGGAGCCTGTCACCACTTGCCCAAGGGCACTGTTTACCCAGAATCTTTCTGGGCCTAGATTGTACTGTACTGAGGCCACATCTCTGCTGTGGTTTGTGAAAGAAACCGTGCTTTATTGAAGCTTGAAAGCCTTTTAATCTTCATATTTGGAAGTTGTCTTAATTTATTTGTCCATCAAAGCAGATGCTTGGATATTATCTTTTTGTTTATCCCTTACACATCTCGCAAGTTTCTTGGCGAAACCATAGCTAAAAGCAGTGTATCTTGACATTTCTGAGCCTCAATGATCACATCTATAAAGTGAGATTGCCCTGAATTCTAAATACCAGGTTACTAAATACTACATTCATTAATGCTATTGTTACGGCTATTTCTAACACCTTTGTTTTCTGGGCTCAGTGTTGGTTTACCTGGTTGTGCTTAAATTTCTCACCAGGTATTTTCATATATTTGGGTTATTACATGCTATCTTCATTTTGCAGATGAAGACGCTGAACTCATTTGTTGCTCATGGAGAATGAAGGTCAAAGGCAACAGGCTTTCTGACCCAACTCTGGTTACTCTTTCGAAACTCTATGTCACAGCTATACCAGAATTTTGTTTCCTCTTTTCCTTACTGACTCTTCTTCAGAATGTTTCATGTACCCAACAGCTGTTACTTCTTTCTAGAGCAATAATTTCATGTATTTAGTTACTTGGTGGGTCTTTATTCTGTCCTTGTTTCACGTTCCAGGAATTACGACAGCCTGGAACACAATTAGTATTTAACAAATGCTTTTTGAGTGAGTGGAGATCTAAATTTGTACTCAGCTTACTATGTTCTCTCTATTTCTCTCTATTGGGTCCCCTGTCATTAGGCTCATATTTTAAAGATACTTTTTGCATAATTGCTTATTAAGTATCTTTAATAAAGAGAGGGTGGTTCTCTTCTAGAGAACTGGGTTAATGCTGAGCACCACTCTTAAAAGACAGATGCAAACTAAACTTGTTCAAACACAAATGGGAGTGGGAACTTTGACCTCAATAATAAAATATGCTGGTGGGTAGTGGGGAAGGAGATGAATAGACACTAGGAAAGCTACCCAAAGAGATTTCATTTGATATGAAGGAAATCCAATAGCATTTTAATCCATTGTGTTGTTATAATGAGTTTGTCCTCATTGGAAGTGTTAAAGTAGGAACAGACTGTCAGTTAAACCAGGTGGCCACTGTGCACCCTTCAATCTTTTTAATTATCAGTGTTTTTTAGTGTAAAGACACTGTACAGAGGAGTTAGAGTTAAATGAGTAAGGTAATGAGTACATTTCTTGTCAAGCATTGTTACCCCTTCCATTGTTTTTCTCCTACTTTCTCTTCCCTCCCCCGACCCCTTCAATCTTAGTTCCAGGATTTACTCGTTCTGAATACTGTCAAGCTTGATTATTATTGTTTTTGGGTGTATATTTTAGAATTCATTCCTACTGCTCAGCTTTAGCATAGCTTTCATTATCATTGGTTTGAAGCATACATTCTCCTCTTTCCTCCTTTCCCCTCTTTTTCACCTTCTTCTGCATTGCCAGGGTAAACCTAGGGCTTTGCTCTTACTAGGCAACCACTGAGCTATTTCTTGGCCCTCTGGTTTATTTTATTTTATTTTACTGTAGTTTGAACTTAGGGCCTTGGGATCTCCAATCACATGCTCTACTGGTTTTACCTAGTCTGTCCTTGGAATGCGATCCTTTTACACCTTTTGCATCCAGCTCATCTGTTGAGGTGTTTTGCCCAGGCTGGCCTTGAACCTTGATTCTTCTGTCTTTGCCTCCTGAGTAGCTAGGATTGCAGGTGTAAGCTATCAAGCCTGGTTAGTCTTTGTTTTTGAGACAAGATATCTTTCCTTGAATTTGTGATCCTTCTGCTTCTATCTCCCACGGCTATGCCACACTCTAACGTTTCTAATAGATCACCTGCTTTCTTTATCTTATATGTTGGTATGTAAGTAATTATGTTAGCTTTTTTTTTTTTTTTTTTTTTTGGTGCTGGTCCTTGGGCTTGAACTCAGGGTCTTGGTGCTATTCTTAATCTTTTTTTGCTCAAGGTGAGTGCTCTACCACTTTAGCCACAGTTCCACTTCAGGCTTTTTGGTAGTTAATTGGAGATAAGAGTCTCCTAGACTTTCCTGCCTGGGCTTTGAACCCCTGATCCTCAGATCTCAGCTTCCTGAGTAGCTAGGATTACAGGCATGAGCCACCCAGTGACCAGCTTAACCCATGGCTTGATTGGGGTAGAGTTTACATATCCTCAAGTTACTTGTTTAAACTGTACAGTTCAGTGGTTTTTAAAAATTTTGTAGAGTTTTGCCACTTGTGAAAGGACTCTCAGAACCATTAGCAGTTCCTCCTTTTTATTCAACCTAGGCAATTGTTGTCTATTGAATTTTTTTTTGGTTAGTGTGGGGCCTAAACTCTGGGCCTGGGCGCTGTTCCTCAGCTCTTCAGCTCAAGGCTAGCACTCTACCACTTGAGCCACAGAGCCACTTCCAGCTTTTTCTGCTTATGTGGTGCTGAGGAATTGAACCCAGGCCTCATGCATGCAAGGCAAGCACTGTACACTGAGCCACATTCCCAGCCCTCTATTGAATTTTCTTTTGAAGTGTGCTTTTATTATGTTATTCTCCAGTAGAAAGTCCTTCAGTGTCTTCCTTATCTATGTGATAAAAAAATGTTTCCTAGCGGGAGGTCACATTTTGCCGAATATGGCTTCAGCCTGCTTTCCCGTCCTTGATGTACACCCTTTCCACGTCTCAGGGCACCAACCTTGCTATATTGAGCTCTTTCTTGTTTTTGTACTTGAGGATGTTCAGTACTGGATTCCTTATCCTTCCAGTCTTCCTTTCTAAACCTGAGTATGCTTTAAGTGTGCTATAAGTTTAACCTCGGTCCTCCCTTAACTACAAATTCTCTTGGGTAATTTAGCCTAGTGGCCTTTTCTCTGAATGTGAACCTCCGTGATACCCATTGGCATTTAATTACAAACTGTCATATGGTTGAGTACCTCTTATGTGTGCAACTTTTTATATATAGATTCCCTAGATCAATGATATGCTTCTTGAGGACAGGGAACCATGTACCATCCAATTTATATGTTGACTTTCCTGATTTCTTTGTGTCCTCTAGCCCAACTGAACTTACAGCTGGTTTTGCATAGGATATTTTATAAGTATAATGGAGTGAATAATGACTTTGAAAGGAATGCTGAATTTTGAACTCTGAGCAAAGCTTTGAAGACTTACTAGTATTCCTTTTGTTTTTAGCTAGCCTCACTGTTGATGATACTTCATTCAGTGTTCTTTGTCTATTAATTTCTTGAAATCTTATTCTTAATTTAGTTAATTTTTTCTTACTGCTTTCATACAGTTGAATTCTCTGATAGCTTTCAGCTCTGCGTTATTTCCGAAGTCCCCTGCTGCCTATACGGCTTTCTTATGACAGATTAGTACATTACCACACCTTTTCCAAGCTATACCATCTCATTGTTAACATACATTATGGGATTTTACTATTATAGGTTGGCACACTCTCTAGGGTGCCTTGATTATATACTCTGATGGCATCCCACTGGGAAAGTACTGTGTTTTCAAAGTGCTGTGGTCTGAGGTGAGATCTGTGTTCCTTTGCTTTTTCATGACTTGACTGGGAACAGAGAATAGGGTTTTTAGTTTGAAAAATGGTAGCAGAAAAGTACATATGAATTCTTCATTTTCTATTAAACTATTTCTCCAGCAGTGCTAACTGCTTGAAGAACATCTTCTGCTTGGATTACAAGTATTAATAAATAAAAGATCTGTTAATTAAGTTTTAGCTTCCGCTTAGAAACACAGAATAGGACTAATGTCTAGATTCTAAAGGAGCTTGCAGTTAAACAAACAAACAAACAAACAATCAGGGTAGTGATGCCACAGTATCATGGATGGTAAAATATAACAGTCAGTGTCCAGGGTCATAGCAGCCTAGAGGAGGGCTTGGTTCTTTTGCCACAGAGAATTACAGTCCAGGAGCTGGAGAAAATCATAGAAAGTGCTGAGGTTAGGATATGTCTTATTTTTGTGTCTCTGCTGTCTAGAGTATTTGACACATGTAAAGTGATTGGTAGATGATTACCAAATTCATTAGTTTCTATCTTGTGCTGTGGAAACTGTTAGCCACAGACAGCTACTCAGCATGTGAAATATGTTATGAATGTGAAATGCTGGATCTTGGAGGTTTATTTAAAAGAATATAAAATACCTTAATTTTTTTATATTGGGAATATATTTAAAGTAAAAGTATCAGATGAATTTTAATTTTATTTTCTTTTTAAAATATGACTTCTAGAAAATACAAAGCTACATATGTGTCCCTATTCTATGTCTGTTCTTAGACGGCACTGCACGTAGCCCTCTCAGGGTCAGGAAGTGATGTGACCAGCATCATGAAGTAGCAAAGATATTTTTTTAAACCGAGAATTTGTATGTTGAACCCCCTGACTTCTAGTTCCCATCTCTTTCTAGAGATAAGTTAGTACAATGTAAACACATACATTTTGAGGTCAAATGGCATCCTGTTTTTGTTATGGGTGACACAGTCTTTGCTTTATTTATTCTGCCACCAAGCTTAATAATCATTAAAGTTTTCTTATGTCCATGAGTAAATTTTGTTCTCCAGGAAACCTGAGCTTTGTTTTCACACCTGTATTGCTATTGACACTTCGTTTATCTTCTTTTTCCCACATCCATACGTACATATGCAGCCTCCTAGTTCATCCTTCTTAGTTTCTACAAACCTTCAGAATTTATTAAAACATTTATCTGTGTCTTAGGGAGGTAATTCCTTTGCTGTTACCATATAGATAGATATACCATATAGATAGCTGGTTATTTTATTTTATTTTTTTGTCTGTCATATGGCTTGAACTCAGGGTCTGAGTGTGCTGTCCCTGAGCTCTTTTTGCTCAAGGCTAGGTCTCTATCACTTTGAGCGACAGTACTACTTCTGGTTTTCTGGTGCTTAATTGGAGATAAGAGTCTCATGGACTTTCCTGCCCCAGCTGGCTTTGAACTGCTTTCCTCAGATCTCAGCCTCTTGAGTAGCTAGGATTACAGGTGTGAGCCACTGATGACATCTGGTTTCCCTCCCTCCCTCTCTCCCTCCCTTCCTTCCCTCCCTTCTTTCCTTCCTTCCTTCCTTTCCTCCCTCCCTCCCTCCCTCCCTTCCTTTCTTCCCTTCCTTTCCTTCCTTCCTTCCTTTCTTGTAGTTAATTGGAGATAAGATTCTCTTGGACTGTGATCTTCAGATCTCCACCTCCTTAGTAGCTAGGATTGTACACCACCAGGGACCGATAGATGTGCAGATGCTTAGCCTTCTTTGGCTTTTTTTTTTTCTTTGCGTACAATAGTAGTATGTAGTGGTCACATGCTGCAAATAGTTTTAAATGCTTTGAGCCTAGCTCACCTGCTGTGGCATAATGGAAATTGGAAGGAAGCTTGGATCTTACCAATCGTCTATCTTACTGATTAATCTCCTTTCTAAATTCCCTAACAGGTGATTTGTAAGGGGTGAATTTATTTGCTATTTCAGAACCTTTGAAAAGTACCTGTTTTTCAGTTTGCTTTTCACTATTCAGTGACCTGGTTTATGTTCTTTTAAGATGCTAGCGATCAAAGAGAAGATGTTTATGTTGGGAGTCACATGCCTTGCCCTGAAAACCTCAATGGTTACTGTATCCATGGGAAATGTGAATTCATCTATTCTACTCAGAAGGCTTCATGTAGGTAAGTCAGTGATTTTTTTTTTTTTCCATCATCAGTCATTGATTTATAGAAGGCAAATGTGAGCAGGATAATACCAAAAACTAGTATTTATCTACAATAGATAAGACAGAAATTGCTGCTGCTTTATATGATAAGAAACAAAAATACGTGTTTTATTAGGGATTTGAGATTAGGAACTCAGCATCTTTAAGATAATGTGACATCCTTTTTTTCATATAAAAAATAAACATATCACATTGCCATACTATTTTGGTCTTTTAGGCAATCTGTCACAAGCAAGGTGGTTGGGGGACTGAGGAATATATTAAGAATAGGAAACTTGTAACTCAAATAAAATGCTAAAATAGATTTCTAAAAATAAGGGAAGAGGAATGAAGAACCAGGTGTGAATGGAGAGAAGTGGAAAGGGTGTAAATTGTTTTCTGCTTCCAGAGAAGTTATGTAACTTGTTCAAGGTGAAAAGCAAGTTAGAAATAGAAACTCGGAGAAAACCCGATCTCAGATTTCCTGATACCCAACTTGGCCATCTTAGTGCTTTTGCTGCTGTGTCTTTGTTGAGTACTACTACTTCTTGCTGCTGCCAGACTTGTCCTCTGCCTTAGGTTGGTCTGGTTAGTCAGGTTGGGTTTCCATAGACACAGGGAGATAGTTGTCATATTGTTCACTCTGGCCACCACGAACTAGCCAGAATCCTTTTTCTTTCCTGTCAAAACATGGAGAGATATTCCTTATTTCCCTCCCTTTCCTTCTGCATAAAAACAAAACCATTATTAACCATTTTTGTTAAGCCTTTGGCATTTTCTTGATTGAAAGTTTTTTGTCTTGGACTCTTGGCTCTGGGGCTCCTCTCTGTGGAGAGTCTATACTCTTTTTGCTTTCAATAAACTCACTACATTAAAAAAAAAAAGGAAGTCCTTGTCTTTCAAGAAGATGAGGGAGATGGCCTCCCCATTAAAAAATACAGCTGTTATCAGAGAGTACAGATCAAGTTAGAAACCAAATCATAACAATGGAGTCCTCATATTTGTCCCATACTGGCATAGATATATTGGTGGAAGTTCAGATCCTCTTTCCTCCTAGAATAGGCTTTCTTGAAGACCGCTACAAACAGGATGAAAGAGATGTCAGGCAATAGTATTTTACTAACTGACTATAAGAGGATTTGAATGGAACTGATCATGGTAGCAAAGGCCTGACATCCAGCTATCAAGGTAAGTACAGGCAGAAGGATTAAGAGTTTAAGGCCAGCCTGGACAAAGTTAGTGAGAGCTTGTCTAAAAGCAAACTAAAAGTAAAAGGATTGGGGGTTGTGGCCAAAGTGGTAGAGCCTTTGTTTAGCAAGTATGAAGTCCTGGGTTCAATTTAGTTGAATGGGTTGATATCTAAAGGTACACGGACTTGATTAATTATTGGCTCTATGTCCTTTGGTACATACTTATCATGTCTGAGTTTTATTTTCTTCAATTAAAAAAGATAATAGTAATAGCAACTATTTCAGGTTGGTAAAATTACAGTGACGTATATGTAAAGAGTTTATTACACAGTATCTGGTATGTATTTACCAAATGGTAATTGATACTAGACTATCCCCATTATATTAGGAACTCGTGTGTGTGTGTGTGTGTGTGTGTGTGTGTGTGTGTGTGTGCGTGCATGTGCGCGCACGCGTGCATCTGCCAGTACCAGGACTCAAATGCAGGGCCTTGTACTCTTGCTCAATTTTTTTCCCTCTCAATTGGCACCACTTGAGTAACAGCCCCATTTCTGGCTTTTTGCTGTTTAATTCATATAAGAGTCTCTTGATTTATTTGCTGAGGCTGTCTTCAAACCTCAGTCCTGAATCTCATTCTTCTGAGTAGCTAGAATTACAGTCATGAGCCTCCTGTGCCCAGCCAACTCAGGGACTTTTAATAATTTTGGTAACTAGTCTTCCCAGTGTGTATTGTACAAGCTTGCCCAAGAGGGTCTTTGTAAGTAAGTACTTTTTGAATGACCTGTGATGATTATTGACATTTGCCTTCCCCAGACCAGAGGAATTTAAGTGCTAAAAGACCTTTTTCCTACACACTTAAAACTCCTAGAAAGCAACTGGTCTTTTCCTTTGTTCAGGGTTTTTACCATGTCTGAAAGAATTAGGTCAAAATATCACATGCCGGAGGAGGTGACAATGTTTGATAAGAAATGTACTCATTACCTTGCTCATGTAACTGTAACCCCTCTATACAGTGTTTTTACAATAAAAAATGTATTAAATATCACATACCTGTAATGCATAGCCAGTAATGAAAAACCTCAGCCACAGTTTCATTGTTACAATAAAAGCTATCATAATCCTCCCATTGGCTTGTTTGTTTACATGTTTATTGTTTCCTTTATACCAAATTCTTTCAGTCTGGCATTGAACTTGACTGTTGCAGGGTCCATGGATGTTGTCTTCAAAAAACAAATCTGTCTTTTATACTTTCCACCTCCAGAAAAGTAGTTCTAAGAGAGATGGCCTCTTAAGAAAGATGAAATGACCTGGCTGCCTGTGGCTCACACCTTTAACCCTGGCCACTCAGGAGGCTGAGATCTGAAGATTGTGGTTTGAAGCCAGCGTTGGCAGGTGGGAAAGTCTGTGAGACTCTCATCTCCAACTAACCACCAAAAAGTGGGAAGTAGAGCTGTGGTTTCAATGGTAGAATATTAGCCTTGAGCAAAAGAAGCTCAGGGACAGTACCGAAGACCTGAGTTCAAGCCCCAGGACTGGTAGCAAAAAGATAGCATGAAAAATAGCTGTCTTAGAAAGATATACATGAGATGATTTGAGATTTTAGAAAAGTCACTTCATGTTGGGCTCAATGGTTTGTACCTGTAATCCTAGCTATTAGAGAAGTAGAGATTGAGGATCATACTGAGGCCAATACAGGCAGAAAGGTTTGGAAGACCCCATTTTAACCAATAAAAGCTGGCCATGATGCTTCAAGTCTGTCATCCCAGCTACATAGGAGATGCAAATAGGAGGATTACAGTTCAGGCTGGTCAGGCCTAAGTGTGAGATCCTATTAAAAAGTAACAAAAATAAAACACTGGGGGTGGGGGGAATGTGGGGGGTGGTGGTCTTGGCTCAAGTGATAGTGCACTTGCCTAGCAAGTGCACGATCCTGAATTCAGATGCCATTACCACCAGAAAAGCACTTCTTGAAAGGGGTCGAGCACATTGATAGAGGAGGGGCTCAGGTCTTGCAGGAACATTTGTGCTAATCCCAGGAATGTGCTCTTTATTTTAAAGGCAATGAGAAGCCTTTATAGGTGGTGCAGTAGCAGTGGTGTGGTCAAATCTGAAAGTAAAGTGTACTAGGAAGACCGAAAGAGAGAGTAAGAAATGAGAGCCTAAATTCGGAAGAGGAGTTGTTCTGGGGCTGAGCTAAGCAGATGAGACTGTAAAGGTAATAAAGTGGTTGAATCTGCAGATCCTGGTGCCACTGTATGTGAGGATGAGATGTAGAGTAGTCAGGTGTTACCTGGGTTTCTGACTAGGGCAGAACTAAGTAGGAAATATGAAGAAAGAAGCTCTTTGGGGGAAATTGTGAGTTCAGGTTAACCTTCATGCTCTCAAGCTCCTGCGAAATTTCCGCTTATGGACTTCTAATAGGATGCTAGAGGTATTAAGAACTTGTAGGTTGAAGATGAGAATGTTTCCCTCTCTAGCCTATCTCCTTTAGGTTTACCTAGCAGCATCCTTCTATCCCAGTAGGTCTGGTTTATTGATCCTGCTGTCTTTTCAGTGTCTTTCACCTACTAAAAGTCATCATGATTATTTGCTGTTGTTGAGCCTTTGTATATGTCTCTGTCCCCTTGTACAGTCCTGGTTCATTCTAGGTTCCCACCCACTACATACTGATCCCCATATAGCTGCACATGGCTGCTGTTGGAAAGCATCCCCTAGGTTAACCTGTCTGACCAGCCTGTGCCCCTAGTCTCAAAGCAAGCCCGCCTTGCTTCCAGGCATCTGAATGGACCACAGTCCTTTCATCCTCCTCATCTCTTGAGTGGCTGCTGTTTACCCTTACCTACCTCCTCCGGTTGTCAGTATCTCTTCTCTGGCCGCTTTCTCTGCTGATGATCCTGTCTCTAGAGTCTCTGAGAACTCCAGGAATTTGAAGAGAATGGTCGTGTGTCACTATCACCTACTAGCCAATCTCTTTTCCTTCATATTGTACATCTTGACGGTGTGCATAAGTATAGGCCTATATATTTTAAAATCTTTTTCTTCCATAATGGGGGAAAAAACCCTCCTCATAATTCTCTTTATCTACAATGTCTTTCTTGAAAGAGTTGTCTATAAACCATCTCGTTTTTATTCTCCATCCCTCTTGAACCCACCCCAACATGCCTTTGTCCCCAGTACCTTATGCTCACTCTTCTGTTGATAAAGACAGTGGTCAATTGATGGTCAGTAGTGTTTGACACAATTGATGGCGCCCTCCTGTGTTTGGCATTCTTAGGGCTTGTCTTGGCATTTTAGGACTATAGTATATTCTCCTGATGTCTTCCATCTTGCCAGGCATTCCAGTCTTCTTGACTGATTTCTCCTTTGTTCCTTGTCACAGTGCACTGGAGTTTAGTCTTGATCCTCCTCCTCAGCAATGCTATCTACTCACAGGGCTTCATGTGAGGGACATGTGCTAATGGCTCTTAAGTGATATAAATCCCTGTCCTCTTGCATGAATCTGCAATGAAGATCCATCTGCCTCATTTATATTTCCAGTAGGTATCTTACATCTTAGTCTCAACAGGATTAAAGCTGATTTCCAGATCTGGTTTCCCTACCTCCCTAAACTTGCTCCCCTGAACCCTTTTCTGTCTCAGTGGAAACTGTCTTTCTACTGCATACCAAAAGCACCACTGATAGATTTTTGACTTCTCTTTCTCATTCTCTCCATATCCAGTTATGTGGGAAATCCTGTTAACGCTTTAATTTCAGAATATTATCAAGACTTATTACTTGCCATGTTGTCACTGCAACTTCTAGTCAGTCCAAACATTTCCTCTCTTCCTCTCTCTGTGATTTTGTTAACAGCCTCCTTGATGCTATCTTACAGGCTGTATTGAACATTTAAAAATAAACATCAGTTCATGTCATTCCTTTCCTAAAAATCTTCCACTGACTTCTCCATCTCAGTAAGTGCAGAGGGATCTACTCAGTTTGGTTCCATTCCTCTCTGTCTTGATCTCTTCTTGTTTGCTTCACTCTAGGCACACATACCATAGGAGGGTTCTCCCCCGCCCCCCCTCCCCTGCCCATTGGCTCTTCTTCGGCCTGGCATACTCTCCTGCCAGTTGTCTGGATGATAGCAGACTTAGCTTCTTTAAATCTTTATTCACATACCATATCCTCCTTCTCCTCTAATTCCTCCTGCTCCACTACCACCACCTCCTCCTCCTCCTCCTCCTCCTCCTCCTCTTGTTCCAACTGAACTATATCTCTAGATTCTCAGGGTCTGTTTGGATTCTTATTGAAAATTACAATCCTTGTTTTCTGGCCCCTACATGTCACTCACATTTCCCCTTAATAAACAGCATACAATGCCCCCCTCCCTCACCCCGCCCCCAAGTGGATAAGTGAATGAATCAGAAACCAACAGAGTGAATGAGATTTCCCTATGGAGGGTATGTGGGCCGAGAAAAGTAGAAGGTGATGGATTGAACTCTGGATCTGCCTTTAATAATGGAGGGAGAAATAACAACTTCAAACTTAGTATTCTAGTTTAATGTGGAGATCATAAAAGTCAACTGCAAAAACAAATATCCAGGGAGTATCACTTAAATGATATATGACCTACAGATTCTTCTTGATATTCCAATTTTAATCCTTGGATTAAGCTAAGCTGTGTAAGAGCTGCTTATCTACGGCATTGTTATAGCTCTTTCTGGAACTGTTTTGATTTTACTGAGCTTTAACTTTAGGCCGTTAGCCTACCATGAAGGACATTATTTTAAAAGTCCTCTGAGATTTCATCCAGTGACTGAATTTGTGGAAGCTGTGTTGTTGAAGATGATCTGTATGTGAGAAGGTGCCCCTTTCAAATGAGGACCAACAAGAGAGGCAGTTCCCTTGAGTTTAATAACAGTAGTAACTGTGCGTCCTTTCAATCAAGGTTTTTGATTTTGTTTTATGGAGATTGCTTTCTATGTTAGTGATTGATCCATTCTCCTTCCACCCCTCCTTCTTCCCTTCAATGCTTTTAATACACTACCACCACAATCAATTTTTAGCACATTTCATCACAAGAAAAAAATCCCATGTCCTTTAGGTATCATTCCCAAAGTTTCTGTTTACTTCAGCCCTAGGCAGCCACTAATATTTTTTCTTCAATGGATTTATTTATTGTAGGCATTTCATATAAATAGAATAATATATAGTCTTCTAGGACTAACCTTCTCACTCTGTATAATATTTTTGGGGGATTTTTAATAAATATTTTTATTATAAAGATACTGTACAAAGGGGTTACAATTACATGAGTGAGTCAATGAATACACGTCCTATCGAGCATTGTTACCCCCTCCCTGTTTTTCCCCTACCATCCCTTCCCTCCCCACCTCTCCAATTTCTCCCTCCCCCCAAAAGCTGTAAAGTTTGTTTTCAACATACTGTCTTGTACATCTCATTGTCATAACTCTTTTTGTTTTATTAATGGCTAAATAATATTTTGTTTCATGGATACCGCATTTTAAAATACAGTCACCGATTGATGAATATTTGAATTGTTTACATGATTTGGTTATTATGAATGATGCAGCTATGAATAATTGCAAGTTTTCATGTAAGCATATGTTTTAATTTCACTTGGGTAAATGCTTAGGGGTAGAATTGCTGGGTCAATTGTAACTTTGTGTTTAACTGTTTAAGGAATGCCAAACTCTCTTCAAAGTAACTACCCTACTTTACATTTTCTATAGCACCCTCACTAACAGTTGTAATCATCTAATTTTTTGATTCAGTCCTAAAATGGTATTTTAATGTAGAGTTAGGTGTTTTTTTCCCTTTTTTTTTGAGACAGAGTTTTGCTGTGTAGCTTATGGTAGACTTGAACTTGCTTCCTGCCTTAGCCTTGAGATCTGAGATTATAGGTATGTATAAATGTGGTTTTTGATTTGCATTTCCATAGTGACTAATGATTTTGACTATTTTTTGTGCTTACTGGTTATCTGTGTATCTTCCTGGAGAAAGATCTATGTGGATCTTTCCCAGGTGGGTTTTTTGGGGGAGTGGGCAGGGATAATTTTATTATTAGCTCATTATACATTCTGGGTACTAGTCGCTCTTCATATATATAATTTGTGAAAGTTTTTTTTTTTATTTTGTTGGTTGTCTCTTTCTTAAAGTCTTGAAACACAGAAGATCTTAATTTTGATTTAATCTGGTTTTCATTTAGTCTAGTTTTCATCATCTTTACAGTTGGTATCATATCTGAAATCATTACCCAACTAGGGTCACAAGATTTATTCCTATGGTTGTTTATTTCTATGGGTTTCATAGCTTTAACTCTTAACAGAGTAAGTAGGGGTGTTGCAGTGAGGGTTCATTCCTTATTTTTGGAAGAGATGATTCTCCATTGAACTGTGTTAACAGCCTTGTCAAGAATCAGTGCACCATCAGTGTGTGGACCTTCAATCAGTGGGTTTAGTTCTGTGCTCTGGGCTCTATGTGTATCTGTGTATCTGTATGTGTATCTCTGTATCTATGTATGTGTATCTGTGTATCTGCCTTGCTGCTTGTTTGCCTTGTCCCAGGACATTTAGGGCCAATGTGAAGCTTCCTGGAAGGTGTTCAAGAGCCGTAGGGCCTAAGTTAGTCGATTCACCTGTTTTTATTGGCTCAGATTTCTTCTCTGTCATTGTTATGTGTGTTTTATGAAAAACTGCCTCCAGTCTTTCTGTAACAAGGTATGTCACATGAATAAATACACTCCTGTTCTTTAGACTTCACATATGTTATAAATCAGTTCCAACTGAACTCTGCCCCATTTATACATTTCTGTCAGCTAAAAATGTGCTTTTGCTGTTAAACACCTTAAATGTTGCCCCTGTTAGTAAATCAGAAACAGCTATGATAATACCTTTGTATTTACTTTTATTTGGCATTCACGTAACATACAAGGTTGACAAACTTGACTGCTTTGCTCTGTTTCTCAGCTATAACTTACTTTCCTCCCCATAACATGTTAAATATTTATGGTTTGTACACTAAAAAGTGTCTTGAGATAGAATTTGGGGTTGTGTTTGTAGAACTATAAACATTGACACCAATTTGTTCAGTGATCCCATTTCCAGGTATCTAGTCTAAGGTATACTCTTAAATAGAAACATGTAAAGTTATAAAATGTTTGCCAAATATAAATTTTAATTGTGAAAAACTGAAAATATATCTCAGAATGGGAAATTGATATGTTAGCTTTGCTATAGTCACTGGATGGAATGTTGTGACTCTACTTTATTTATTTATTTATTTATTTATTATTGTGAAAATACCATATAGAGAGATTACAATTACATTGGCAAGATAATGAGTACATTTCTTATGAAGCATTGTTGCCTCCTTTGTTTCCCCTTCCCATCCCTTCCCATCTCCTAGCCTCCCTACCCCGCCCCTCACCACCTCCCCCAGCCAAAGTTGTAAAGTTTGTTTTTTGACATAATGACTTATACATCTCATCGTACAGGTCCACCTGTATCCTTGTTTAAATGATTAATTTTTTCCCTTCCCCTCCACAAATTATACCAACATCAAATACAGTGAAAGCAGGGGTTATACTGTGGAGGAGGGACATACCAAGCAACAAAGAAATCATCTTATAAATGTGTTAGAAACAATCACATGAAAGAAAAAACATTTGAGGGCTGGGAAGGTGGTGGCTCAGTGGTAGAGTGCTGGCCTCGCATGCACAAAACCCTGGGTTCGATTCCTCAGCACCACATACACAGAACAAGCTGCAAATGGTGCTGTGGCTCAGGTGGTAGAGCGTTAGCCTTGAGCAAAAGAAGCTCAGGGACAGTGCCCAGGCCCTGAGTTCAGACCCCAGGACTGGCAAAATAATAAAATCATTATTAAAAAAAAAAAAAAGAAAAAACATTTGAATACTTATCTTGGGGTTCATTTCACCTAACATCAACTTATCTGACCTTTTCTGCTTGTCTCAGACATATACTAGTTATTGCAAATAAGGGAAACTATGGGACCTATGTTTCCTTGGGCCTGGCTTACTTCACTTAATATAATTTTTTCCAAGTCTTTCCATTTCCTAACAAATGGGGCAATGTCATTCTTTCTGATGGAGGCATAGAATTCCGTTGTGTAGAGGAGCATCTAGAGACAGAAGTTAATGGCCTAGGAAATTTGTGACTCTACTTTAAAAGGCAGATTAGCAACTATAATGGAAAAAAGGCGTGTGAAAAATACGACAAAGCTGGGTGCTGGTGGCTCATGCCTGTATTCCTAACTACTTATTAGGAGGGGCTGTTCAATTACTTAATATCTGGATTTTAGAAGCTATTTTAGAATACTATAATGAGTAACACAGTTCTTAATCACATTTCATAAATTCTAATTTAAAAAACTTTAATAAGTAAATAATCAGATAGTTTCACTATTTTAAATTTTTTCAACCCTGCTGTTCAGAACAAGAGCCTTACTGAGTGTTTTCCCTGAGACAGTAGGTCAAACAGCAATGTGTTTGTATTCTAGAATTTTCTTTTCTTTGATATGTGAACCATTTACAACAAAAGAGAAGAGGATGACAAGGATAAAAGACTGATGCATGAATTTCTGCTAACCTTTTCTACAAAAAAATACATGTTTATAATACATTTTAGAAGGCTTATGTCCTTTCTTTCATTTGTCTTCAGTTTGGGTTCATATCCTTGTTATTTTTAAAGACCCTGAAGCTATTTTCTGGTGGCTCATTCCTCTAACCCTTCCTATTCAGGAGGAGATCTGAGAATCATAGTATAAAGCCAGCCTGAGCAGAAAGCCTGTGACATTCTTATCTATAATTAACTAACAAAAAGCTGGAGGTAGAGTTGCGACTCAAGTGGCAGAGGACTAGCCTTCAGCAAGAAAGCTCAGTAACAGCACGTAGGCCCAGAGTTTAAACCCCAGGACTGTCACACACAGACACACACACACACACACACACACACACACACACACACACACATACACACACACACGTCTCACACAGACACACACGTCTCTCACACACACACACACATACACACACAGAGTAAGAAAATATATTTAATATTTTCCCCCAGATGATTACAGAGTGATTTTCTGTTCCTGTTTTAAATGTGTTGTCCTTTTGTATCTTTTACTTTAGAGACCTAGCAATATGAAAAGTTGTAATTCTCACAGGAATTCTTTTTTTTTTCTCTTTGCAGATGCGAATCTGGTTACACTGGACAGTATTGTGAAAAGACAGACTTTAGCATTCTCTATGTAGTGCCAAGTAGGCAGAAGCTCACTCATGTTCTTATTGCAGCCATCATTGGAGCTGTACAGATTGCCATTATAGTAGCGATTGTCATGTGCATAACAAGGTAGGTAATAATGTAAGCAATGTCTGCTTTAAGTTAAGGGTGGGTAGCTGTTGAATTAGAGAAAAACCTTGAAGCATACTCAAGATGATAGGGGTCTGAAGTTTACTAGTCTATTAGGGAGAAATCCTAGAGTCCATTCTCTGACGTTCTCATGTAAGTCTGACCTCTTCCTGTCTTGCTTCTTTAGAGTACTGATCAGAGCTCATTTGTGAGGTTAGAGACATATCTGGGTTACAGGCACAGAGAATATAAGAACTGTCAATGGAATAAAGGAATTTAGAGATCTTAGCACTGCGTAGTACTCGCACTGCATTCAGTGCAGTTATGGTAGTAGCAGAGTTTCTAGAATGTTCTGCACCTGCACAGAAAAGCCATGTAGCAATGTCTTAAAACCTGCACAGCTGTAATGTGTTTCATGCTCTGGCAATATACTTTATTCCTGTTAATTAAGGATAACTACTTTTCTTACTATATCATTGTCTTGACATTATTTCATATTCTAGATTATAGTGACAAGTCACAGACTTTAAAATTCGGTGTTGCATATAAAACCATTTGCTGTAATGAAATAATTCATTTGAAATGTAATTGGCACAAAATGGGTGTTTTTCTAAGCTGAGTGGAAATGTGTGTCAGACCCTAGAAAAGTCGGAGCAAAGGATATGGTGCTTCCCAGGTTCATACGTTTTCTTTTTACTACTGTTAAGGTTCAGCTGTTCTGTGGATACCATGTTTGTACTTTCTGCATTTTTCTGGGCAGAGCATTGGATCATACGAAAGACAGACATTGGCATGGTATCATGGATGTATGGCTTTTCTATCCAAGGTTGGGTTAGGAAGCCAGACTTTTAGTCTCAACCATCTGCAGCTGATACGCTAAATCTAAAAATGATTAAAAAAAAAGTTCTCTGAGTAATGGATATTTGTCATGTAATTCAAGCACTGAAGTCTGATCTGCCTTTAGGCAAGCTGACTTAGTATACAATTGGTCAGTAGATCAACAGCAAGGTAGTTGTGATCATGTAGCACAGGCCTGAGAGGTTAAGTTTGACTGTAGTCATCCAACTAGTAAGTGGAAGTACCTGAGATTCTATTCATGGGTGTCTAATTCCTTAATCATTCCTCTTTCCACTAAGTCATCAAGGGGCAGATCAATAGTGAGGCATGTTGAGAAATAGGTTTGCCAGGTGTAACTGTTGAATGGAAAGCAGGGGTGAACTTCATTTTTGTTGCAGTTTAGGGTTTTCAACCAAGGGAGTAACTTGGTATAAAACATTTTTCTAGAGCATTAATTGAAAGGTTATGTATAGAATAGAATAAAGCAAGAGGATAGAGATCAATGCTTTAGAAGGTGAAAGAGAAATGAGTTAGAGGAGGCTGGGAGATAGTACAGTACCCTGTGAGAGTATCATAGGTAGAGCATTGGGAAGTGGCTTTGAGATCAATCCTCTCCTTAGAAAAGTGAGGTGGCTGACTTCTCATTTGAAGTGAGAGGAAGCTAACTTCCTCAGTTGAAAAGTATCTTGCCCCAGGCTAGAGAGTTAGGCAAATCCTTTTCCAGCCTAATCCAGATCTAGCCTTTTCCCCCACAGTGTATTTCTGCTCTTAGTGTTCCATAATCCCCAGCTACTAAAGTTACCTGGCTGGTGTTCGCTGTGTCGGTGTCCTTGAGTTTCTATCTGAGATCCATTTGCTACCTTCACCGTCACTTGGACCCCAACGTGACAGTGTCTTCACTACATTCGACCTCTGTGACTGGAGGGTTATCTCAGTGTATTTATTACAGATTCCTCCTTGAGGCCTTTTTATTTTAGCCTTCTCCCTTCTTACCCAGACAGTCTTGCTGTCTTGTATTTGAAATGTTATAATTATATCTGTGGACTTACCATCATTGAATTTTCAGGCGTGCCTCTCCCACACAGCCCATTATGGGACAGCTGTTCATCTATCTTGTGGTTGCTGTTGCTTGTTGAAGAATTTTCCTTTAAAAGATGTTCCCATGTTCCCACTGACCTGCTCATCAAGTGTCTGAATCGTATTTTCTTCTTGGATGCTGTTAGTCTTCTTTGCATGTTTTTAGACTCGTGGATCACAGATAGGCAGGGCATCAATCATAGCTATATATACTTCCTTTATCTTGTAGGAAAAAAAAAAAAAAAACACGCCTCCGGGAAGGCTGGGACTTTCCCAAAGGTAGTCAGTTAGGGATAGATGGTTCAGGCCTAGATGGTTCAAGAGGGTTTTGACTTCTTAACTCATTTCCTCATTTATGAAATTGCTATGATTCCAGCTCTATCTCCCTCAAAACTATGTTTTATGAAAATTAGTGAGAAAAATCTTTTAAAAACCATCCACAAAGTAGAAGTATTAGCATTAAGTCTTTTTAAAGGCAAAACAGTCCCCTTGGGAATGGGATAAAAATGTAGAATATTAAAGTAGGAGGCTTCATTATTCTAAGATTTTCATTCCATTAAGGAATATCGAAGTGGCATAGCTAGTTATCAGGACTCAAACAAAATTACCAGAATGTTTCCCAGCCTTTTTACTTTGCATAACCCAGCACCTTGGGCACAGACAGAGCCAAGTTTGTGATGTAGTGAGCAGGGAGAAGAGCAGTTACGGTACCATGAGCGCTGCTTCACAGTAGGGAAGCATTTCTAGTAAAAGAAGAGCACAAGTCGGGAGTCACACTCTCCCTGTGGGTTCTGTGGAATGCCCTGTCAGCATGTGGACAGAGCACATTCATTGTGAGTTATTGTCTAAAATCAGTGAACATTCCAATATGTTCAAATTTGATGTTAGAAGCGCAATTCTTTCTGATTTCAGCCTTCATCTAAACTTGTCATTTTAGGAATGTGACAATGCTCAGGAGACAATACACTGGCCAAAGTCTTCTATGATCACAGGCTTTTGTTTTGTTGTTGTTTTAATGTTGTTAGTCACTGTGGTCAGGCCAGTGGGGAAGGCATTCTTCTCAGGGATGCGTGTGTAGCCGTTTTGCTTGTCCCTGTTCCTAACTATATGTCTGATCTTTCTACCTCCCAGTTTGATGAGTAACAATCTGCTATCACGTTTATCTTGCAAATACATAACGTGTATCAGTTAGCTTCTTGGTGTCTCTGTATATAAACACATGCAATAGGATTTTGTATTCGAAATGTGTATTACTCAGAAACACTTGAAATCTCTTTAACAAAATGGTTCAATTGATCTTTTCCTTTTTTTTTCTTCTTTTTTGTGTGGAACAGAAAATGCCCCAAGAACAATAGAGGACGTCGACAGAAGCAGAACCTAGGCCATTTTACTTCAGATACATCCTCCAGAATGGTTTAAATGGATAACTTTTATATGCACACTGACCATGTGATGTACATTTACGATGTCTTTTTTTAAAGAATGGAAACATTTATTTCAGAGGCCTTATTTTTGGACATTTTTAGTGTAGTACTGTTGGCTCGTATTTAGAATATTTAGCTACAACAGTTTTGGACTGTTTAGTAGTCTTTGTTTTATGTTTTTAAATACAGAAATTGGTTTCACAGATTTGTACCACATGGTAATACTAAAACCTTGTTCTTTACCCACGGAATGTAATATTTTTGCAAAGACGGACCCACTTCACAAACAGTTCTAAAGTCATACTCATTTCTCTCCCAGTGACCATTGCAAATTGACCAAGCATGAACTAAAGGTAAAGATGTTTACAGATTACTTTTCTTACAAAAAAAAATTCTAGAAGACACTGTGTTTAAATAGATATTTAAATGTTTTTGAGATTTAGTATCTGATTTTTTTAGACACTGCCTACTGCATGAACTGTAAAGCTGTGTGTGTTAGATGTAAATTATTTATAAGATGGACTGGAATTTGATTATTCTTCTTTGAAAAAAAATAACTCTAATAATTTGAAATAAAATTACCTGGTACTAGTAATAAGGGAAACAAATCATTGAAAAGTAGATTTAGGTATTGTCAAAATAGACTGTTAACAGATTGGGATGAAGCCTACACTCTCAGTTAAACTACTTTAATACACATTCATTTTTAAGCAGACTATTTGTTTTAACATAAATTGTATCAAGTGTTTGTGAATATCATACAAAAAATAATTGTTAATGATTGGTGCTCTTCAATTGAGCTTAAAAAATGACCCAAGATCTCTCTCAAATTTGTCCTATAGTAATAGCTAGATGAATAGATTGTTGTTGTTTAAAAGTCTGAAGTGTGAGTAGAATGTATTGAGCTGTTTAACGTGTAGTTTAGGTACTCAAAAGTATGCATGTAGAATTCAAAGACTATGTTCAAAATTAAATATTAATTTTCATATTTGGTTTGGAAAAGCATGTTATAATATAACATTTTCTCTATATGGCCTCTGTTTTGGTGTGGTTATTTACTATATTGTTTGGTATTGATATATCAGTCTATATAATAATGAAATTAGTAGACAAAGCAATTCCCCTTTGCTTTTACAAATACTGTTTGAAATGATCTTAAGACAAAAGGTTTCATCCAATATTTGTCAGTTGCTTTTTTTGTTACTCGGCTTATAGGCTTAATATTTGTAACACGGTGGCTTTAATGAACTTAAAGAAAAAAATCTTTCCTTTTCTACCCACACAGTCTTATTTGAGTCCCTTAGTCAGTCAGCAAGCATGTTTGGAACAGTCCCCAGTTCTTTGCAAGGGCTCATATTGCAGGATAGTCACGAATGGGTATTTGTAGTTATAAATACTTGACCACTCTCCAGCAAGTGGGCTTTCCAACCCTTTAAACAACCCTGTTGCCTGTTACCAGGCTGGCTTTTGGTTTCAAGTGCCAGAATTGATTGTGGGTAGGACTCCTTTCTCCGAGAAATAAATAAAATGGAGCATAATGGGTCTGCTTCCAATGCGGATAAAATCCACCAGAATCGTCTGTCCAGTGTTACCGAGGACGAAGACCAAGATGCTGCTCTTACCATTGTGACTGTGCTAGACAAAGTCGCTACCATCGTGGACAGTGTACAGGCAAGTCAGAAGAGAATAGAAGAGAGACACAGGGAGATGGAAAATGCCATTAAATCTGTGCAGATTGACCTGTTGAAGCTTTCACAGTCACATAGCAACACTGGCTATGTCGTTAACAAACTATTTGAGAAAACTCGGAAAGTCAGTGCTCACATAAAAGATGTGAAGGCCCGGGTGGAGAAGCAACAAGTTCACGTGACAAAAGTTGAAACCAAGCAAGAGGAAATAATGAAGAAAAACAAATTCCGTGTGGTTATATTCCAGGTGAGCTCAATTGCTATCATCTAGCTAGCATTCTGTAATTGTAACAAGTCGTATCAGAGGTGTCCAGTGTCACATCTTAGTCCTTGTATATATTTAGTGGTGTTCTATAACAGCAGAAAGCTCAGGAAATAAACATTTCTGTGTTACCTTATGAGACTCTCCAGTCTATCTGTATTTTGAGCTTCTCAAAGCATTTCATGTAATATGAACTGTGTGGCTCAGAGCTAAGACTATTTCTGCCTTTGAAACTTAATATTGGTCAGGCTCGTTCAGCATATTAGCTTTCATATCCCTACAATTTCTCATAGAGAGCCCAGAAAGTTTAACCTGTAAAATAGAAGCTTTTCAGAATATAATTTATTAGAATTTTTATCTGTACCTTACATTAGTAAGAAATGTTACCTGTTTCTAAGTAGACAGTCAGGTAGTTGTTTTATTTTTATATGGTTAATTAAGATATGGCAGTTGGATAAATAATTCCTTAGTTACAAAAATCTTTTTAGTGAATTGAATTATTTTTGTGTGGCTCTGAATATTGAGGTTAATTCCCATAACACTGTACCCAATGCTCAATGCATTTCTTTGAAACAAACATATCATGGCAAATGCATAATATGTCCAATATGTTTTCAAAATTCTTCAAAATTAAAAGAAGTTGAACTCTCTTCTCATAATAAAACAAAACTAAATCCAGGAAACAAGACAAGACGAAACCCCGGGAAGGTATAGGAATTTCACAAAAGGCACAGTAAATAAGGGTGAGTTTCATACCTGTTTAAATAGTAACAACTATTTAAACTTAACTTTTAAGATTCATTTTCATATGCTGTTGGGACTATCGGCTGGCACAACATGTCTGGAAGGCATGTTTTGTTAGGGTACATTATGAACCTTAAAAACTTACAAACCTTCTAGCCCCAAATTTTGTCTTACTAAATAATTGGTTCTCAGCATAAAATCAAGAATGCATGCTAGGGTGTTTACTTGGTGCATATACAATATTTTATCACATGTTCATTAAAAAATGGGAGAAAACAAGGATTAAAAAACAAGATGAAATAGGAACACAGTTGGATGATATAGGCGAATATTTATGAAATGGTGGGTGTGGCCCCATAACCCTCTACTGCATTCTTTATGAATTAGTCAATTCTCCACAGCCCTTGGCCCACTGCTATAGTTATACCAGGAATGGTAGAGTGGCATTTTTGGATTTGGCTTTAGAGGTCATAGGTTACTGAGGAAAAAGATTAGGGAAGAGAGAAAAGTGTTTCTTATTTCACAAGTAGACAGAATGGGCTGTGACATTTGGACTCCTTTTCCGTATCTTTTTCTTCTTCTGGGTCATTGGAGGTCCTTCTCCAACCTTCTAAGGTTTATTTTCAGAGGTCAGTTCCAGGGTTAGTGCAAGTATTGTGGATCCAGGTTTGTCTTTGGAGAATGGAATATTGGTTCTCCATTTCTCTTCCCAGGGCACCAGCCATTGTGTGTTTATTTAATCCTCCATGTGCATATAGTGAGTGGATCAGGTTTCAGTCTAGATTTACAAAAGCCACAGCCAAGAAGTTTCCGAAAAGTTCTAAAAGTTGTAATTAACCTTGTCTATAGGCGTGATTCTGTTTATCCCCCCCTTTTTTTTAATTTGTTTAAAATTTGTTTTTTAGTCAGAATCTTACTATGAGCCCAGGCTGGCCTAGAACTTACAAATTACAGAGTGTGCACCACCATATTCTTGTAAAAATGTTAATATTAGCTGAGCTCTGGTGGTTCCCACCTGTAATTCTAGCTTCTCAGGAGGCTGGGATTTGATAATTCTGGTTCCAAGCCAGGCCAAGCAGTAAAGTGTGAGACTCAGACCTCTAATTAACTACCAAAGAGCTGGAAACAGAGCTGTGGCTCAAAGTGGTAGAGCACTAGCCTTAAGTACGAAAGCTCAGAGACAGTGCCTAGGACCAGCATGGGGAAAAAAAGTTAAGATGTTTATTTACTTCTTTATTTTCTATAACTTACCATTTTTTCTTTCTTTGAGTCCCTGTAATTACTTAACAGAAATGGGACGGTCTGGTTTAGAATAGGCCTCTTTTAAGATACTCTGCTATGAAGATTTGTGAAATTGTCTTGAGTGAACAGCCATTTGTCCTAAAGCAATTCTGCTGTCTTTTATAAACTAAAGAAAGGAAAAAGGCTCATGCAGTGGACACAGGACTCAGTCATGAATTCATTACTTTGATAATCAAGTCCATTTAACCGAAGTATTCAACCTCCTACAAAAATGGCATTTTAAAAATCTTGACAACATAGTGATACTTGGAAATTACTCATTAACACAGTCTTATAATCTTGAATTACCACTACAGTGTATTCGCTATTAACTTATGGTATGATGTGATAAATAGATCTTTATAACAAAGACCTATTTTACTTTCTTTTTTTGTAAAGCCTGGTTTCGGACTGTTTGTCGGACCATTGAAGAGAAAGGGGTGTCATTCCAAATTAAGCTATATTTGAGGAAAAGCTTTTTTTCTTTTGTTCCTCTATCAAGTAGAAATGGCTCTTTGGTGCCTTCCTTTTCTAATTATACCTTCTCAGGCCAGCCCAGCCTTGCTTGCTTCAGCTGCTCCCTGCAGCAGGTGTCAGGAAAGGAAATAACTTCAATGCTTCTAACTGATTCATCAGAGAGTTATGAGACACCTACCTCTCCTTTTTTTCTTTTTTAACTCCTAGATGCTACAACCCTGGAGCCAAAGAATTTAATTTTAAATAAGTATCCAACAAAATAATTCAGCAGGAATTTCTTCCATACCACCAGGCTGATTTTTTAGCATATGTGTAAACATGTTTCTGAGTATTCTTTCTTTTATTGAATAGAATTAATCTTGATCTAAGTAAGAATACAGTTTCTGTTAGAAATGATAACTCCTGATAAAGAAAAACTCCATACTCCTTAAAATTTTGCCTATTTTGTTTTAACTAAATAGTTAGCTAGATTCCTTTACCCTTATGGTCCTCAAGATCACCAATGTCAGTCTGATTCTTCTTCTTCTTCTTCTTCTTCTTCTTCTTCTTCTTCTTCTTCTTCTTCTTCTTCTTCTTCTTCTTCTTCTTCTTCTTCTTCTTCTTCTTCTTCTTCTTCTTCTTCTTCTTCTTCTTCTTCTTCTTCTTCTTCTTCTTCTTCTTCTTCTTCTTCTTCTTCTTCTTCTTCTTCTTCTTCCTTCTTCTTCCTTCTTCTTCTTCTTCTTCTTCCTTCTTTCTTCTTCTTCTTCTTCTTCTTCTTCTTCTTCTTCTTCTTCTTCTTCTTCTTCTTCTTCTTCTTCTTCCTTCTTCCTTCTTCTTCTTTCTTCTTCTTCTTCTTCTTTCTTCTTTCTTCTTTCTTCTTTCTTCTTCTTCTTTCTTCTTTCTTCTTTCTTCTTTCTTCTTCTTCATTTTTTTTTTATTTTTGGGTCCGGTCGTAGGGCCTGAACTCTGGGCCTGGGCGCTGTCCCTCAGCTCTTCAGCTCAAGGCTAGCACTCTACCACTTGAGCCACAGCGCCACTTCCGGCTTTTTTCTTTTTGTTTATGTGGTGCTGAGGAATGGAGCCCAGGGCTTCATGCATGCAAGGCAAGCGCTCTACCACTGAGCCACCTTCCCAGCCCCTGATTCTTCTTATTATTTCATTTTGCTTCACTTTCTTGTAGGATTGGAGACCAGCCCTAGGGCCTTGTACATGTAACTACCTCTGTGCTGCATTTCCAGCCTACAAAAATCTTTAGTTCCATGCCAAGATTAATGACTCCTAAACTTGTTTTTCTAGCTCGTCCTCCCTCCTGAATTCCACGCTCATGTGCCCGCCTCAGCTGCTTACTCAGCACCTCTGCCTCCATGTCCAGTGGGCATTTCCAAAGCAGCATGTTTAGATCTCGTCCTTCCTCTTTACGCTTTGCCTCCTGCTCTTTCCCTATCTCTCCCTTCTTCTGTGGTTTGGGCCATGTACTTGACAACCATCCTTGATATTCCACACCTAAGCTAGTAGCAATAATGTTGGCTCTTTACCTGAACCAGAACCAGAACATTTCTCACCTATCTTTGCCCACAAACACTCTGGTCTATCTCCCACCTGCTTGAACTCAGTGCTGTCTAACCGTTCTTTTTCCTTCTTGTCCCTGTAGTTTGTCTTCAACAGAGTGAGTCAGATCTTACCACAAATCCTTTTTCTTCCTGTCATACATGGAGTAGGGGTCACTGTCATTAGCGGACACAGAGCCTTTCCTGCCTCCCTCATTTTCTCTCCCCTTCCCCCCTTCTCATGTCTGTTGTTCACTTTCTTCTTGCCCAATTCCTGTCTCAGCTCAGATATCATCTTACTAGGAAAGCCCTTCTGGCCACTTGTTTCAAGTAGTACCCTTTCCTGTCACTGAATACCAACTTCCCTGGTTTTTTTTTTTTAAATCTTAGCACTTAATTTTTATCCAGCATGCTATATATTTTACTTGTTTTTAGAATGTAAACTCTTCCTGTTTTCTTCATAGAAATATTCAGTTCTTAGAATATTGACTTGACATATAATGTGTGCTTAGTAACTTCTTGTTGATGGCATAAACCTTTTATTTGATCAAATAATCATTTATCAAGAATACATGTATGTACAAGGTACTCAGCTATTGGGCATACATAAATTTTAGGTGAATATATTGTTACCTTTAAGAAACCTATCATCTGGTGAAGGCTTTAGAAATACACGTGTAAGTCAGTGGAATTCCAGTTCAGTTCAGACAGTGATAAATGTTACAATTGTGGCATACCCATGTTGTTTTGGAGTAAATTGGAGAACAGACTAGCTACTTGGGGAAGTTGAGATACCTGAGTTGATTTTTGGAGAATTCTATTTCCATAAAGCTAAAAGAGGATGAAGATGTATTAAGGGTACACGAGACCATGCATCTAAAGGAATGCAAAGGCAAGAATGCAAACATTGTGCAGAAGGTGTGGACAGGACTGACTGTTGCTCATCTTGAGAGGTGTGGGAAAGTAGGATCAGGTTAAACTGAAGAGCCTTCTTTATAAAATATTATTATTATTATTATTATTAATGTGTGTGTTCTGGTACTGGAACTTGAACTCAGGGCCTGGGCACTGTTCCTGAGCTGCGTTTGCTCAAGGCTAGTGCTCCTACCACTTGAGCCACAGCTCCACTTCTGGCTTTTTTGGTAGTTAATTGGAGATAAGTGTATCATGGACTTTACTGCCCTGGCTGGCTTTGAAGTACCATCCTCAGATCTCAACCTTCTGAGTAGTTAGGATTACAGGTGTGAGCCACGGGCACCTGGCTTGAGTAGCCTTCAAAGTATTCTAAAGGATCCACACTCTCTTCTTGGAGTTTTCAAAGGATATAATCAAGGCTCGATTTTAGAAGTATGTCATAGCAAGTTCTTAGCTGGTGTTCTGGAGGGAGAAGAATCACTGAGAAGGATTTATACAATTTCAGACCTGAGGTGACAAGGACCTGAATGAAGACATTGGTTAAGGAACGTGGAGGGAAAGCTGAGTTATATAGTCTCATTCACAAGGCTTGTGACCAGTTGAGATAATGCTTCTGACTTGTGTGGATCTGGATGATGAAAGGTACAGACAGGAAAGGAAGTGACAAATGGAGAGGATGACGGGGTGGGGGTGGGGGTGGGGGAGAGGGAGGACAGGCAGGCCATGAGTTTTGAACCTGCAAAGTGTGAGGTGTCTGTGGCACATCTGGGTAGAGAAGTTTGCTCAACGATTAGACATGCCTTTATCTTAGAAGTAGAGCAATAAAGATAAAATGTTTGAGCAGAGGATCCCTGAGAAATACCTGCTTTCAGGAGGAGACAGAGCATGAGCAGCAACAACGGTGGTTAGCAACGTGTGGGCAAACAGGTCACAGAGCTATTCAAAAGAAGCACTAATATGCTTTGTTTTTCTCTCCTTCAGGAGAAGACTCGCTGTCCAACTTCCCTGTCTATTGTTAGAGACAAAAACCTCACCGAGAACCAAGAGGAAGAAGATGAAATCTTTGATCCTCCCATAGATCTTTCTTCGGATGAAGAATATTATGTTGAAGAGAGCAGATCTGCCAGGTTTAGAAAGTCAGGCAAGGAACGCATTGATCATATCAAAAAGGCATTTTCCAAAGAAAGCATGCAGAAGACACGGCAGGATTTTGACAAGAAAGTGAACAGAATTAGAACTAGAATAGTGACACCCGAGAGGAGAGAAAGGTTAAGGCAGTCTGGAGAGAGGCTGAGGCAATCTGGAGAGAGGCTGAGGCAGTCAGGGGAAAGATTTAAGAAATCTATTTCCAATGCTGCCCCCTCAAAGGAGGCTTTCAAGATGCGCAGCCTCAGGAAGGCTAAAGATACAAAGGCAGAAGGTCAGGAAGTGGGGAGGGACATGGGTGTGGACATCATTGCAGGCAGCCCGGCTCTCGGCCCCATCCATGAGCTCCACCCCAATGAGTTCAGTGAAACTGAAGAGGAGCCAGGCAGGACAGGGTATGTGCCCCAAGTAGGCAGTGACTTCCCAACCCCTGAGCCTTTAAAGGTTACTTTTAAACCTCAGGTGAGAGTAGAGGATGACGAGTCTCTCTTGTTAGATTTAAAGCAGTCTTCATAAAGAAGGATTACATATAAATCCTTGCTCATGTAGTTTTCATTGAATAATATATTTATATGTCATGCAGGGAAACAGATAGAATGGTTTCATTTCTTATGTTTAAAACCTTAAAGATCACTTATATATGTATCTTCATGTTCTTTGGGAATTCTTTTTACTGAGCATAGACAATTCTTAGCAGCTTTTTCTCTTGTAACCTTCTTTTTCATGGCAGCTGAGGCTTCTAAGTTCCATTCTCTCGCGCTGTAGAGTCATGTGACACTTGTATAAAGCAAATTTATACCCATCATTTACAAGCAGACTCTAAATTTTGGTCTAGATTAATGATGTGGTCCACTGCAAAGATGAATAACATCATGTGTGGATTACATCATCAGGATTCATCCACTCAGTGGATTCTTTCGTCAGCTACACCCCTTCTGAAGCATGTGCATAGAAAAAAAGAGTTGAAGGTCAGGACTTGAGCATTAGTCTGTAACATAATAGCTTTATTATTATGAGACACCTGGCAAGTCACCTGTGTATTCTCATCACTAGAAGTGAGGATGGCTTACCTGTCCTGCCCTTTTCCGTGGACGGCTATGAAGATCAGAGGAAATGTCATACACTCTGGGAGAGCCAGAAGCACAACCAGAGAAACACAAGCCACACTGTTCTCTGAAAAGCAGAATCAAAATAATTACGTATTGTGACAAAGCCCCAAGCATTAGGCAGAGGGGCAGGGAGCGGGGGACAGGAAGTAAAGGTTGGGCAGAAACTAAATTTGATCTCAGACATCTTTTCACAAATAAAAACTAATTGGCTCCAATGATCACATTTTCAACAGGGAATACAACCAAACTTTGGGTGTCATTGGTTCTTAAAATGTTCTTTGGAAAATTGTTTTCTAATTTTCTTTTGATTTAGATTTGGGATCGACTATAGAAACTTTTGTTTGAAATGCACGATGTGTTGAGAGTTCTGTTGTCAAGTCTGCCCTGGTGAAGAAGGTTTGGGAATCATCTCGAGTACTTCTGTTCATTACCAACAGTATTTGCAATTTTGGCCATGCTGCTCTGGGGGAAGCCAGATTTCAGGTAGCTCTTAGCTGTGGATGTGCAGTCAAGAAACATGCAAAGAAGAGGGAAATGGTCATACTTGTTCTGAACTGCCACTATATTTTTAGGTCTTCTGATTTTTTTAAAAAAATTAGAGACTTGATGGAATTATTGTATTTGAAGAGGTTAGCAATTTTTCAATTTTCACTTTTAGGTAAGACAGTTAAAAAAATCATGTAATAGATAAAAATAATTTGCCAGGAATGGTGTTTACACTACTGGAATCCAATATTCAGATGGCTGAGTCAGGTAGATCATGAGTTTCAGACTGTCTTGGGCTGCATAGCAAATCTTCTCTGAAAGAAAATAAGAAAAAAAAAACCTCACATATTCATAAGTGCACACAGAACAGCTTTAAAATGTTGCAATCGGGGCTGGGAAAGTGGCTCAGTGGTAGAGTGCTTGCCTTGCATGCATGAGGCCCTGGGTTCGATTCCTCAGCACCACATATGCAGAAAAAGCTGGAAGTGGTGCTGTGGTTCAAGTGGCAGAGCGCTAGCCTTGAGTTGAAGAGCTGAGCAACAGCGCCCAGGCCCAGAGTTCAGGCCCCGTGACCGACAAAATAAATAAATAAATAAATAAATAAATAAATAAATAAATAAATAAATAAATAATTTAAATAATTAATTAAAAATTGCAATGAGGTGCCCAGAATTTGGATTTGGGAGTTTGATTCAGTGTCATTTCCTCTCCTCTTTGCCTCAATACAGAAAAATCATCAGTTGTTCATCTTCTTATCTTTTTATATTGGTAATTCAAGTGTATTCAATATTGAGTAAAGCCTTGAAAGAATAATTCCAAAGACATTTTTTATTACAGTTTAGAAGGAGTTTGTAGAGTTTGAATGCCTATTCACACGTTTCTTTAAAAGCCATAATAAATTTGAATTTACAAAGACATTGTTGCAAAATTTGTCAGTCTCCTAGTCATAAATATTTTTTACTAATGATGAATGGTAACAACAACCCACAAACAGAGTCTGATATAGTTAATCCTCCTTGTAAGAAGATATGTTTCAAGATTTATAAGAATGAAAGGAAATTGTAAGGTTTTTCATTCTGGTGCTAAACAGAATAAATATTAGTTGGGCTACAGTATTTTCCTGCAAATACTGTCAAGGAATTTTCCTTACGGACTCCATTATATAACCAGACTTGACATTTTATGGAATATTTCACATACAGGTATATTTGAATTCTGATGAAGTTGTAACCTTGTCAGGAACAGTAGATTTTGTGCACAAACACTAAAACAATTTTCCTCCCTTGGGAGTCATATTCTTGCTGCTAGGATTTTCCCTCTATGTCACATCAGTCTACAGATCTCCTCTATTCAGGACATTTCTAAATTCCATGATCATAATGTCTTCAACTTCCACATTTCCTTAGTACAAAGATAATGATCTGTGAAGTAACTTCTCATTTAATATACAGGATATTCTAGTCAGTGTTCATTCTCTTAAAAGTCTCAGAAGATATCAGTGTTTTATAAAGTACATCTATCAGACTTTCATCAGTTTATTCAATAAAGCCATTATCAGGCCATCTGCCTTTCTTACTATGAGGCTGAGCAACATAGCATCAAAGACACCAGGGCAGGGAGCCATTTTGAAATCCTTTCCTCAGAGGAGAGGAGGAGATGCAAGACTGCATGGAAGGTGGCTTCATTCTGGCTTCTATGTTAGAGAAACTGGGTGAATGTGAATCGACACTAATGTGCATGAAAGTTCAGCTTGCTAAGAGTACATGTGTGTATGTGTGTATGAACTCTACTGACAAAATGAAAATAAACTACCTTGACTTCATTCTATTTATTTATTTATTTATTTATTGTCGGTCGTGGGGCTTGAACTCTGGGCCTGGGCGCTGTCCCTCAGCTCTTCAGTTCAAGGCAAGCACTTTACCACTTGAGCCACAGCGCTACTTCCGGTTTTCTGATGGTTTATTGGATTTAGGAGTCTCACAGTCTCTCCTACCCGGGCTCCTGAGTAGCTAGGATTACAGGCGTGAGCCACCAGCGCCGGGCGACTTCATTCTTTTGTGACATTAAAGGGATTGGTTTAGAGCAAAGCCTACACATTGTAGTCCTCAGAACCATTGTTAAATGTAATTCTCTTACATGAAAGCACTGGACGTTTCCTTTTTCTGGAGACATATTTCCTATAGCTTCTGTTATTGAACTGTGCTAAGAAAATTTATAGATTATGGTTCCTAAAAAAGGTGAGTGACTGTTATGTATTCGATTTCAGTTTGCTAGTACCTGGTCTGTAGTGAATGAACAATGAAACCGCTTCACGCTCAGTCTTGTGTCATTCTTGTGATTAGGTCCTGTCCGAGGAGTTAGGGCTCTTCCTCCCAGATTAGAATCTGTCATTATTGGCGAGGAGAAGGCCTCCTGCTGGGTACAGTTTGAAGGCATAACCTGGTTTGTATTCTTGTGGGGTGGTGTGCAAAGGTTAGCCTACCCCAGTGGATGTGGCTCTTCCTGCTATGGAGACCTGTTTCAGACACACTGAATTGAGGGGTTGCTCTGCAGTGGGGACCAATGGAGGAGGAGTGGCAGGTTGGATGTACAAACCAGTCTAAAGGAGGGGGAGGGCTACACATTGTAGAAAATGAGGTGAGAAAATAATGGGCATTTTGAAGGAAAGACTGGATAGAGATCTTACCTGCCCAACTTTTGTATTAAGAAGTCCGTTTTCAGAGGACTAATTCCAGAGAGACTAACAATTAGGAAGTGATTTAGTTTCGTGTGAGATGTGATGCCCGTTTTGAAGGGGGCTAGGGAGGTAGAGCGGGCTGCTCTCCAAGTTAAGCTATTCTGAACAGTTGTTCCTAGGCTCTCCTTTGAGGGAGAACTTTCTTATGATTAGTCTGGGGCATCATTAGTTAGAAAAGGCTGAGTTCTCTGTCAAACCCGGTTTCCAACCCTCTTACTTAATCTATTTCAAGAGAAACATGACAAATTATTCCAGCCTGAAGCTCAGAATTATAACAAGCCCGCACTGTGTATGGATTGGCTCCATTTCTTGCCATGAATCCATTAAAGAATTACTCCTGGCTGAAGTTTACCCACGGCATAGTATTGTAAGGCAGCCAAGTTTTTCTAATAATCTCATGGGCCAATATTCATAATTTATTAGGATCTCATTAGACCTTGTATCTGAACGAGTTTTAAGTTCCGAAACCATGATTAGGTAGATAAAGTGTTTTAGGGTAAAATGAAATCCATTATTTTATGAGTGTATCATTTTAGTCATGTAAGCATCTTTCAAGTGGCCACATTTATTTGAAATGTTTCCCTGTAACAAGAAATGAATTAATGGGATTGTGCGTGGGGTGTGCTTGGTTCTAGTTCAAAGCAGAAAAGTAGGTAGAGGACAACATTGATGCTCCTGTCCAAATATACAGTCCTGTCAAAACAGAGGATTACCTTTTTCTTTAGTAGGAGGGAAAATATCTAAACAAACCACAGATGGTAAATTCACGAGGAAAATATAACCAAAATAGTCTGTACTTGAAATTTATATAGTTCTTTCACATAAAAAAGAACTCACCAAACCAGGTGCTCACTTCTGAAATCCCAGCTACTAAGGAAAGAAAGACAGAGGTTCAAAGCCAGTCTGGACAAAAGATTAGTGAGACTCCATCTCAGTAAAAGTGAGGTTGTGTGTGTGTCTGTCATCTCAGCTGTGTGGAAAGCCATCCTTCAGGACAACTTGGACAAAAACTTGAGAACTAAACAAAAGGGCTGGAGGCATGGCTCAAGTGCTAGAGTATCTGCCTAGCAAGTGTATGACCTTGAGTTCAAGCTCCCAAAAGTGTAAATAAATCACTAAGAGCTATGTTGGTGGTAGATGCCTGTAGTTCCCGCTACTCAGGTAGAGGTAGAAGGATCTTAGGTTTTAGGGCTGGGAACATGGCTTACATGGTAGCCACTGGCTTTGCAAGCTTGAGGCACTGAGTTCAACTGTTGGTGCCACCCCCCTTCCCCCTTCCCCCTCCCCCCCAAAGGAACCACCTACCAACAGTTCAGGCAAATACTTACTGGAGAGTTAGTAGTAATTGCTATTCTCCCATATTTAAAAAAATCATTTTCCAGTCATATAGATTAGAGAAAGATCAAAACTGGTTAGGATCCAAAAGAGCCTGTGACTGGGGTTGAATGGAACCCAAACTTTAGGAATGTCATGGATTATTTTTCCTGACTTTCAAACTTTGTTCAGAAAGGATGATGATTACCTTTATGAAAAAAACCCCCACAAAAACAAAAAAACCTCAGTGGCTCCTATGAGGTATGGGAATGAGAATGAAACATGAAATCCTGGGTCTTATAAATAAAGACAAAACACAAAACACGACAATCAGTTGAGTGAAAGGTTACACCAGGAACAGTGCCTGGAAGAACCTGGAGAAGGGCAGCCCAGTGGTCTCTGTTGTCTTTTTTTTTTTAATTTAATTTAATTTTATTTGTGAACATACTGTACAGAGGGGTTACAATTGCATGGGCAGGATAATGCGTACATTTCTTACCAAGCATTGCAGCCTCCTCCTTTGTTTACCCTTCACATCACTTCCCAGCCTCCCCCCTCCCCCCCATCCCAATCCTTCTCCTTCCACCCTCCCCCCCCCCCCCCCCCCCGCACCGACGTTGTAAAGCTCATTTTGGACATGACAACGTGTACTTCTCATTGTTGCAACAGGTCCACCTGTATCCTTAAACAACTGGTTTTTCCCCATCTCCTCCACAAGTGTCTCTGTTGTCTTTGAGGAAGAAAATGTGTCCAAAGGCAGGAAGAGGGACTCACGGGCTCTTGTGTAATAGAAACCTCTTTCCAGGGATGTTTCAAGAATTGAACAATCCTCTATTGGGAGGCAAGGAGGTTCTTGACATGGCCAGAGAGGAATGCATGTGCTCTGTTTCTTCGGTTCTAGTTTCCTCACAACAGGTAGCCAGGACTGTCCTATTCACGTAACTCTTTTTATAGAGCCTTGGGTCCCAATGCACCGTGTTTTCTCTCAGATTCTGAGTTAAGTGCAAGAGACTGTTTCTCATCTCTCAGAATCAGTTTCTTGTACCTCCCATAGTTCAATGGCTGTAGTAGAAGTTTAAGAAGTATTTGCTAAACAAAAACAAATGCCTCTGAATATCTTTGGAGTAGTCATTGGTTGCATTGGATAGTTCTACATTGAGCAGCTATCATTCCACACTGTTTTAGAAGTAATGCTGTGAACAAGATAATCTGTATTCAGAGATCGAATTCCAGAGACATTTATGAGTTTTAGGAGGTGGATATAATTTAATGTTAGAAGGTGCTAAGTGTTAGGAAGAAATATAAAAGCATGGCAGGGACAGGGCAGAAGAGGCTCTTCCCCTTTTAGAAGGGGTATCTTGAAGACCTTTGATAAGATAGCCTCAAGGTCCTGAATCTAGCAAGTCAAACATGTAGAAAAGAGTTTCTGGTGTGTTCAGGAGAGATAGTGGAAGGTTCTCAAGGAAGGATGAGTAGGAGGAGTGGGGTGCTACAGGTTCTCTTAAGGACTTACTTGTTTTTGTTTTCTGAATGAGGAGAGCACAGGAGTGTATGCAGAGGAGTAACATGATCCATTTTATTGCATTCTTATTGAGAAATTACTGAGTTGTGTACAAAAAAGGTAAGTGCACTTCCTGTCTTAGTTCATGCTACAGAGGAAATCACCCAGACTCCAAATGTTTTCCATTAGGAGAACGTGGGCTCAATGCCTAACAGCAGAGGCCTGGCAAACACCCACTGCAGCTGAAGCCTGCCATCTGGTGGACATTATTTGCCTTTTAAGTTTTTTTGCTGTAAAAGATTTTATTTTGTAAAAATGCTAAGTTTCTTAGTAGAACACTAGGAAAAAAGCAGAGAGCTCAACTGTAGAAATAGACTTGAAGAAAATGCCCACATATATTAGAGTAAAAGATGCAATATAGAGAGAATGCCTAGAAATTAGTTGTAAAAAGATAATAAACCAGTCGAAAAATTAGCAAAGGAAATGAGTAGGCAACTTGCAGATTAAGTCATTTGGGCTAACTGTATTTGAGTTGGAGAAATTCCAACCTTTTTAATCCATAAGACTGACAAAATTAGGGTGATTAATAACATGCAGGATGGGAATTTTCTTGGTGAGGATATGAATTGCTAGAGCCTTTTGAGGGAGCTTTAGGCAGTGTTCAGTGAAATGAGACATGCCTTGTGATGTCAGCAATCTCACTGTGGGCCTTTGCATGGATATTAACATTTGTGGATAGGCATTTTTGGACCCTATCAGCCCTTGACTAGGGACCAAAGGGTACACTTGAATACAAAAAAACCCATCACACAGAGGGTAACAGAACAGTTGTGAATTTATTAGGAGGAGATTGCTGAGGGTTCATTTGCATTATTTCCTGGTCTAGTCTCTATTCAGGTGTTTGTTTTTGGCTAGCATACTGTTAGAGCTGCTAGGTTCAGCTGCCAGATTATTTGGTCACCAACATCATGGGCAGGTGAAATGGGGGAGAATAAGTGACCATTGGACTGGTCAAAGGGGAATGTCCTGGTTATTAGGGTGGCCCTCAAGAGGGAGCCTGTGATTTGTCAGTGATATTTAGAATGTGTGAGGCACACCTCTGGCTTCAATCAGGTTGGCATCCATTTAGAAGGGAGTCTGAAGAGTCAAAAGCATCGTGAGAGGGAAGTCAAAGCAGTGGGAAATTAAGTCAAATTGAGTTTTTCTCAAATCTCGCAGTGTAGACATCCAGTTTAGCTTCACAACTAGACATCTAGTTTCATGCTTCATTCTGTCATTTCCTAATGGAAAACTTAGATAAGTTAAAAATTTCTGCATCTCAGTTTCTACGATCCAATTTGTAAAGTTTTTTTTAACTTGTTTTTATTTTTTTAATCCTGCAGCCTGGGTGCAGTCCCTGAGCTCTTTTGCTAGCACTTTGATCCGCAGCTTCACTTCTGGTTTTCTGGCAGTGAGATGGAGATAAAGAGTTTCACAGACTTTCCTTCCCTGATCTGATCCTCAGATCTCAGCCTCCCCAGTAGCTAGGATTACGGGCATGAGCCACCAGCACCTGGCTAAAGGGATTTTGTTTTTTTTTAAAGTCAGGTAGTTAATGGCAAGTATTTTGACACACTCGCATTTAGGAAGTAGTAGCAGCCAGGAGATGCTAATTAGAGGAATAATAGCTTTTGGAGGGACAGACAGACAGAGATAGAGGAAAGCAGAGATAGAGGAGAGAGAGGCGGAGAGACAGGGGCAGGCTATTGTAATATCTGTTCAAATGAATGTAAGCTTTTGAAGTGTAAATTTTGAGGCCTAATTTTGGTCTTACTCTGTGGCCCAGGTTGCTTTTGAGCTCATGATCCACTTGCTTCAGAGTCTTGATTGTTAGGATTACAGGTGTGAATCACTACACCTTATACATACATACACACACACATATATGTATATATAACCATTTTGCACATGATGCATTTGATTGGGCTAGTTTGTTCTTCTGCTTTAAATAATATATATTCATATGCTACACAGAGTTTAAAATCTCTTTGTAACTTCCATCATATTTAGATGGGAAAAGATCCAGACCTTAGCTCTGCCAGAAATGACTCCTGCCTGTGTCTGCATCCTCATCTCCTCTTTCCCTCCATTCCTGCCTTCAGGCATGCTGGCCTTCCAGGGTCTTGTCCCACCCTTAGGACCTTTGCACAGACAGTTCCCTTTGTTCACACCTGTCCCGTTGCCACCCCATCCAGGACCCCAGCACAGAATAACTCTTGTCCATCTCTCAATTACAGTTCAAATGATATTTCTCCAGGGAACGATTTCACTGCTTCCTTCCCAACTCTTTCCAGGGCAAATCTCCTCAGTTCTTATATGATCTCAGAAACACACATTATGGTTTTATTTAAATACGTGGGTAACTCTTCACCAATAAGTGCCTCCAGGTCTGGGCTTGTGCCCAGCTGCTTGCTCTGTTCCTGCCGTAGTACCTCATGTTTTTGAATAATAAAAGTAGTCTGGAAAGGAAGTGAGCTTATCGGAAAATTAAAATGTAGAACGAGGGGAAACATTTGGCGACTCTGAGGACTGTCATTGTCGTCGTCCTGTGGTGTGAGATCCTCTCTTTTGAGGCCCGAGCTGGATTTGGGTGGCTGCTAGCTCTCCGCCAATTCCTCTCAGCAGAGAGCGCCATCTCACCCAAGGTCATGGCCTTGCTGAGAGCAGCTTGCATCCCGTGACAGGTTGATTGGAGCGGGTGGTGGTGGTGGTGTATGTGTGTGTGTGTGGTGGAGGGTGGGCATGTGATTGACCCATGGCCTCAGCATGGAATAACTCTGAAGGGCCATCAGGGGCAGAGCTGGCCATGGAAACAGCTGTGGCCACTTTAACATCACATCAACGACTCTTCTCTGCCCTCCTCCCAATCCAGAAGCCCTCAATCTCTCCCAGGTGGTGTGATTGAGAACAACCTTCAATAAACCACCAGGCACAACAAGTCTCAGTGTCTGTTTCGTAGGGAACCCAACTGGGCACGGGTGAAGAGCAGGGAGTCCAAGGTGGCTTCTAGATTTCTGGCATGAGATATGATGCAGTCCAGTGAGATGAGCAACAGGAGAAAGGCTACATAGAGAAAGATGAAGTTGAAGCAGGTGTGCTCTAAAGATCTGCTTTGGAGGTGCTGTCTGCCAAGGAGAGGAGTAACGAGTCGGAAGCTTAGAGGTAAGAGCCAAGTTAGCCACACAGATTTTGGGGGCTGTGGGCACAACAAAACAAAAGATTGCCCAGAGAAAGTGTAGCCAATGAAAGAAAACAGGATTGTAACCTACTTGGGTAAGAGCAATGAACACGCACTAGTGGCAGATGGACAAAAAACGATGACCAGAGACGTAGGAAAACGAGGAGTGTGAGCAATTGTTTATCACTTCTGTGGTCCTGGGGCTTGAACTCGGGTGTTCTTGCTTGGCTTTCTTTTGCTCATGGATGGTGCTCTACCACTTGAGCCACACCTCCATTCCTGGCTTTGTGCAGGTTATTTGGAGATGAATCTCACAGAACTTCAGGTTACTGGCCAGCCACCTGTACCCATCTGTACCACTGCCTTGGTCAGGAGATTCAGCATGTGGACCTTTGTTTTTAATGTCTTTTAACCATTTCATCCATTCATTATCATGGGTAGGATGATGGGTTCAAGAGGTTGGCATCCAAATTCACCAGGATGGTCAGTTTCAGTGTATCAAAATGAATAGCATTCATTAAAAAAATAAAACAAAAAACAAACCACAATTCCCCTGCTCTGCTCCTTTCCCCATGTCCGCTTACACTGCCCTGGGGAAGCCATCTTTTAAAAGCTTGTCTTTGTGTTTAAACAGTAAATTGCAGTTATTGACACATAAACTTGTACACTGAGGTGCTAAGTGCTACCACTTGGCAATGTTTATGTGAGGGGACACACTATGGCATTCTACGCCCCCTGCATCTTAGTCCCTAACAATCCTGAGGTAGCTGATAAAATGAAGCCCTGTATAAAGCTGCAGAAAGCCAAGCTCTCTGGTTTAAAAAAAAACCTCTTATTAAAGACAGGTATGAGTGTGCTGTCCCAATCCTTGCTAACCTTCTTCTGGAAAGTTTTTAGACCCTAAGCATTTGGCAGATCTGCTGTGCTTGTGTGGATTGGGTGTAGCTTTGACTGCATCTTATGTCCTTGTTAAGCTTGGCAAGTCTGTCTAACAGAGGCAAACTACACCTCTGCCTTATATTTCCCAAGGAATGACTCTTTCCAGCAGGTGCTGTCAATCTCTAGTCTTAGGACAGGTGGCAGAGGGCCCTCCCAGCTCCCTGAGTCATGCCTTCCCAGGAAGCTCTTCTGTAAGCCTAGAGAACACAGGAACATGAACTATGCTGTATAGGGTAGTTGTTTACTTGACTGAGACTCCACCTCTTGAGTCATTCCCACAACCTACCTTTTTGATAAGTATGTTGGAGAAAGTCTTACACACTTTGCTACCTGGTCTGTCTTTGAACCTCATTTTCTTCAGGCCTGTGGATTATTATTTCCTCCTTTCTCTCTCGGTTTATAAAAAACACATTCTAACTGGTCAGTTTGCACGTACTTGTCCAGAAAGCTCTCCACCTAAAATCCAATGCATAGTAGTTAAAAAGTTCTGCCTTCTCCCATAAATACTTGTACAAGTGTTCAATGTCATGAGTTCTCAGGGAAATGTGAATCAAAATTATACCTCTCCCTAGTCAGAATTCTCTTATCAAGGAAACAAATAACTTGCCCTTTTGGCAGGAATGTAAATTTGTCCAGTGACTGAGGCAATCAGCATGGAGTATTCTCAAAAATCTAAAGCTAGAACTACCGTATATGATCCAGCTATACCATACTAGGCATGTGCCCACAGGAATCCAGTCAATATACAAAAGAGATAGACCCATACACCCATGTATATTGTGGTACTATTCACAATCACCAAGTTATGGACTCAACCTCAGTATGTTGCAGTGGATGAATGGATGAAGAAAAGTAGGCATATATACAAAATGGAATAATATCCAGTCATAACAAAATTATGTCTGAAGACAAATGGATGAAACTTGAGATAATCATGTTAAGCGAAATATGCCAAACTCAGAAAGACAAATACTGAGCTGGCTCTTGTCTGCAATACTAGCTATTGAGGCTGAGATCTGCGGATTGTAGTTCAAAGCCAGCCTGGGGAGGAAAGTCCATGAAACTCTTTATCTCCAATTAACCAGCAGAAAACTGGAAGCAGAGCTGTGTCTTAAAGTGGTAGAGCAGTGGATTTGAGCAAAAAGAACTCAGGGACAGTGCCCAGGCCCTGAGTTCAAACCCCATGACCGACATAAAAAAGAAAAAAGGAAAAAGAAAGACAACTACTATATATTTTCTCTAACATATGGAATCGATTTAAAAGTAAAACCATAAAATTATAAAATATATTCTTTGGGGACAATAAGGGGCCTGAGGAAGGGGGACAAGAAAGGGTGACATGTATGCCCATGACATGTATGTATAAAAGCATCACAACGAAACCCACTGCACTGTAAAATGAATATGCCCTGCGTTTATAAAAACACAGATTGAAACCTTCACATTCTGAATTCTAAGCTTCCCTTTAGTGAGGAAACCTTTTCTACTACTTTAAAATAAGTATTTGGGATGGGAAAACCATGTCCTCACACCTTGAGTACTTCACTTCACCGGGTCCTTGCAACATTTTTCCTTGGCTAGCTGGCACAGTGCTAAGTTTTGTCAGCAGAGGGAACTAGAGAGATGTCTATTGATTTATTTATTTTGGTGCTACTGAGGTTTGATCTCTGAGCCTCACAGTAGTAGTGCTCAGCTTGCTTTCTTGGCTTGCTCATTTGCCCGAGACGCCACCTCTTGAGTCATGCCTACAGCCTGCCTTTTTTGATAATTAGAGACAGTCTTACATATTTTGCCACCTGGTCTGTCTTTTGAACCTCAGTCCTTTGAATCTCAGCTTCCCACCAAAGTAGGATTACAGGTGTGCACCACCAAGCTGTGACTTTTTAAAGAACTACAGGTTGGGTTCTGTTTTTCCTCATTGCTTAAGGCCATTTTATATTTTTCATTTCACTTATAAGGTAAATAAATTTCCCTCGTTTTTCATGTTTTGGGCCCCTGACCCATATGGCCCTTCCCTACCTCTTGGCCTCCTCTCATTTCAGAAGTCCCTTTGCTTTCCTCCCACCATGGGGTTTCGACAGTGCTGTTCCTCTGTCTGAAATCATCTTCCTTCACTTTTCCACTGGAAGTCCATACTTAGGCTTCAGTATAGTCATCTTAACCTCAGGAAAGCATTCTTCACCTTCTAATCACTTTCAGAGCCTGGCTGAAAACCCCTTTGCCTTGTTTCTCATGACTGTACTTTTGAATTACAGATTGTAAGCCCTTCGAGGATAAGGGTCTTTGGTATATTGGCTTCTGTGCAGCTCTAGTGTCTAGCCTTGTTTTAAATGTTCTCTCTTCCGCTTTTTACAATTGTCTTGGTCTCACTATGTCCTTGACTCTATACTCCAATTTGCCACAAGGTGGCAGGCTAAGACACACAGCAACTGGATTTCCCTTGAGAAAGAAGTAGGTCTCTTTATGTGAAAATGCCTTTGAGCCAGAAGAGGATCCCTTTGAAGTGAAGTCACGTGTTAAAGATTTCTCTGAAAATGGCCTCTGTATCCTTTACTTCTTCACTGACTCTGAGGAATGATGGTGAATACTAATAGTCAAGACAAAGGAGAGTCTCCCAGGATTCTGAGAGGCCATTGCATCATTTAGTGAGTGTGAAAGAATCTTGGGTATGATTCACCTGGGGGAATATTTATGGATCCTGACTTTGGACTTAGTTTTGCATTAATTGCAAATTCTAAGGTCTGGAGCAAAGGGCCAGAGAATGATGGTACTGGGGCTGAATCTGGCTCCCTGCCTCCTTTTGTAAATGAAGTTTACTTGGAATATAGCCATGCTCATTTGTTGATTTCCATGAGGAGTTGTGACACAGACTAAATGATCTGCAAAACCCAAACCATTTCCTATATGACCTTTTATATAGGCAAAGTTTGGAGATGTCCGGTTTAGATACATGCACTTATATTGGAAACCTTAATATCTGGTTAGCATTTAGCAACCACATATAAATGATTTGATCCTCTTTTGGAGGAGAGGGGAAACATTTTTTTCCCTGTGAAGTAAACAATCTTTGGAGATTTCTTAGAAATACAAATACAAATCAGAATTCTATGCGTCAATTCCTTTCCAGAATTACATATTTAAGTATGTTGCATCTTGGACATAAGATGTGAATTCTTTGTATTCTCTTAGCATGCTTCCCATAGCATTATTAATCACGTCTTCTGTCACAATGCTAATCAAAGATGCTGTGGCTATTTTCCTTTCATTCAGGAGATATTTCTAGTATAGACAGGTTATTTAAAAAATGAGCTTGTAAGTGCTAGGATATTGCCAGGTCAGCACCATGTTAATTAGTTTTCATAGTTAAACACACTTCATATAGATCATCTCCTTGCCAAACCTTTTGGAGAGAGACAATAGCTATTTCTTATAGTTTCTTAGAGTTCTTATATTTACAAAATCAGGACAATCACAATCACGCTGCTTATTTTTGAGCATACATAGAAGGAAGATTTAGATCCCTTTAGTTCAGGCAGATGATTGCTGTGGCCTTGTATTAAGTCTGTTTCTGGTAAGGGCTGCCAGGAGTGGAGGCTCCCAGCTCATGAGTATTGGTGAAGAACAAAGTTACCTGTTTCTCAACAACACTTTTTCCCCCTTTATATTTCAGGTTAATTTTGTAATAGGATCTTTTTTTCTACCTAGCTGGGGAACTTGGCATGGGAAAATATTAGAAGCATATGCTTAGTTTTATCTTGTCCTCCAGATTATTGTGATTACATCTATTCTAAGAATACTATGTTGTAGGCAGATGGTAGTACATGCCTGTGATTCTAGCACTCTGAAGGCTAAGGAAGGAGGATGGTGAATCTGAGGTCGGCTTGTTACATAGTGAGATCTTTTCTCAAAAAATTGTGATTTCCAAAACAGTATTTTTTGGTATATTTACAACCTATACCTATAATTCTTTATAACTATTAAAGGGATTTCAGTGTTTAATGTCAAGTCTTTCCTGTTACAGAATTCTTAATGTTGATTTGTGCTTCAGTTTCTCAATGTCTCCAGGCACTTTTATTGGTGAAGGTATCTGTATTATGTAGTTTTTTTATGTACACTTACATATGTGATAGTATCTTTAATGTATAAAAAGTAGGTATGGAACTTTTGATTCAGGTATTTTCACTATCAAAATAGTGTGGGAGAATATTTTTCAAACTATGAAATTATGACTCATACAGATATAATATTAACATGAATAGTATGAAGGTTTTTATTTAACTCATTAATTAATGAAGGAAACAGTAAGAGGTCATGATTGATCCAAAAGAAAATCAGAAGGACCACGCCATTACAAGGACAAACGCTAGTAGGAATGTACAAACAGCTGTTGATCTATGAAGCAATAATCAATTATATTCCAGCAGATGCAATTAATTTGCATTTTTATAGGTAAGAATTTACTTCCAATTTTCTGTAATTTTCAGAGTTGAAAAATAGGTCAAAGTCAATAAAAGGATGATGTGTGTGTTAACAGGCCCTAAAAACTTTTTGCTCCATTCCAATGTCTTTAACAACATTTTCTCTACAATAATGTTAGTGTTTAGTATACCTGGTATAGTTACAAGCATGTTATATATTTTAATTCAGTAAGTTTCTACAAAGTTATCTTTATTTTCAAAATGAAAAATGAGAGCATTGAGCTTTTAATTGCTGATGGTAGAATGAAGGAGACAGAATCGGAAAATAATATGTATACTCTCCTATAGATGTGAAATTATACAACATGTTTATATGTGAACAATACGACTAAACAGAAGAATGTGATTTTTGTCATTAGCTTATCTGCTACCCATAACTTGTGCTAAGAAGAACAAAAGGGAAGATAAAGAGTAATGTACATAGAATTATTGTATTTCTATGAAGACTAACTTAGAGCAACAGCAGTATTCATTCATTGCTGGCAGAAATAGAAAAAGTAGCCACTTGGAAGAGAGCTGAGTTGCTTGCAGAACTTAATATACTCTTACTGCGTAACATAGCAATCATGTTTCTTGGTATTTACCCAAATTAATTGAAAGATTAAGTCACTTAATAACTTGCATATAGCTCCCTTTTTTAAATTGGTTATGGGGCTTGAACTCAGGGCCTAGGTGCTGTCCCTGAGTTTATTTTCACTCCAGGCTAGCATTCTATCACTTTGAGCCACAGTGCCACTTATGGTTTTCTGGTGGTTAATTGGAGGAAAGAGTCTCGCCGACTTTCTTACTCTGGCTGGCTTTGAACTGTGATCCTCAGATCTCAGACTCTTGCATAGGTAGGATTACAGGCATGAGCCACGTGTTGGCTGGCTGGTGCATAAAGTCTTCTATAGCAGCTTTATCCATAATTGCCAAAATTTGGCAGCTATCAAGGTGCCTGTTAGGTGAGCAGATAAGCGGTGGCTATCCTGAGCATTGGGATATTATATTCAGTGCTAATAAAAAATGAGCTATCAACCCATAAAAAGACATGTGGGGACATGTTTTGGTTAAAAGAGCCAGTCCCAAGAGGCTACAAACAGTATAATTCCAACTACATGGTATTCTGGAAAAGGAAAAGCTACAGAAACAATAAAAATAATATGTAGTTGCCAGGGCTTAGTAGGGAGAGGAGACGAGAAAAAGGAAGAAAACAGTATTTTATTTGTATATTTGGATTAGATGGAAGAGGTTTTGTCGTGATTTACAGAGAAACCATAACCATTAGGATTTATTTTTATTTATTTATATTTTTTTAAAATTTAATTTAATTTTATTTGTGAACATACTGTACAGAAGGGTTACGATTACATGGGCAGGATAATGCGTACATTTCTTACCAAGCATTGCAGCCTCCTTCTTTATTTACCCTTCACATCCCTTCCCAGCCTCCCCCCTCCCCCCCAATCCCAATCCTTCTCCTCCCCCCCCACTTCCCCCCTTATTTTTATTTTTTTTTATTTTTTTTCTTATTTTTATTTTTTAATGGACAAGGTGATGAGCTAAGGGGGGGTTACAATTACACAGGTAAGGCAATAAGTACATTTGTTTTTAATCATCATTACCCCATCCCTCTTTATCTCCCACAGACCCCTCCATATCCCCCCCCCAGTTGTAATGTTCATATCCAACATAGTGTCAAGTATCCATGTTGCTTTGGTGCATCAGTTGTTCTGCTGCTTGTGATTCCCTTTCCCTTTCACATATTGCATTGTCTATTATGCAAAACACGAGGTACCAAAAACTAAGAGAAATGAAGAAGGAAAAAAGCAACAACAGAGAAAAAAGAACGAACTATATATTGAGTTTAATGAGAGCCTCTTGTTTCCGTAAGTTGGAGTTCATGTTACTATGCTTCATATGAATTGCTCAACATCTCTGGCCATAAAAGAAATGCAAATTGAGATTCTACCTTAGAATGTCAATAATCAAGAAGTCTAAGAATAACAGATGCTGGCAGGGATGTGACCAAAGGGGATCATTACTACACTGTTGGTAGGAGTGCAAACTTGTTCAACACTCTGGAAAGCAGTGTGGAGGTTCTTCAAAAAACTACACATAGAGATCCCATATGATCCAACAATCCCACTTCTAGGAATCTACCCAAATGACCACAAACAAGACCACACTAAAGCCACCAGTATGACGATGTTCATCGCAGCATTATGGAACCAACCCAAATGCCCCTCAGTAGATGAATGGATCAAGAAAATGTGGTACATATACACAGTGGAATTCTATGCCTCCATCAGAAAGAATAACATTGTTCCATTCATAAGGAAATGAAAAGATTTGGAAAAAATTCTATTAAGTGAAGTAAGCCAGACCAAAGAAAAGCAGGTTGCATGATCTCCCTCATTTGTAAGAATTAGAATATGTATGATGTTCTTAACAGGGGATCTCAATAACCCAAGTGGTTAGTGGAAAGGCCTATACATAATGAAACCATTAGGATTTATACATATATACATACATATATCTATTATATGAGGAATTGGCTCATGCAAGTACAGGATATTAGATTTGCTATCTGTAAACTGGAATCCAGGAAAGATAGTGTTGTGATTCTAGGCCAAAGGGTTGAGAATCAGGGAAGCCAATGATGCACGTCCCACTCAGAGTCAAGTCTGAAAACCACGAGGGCCAATGGTGTAGATCCAAATTTGAGTCCCCCAAAACCTGAGTACCAGAAACATTGGTATATGAAGGCAGAAGATGATGTTTCAGTTCAAGGACAGAGAGATGGGGGGCGGGGGGAAGGAGAGGGGCATGAAGAAAGGGAAAGGGAGGAGAGAGGAGAGAGGGATTAAGGGAGAGATGAGGAAAGGGAGAGGAAGAGAAAGCAAGAAGTCTACCTTTTTGTGTAAGTGTCTTCAATGGATAGCAGTGAAGACGCCTATGCTCTACAGTTGTCTAGCAATTTAATGCTAATCTCTTCTGAAAACATCCTCACAGATCTGCCTAGAAATACCATTTTACCAGCCAGCAAGGCATCCCTTACCTCAAGACCTAACATTGACCATCATAGCAGAGATTCTTGGGCAGTTTAAATGCTAGTTCGAAAGAACTAGTAGGGAAAAAGAGTGAGACAGAGATAGACACAGACACACAGACACACACACAGACACACAGACACACAGACACACACAGACACACACAGACACACACACACACACACACACACAGAGCTGGGGATGGAAGAAGGATGAACTGTGAATTATGAGCCAGAAGGCCCTAAAATGAGGTTATGAGATCCAAAACACACATGGGGAGGATCGTTTTAAACAGAACAAGAGATTAAAAAAACATTTTAGCCAGGCGTTGGTGGCTCATACCTATAATCCTACTACTCAGGAGGCTGAGATCTAAGGGTTGTGGTTCAAAGCTAACCCAGGCAGGAAAGTCTCTGAGTCTCTTATTTCCAATTAAATCACAGAAAAGCCAGAAGTGGTGCTGTGGCTCAAGTGGTAGAGGGCTAGCCTTGAGCAAAAGGAGCTCAGGAATAGCACCCAGGCTCAGAGTTCAAGCCTCAGGACTGGTAAAAAAAAAAGATTGTTATTATAAAGGTGATATACAGAGGGGTTACAGTTACATAAGTCAGGTGATGAGTACATTTCTTTTTAGACAATGTCAGCCCTTCCCTCATTCTCTCCCAATTTTTCCCTACTGACTCCACCTACAAGATATACGGTTCATTTTAATGTAGCATCTAGTGAGTACAATTGCTGTATCTGTTCACCTTAGTCCACCCATTTCTGTGCCCACACTTTTCCTCCCAAAGACAGATAACCACACAAGACAAAAAGAAAAGATAACAAAAACATGAGAAAAGAACTTTTGTTTCCATTTTCTGAGTTCAATAATATTTTATATGATTAGAGGCACATAGGCATTGCACCCTTGTGTTCCTCATTTAAAAATATTCTCCTTTGTGTAATTTATCATGTCCTACTGTATTTTAGATCTAGTTTCCACATATCAGAGAGAACATACACCGTTGATCTCTTTGAATGTGGCATGTCTCAATTAACATGATTTGTTCTAGGTCTATCCATTTCCCAGCAAATGATATATTATTCTTAATAATGGCTGTGCAAAATTCCATTGTGTATAGGTGCCACATTTTTTGATCCATTCATCTATTGTAGGGCATCTGGGCTGTTCCTTTAACGTGTCTATTGTGAATAGTGCAGCAATAAATAAAAAAAATAAACATGGCTATGCATGGTATCCTGGCTTGTGATGTTCTGGGTAGATGCCCAGGAATGGTATGGCTGGGTGGTAGGGAGGTCTGTATTTAGTTTTCTGAAGAACCACCAGACTGCTGTCCAGAGTGGTTGAACTAGTTTACATTCCCAACAACAGTGGCAATAGGTAGCACATGAGATTCTTAACTATAATGGGAGGGAAGGAAGAGTAAAATGGACATAGTTCCCGTCTTATAGTGTCTTTTTTCTGTGTGATTCGATGAGAGCTTATTTTCTGGGAATGAGGAATTTAAAGGGCAGTTTGGATGTTTGAAGAGAATGGAGGAGTTGGAGCACTAGCCAGTGAGTGAAAACATCAGGTACCAAGTTCGATTCCCATCTTGGACCTAAAAATAAAAAAAAGAAAGAAGAGTATGGAAATAAAGTTTCAAATTTAAGTGGTGATAATTCAGATCAGGAGAGCAAGACTGGAAAACGTGGGATTTTTCTCAAAGATGGCTAGAGGGCCAGGCACATGATGGAGAAGGTTGCGTGTACTAGAGTTTATTCAGGGACATGTGAAGAACTGAACTCGATGTGGAGACAGTCATTCTTGGAATATGACTTACATAGGGTGAGCAGGAAGCCAGGGATGGACTAAAGGCCGGAAAAAGGTTGAAGGGTCAATGGATAGAAGTTTGGATGAGGTCAGAGGACTGGAAAGTTCTAGTCCAAATTACTGTTTTTTTCAGGCGATATCCAGGGTCCATCCTGTGACTCCAGCAGCCATAAAGAATGGGAAGATCTGAATGACATAATTTGTGAGAGCTATTGTGTTTCAACAATACCACATTTCTTTTCCCCAGTTTATTCTATTTGGAGATGGTGTTTACTTACACATTATTAAACAAATAACATTAAAAAACTCCTTTAAGGGAAAAGACACTAATGAAGAAATAAAAATAAATTATCTTTATTCAATAGCCATGCCTGCTTTCCTATTGGAATATCAGCAGAAATGGAGGAGGAATAGTATGAAGATGAAATTGACTTCTGGGATATTCAAATTATAAGAAAGTCTTATTGGACATGCCCAAGAGGGAAAAGTGACACTTTTTGATGGCCTTTGTTTCTCATATTAGAAGCGCTGCAACGAGTAGGTTCCTAAGTCTATTTCCTGCATCTAATATGCTCATGAAATATGTTATTTTGAGCTGGGTGGGCATTGGTGGCTCATGTCTATAATCCTAGCTACTCAGGAGGCTGAGATCTGAGGATTGGGGTTCAAAGCCAGCCATATAATTGAAAAGAAGTCCTAGTACTTCCATGGTTTAGAGTGTTTAGAATAAGACACATAACACTTTTTTTTTTTTTTTTTGGTCCTGGGTTTGAATTCAGGACCTGGGCTCTTCCCTAAGCTTTTTCTCTCAGGGCTAGCAAACACTTGAACTACAGCTCTACTTCCACACAAAACTCTTTTACTATGCTTGTGTTTAATCTCCTCATTTTCCTTCTGTGCAAGCTCAAATGTTCACATCGAGGTCTGTGTAGTTGCCAGGCTATAATTACATTCAACCAATACTTCAGGGAGGTTGTGGCAATGTGACAGTTCTCCCCACATGGATCCTGACTAACCCATTCTGTCTTCTAGCTAAATGCATTGGCCACAGTAATCTTTTAAAGGTAAACAATGTAATCACCCCTTCTTAGTGGTTTCTCAGAGGAAAACCAAAATTCCTTGGCTTGGCTTATTAAACCTTGGCTGGCATGCCCTCTTCCTGTCTCTCTATCTTAGTTTTGGGCCTCTAAAGAAATATTCCTTCAAACACAGTGGCCCTGACTCAGTTTCTAAGCAGGCCCAGGCCTTTGGATTAGACTATCCTCCTACTGACCACCTAAATTGGGAAACTTTGTTGTTAGAGAACCATGGTTTTTCTTTTTCTTTTCTTTTCTTTTTTATCAGTTTTGATTATTAATTCATTATTGTGATTATGTGGTTAAGTGTACATTTTCTACCCAGGTTAGGCATTAAACAACATACATAAAAGTTGTCCTCTCTGTCCAGACCATTGTCCAGAAAGTCAGGACAGTGTCTATATTTACATCTCCCTGGAGGGTCACCACCAACACAGGTTAACTAGAGAACAGCACAGATTTAGTTAGCCAAGTTTTTCTGAGTCATGGGAATCTTCAGATTAAAGACACAGAGATGCATAGACCTAGGAAAATGTTCCTTTTTAGTCTTAGCTCCCATGAAGAATGGGCAGCAGTGTAGAAATGTGATTAGAAGGAAAGGGATGACTAACGTAATAGACCGAAGTGGGGAACTCAGCAAGGCCTGTCTGTTACGGTTCTCCTTTGCCTCTTGGTGTGGAATTCCTTCCTTCTATCTGGGTATGGAGCAGGATCCCTTCTGGAATGAAGTCTGGGAATTCACTATCAGATAACATAGGTCAGAGTATTATGGCCATTTTTTACACAGAAATGTCAGAGAAGATTAGAATAATATTTTTTAGGCTTTATGATTTCCTTTAGAGGAAGAAGGTTCTACAAAGAAGGTTCTACTCTTAATGACCGATCTTGGAGAAGAATGGTTCTGGCATTCTAATTGTTTCTCCTCCTCCTCCTCCTCCTCCTCCTCCTCCTCCTCCTCCTCCCTCCTCCTCCTCCTCCTCCTCCTCCTCCTCCTCCTCCTCCTCCTCCTCCTCCTCCTCCTCCTCTTCTCCTCCTCTTCTTCTCCTCTTCTCCTCCTCTTCCTTGTTCTTGTTTTTGTTCTGGTACTGTGATTTGAACTTAGGGCCTCATGCTCTTACTTGGCTTGATTGCTCATGCTTGGTGCTTTATTACTTAAGCCATGCCTCCAGCCTGGCTTTTGGCTGGTTAGTTGGAGATGGAATCTCATAGACTTTTGTGCCTAGGTTGGCTTTGATACTCTGATTTTAGCCTCCTGAGTAGCTAGGATTACAGGTATGAGCCACTGGCACCCTGGTTATTCAGACTTATTTCTGCATTAAAGAATATAATGCTCCAGAATTTTTCTCAACCAATAAGTGTTCAATCTTATTTTGTATGCTTTTGTTCTAAGACACTTTGTTTAGTATCATGTTGATTTATTAACATTAAAGTCATGGCTAAACACACTCAAGTTTAGTGGGAAATTGTTTTACATGCATACTTTCCCCCCAAGACATATCTCAGCTGCCTTCTTAAGAACACGATACAACACCCTAGTAGTATTGCATGGGGATTGTTTTAAAATAGTGTAATCACAAACAAAACAAAATAAAAAGTATTCCACTAAATTATGTATAAAAGGTTGTGTGTGTGAAATAACCTGTAGAAAAGGTCTTTGATTACAATGTAAAGCTGCATCAGGAGGGCAAAATGGTGCCTTATTGACTGTAGGACTGCTGATGAATTTTTGGAAAAGGAAAATTATTAGTAAGATTTTACATTAATATCATTATACTTATTTATTTTATTTTATTTTTTATTGTGAAAATACTGTACAGAGGGGTTACAATTACATGGGCAAGATAATGACATTTCTTATCAAGCATTGTAGCCTCCTCCTTTGTTTCCCCTTCCCATCCCTTCCCATCCTCCCTCCCCGTCCCCCCCAATCCTCCCCGCTCCCCCCCAAAGCTGTAAAGTTCGTTTTTGACATAACGACTTGTACATCTCATTGTTGCAATGGGTCCACCTGTATCCCTATTTAAACGATTTGTTTTTCCCCTTCCCCTCCACAAATTATACTGACGTCAAATAGAGTGAAAGGGGGGGTTATACTGTGGGGGAGGGACATACAAAGCAACAAAGAAATAATCTTATAAATGCGTTAGAAACAATCGCATGAAAGAAAAAAAACATTTGAATACATATCTTAGGGTTCATTTCCTTAACATCACCTTATCTGACTTTTTCTGCTTGACTCAGACATATACTAGCTATTGCAAATAAGGGAAACCATGGGATCTATGTTTCTTTGGGCCTGGCTTACTTCACTTAATATAATTTTTTTCCAAGCCTTTCCATTTCCTAACAAATGGGGAAATGTCATTCTTTCTGATGGAGGCATAGAATTCCATTGTGTATATATTCCACATTTTCTTGATCCATTCATCTACTGAGGGGCATCTGGGTTGGTTCTATATCTTAGCTATAGTAATAGTGCTGCAATAAACATAGTCGTGCTGGTAGCTTTAGTGTGGTCTTGTTTGTAAACATTTGGGTAAATGCCCAAAAGTGGGATTGCTGGGTCATAGGGGAGCTCTATGTGGAGTCTTTTGAGGAACTTCCATACTACTTTCCAAAGAGGTTGAACAAGTTTACCCTCCCACCAACAATGCAGTAGGGTTCTTTCTGTCCACATCCCCTCCAGCATCTGTTGTTTTTAGAGTTCTTGATTTTAGCCATTCTAACTGGAGTGAGGTGGTATCTCAATATTGTTTTGATTTGCATTTCTTTTATGGCTAGGGAGGTTGAGCATTTCTTCATATCATTATACTTATAAACATCTGAATCAAATTCAGGAGAATATAAGTCAAGTTTTAATGGAAACATAAAATTGGAAGAATTTCAAGGTTCTTGGTTAAAGTAATGTTAAATAGGTGAAAACAGGAAATAAATATAGGTTCTCTAAAATAAGATTTCAATCATTAGTGATCTGGAAGATGGACTTCTTTGAAAATGGTTCCAATGAATCTTGGCACCTTTAAAACATCTGGCATGTTACAAACAAAACAAAATGAAAAATCCAAGCACACAAAAAAATCAACTAAGTCAGATGCCCATTCCTTTGAAAATGGGGACTACAAATAATGCAGAGAACTTCACCTTTTTAAAAAATATATTTTATTGTTATTGTAGAGGTGATGTACAGAGGGGTTATATTTATATAAGTCACGTTATAAGCACATTTCTTTTTGAACCATGTCACCCTTTCCCTCGCTCTCTCCCAGTTTTTCCCCTCCCATCCCCACCACAAGTTGTAGAGTTCATTTTTCACTTATGTCTCGTGAGTACCACTGCTGCATTTGTTCACTCTTGTCCCGCCTTTTCTGTTCCACTTCCACCTGCTTTTGCTGTCTTTTTCTTTTGTCTTGTTTGTTTGTTTGTCTTTGGGAGGGTAAGAGAAAACTTCATCTCTATGGAAGGCTCCACTAGGGAAATTGTGTTCACTGCCAACTCTGGGTCACACTTGGAGATCATGGAACCCTGGCCTCCCTCTCATTTTCAAGAGGTTATTTCAGGCATCAAGTTGTGCAAGTTCATCAAAACCTAGAACAATAGTGGTGCGAAGTTCTCTTTCATGTGTTGTAGAACACATGCACCTAATTTCTTCTGTCCTGAGATTATGAATTCACCATAATGTGCTTCTTACCTTCATCATCTAATCTGCAAAAGAAATGAACTCTTGCATTTCAGAGGCTAAGAACAGCACAGCACTGTTTCCATTTCGTAGCCTGCCCTCTGGATGGGCTGAAGTGTTCCTGTTGCTTCTGGTTGCCTGCATTGCAGGCCTATGCCCAGGGTTTTTTTTCTACACGACTCTTTCCCCTGGGTCTTTATTTTAGAATCCAGGATGAGGGTGCATCCCATTTAGGACACATTGTTCTTGAGGTTGAAATAAAAACAACAGCAAAACAAGACAAAACCTCTGAAATTAGCTCCTTCTGTGAACATCCTATCATTTCTGTCACATTCATTGACAAGTCACAACCACAGCCAAATCTGACAATGGATAGGGAGATATTCTCTATCTGCAGGACACAGGGCAAACGATAAGGATGTATTGAAATTCTCTTGCAGGGAAGGACATATATAATTGTAAACACAATCAGCTTCCACCCAGCTGATGAATATTTTACTATCAATTCCAGCTCTGCAGAAATGCACGACATTGGCCTTTGCTTTCTTTTCTAAAGTAGGTCTGAGTTCTCAGTTTTTTCCCTATATTGGTCTCAAATTGAAGATTTGCATCTTCGTAACTTAAGAAGCAGGTTTTCAAAGCTGCAACTGAATTTGAGGACTGTTTGTATGTAGTAATTGGTTTTCCTTTGAACTAACAGTTCTTTTTTTTTTTAATTTGAGGATGTTTATTTTTAGAAAAATGACTTTAGGGAAGGAAGGGCATTTAATGTAGATTTTTTTAAACCTTTTCAAATTTATTATTTTATTAGTATATATTCTACAAAGTGAGGGGATTTATTGTGATATATCCATTCATGCATACTTTGATCATAGTAACTCCTATTATTCTTTCTTTCTTTCTTTTTTTTTTTTTTGGTCGGTCGTGGGGCCTGAACTCTGGGCCTGAGCGCTGTCCCTAAGCTCTTCAGCTCAAGGCTAGCGCTCTACCACTTGAGCCACAGCGCCACTTTGGCCTTTTCTATTTATGTGGTGCTGAGGAATCGAATCCAGGGCCTCATGCATGCAAGACAAGCGCTATTATTCTTTGTTATCCTCTCTCTCAATCCATCCTTTTAAGCTTTCTCGCAGTTAAAAGTGAGCTATATTATGAATTTTTAATATGTGCATATGCTTTTTTATTTCTTTATTGAGATTAAGTGATTACATAAATTTCACAGTGTTGGGGGGATGGTGATACTTAGCTAAAGTCACAAACACAATTTAACCTTCACAAGGTGGATTGTCATTATCATGGTCTGTAAAGCTTATGAACTTTGACAGTACAACTATTGCTTCCAAATCAGGTGCTATGTACATTTCTTTCCTTTTGCTTAGTGTCAGCGGTTCCCTCTTTCTCTCTCATTCCCCCCCTCCCATCGCTGCCCTTGAGTTGCTTAGTTCACTTTCATCAATGTCCAGTGCAGCCGATGGGCCCCTCTGTTGTATTTTTTCACCTGTTTCCCTCTGATTCTGTGCCCTCCTCCTAGCTTCCCTCAGATGTACACATGTATGTACCATATCATACAATATAGATTAATTATATTCTTAATTATATATTCTTTATATATTAATTATATAATATATTATCTATATGAATTATATTCTTCCAGCATTCTCTTTACTCCTTCCCATCCCTCTGGTTCCTCTCCAACAGTGCCTCCCTCCACATCACTTTTCACAGTATTGGGGTTGGAACTCAGAGCCTCACGCTTGCGAGGCAGGCAATCTCCCACTCAAGCCATGCTCCCAGCCCTGGCCAGGCTCAAACTACCTCCTGCTTCAGCCCCTTTGCCTTGTTGATTATGGATGTGTGCCATGTTCCCTCTTAGTTCATGTCCTCCTTTTCTTTAGACCTGGATTCTACATGTGAAAGAAAAATGTGATATTTGTCTTTCTGAGTCTGGCTTATTTCAGTTTGAACATGATAAACTGCAATTCGAATCCATTTTTCCTACAGATGATGTAATTTTATTTTTTAATGCTTATAATAATCTTTATTTTATCTTTCTCTTCATTTTATTTGTTTATTTTTGAGTTCTGATGGGAAGATATTAAATTGTGTATAGTAAGGGTTTCATCACATTTCCTGCATATAATGAATTTTGTTGATATTCACCTTCTATTATTCTTATTAACTATCTCCATTTTCCTCTCGTAATTTTATTTTTTATGGTTGAATAATAATCCATAGTGAATGTTTACCACACTAAAAAAAACACAAAACAACTATTCATCTGTTGATGGGCACATAGGCCAATTCTATGACATGGATATTGTGAATAGTTCTAAATAAATATGAGAGTGTAAGAATCTCTCTTGGATGATGATTTAACATTGCTTCAGGAAAATGCCCAGGTGGCATAGCTGGATCATATGGCAGTTGTATTTTCAGTTTTTGTGAGGACCGACCATATTGATTTCTAAAGTGGCTGCATTAATTTATGTCTCCAGCAATGGTGTATGTATGAGGATTCCTTCTTAGCTGAATTTTGTGTTTGGTTGCCATTGTGATTGGGATGAAGCAAACGTTTCCAGTTACATTTCCTTTATGGGTAAAGATCTCAAACACTTCTTCATGTGTTTATTGGTCATGCGTACTTCTTTTTCTGGAAACTATTTAATTCATTTGTCCATTTATTAATTTACTTTTATTTACTTTTGGCAGTATTAGAGGTTGAACTAGGTGTCTCATGTTTTCTAGGCAAACACTCTACCACGGAAGAGCCCTTTTGGCTTTAGTTACTTTTGGGGTCTTACCTTCATGTCTAGGCTGGCCTGGACCATAATCTTCCTCCTACCTCTTCCTGTCTAGCTGGGATGACAAGCATGTAGCACTGGGCTCTGCTATTGGATTAGATAACTTTTTGCCTAGGCTAGCCTTGACCATCCTTTCAAAATAGCCAGGATTTCTAGTGTGAGCTACTGCATCTGGCTAGATTATTTATTCTTTTGGGGTTTAAGTTTTTGGTTCTCTATATATTCTTTTTTTTTTTTTTTTTTGGTGCCAATACTGGAGCTTGAACTCAAAGCCTGTTGCTTAGCTTTTTTGCTCAAGACTGGCATTCTATCACATAAGCCACAGCTTTACTTCTAGTTTTTTGCTGGTTAATTAGAGCTAAGTGTCTTGGAGATTTTTCTGCCTGGACTAGCTTTGAACTATGATCCTCAGACCTTAGTATTCTGAGTAGCTAGGTGTGAACAGCTAGTACTTGGCTCTTTATATATTCTTTATATTAATTAATTAATTTATATATTATATATTAATATTTATATATTCCAAAAATTTCCCACCATTCTGTTGTCTGTTTCTTTACTCTGGTAGTGTGCATAAGCTTTTAATGTGATGTAATCCCATTTATCCATTCTTGCTGTTATTCATTTGTGTTACTATTTAAAAAGTCATTATCAATGCTTTTTTTTTTTTTTTGGCTAGTTCTGGGCCTTGACATCTGGGCCTAGTCACTGTCTCTGAGATTCTTTTGCTCATGGCAAGTGCTCTACTACTTTAGCCACAGTGCCATTTCTGGCTTTTTTGAGTATTTATTGGACATGAGTCTTAGAGTTGCTTGCCTCCTGAGTAACTAGGATTACAGGCCTGAGCCACCAGTGCCCGGCTCTTCAATGCTTATATCTTACTGTTTTCTCTCTGTTTTCTGTAGTATTTTCAAAGTTTAGGTCTACATTAAGGTATTTAATCCATACTGAGTTGGGTTTTATACACAATAAAAGACAAGAATCTAGTTTCAGTCTTCTACATGTGGCTATCCACTTTTCCATATACCATTTGTCTAAGAGACTGTCTTTTCTACAGTGCTTGTTTTTGGCACTTTTGTCAAGAATCAGTGGGCTGTAGCTAAAAGGGCTTGTTTAACTCTCTTCCATTGATCTATATCTATTCTGATACCATTGTCATTCTGTTTTTGTTATGGCTCCTGTAGTATAATTTAAAGACAAATTGCAATACCTGCTGCATTGCTTTTGCTTAGAGTAACTTCAGCTATTTGTTTTTTGGTGCATCTGTGTAAAGATTTGAACTTAAAAAAATGTTTCTGGGAAGCATGTTGTTGGCATTTTAATGGTGATTACACTGGTTTTGTAGATCACTTTCAGTAATACAGCCATTTTCACAGTATTAGGTCAACCCATGAACAAAGCAATCTTTCCATTTTCTAATATCTTCTTTAGTTTCTTCAGAGTTTCTTTGTTTTCATTATAAAACTCTTTCACCTATTTACTTACATTTATTCCCAATTATTTTTATTTTCAGGCTATTGCAAATGGAATTGTTTTCCTGATTTTTTTCCCCCAGCATATTTGTTATTAGTAAACAGAAAAGTTACTGATTTTTATATGCTGATTTTGTATGCTATTACTTTGCTGGAAGTATTTATCAGCTCTAATAGCTTTCTGGGAGTCTTTTATGGTATTTTAAGTATAAGATTTTATTATCTTCAAATAGGGATGATAAAGATATAAAATGTATCCCCTTTATATCTTTCTTTTGTCTTATTGTTCTAAGAATTCAAGAATTGACACCTTTTCTTATTATTTTGTTTTGGTGCTGGTCCTGGGCTTAAATTCAGGCTTGGGCACTGTCTGGGGTTTTGTTTTTCTCAAGGCTAGCAGCTCTACTTCCAGATTTTTTGTGGTTAATCGAAGATAAGTCTCTTGGACTTTCCTGGCTTTGAACTGAGATCCTCAGCTCTCAGCCTCCTGAGTAGCAGGATTATAGGTGTGAGCCACCAGTGCCTGGCTCATTTTCTATTCTTTTTTTTTTTTTTTTTTTGGGTCCGGTCATGGGGCCTGAACTCTGGGCCTGGGCACTATCCCTCAGCTCTTCAGGTCAAGGTTAGCACTCTACCACTTGAGCCACAATGCCACTTCCGGCTTTTTTTCTTTTTGCTTATGTGGTGCTGGGGAATCGAACCCAGGGCCTTATGCATGCAAGGCAAGCGCTCTACCACTGAGCCACCTTCCCAGCCCATCATTTTCTATTCTTAAAAGGAGCCTCGAGGTGTACTTTAGGTAAATATAGCATAATGTATTAGTTGGTAGTGCATTTGTTCCTTCTGAAAACATATATTGAATCTGTTTCATTCCCCAAACTATGTTTCCATCAAAGACAATTGCTAGAGGGAATCAGGGAAGCCTTATCAATTTAAAATGATGTTTACTTGTTACTTTGGTTCATTCTCATTTCCTTACACTGATACATAGTGAATGCCCTACAACATGCGTGGGACTCACTTTGGGAGATCACACTGAAGGGCAAGACAATCAGAAACTGAAGCACAAAGGGAGAGGTTCTCCTATAAACCATCAAAGTGACAGTGCCTCTGGAGACAGAAAGGAAATCTAACAAAACTCTGACATGGGCCGAAATGGGCTCCTAGCAGTGAAGAGGGCAGAAGGCAGCAGAATGCTGACATGACAGGCAGGTAAGGCAGGTGTCTGTGTCCAGATGTGTTCACCTTCTCACTCCTCATCCTTCTGACAACCAAACTGGGGGAAAGAAAACTTGATGTGTTTGAGTCTAAACAGGAAATGTGTGATTAGAAGGTGAGTCACCTCAAGTTACAGGTTAGAAATGGTATGTCAATTGAGTGAATTAATTATTAAATACCAGCCATGATCAATCATGTTTCCATTGTATTTAAAGAGGATGTCTTGATCTGCTATCAGCACTGCTGTTTCTTCTCTCCATCTTTGTTTTCCTTGCTTGGCTGGTGTGAGGATTCCGGTATAAGTTCTGAAACACAATGACCCCCAAAAGCCTTCACAACCATTAATCGCCACTCCTTTCAACCATGGCTTTCCTAATGCTTTATCTGGTGTTTTCCTGAGATAGATCAGCCTCTGGCAATAATTAGATAGGCGAACAATTACACCAGACTTATTTTCATACTGCTCAGGAACATGAATTATTATTTAAAAAGTCTATCTAGTTTTTCCTTTTTTTTAGTTTTTCCTTTTTTAAAAATCATTCTAGTAGATTGCAAGAGGGCCAGCAATAGTGTAAACAGTTAAAATGAGATTTCAGCTATAATATACTCTATTCAGATGTAAGAGGGTTTTTTTGTTTTTGTTTTTTATAATATTCCATTGCTTTTGAGTTTTTGTGAAGAATTGGTTTATCTGGAAAGAGTTTTATGAGCTAGTAAAATTGGACACAGATGTCCTTGATGCTTTTGAGTAGCAATCATCTATTCAGTTAACAACTTAAGTTTTTTTTTTCAGGAGCTTGTAACCCAAGCCCTTTAATCTTAGTATCTCAGGCTTTCAGGGTGACAAGTTTTCTGCACCTGTCTTCTGTTTAAAATCTAGCAAATAGAAAATTTACAGAGCTGTCTTTCAGACCTATTCAATGGCAATTTCAAATTCTACACAGTATGTTGTAAAAACACGATTTCTTGATTTTAATAAAGAGCAGGGACTGGCTCTTCATTGAAATAAATAAGCCTGACAGACTTCAGCATTATCAAGAAACTTTGGGTTACAAAATACTTTCTCAACCATTGTGATTCTGAAGAGAATCAGTTTTCATTGTTTTATTAACAGCACATAAGCCCTTTTTACTCTTTCTGGACGGAAAGGAGTTTTTGTTAGGCATTCTCTTTTTATCATCTGTCCTAACTAGAAAGCCATTTATTTTCTCGTGAGATGGTGGTTGCCACATAGTGGTGGGCTTGAGCCATTTTGCTCTGGCTTGTGAGGACTGTTTGCATGAATTCTGCAAGGTGGTAATAAACATTGCTACTAAAAATTAAGTTGCATACAATTTCAATAGATTATAGGTAGAGGTAATAAGTACTTGAAATTTACCACCACCTTGTGGCTTTACTCCACTTTGCTATCAGCTACATGTGTGAGATTCTTTGTATCTTTTCTATTTGTGTGCTGGAAAGGATCAGTAATGGTACCCTGCCAAGCATCCTTTGCAATTCTTCTTAGAGATTCTCTGTGTTCAATGATGTCTCCTTGGTAGCTTGAAATCAGTCCTTGCAGGAGCATTCATGCCACAGAAACTGGAAAATGTTCAAGTCAGAGCTGAACCTATAAGGGAGCCTATTGTTAAACATTTTCTAGACCACTAGAAAATTTCATATTTCTGCATTCTTTCCAACCCTCCAAAACTTACCTTATCACTGGAACTTTAGAGTTCTAGATCTAAATTACTTAGTTTATATAATGCACCAGCAAGATAAGAGCATGTATTTCTTTAGCCTTTATGACCTACAGTGGGATATAGATTTTTTTTTTCTGTTTCTCTGCCTTTTGCAGATGAAGCTGATGCTCAGAGGAGCTGTGGAGCAGGAGGAGCATGATGGGGGGAGGGGAAGATAAATGACTTGTTTTTTCAATACAGCTGCTCTGGCTATTGTCTTTAATTACACTCTTGCTGGATTGATAAGGAAATTGGCTCCTGATAGCTAGAAGGAGCTGTCATACTACAAAGCCCTAATATTTCTTTTCTGATATAAACAAATGTCTAGTGTGCTAAGCAACACAGATGTAAATTATTTTGACAGTTGTTATTAATTATGTTTCCCATAGGTCTAGGGCCTTAATTTTCTTCAAGCTATATGACCTCTACTTGGAAGTTTATCTGAGTTTAGTAGTTTGAATGTAGATATATGGTTCTAGCTTTCCAATATATTCTTAATCATATGCTTTTTAACTTAGCATTTTAAAATACCTGGATATCTTCTTGAAACTACAGTTAGTAACTAGGGTACCGTTTGGGGACTTTGCCTTGTGGAGGTTCTTGGACAGAATGCCTTCTCTCATCTTTAGGCTACCTGCCTTCATTGGCTTATGGCTTTGTTCTCCATAGAGTGTATCTCTCCAATCTGTTTACATTATCACACTTTTTTGGACTCTGATACTCTTTCTTCCCGCTTTCTCTTATAAGAATCCTTGGGATTTCCTCTCTCCCCCCCCCCACCCCAAGTCCCTGAAGTTACTTCAGAATTGTCTTTAATCACACCCACACCATCCCTTTTGCCAAGTAAAGTAAAACATTTTTCTATCAAAGGTAGACAGTTTTAAGGAAGAGGAAGTGACCTAGGGCTGAATGCTGAAAGCTGATGGAAGGTCAAGAAGGGTCCTCAGATGTGGAGAGCAGGAGACCTTTACTGACTAAGCACAAGGACTCTCATTTGCGTGGTGCAAATGAAGGAGGAGAAGTGGAGGTGAGAATGCAAAATGAGGAAATGGAGAACTTCAAAGAAACTTCAAGAAATGAGGTGATAGTAGATGGGGACATAAGATCAAGAAAGGATAGTTCCTTCCTACCTGCCTGCCTGCCTGCCTGCCTGCCTGCCTGCCTCCCTCCCTTCCTCCCTTCCTCCCTTCCTTCCTTCCTTCCTTCCTTCCTTCCTTCCTTCCTTCCTTCCTTCCTTCCTTCCTTCCTTCCTTCCTTCCTTCCTTCCGTCTAATAACAGTAGTCATTAGAGCATGGTAATGCTCAAGTGGAAAAAGACAAACTGATGATATAGGAAGAGAGAGAGAGAGAGGACGATTCTTTGGGGGAAATTGAGAGGAATCCAGGGCTCAAGTGGAGTAACTAACATTTAGTAAGTGTTGGGATCTGTTGCAATGGGAGGGAGGACATACTATAGCTGTATCCAGTAGCTTTGGATTTGGCTGTAAATAATGGAAAAATCCTAGGAAAGGGGTTTAAACAAGAATTGGATTTATTTTCTCCGAAAACAATAAGCCTAGAAGGGGCTATCCATTGTAGGAGTACTAACTTTTACTGCCTTCTGTTTTCTTTCTCTGTTGTGCTTATTTGTGATTACTTTTCCTTACTGTTGCAAGATGCTGGCTGCAGCCCTAGTCTTTTGAGTTGCCTTTCATTGGAGAGGATGGGAGGGTAAGGTGTGAAGGGCAAAAGTGAAGCACACTTGCTGTCTTTTTTTTTGCATTTTTTAAATTTTTATTTTTTCTTATTGTGAAAATACTATACAGAGGGGTTACAATTACATGGGCAGGATAATGAGTACATTTCTTATCAAGCATTGTAGCCTCCTCCTTTGTTTCCCCTTCCCATCCCTTCCCATCCTCCCCCCGCCCCCCGTCTTTTTTTTTTTTTTTTAAGTTTTCTCAAAAGTGACACACAGTTGCCTTTGCTTCTAGCTTATTGGGCAGGTCGCAGGGCAATCTCTACTGGTACTAGAAGAGCTAAAACTATCACAGAAACCATTTTAACATTACTTTATACTTTCAGGATTTTCTCTTATGTATCAGAATTCCCATTTGGCCAATCTTCCGGAGCATCAGAAAGTCAGTAAGTAGCCATAAATTATCTACACTCTTGAGGAATACTATGAACTAAGAATCTTCCAGTGAATTAGTGGTAAAAGGTATTAGGAGATGAAGTATAGTAAGTCTGTTGGATCTTCTTGAGAGAATTAGAGATGTAAGAATAGAGCCAATCCAGACACTGGTGTCTCATGCCTATAATCCTAGCTACTTAGGAGGCTGAGATCTGAGGATCACGGTTTGAAGCCAGCCACGGCAGGAAAGTCCATGAAATTCTTATCTCCAATAAACCACCAAAAAAATCTGGAAGTGGAGCTGTGGCTCAAGTGGTAAAGCGCTATCCTTAAACAGAAAAGCTGAAGCCCAGGACCAGAGTTTAAGTCCCAGAAATGTCATGTGCGTGTGCGTGCGCGTGCATGCGTGCACGCGCGCACACACACACACACACACACACACACACACACACACACACACATGCACAAGAATGAGGACCAGTGTATAAAACTGGTTGAATGATTTTTTTCTTGCCAGTCTTGGGGCTTGAACTCAGAGCCTGGGTACTGTCCTTGAACTTCTTTTGCTCAAGGCTAGCACTCTACCACTTGAGCCACAGCACCACTTCTGGCCTTTTCTGTTTATGTGGTACCGAGGAATCAAACCCAGGGCTTCATGCATGCTAGGCAAGCACTCTACCACTAAGATACATTCCCAGCCTCGGAATGAATTTTTATACAAATGGAGAGGGTGTTATACATGTTTGTATTGATGATGATGGGAATTCATTCTTAGTTCTCTAAAGGACTGCAGAAAGAGGATTGCAAGGCAAAAGGAAGGGTTCTGGCGTTGTTGAAGTATCACCCACAGGAGGAAGTAGAGCTAAGAGCACAAAGCTTCAGTGAAAGCATCTCTTTCTGAGCCTGAATTAACTGAGGTTGCCATGTGTCAGTCTCTTCTGACAGTTGGTGTTTTTCTGGGTTAGTGATTTTATCTCCTGTGTGTGTGCATTGGCAGAATGAAGGCTAATATCGGGCAGACATTAAAAAAGGTTTGCAACATTTTAAAATGTCATCTTCTGGTGAGTTTTCCAAGTATGTCTTCAAAGGTGGAACAAATGTCCTTTCAAATTCTGTTTTTCTTTTTCTTTTCTTTTCTTTTTTAAAAATTTATCACATGCTGTTCTTGGGCCATCTTCCAAGCTAGGAAATCACTTCTCTTCTCTCTCACTACAAGCTTCAAATTCAGAACTCTTTTAAATGTTACAAAATAGTTCTACAAGCTCCCCAAGTCCTTCTGGGGAGTATTTACTACTCTCATCTGCCAAAACATGCATGTGCCCAATCCTGCATAGTGCTGGTTACATCAGTTAATAGAAACCCCTGTTGTTTGAATGCATGCACATTCACACATGCATACACACACACGTGTGCATGCACATACCCATTGTTAGGTATGAATAAGCAAACATGCGTCAGGTTACTAAGGCTTGCTCTCAGTAGATTCTTAGAAAGTGAAAGCTATCCCTGAGTTTTTTAGCTTAAGGCTAGTGCTCTACAACTTGAGCCAGAGCTTCACTTCTGGCTTTTGGGCAGTTAAATGAAGATGAGAGTCTCATGGACTTTCCTGCCTGGGCTGGCTTTGAATTGAGATCCACAGATCTCAGCCTCATGAGTAGCTAGGATTACAGGGACTTCCATGTGGCTTCTTTGTTGTTTGTCTTTCTTTCACCATTTTGTTTTCACCTTCTCTTTCCAAAATCAGATAATCATATATACAAGATGCATGGTACCAGAATCAAAGTGATTGCCAGGGATAAAACAAAGAAAAACAAAAATGAAATAAAATAAAAAGAAAGAACTTGATATAGTACATTGATGACAACAGGTCAACAACCAAAAAAAGACCTCTTTCCATGTCTTGGAGTTTCCATGTCTTGGAGTTCATTTCAATTACTATCATTTTATATGGTCATATGTACATAGCTATTGAACTATTGTGATCCTCTGCTAGGACTATCCTAGATGATGTAGATAAAGTCTTATGTAGGATTTGGAATTAGTGTCATTCAAAATTGGTATGATCACTGGGACAGATTCTGTCAATAGGAGAGCTTAATTCAGAGAGGTTAACAACTCCATGTACAGTTGATTTATATTAATAAAAATTTTGTTGTTCTTTGTTACATATGGTATATGATTTGGAATTCAAAACCATCTTTTTTGGACTTACTCATTTCTTGGGTATATACCCTGTATATCTGACATACACTTGTTCATAAACTTCTGTTTTTCTCTTTTTAATGTGTTTTATGTGAAGGGGTCCATTACAACTAAGAACACAGAAAGGGTAGAGTAGGAAATTATGTTTTCTTCCCTATAAGGCAGGTGAGATAAACAGTTCCTGTTTTTCTGGGTTTTATGGTTTAGTTCATTCTTTTATTTTAAATTTACATTTTATTGTCTTTAAGTAGTTGTACAAAAGAATTACGATTCAAAAAATCAGCTATGAATCTAATGTACCTTGACTGATGCTACCCGTTCAATCATTCTCATGAGCCCTCTTTGCCCCTTCCCTCAATTGTCTCAATTTCATAGGCTATACATTGAATATTATGACTGCATCCTCCCTCCTTCCTTTTCTTATTCATCCATCCTTCTCCCCTTGATATGTCCCACACACTTTTCAAGTGTCCGTTTCTTGGGGTTCACTTTGTTGGGCTGAGTTTTCTAAGGAATTACATGTTTGAATTCTCCCTTGAAAATACCAAAACTTCAGTTAATGTATTTGTGTACACTTGCATATAACTCTCTTATCTGTTTGCTTGTACATTTATAAATCAATTCTAGCTTCCACATAGGAGAGAAAACATGCATCTTTTTGTCTTTCTGGGCTTGACTTCACTTTACATATTTTTTCTCAGGTTCCTCAATTTCTTTGAAATTATGTAATATCATTACTTCTAAAGGACAAGTCAAATTCCATTGTGAATATATACCACATTTTTTTTTTTACACAAGAATACCAGAGCCAAGGGCTGGGAAGGTGACTCAGTGGTAGAGCGCTTGCCTTGTATGCCTGAGGCCCTGGGTTCGATTCCTCAGCACCACATAAGCAAAAACAAAAAAGCCAGAAGTGGCGCTGTGGCTCAAGTGGTAGAGCGCTAGCCTTGAGCTGAAGAGCTGAGGGACAGCACCCAGGCCCAGAGTTCAGGCCCCACGCCAGACCAAAAAAAAAAAAAAAAAGAAGAATACCAGAGCCAAAAGGACTAAATATTAAGGCTTTGAAGTATTATTTGACAAAAATTTGCAAAAAATTTATCTCTGTTCTATAGTATAAGAATCATTCCATCTCACATCAATTTCATCTGACTGGGTATTACTATTACAAAATGAATGAGAAATGTGAGAAAAGTAGTCAGTAGTCTTAATATTCAATTAGAAAGGAATATTAGATGACTCTAGTTCCCAGAAAATGCCAGGAATATCTTGTGCATTTGTGAAGTTCTTGTGAACCAGTCTAAAATCACTCGAAGGTCTTGTGACTTTTTACCAAAATTTCTTGATTCTGTTCCATGGCAAGAGTTGAACGTGAACATGAATGAAAATGTACTACTTTATTGATAGTAGAATCAGGGTCATTTGATCAAGGAAGAGAAGAGATGAAAATATGAAGCTTACAATCCAAATCGGCCATAATTAGAAATCATAAAAAGGCTTGTAATATTTAGTGAAAAGAATGACCTAAAAGAGAAAGAGCAGTACCTTCAAAGCAGAAAGGAAAGAACGGAACGCTTAGCAGTTGAAAGCAGCAGAACAGGTCACCAGGGCTTCAGATACAGATACACCACAGTATTAATTGCTTTGTTAGCAGAGAAATGGCCTGAAAATACATGAACAATCCTGGGCCCTAGAGGTATACTAATGGCAGTGGAAATGGTTGCCATGACAACAGCATGGAACAATCAACCAAAGGAATTACTAGTACATATGAGTATAAATGTGTCTGACATTGAATAATGTGAGCTGATTCCTTGGCAGATTCCAACACTATTTTTGGAATGTTAAGCAGAGACACAAACCACAGCATTTCAGTACTGGTCACAGGCAGGTGTAGTCTATGGGTTTTATGATAAGGAGTAACTATTTTAGGAGAAGTGGGCTTGATTTACAAACCATATTTTAGTATAAAAATATCATAGGACTATTAGTGGATATTGTGAAAAGAAAAAAGAAATTGCCTTCCTGTCAATATAACAACTTGTCTAGTCCTTCTTGTCCCTACATCCCACTTCATTTTTATATACTTAGAATCTTAGTATTCTTCTAGTTTTGCATTCTATTATAATTTAATCTCATGTCTAAAGCATCTTCCATATTTTAAAGCCATCTTTTAAATTGTCAATTGAAATTTGTTACCATAGTCCATCAATTGCATTGTGTCATTTGCCAAATCATTCACCTTTTCAAAAGTATGTATGTATCATTGACTGCTGTGTGTGGGCAGAGCAGAGGAAACAGAGTTCCGATGCATGTTACAGATATGCAAGCTTTCAATATTACACAGATTACATTTGGACCATGATGGATACATTTTATACAAATATTTATCTGAAGGGTTGGAGGATCAGCAGTTCTTGATTATTAGGTAGCACCAACTATTAATAGGATAGGGAAGAATGCTTTTCTCATTATGTCACATATTGCTTTATAATGCACATCTGCTCCCATATTCCAGGCTCTGCTATAATTCCCTAGTGTTTTCTTGAAAGTCTATTTCTTACCCTAAATGAATCTGTCAATAATAATTATTATGGTGAAAGTAAAACCCCCAGCTAACATGATTGAATCATTCCCTCATAGTCTGCACTGAAGAAAAGTAACTGTATATCATAGAATGACAATTGTCTGTTTTGCATTTGCAGTAAATTAGGTGCCTTATTCATCTTGTGTTGGATGAGCATCTTCTTGGCCTCCTATACTGTGCCATTCATCTTGTTTTGTGTACGTAATGGTGCTACTGGCTCAGAATAACAGCATCAGTGTACCAGGTTGTTAATAAAGTGGTTGGCTTCCGTGAAGATACCTTCTGAATGTACAGTGATTCTGCTATCAGCACACATAACTAGAAAATCAAAGGGCAACCCCATAATTCACTATGCAGAGGAATTGCTTGAACTTGGGAAATTCAATTTTAGCTTAATGTCCCTGATGATAGATTAATGGCAGTCTGCAAGTGGAAGCAATTGTCATCAGAACTGCTGCTTTGATGATCACTCAATTACTGAAGAGTTGTGTTAATTCAAATGGAATAAAGGATGTTGGTTTTGTGTAGCTGTCAATAAAGTATATGATGAAGAATTATAAATCAACAATACTGCATTCCAAGAAGTTATTGGCTAGAAGGAAAAGAAAAGGATTTGAGGAGGAAGAGAGTAAGTAAGAAGGGATTGGGAGAATGTGATACCTACCAGAAAAAGCAAAGAAAGAATCAAGATGAGTTAATTGATCCTAGTTATTGGATAAAGTCATTAGGGAAATTAGTTCGTAAGCATTGTTTGTAAGGTCATTGTTCAGAAAACTTTGCTGTGGTCTCTTCTATGGCTGCAGATGTTTGTGAGACAGCACTTGGGAATTAGACATCAAATTCCTGCCACTCAGCTTAGGGTTTTGAAGTGAAAAATGTCCTCATTTCTTTTTCTCAAATCAGAAGGGTAGTAGGAAGATTTTAATTTCTTGCAAGAAGTGTATTTTGTTTTAGTTTATGCTACTCTAATAAACCACCTTAGACTGAGTGGATTATAAACAATAGAAATTTATTGCTCATAGTTCTGGAGGTTAGGCAGTTCTAATATTAGTGTCTGTCCAGGACTTTCATCCTAGTTTGTAGAATATCATTTGCTTGCTATGTTTCTTTTTTCTTTTTATTATATATATATATATATATATTATTGTAAAGATACTGTACAGAGTGGTTGCAGTTAAATGAGCAAAGTAATGAGTCCATTTCCTATTAGCTTGCTGTTTCTGTGGCCGAAATGATAAGACAATTCTCTAAAGCCTTTTTTAAAAAAAATGACATGAATCTTAGTCCACAGAGTATCATCCTCAGGATCTAATTACCTCCCAAAGGCCAAACTTCTTAATATCATCCCAATAGTTCCTAGGATTTCAGTGTATGAAGTTTTGAAAGACACAAGCATTCAGTCTGCATCATTTCCTAATAGCTATTCCAGGGGATTCAAACCCTGAGAAAAAGAGCAACAACAACAACAACAACAACAACAACAAAAGTTGGCAAGAGACCTCTGGGATTTCAAAGAGAAGAACTGGGGACCAAGAGGCACTAGAGCAGTGTGTTCTAATTTTGGTCTCAACTCAAAGCAATGAATGCTTTTTTAGATGGAAATGTAGGGTTAGTGTGCATGCTGCACAAGATATAACTGCACAAGGTATTACTAGATAAGATATTACTATATAAGGCAGATGTGTTTTCATCAAACAATGCCACCAGTCAGCTGGCAAGACAACATGTGTTAATTCATCTAGTTTCATGCTTACAATAATTCTAAGCAAGTGTTATTGGGTGGTTTCTTAGAAAAGGAAACTAGGGCTTTAGAGAAGTGAGATCAGGGATCTATGCTCTTAGTTGAGTAGAGAAGCTGAGACAGTGATAGTTCTTTGATTAACACAACCTGGCCCATTCTCCACTGTGCTCCATGACTTTTCTCTAGGAAGTACTGGACATTTGCTTCTGAATTTCTCAGCAACTAAAGATGAGCCATGAAGAGAACTGTGATATCCCAAGAACTACTGAGAAACCCAAACTTTTAGAGTCAATTTGGCAGCACCAAGACCCATAACTCAAATCCTGGGTTCTGTAAGTGGCCACCCACTGATTATTATTGCTCCAAACTTATCAACTTGGGCAAGGCAAACCAATCACTTGCCTCATATATAAAGTGCGAATGCTGATAGTAGCTTCATGCTTGTTTGTTATAAAGACTGAAAGAGGGTCCCTAAAAGTATTTCACACAGTATGTGAACAGATATTGTATCCCAGAATCATACCACCAACATAGAGACATCACGTGAATATGTCAGAAAGCCTTTGTTCAAAGCCAGGCAAGCCTCATCTGCTATAACTAAGTAAATCTTTTTCTTTTTTTGTTTATGGCAATTCAAATCCTACTGAGAAGCAAAATGTGTAATTTGACCCAATTAGGGTTAGATGGAAATTCACAATAAACATTTACTAATCACAAAAAGACCCCTAAGCTGTTCCTGAGCTGATGGAGGGTAATTACCTCCAGGTCACTGACCTTATTATAGCTTCTATGCTGGTGACTGAAAACAATCATGAATTCTCTTGCTGATAGGCCCATTTGTGGGAATTAGTGGCCTCAGTTCTGGTTCTATTACTTAGGCCTCTCAATCATGAAATTATAGATCCTAAAATGAAAAATACATTCTAAAATGAGGGGAGTAAAACTTAGAATGCTTGGGAGAAAGAATTCCCATGGTGACTAATTGCCATTAGGGTTTATTCCTGGGACATGCTGTTTAGAAGAGCCTGGGAGTAATTTTCTTTGATTTTGATTATGTTGTAAATCTCTCCACAAACTAGGTGTCTGTGTCAACAGAGGAACTCAAAGACAGAATGTAGGATTTGAACAGTATCTTTCTTTTTTGCTAAAGTCCATCTAACTTTGTCAGCTAGTAACAAGGCAGCCCACAAGTCCAAAAACTGATGAGTGCTAATACAATTGGTTGAAAGGAAAACCAAGTAACTGAGGTAACCAGATACACAAAATTTCATTTTGTGAACTGCATCTTACCAAATAATATTCCCTCTCATCTCCATCTCCAATTACTGGGTTTCCTGGGTAAGTTGTATGAAGGTTGGGGAACAGTTTGCTTCTTACCTTTTTAAATCCTGGAGACCAATTCTTTGGGAATTGGGTGATTCCATCAAATAAGACTTCTGGCAAACTTCATCTGTGGAGTGACCAGGAGGAGAACACAAGTATGAAGACTTAATTGCCATAGAAGTTTGAATTTTTCTATATGCGTGTAATTCCTAGAGCATGTTCTGTCTGGTTTAGGTGCTTTCTCTCTAAATTATATACCAGGACATTGACAGGCTCGTTGACTCTCAAGAGCCATAATATAGATAGCAATAGTTGGTTAATGAGTGCCAAGCTGGATCTCTATGTACATTCCAAATCAGAGTTTTTGTTCACTGCAATATGTAAGGTGATTCCCCTTACTCCATTTTATAAACGAAGAAGCAGAGGCAGTGAGAGGCTACTCCCAGGGTCAGATAACCCGTATTGTTTCATGCTGGCCAGCCACTAAACAGGTTATTACCTCTTCCTCCTCCTTTTTTTTTGTTGGTTGTGGGGCTTGAACTCTGGGCCTGGGCGCTGTCCCTCAGCTCTTCAGCTTAAGGCTAGCACTCTACCACTTGAAGGAACCACAGCGCCACTTCCAGTTTTCTGGTGGTTTATTGGAGATAAGAGTCTCATGGACTTTCCTACCCAGGCTGGCTTTGAACCAAGATCCTCAAATCTGAGCCTCCTGAATAGCTAGGATTATAGGTCTGAGCCACTGATACCGGCTCTCCTTCTTAATGTCAATAATCCCTTAATAAATCTGAAAAAGAATCACATACTGCAGTGGTTACTAATTATCCCCCAAACACTTTCAGAATAGGGTCATATGGGGTCACGGGGATTACTAACAAATATTTGAGTGAAAAGCCAGTGGGAGCCTAACAGAGAGAGAGAGAGAGAGAGAGAGAGAGAGAGAGAGAGAGAGAGAGAGAGAGAGAGAGAGAGAGACAGACAGACAGACAGACAGACAGACAGACAGACAGACAGACAGACAGACAGACAGACAGAGACAGACAGACAGAGACAGACAGAGACACAGAGAGACAGCGAGACAGAAAGACATAGAGAGAGAGACACAGAGACAGAGAGAGACAGAGAGAGACAGACAGGGACAGAGAGACAGAGAAAGACAGACAGACACACAGAGACAGAGACAGAGAGACAGAGAGACAGAGAAAGACAGACAGGGACAGAGAGACAGAGAGAGACAGAGACAGAGAGAGACAGAGGAGAGAGACAGGGACAGACAGAGACAGAGATAGAGGAGGGGGAAGAGAAGAAGAGGGGGAGAGGGAGAGAGAAAGAGATACAGTCAGTGATACAGAGAAATATCAGTGATTTGTATCAAGGTGTTGGCAGTGGGGCTAGGGTTGAAGCTATACATTTAAGAAATTCATAGGTGAAATTTCACTGTGTCGAGGAGAGGAAAGTGGGGAAGAGGAATGCTTTTGGGCTGAGGGCCTGGGTTGGTAAAGGGTCCATCACTGAGGGAGGAGGAGAGCATTGAGGAAGAACAACAGAATTCTCAAAACATGCAGTATTCTCATGGTTAATGGATTTTCCTGTATCTAGCACTGAAGTTTCATTTTAAAGATGACTGTTTTTCCATCTCAGTGACTTCTACTCTCCTACAGCATAAGAATATATTTTTTCAAAGAATGTTCAAGAGCGTAAATGACTTCTGCAGATAGATTTATGTGGGGAAGTCTTATTTCTCATGGAGAGGAGCTCTGGGTAGATGAATGGGGTCACCAGAGGGCATGTGTTGGGGTGTAAATTATCTTCTTTTCCCTTGCCTGTTCTCTACATGCTGCAGGAGATATAGTAACAAGTGGCCACAAACAGAATCTCCAGATTAGCAACACTTGTTACTCTTATCACTCAACAATTGGGAGGCAGTTTTCCATGGTACAAAAGGATGGACAATAATTTCTTGTTCAAATAAAAGTACAAGGGCAGTAAATCTTGAACAAGGGGAATTCCACATGAGAGAAGTCACCTGTGGCAGTATTTCTCTACATGTGCTACAAGGCAGGAAAGAAAGCGAAGCCTGTTCATTTGGGGGAAAAGAACATAAATAAATTGTCTGTTAAACTCCCAGGCCAGGGAATTGGTCAGCAGATGGAGACGCTGCTGGTATCTCGACACTGAGCTCTTTCCACACAGTCTACTCCACCGCAGTAGCATGAATGCAAATGAGAAAGGATGAGCTCAGAGAAAGACGGTTGCCTGCCACGCTGGTCATAATTCATGCTTCAGTGATGCTGTGCCTGGAGCAGGAGAATGAAACATTTATAGAAATGGCCCTTTCCCGTCCACACATCATGTTTGTTTGTCAGAAGGAAAAGGTAAAGAAACAGGAGTTTTTCCCCTTTAGGGAGCCCATGTTGCTTTTGTTTTCGTTCCTCCTCCTCCTCCTCCTCCTCCTCCTCCTCCTCCTCCTCCTCCTCCTCCTCCTCCTCCTCCTCCTCCTCCTCCTCCTCCTCCTCCTCCTCCTCCATGACAATCTTCCTCCTCCTCCACCATCCTCCTCCTCCTCCTCCTTCTCCTCTGCCTCCTCCATGACAATCTTCTTCCTCCTCCACCATCCTCCTCCTCCTCCTCTACCTTCCTCCTTCTTCTCCTCCTCCTCCTCGACAATCTTCCTCCTCCTCCTCCTCCTCCTTCACCATCCTCTTCCTCCTCTACCTTCCTCCTCTACCTTCTGCCTCCTCCTCCACCTTGTATTGGTATTAGGGCTTTAAACATAGGGCTCTGTCCCTTAGCTTTTTCACTCAAGGCTGGTGCTCTACCAACTGAGTGACACCGCCACTTCTAGCTTTTTGCTGGATAATTGGAAATAACAATCTCCTAACCTTTTCTGCCTAGGTTGGCTTCAAACTTCAATCCTCAGATGTCAGTTTCCTGAGTAGCTGGGATCGTAGGCATGAGTCATCAGAGTCCTCTTGTTTTTCTTTTCTTTTTTGCTGGTCCAGGGGCTTGAACTCTGGGCCTGGGAGCTGTTTCTGAGTTTCTTTTGCTCAAGGCTAGCGCTCCACCACTTGAGCCACAGCACCAATTCTGGCTTTTCCCAAGTAGTTTATTGGAGATAGGAGTCTCATGGACTTTCCTGCCAGGGCTGGTTTTAAACTGTGATCCTCAGATCTCCCTGAGTAGCTAGGATTATAGGTGTGACCCAGCAGTAGTTCACTTTTATACTTTGATCAGTGGTTACTGTCTCATTTTAGATTTATTTCCCCTTTTCTCAGATGGAGCAGTTTTTTTTTTCTTTAAGGCAATTGGGAAGTCAGGACTGCATTCTCCAACTGATGGCTAAGACTCTATTTAGGGTATCTGCAAAACTGAAATTTTTTTATTTTAAAAATTGGAGAGGGGGGCTGGGAAGGTGGCTCAGTGGTAGAGTGCTTGCCTTGCATGCAAGAGGCCCTGGGTTTGATTCCTTAGCACCACATAAGGAGAAAAAGCCAGGAGTGGCACTATGGCTCAAGTGGTAGAGCACTAGCCTTGAGCTGAAGAGCTGAGGGACAGTGCCCAGGCCCAGAGTTCAGGCCCCATGACTGGGGGAAAAAAACAAAACAACAACAACAACAAAAAATTGGAGAGGGAAGCATCCAAGCGGCCAGCATGTATAGACTCAGAATTCTTTTGGAGTTTCTTGATACCACTGGGGAAATGTAATAAAAAAAAACCCAAAATGTCCCAACCTGAGAAATCCTTTACACAAGGCTTAGAGAAAAAAAGAAGCAGTTGAATGACTGAATAAACATTGAGCCAGAATGGGACATATATCACAAGCAATCTGCTGAGAGATTGGAATGGGTTGGGGGTTGGGAGTGGGGAGAAACCACATCTCATTCACACAAGCCAAGCAGAGGTACCTGCTGCGTACCTGGTCTCAAGATGAGCCCTCAGTGAGAGGAGTCAGCAGCACCTTTCACCTAGAACTACCTGCTAATTGGGATGAGCAACTTTTAGCTCCCTTGGTTTATACAAAGGAAAAACAACTTCTCATATCTTCATGCAAGGAGAGAATTTTGCAGGGTGGTATAGGATGCCCAGCACAGTTAGACTGCCACCCTCCCAAAGGAACCGGAAGGTGGGGGACACCTTAGTATTTGCATTTCCAGATTTCCGAGTTTTTGAAAGAATGTGTATACACTCAAAGAGAAAAGAAACTACGAATGGGTTTCTTAAGGACATTGCCTAAGTGGGGGGGGGGGGGCGGGGAGGAGAGGATCTCGTTATTTTCTTTCTTTTCCTTTTTGCCAGTACTGTGATTTGAACTCAGGACATGCTACTTGAACTGTATCCCTGCCTCCTTTTCTGTCCTTCCCATTCCACTTTCCCCTTTCACTTTTCCTATTCCTCTTCTTCTGCCCCCTTTTCCAGTCTTCCTAGGTACTTTATTTTTTTTAAACAGGGAGAATTAAGCCTTTTATTTTCAATTTTGATTTGTAATACTTATATTTACAGTTAACATGTACAATTATTTTATTTACATGTAGGGTGGTATGTGTATGTGTGTGTGTGTGCGACATACTTGTGTGGATGTGCATGTAAACAGTATTTCTTTTTTTTTTTTTTGGGTCCGGTCGTGGGGCCTGAACTCTGGGCCTGGGTGCTGTCCCTCAGCTCTTCAGCTCAAGGCTAGCGCTCTACCACTTGAGCCACAGCGCCACTTCCGGCTTTTTTCTTTTTGCTTATGTGGTGCTGAGGGATCGAACCCAGGGCCTCTTGCATGCAAGGCAAGCACTCTACCACTGAGCCACCTTCCCAGCCCCTGTAAACAGTATTTCAAGATTAGTTTAGTGGAATGAGGTAGGGTCTAATATTTAGACTGTCCTGGGGCACACTCAGAGGAGAAAGTGGCAATGGGCCTGGGTGGTTCAGGAACTTACTGAGGCCAGAGGGATAGAGATCCAGGGGCTCATCTATAGCTGCTTGGCTGGCAGGCAGAATGAGCAAGCTGGAGGGCTCTGCATGTTATTCTAGAGGTGATGTACGGGGGATTACAATTACACGAGTAATTGTAAATTGTAAATAGTGCATTTCATTTTGTTGCACAGTGTCATCCGTTCCCTCACTCTCTCCTGGTCCCTCCCTCCAGTCTCCACCCATGAGTTGTATAGTTCCCTTTCATCCATGCCCAGTGTGCTCCACTGCTGTACATTCTCACCCTTTTTCCCTCAAGTTCTGTGCCCTCCTCTCCTCCCTCTTGAAGATACACCGTGGCATTCACCATATGTAAGGTAAAGAAGACAGGAGCTGGGAATGTAGAAATGCCTGGAAGATAAGTGTTCAGTCCACCTGAGCAAGCTTACTTACCATTCTATCTGTGGGTCTCAGTCACCCAGTCACCGGAAGTTGGCTCCAAGACTCTGGCACAACTCAGCAAGAGCAAGGCGGGGCATGGTCAGTGACGGGCGGCTGGAGGCTCAGGATGGGATGAATGTAGCTGATAACAATTGCTCCAACTCTGCCGTCACCAGCCCAGCCCACTTTCAGGAGCATCAAGTGAACATCGATTTGAGCTCAAACAGCAATTTTTCCGTACTTCTATTTTTTTTTTCTTGTCGTCAGTCGTGGGGTTTGTAGTCAGGACCTGAGCTCTGTTGCTGCGCTCTGTTTGCTCAAGGCTAGTGTTCTACCACTTTGAGCCACAGCGCCACTTCCAGATTTTTGGTGGTTATTTGGAGATCTGACTTTCCTGCCTGGGCTGGCTTTGAACTGTGATCCTCAAGATCTCAGCCTCTGGAGTTGCTAGTATTATAGATGTGAGCCACTGGTGCCTGGCTTTCTATTTCTTCTCTCTGTTTTACTTTCCTAGTAGAGGCAAGGTCTCTCCTTATAACACTGGTGGCCAGCCATTCCAAGTTCATGTACAAGGTACATGGATAGCTTTATTTGGATCCCATGCTCATGTCTCATCACTGGTTCAGGGAAAAGAACTCATTGTGCATGGAGTTGGTCTGATGGGGAAGAAAAATGTGATTGTTGAAATAACTACAACCTATGATAAGTCAGGTGTCTTATTTAGATTTGTGACCCTAGTCTGTAGCAGAGACTCTGAAACCAGTGAGACTCTTAGAATGTGTTTGCTGCTGCTGAGCTGTGTCTTTTGGACACATCTTTATTGCCTAAGCACCTTAGTTCCTTGGAAGTATGTAAATTCCATCAAATCCATAGCATTTGGGATGTGGGCACCCAGTGAATTACCAACTTGAAGGATACTGAGTCCCTTGTATATGATGGGGTAGTATTTATATATTACCTACACAATACTTTCCTAGATCACCTAGACTAATGAATGCAAAGTGAATGCTATGGAAATAGCTGCTATATTGTAGGTTTAGGAAATAGTAACAAGAAAAATAATCTGCAAAGCTTGGTGCCAGTGGCTCATATCTGTAATCCTAGCTACACAGGAGGCTGCGATTTGAGGATTGCGGTTCAAAGCCAGGCCAGGCAGGAGAGACAGTGAGACTCTTATCTTCAGTTAACCACCAGAAAACTGGAAGTGGAGCTGTGGTTCATGTGGTAGAATGCTAGTCTTGAGCTGAAGAGCTGAGGGACAACACTATTGTCCTGAGTTCAAGCCCTACCACTGACAAAAAACCCAAAACAAAACTGCAATGTTCAATATGATACATTTTTGGTTTTTGGACTTTTTTGAATATTTTTAATCCATATATTAGCTTCAATCCATGGAACTGGATGAATTAGGGCAAACTGTACATTGATCTGGATTTGATATGTGATCTGATTTAGTAAAGATATGGAAGAGTAGATTTGGGCTACAACTTCTTTGTAAATCAGTTATGTGTAAGATTAGCCACCCATTTCAATTACTGAATACATTTGAGTAGCATTGACAGAGGTTCTGGCTCAGAACAGTGCCTGTCAAACAGCAAGCACTATAAAAATGTTGGTTAGAAACCAAGCACCGGTAGCTCACACCTGTAATCCTAGCTACTCAGTAGGCTGAGATCTGAAGATTACTGTTTGAAACCAGCCCTGGCAGGAAAATCTGTGAGACTTTTAGCTCCGCTAAACTACAAAAGAAGCTGGAAGTGGAGCTGTGGCTCAAGTGGTACAGTGTTAACGTTGAGCCCAAAAGCTTAGGGATGGTGCCCAGATCCAGAGTTTAAGCCCTAGGACTGGCAAAAAACAATTTACTAGACAAATAAATGTTTTAGTAACTATGACTTTAACTAAGTACAAAATCTTGGGAATATTATATGTTTAAAGTATAATGGCCTAAGTAGTTGTCAGGAAGATGTTTTACTCCTGGGATGTTCCCCATGGATAATAAGTTCCTATATCTTTTCAGGCATTTTGTACATGTCCCAAGTGAATAAATAATCTAAGCTGTACATGTGTCACTGTCTCTCAAAATGTCCTCCTGAACTATGCAAAGGGCAGAGGAGGGTGAACTTGACTTCCGAAGGATAGAGGTATTCATCTCATCAGTGAGAACTCTCTCTGCAGTGAAAACTTAAAGCCCCTCCCTTCCAAATGCATTCTGTTTTACATTCTATTCTGTAATATCCCCAAGCTTGTTGCAATACTACTGCTCACCTCCGCTCACCCACTGAAAGCACCAAGTAGAAGAAATTCTCCCCAGATGACACTAACGCAATTTCACATTCTGCAATTCTTCCTGCCACTCACTAAGCAATTAGAGGCATTTTTCCCCCCCTGGAACTCATGGTAATTTTATCCAAGGGGAAGGGCACAGTAGTTCACTAGGAGTCCAATCCAACTTTTGTTAGGGAATAATGAGCTCTGATTTGTGAAAGAACAGCTGTTTACTCAGTACCAGCCCTGTTCTCACAAGTTTTGCTGGCATTTAACTCCCCACCCCCCACCATGACTTGAATAATATTCTGCTTTTCTGGCATTATCTGAGAATGTGTGCAAAGATCATAGAGGTGATGAATAGCCCTTGTATCTTTGAAAGCCCTTTCCCTAGGACTCCTCATGCTCTAAACAGGTAGCTTAAACTCAAGTGATCTCTAAAACCAAGTCCAAGCTGATAAAATACATGAGCCCCATAAGCAGTTTGAGACCATCCATAAAGAAAGAAGCTTAAGCTGGACACTATCGGCTGATGCTTGTAATCTCTAGCTACTTAGGAAGCTGACATCTGAGGATTGTGATTGGAAGGAAAGTCTGTGAGAGTCTTATCTCTAAGAACCAAAAAGTCAGAAGTGGAACTGTAACTCAACTGGTAAAACTCTAGCCTTGAGTAATAAAGCTCAGGGACAATACCTAGACCCTGGGTTCAAGCTCTACATGCAGCTTGCGCGCACGCGTGTGCGTACACACCCACACACAAAGAAAAGAAAAAAAAGAAAAAAAGTTTGCTTAGCAGTATCAAAACACAGAACACCCTGGGTGTGTATGCATTTCAGGGGGGTGAAGATAGATAGATAGATAGATAGATAGATAGATAGATAGATAGATAGATAGATAGATAATACACACTTCCTGGAGAAAACTCTCAGCAGGAGTGAATTTGGCTGGTCCTTAAATGATGTAGATTGCTGTAAAATGATGCAGAGATTATCTGAGATGGAAGTAAAGGATTGAGCAAAAGAGGTGAGAGGGATCCTAGGGAGATATTCTCAGGAGAAAAGTCATGGTCAGCAGGAGAGAATGTGCTGGAAAAGAAAGTTGTGCCAGCTTTGTTATGTCTAGGGGCATCATGACAATAAATGGGCATGCAGAATGAATGTACTGGGACTTCAGACTAAACAAGGCAATGCTCTGGGAATTTAGTATTTTGCAAGATAAATTCCCAGGAAAGAGTCTTATCTGGGGTTGAGTCATTAAATCCTTCAGCATCCGTCAAATGCTGTGTTTCAGACATGGGGTTAGGCATGCTATGGCACATGACAGCATAAACACAAATCAATTTTTGGAACAACAGAGATAAACAAATACGTGCATACTCTATTGGTGATAATGCATTCATTCCCAGAAAAAGGAAGATAGATATTTTTAGAGATGTTCTCTCTACTTTGGATTTATGAGAATAGCACCTGCTAAATTTGGCATAAAATGCTCATTGCTCCACGCATGAACAACTGACTCAGTAGTGATGCATAATTTCCAAACCCACAACAGTTTCTGGGCATAGGTTTTCAGCTCTCAACATCTGTCAAAACCTTTTGTTAATTATTTCAATATTTTTAGTAACTTGTAGTTGTATGTCCAAGAGCCCAGAGGGTAGATATTATGACCGCTGGATATGAAGTAGTGTGCTTCAGTTACTGAAGAATTAAGCCGTAAGTTTGAGAGGCTACTTTTTCCCAGGACATAGTAAAACACTGATATTTTACCACCTGACCCACAAGAAATAAAATTCACTTTTTGCCAACTCTATTTAGCTCGTTCATGCATGAACCTCATCATTTACTAGTCTAAACTGCTCTGCAAACGTTCTTTATATTGAATGGATATTTTCTTTGGGAAAAGTTTCTAGGGAGCATATTCATATGGCAAAAGGAATCCTGCATGCAAGTGCTAGTTCTTTTATTTTTTCTTTTATTTTTGTCAATTGCCTTTGTTCAGATAGAAAATTATAAGAAGTCCATATGAATAGAAATGATCACAGCCAGCAAACTTAACAAGAACTGAGTGACACTCTGTGCTCATTGTTACCTGTACTATCTGCTGTAAATAATCTTTCACGGGCTGGGAAGGTGGCTCAGTGGTAGAGTGCTTGCCTTGCATGCCTGAGGCCCTGGGTTCGATTCCTTAGCACCACATAAGCAAAAAGAAAAAAGCCAGAAGTGGCACTGTGGCTCAAGTGGTAGAGCGCTAGCCTTGAGCTGAAGAGCTGAGGGACAGCGCCCAGGCCCAGAGTTCAGGCCCCACGACTGGACCAAAAAAAAAAAAATCTTTCACTATCTGGAGAAGGCATTTGGCCTTATGACAAGATGTAGCCTCCTAACTCAACATCAGTGAATATATAGGGTTATTGAAAATCATGACTGATTGCTTCTTATTTCCTTTTTTCCTTATCGTTTTGTTGGTACTAGGGTTTAAATTCAGGACCTCACACTTGCTAGGCTGGAGCAATCCTGCTGGGCCATGTCTCCAGCCTGGTTTTTCACTGCTTCGTTTTAGGATAGGGTCTCACTTTCTATCCTGGCATGTGCCTGACCTGTGTGCCTTGTACTGTGCTCTCTGGAATGACAGGTGCATGCTTCCATAACCAGCTTCTCTCCATTGGGAGAGAATCTCATGAGGTTTTATGCTCTGGGCATCACAATCCTTCTAACATCAGATGCTTGTGTAAGTTGAAATGTCAGGTTATGTCACTGCTTATGCTGAGAAGGAACTCTAGCAAACTTTGTTGTCCAGGCTGGCCTTGAACCATGATTCTTCTGTTCTTGATTTTCTAAGTGACAAGGATTACAGGCATGAGGCACCAGTGCCAAGCTAGTGATTTTCTTTCCTTTTCTTTTATGGTCTAGTCCTGGGGCTAGGACTCAGGGCTTGGACACTGTCCCAGAGGGTTTTATTTCCCCCTCAAGGCTACCATCTGAGTCACAGCTCTACTTCGAGCTTTTTGGTGGTTGATTAAAGATAAGAGTCTCAAGGACTTTCTTTCCTGAGCTAGATTTGAAACATGATCATCAGACCCTAGCCTTCTAAGTAGCTAGGATTATAGGCAAGAGCCACTGGCACCCAGCCGAGGTGTTTTTCTTACGGCCAACTTTTTTTCTTTTGGGTTAGAGTTTCTGTAATCTGTGAGTCTTAGGGGAAGAATTGGAGTCAGTATGCACTATATAATTTACTTCACTGGCTCTCAGAGACCTAGTGAGTGGGCCTAATTATAGAAAATTGCAGTGTTCATAAATAGTGTTAGATTAGTAGACTCTGATATATCTTTCTCAAATTTGTGTAACAATGACCATGAAAAGGAAGTATTCTAAAAAAATATTATACCACCCAAGAAGATGATAGAAAACAAAACAACACACAGCTAAGAATACTAAAAGAAGGTGGGCTAAAAACTGCCCTCCATTTGTCCGGTTGGACATGTCCTGGTATAAGGTCTTATGATATGAAAAAGTCCCTATTTAAAAAAAATTAGGAAAATACTTATACTCAGAGTTTGGGATCAAGGTTGTGATCAAGCAGATGTTATGGTCCATGAAGCAGAATTGACATGGGAAACAAACCTCATGCATGTCTTCAAGAACATGGACAATATTCTGACCTGCACGTGTCACTTTTGCAAATCTGTGATCAAAATACTGGAGAGCACAATAGAATTGATGGCTTTGTTTAGGCACATGGTTTCGGAGATGTAAGTCCATCATGATGGACTTTCTATCATGGTGGCTAAGGAAGCAGAGAAAAGGGAATGCAGGAAGGAACAAGAGCAAGATATAGGTCCCAGGACCATTCTCAGTGATGTAGTTCCTCTAATTAGGCTCCATTTTCCTACTTTTCACTATCCTCCAATTCAGCCATCATATTATGAATCCTTCACAGATTAACTCATTCCTTAGGGAAGAGCCCTTGTGGAGACTGCTGAGATTTCCTGAGGTGGTATTCTTTTCAACTCAGCCAGTCTAATGAACTCCAACTTCTCCCAATCAGCAGTCTTTCCTGATGTCTTTTGTGAGAGCAGAGGGGAAGTCTTATCATTAGCACAATACACAAGAAGCACACCTAAAGATCACATGATCAAACCTAATGCAAATCCAAAGAGTTTTTATGCAATTTAATTAAAATAAAAAGAGGTCCAGGTGAAGAATATCAAATATGAAAAAGTTAGATCATTAGAAAAAAGTTCTGCTAAATATCTTTAAAACATGATGGAGTGTCAGGTATATTAATTTTGTAGCTAGAGAAATGCTAAACTGGTTTGGAAAGCATAAATACGCTTTCAAAATACTAGTGAAGAGTCTAGTAAAGGTTTATGTCAGCTTTCAACGTCTCTATTAAAAGACTAAGATGTGCTGGGCGCCGGTGGCTCAAGCCTGTAATCCTAGATACTCAGGAGGCTGAGATCTAAGGATTGTGGTTCAAAGTCAGCTCAGGCTGGAAAGTCCATGAGACTTTTATTTCCAATTAACCACCAGAAAACGAGAGATGGAGCTGTGACTTAAAATGGTAGAGCACTAACCTTGAGTAGAAAAGCTCAGAGACAGGCCCCAGGCCCTGAGTTCAAGCCCCATGACTAAAAAAAAAAAAAAAAAAGGCGAAGACTCTTAGACTATATAACAACTATAATTATGTGTATCTATACATACAAACACATTTAATTGTGAGAACAATGGCCAAAATATACTTTAAAAGTTTATTTATGTTCCACCTCACTTTATGAATGCAATGCATCTTGATTGATTCATCACCCCTTTCTTCCCAATCCCTCTCAATCATACTGCTTCCCTCAATTTTCTTAATTTTAGTATATGCCTTAAAGTTTGTGACTGTATTCTTCCTTTTTCTTCTCTTCATTCCTCTATCACCAAGATATATTTTAAATATAAATAAAAAGAATTTGTAATATCTGATAATTTGAATGGTTGATTAAAAAGAATTTTATCAGTAAGGAGTATTTTTACAATACAGGTATGTTTATAAGGACATTTGATATGGGGGAGGGGAGAGAAATGATTAAAGCATCAATGAAATTTGATTTTTCCTAGAGTTTTACAAAACCCACCTAATATGCAGGGTTAATATCCAGTTGCATGTCCCTCAGTAGACAAGAACTCTCAACATTGATGGCAGGAGTAAATCTGGGAATCATCTTTCACAAGAATTATCCATCACTATCTCTACAGAACCTGAACAGTATGTATGTATGCTGACTAGTCAATGTTACCCGTGACAGATTTGTTCAAAGCAAATAATTGTAGAACTTGGCAAAGATGAATAGATCCAAACATACAGAGGAACATGGCAAAAATGGTCAGCTACTTTACAACACAAGGGATTTGTGTTTTAAATCTTCTTCCATTGGGAATTGTATCTGATGTACATATGATGACTAAAAAGTGAGGCAGAAAACTCAAGGGGACTTCAGTGGCACATGACTTCCGCTTGAATTATAGAATAATTCTTGTGTCACATCAAAGAGTTTAATAGAGGCAGCCTGTGCCTCAGTTGCCTGGTTTGTGCAATGAGTTATGCACTCTATCTTAGAAGCTAAAAGGTTTAAGGAAGGCATTAGGGTAGTTTCATAGCACTTGGAGTAGTGCCTATTAGTTAATGAGTTATAAATGTTAATCTTTCAAGGCATTTTCTAGTTCTGTCATACTATAATCTGACAAAAGACTAAAGAATGAATACTCCTCCATCAGTAGCATAAGTGGCTTTAGAAAGAGCTGTCAAGGTTTAAGAGAAGCCTGTGGTTCCAGATGTGGGTCAGATGGGGCCAGTTGACAAAGGTAAAATTGGTTACTGCTTTAGAAGAGGAAAAAGAGAAGAAATAGCATGTTTTTTTTGTCATTTGTAGAAAGAAGCAAAGCAAGAATATGATATGATAGCACACATTGTATAAGGTGGACCTAAGTAGATGAAGAATCCAGTTTTCTTTCTTCTATCACATGGACAATAAATGCACTTACAGTTTTTTCCTTGATTTTCTTCTCTATATAGGACAGCTGAAACTCAGTAGACCTGCTACAAATTGTTCTTGCTCTCAACTTAGTTTTCTATTTCCTGTTAGGCTCTGTGGCAGCATTGATAGACTTTTTCATTGTTGCCCATGACATACACCTACCAGAGATGTGATAAAAATGGTAGCTATGCTGAGGAGAGGATGTGTGAGTGAGAATGGATGTGATATTGTGATCAGGGAAAGGAACTTGATGAGGAGATGTAAATTAGCTAAAGTACAGCTGTTTTCAAGTTGGTTGGGGAGAAGCATGTAACCCAACATACCTTCTGGGATAGGAATCTCTCATTTTCTTTTGAAATTAGGATTTACTTTTCTTAGTAAAAAAATCAACACATGCCAATTGTAGAGGGGAAAAAAGGAAATAGAGACAAGTAAATTAGCATTATCATAACAACTCCAGTTCTTATAGAATGTTAAAGAATGAGTGAGAACAAAGAGAAAAACACTGATTTGAGAATGGAACATTTTGACTTATGTCCTTCTGATTGTCTATTTCCCCTGAAAATGCCTTTTTGTAAAAAATAATTAAATGATATTTGGTGTTTCATACTTTTTCACTTAATACATTTCAAACATGTATAACTAGAACTGTACAACATTTATGAACCAAGTTTGAGTAGTTGCACTCAATTCTATTATAAATATAATAATTTATCTGAATTATTTTCTGGTTTTAAACATTTGGATTACTTCAATGTCATAACTCTTTTTAATGTGGAACAATTTGGCACACGAGTTATTTCTTTAGGATAAACTGCCAGAAATTAAATTGCTAGGTCAGAGTATGCATATTTGAAGGAACTCGATATTTTTGCCAAATTGCTTTGTGGAAAAGGTCTATCAGTTTTGCTCCCAATGATAGCATACATGAATTCTCCCTTACTTTTGACAATTTGGGGGTATTTCTATTATTATTTTTTGTCTTTACATTCTACTTGAATTAGTCTTGCCCCACAAAGATTACAGGCTGGTGGAACTTAATACACAGACCATTTCAATTTATAATGATTATCTCTTAATAGAGGAATGATCAGGACAGATTAAGGGCAAAAAGCAAGTTAAGACTCATGCATAACACATCCCATTTCAGATAAAAAGGGAAAGAGAAATACCAATACTAATATACATCATGTTGGAGTAGAAACATGGGCTGATTCTGTGTCTCCAATAATTGCCATTTTAATTTCTTTCCCCTGCCCCCCTCCTTGCTAAGAACGCTTAATAGTATTCTAACCTATTCTATAACTCCTCGGTTTTAGTCTTGTTTAGTTATCTAGATTTAGCCAGAGCTTCTGTCTGAATATGCATTTGTACTCTACTCTCAAATCAAACAAACAGCTTCTTATCTTTTTTAGAAGAACAATAACATGGAGTTGAAGTGTCAGCAGGGACACTACTGCATGCTCCACAGAAGAGTCTGTGTCTTTGTCTTTCTCCAGATTCTTCTTCTTTTTTTTTTTTTTTTTTTTTTTCTTGCCAGTTCAGGGGCCTGAACTCTGGGCCTGGGCGCTGTCCCTCAGCTCTTCAGATGAAGGCTAGAACTTTACCACTTGAGTCATAGTGCCACTTCTGGCTTTTTCTGCTTATGTGGTGCTGAGGAATCAAACCCAGGGCTTCATGCATGCAAGGCAAGCGCTCTACCACTGAGCCACCTTCTCAGCACCTTCCTCCAGCTTCTAGAGGTGGACTATAATCTTTGGATTGTGGAATCTTTCTTTATCTTCAAAGCACATCACACCAATCACTGCCTCTGTCCACATCCTCCATTTCACACTAGATCCTCTTGTCTCTCTCTCAGAAGGAGTCTTGTGCTGACATCCAGGCTTGTCTCTCCAGCATTATATCCTTCACTCCCCCACACCTGCAAGAGGCCTTTGTCCCGTGTAAAGTGACGCACATAGGTTCTGGGAGTTAGGTTTTGAACTTCTAAAGTGCCAGTGGTCACCCTAGCAAAGGAAGTTAGTTCTGTGGCTCAGTTATTGGCCATTTGGTTGGAATTTTATCGACTTGTGTCTGAACTCCACTGAGAGGGTATATAAGAGGGAGATTAAACTCAGGAGGTCATGAAGCAGAAGCAGAGAGGCTAGGAAGAGGACACATCCAGCATGGTTCAGGACTTGAGCCAGAGCTCCAGTTCCTTTTTGCTGTGGTTATTTTTGAGGTAGGGTCTTGTTTTATAATTGGCTTTGTTCCTCCCACGTGTGCGTACCCTTGTCATTGGAAATGGCAGGCACGTGTCACTGTGTTCAGCCACTGGTTGAAATGGAACCTTGTGAACTTTTATGCCTGGGTTAGCTCAAACTGCAAATTTCTCATCTCTGTTTCTCAAGTAGCTAGGATTACAGATCGAAGCCACGGTGTTCAGCTTCTATTAGATAAGATTTCTGCTCTCAATTTTAAAAAAAATATATATATCAATTTTCTATCGAGATAAAATTTATATGTCATAAAATTCACCCTTCACACATTCTAACTGTACAGTCACTATGTTTGCTGAGTTGTACAACCATTACCACCATCAAATTATTGTCCTTGTCTTTGCAAAAATTTATTTAGACATATGCATACAGAATTTTGAGAATAGCTACAATTAGCAGTTACTAACAAATACCTTTGGAAAAAGTTGACAGCAGGTGGTTCGTCACTGATTTTTATATAGTCTACTTAACAATTAACAAAGAAATTAAAAAGTAAGAAATGTACTCATCACCTGACTTATGAAATGGCAACACCTTAATAATATTAATAATGCTACATTAAAAAATAAAAAATATTAAAAATACATATAAAATTAGAAAATACAACCTTGACATATGGTGCTCCTAAGAAACACATCTACAACTTACTCCTAGCTGACAGGCCAACAAATGACAGGAAAATAGGAGTGAAAATAGACGTCATGCAGGAAGAACCTCTGGGGGTCATTTGGACCCTAGACTAGCCTTCCTCCTCAGTCAGGCTTCATGTTGGGTATGGCAGGGGAGGTGTATGGGATTTCTCCTTCTTCCACACAGAATTGGGTGTGAGGTAATTTGAAGATGGAACACATTTCCTGTCTTGTTGTGTCAGGTGTTAGTGGTGGCATCTCAGGTGGCACTGTCAGTGATAGGAAAGGAAGAGTCCAAGGTCAGGGATCCCTGCAGACCTTGGAGACCTTCGAGCTCTTAGCAGCAAGAGAGAAAGAAAGGTAGACACCATTGTATGTCAGTGCAATTGACTATCTCAGAATCATTGAGAACATTTTTGTGGGGAAGATTCTAGAGAACCTGGAATCTTTGATAATAGTCACATTAAAGGTGGGGACTAGCCTTAAGGTTTGCTACTTAGAAGACTGAGATCTGAAGATGGAGGTTCAAAGCCAGCCAGGGCAAGAAAGTCTTTGAGGTTCTCTTCTCCAGTTAACCACCAAAAAGCTGTAGCCTTGAGCAACCCCCCCACTCCCCAGCATCCAGGCCCTGAGTTCAAGCTCTAAGACTGGCACACACACACACACACACACACACACACACACACACACACACACACACACACACACTAACTATGGAAGCGATCATGTAGAGGATGGCCATATAATTTATATGCCATACTGGGACCCTATCGGGATTAAAAGGGGACATGATCAGTAAATAGCCAGTGTAATACAAGTGTGATGGGGCCTGTACTGGAAAAACCAGATGCGCACTTACTCGGCTTATCAAGGGTCTCATTGAACTGTTCTTGGAGCGAGCAGACACATCCTGGGAAGCAGTTTTCTAGAATGAGCATGCAGGTGGGGACAGGGTGCGAGTCAGGTGGAGAGGGCCGTGCTTTGTTGGATTCCTGTGCCAGGCACTTAGTGTAGTTCGTTACAGCTCTGCACATGTCTCCTTTCCCCCTGTCCCACTCCACAGGAGATCACTGAGGGCTGAGGAGGGGCCAGCACTGCGCGGTGGCACAGTGCGCCTCACACAAGACCTAGCACAGAGTTCATCACACAGGTGTGTCGATGGACCCCCTGCCTGAGAGAACTCATGTGCCCTGACATCTGTTCTGTTAGCCTTTCTAGGTGATTCTATCCTTCTATGGGGTCTGGGGCAAATTGACTGGAAGCTGGTGTGTGTGTGTGTGTGTGTGTGTGTGTGTGTGTGTGTGTGTGTGTGTGTGTGTGTGTGTGTGTGTGTGTGTGTGTGTGTGTGTGTGTGTGTGTATCTGTCTGTCTATGTATAAAATATGTTGCTTGTACACATAGAATCTGGGGAGGGAGGGGTTGCTCTCACTATTCATGTAGCAACGTTATCTTTTAGACTGTGGCCATGCCTATATTTCCCTTGACCCTTGTGTAAGTCCTTGAAGAGAGGATACAATCTTGTCCCTGAAGGGTCGGGCTGCTTTTGTTAGCAATTACTTTGGTCTAGGAGCGTATAAGCTCAAACCTATCCTTAAGATTGTAGTAGGGGCGGCATGAGATGTGGGAGAAAAAGGCTACATGAGAGAGGAAGAGAGGAGAAAGGGAAGAAATGAAGAAAGATGGGGGCAGGGGAGAGGGGGAGGGGAGAGAGTGAGGGGGGGAGAGGGAGAGAAAGAGAACACACATAAAATCATGCCTTCCAGCCATAGTCTGTCCATGTGATTCAGGGCAGCCTGGGATACAGGCATCATATTTTCTGGGTCTTCTCTGTCAATAAATAATATGACACAGATGTTGCTGAATATTTTATGATGAACTTGCCCCAGGAGTTCCTAAATGTTTTATCATTTCTGGGTAGAGAAAGCCAGCATCTAGGGCTATGTGCTCTTAGTGGCAAGCTCTAAATCACCAGAATGCCTAAGACAGGAGTCGGTCCTTTCTCGTACTTTTGAAAAAAGACAAAAGTCCAAGGCTGAAGCGCCATTTCAATGTGAACAGTGCACACAGGATGCTGCGTCTGATGGAAGGGGTGGGGATGGGTGTCAGGGCTAGTGTAACGATTTCATGGCTTAGATTTGGACATAATCCTGGAAATTGAGATTGACATCTCTGGATTTTTTAATTTTTATTTTTGATGAAGGCCGTTTTGGGGTTGAACTATGAAGCAGGAACATATTCTTTAGGATTCTGAGGCACAGCTGTTTGTTCATGAGGTGTGAATTTGTCTCACCATTAGGGTTTGTCAGTACAAGGAATGGACCTTCCCATCTGTTCCGCTCATGTGTGCATCTTCTTAATCAGCAGAGGGCGTCCTGACAGTAATCTCAGGTCTCTGAGTGCAGACAAGGTGATCCAAGAGGGATGAGCAAGTCCTTACCATCCTTGCTTACTCTCCTTACAAGTATGTTTGGTAGACGCAGAGTTGAAGCAGCTCTGAGACAAGATGAGAGATGAACAGGATATGGATGGTGGGAGAGAGCAGGGTCAGGATGACACCCACACACTTAGGGAATGTGGATTCCAATTCCAGCACCGAGATGTTGCTCCAATTTCCTCATTAATAAGATGATAATAAATACAAATTTACTGGTAAAGCCCTTAGCATAGTACCTGGCTTCAGCAAAGCACTAAGAAAAGCTTTAAGCTTTAAAGCAAGTGAGCAAGCCAAGCAAACAAATATCCTCAGATTCAGACTATGGAAAATAAACTGAGAAAAAGCATTCACAACACTGGAATGACTCATTTTAGAAAGTGTGCCGCAAACTAAACATATGTATATATATATGTATACATATACATATATATCTACATAAGTGTATATCTATACATATATACCCATATCCATCCCTATATACTTATATATGTATATGCTTATATGTATGGATATGTGTATATATATATTAGCTGATTGATTAAAAATAATCCTTTATAGACTTTTCCTTCTTATTGTATATTGCTTATTTATTTATGAGGTGATGATATTTTTCACACCTAAATGGCTGGGCAGTGTGAAGTTCTAAAATACAAGTTTGAAGTTGTTCTATGAAATAAGCCTGTGCCCTTTCGGGGAAAAACTGGATATCCTCAATAAAAGCCACTTAAAGTTGGGGATGGATGTGAAGACTTGGAGACACTTTCCAAACCTTGCTCAAGGTTTTGTTTCTGGACTGTGTTTCCCCACAGTGAATGGGTCTTCATGGTGAATGGCGGGAACACCCCTGACCTAGCTATCATTGCTTCAGAGCAAGAAGATGAATCCTTCTGGTTGTCATGCTTTAACAATACTTCTCTCTCTCCTCCCTTCACCATTTAACAAAGGTCTCTTGGTGTGAGGCTGACATCCCCTCTTTACTAGCTTCTCAGGTGATTCCTACAGCATCCTGATGAAAACAACATCTTGACCCCTTGTTTATACCAGCCCTTACCACTGTTGAGGAAGGAAGATGGTGTGTGTGTGTGTGTGTGTGTGTGTGTGTGTGTGTGTGTGCGCGCGCGCGCGCACGCGTACGTGTCAGTCTTGGGGCTTGAACTCAGGGCCAAGGCACTGTCCCTGAGTTTTAGTGCTCAAGGTTGGTTCTTTTCCATGTTTGAGCCATAGCTAAACTTCCGGCTTTTTGGTGGTTAATTGGAGATAAAAGTCTCGTAGACTTTTCTACCCAGGCTGGCTGTCCTCAAATCTCAACCTCCTGAGCAGTTAGGATTATAGGTGTGAGTCACTGATGCCCCATGGAAGGCATATTTGAACAAGTTTATTGAACATGAAAGGAAAGCTGCAAAAGGTAAGCAGTAATGTTATACACCTTGAGAGAGGGGCCCCAAAGAGGGTCTTCAGGCTTCTGCAATGACATCCTTAAAATAGAAGTGAACAGGCTCCTTCCTCCTATTCCAAACTCCCTCTAAGTTTTAGGACCAAGTAAGAGATTTTCAGTTACATGGCAAATCCTTATAATATCTGCCTCTTGTGATGTATCTTGCTCAGGTTTTCTCTTGCCCCTGCCTCTTATCCCTCATCCTTTTCTGTAGTTCGACTCCATGGCTTTGAGGTATACAACATGGCATGACACACCCACAGCACCACACTTGGATGTGTGCTCTTCCTTCCTCCTTCTGGGCTGCCTGAAGGTTTCTGTTCACTTTTAAAATGCAGCTCAGGCTGAGACATCCAAGTAGAGAGGAATGAGAAAACATTAGCTTTTACTAGCCTGTGTCAAACACACACACACACACACACACACACACACACACACACACACACACACACACACACACACACACACAAAGAGTTTTGTTTCTTCAGTCCCTGGGGAAAATCTTTTGAATGTCTTTAATTTCAAGCTCAAATGCTTTCAGGCCTAAGCTGGCATCGTAAAGGTTCAAAGGAGGACCAAGTCTGAGACAAAAGCAATGGAACCCGACCTTATAGAGAGCACGTCTGGATCTTTTATGCTTTCATGAATTTTAGTATTGATTTTTCTATTTTTATGAAGAATGACATTAGGATTTTGAGGAGGATTGCCTTGGATCTATGGATCTGAAAAGGAATTAATAAAGAGAGCTCAAAAACGTACCTCCTAAAGAATCAACAACCCTGTTCATAAATGAGTAAATGAAATAAACAGGTGATTCTTAAAAGAAGTACAAGTGGCCAATAAATACATGAAGAAATAATAAACCTTCATTGAATTCCATCTCACTCTAGACAGAATAGCCATGGTCAGGGACGGAAACAACACATGCTAGTGATAATGGTGGAGGGTGTGGAAGGAATCCTCTTAACACTATCGGAAGGGACATAACCTAGTGTAACAGCCAGGAGCATACACTAGTGTAACAGCTATGGAAAGAAGTAGGGAGGTTCATCACAAAATTCAAAGGAAGGATTTTTAAATACTTTTTTTTTATTGTGAAAATACTGTAGAGAGGGGTTACAGTTACACGAGCAAGGTCATGAGTACATTTCCTATGGAGCATTGTTGCCTCCTCCTTTGTTTTTCCCCCACCATCCCTTGATGGATTTGCTCATGGTTTCAGAGGATCCGGTCCAGGGTTGCTGGCTCTGTGGTTTCTGGGCTGTGGTGAGGGAGAACTTCAGGGTAGGGAGCTCCTGATGGAGCATTGTTGCTTGCTAGCCAGGAAGCAGAAAGTGTCATAGAAGAGACCCGGGACAAGACATATCCTTTCAGGGCATGCCTCCCAGTGTCCTGTCTCCTTCAGCTAGCCTTTACCATCTCCCAATCATGCCATCCATTATGGATTAATCTATGAATCCATCGATAATGTCAGGGCCTTTACAATGTAATCGCTTCCCAAAAGCCCTTGAGCTAGTAACCAAGCCTTTAGGGGGACATTTTAGATGAAAAGCACAATAGTTTTCCTTTTGATTCTTTTTCATCGTAATAACCAGACTTTGATTGGTTACATGCCATGGTCACAAGGGTGACTTGTAAATTCACATTTAGACATTATGACAATTGTGTGTGGCTATGTCCTTCATGAATGACACTATGACACTGCCCATGTCCAGTTCTGAGAGTTTAACAGGTATGAGCTATTGCCTTACTGTTTTGAGACATTTTAAAGAAGAAATGAATCCATTAGCATAAGCTTCAAGGAAAGCTATCTCTCTCAGGGCTTTCCATCTTCATAAAATTTCCCGAATTGTGCAGTTTTTCTTTGCTTAATTTAATTTCTGTGGCAGATGTCTGTCCAATTTTTTTTGTGATTCATGATAGTTTTTAATTTATACTAGAAGTGCCAGTCCAGATTTGCAAGGAGATAATATTCTTTTCCTCATTTCATTCCAGTTTCAATGATTAATTGGATTTTCCCATTACTATTCATTTTCCTGTGGACATGAACGCATTTGAGCAATGACTAGTTTCATAAAACCCGTCTTCAGCTGTCACCTGGAAACTTCTTGTGCCAACATTGTTTTACACACATCTTAATAAACCTTATTCTAGTCTTAAGACATTGACCCCTCCCCCTCCCCTGCAATCACTAATTACAATTTGGGATTCTTTGAGCAAGTTGCTTACATTTATGCTAGTTAGCATACCTTCAAGGAGATGAGGATGTGACAGTATACCATTTAAATAAGGTGTGGTACACCATGGTTTTCCTTCTTCCTCCAAAAAAAGGCTCAATGGTTAAAGAAGTGCTCACTATAATTAGGTTAGCCACTGTACAAGTCTTAGCTCTGCTATTCAGTGTAGTGTGACTTTAGCAAAGTTGCTTAACCTTCCTGAGCCTCAGTTCACTCACCTGGTAGTGGGAAAAATAATAACAGGGGATCCTGAAGAGGAAAATCAACCGTGTGCTTTCTGTGCTTAGTATAATGCTGGGCCTCTCATAAGTGTCCTCAACTGTGGCCCATTCATGCATTTAAAGGCACATATTTGTAAGGATCAAATAAAATGTACACAAACTAGTTTATAAGTGGTAAAGAGCTTTTTAGAATGTACTGTTATTCTTTGAGTATTCTGATATTTTTCCTGAGCCCCAACTTCGACTTGCAAACCATTACATTACAAACCACTAAGCACGTGTCCATCTAACCACTCGTCCTTGTCCATCTCCTGTCTCGGAGCCCAGACTCTGAGGGGACCTGAATGAAGTTTCTACTAAGCAACTTGTACTAGCCCTTGTCCATCTTCTGTCCCTGCTTCATCGGAGTGCTAACCCTGGTCTCTTGTGTTTCAGGCCCTATGCATTGCCTATTTGATAATTAGTCCTTACAACATTCCCTTCAAGGTAGCAATGATTTACATCATAGCTACATGAAGAAACCAATTTCTGTACATATAAAGAAGTTGCTTAAAGTATGTAGATTGTAAATAAGGCATTTATGGAACAAAAGTCAACTCCAAAGTGTGATTACGTGTTGAAATGCATGTGCTTTTTCTCGATAGGGTGTCTCCTAGTGGGAGTGTAATAAGGTGAGCTAGGTCTGTTTTGGGTCTGTCATCCCATGCCTTGGATCTCTAGCCTGTGTATTCATACATAGCAAGGCAGTAGTATTAATCCAGAAAGCACAGGGTAAGTGGTACATGATAATGAATAATGGCTCTTCATATTGAATGTTGTGGTACTCTCTCCCAAGGGGGTCTTGAAGACCTGTTCCTTCTCCTACCAGCAGGGGGCAGTAGAGACCATAAAGGATATGACCATAGAGGCAGACAATGTTCTTAACCAACTCCTGATGTGGTCCTTCATAATTGCTAGGGATCTGAGTCAGACCAAGTCTTTGGTGGTGTTTGATTCTGGCCCTCAGAAGAAATGAAGAAGGAACAACAACAACAACAACAACAACAACAACAACAAATAAACAAACCTGATGTTGCAGACTAGGACAAAACCATCATAAGAATTTCAATTGCTGGGGTATGCAGAAGATTATTCCAGAGAGGTGGGTTTATGTTACGCAGGGAGTCTTTCAGAGTTGGCTCATGTTAGCACTTTCATTAACCTTACAAAGGTATTAATATCATTGGGAAAACACAAGGAGGATACCTCCAACTCCCCCATTAGGCCCAATTAGTAGAGCACTGCCACATGAAGCTGGGTGTGAACACAGACAGACGTCTAGCAGCCGCTGTCATCTCCATTAGATGCCACTCACTTGAGTCATTAAAGTGGCCTCATTTGTGGCACAAAGCCATCATTCCCCAAATAGGCTGCTTTCCAGAAGCATTTATTGGTAAGTGATAATGATGACATTAACACAAGATGATGAAGAAAACGCACGTGCAGACTTGGCCAAGTGTTGAAAGATGGTGTGTGTGTGTGTGTGTGTGTGTGTGTGTGTGTGTGTGTGTGTGTGTGTGTGTGTATACCCTGTTGTTTATTTTCTATTGATTTCTCACCTCAAGTCTTATTGTTTTAATTTTTTTTAACCTCTGGTTCTCTGGCTCTGTTTCCATCTTCTGTCAGGAGTCCTTGCAAAGTCCTGTGTGTTTTTCTGGTGATTCTTAAAGATGGCAGTGGGCTGTCCCATGTGTGTTCATATGCCAGGGTCAGTTAGGCTCACAGGCCGCCATCCCCTCTGCTCTATAAATGTGATGACTGCTTTTGCTGATTATCTCTTTGGGTGCTCTCCAGCTGCTCTGGAGGTGCCAAACTTCTGGCGTTTTATGCTCGACTGTGTGTGTGTGTGTGTGTGTGTGTGCCAAACTTCTGGCGTTTTATGCTCGACTGTGTGTGTGTGTGTGTGTGTGTGTGTGTGTGTGTGTGTGTGTGAAGGGTATGCCTATTTGTGAACAAAAATCATCCTATTAGACTTTCATAATACAGGACCAAGAGGGCCCCAGGGTCCTTGTGAACTTTTGGTATCTCATCTTCTGCGCCACATGGCTGGCCCAGGTGTGAGCAAAACTTCCAAAGGCAGCTTCTGTATATTCGAGAGAGATTCACATAATATTGAAGCCGGGAACTGGTGGCTGATGTCTGTAGTCCTAGCTACTGAGGCGGTTGAGATCTGAGAATCATGGTTCAAAGCAAGCCTGGGTAGGAAAGTCTGTGTGACTCTTATCTAGAATTAACCATCCAAGAACCAGAAGTGGAGCTATGGCTCAAAGTAGTAGAGTGCTAGCCTTGAGCAAAAGAGCTCAGGGACAGTGCCCAGGACCTGAGTTTAAGCCCCAGGACTGACTATCTCTATTCAAATACCTGTTAGTTCATTTTCTATTTCTCAAAAAGTGCAGAGTACATATTCTAGCCCATTTCTTGTGTCTCACTCTTCAAGCGAAACTGGGGTATGTATTCCTTTTGAGATGTGAAAAGCAAATTGCCCATCAGCATTGACAACTAACCAAAATCCAGTTCATTAATGTCCTGGGATACTCAGAAATTTTGTCCCTATACCTTATTTACTGGAAGACAGTGTGTTGTTTCCTGTAATGGTATAGCAGCCTTCTGAAAAATATGTTTCCACATTGTATTCATTTGCCATCTCTGAAAGGATTGGAAACACTCCGAATAACTTGACTGCGGTTGGATAATCTTAGAAAGCAACTGAACAGCAGTGCGTCAATCAGAATAAGCTGGTTTGGCAGTCTACCGGGATCACCTCTATGGAGAAAACAAAGTGAAAGGCAGTAGAAGGTACTGAGTGGAAGAAATGAAACCCATGGAGGATCTGGGCAATTTCCACGTTAGATTTGAATCACTGATTTCATGTTGGCTGAGGAGGAGTTCCTGGAGTTGCCTGCAATGCTTTGCTTTGTATTGTGTTGCTTGTTGTATAAACCAATGCTGTGAATCCTTATGTTTAAGCTAATTCCCTGTGGCCCTTTTCTCCCTGGAGTGATAGTTACAGGCAGGACATAGCAGAGGTGGTACTGATGCTCCCACGGAGTCTGCAACAATTGGTGTGCTTGATGGGGGCATGAGGAAATTGTAGCACACCTGACAGTTGCTTACTGCCCACACTTTGAGTCTGTTGGGTACTTGAATTCTCTAGACACTGAGTTCCAAGTTCCCAGTGAAATTCCCTTTTATTTCAAGTCCTATTGGCTGGGTTGGTAAGTCATTGACTACTAAGTTGTTTTCTTTTTGCCTATCCTAGGGGTTGAATTCAGGGCTTGGGCACTGTCCCCGATGTTCAGTTTGCTCAAGGCTAGTGCTCTACCACTTGAGCCACAGCTCCACTTCAGGTTTTGCTTTTTCTGAGTATTTATTGGAGGTAAGAGTCTTGTGGGCTTTTAAGAGTCTGTGCTGGCTTCGAACTTGCGTCTTTAGATCTCAGCCTCCTTGAGCAGCTAGGATCACAGGTGTGAGCCACTAGTGCTTGACTTCTGTTTTTCTCCATTTGAGAAATAGAAACAGTTATTCTGTTCCCTTGCATTTTGAAATGAAGGTTTTTGAGCTTGCAGAAATTGCTTGAAAATCTCTTTCTTTGTAGGTACCAACTTGATTAGTGCCAATGCATCTGAAATAGTTGGGAGAAGCCAGATTATTAGTGTCACTAAAATAAATATCAAATATCGAGGAATACACTGTTGGTTCAAAGTGTGCACATGTTTATTATGAGAGGTTATCTAATACATGAGGTTGAGTGAGCTGATGTGTGTGTAGTGAGATGGCTCTGCTCAGGGGCATTCCTTTATTAGCTATTGGGCCAAGACTCTTGGTGAGGGCTTTCAGCATGATGTATTTAACACATTACCATGTCTGTGAGAGGGTGTGACCTGCTTTATTGATAGTAGGTTACAACATGCTCTTTTGTTCTTATTTTTTTCTAAGTAACTGTTCAAGTATACACATGTCTTATTAGCAGGAGGTCCTGAGTTGGATCATTCTTATAGATAGTAAAAATTATTTAAACATTTCTTTTCCTTTTTTTAATCAACTCTTATTAAAAGTTATCACTTCCATCAACAAACGATTGGGTAATGAACAATGGAATCCTACTCAGCCTTAAAAAGGAAGGAAAGTCTGGTACATTATGAACCTCAAAAATCATGCTAAGAGAAATAAACAAGACAAAAAAGAGACAAAGTATGATTCTACTTAGATGAAGTATACAGGATGGGCAGAAAGTAGAGTCTCATGGATTATCCCACCTGGGCTGGTTTCAAATTGCGATCCTCAGATCTCAGCCTCCTTGAGTAGCTAGGATTACAGGCCTGAGCCTTAGGTGTCAGGGGCTCCAGACTTTTTATGAAGAGCACATGGAGGTTTTCTTTTTTACCTTTGAAAGTAAAAAAAAAAACAACCAAAAAACGACTTGGGTAGATGTAATACTGGATCACGTTTATTCCCCTCCAAACTGAAATGATGAGAATTGAGAACTTATGATATTTCTTTCTTCCTAAATCACATTCCCCTTCTCAATTAGATGTGTGTGTGTGTGTGTGTGTGTGTGTGTGTGTGTGTGTGTGTGTATGTGTTAACCCCATTAATCTTGAAATTCAATATTGTGTTTATGGTTATACCAGTATAATTTTGCCTGGTGCTACTGTTGACTTTGAAATTTGTAAAACAAATTCTTTATCTTAGGATATTTTCTTTTAATTTTAGCAAGTTATTGTATTTTTTTTTTTACTTAAGACTTCACTCCTATGGTTATTCTATGGTTTTAAAAACCATCTTGGATCTCTCTGCATGTCTTATTCTTTTCCCATCAACTTTACCTAGTAAGCCTTGTTTTCTGCATGTCTGTAGAGTGGCTTGAACTTGATTTCTGTATTCCTGGTTACATTTTCAGAAGGAGCCAGCGACTCACTCCATCCATTGTTGTGTTTTTCCTACATGCCTCAATTATCATGTGTTCTTCCTTTCTGGTGTCAAGTTATTATGTCTTCGTGGTGACTTGTTTGGGTGTCATGTTTATGTACTTTTCCTCTCTGCTCTTTTGAGAATTTATGTTGGCAAATGCACAAAATCTTCTATTTGTGGTGCTCACTGATGTCAAGGGATATATTTATTCTGGCTCTTCAGGCTTCCTTTCCTTGGATTTATTTTGTTGCTTTACATGTTTGGAGATTTCCTCCCATGTTTTCTCATCTTACAGAGGCCAATTTGTTTACAGGTAGTTGAAACAGGTTTGGTGGAGGGAGTATGGATCCTGGGTTGAATATTTCAGGTGTGCACAAGGTTTTTCTGGACTTAACTTTTCAACTCCTCTAGACTCATACCAAGGAAGGAACATGCCTGGTTAGTTCAGTTTTGTAAAAAAACTATCAAGCTCTGTACACAGGGCCTGAGCCATTTTGCCTTCCACCAGGAATGAAGGAGAATTGGCTTCTATTGTTCCGTATCCTTGGCAGTGTTTGGTGGCATCAGCGGTCTGGGTCTTGACCATTCCAGTGGGTCTGCCCTGGCATCTCATTGTTGTCTTCATTGTCATGGTATGGAATGGCTTCTCAGTTGCCTGTCATCTGTGTATTGCTTTGCTGAGATGTTTGTTCTGTGCTGGTCTTTGTCTCAATTTTTTAATCAGGTTGTTTGTTCTCTTTGTGTTCAGTTTGAAATGTCTTGTATTTTGAGCATGAAATTGTAATGAGTCTTCAAAATAATTTGTATTTCCAAGATCTTCATATTTCCCCTAGATCTAAGTTATTGTGCAGCGTCACTTCTTTTTATCCAGTAGGTCTTCTTTTAGTTTTTCTGTAGGGTACGTCTACTTGAAATACATTCTCCTGTGTTTATCTGTGCATGTCTTGTGTTTTTGGCCACCCTTCCTTATGTGCATGCGTTGGTGACACCAGGAGGGGGGTTTCACTGTAATGTCTCAACACATGCATACAAAATATCCCGGTGAGTCACATCTTGTATCTCTGTCCCCTCTGTCACCCTGCTCTGACCCACTCTCCGCTTCCCCAAGAAAAACTTCAAATTTCATTGTTCTATGTTCATACATGCAAACAAGCTACTTTAACCACATTCATCCTCATACCTTTCCTCTCTTCCTTCCTGCTGGCAGCTACCTCTTCCCCCCAACAGAGCCCTGAGAAAGACTATTTTAGATATTTCAAAGTAGAACCAGGAATGAGTTCCTTCTATGAGGAGATGTATAGTTAATGGAAACCAACTCATTGTACCAAGTTGCCATTTAAACCCATGGAACAAATCAATTTGTGTAAACCAAAAGTTCAACCACTCCGCCTTCACCATGGATTTGTTTTACCTGCTCTGCCCTTCATGTCTCAGAGGACCTAAGTTCTAGTCATTTGAACATATTTGAGCAATGTTTCTAGATGAACTTCAGTTGCTTGAGGACATGCTGTGTGCCAGGCTCTTTTTGTCACTGTCCTCATGGCATATGCACTATTATTTTTGTCGCTGAGGCCCAGAGAGATTTAGGTACCAAGTGTATCAGCTGGACCTCAGCTCAGACCTGGCTCATTCTGGGGTAGTATCCAGAGCACTCACCACCATGCTTTGCATTGCTGCTGGAAGTTTGGGATTTAGGCAAAAACCACTATTAATTCCATGCACCTGTGAATAGATAGGGCATGAGGCAGGTGTACCCATAACCATGTAGGCTCCTCTACTCATGGTTTGAATTAGTTGTGAACACCTTGATAGGAAGTAGTCAAAGAAATGAATGGATCAGGCAGCTGTCAACAGGGTCTCACACGAGTGCAGAAGAGAATGTATCCATTGTTTTTAGTAGGCCAAGTAGTTCTCTCCTGTTCCCTTGGAAGCAATAGGAGGAGATGCTCTGAGAGCTTGTGAAGGTGAATGAAACTTAAGACTTATTTTCTAGTTCATCGAAGGGTACATGTTGTATTGGTAGGGTATTTTTCATAGTAGTCTCAACTTAAAGTATCGTTTCAGATAAATATCTTTGTTTTCTACTGTGGCTCTTCAAAGGCAAATCTTAACAACCTGTGAGAACAGTCCCTTTGGCCTAGGTGTATGATTTCCCAGCAGTGTAATCCCGTGGCCAGCATTTCTGCACCATCTAGGTGATACATCTCTATGGAAATGAGGTATGAGGTGTTTCACACACGTGCCCTTCTCACTCACATCGTGTATGTGTGTGTGTGTGTGTGTGTGTGTGTGTGTGTGTGTGTGTGTGTGTGTGTGTGTGTGTGTGTGTGTGTGTGTGTGTGTACTAGGGCTTGAACTCAAGGCTTGTCCACAATCCTTTAGCTTCTTTAGCTTTTTTCACTCAAGGCTGGTGGTTTAGTACTTGGACCACACCTTCACTTCTGGCTTTTTAGTGGCTAATTGGAGATAAGGATACCATGGACTTTCTTGCCTCAGACTGGCTTTGAATCACAATCCTCAGATCTCAGCCTCCAGAGTATTTGGGATTACAGGCATGAACCATGGCTGCCCAGCTAAATACTCACGTGTTAGGCACCATATGGTAAAGACTTAAATCTGAAGACAACAAATTAAATCTGAAGACAACAAAGAAGAAGAATGAGCTCCCTTTCCACACATGCTCCTTTCGTAATACTTTCCCAGGGTAAAGAAAGAGAAATGGACATAGCCTGAACCAGAATAGAAATCCATGGGCCATTGGAACCCTCTGGGGGTGCGTCTACTCTGGAGGTTCAGGAATACATAGCGTTCTCTGGAGTGTTACATTGTCACTGGCAGTCAGCCTGTAAGGATCCATTTATACAGAAGTCTGAGAGGAGGAACAAGGAAGATTTCAGTGGCTCAGTGCCCTGTGCTTTTCTCATCATTTTCTCTACATTAGGCATTTAATGAAGTTACTCGGATACCTGTGAAGCCAAATCAAAGTTCAGCGTCCTCTCAATTGAATTATCCCGCCGACTATTGACATGTACAACATTTCATTTAATTTGTTTCTGCTTATGTAGTTATGGACACTCAGGATAAATGAAAGCAATGAATCTGGTTACATTTTCTGAGCGGTCAACTTCACCTGGGAAGATGAGCAATAAATGAATGAAAGGTGCAATTATTTATCCTTAGCAAGTTGAAATGTGTCTTCAACCTGTTCATTCAGTCAATGAATTAAAGTGCTATGTGATAAGTTAGTTGGTAGAGAAAGGACTATTTTAGTAGTAAGAATAGTTACTAAAAATTGTTTTATTTTGTATCTTAATGGGGAGGGGGTTCTGTCTAATGGCTCTTTTAAAAAAGTTTTTGTGGTTTCAGCAATTAAACCAGGACCTTGCTAGGCAAGCTCTACCAGTTGAATCACTTGAGCACACAGAGCCACAACTCCAGTCTTTTTGTTCGTATTTAGATTTTGAAACATCTTCCCACTTTGTGCCAGCTGGTCTCAACTCGTTATCTTCCTGTCTCCACCGCTGGAGCAGCTGAGATTATAGGCATATACTACCAGGCCTTTTATTTTATTTTATTTATTTATTTAGTCAGTCCTGAGGCTTGAACTCTGGGCCTGGGTGCTGTTTCTGAGCTTCTTTGCTCAAGGCTAGTTTTCTACGACTTGAGCCACAAAGCTACTTCTGTCTTTTTTTGAATAGTGTATTGGAGATAAGAGTCTCATGGACTTTTCCTGCCTGGACTGGCTTTGAACCACAATCCTCAGATCTCAGAATCCTGAGTAGCTAGGATTATAGGCATGAGGCACTGGTGGCTAGCTAATTACCAGACCTTTTAAAACAGGTGTTTTAAGATCTGGGGGATGTAATTTAGTTGTACAATACTTGCCTCACATACATAAAGATTTGGGTTTGATTCCTAGTACTTCAAAAATACCAAAGCCCTAGATGCTTTAGATAATGAGGATTATAAATTACAATGATTAATTATTATACATGGGAGAATCAGGTGTGTGGAACCACCAGTTTTCTGGCCATTTATTTCCAGCTTGTCTCCAGCTCTGCCTTCCACTTCAGTAACTGCTTTTCTTAATGGTCTCACATGAAGCTCGCATGAAGCTCGTTCTCATCTTCCTTGCTAATTAGCTCATTAGGTCTCCTACGCCAGAAATTCTTTTTATTTCCTCTGATAATTTCTTTACGTTTTTCTGCTAAGGCAGACTTTTCATTGCGTTTTAAAGCTTATCTCAATGTCTTCCTCCTTCAAGCTTTCTCCACCTTTGTGTTCATCTTCTCTATTCCTAACAACCATGTCAGGTCAGTTGTACTTGGTTGATTTCTACTGTTGCAATAATACTAATTATAACAAAAGCACAACAAATTGTACTAGGCATTTATTGGGTACTAAGCTACAACAACCTACCCTATGGGTACGATTGTTACCTTCATTTTACAAATGAGAACACTGAAGTCCAGAAGTCATTAGTAACTGATGCAGTGTTTTACAGTGGAAAAGGGCAGATCTGCAAGTCAAATTCAGGATGATAAACTCCAGAGTGTGAGTTCTTTGCCTACTGGTAGTTCTCAATGGGTGCTCTTCTGACTATGTATATTTGAATCACCAATACAAGTGCTAATAAAAATGCAGATTACTGAATCCACTACAGATCTCCAATCCATTCATCTAAGTTTGGTGGCTCGAGCCTATAATCCTAGCTATTTGGGAGACTGAGTTCAGTGGGATCTCAGTTTAAGGACAGCCTGGACAAGAAGTTTGAAGATTCCATCTTAACCAATAAAAAGCTGGGCAAGGAGGTTTGTACCTGTCATCTAAGCCATGTGAAGAAATAAAAATAAGAATAAATAAAGAATAAGAATAAAATAAAAATCAGTCCAGATAAGCCAGACAAAAAGTGAGATCCTATTTGAAAAATAATGGAAGCAAACAAGACTGGGGGCATGGCTCAAGTGGAAGAGTACTTTCCTAGTAAGCTTAAGGCTCTCAGTTCAAATAAACCCCACTATTGCCAACAATGGAAAAGGGAATCTGTAGGTTGAAGCAGGGAGATTTGGCCATCTGTGTCTTTAATGGATTTCCTGAATGAGTCTTAAAAATTATAATCTTAGAAACCATTGCACATGCTTTGCTAACTTTTGAATATTTACCTATCTAATCAGGCTATAAACTTTTTGAGGTCAGATATTATATTAACTGCTTATTATCTTCTGAATCTTAAAGTCTAGAATTGACAGTTAGATATTTATTACATACTTAATCAACACTGATCCATTTGGACCTAGGCAGCAATAGTAAATGTGTTCAAATAGCAGTGGGAAAGGGTTTCAGGAAGGGACTTCCAATTCAAACATCTGGCAATTGAGGTCCCATCCTGAGGACACATTCACCAATGCTACCCCAGATTCCAATCATGACTCAATACACTTCCTGCTTCCATTTGCCTTCCTTTCAAGTTCAGAAGTTACTGATATCAAAGGGACAGAGGTAGAGGTATTGCCATAGTTAATAATTGTCATTAGAAAATAGAATTTTAAAAGGGACAAAAAGTACCATTTAGAAATTTTAGTCAACAGATGAGACTAGCTCCTTATCAATGCAAGATCGCCACCAAACTTCCTCATGAATTCATTTAGACAGCTGTTGAACGTACAGAGGAGTTCTTGTGTGCCCCATGACTGCCATTCACAATTATGGGGGTAAACTGAGAGTAGCCTTGCACTATTCTGTGATGACAAGGTTTTTCTCCTTACCCTCACTATCCAGTCCAATATCCTACACATACAGATGAGCTATGTAATTTCCTAGAGTTCAAACCAGAGTTTTAACCAAGATCTTAATACTCTAATTTCAGTGTTTCCCTGTTATATCGGCTTGCTTCTCCTGGACCAAATGTTGCTAGTTACGTGGGTCAAGGAGTAGCCCTAGGTCATGTGCAAATAAGGCCAGTAATCTTGGAAAGAGAAAATGGATTCTGTTTTTCACTCACTTTTTGCTAGCTAGACTCTTATGTGCCATCAGCTTCTGAAGGGCTGATGGCAGTTCTTGGCCCTGTAAATCTTATCTTTACAATAATCCAAACCTTAATCTTAAACATGAATACCAACTCTATCTCTATGTAGTTGTTGCTGTTAAACTGTTGTAGCTGGTTGGTATCTAATTGTAATTTAAGTTCTGCAAAACTTGGTGGATTGTTATCCTAAATGTGATGTTCTTATTAAATATTTTGCTTTAAGAATAGCTTTGGAAATAATGCAGCAACAAAACCTATGAACATTACCTACTGCATTTTGTTGAAGATGGCAAACATTTAATGTTTATTGAGAGATTCATCAAACTGGAAATAGATGGCCAATAGAAATATTGCTTTTTCCTCCGGACAATTAGGGCTTTACCATGACATATCTGTCTATCTTTATCTGCTTTTAAGTAAGGTTTCAGGTAGTCCTGGCAGAAACAGTTTAAACATATGTAATTAAAAATCTGTAATTAAAATAATTTCTTAAAAAGGAAATACCTCAGAAAGCTCTTCTCCTTAGAGATCTCTTAGGACAAGCTAGTCAGTATAAATGAGTAATTGAAGCTCATCTAAATGTAAGGAGAATTCAGCACCTCATTCCTTTAATGGCCTCCTGCCCAAAATAAAACTGGCCAGCACACAATATTTATCTTATGATGCTGCTATTTCATATCACAAAGTGACCGTGTAGTGTCATAAACACAACCCCAAAGTGCTGACTTTTAAAGGCATTTTACTTGCTACTGTTTTATAGCTTTGCATAAAATGCTAATGCTATGACATTTGTAGAACTATTAAATCATTTTAATGAAAGAGTAACAGTTATGCAACTAATTCATTTTAGTGAATTTCACTTGCAGAATTTTTTAGTAGTTGGTTGTCATGGGAAGGAGCATTTACGTTCTCACCTCCGTAATTTTGTTCTGACATGGAACCGAGTCTGTTATTTTGTGGTAGTTTGTACCAAAATCTAATGGATCCAAACCCATGGACAGAGTTTGTTGCCCCAAATCTGGGCTCATTTGCCTGATGAACCTCACTTAATGTGATTTCTCATCTAGCCAAGTCATGTCTGTTTTTCTGGAGATATATGGCTTTCTGTTTCCCTTTTAAGTGTCAAGGGGGTAAATATATGTTCATATATTTTCAGCTGCTAAAAATAAAGAACAGTTCAAATGTCATAACACCAAATCAAGGAACATGTTTGGCTTTTAAATATTACCCCAGTGATCATATAAGATGACAGCTGGGATGGATTCTCACCCTGGCCCTACATTTCTTTGTTGCAAGGCAAGAGCTCTTTTTTTTTGGGTCTGGTCATGGGGCCTGAACTCTGGGCCTGGGCGCTGTCCTACAGCTCTTCAGCTCAAGGCTAGCGCTCTACCACTTTACATTTCTTTGTTAATGGCCATCTTACTCAGTATATGCTGTCATGGCAGGGCCTCTGTAAGGAAGCAATGGGCAGAAAGTTCTGGAAACATTATCAGGCATATATTCTCAAATAAACATTTTCTTCATATTCACATTTGTATGATTCAGAATCTTTCCCCTTGAGTCAAAATGCTCTGTCAGTTTCTCTACTCTTTCTCTTCATGTTTTCAGATAAAGCATCCATTAATGTTCTTTTTTTCTTTTGGTTGGTCCTAGGGCTTCAACTCAGGGAGGACCAGGACACTGTCCCCGATCTTCTTTGTGCCCAAGGCTAGTGCTCTACCATTTGAGCCTCAGCACCACTTCTGGTTTTTTTTTTTTTTTTTTTTTTGAGTAGTTTATTGGAGATCAGAGTGTCACAGGGACTTTTCTGCCCAAGCTGGCTTTGAACTGTGATCCTCGGATCTCAGCCTTAAGAGTAGCTAGGATTACAGGCATGAGCCACTGGCACCCAGCATTAATATTCTTCTTTAAACAAAAATGTATTTCCAGAAATAGCATTCTTGGTGTTCTGAAATGTTTGGAATAGTAGAGTTGACTTTATTGTCAACATATTTTTTCCCTTGTCCTAGGAGCACATATATTCTTGTGAAATGTGAGTTACTTAACTCTCTTTAGATGAACATTTTTCTTTATTTAAGGTTTTCCAATAAGCCAACTCATTTAATCATCATCATACTATGAATAAAAGGGTTTTACTGCTAACATTTTCAATCATTCAGTCATGACCTTTTTTTTTCTCCTTCACCTAGGCTGCTCCTGTACACAGATGTCAAAGATTACAGAAATGTGAATACTTGAATATTCTCCTCCAGTTTTAACTGATTATTAAATCCAATGTCAGGTGCAATAATCCCCCTTTACATTTTGTTTAGCTTTGATCATACATTTTGGAACAGATTTATATATATGTATCTATGTTTTTATTGTAAAAATACTGTACAGTGGGGTTACAGTTACATGAGTAAGGTAATGAGGACATTTCCTATGAAGCATTGTTACCCCCTCCCTTGTTTTTGTCCTACCATCCCTTCCCTCCCCACCTCCCCCTCAAGTTGTAAAGTTTGTTTTCAACATAGTGTCTTTTACATCTCATTGTTACAATGGGTCAACCTGTATTCTTATTTCAGCATTTTGTTATTTCCCTTCCCTCCCCAAATTAGAAAAATGTATATATAAGACACAGGCCACTGACATTAAATACAGTGAAAACAGGGGTTATACCATGGGGAAAGAACATACAAAAGAAATAAAAAATCACACAGTACATTTTAAATATGTTAGAAACAATAACAAGAAAGAAAAAAACATTGTGTCCCTATCTTGGGGTTCATTTCACTTAACATAATCTTATAAGGTCATATGTACATATGCTTTTGACCTTTTCTGCTTGTCTTAGACTTGTACTAGTTATTGCAAATAAGGGAAACCATGGGACCTATGTTTCTTTGGGCCTGGCTTACTTCACTTAATATGATTTTCCCCAAGTATTTCCATTTCCTAACAAATGGAGTGATAATCATTCTTTCTGATAGAGGCATAGAATTCCATTGTACATATATACCACGTTTTTTTAATCCATTCATCTACTGAGAGGCATCTGGGTTGGTTCCCTATCTTAGCTATGGTAAATAATGCTGTGATAAACATAGTTGTGCTGGTAGCTTTAGTATAGCCTTGTTTGTGATCATTTGGGTAAATGCCCAGAAGTGGGATTACTGGGTCATAGGGGAGCTCTATGTGGAGTTTTTTGAGGAACCTCCATAGTTCTTGGAACAGATTTTTTTTATGTTATTAGAGTTACACTCTAAAAGTATCATAAGAAATGTATGTCTTTTTTGTTCTTTGATGCTCATTGGAAATGCAATTCACATAGTGATAATGATGGAATTCATATCAGATCACCTTAAAGGTGGTTTAGTTCAGTTCAGTACTTATAATGCAAGGTGAGCGCTCTTGCTTGTAAATGTATATGATTTTATCAATATTTTCAGCAGATCATTGGAAAAAATTTGGTCTTTTTTAGTGTCACATATATCTTTGGGTTAATTATCTTAATTATTTCCTCTTTTTTTAGCTATAGAAAAAATAAGATTAAATTGCTTTGCCATTTCATCCTATGTATTGTTTTTTTAAATTGTTTTTTATTGTGAACTCCAGAGTTCAGACAACACTAACAGTCATACAGTAATTGAAAGCTTATAGCACTTATGTATAAGTAATTAAGACTCACAACAACTCTGAAAGGTAGATTTGATCTAAAAATTTGACTATGGGGGAATCTGAGGTTTCTGAGAATACAGAACACTGGATGTTTGTTTCTGATCAGTATAATGGAAGAGGTCATTTGCTACATGATAAATGGCCTGAAAACTTTTTTTATATTAATAATTTTGTTTTAAATTTGAATTTTATTGTAAAGGTGATGTACAGAAGGGTTATAGTTATATAAGACAGCTAAGAAGTGCATTTCTTTTTTTTTTTTTTGCCAGTCATGGTGCCTGAACTCTGGGCTTGGGTGCTGTCCCTCAGCTCTTCAGCTCAAGGCTAGTCCTCTACCACTTGAGCCACAGCACCACTTCCAGCTTTTTCTGCTTATGTGGTGCTGAGGAATTGAACCCAGGGCCTCATGCATGCAAGGCAAGCACTCTACCACTGAGCCACCTTCTCAGCCCTCTTTTTTTTTTTTTAAGGAGTGCATTTCTTTTTGAACAGTGTTACCTCTCCCTCATTTTCTCCCATTTCCCCCCCCTCCCAGCCCCGCAAGTTGTAAAGTTCATTTCCAACATAATGTCTAGTGAATATCACTGTTGAATTGGCTTATCCTTTGTCCCACTATTTCTGTGATTCCCCTTCCCTTCTCCAAATCAGATAAACATATACAAAATGAAGAGTACAGTAATAAAAACAGTGACAACATGGAATAAACAAAAGGGGAAAAAAGAAAGAAAAAAGAAATAACTTCAAGCAGTACAATAAAAAAACTTCTTGTTTCCATTTCTTGGAGTTCATTTCAAAAAGCATAATTTTATATGGTCATATGCATATACCTATTGAGCCATTGTGATCTTCTCCTAAGATCCTCTTCTAAGAATGTCCTAGACAAATTTTAGTTATTACAGATGAGGAAAACCATGCCACCTATTTTCTTTTTTTTTTGGGTCCGGTTGTGGGGCCTGAACTCTGGGCCTGGGTGCTGTCCCTCAGCTCTTCAGCTCAAGGCTAGCGCTTTACCACTTGAGCCACAGTGCCACTTCCAGTTTTTTTCTTTTTTCTTATGTCGTGCTGAGGAATTGAACCCAGGGCCTCAGGCATGCAAGACAAGCGCTCTACCACTGAGCCACCTTCCCAGCCCTGCCACCTATGTTTCTTTGGGTCTGGCTTACTTCACTTAATATAATGTTTTTCTAAGTCTTTCCATTTCCTTACAAATGGGGCAATGTATTCTTTCTGTTGGAAGCATATAATCCATTGTGTATATAAACCACATTTTTTTGATCCATTTATTCACTGAGGCATTTGGGTTGATTCCATATCTTAGCTATGCAATGAGATGCCACCTCATTCCAGTTAGAATGGCCATTATCAAGAAAACTAATAATAACAGATGCTGGTGGGGATGTAGCCAAAAGGGAATGCTACTTGTTCAACCACTCTGGAAAGCAGTATGGAGGTTCCTCAAAAGATTAAACATAGAGCTTCCCTCTGATCCAGCAATCCTACTCCTGGGCAATAACCCAAATGACCACAAACCAGGCTTCACTAAAGCCACCAGCACAACCATGTTCATTGCAGTATTATTTACCATAGCTAAGATATGGAATCAATCAAAAAATTCTACCTAGATTGTTTGTAAGGAGAGAATAAAGATCAAACTAAAGGTTTAATTTTCATGGAGTATTTTGGCTACAAGAGAACCCATGAATTTCTAGCAAGTTTCCCTCCAGGTCAGATTGTCAGTCTGTCTGTCTGCCTGCCTTTCTTTCTCTCATTTTTTAAAATCTATTTATCAGTTGATGGACCTTTACATTGATTTTATAACTTGGCTATTGTGTATAGAGTGACAGTCAGCATGAATGTACAAGTATCTCTATTATATGTTGTTTTATTTTCCTTTGGATATATACCCAAAAGTAGCATAGCAGGAGTTCTGTTTTTAGTTTTATGAGAAACCTCCATACTGGTTTCTATAGGGACTAGACTAATTTACATTCCCACCAACAGTGAACAAGAGTTCAACTTTCCTACTTTTAAATACTCCCTTAAGTACAAATGGCTTTTCTCTCCTGTACTTATTTTACATTTAAGAGTCTATTGGGTAACACTCAATTAATCAAATATCTGCTTGATTACTTTCTCATTCATGGCCCAACTTATTGTATATAGTTAAATATAATCTCCTCCAGATTAGCCTCTTTTCTTTTCCCACCTCCTAGATATTTTCCCTGGGCAATTTTGTGCATTCACAAGTATTCAAATGTCATCCATATGCCACCATATAGCTACTTAGGTTTTATGATGAAGCTGAAATATAATCTCCTTTGTGAGGTGGATTACCAGTCTCAATTCTCTGTCCAACTTCCTGCTTTACAGTAGAATTAATCTATATGTGGTGCTTTCCTTTGCTGTAGAATGGACTCAAGCATTGCATTTGGAATGTTTTCAGTAATTCTTTTCTCCTTGTGATTTTGATCTGCCCTATGCTGGAGAAATGGAGGCTCAACCTTTGTTCATGTAGTTTGGCTCATGGTCTTATGAACCTTAGTCCCTAAGATACAGTCCCATGTTCTCTCATCAGAGCATCACATCCCAGTCACTTTCAGGATTCCTATGGTTAGTCACACTTAGAAAAGGCTATGGTTCAGTAATCTAGTCTTTTATAGAGAATTATTCAGTTTCTACAGATTCCTTATTTCTTAGACTTATACTCCTTGTTTTCTGACCCTGTGTCTGACCTGACTTCAGATGCTGAGCCTGTGCTGTTAGCCACCTGCCTGGCTATTTTCTCCTGTCAATTAGCTGCCAGATGAATCCCTGGGTACTGGACTGCTGCCATCTGTACCTGCCATATCCTCTGGCCAATTGCCAAGCTGTACTCCCTGTGGGTTTCTGGGGTCACCTGAAACCCTTTACCTTGGCTCTCCTTGCTCTGACCAGTGACCTCCATTCCAATCTTGGAAGTCAAATTGATATTTTAATAGTATGTATTGGAGGGGAGATAAATTAGGTATTTATAATTGGAGCATTTCCTAGATTTGTCTATGTGTAGTTGCAAATAGAGAATATGACTCTGTGAAAATGAGAGTCTGGAAGGTAATTATGATAGAAAAAGTGAGGGAATGAGAACAGTATGGAGTTTAGGGAATCTCCAAGAACAGGTCTAGGTAATACATGAGAGTAATAATGATGTTTAGGGAAAGGATCCCTAAAAGGGATGAATAAAGATCAAAAGACTTATTAGTTATTTTAGCATTTGGTATAGGCCCACAACTGAGTTCCTGTGTCCTCATTATAGAATATAAAATGTTTCTCTTATAGCCTGTGGTTGATATAAATTCACTAGCCAATTCATTCAGACTTTGGACTTGGGAGTAGGCCTAGGAATGAAAATACATAATGAATGCTATGTGTCTCCTTGACCATAGTGCTTTACTATGTAGGCCCTAGCATCCAAGATCACTATGTAAGAATTAATTGAAAAATTATCTGGAAATGTTCTGTTTCATGTAAAAAAAATTCACTTTGAGTTGTATGACATCATATCATACAATTTACTTTTCAATGGTTTGCAAGTGCAGGTAATGCTCTTCTCATTGGTAGAACTCCACATACAAATACCTACAATGAAATAATATGAATAGACATGCTTGAATATAATAGGTATACAGAAATACTGGGTTATGGTGAGGGAGTGATATCTGTTCACCAGGACATGGGGTTAGAGCTAGACAGAAGTTGTCCAAGGACAAAGGCTTAGTCTGGAACAAGCAGAGGGGATACATGGATACAATATTCTCAAATCTCATTCTTGAGGGTAAACATAGGCGTAGGTGCAGATGAAGTAAATTCAATACACAGATGTCAGAGTATCCACTGGCAAGTGGCTGTAGTTTTGGTGTACATGCTGTATGGTGTCATAGGGATAAAAATTCAGACACTAGAGGAAGAGCTAGAAAGAACTGGAACACAAGAGGCAGAATGAGACAATGGAAACAGCAGAGTGACTGGTCAAAATCCTTAACCACTCACTCAGCTTCAGCTTTCTAATCTACACAATGATGTTAAAGCATCTTATCTCTGGTACTGCTGAGGGGAAAAGGAGGAATAGCAAGGGAGGTATCAGATATATGAAGAGCTTCGCATGCTGTCTTGCTGTCAGTAGATGCTTTCAGTAAATGGGTCACTACCCACAATGCCTAGCCAACCTCAAGACTTTTTCTTGATCCTGGCACCAAATGTCACCTTCATTTAACAGGAATCCAGCCAAAAATAATGGAGATGTGGCAGAGCTCCAATCCTAGAAGAGGCCTTGAGCTAGGGCAATAGAGGCAATACGTCTTTTGAATAGAACTTAAATGTGAGTGGGCTGCCGCTTCTTCATGATGCACTGGGTTCTATTTCTGGTTAATAAATTGAAGAAATCAGAAAATGTTTGATTAAAAAGGTAATTCATAGTAAGAATACAATTAAACAAGTTAATTCATGGCCTTACACGCGCAGAGAACTGAAGCTAGACTTTTCTTTATTTATTATTTTTAAAGGTAATTTTCTTGGTATTATTAAGGTGTTGTAAGAGGGCTTACCATTTCACCATTCAGGTAACATATGTACATTTCTATTTTGTACAATGTCATCCCTTCCCTTCACTTTCCCCCAGTTTCTGCCCTCCCATCCCTGCCCACAAGTTGCATAGTTCATTTTCCATATGGTATACACTGAATAATATGATTACATTTGTTCATCCTTATTCCCTCCCTTTCTGCACTCTCCCTTTGCCCCTCCCCCCAGGAGCAGAACAAGAAAAAGAAACATACTCACAAACACACCCAAGCAACAACAACAACATAAGCGACCTATGTTTCTGTTTCCTGGAATTTGTTTTGATAAATAGTATCTTACATGTTCAGGAAATGCAAGTCTTTTGGGAAAAAGTTACATAAATTTTAATAAAAAGTTAACAGTTATGTTCAATGTCTTCTATAAACAGAAAAGAAATGTAGGAGGTAAAATTCCAGAAATTTGGAATGCTTTAATTAATTCTATCAATATGTATGATCAAAAAGCATAAGCCTGCTTCCTGAAGTAACCAATATTTCCAAAATAATTTTTGGAAGCTAGATTCTTAGCTATCACCCTGCACCAGAATCAATTCCAAATGGACCTAAGACCTCAATGTAAGGGAAGATACCATGACAATATTACAGGAAGGGGTATGGGAAACACTAGGCTTATAGGCATGGGTTAACACTTCTTAAGTAAAGATCCAGAATCACAACAAATCAAAGAAAGACTAGATAAATGTGACTGCATCAAACTGAAGAGTTCCTGCATCACAAAGGACATAGCTAGCAAGATAAATAGAAAGCCCACAGAATGGGACACTATTTTTACTGGCTATGTATCAGACAAGTGTCTTATATCTAAAATATATTTAGAGCTAAAAAACTTAACCCCCCTAAAATAAACCCTCAAAAATCAACAAGCCAATTAGTAAATAGGCTGAAAACTTAGAGAGACTTCTCAGAAGTAAGAATGGCCAAAGGACACATGAAGAGATGTTCAATATCTCTGGCAATAAAAGAAATGCAAATCAAAACAACATTGAGATCCTTCCTCATCCCAGTTAGAATGGCCATTTTCAAGAAAACTAACATTAACAGATGCTGGTGGGGATGTGGCCAAAAGGGAACATTACTACACTGTTGGTGGGAATGTTAGATTGTTCAACACTCTGGAACACAGTATGGAGGTTCCTCAAAAGACTAAACAGAGAGCTTCCCTATGACTCAGCAATCCTACTCCTGGTCATTTATCCAATTAATCACAAACCAGCATGCACTAAAGCCATCAGCACAACCATGCTCATTGCACTATTGTTGATCATAGCTAAGATAATCAACCCAGCTGCCCCTCAGTGATGAATGGATCAAGAAAATGTGGTATATATATACAATGGAATTCTACTCATCCACCAGAAAGAATGATATTGCTCCATTCATAAAGAAATTGAAAGACTTGAAAAAATTATATTAAGCAAAGTAAGCCAGACTCAAAGAAACAGACTGCATGTTTCCCCTCATTTGTAATAATTAGCATGTGCCTATAATGGTACAAGCAAATCCAATGGATAGTAAAAGATAAAAAAATTACACTTGAACATTCACACAGTGAGACCAAAGGTGGGTATTCTTAGGAGAAGATCAAAAGGCTCAATAGCTACGTGCATATGATCATATAAAATAATGTTTATGGAAATGGACTCCAAGAACTGGAAACAAGGCTTTTTCCTTTGTTATTTTGTTCATTTTTCCTACTTTGTCACTGCTTTTGATTTCTGTACATTTTGTCTTGTATATAAGTTTTTCTGTTTGGGGAGGGTTGGGGGTGGATGCAGAAATGGTGGGACAAAGGGTGAACCAATGTAGCAGTGATACTCACTAGACACTATGTTGAAAATGAACTATATAGCTTGTGGAAGAGGGGGATCTGGAGTGGAAAACTGGGAGACAACTAGGGAAGAAGTGACACTGTTCAAAATAATGTAATTGTAAACCCTCTTTACATCACCTTTACAATAAAAATTAAAAAATAAAAAAGCTAATTCATTAGTTACTAATGATAAATATGTATAGAAACTGGTCTTAATAAAAGCAACAATAATGAAAAAAATGGCCAAGACATACTTTGAGGTTATGTTTCTGAGTCCTAGAATAACAAAAAAAATCACTGTTTATACTTAATAATGTTACCTCCCATTTTTTTTGCAAAGGAATGCTAAAGAAGTATTTTTTCTTTCTGTGTGTTAGTATTATTTTTTTAATAACTCCATGTCTTAGTACCTGCTATGTAAAAAGTAAGTGACATAATGTCTACTGTGGCCAGATGAAATATAAGCAAGCTGCTGAAATTCATGTGCCAGTAAAAGAATACCTTCCTTCATTACCCCACCAGAGTTTTACGTGACACAGGACAAAGCCCATGGTGAGGCTAGCTCTGGGGAAGGATACCATGGATAAAGCACAACAATGACTGGAGTTACTTCCCTGGGCAGTGGAGGCAACTTCATGGGATTATGAAGTGTCAGTGCAAAAATAATTTCAGGTTATAATGCACTTAGGGTAATTGTGCCTTTTCCTGTGCAAAGAGGCCAGATTTGTCCATATAAATAAAAGAAGAATTATGAAACCTAGAATCACTGATTTGTAACTATTATCATAAAAATTCTGCAGTACATTTTGCTAGGAAAAAAATACATGAAGCTGAGCATTGTGACACGTCCATAATCCCAGCACTCAAGGCTGCAGTATAAGGATTACAAGTCCAAGGTTACTCTGGGCTACATAGTAACATCCTGGCTAAGAAAATAAAAAAGAAAACAAGGAAAGGAAGAACTGTGCAGTGAACTATTAGTGTGGTTTTAAAAGTTCTCATTCATTTATTTTGTAAGACATGACCAAGTAGCTAAAGCACTTAGGGCAAAACTGATAGGATTTATTTCATTAAGGCAGAATTAAGTTGATTTACTACTTGTTTTTGTACAGTCCATGGGCTATGATTATTTTTATATTTTTAATATGTTTTTTATTATAGAAATACTGTACAAAGGTGTGACAGTTACATGAGTAAGGTAACGAGTACATATTTTACATTTTTATACAATTGAAAAAAATTGCAAAGAATATGTTGTATACCTGAAAGTGATACCATTCAAATTTCAGTTTTAATAATGTTTTATTGGAACTCAGTGTCATCCATTCACATATTGCCCTTAGCTGCTTTTTTGACAAACTAACAATAACAACAAAAAGAACAGTGCCAAGAGAGAATTTATGGTCCCCAAAAGCCCAAATGTTAACTATCTGCTTTTTTTTCCTTTAAAAAAGGAACAAATTTTCTTTTCCCTAATGTAAATTTTTGGCAGAATAACATAGGAAATCATACTTAACTCTCATTGTGATACAGAAATATAGGTCCTTAGAGTTTGAAGCCTATGGGAAGACCAAACTTTTGAACTCAGGACCTTGCCCTTGCTAAGCTGGTATCCTACCGCTTGAGCCATGCTTCCAGCTCTGCTGGCTTCCTGCTTTTGCTGGCTAGTTTTGAAATAGCGTCTTGCTTTCTGCCTGCCTGAGCCATGATCAATCTACTTTAGACTTCCTCTTGTTACTGGGATCAAAGGTGAGCAGCCAGCTTCCCTTCATGGTGATAAAATTTTTCTGACTGTTCTACCTGGACTGACTTTGAACTGTGTTCCTTCCAATCTCAGCTTAACACATAATTTGGAATGGTGGGTGTGCACTATTGCACACAGCTAACAGTTGAGAAGGAGTCTTTGAACTTTGCTGCCTCAGTTGGCTGTGAACCATGATCCTCCAAATCTTAGTCTTTCAAGTAGAAAGGATTACAGGTTGAGCCACCAGCACCTCTCTAATGATGGTAATTTTTAATGTAAGGGGCAACTTCAATTGTTTACAAGTAATGCATTGTATTCTCAAGCTAAAAGGAAATGAATGTTTTTCCCAAATCTACTGTATCCCAAAGGCCAATATTCTGCCATAACTAGTAAACAGCCAGTGTACTGGTTAGCCTGGCTAACAGAAGTGTCAACAAGCAGGTGTTTATTTGCTCATTTATTTATCTTTCTGACTCAGCTATGTCATTTGGGACCTGAGCCTTTTCTGTCTCTTCCCTCTACTGTCCTTGGGATATGGACGAAGCTGTATCATTGCATGAAAGCTGTATCTGGTCCACACATCACAACAGTGTTCAGGGCAAGAAGAAAATGTGGTGACATGGATTGCAATAGACAATGGGGATATAAACCTCATTAGAAAAAGCCAAAATTCCTGGATGTCCATTTCTATGTTCACATTCTAGCCCATGAATATCTCTACAAAGAGTACAATGACTACCATGGTGTCATGCAGCCACTCCTAACTTCAAGGATGGTCGGTGAATGAATTTAAACTCTAATGAAGGCAGGGAAAAAAAAGAGGAGCACCTACTAATAGCTGTAAATAATTAACTGTAGACTGTGTGTGTTTATGCTTATGTGCTGGTACTGGGGCTTGAATTTAGGGTCAGGGCACTGTCTCTTAGTTTTCACTCAAGGCTAGTGCTCTACCACTTGAGCTATAGTTCCACTTCCTGGCTTTTTTCCCTGAATAATTGTAGATAAGTATCTCCTGGACTTTTCCCAGGACTGGCTTTGAACCATGATTCTGTGCTCTCAGTCTTTCAGTATCATTGATTTTAGATGTGAACCATTATTGTGCAATGTCTAGATATTTTTGAATTATTTTTGTCATCTGGGTGTGAGTCCAGGGGCTTGAACTCAAGACTTGGACATTGTCTCTTAGCTTTCACTCTAGGCTGGCGCTTTACCACTTGAGTCCTAGTTCCACTTCTGGCTGGCTTTGAACAGCGATCCCTAGAGATCTGAGGATCTTGAGCAGCTAGGATTACAGATATGAGCCATTATTGCCTGGGTCCCCATCCTTTTGTGTGTTTTTCAAGGCCAAAGCCAAGTGGAGAACTGAGAATAAGGTTTGCTGAGTTACAGGCCAGTGTTAGCTACTTCAGAAAATATTATCCCTGTTCATTCTTTCCATTATTCCCAAACATCATGTTTTTTATCTTGTACAAGCAGAGTTAATAGTTACACACATTTGGAGAGGAAAGAGGCATTTCATCATCTTTGTGACTTCTGCAAAGCAATTAAACATTTTTTTGGTGCAGAAACATTTCACATTAAACTGGGACTGAGTGTGAAAAATGTTCATCTGTTTCCATTTTAATCCTTACTCTACAATAAAAATGCAAATCACAGACTCCTGGAGCAGGAAGGAGGGCCTTCACAGACAGTTTAGTCCAAAGCCCTCATCTGTGATTTGGAATGGGTCTCCCTGTGCCAGCCCCATAGCCAGGTGTCTGTGCTGTACAGGATGGAAGGGAAGAGTTGCCTGCTTTGTTCCTGTGGCCTTAACAGCTTGCCTGATTTGCTATGTAGTCTACAGGTCAAAATGTTCCCTTTCCTGCTCGCCTTTGAATAGATGGCAGGTGGCAACTTAGGGATTCTGTGTCTCTGCTTTCTTTGCTGGTCTGTTTCCTTTTGAATGGGTGAGTAATTTAATGGTGCATGATGCAAGTCCCCCTGCTGCTCTGGAGTTAGTTTGGATGGGGAGATGTCTTTCTGTCTTGCTCTTGGTCCAATTCACAGGAAGTCAGATGCTGAAGGAATTTAAGAGGGGGGAGGGAGTGACAAATTCTGAACTGGAGAAGCTTTAAGTAATATGCTCAGGGTTGCACAGATATTTAGTGCCAATACAAAAGTTTGTTTCAGATTCTTCTTTATCCAGTACTCTTTTATAGTTTATCCAAATGTAGCAAAGAGGATGTTATCTGAGGTGTCCACAGAGTTAGACAAAAACAATTTATTAAAAAAACCCACCATGTAGATCTTGAGACCTGAGAGCCAAAGGAAGACCTATACTTGTCCTTGAGTCATGCTTTACAAAAATTGTCCACATTCCAAATACACAGTTTGAAATTTATGTTTCATTCAGTGAAGCAATAGCCAAAATTAAGATCAACCTATCTATGACCTTCAGGAGTTTCTTGGGGAATTGTAATTTCTTAAAAACATTTGTTTTTGGACATCACATATAGTAGAAAGCAGGCATTCTTTGTCTCTTTGGGACTGACTTTCTTCACTTAACATGCATCTTTCCAGGTATTTCCATTTCTGTTCTTTTCTTTCTTTCTTCCCCCCCTTTTTTTTTGGTGGTGAGGCTTGAATTCAGGGCCAGGGCACTGTCCCTGAGCTCTTTTGCTCAAGGCTAGTACTCTGACACTTTAAACCATAGCATCACTTCTAGTTTTCTGTTGGCTAATTGGTGATAACAGTCTTATGGACTTTCCTGCCTGGGATGGCTTAAACTTCAATCCTCAGATCTCAGTCTCCTCAGTAGCTAGGATTAAAGGAACGAGCCACCAGCACCTGGCTCCATTTCTTTATAAGTAGTACAATATCATTCTTTATGGGATGAGTGAAATTCCACTGTGGTATTTGGGCTGATTTTATGCCTTGGCTATGGTAAATATTGCTGCAATAAACATGGTTGTACTGGTGGCTTTACTGTATCATGGTTTGTAATATTTGCATAAATGCCCAGATATGGAGTTGCTGGATCATAAGGTAGTTCTATGTTTAATTTTTTTGAGGAATCTCCACACTGCTTTCCAGAGTGGTTGTGTTTTGGTCCTTTTAAATCCTCTTTTTCTCCTTTGAAAATCACAAACAGTGATTGGAATTTGTCCCACAGTTTGCTGGCACTACACCATTTCCAAAATTGCCCCTTTCTAGTCCTAAACTTTCAAGTTCAATCAGCCCTTTTTCAGTTTCTTTCTGACCTTTGACTCCATTAGTCTGTTTTCATGTTATGTGCTGTGGTTACAATCTTAAGATACAACTGAATCTTTTAGTATTGTGTCTGTCTCTAGCCTTATCTACTGTGATCATGTTTGTTGATGATGTTGAATTTTTCTCCTTGCTATGTGTTGCATTTTCCCATTTTCAGGCAAGATAACCTTTGATTGGATGACAACTTTTACATAACATGGGGATGTCAAACATGCTTTCTGAGTGTGTGTAATGGTTAAAGAAACAATTAAACACCCATGACATTTGCATACAGAAATTAAGTTTGAAACCAAAAGAATCACTTGAAAATAATGAACAAATAAAGCTAATAAAACCTATTTTTCACTGAAGCTTGATAAATGCAAATGTTATGGTTTTTTTTTGTTTTGTTTTTTAGTGCCAGTCCTGGAGCTTGAACTCAGGGCCTGGGTGTTGTCTCTGAGCTTTTACACTCAGAGCTAGTGCTCTAACACTTGAGTCACAGCTCCACTTCTGGCATTTTGGTGGTTAATTGGAGATAAGAGTCTCACAGACTTTCCTGCCTGGGCAGGTTTTAAACCACAATCCTCATATATCTAAGTGTCCTGAGTAGCTAGTATTATAGGCATGAGCCACCATGTTGGGCAAATTTTAGCAATCTTCATTAGCATTAAGTATTTTCTTTTGTGATTAGTATCATGAGTGTTCATCTAGGACGTGTGTAATTTGAACTTGATGGTGAAGTGAAGAATTAGGGGGTATTTTCTTTCTAATTGCCACCAAAGATAATGAACATTGAAATGAATGAAACTAAAGAGTGACATCAACAAATGTGGTTTAGATTTTTACATTCATAGCATAGGAATATCTTCTGATTGTGCAGCTGCATTCATAGAAAAACATTCCAGAATTGTAGAGTTCTGTGAACTTATCTATTATATGTATATTTACTCCATTTTCAGCCATGTTGACATTGCACAGTTTGTACAGCTTTTAGCTTGCAAGAAAATAATCTTTTGCCGATATAATATTGGCAACTTTCTCTACCATGATAATTTATAAGACCTGACCAACTTTTTTGCTGCAGATTTCATCTTATCTTCTTAATGAGTTTTGCACTGTCTAATCAGTTGAGAGCATCTAACTTGTTTCTTCTTTGAAACTGCCCTATAATGAACATCTGTGTATGGTTACATTCCTGTTCAGCTTATTAGTTAGTTTTAATTACTATACATAGGGGAGGAAGCCAAAAACAAAGATACATATTGCCTACTGTGCCTAAAGATCCTTTCAAACAATGGCAAGTTTCATCTTAACTGTTTCACAAAGCTGATGGTTCAGAATTGTAACCTATGTTAAGCTTCATTCAGTTTCATAAGTGACTTCTTTTCATATTTGTTCACCATATGTTCTTTACTCTTGTTAGCTTGAAGGCTGTGTATTAATGCCACTAACCCCACTATACTGCACAGGGGAAATCCTGCCAATCTTTATCTCCTCCTTAGACTTTTTCTCCTATACATTTTTGGCACTTACTCAGATAATAAGAAAATTAAATACAACTGTACAGTGAGACCGTTTAGGTTTCAAGTGTAAATGGGAAGATTTGGTTCCTACAGGAATGCCTTCTGACATTAACTATCATAATTTTTTCTTAAACTACAGGACTTCTTGGTTTTTCTAGCAATTTTGGTAAACTTTGCACAACACTGGCTTTAGTATACTCCCTTGTTTTCGTATTTTGTATTTTCGTCCTCTTCCTCTTGTCTTGAACTGAACCCAAGGCCTCACACATGCTAAGTAAGCATTCTACTACTGCGTTATATTCCTATCCCCCAAATGATTGTGTGTGTGTGTGTGTGTGTGTGTGTGTGTGTGTGTGTGTGTGTGTGTGTGCCCATGCATATGTGCGTGTGCACGTTGATGCTGGGACTTAAACACAGAGCCTCTTGCTTTGTATTTTCACTCAAGGCTGGTGTTCTATCACTTGAGTCCTATCTTTACTATAGGTTTGGATTAGTTAATTGAAGGTAAGAGTGTCATGGATTTTTCTGCACAGGCTGGCTTTGAACAGTGATCCTCAGATTTCAGCCATCTAAGTAGCTAGGTTATAAGCATGAGCTACCAGTATCTGGCCCAACCAAAATATCATTCTCTATTAGAATGGTATTGATGGAGGTCTGTTTGCTCTGCCATGTAGCCTTCCTTATGATTTTAAGACTAATCATCTTAGTCCATTTGTATTGCTCTTATAATATATGATGCCCATGAGGGCATCATATATTATTTCCAGGACTTCCACAAATACCAAATCTGTAGATGTTCAATATACATTCTCCCATATACTTTGAATCATCTCCAGGTGACTTATAATATCTAATGTAATGTACATACCATGTAAATACTTGTTATACTGTGTTATTTAAGCAACAGTGATTAAAGTATTTCATGCCTATTTGCTACCAATGTAATTTTCCCATTAATATTTTCAAGCTGAGATTGGTTTCAATCAGGGATAAGGAACTCAAAGAAATGGAGTACTGAATGAACCATAGAGTCACTTATAAAGAACAAAAAGTTATTTGTCACGATTCTAGACATCAGGAAATCTTAGATCATCTTGGACTTTGAGCTGATTCCTTTTCAGGTGACAACCAGTATCCAAACTTAAGATTGAGGTTTTTTTTTTAATTGGCCAATGATTTTTTAATGGAATGATTTTTGAGCATTGAATTTGACATTCTCCTCACCTCCCAATATTGTAAGTACCACACTTGTCTTGAAGATCCAGCTAACTATTGATTTGTAGCATGATTCTTTCGGTTTGCATATAATCGTGACAAGACTGGTTCCCCTCCAGAAATAGGTTGCCCTCCTGGGCACTGTAGTTTCCTGCAAGAAGCCTGGATAAATGCAATGTGTGTTTTTCCAATACACTGCAAGATCTCAAGACAGCTGAGATCTCCCTTTCTCTTTCTGGTCAGTGAGATCAATTTCTCATCTGAGGCTGAGAAGTTTCAGTTTTATGGGTAGTTAAAAACAAAAAACAAAAAACAAAACAACTCACTATCACAGGGAGCTGGTGGCTCATGACTAAAGTCCTGCTTACTCAGGAGGCTGAAATCTGAGGATCACAGTTCAAACCTGCCCAGGCAGAAAACTTCCCATGAGATTCTTATCTCCAATTAACCACTCAAAACATTGAAGTGGTATTGTGGCTCAAAGTGCTAGCCTTGAACAAAAGAGCTCAGGGACAGCGTCCAGGCCCTGAGTTCAAGCCCCATGACCGACAAAACACAAAACAATGCCCCCAATAGCAAATTAGAAGAACCCTCAATATCTGGATCCCTCCTACTGTTTCTTTTTGTCTTGCTATGTAGCCCAGGCTGTCCTTGAACTTGTGATCTTTCCGTCTAAGACATCCAAGTGCATCTGCCACGCTCTGCTCTGCTCAGATTGAGAAACTGTCTCTTGACTCTGTACTCATGTCCATAACTGGCTCTTTGAAATTTCTTTAATATGATGAATCCTAGCTCCTTTTTCCTTAAACTTCCCATAGATTGCATGCATACATGTTTGTTATGTTTGGAACAATGAATATTCTATTCAAGGACATGAGGAGGTTAGGAATTACTCTCTTCTAGTTTATGTTTTAGAATTGGTAGACCAGGAAGTGGTTAAAAGAACCAAAAGATGTGCTCCTGAAAATAAAGAATGTGTGTGTGTGTGTTCTAACCTTTTTTTTTCTTTTTCTTTCTTTCTTTCTTTTTTAATTGTGAAAATACCATACAGAGGGGTTACAATTACATGAGCAAGGTAATGAGTACATTTCTTATCAAGCATTGTTGCCTCTTCCTTTGTTTCCCCCTTCCTATCCCTTCCCATCCCCCCCAAACACACCAAAGTTGTGAAGTTCATTTTTCGACATAACGTCTTGTACATCTCATTGTTGCAATGGGTCCACCTTCTCCTCCACAAATTATATCTACATCAAATACTGTGAAAACAGGGGTTATACCGTGGGGGAGGGACATACAAAGCAACAAAGAAATATGTTATAAATATGTTAGAAACAATAGCAAGAAAGAAAAAACATTTGAGTCCTCATCTTGGGGTTTATTTCACCTAACATCTACTTATCTGACCGTTTCTGCTTGTCTCAGACATATACTAGTTATTGCAAATAAGGGAAAGCATGGGACCTATGTTTCTTTGGGCCTGGCTTACTTCACTTAATATATGGAACCAACCCAGATGTCCCTCAGCAGATGAATGGATCAAGAAAATGTGGTATATATACACAATGGAATTCTATGCCTCCATCAGAAAGAATGACATTGGCCCATTTGTTAGGAAATGGAAAGAGTTGATCCAACCTTTTGTCATTAAAACGTTTATAGAGTCCTTCTCCTCTGTGACTCTTTTCCTGACAGGAACGACAGGACTAGGGATTTCTTGGGCCAGCTGAGTTCATTATTGTATTTACTCATTGAGTTCCTGCTATGTGCCCATGCTCTTTGCTCAGGATTTTAGCTAAATACATTTTAGGTTGTTTTCTAACTTCCAGTGATGGTTAGTCATTGTTCACACAATGTCTGGAACATGGTAGAAAGTTCATGTATATTTAGCTGTATTATTATTATTGTTATTATTATTATTTTTGGTTGGTCATGGGGCCTGAACTCTGGACCTGGGCACTGTCCCTCAGCTCTTCAGCTCAAGGTTGGTGCTCTACCCCTTGAGCCACAGCACCACTTCCGGCCTTTTCTGCTTATGTGGTGCTGAGGAATAGAACCCAGAGCCTCATGAATGCAAGGCAAGCACTCTACCACTGAGCTACCTTCCCAGCCCCATGAGTATTATTATTAAAGTGGTCTCACAATGGGAGTTACCTAGTCCTACAACGTCAGTCACATTGTGATGTATAGCCTAGGGGATTGGATGCAGGCTAGATGACTTCTGGAATGATAGGCTAAATTATTTCAAAGAGAACCCCTTTGCAGGAAGAATAGCAATTTTTCATTTGCTGAGTCAAAGCAGAAACTTCAGGGGAAACAGCAAAAAGTAAGAATTGGAGGCCCCTTGGGGTCAGTCCATAGCAGGCATTATGAGAAGGATCTGAATGTCTTCAGCCCTATTCATTTCTTCTCAAGTGACCGGAGCCCCTCAGCTAGTCAATGTGAGGAACGCCAGGATGTGCCCTAGCATTCCTGCCTCCATTATTGCCCACCATTTATGCTATCCTGCTTTTCTCATTAGTACTCGTGTTTGTGTTTCTAAGGTCTGTGCTAGTTTCTCTCCAGGAAGCTGTTTTTACTCCTTTGTTCTCAGAGGACATTTCTTTTCCATTCTGACTACAAATGAGAATTCTAAGACCTCATTCAGATGACTATCTGTGAGCTTCATTGATGAGCTTCTGCTTTAATAGGAACATTTTGGTTCCATTTCTGTGCCAGCCATTTTAGCATGAATATTTTAGTTCTGAGAGTTTGTCTAGAAAGAATCACACCAGTGTGTTGAACTGTTAGAGATGTTTTAGACATGCTAATCTTGATTCCGGAATTGCTGTCACAGTAAAGGAGCAAGACAGATTCCTGTCACTTCTTCCAGAATGCAGATTTTCTCATTTTCATTGTGAACTTTTAGAATGCCATGTTCTGCTTTCTTTTGTATTTGAAGTAAACAAGAAAACCAAATAAACCATGGAGAAGAAACTTTATTAATCAAATGACAACATTTTTCTCAGTAGTCTCAAACAAATTTTATACCATGCACATTAATTACAGTGTTATTCTGTCAAAACTCAGAATTAATTATAGCTATGTTCATATTTTTGCTATACTATTGGATATACCAACTTTAGAGATTCCATTACAATGGTGATATTATCTGACAAAATATGTCATTTTGATCTTTTATATGATGCTAAGAAAAAATGATTTAAAATAAAGCAAGCATGTAATCTCTCAGCATTTTCCAGCACATTTCTAGATGATCAAATTTTCCTGTCACTCTACCTTGTCTTTACATTTAATATTAAATGCCCTGGTTCCATTTAATTCAATCAAACACTGACTGCACATTTACCATGTGCCTGTGATATCTTTTGCTCTCTCTAAGCAGCTATAAACCTTGCTGTCTGAACCATTTATATGGCACTGATTGATGTGTTATGGTTATTTGTGTTTAAGTCTTATCTACTTGACTATATGTCAAGGCATTGAAGTATAAGGAGTTACACTTTTTGGTTCCTTTTTGCAGTGTCTAATACCTGGGAACATAAAAGGAGTCAATATAAGCTGACTGGATTAAGTGGGCCCATCTATGAAGCAGCACCTAAACAGCACTGACAATATATACAGCTAGGAAATAAGAGATAAAATGATTAAGTTAGCTGGTGAATAAAAAATATTCCTAAGTTTGTTATATTTTGGGAAGTACAAGCAGGATTGGACACACTACACAGGGTGGTAAATTTTTGATAGATTATTCAGCTGATGATTCCTAAGAATTTATGTGTTAGTAATTTTACAAAAATTAGGTATGTCTAGGATAATTTTTATCAGATGAGCAGAAAAGCTAAGTACATATGACCATATAAGATGCTGCCAACAAAATGAATCCCAAGATATGGACACAAGAGGTCTTTCTTTGTTGTTGTTTTTAATGTACTATGTGATTTTTTTGTTTCCTTTGTATGTTCTTCACCTATGGTATATCCTCTGTTGTCACTGTACTTGATTTTGGTACCCTGCATCTTGTATATACATTTATCTAATTTGGAGAGGGGAAGGGGAATAACAAAACACTGAAACAAGGACACAGGATGACCCATTGCAACAATGATACTCACAAGACACTATGTTGGAAATGAATTTTAAAACTACTTTGGGCAGGGTGGGGGGGAGGAGGAGTGAGGGAGGTAGGGGAGGGAAGGGATAGTGGGAGAACAAAAAGGAGGGGGTAGCAATGCCCGACAAGACATGTACTCATTATCTTACTTATGTAATTATAACCCCTTGTATAGCACCTTTACAATAAAATAAAAAAGTTAGGTATGTTTAGCACCAAATAGAAAGGAGTGAAATATCTGGGCAGACAAAAAAGTATGGTAGGGATTAATCAGAAGGTGTGAGGAGAAAACACAATTTTTCCTTGCTCAGGATATGCTGATGAGCAAGGGAAATGTTAAGTAAACTAGAGATGGCTTGGATCTTCCACCTGGTTAGGACAGGTGAGTGGGAGGGTAGTGGTGGTGATGGAGATCTAAGTGTGGAAGACTAGTGCTACCTGTGACATCCAATCTTAGAGGCCTCTGTCAGGTAAGTAACTTTCAACTGACATCTTGGAGATGAGGGTAAGGAATCTCATGCAGAGGGTAATGAGGGTCAGATGCCTGAAAGAAAGCCAATATAGAATCTCAGTAGTAAAGAAATTAACTCAGGTTGCTCTGGTTGGTATCTGATGGGGAGTTTGGCCATTTGTGCACAATTTTTCTGTCTCTCTCTGTGTGTCTGTGTGTCTGTGTGTCTGTCTGTCTCTTTCTCTCTCTCCTCCCTCCCTCCCTCTCTCCCTCCTTCCCCCCCTCCCTCCCTCCCTCCCTCCCTCCCTCCTTCCCTCCCTCCCTCCCTCCCTCCCTTCCTTCCTTCCTTCCTTCCTTCCTTCCTTCCTTCCTTCCTTCCTTCCTTCCTTCCTTCCTTCCTTCCTTCCTTCCTTCTTTCCCTCCTTTCTCTCTCCCTCTCTCTATGCTTTCTTTGAGATAGGGTCTCAATATGTAGCCTAGGAAGCTTTGAATTTGAGCTCCTCCTGCCTTAGCCTCTTGAGAACCGAGATTACAGATTTGTGTTATGACAACTGTATTTCTCATCTTTTTTTTTTGGGGGGGGGAGCAGGGGGAAGAGCTCCAGTCTTGTTATTTATCATGTTACCAAAGCCTGATAGCAGCAATGGAAGAATACAAATTCTCCAAGTCTAATAACTCAATCATCTTCAGAGCAGTGGGCCACCAGCAAATAGAGCCTGATACAAATTTTAATGTTTAAAAAAAATCCTTTTTCATTCCGTGGCTAAGAAGATGTAGATGTAGAAAAGGCTGCTGCGGTTTTATATTAGTTACTCATTCAAATGAGTAACTAATTGTTTTTGAGTTGAATTTTTCTGGTGTTAAGAGATGAAATCCAGGGACTTTTGCATGTCAGAGTACTCTACCTTAGCCTATTTTTTGAACTTTTATTGTTTTCTTTTTGTTTACTTCAGACCACGAGCTGCAACATGTCTTTCAGACAACTTCACTGCTTTTCAATGTAAGAAATCCAAACTACAATGAACATTTCCTTGGATAGTTTTACCCAGTACAAGCCATATCATTTGTGAGATCCGGAGAAATAACCCTGCCTGGAGTCTTCAGGCTTCTACCCTGGTTCTCAATAGGAAGCAGTCTTCACTGGCTCTCTTGGAGGTCTACTAAACAAAGCTGACTGTGGCTTTGGAACTCTGCTGTTTTGCTCTTTCCATGGGCTTCTGCTGCTCTGTGGGAGGGCACTGTTTAGTTCCTAATCAGCATTTTTTTTTCCTTTTTTCCTTTTATATCATCAGCTCTTCCAGGAGCGTCCCCATGGAATGACAAAAAGCAAGCCCCAACATGGACAAAACTCGCTGGATATTCGAGGAGAGAGAAGTTCATAGTACAGATTATAATGTGCTTGATGAGGACCCTCTCTGTTCTCCTTAGGCTAAGAACCGCAGTGCTGGGCCCCTGAGGGCGTCTTCAAGGCTCCTGCCAATGTGGAGGCTGAATTCACTTTCCAGAGAAAAAGGAGTCTCTTCCTCTAGGCTCTGTCCGCCTTCTCATTTTTCATTCCCAGAAACTTTTTTTTTCTCTCAGAACAACTGACAGTTCAGAAAAACTCCACAAATGATTGATTTTGAGCAATAATCCCACAGTGGTGGCTATTCCCAGTACGATAGTTCTGACACTTAGGGACTTGCAGAGCTTTGCACCTGTATATTGGAGGGTAGCATCATTCACATGCAGGTTAATAAATAAACACACACTCTCTCTCTCCCTGTCTCTCCTTCTCTCCTTCCCCCCCTCTCCCTTTCCCCTTCTCCTCCCTCTCCATCCCTCCCTCTCTCTCTCTCCCTCTCTTTCTCTCCCTTCTCCTCCCTCTCTCCCTCTCTCCCTCTCTCCCTCCCTCCCTCCCTCCCTCTTCTCTCCCTCCCGCTCTCTTCCCTTTTCTCCCTCTCCCTCCCTCTCCCTCTTCCCCCCATCTCTGTCCTAAAGTTTGAACTCAAGGCCTGGCTGCTATTCCTGAGCTGCTTTTGCTCAGGGCTAACACTCTACCTCTTGAGCCACAGAGCTACTTCCTGCTTTTTCTGAGTGGTTTATGGGAGATAAGTTTCTCACAGGGTCCTTTTCTATCCCAGCATGCTTCAAACTGTGATCCTCAGATCCTGAGTAGCTAGGATTAAAGGTGGGTACCACTAGTACCTGGTCATTTGTTTGTTTTTAAGGCTTTTTAAAAATTATTTTAAGTAGTTGTACAAAGGAGTTGCCATTTAACAAAGCAGTTTATGAATACAATATATTTTTTGTTTTTTTTTATTATTTTATTTTATTTTTTTGTGGACACACTGTACAGAGGGGTTACAATTACATGGGCAGGATAATGCGTACATTTCTTATCAAGCATTGCAGCCTCCTCCTTTGTTTACCCTTCACATCCCTTCCCAGCCTCCTCCCCCAATCCTCCCCGCCTCCCCCCCCACCAATGTTGTAAAGCTCGTTTTCGACATGACAACTTGTACTTCTCATTGTTGCAACAGCTCCACCTGTATCCTTAAACGACTTTGAATACAATATATTTTGATCAATGTCACCCCCCCTTAAACATTCTCACCCACTCCTCTCCTTTATTCATCTATTTATTGATTTTTGAGAAAGGATTATCACTATATACCCTAAGCTGCCCTGGAACTTGCAGTCTTCCAGCCTCAGTTTCCCAAGTGCTCTGATGATAGGCATGCACTACCATGGTGGGCTATTTTATTTATTTCTTTAAAAAAAAACAACAACAGATTTCTGCTGGGCGCTGGTGGCTCATGCCTGTTGTCCTAACTACTCAGGAGGCTGAGATCTGAGAGTTGCGGTTCAAAGCCAGCCTAGGCAGGAAAGTCTGTGAAACTCTTATCTCCAATAAACCACCAGAAAACCAGAAGTGGCACTGTAGCTCAAGTGGTAGAGCACTCACCTTGAGCTGAAGAGCTGAGGGGCAGCGCCCAGGCCTAGAGTTCAAGCCCTGAGACCGACCAAAAAAAAAAAAAAACCCACAAAAAACAAAAAAAAAAAAACCCAAACAGATTTCTTTTTTCCTGTAACATTTATTCTTACTCAAATTGGCTGACTTCGTCCTTGTGGAATTACCATTATCTTCAATTTTATGTATTTCTTGAAGACTGGAAATGATCTAGCATCCCTATTTAGATTTAGGTTGAATTATTTTGGCAAAAATAATTCACAGACAGTAAAACACAGAGTGACTTGTTATCTAGCTCTAGTATTTTATGGTTGATTAGCAGGCTCGGGCAGTATTAGACTGTCCATTGTAGGGTTCACCAATTTGTCACTTCACTTCATTAGTTTTGCTTCCTTGTCACCCAGATGCTTTATTGATGAAAGCCTATAAAAATTGAGTTTTCAATTCTCTTATTTTCTTCTGCATTATTAGCAGCGATTCTTGTATGAAGACAAAAGTTCTTTCATCAGCTACGTGGTTTGTGAGAACATTGACTCATGGAGATGCAGTACTTGTGCTATTGATGGCTGTCTCTCTGTGACTCAGCATTGGTGCCCTTTCCAGCTCAAGAGCCTGAAGGAACACAGGAGTTGCTCCATGGAGTCTCCCTACTGATAGGTGATGGCTTCCTTTCCACCAGGGTGTTTTATTCCCTTTGCATCTATTCTCATGCCCAACTAGTTCTTAAGTTTTTTTTTTAACCATAGAGACTCCCCAGACAAAATTATGAGCTAGCATTTATCCAAATACTATGACATCTGTGAAGATCACCTGCGTTTATTTAGTTGCTCTCAAATTCTTGATACAGATGTTGTATCCCCAGCTTTTTGGTGTTTTTGTATATTTTCTGGGTGTTACTATATTAAATAGGTGAAATGTGAACTTTGTATAGTTGTTTAATTCTGTCTTCAAAAGCTCCCTGCTCAGGAATATTGAATCTGTGCCTGTCAGCCCTCTGCTCTGTGATTTCTCTATGTGGGAGGATTCCTTCAGTGGTGGCTTATAAAAGTGCCTTTATTTGTAGTTAAAGAGAAAATTCACTGCTCTATTAATGAGTAAATGTGACTCATAAACTCATATTCTGTAATGATGCAAGGAAGGAGGAGAACAAAGAATTTGCAGCCAGAAATTCAGGCAGGAATTCAGTTGCTAATTTTGTTAGCTGCTCGGGAAGAATGTACTTTTGTCTTCTTCTCTAGAATGGAGTAATTAGCAAGGTATTTGTTCCAAAATTAGCCGCATAGTTTTTCCAAAATCTTTGCTGGTACATGGAAAAGATACAGCACATTTCATTGCAATGAGAGATATTTGGACGTTAAACTTGCTATTTAGAATTCTCCCTTAAGTACTCATTCCCTGCTGATGTAACTGTACAACATCTTTACAAGAAAATAAAATTTAAAAAAAATTGGAAAAATAAAAAAGAATTCTCCCTTAAAATAAGAGTAAGTTGAAAGAGTATCTGAAATGATGTTTTCTGGAATCAAATACTCTCTCTTATACTAAATCATATTTACAGAGATTGCTGTGCAGACAAATCCAGTCCCATCTTGCCTTGCTTTAGAATAGCCTTTAAAATATAAGCCCTACTGTTAGTTGGGCACCGATGCTCATCTCTGTAATCCTAGCTGTTCAGGAGGCTGAGATCTGAGAACTGTTGTTCATAGCCAGCCTGGGCAGGAATAGTCCGTGAGGCTTAACTCCACTTAGCCACCAAAAAGTTGAATTGTGGTTCAAGTGGTAGAATGGTAGCCTTGAGAGTAGCATGTAGGCCCTGAGTTCAAGCCCCAGGACTAACATGTATACATGCATGTACCCATACACACGCGCATACACACAAGCGCCCCCTCCCACCACCACAATATTAGCTGTAGTATTTTCAGTGCATTTGGCCATTGGTATATTTGAACTAAATAGAAAATGTGCTAAGAAATTTGATTTCTATGCTGGTCTTTTATAGTTTTCTATAAGTTTATGTTAAAATTTAATATAGGGCTGAGAAGGGCTCATGGCTTTCTCATGGCTCGATCAATAATTATATATCTTAAAAGCTTTCAAATAAGATAAATATCTTTTCCAGTTGGTCCCTCCCCGCAGAGTGTCCTTACCTCAGGCAGTAGGAAAAAGTATAAAAAATGAATATGACAGAAAAATGGCTTTAGCATTCCAAAGGCCAATTTCTGGAATCTCTTGGCATTTATTGAAGCAGAATCATTGACAGGAAGTGTCCAATGCTGCCAACATTTTCAATAGGATAAGGCTCTATAAATCTATGAAATAAATGCAGTCTGATAGGATTTTTTTTTAACCTCTGAACTGGTCGGTAATTCTCTTGGTTGCCATAGCAATATGAGGAAATAAGAAATAGTTGGCAGGTAGTTTCAAAGTATGAAATGTCTTTTACTTCTCATATTAATTTTTCTATTTTATGGTTTGTGGCTTATCTGGCATCCTGGATTTTTTTTAAAAAGTCATACTCAGCCCTTGTATTGATGCTCTCTATTCCATCATTTTCCCTTCCACCTCTTTTTTTTTTTTTTTTTTGTGCCAGTCCTGTGTTTTGAATCCAGGGCCTGTCATTGTCTCTGAGCATTTTTGTTTACAACTAGTACTCTTATACTTGAGCCACAACTCCTTTTCTGGCCTTTTAGTGGTAATCGGAGATAAGAGTTTCTCAAACTCAAAGGGCAAAGGGTGAATCAATGCAACAGTGATACTCACAAGACACTGTGTTGGAAATGAGATTCACAACTTGGGGAGTGAGGTGGAATTAAGGTGGAGGGAAAGTGGAAGAAAAATGAGAGGGGGGTAACAATGTTCAACAAGAAATGTACTCATTACCTTACTTATTTAACTGTAACCCCTGTACAACACCTTTACAATAAAATTAAATTTAATAAAAAGAATGTAGGCAATGTGATAGTGACATATTGGCACATATATGGATCAATATAGTACAAATTAATAGTCAAAAATACAACAATGGACAAGTGATAATGGCAAAGTTCTAAGATAAATGAGGAAAACAATAGTCTTCAATAAACAATGATAAAGATTAAAAAAATAAAGGTTTCACAAATATTCCTTCCTGGGTTGGCTTTGAATGGCAATCCTCAGATCTCAGGCTCCTGAGTAGCTAGGATTACAGATAAGAAACACCAGTATCCACTTCTTTTAATTTTTAAGATTTATTTTTATTTGATTGATCTTCAAGTAGTTGTATAAAAGAGCTGCCATTTAACAAAGCATAAATACATCTTGAATACAATGCATCTTGATCAATGTTACCCCTTTCCATGTTCTCATCCCACACATCCCTCCCCAACCCACCCTTTCCCTGTACGATATACAATTGGATTATTGGCTTCATTCTCTCCCTCTTCTCCTCTCATTCATCCACCCCTCTCCTCTTGAACTCACTCCACCCCTTTTGAGTACCCACCCTTTGATGTTTTATTTTGCTAAAGAGTAGAATTGCTGGATCCTAAGCTAGCTCTATATTTAATTTTTTGAGGAACTTCACACTGCTTTCCAGAATGGCTGAACAAGTTTATGTTCTCACCAATAGTATATTAGGGTTCCCTTTTGGTTGGATCCTTATCAGCATCTGTTTTATTTTTTTTCTTGATAATGGACATTTTAACTGGGTAAGATGGAATCTCAATGTTGATTTGATTTGCATTTCCTTTATGCCAGAGATGTTGAGCATTTCTTCATGTGTCTATTGGCTATTTTTATTGTTAGTTATTTTTCTGAGAAGCCTCCCTTTAGCTCATTAGCCCACCTATTAATTGGTCTGTGTTTTTCTGAGGATTTAATTTGTTAAGTTTTTTGTATATTGTATACTGTACAGAGGGGTTATAATTACATGGGCAAAATAATGAGTACATTTCTTATCAAGCATTGTAGCCTCCACCTTTGTTTCCCTTTCCCATCCTACCCATCCTCCCCCCAACCCCCACCCAATCATCCCCCCACCAAAGTTGTAAAGTTAGTTTTTTTTTAAATTTAATTTAATTTTATTTGTGAACATACTGTACAGAGGAGTTACAATTACATGGGCAGGATAATGCGTACATTTCTTACCAAGCATTGCAGCCTCCTCCTTTGTTTACTCTTCACATCCCTTCCCAGCCTCCCCCCTCCCCCCCAATCCCAATCCTTCTCCTTCCCCCCCTTCCCCCCCCCCCCCCCACCGACGTTGTAAAGCTCGTTTTGGACATGACAACTTGTACTTCTCGTTGTTGCAACAGGTCCACCTGTATCCTTAAACAACTGGTTTTTCCCCATCTCCTCCACAAGTTATACTGACATCAAATATAGTGAAAGCAGGGGTTATACTGTGGGGGAGGAACATACAAAGCAACAAAGAGATAATCTTATAAATGCATTAGAAACACATGCATGAAAGAAAAAAAACATTAAAATACACATCTAAGGGTTCATTTTCCTGACATCACATTATCTGACCTTTTCCGCTTGACTCATACATATACTAGATATTACAAATAAGGGAAACCATGGGACCTATGTTTCTTCGGACCTGGCTTACTTCACTTAATATAATTTTTTTCCAAGTTTTTCCATTTCCTAACAAATGGGGCAATGTCATTCTTTCTGATGGAGGCATTGTGTATATATACCACATTTTCTTGATCCATTCATCTACTGAGGGGCATCTGGGTTGATTCCATATCTTAGCTATGGTAAATAATGCTGCAATAAACATAGTTGTGCTGGTAGCTTTAGTGTTGTCTTGTTTGTAAACATTTGGATAAATGCCCAAAAGTGGGATTGCTGGGTCATAGGGGAGTTCTATGTGAAGTCTTTTGAGGAACCTCCATACTGCTTTCCAAAGTGGTTGAACAAGTTTACATTCCCACCAACAATGAAGTAAGGTTCCTTTCTGTCCACATCCCCTCCAGCATCTGTTGTTGTTAGAGTTTGTAAAGTTAGTTTTTGACATAACGACTTGTACATCTCATTGTTGCAATGGGTCCACCTGTTTCCCTATTTGTTTTTCCCCTTCCCCTCCACAAATTATACCAACATCAAATACAGTGAAAGCAGGGTTATACTGTGGGGGAGGGAAATACAAAGCAACAAAGAAATAATCTTATAAATATGTTAGAAACAATCGCATGAAAGAAAAAAAACATTTGAATACATATCTTAGGGTTCATTTCCCTAACATCACCTTATCTGACCTTTTCTGCTTGACTCAGACATATACTAGTTATTGCAAATTAGGGAAACCATGGGACCTATGTTTCTTTGGGCCTGGCTTACTTCACTTAATATAATTTTTTCCAAGTCTTTCCATTTTCTAACAAATAGGGCAATGTCATTCTTTCTGATGACATAAATTAGCAATGGTAATTAGCAATGGTTGGTTCCATAAATTAGCAATGGTAAATAAGGCTGCAATAAACATAGTCGTGCTGATAGCTTTAGTGTGGTCTTGTTTGTGATCATTTGGGTAAATGCCCAAAAGTGGGATTGCTGGGTCATAGGGGAGCTCTATGTGGAGTCTTGAGGAACCTCCGTGCTGCTTTCCAAAGTGGTTGAACAAGTTTACACTCCCACCAACAATGCAATAGGGTTCCTTTTTGGCCACATCCCCTCCAGCATCTGTTGTTAGTAGAGTTCTTGATTATAGCCATTCTAACTGGGGTGAGGTGGTATCTCAATGTTGTTTTGATTTGCATTTCTTTTATGGCTAGAGAGGTTGAACATTTCTTCATGTGTCTATTGACCATTCTTATTTCCTCTTCAGAGAAGTTTCTCTTTAAGTCTTTAGCCCACTTATTTATTGGGCAGTTGTTTCTTTGAAGATTTGTTGTTGGGGGATTTAATTTTTTGAGTTCCAGGTATATTTTAGATATGAGACCCTTGTCCATTGTATGGCTAGTGAAAATCTTATCCCTCAGTCCCTTTTAAAAAATTTCTTTCCCATTCATTTTCTCTCTCCTTTCCTTAATTTCCTTCCTTTCACTCAATTTCCTTTTTTTTAAAATTGTGAAAATACAATGTAGAGGTAATGAGTACATTTCTTATCAAGCATTGTTGTCTCCTCCTTTGTTTCCCCTTCCCATTCCTTCCCATCTCCCACACTCACTTTCCTTTGTATCCTCCCTCCCTCCCAACCACTCTTCCTCCCTCTGCATCCCAAAGTTACTTTTTTTGGGAAATCAACATTTAAGCTATATTTTCAGCAATCATTGTATTGTGCTTAAAAATATTTGAAGCCAATTTTACTATAATTTTCAGGAGTGGCTGGGATTTTCTCCTTTTCAAGATTTAGCAGAATGTATGTGCATATTTAAGAAAGGAAAGGCATCCTAGAACTACTTTCTAATAATAAACATGTTTTCTTAAATTTAAAATTTAAATGGTTTGAAGGGACTAGAAGCAATGCATTGGCAAATTGGTGTTTTAGTTGCTAAGATCAGTTACAGTAGGAGAAGCACTGGTTCTTAGGAGACCAGAACAAAAATGTTTGCTTTATAACATTCAGATTCTCCCAGACAAAAGATACTAAGGTTTTTCCAGCTCTACAATGCCTCTCCTTTTTAAAGCAAAAATACTTCAAATGCTGACCATGGTAGCAGACTCTGATTTGAGCCTAAGAAAACTAAGTTAGTCATGAGACTCTGGTGGGAAAAGCCTACATCATAAAGTTTATTTTTGTCCTTGGGGTTTTTGCTGTCAGACCCAGTAGACTTCAAACATTGATTGAAGACCAGAACAGTAGTTTCTTCTTATATGCTTTTCTCATTCTTGGTAACCATGGAAGCTGTCATCTTACAAGGAGGATTGCTGAAGCAGTCCTTGAAAGGGACTTTAGCCTCAGAGGATAAAGAGACTCTTAAACACAGTCTGCCCAGAATTCATCATAAATACTTGAAAGTTCTGTTAGTTCCAAAAGGATTATTTAGAGCACCACCAGCAGTCCTCAAGGAGCTATAAAATATTATAGATAATACAGTATCTGTGCTGCCTGAATGCTCTGAAGTTTTACAACAGACTAGTTTTTATCATGGCGTCCTACATCTACACATCCATCTGCTAAGAGAATGACCTATCTAAACTCCATAATGATTCTTGCTCCTGTTGGGTTTGAGAATGTTGGTAGTATGGTTGTCTTTTATGTAAGAAGTTTGTAAAATGAGTCATACTCTTTCCTCTCCCTGACATTACCTTGTCCTTCATGTCTCTGCATCTCTCTACTCAACTAGGGTCAGATGACTATTTTCCTCTACAGTACCACCTAATGCTTCATTTAACAAGGAAGAGTGCATTGTAATAGTCTGAGCTTGCTTGAATCTCCCTTTAAGCTATATATTTTTTTGGAATAGTCCTTACTCTATTCAATTTGGTAGTCATCTGATTAACAACTGGAACTAGTGCCTGGTCCATGGTTGGTATTGAATAGACAGTTGATATAGGAGCATGTGGATGATGAATACATGGAGCAGAGAGAGCATAGTAGGTTGCAGTAGTTCACTTCCCAAGTAAAAAGTAATGACTAGCTTTTTCTTGTTTGTGGAAGAGAAGCAGATACTTCTTGCGGTATAGATGACAGGAACCTTCCTTGTCCCAAGCATTATGAATGTTGGCAGTGAGCTATCTGTTTGGAACTGGGAGTCTGGAACATGACTTAGGTTTTTTAGATATAGTCCTCTTTTTGCAGGTTGATGCATGGATATAGTATACTAAGACAAAGATTAGTTGTCTATGTAACTTTAGAAAATCCTGGAAATGCAGAAGGGGATGTTGTTTGTATTCATTTGCATGGAACCATTTGTTTATAAAAATGTACTCGCCTTGAAATGCCCACTACTTTTTCTATTTAAGTATGATATTCTTGATTGATTTCATTTCAGACATTCCATATTATATTGAGAATGCCCTTCTATTTTAAATCATATACTTAAAAACTTTATTAGTTGTATTAGAAAACATTTCTTGAGGCAATAAATATTTTTCTCCTTTGACCAATTCATATGATGAATTACCAATTTCATAATGTCAGGTCATAATTGCATTCATTCATGGTGTATCTTCTTCTAATATCCTAATGCATTTGATTTTCCTAATACTTTATTAATGATATGTATATTCATAGTTTTAATTGAGATCTCTCAGGTAACTTTGAATTTGTCTTGCATTTCATACTCCATGGTCAACTCTTGCTTATAACCCTGAAACTCTGGGTTGGGCTGAAGAGGCCATTTATGAATATTTCCAATTGTTCTGGTCACTTTTTTTTCCCCAGACCAGACAGACTGTTCTCTCCTCTTATAAAAATTTTATTCTCATCTATTGCCTCTGTGCCTAGGCAGTAGAATTTTTCTTGAGGCTGTTCCCTGGCTTCTTAAAATTGAGATTGGTTCCTTTTCTCTTTCCTATTTTTAAAATATGCATTATTGTTATTGTACAGAGGAATAACAGTTAATTGAGGCAGGTATTGAGTACATTTATTTTTAAACTATGTCTCCCCTTTTCTTTCTATTTTCCTTTGGATGTTATTTATCAGAAATTTGGAAAGGTTGAGGTAGCTAAAACACATTTTATGAATTTGAAAGACCTTGATCTTGTTCATCAAAATAAGGAGCAATAAGCAAAATGAAATCACACAGCAGGTTTCATTCAATTCATACTTGAGACTGTAGCATTTTTAAAATCAGAAGTTAGTGTTCAAAATTTTCATTATGGTAACTTCTCTGTTACCCGGAAGAGCCAGTATCTCCAAACTCCTTGTACCGCCCCCTCCCCCCCAGCCCCTAGGAGTTGAGAACAGGCTAATGGTTGGCCCAGAATCAGGGCTGACAGCTGATGGGGCATGTCTCAAAGGCTAAATCTTGTACCTAGAGTAGCATTTTAACGGCAAAGGCTTGCACACAAGTGCAGTAGAACAAATTTATAACTGATCATTGGAATAAGACTCACACTTTTAGGACCCATAGCGTTCTCTATGCTTTTATATTATGTAGTATTAGATTTTAGGAGACATATTCTGGACCCTTTATAAACTTCTTGCTAGGTCTCAAGGTACTTGGAAGAGCATACAAATAAGGCCTCTGGAATAAATGTAGTGACACCAGTAGCCAATTACAAACACCAAGGGTATATCAAGCTTGCACAACATTTTGCCTTTCATATAGTTGCCCTGCAGATGGCTGGTAAGTCTACTTTAGGTACTTGTAGGTACCTTTTCTTCAGAATCTCCTTTCTTTTTGGTTCATCTCTCCTGGCTTTCTCTTGGGTCCACTTTACTCAATTGCCATTCCTTAAAGTCAAGATTATTTTTGTGGTGCTGGGATTTGAATTTACAACCTCAAGCTTGCTAGGCAGGTACTCCATCACTTGAGCTGTACTTCCAGCCCTTTTTGCCTCAGTGGTTTTGGGGATAAGGTCTTGTGCTTCTTCATTCCTTCTTAGCAATTATTCCTACACTTATCTGGGTTGACAGGTGCTTACTGTCATTGGTTGAGATGCAGTATCACTCATGTTTTTCCTGAGCTAGCCTCAGACCTCAGTCCTCCAAATCCCTGCCTCTCAACTAGCTGGCATTATAAGTGTGAACAAACTGTTGCTTGGCTCAAGGCCAGAAATTCTAACTCTAGATTTCTACATTGGGAGGCACTGAGCATTTTAGGGGTTTTGAAGTTTTAGGGGCTAACCTTCAGTTTAACTGATAACATATATGAGTCCAGATTTGTTTTCTCTACCCATCAAATAATTAAAAGGCAGGAAAGTGTTTAAGGCAAACAGAGTAAGTTTATTTGAAAGGGAAAGGGAAGACATGAAGGAAGGAAAGTTTCCATGGAAACTCCCCAAAGAGGAGTCTAATGGAGTTTTCTGGGGGGTGGCTTTGGTAGTTCAGGGATGCTCCTCTACCTCTTCCCCTGGGCTTTGCACTGATTGTTTGATGGCTTGTGCATGCCCCACCCTGGTTGAGCTGGCACTCAGGGCATTATGGGAAGAAGCATTTGTGTGAGAACCCAAGGTTCTATGGGAACAAGAAGTTCCCATAATCATATGGGCCATATATTTTTTGCCACATGTTATGCCTGCCACATTTTATCTTTAGCTACCTCACAATTGCTCTTTCTTTCACTCATAACAAATGAACGTTTTCTGGTGATTGATGTTCAATAATGTCAATGTGCTGCTTAGTAAAAGAATGAATCTGCTTCTTCCAGAAGTGCCTGGTGGAATAAAGGATACGTTCTTTCCTGCCACATCTTTTAGACATATATGCACTGTTTTGACAGGGATTTTATGGAGCATAGCAAGGTTGACTAGATGGGTCTCAAGGCCCCGGACATTTGCTTTTCTTTTCCGACAGTCAATGGGGGAGCAGTCTTAAAAGGAGTCCCCGGGGTTCTGTCTTCTTGACTTCTGGGTTCCTGTCTGATCTTAGGGAAATGCATTAGTTTCTCCATTTGTAAAAGGAAGGTAATTGTGCTGTTTGCTCCCTTCTACTGCTTGTGGGAAGACAAATGTGAGTGTGTTTGCAAAGAGCTCTAAGCTTCTTTAGGAATGGTTCTATGTAATTAAAGGAATTACCGGCACCCTTCCTGCTAAGTGCATAGAAATCAAGATAGCTAGATCATCTATGGCTGCCTTTTTCCTTCAGATGTCAGGATTCCTGTCTTTCACATAGCCTGTAAACACAGAAATATATACATATATCCCAGTCAAACTGCCCTCCAATGAGTCTGGGTTGATTCCTGCTTTGGATCTTTGAGCCTGACATCATTGGTCATATATATGTTAGTGTATCTTCTTTACATGGTCACACAATTCAGGTTTCACTACTTTCCTGCAAGGACACCTCAGATCTATTAACCTTTCTGAGACTGGGTACTTTCACCAGGGAAATCGGGTTATTTATGGCTATTAATATGAATTAAAAGAGATTGGTTCTCCAAAGTTCCTGGCACATAGAAGTTGTTCAATAAATGACAGTCTTTTGAAATTGCATCCTCTTTTATTCTGTTAGGCTCTGGCATTATTGTGATGTGAATCTATTTCAGCATTTTGTGTGTTTGGAATATATTATTTTTTTCAGAAGATTGTTTTGTGAATTATAAGCCTTCCTTCTCAATGTCCTCAAAGTCATGTAAACAAACCAAATGTATATAAGCATTTACTCTGTAACATTTATTTTTTTCATGGCTTGCTTTGAAAGCCCTCGAACACTCTTAATAGAAAGCAAAAGCTACAAAAACTAGCCTGGCTGTTGGAAATGCTATTTAGAGTCTCAGTGAGACAAATCATAATTTTGAAACTGACTGTAGAGTATGATGATGCTAAGAACTAGCAGATGCCCAGGAAATCTGTCAAATTTTCCATGTGTCTCCCACTCCTAAATCTCAAGAATCCTCAGAGGTCTTAGATGAGATTTTTCTGGAGGACGCTTTAGCCATCTTAATCTCTCAATTTCATTTGTACCATGGATTGAGCAACTACCTCAAAGCAATTGAGTCAGGAGAGTCTGGCTTTCCCTCATGTGGAGATGTTTGTAAGCTTCTAGCTGGGCTTGGTGACAAAATAGCTTTCTACTTGGGAACAATTTGATTTCATAAAGTGGCTGTCTTTGCCATGCAGGGTTGTTCCTCTGACTGGCTTGTAGAGTTCTTTAGTCCTGAGTGTAGTTTCATTGTAAAATGGAGACCGTGATACTGACCTTGGTGTGTTTTTATAAAAACTATTTGGCAATGTATACATGCAATGTTCCTGTACTGATTGCCTATGGAAGTTGCCATGATACATTTTTAGAAATTGTTGACATTTAATTTTTTTAAATTAAAGTAATGGAAAATAATCATTGCAGTAAGCAGAGCATTAGCCTTCCAAAAGTATCAACATCTTAATCCCTGGAACTTCAGAATGTTACCTTTGTGACAAATGGGACTTTGCAAATGTGATTCAGTTAAGGACTGAAGAGACAATCTCAGATAGGGAGATTATTATAGATTATCTGAGTAGCCTTAATCTAATCACAGGGGCTCTGAAAAGTGAAGAACATTTTCCTACTGTATGTAGGAGAAGAATGAGAGGACAGATGCAGTATTGGAGGTTGCTTTTTTGTTGAGAAATGTAGGGAGGGGGCCATAAGCCAAAGACTGTAGATGGTCTGTCAGAATTAGGCTAGGCAAGCTAATTGATTCTGTCCTAGAGACTCTGGAAGGAACCAGATTGCTTCAAATGAAACCCATATATCAGATTTCTGACTTATAAACATATGAGAGAATAAATTTGTGTTTTTTAAAGCCACAGGCAACTATAAAACATGGTAACAGACTGTCATGGGTTTGTGCAATTATATAAAGGATGAACCTAATATCATTCTGTATTTAGGCAAATCACTGGACTATGCATTTAATTTTAGTCCTCTTCAGTGTAGTAAGGATTTTTGAAATTTTACCACTTTTACTTCTGGGTTAGATGTGGCTTACTGCACAAGATCTGGAATGCTCTAGTATATTCCAAAGGATTTGAATGCAACCTGAAAATGGTACATTGTTTAATATCTGAAATATTGAGTTTACTATAATTGCATAAGTCTCACATTTCTACTCTGAATAAGCAGTAAAGGAGTTTTTGATGCATTTTCATTATTTTGTTGATTATGAAAATTAGAAGGTAGAGCCAGAAGATGTAGGTCTGTAGGTCTGGATCTCATTTTGGAAAACTAAATCATGTAATCTCCAATGTAGGTCTATAGCATGGAGATGATAAGACCTAATTTATCCACCTGTGGTGTGAAAGTATGATTAAAGGCTTATTGAGAACTGGATCATTGTGTTAGCCAGTTTTGCACAGCTATGACAAAGACTTGCAAAAAAGCCACTTAAAAAAGAGGGGAGATTTATTTTGATTCATAGTTTGAGAGGGTTCTGTGCATGATCAATTGGCTCTGTTGAATAATAAATTATGTTGGATACCTGTGGTTCTTAAATATGTTAAAGATAATATAACATGAGGGAATATATGACAATTTTTTAAAAAAAGAAAGATACAGCTTAACACACAATACTAGAGAAGTTACATGTATAGAAAATACTTTGAAATAAATACACTAAAACATCAATACTAATCATCTCAAAGGGTGGTTTTCTTCTATTTCTCCTAAGGCTTTCTAATTTTTCCATAGAAAATATGTTCAACACTTAGCAATGGGAAATGGGAAATAATAACAAATGATGACTATACCATTATTCCTTGCTTTTAGGATTTCAGTCACTTCCATTTAAATTTTTGAATGTTTACCATTTAAATTTAATTCTTCAAGATAAACGTCAAGAACTAGAGCTTGATATCAAATGGGGTTTCAATAGCCAATTGTCTATGATTTGTAACGTAGACCTAAAATAAACTTAAAAATGGAACTCTGTTCTTAAAAGGCATGGGGAATTTCGAATGGGCTTCATTTCCCCTAGGGATCTTGCAATGTGTGTCTTGTGTGGTTCCTTTTCTTCTTACTCCAATCCTATAACCTATCTTAGGCCATTCACCTCACCCAGATGTCTCACCCCTTTCTAAGGCACTACACTTTGCTCTCACTCTCTCCTCATCCTGTTATCCCCCTGAAACTACCTTTGTCAGCCAAAATGGCTCAGTAAGTATTTTTCTATATGACATTAGTTTCTCCCAGAAGAGAGGTGCTGGATCCAGCTGTGAGCATGTTTTGAACACTCACCAATGTTTTGAAGACTTTACTTCTTTTGGTTTTTTTTTGGGGATGATTAAAACCTCAGTAAGAATGAAGCTAGAGCCGGAGAATGGTCTGCCGGAAGTGTGTTGAATTGTTGAATTCTCTGATACTGCCGTGGCCAAGCAGAGGTTGATGATCACTCATGACAATAGAAATAGGAGTTCAGGCAACAGCTAACCATTGAGCTGCAATAGGTGACCTTGAAGATCCCCAAAGTACTTAGAATTCATGAGTCCATAACCTTGCATCCAACCTCTCTGTATACTACAGCACGTATACAGGTGATTGGTTTTTAAGGCATTCCTTTAGCAGATGGCAGGTATGAAGTGTTGGGCTAATGGGTCAGACACCATATCACATTGCTGCTCACTTACAATTCAATAGGCTTAGTTCCCTCCAGCAAGGTTCCTTCCTGTGGAATCCTTTCAGGTAATTTTTATTTTCTGCCCATGAGACATTTTAGTCCTGCCACTATTTTGGGGAAACACACTGTTAAAATTACACAAGTCTTTGCTGACACACGGGCCTTAACACCTTGCCAAGAGGAATTCTCTATGAATGGAATAAATGAAGAGAGAAAGCCTGTGTCTGTACAGTTGCTCCGATTCCCCCAGTGCTACACAGCATGAAGCTGAGGACTCCTGACACTTAGTGTTCAGTGCTTTTGGAAGTAGTTACATCAGAAGAGTGCTGATACCCAAGGCAGTCCAGGGCTGCAAGGCACTGGCATAGTAACCAGTCCATGTCCCTGGCAAGTCACCCTCAGGAGATATCCTTGTTTCTGGTCAGGGTAGCTAGGAAGGAAGGCACCTTATCTTGCCTTGAGTTAATTATTCTACTTGACATACAATCTACACATTTTTCATAATAAGCCAAGTGTAAAAATACAGCAACGAACTCTGGGTGGTAGAACGCCTGTGAAATAAAATACACCCACAAAGCTGGCTGCTGGTGGCATACACCTGTAATCCTACCTACTCAGGAGGCTGAGATCAGACAATCAAGGTTTGAAGCCAGCCTGGGTAAAAAAAATCCTCTTGAGACTTATCTTCAATGAACTACTCATAAAACCGGAAGTAGAATGTGGCTCAGAGTGGCAGAGCACTAACAAAAGAGCTCAGGGACAGAGTCCAGGCTCTGAGTTCAAGCCCCACAATTGGGAAAACAAACAAACAAACAAACAAATACGTAAAAATATACCTACAAAATACTTAAAAACAAATGTTCTTATATGGTATATAACATGTGAGCACCGTTATATATTACAGACTGTGATAGACAATTTGCTCCAGGAAAGTTAGAATGAACTTGTGACTTTAAATGAGCATCATTATTCCACAATACTGTGAATTTCTGGAAATTATGTAATCACTTAATCACAATCAAAAAAAAAAAAAAAGAACCTCGGGGAAGGGAGGGAAGGAGGGGATGGTAGGGGGAAAACAATGGAGGGAGTAACAATATTCAAGAGGAAGTGTACTCATTACCTCAGTCAGGTAACTGTAACCCTCTGTATAGTATCTTTACAATAAAAAACAACAACAACAACAAAAAACAAATGTTCTTTTTACCCCAATAACTTTACTTCCAGGAATATATCTGAAGGAGTGAGGTTTAAACATGCTCAATTATAACCATTAAAAAATTTATTGTATGGATATGGAACAGAGGGGTTACAGTTATGTGAGTAGGGTAATGAGTACATTTCCTATCAAGCATTGTCACTACCTCCTTTGTTTTCCCCTATCTTCCCACCTCCCCAACTCCTCCTCCCTGCCCCCACCAAGTTGTAAAGTCCATTTTCAATATAGTGTCTTGTAAGTCTCATTGTTACAATTGTTACAACCTGTATCCTTGTTTCAATATTTTGTTATTTCCCTTCCCCTCCCCAAATTAGAAAAACCTATATACAAGATGCAGGGCACCAGAATCAAATACAGTGACAACAGGGGTTATACCATGGGAGAAGAAGATAGAAAAGAAACAAAATAACCACACAGTACATTATAAGTACATTAAAAACAACAGGGACCAAGAAAAAAAACCTCTTGTGTCTATATCTTAGGGTTCATTTTGCTTAGCATCATCTTATGGTCATATGTACATAGCTTTTGACCTTTTCTGCTTGTCTGGTAAGATTATCCTGGATGAATGCGAGTTATTGAAAATAAGGGAAAACATGTTTCTTTGGGTCTGGCTTACTTCACTTAATATAATATTTTTCCAAGTCTTTCCATTTCCTAACAAATGGGGCAATGTCATTCTTTCTGATGGAGGCATAGAATTCATATCTCTATAGCCATATATCTATATATTGCATATATAGATGTTTATATTACATTTTCTTGATCCATTTATCTACCGAGGGGCATCTGGGTTGGTTCCATATCTTAGCTATGGTAAATAATGCTGCAATAAACATAGTTGTGCTGGTAGCTTTAGTGTTGTCTTGTTTGTGATCATTTGGGTAAATGCCCAAAAGTAGGATTGCTGGGTCATAGGGGAGCTCTATGTGGAGTCTTTTAGGAACCTCCGTACTACTTTCCAAAGTGGTTGAACAAGTTTACACTCCCACCAACAATGCAGTAAGGTTCCTTTCTGTCCACATCCCCTCCAGCATCTGTTGTTATCAGAGTTCTTGATTATAGCCATTCTAACTGGGGTGAGGGGGAATCTCAATGTTGTTTGATTTGCATTTCTTTTATGGCCAGAGAAGTTGAGCACTTCTTCATTTGTCTATTGACCATTCTTATTTCCTCTTCAGAGATGTCTCTCTTTAAGTCTTTTTTTCTTTTCTTTTTATTATTAATAAGTTTTTTATTGTGAAAATACCATATAGAGGGGTTACAAGGTAATGAGTACATTTCTTATCAAGCATTGTTGCCTCCTCCTTTGTTAAGTCTTTAGCTTACTTATTAATGGGGTGGTTGTTTCTTTGAGAGTTTGTGGTTGGGGGATTTAATTTTTTGAGTCCTAAGTATATTATATATATATATATATATATATATATATATATATATATATATATATAAAAATAATTTTGAATATCCCAATCATGAAACTCTCCTCATTGTGGCCAAATAAGAAATGATGTTTGAAAACATCTATCTGCATTATTAAGAATCATGTTTTAGAAGATTTAGAGGCATGGAGATATTTATTGTATATTACCCAGTAGAAAACTCAAACAACTTTTTTTATTAAAATATGCAATATTATTTTTTAAATCAATTTAATCAATTAACTTCTTTGGTGCCAGTACTGAGGTTTGAACTCAGGGTGTGGGAGCTCTACTTTAGCTTTTTGCTCAAGGCTGGTCCTTTACTACATGAATCACAGCTCCACTTCTGGGTTTTTGGAGGTTAATTGGAGGTAAGAGTCTCATGAATTTTCCTGCCCAGGCTGGCTTAGAACTGCCATCTTCAGGTCTCAGCCTCCTGAGTAGCAAGGATTACAGGTGTAAGCACTGATGCCTGCTATATTCATTTCTAAAGAGTTTGTTTGATGTAGATGTAATAGGAATGTCTAATGTATATATTGAGTGCATGCTAAGTATTAGTGTCAGGTACATGTATTAACTTAATTAATCCCTGACAAAACTATGTGAGGTACTATTACCATCCCTATTTTATACATAGGGAAACTGAGATATAGAAAACTTAGATAACTTGCTCAAGGTCACTACACAGAAAAATAATTTCACTGGAGAAAATGTGACTTTGAAGCTTGAACTATTAACTACAACTAACAGTACTTAGACTGAAAAGACTACTTCTGAAAGCTGAATGTGGATGTGTATATATGTGTGGTGTTTATTATGCATCCTATTTATACACATATGTATCATGTGTCATGATACGTAGCTATATAGGCATGTTGATTATATAAATGTGATTATTATGTATTAAGATTCAAGATTCTTTGAGCACTTACAAACAGGACAATACTTGTAAATTAGCACCGTAAAAAAATAGAGCTCACATTTATAATCCTAACTATTCTGGAAGCATAGGAACACAGTTGGAAGCCAGCCTAGGTGGGGAAGTCTGACTCTTATCTCCAATTAACAGCCAAAAAAACCCCCAAAGTAGAGCTGTGACTGAAGTGGTAGAGTGCTAGCCTTGAGCAGCAGAAGCTCATTGACAGAGGCTAGGCCCTGAGTTGAAGCTCTAGGAGAAACACACACACACACACACACACACACACACACACACACACACAATTTTAGAACCATATATCCACATTCAGCTTCCTTTAGAACAATTGTCTTCTAGACCAATATTAATTTGGCTAGAAAATTAAATAAATCATAGTTTTTCTGCATGGACCAACAGCTCTCTGGTATTCACTACTTAGCTTTGGGCCGATCAACTCCCAGACCCACAGACAAGCCAGTTCAACAGTACTAATGCTTCTAATTTTTTTTAATTTAATTTAATTTTATTTGTGAACATACTGTACAGAGGAGTTACAATTACATGGGCAGGATAATGCCTACATTTCTTACCAAGCATTGCAGCCTCCTCCTTTGTTTACCCTTCACATCCCTTCCCAGCCTCCCCCCTCCCCCCATCCCAATCCTATTCCTTCCCCCCCCCCCCCCCCACTGCACCGACGTTGCAAAGCTCGTTTTGGACATGACAACTTGTGCTTCTCATTGTTGCAACAGGTCCACCTGTATCCTTATAGAATTGGTGTTTCCCCATCTCCTCCACTAGTTATACTGACATCAAATATAGTGAAAGCAGGGGTTATACTGTGGGGGAGGGACATACAAAGCAACAAAGAGATAATCTTATAAATGCGTTAGAAACACATGTAATGCTTCTAATTTTAACTGTTGGCTAAGCTCTTAATTGGTCTCAAACTAATATTGACCAAGGATGCTCTTGCGCTCTCACTGTGTGTGTGTGTGTGTGTGTGTGTGTGTGTGTGTGTGTAAAATATGGGCCTTGGGGTGGTATTTCTCAATGAAGAGTGATTTTTGTTCCCCAGGGAACATTTGGCAACATCCAGAGTCATTTTTGGTGGTAGCATTTGGGGCATCTGATATCATCTGATTTCAGAAGCCATATGTTCCCATTTCTGCTTTTGGGGAGGCAAAGACAACTCTTCACTGCCTTGACTTCCCCAAATTCCGTGAAGAATGAAGACAGGTACATCCTTCCATGCACACCAGAGGTTTAGGAGGTACTGTGGATTCTGAGGGACGTGGGAAATGGAGCCAGGGAGACCACACAGACCTGCATGAGGAAGCCTGGTGTGGCCATTCACTAATCCTCATCATGGTGGAGTAAATATTTTCTCTCTTCAAACTTCGGCTCCCAGGCTAGAGTCATGGCTCAAACTGTAGAGTGCCTGCCTAGCAAGTGCAAAGCCTCAAGTTCAAATTTCAGTATTCCTATTTCTTCTCTCCCTACTCCCGCCCCCCAGAAAATCCCCCAAACCCAACCCAAATAAAATGAACAAAAAAATTCAGTTGCATCTGAAAACTAGAGACATCAAGTTCCAACACCAGTGTCCCAGGAGAGTGGTGAACATTTTATGAAATGTCCTTTGTAAGAGTTCTGGCATGGTATCTTGACATAGTAGGTATGCTCTATCAATCTTCACATTTTCTTTCTACTTATCCTGAGGAAGAGAAATTATGATCAAGTTAGTCATAGTATAAATAAAACAAGAAAGAGTGGCCTACTGGCCACACGTTATGTTCTTAAAAGTTGATACAGCACAACATCAACTCCTATGTGTCTGGCTGGATGATGAATCAATACTCTCTGCCTGGGACGTACCAGCTTCATGTTTAGTGACTTCACACTGCATGGCTTTAGCCACCTGCTTCAGGACTTCCCCAAGAGGAAATTCAGCAATGATTGTAACAGCTTATTTTGGAATTTCATTTGCCTCCTGTTTCTCTCCATCCACACTACGCTTCCTTAACTAGTATAAACCGAAATGAACACTGATAACTGGAATTGTGATAATAATAAAAGTATAGACGTTACCAGGCATTATTCAAAATCACATATATATATATATATATATATATATATTTACTGATACCATATCTTAAAAGTTTTATGGTAATATAATGTGTTTGTAGAAACCTGCATACAATTTGATGAGCATATTATGCTAAGTGAAACAAGCAGGTCACAGAAGGACATACCCCATCATCCCACTTACAGGAAGTAACTGACATTTTTAGCCTCCATTTCAGTCATTTCTTCCAAGATTTTCACTCTTTTTTTTTTCTTCTCTTAATTTTGAGTTTGGTTTCTCTTATTTTTCTAAGACACTTAATATATTGTTATGCTGTTTTTTGATATCTTTTTTTGAATGTTGGCACTCATCAGCTTTTTCATAGTACTGACTTTACTGTATAAGTGTTCTGATAATGTATGTGTTCATTTGATTCTAGGAAATTGAAAAACTTACTCTTTGATTTCCTCAATGAGCCACTGATCATTTAAAAGTATTTGTATATTTTTTAATATTTTCTTTTGTTAACTTTGTTCTGGTTTATCTGTTAGGACACAGGCAATTACTCCCCTCTTTGAAAAAAAGGTATTTGTTAGGACTTTATGGCCAAAAATCTATTTTGGAGAAGGTTTTGTCAGCTGCTGAGAAGAATGTGTATTCTGTGGCTGTATCTTCTATAGATGTCTGATCACATGATCACATGATGATAGAGCACATGATATAAGATACAGTTAACTATGGGTTTCTTCGTTGATATTTGTTTTTGTCTAGATCTATCTGTTGGTGAAGGTGTAGTTTCCAAGCCACCCATTATTACTGTATCTGATACTCCTTGTCCAGTAGTATTTGTTTAATGAAACTGATACACTGGTGTTCAGTGCACATTGTTTCCTTTAACAATACATAGCACTCCTTATGCACTGATTTTGGTTTGAAATCTACTTTGCCTGATAGGACTATAGCTACTTCTGCTTGAATTTGACTTCTGATAGTTTGGTATATTATTTCCCATCCTTTTACTTTCAATCCCTGTGTGCCATTGCCTGTGAGGTATGTTTTTTTGTAGATCAGAAAGAGTTGTTTTTTTTTTCCCCCTAAGGGAGAGTTTTAAATTCAGGGCCTCCTTCTTGCAAGGTTCACAGTCTACTGCTGAGCTATACCTGCAGCTCCTTTTTATTTTTGCACTGATTATTTTGAGATAGGGTTTTATTTCCTGCCATGTATCACCTGGACTGTGATCTACCGATTTTAGACACCCTGTTGTAGCCAGGATAACAATGAATGTTTTTGGTTGAGGCTGGCCTCAAATTGTAATTCTTCCTATCTTAATTCTCTGAAGTTGCTAGAATTACACATTTGAGCTACAATCACCTGGCTTGGAATGTGTGTGTGTGTGTGTGTGTGTGTGTGTGTGTGTGTGTGTGTGTGTGTGTGTGTGTTTTAAATCCAATCAGCTAGCCTTTTGATTGGAGAAATAAGACTCTTCACATTTAGAGTTATTATTAAGAGGTATTTCCTGATTCCTTTGTTACATAGCAAAAGGGACTTGGCAGAATAATTTGAGAAATGAAGCATTTTGGATGATCAGGGTGGCTCAGTCTAATTACAATGTCCTTGAAAACACAGAACCTTTCCCAGTTGTGGTGAGAGAAAGATCCTGACAATACAAGTGGGGTCAGAGGGATGCCCTGCTACTGGCTTTGAAACGAAGGGGGAAGGGCTCCAGCAGTGCTAGTGCTTCATAAACGCCACAAGACAGGAAATAGATTTTCCCCTAGAGCTTATGGAAGGGTCCAACCCTACCTACATCTCCATTTTAAAAGCTGGATTGGGAGCCATGGTAGAGAATGAGGAAAGGAGCAGTATCGATCAAGATGCATGTTGAACAGTAACCTCTTTGTACAGCTACTTGAAGATAATAATAAAAAAGAGAACACAGACAGATAAAAAAGGCTAACCAAGAAGGAGGGTACAGGGCAATGCAGCTGTTATCAATGCCTTCTTCCAGGTTTTCCTGAGTGTAGGCTGTGCAACGAAAAAGTTATGTGTGACACGCCCTCATTTAACTAATAGTTGGCTTCATGTTACTTTTGGGGTAGAGGTTTTCTACATGTCTTCCAGGTCCTATGTGGTCAGGTCTGCCCACCCTTCAAGCCTCATCTATTGCCATCATCTGTCAAGCTATCATCTATCTGTGCTTGATCACTATCCATGCACAGGGGCTGGAGATGCTTTCATCAATCTGGAATGATCTTACATCCTTTACCTGTATGATTATTATTTTTATTTATATAATTATTTGTACTTATGCTTAATTAAATAATAATTTATAGTATCTAAATGATTTACACGATTACATTGTATTATTTAAATAATTATTTATATTGGTTTTAATTTAGAATGATCAATTTATTTTTATTTATACTTATGTAGTTATTTATATAATTATCACCTTTAAATTTTTTTTTCTTATGTGGTGCTGAGGAATCGAACCCAGGGCCTTGAGCATGCAAGGCAAGTGCTCTACCACTGAGCCACCTTCCCAGCCCTCACCTTTAAATTTTTAAAATTTTATTGTAAAGAGGCTGTACAGAGGGGTTACAGTTATATGTATAATTATCACTTATGTTCTGTTATAGTCCTTTCTACAATTGCTGGCAAGTTCTACTGTGATTGCCCAGTTAATGTGAATATTTCCAACTGGGCCGTGTAATATCAGGACAATAATGCCGGAGCTTCTACTCCAACACTTTCAGTGTCCCTGGCATCTGGCATAGTTCTTAGGTATTACTTAATAAAAGAAACCTGTACATTGTTTCCTGATGCTACGTGAAATGTCTTACCTGGTATCAACAGCAGTCCCTTCCCGCCTTTCTCTTCATTTATTACATGAGACAGCTTTACCTTCTTGCTCTTTATATGAGTCAGATGCATCACTTTAAAGAGTCTACATGTCCTCTCTTCTATCCTAGGAAAGACATGTTTACTTCTTGAAAATGCTATGGAATTAAATCAGCTACTGCGTGTATTGCGTGCCTAGAATACTTGCTAGATTCTAACAAATATTTGATCACTTAGAATTAAATTTTGTGTTTGGAGAATCCTGCAGCTCTAGTATTTTTGTGTCCTGGAAAATAGTTAACCTTTGGATAGTCATGTTTTTTTTTTTTTTTTTTTGCCATTTAGATTTGTAAATGTGTATTTCCCAGCCTGTTCAGGTACCGGAGGGAAAGGGTTCTGCTAGACTTTAGGGATGATGCTACAGAACTGCTTGGCTTACTTGTACTTTGTTCCACCTTGACATTAATGTACATGTTCTGTATCTATTATTAAATCCTTAATCTCAAGGCCCTGCAAGGTCTTTGTGAAGGATTTTAGTCCTTTTCTCTTGTTCTTATCTCCAGGTTGTTCTTATGCTTGGCTGAATTTATTCTTCATGTGTACTTTTGTTAAAGAACCTACCATCAAAAAGAAGTAACCTTTTAACAGGGAAAATTGTTTCAGGAAAGTCTTCCTTAATGTATTCCTAAACATCATGATGGTGACTCAGAAGGAAGAAGTGAGTAATTCACTAGGTTCATTAGCATTCATGATAATTTCATCATTTAAAAACTTACTTTTTGATTATAAAACAAAGGCACGTTAACTGTAGAAAATTAGAAAAGAAATCTTGGGAGGGATAAAGAATCTGCAATCTTATCACTCAAAGAGATAACCATTATTAACATATTCTCAGTCTCCTTCCCTCTCTCATTCCTTCCCTCTCCCTCCTCCCCTGCACCGCCCCCAAAGCTATGTCACATAATCAAGAGGGAAAAAAATATTCATCCAGCCTTTAAAATATGCTATTCTCAACTATTCAAGATCACAATGCACTCTTTCCTCAGTTCCTACATTTTATCATTGATTTTTTTGCATTTGTCAAGTAGATGTATCACACAATATTTTTACTACATTTTTGCCAATATTTATACCACTTATTTCTCTTGCCTAATTGTACTGACTTTCCCAAACAGTGACAATGAATAGTGATATTACTAGCTTACTATGTTCCTGACTTTAATGGCAATATGTTTAACTGTGTGTATGTTATGAATTTGTGTGTGTGTGTGAGTGAGTGAGTGAGTGAGAGAGAGAGAGAAAGAGAGAGAGAGAGAGAGAGAGGTCCTAAGAGTCTAAGCTTGGTTGGTTGAATCAATTACAATCAGTAAAGAGAGGAAGGAACTAAGTAAAGTCAGAATAAAGAAATACTTGGTCAAAACTCAGTCCCATGCTACTTCTTTTTTTAAATTTATTTTATTTGTGAACATACTGTACAGAGGAGTTACAATTACATGGGCAGGATAATGCATACATTTCTTATCAAGCATTGCAGCCTCCTCCTTTGTTTACCCTTCACGTCCCTTCCCAGCCTCCCCCCTCCCCCCAATCCCAATCCTTCCCAGTCCCATGCTACTTTTTTTTGAAGGGTTTAATATGAGCAGAGACAAAACCAGGAACAAACCACCTAGCACTGCCTTTGCTGTCTTGGAACAAGAACATGTGAAAGCAGCTCCAGGAAGTTTGCTCTTACTGCACCAAGCGCAGGCCTGGGGCCAAGAAGGGATTTTGCTCTGGAAGGTCTAGGAGGGAGGCCTGGGAGGAGCAACCATGTCACTACTGTTTAGGCATAAAACTGTTTAGGCATAAAACTCTCAAGAGAAAGTTGGCCTCTGCATGACTATGTAACCAAATGGAAAAATGCATGAAGTTTTTTCCTTGCTTTAATTGCCTTTGGTTCACCCAACTGTTACGTAAAGATGCATAAGTTGGCAGAATTTGTGCTTAGAATGGAAGCAGTACCAACAACAGCCAGGTGGCCAGTGAGGGAACATTTAGAGCTTGGTAGACCTCTTCTAATTCTTCTGTGGGTAGGAAAACCAATATGGGGTTTTTCAAAACTAGGATGAAAAACAAAGGCATTAAAAATGGGCTAGGTGGCTCATACCTGTAATCCTAGCTATAAAAGGACATCACAGTCTGAGGACAACATACGCAAAAATGTAAGGTCCTATCTGAAAAGTAAGCCAGGCACCAGTAGCTCATGCTTATAATCCTAGTCAGTCAGGAGGATTACAGTTTTAAATCAGCTCAGGCAGAAAAGTCCCTCATCTCTAATTAATTAGCAAAAAGCAGGGATGGAGGAATGGTTCAAGGGGTAAATTGGCAGCTAAGCAAGCAAGCCAACAAGCAAGAGGCTCTGAATGCAAACTCCAGTACTACCAACAAAACAACAAAAAAACCATCAATAAAAACTAAAATGAAAAGCAACAAAAACTAAAACAAAAATGAGTTAGAGGCATGGCTCAAGTGGTAGAGTACGTGCCCAGGAAGCATGAGGTAGTGTCCAACTACTCTAAAACAGCAACAAGAGAAGCACAAAATTTTAAAATAGAGATTTGTTGTAAACTTTGTAAGGTATTGTGATAGCATCTGCTCATGGGATTAAAAAAATTTTCTTGGCATTTTCCCAGCTCCCCCACACGAAAGGTCAAAGACAATATTGAGATGAACAAAAGCACTTGTGAGGCGTGCAGAAGTAAAGACCCGAGATAGATGTTTAATTACATTCAAAGCACAATTTCACATTTATAAGCAGAATTAGAACATAAAGCAAAATATATTTTTGGGAAATTATGTAATATATGTAGAAGACAACTTTTTAGATACATTCTTGGTGGTGGATTAAAAGGGCATGGGATGTAAGGATGATAGGAAAATGAAAGAAACGGGAAGTAGACGATATTCAAAATATGAGTACATGTCCGATAATGGGGTCAGGACAGGACTGGAGCGGCAGCTCAGTGGTTGAGAACTTGCCTGGTACATTAAAGGGCCGAGGTTTAGGCGCTATAAAAAAATCCAAACCAAACAGAACTGAAATAAAAATAAGGAAAGAAAGCATGCCAATGAACATTTAGGCTGGGAATATAACTTGGTAGTAGAGCAGATGCCAATGTATACAATGCCTAGAGTCAATCTCTAACAACACACACACACACACACACACACACACACACACACACACACACACACACACTCACACATGGGCACAAATACCCTTAATCCTCAAACCCCCAAAGGAAAAAAAACTCCAAGAGACATCAGGGCAAACAGAAAAATAAATTGCATTGAACAATTTTTATTCAGTAGAAAACCAGCTGAGTCTGTAGGTGAAAAGGACTCACAGTGCCTAAAGTGGAAATCCTGGTAAGATGAGTAAATTCCATGAACAAAGGGGAGAGTCAGCAATGAGGAGCACACCACCAGAGCTGCTTTTCTTAGCAGATCAATAGCATTAGGATGTAGCCCTGATGGGGCTAAAGCACAGGCAGGACGTACCAAATAGGAGTCAGCAGGCACTGGGCTTTGCTTGGTGTGACTTCTTACTAATGAGATGGGGTCACTCCCCAAAATGATGGGCAGTGAGGGATGCCAGCAAGGAGGACTCCCCTCAGTCATACTGTGTGTAATGAAAGGGGAATCAAATATGCAAAGGGGCTGTGATTTCTCAACAAAGAAGTGCTTCTGAAAGACAGTTGCTATGATATCCCCAGTCCCAGGTCTGCTCCTCAGGCTGCAAGATTATGGAACTTGCCTTCCTTTAGAATTTAAGAGCATTCTATTAGTGGCTGGGGGAACAAAAAAAAAGGACTCAAGAAAGAAACTCACCCAGATCACTTTGGGTGTTAATAGCACTTCAGATAAAAGCTAGCCTTGCAGAAGGCTGAAAAATAAAGCAAAACAAAGCAGAATAGAATCTGACATAGAAATAACAAAGGGAATCTGAATGTTAAAATAAGAAAAATAACATAGAGGCAGAAGGAAAAGCATATTTTCTTTTGAGAATAATTTTCAGCAAGAGATAGAAAGGCACCTACACTGTACTGTCAGTGAAAGAGAACATGAGCTTTTAAAGCAGGAGCTGATTGATGACATGTTAGAACAAGGAACTGAATTAACAATGAAGTCACCCCCACCACACAAAGTAGAGAAAAATGCAGAATACATCTTAAAATGTTATTTTGGGAGTGGAAAAGAAAGTCATAGTGAGATACCATTATACACTCCATCATGATAAAGTCCAAAAGACAGACTGATATTACCAAGTACTGGCAAGGAACAGATTAGAACTTCATATATTACTGGGGAGGATAACAGGGAGGATAACATTCTAGGAAACAGGTTCACAATTTCATAAAAATGCAATGAACATTTTAAAAAATTCCATTGCTAGGTAGCTAGTCAAACAACGACATGGGCTGGGAAGGGGGCTCAGTGGTAGAGCGTTTGCTTTGTATGCATGAGGCCCTGGGTTTGACTCCTCAGCACCACATAAGCAGAAAAAGCTGGAAGTGGCGCTGTGGCTCAAGTGGTAGAGCACTAGCTTTGAGCTGAAGAGCTGAAGGACAGAGCCCAGGCCCAGAGTTCAGGCCCCACAACTGACCAAAAAAAAAAAAAAAAAGAAAAGAAAAGAAAAGAAAAGACATAGGAGAATGTTCATAGCATGTTATCCCTTTCCCCATCCAACTCTGTTGACCCCATGTAGGGGTAGACAAAATATAATATACATACCAAATGGAATACTCTTCAGCTGTTAAAGCTAAGTATATCATAAATAAGATACATACCACAGCCTGGACGAACCTCAAATATCTTTTAAAAATATTTTAAAGTATGTTTATTTTTATAATCTATTTTACATCAAGCACTTGAGTCAAAATTCAATCTCTGGATTTAATATAATTACAATTATAATTAATATAATTATAATTACATCTAATAATTATTTGAAAATACACACTGAACTAAGTTGGCTAGTGAATAAAATAACTGTAAAGTATAAACTTCAGGGACAGGGTCATGCATGATCAGTTAAGCCAGATTTCCACGGTGTTTTAGTCTCAGTTCACATTTGTTTCCATCACACAGACAATCATTTTGAGTTAGCTTAGACAGCAGAGCCTAACAATGTAAAGCTACGTTGTCTTAAAGGAAATTCAGTTTCATACAAAGAACTTCAAGAAGAAAAATCAGGACTCTTGATCAGAAGCCTTCTGCGCTTGTGTTACTTTGGTGCAGCAAAAGTCTGGAAGAAAAGAGGCAAGTGTTTCCTTTGCCCACTGAAGACATGATCAATAAGGACATTACCATTAAAGGACTTCTTATGTTAGCTACTATTGCCTGGACAAAGTTTTAGCCAGTGTTACAAAAACAAAACATTAAGAGTGATATCTCTACAGGAAATGGAAACAAGAGGGGTTTCTTTGTTTTATTTTTTTAAAAGTAAGATCTATAAATACAAGCATGATTGGGTTTTTCCTTCTATAACTAATCTTTGCAATGCTAAAAGGGCACCAGCTGAGGTTCTTTTCTGTAGTGAAGGTTCAGGTGCACACGCATCATTTACTGATGGACCTTCTTGAAGTATTCTTTGGAAGCTGTAGGGCTTGGCTTGATGGTAGGAGAATCAGGTGTCCAGTTTGCTGGGCAGACTTCTCCATGGGTTTCACAAACTGGAACGCCTTCACCAAGTGGAGCGGAGGGTCTCGTCCATGCTCCGGCCCACCGGCAGGTCATTGACACTCAGATGCTGGATGACTCCATTGGCGTCAATTATGAAGAGACCTCTGAGTGCAAGACCAGGACCTTCCAACAGCACACCATAATCCCGGGAAATTTGGTTAAATCCGACAAGAGTGTGATGTTCACGTGGCCCAAGCCTCCATTCTTCCTTGGTGTATTGACCCAGGCAAGGTGGCTAAAGTGGGAGTCCACCGAAACCACAATGACCTCACAGTTCACGTCATGAAACTCATTGGCTTTGTCACTAAAAGCAACAATGTCTGTAGGACACACAAAGATGAAATCCAAAGGGTAGAAGAAAAGCACCAAGCATTTCCCCTTAAAGTCATCAAGGCTAAGAGCTTTGAACTCTTCATTGACAACAGCTATGCCTTTAAAGTAAGGCGCATGCTGGGTGGCAGCAGGAGCCTAAGAGGAGGAACTAGGGCCAAAGGCGAATTTTGCTTGAGTGGAGCCAGACCACCTTCTTCAAGCACCTTCTTCAAGCAACATGACTCAGAGCTGCAGAGGTAGAAATACCCTGAGACATGGTGCTTGCATGTCGGGCAACCGAGGTCGGGAACAAACTCCCGGCAGCAGTGGGGAATGGTGGAGACTCCTCAAATATCTTACACTCTCCTGCTCCTTTGTCTTGAAATTGCTCACCATCTTGGTTTCCGTGGCAGCAGACTTTCATGAGCTTCTTTTCTCCTCTCTGTCCTTCCTTCTCAGTCTCTCATAGCTGCAGCTATTTTAATCAAACAAATATTTGGGAGTCTCATTTAAAATATGAATCCTAATGGTGTAGAAGTCTAAGCTTGTTTCTTTCTTTTCTGTACATACTCTTTCTGAATAACATGATCTATCTTCAGTGTTTCATTTACCAACTATGTTCAAAGGGTCCTTAAAAGTCTAGCCTAGACTTCCGCCAGATTCTTAGCCCGCCTATCTGTCTGTTGGATATCTGCACTCAACATATTTGTTCACCATATTTATACTATCATGGATCCAATCCCCTCTCCCAAATCTACCTCGAATTCTAGTTCTTTTGTTCAACCTCAGCATCTACTCTTTTCTCAGTAAATGTTATTGCCATGTGCTTACAGGCTCATGCCTGTAACTCTAGCTATTTAGGAGGCTGAGATCTAAGGACTGAGGCTCAAAGACAGCGCAGGCCAGAAAGTCCATGAGACTCTTATCTCTAATTAATCAGCAGAAAGCTGGAAGTGAAGGTGTGGCTCAAGTGTACAGCACCATTCTTGAGCAAAAGAGCTAAGGGACAACCCAGGCCCTGAGTACAAGCCCCCAGTATCAGCACAAACAAAACTTAGTGCTATTGCTTTTTTCTTTTATTATTACTTTTAAAGGATCAAGAACCCTAGTGTCTATGTCCCAATTTTGTCTCAGTCTATTACTTTTCTACTCTCATGTTCTAGGCCATATTTCTATCATCTTTCACATAGATCACTTAAATATCATCTGTTGTGCTTTAAAAAAAATATTATCAAGGTGATATACAGAGGACACTGTTGTTGCTTTTCATCCTACATTATTTAATATTATCATAATATTATTATCCTACATTTAGAAAAAGATCTAAAAATATAAATATAATTACATCTTTGCCTTTGATGGTTTCCTATTACTTTTATGCTCCAATTCTTTTTTTTTTTTTTTTTTTTTTTGCCAGTCCTGGGGCTTGAACTCAGGATCTGGGCACTGTCCCTCAGCCTCTTTTGTCCAAGGCTAGCACTCTACCACTTGAGCCACAGCACCACTTCTGGCTTTTTCTGTGTATGTAGTACTGAGGAATCGAACCCAGGGCCTCATGCATGCAAGGCAAGTACTCTACTGCTAAGCCACATTCTCAGCCCCTGTGCTCCAATTCTTAACTTAGTATTAATTATTTTATTTGGACCTTCCTTGCTTTCCTATATTTAGCTTTGGGTATTCAAAGAACACATAAATATTAAGTACCTACACATACTAAGTTCTAGGAGCTACAGTGACAGATTTCTGCCTATGTTTACATTAGTTCTGTGGGAAATTCCTCTGTAAACAAAAAATTATGTAAGCCTTGAACTCTTTCAAATTGTCAAGAACTGCCCATCAAATCTGAAATTACTTTTGTAGAGTCTACCACAAGGGCAAGGATGAGTTCTTGTTCACTAATGCATTTATGGCAATTAGCACAATATTCTGTGATGACAAAATCACAGTAAGTATTTATTCAATGACTATTCTGTGTAACCATGATTGTTTCTAAATGGCAGAAAAATAGTTGCTCATTTTAAAATAAATTTTTGTGCTCCAAATTCTATAACAAAACTAAGTTAATATCTTTTAGGAAACAAAATAAGTTAGGCTGGGCATTGGCGGCTCAAGCCTGTACTCAGGAGGCTAAGATCTAAGGATCCCCATTCAAAGTCAGCCTAGGCAGGAAGCTCTATAAGATTCTTATCTCCAATTACCAACAGAACAGTTGGAAATGGAGCTGTGGCTTAAGTGGTGGAGAACTAGCATCAGGTGAAAAAGCTTAAAGACAGTGCCTAGGCCATGAATTCAAGTCTAAGGACCAGCACACACACACAAATAACTTGATAAATTGATAACATATTAATCAAAATAGAATAAAATAGGGAGGGATCTGAATCAAAGTGAATTTTGCAATTTTGCAAATTTTACTAGTGGAGGGACTGAATTTTTTTTGTTGCTGTTGTTTAAACTAGAGACAGTATGAGGCTTGATAGAAAATGTGCTCATTACCCTACTCATGTAACTGTAACCCCTCTCTACAGTATTTTTACAATAAAAAATATATATGGAAAGAAAAAAAAGACAGTATGAGGTAAATAATCCTCTAGAATTGAGAAGTAAAGTTTTCACTAGTTGGGTGAATGTATTTGATACAAAAACTCAATGATCTATCTATTTAAGAAGAAAAAAAGTCATATGCATTTCTGAAGAGCCTGTGAGGTTATATAAATTGGCAACCCCTCCCCCCAATTTGTTGCTTATTAAATATTTAATCAGACTCTGGTGAGCAGAGGAATGGTATCTTATAAAATGTACCCAGACTTTTCTGCACAAAGATGAAGAGTTCAAGGTGATCTGCTCTTATAATTATCCCCAGAGTGAAGACTATAAATATGCACAACATGAAGAGCTTACTCATCACTTTGGATCAAAGAAGGCATATATGAAATGCACTACAGTAAAATAGTTTTTATGTGTTAATGTCATTATTTAAAGGTGAATTCATTTCTAATTTAAGTGTAAAATTCTACTACAGAGTCTCTGCATGTTATAAAATTTGTCTACTGTTTTTATGTGGTATTTAATTATTGACTTTTCTTAATGATTGTTGACATTGCTGAAAACTGGATCACTTAATTAGGGGATGACAGAAAATGAAAAAAATAGCTTTTTGTGCTGCATTTCATCTTGTAACTACATAATTCTACAGGTTCTATTAGAGAGAAATAAAAGAAAATAAATTAGGCATGAGCCACCAAGTGGGACATTGGTGGCTCATGACTAATAATTCTAGATTTTCAGTAGGCTAAGATTTGAGAATCATGGTTTGAAGCTAGACTTGGCAGAGAAGTGTAACATTCTTACCTCCAATTTACAAGCCAAAGGCTGGAAGCAGAAGAGGCATAGCTCAAGTGGTGGAACACTAGCTGAATGAGAATGAGTGATCCTGAATTCAAGCCCCAATATATGTACAGAAAGAACGAAAGAGAAAGGACGGAAGGAAGGAAGGAAGGAAGAAAGAAAGAAAGGAGGAAGGGGAGGAAGGAAGAAAGAAAGAAAGAAGAAAAGAAGAAAGAAAGAAAGGAAGAACGAAAGAAAGAAAGGCAGAAAGGCAAAGGCAGGAGGCTTATCATACATATTGCAAATATGAGAGCAGTTTACTTAAGAGCAGAAATTCTCCTTGGATTATTCTTTATAAGATGTACTATTTCCTCTGCTATAACATGCTAGAATTTTATGGTCTTACTTTCTGCTTTTAGTTTTATTTTGCATTCTATTCATTTAAAGAATAGAATTTACAGAAAAGAGCTATTATGAATTTTCTGTATACCAACATATATACTCATATATACATGAGTATTTATAAAAACTAATCCAATTGCTTCATCACAATATCATGTCTGGGTATGTTTGGTTGTTTTTTTAGTGTATCAAAAATGTATAGACTAAAAAGCTGTTTTCTTATTCCCAATCTGGCAGAGTAGCTTGCCCTTCATTTTTAAATCATATTTATGATAGTATTGTAATGAACAACAGAAAGTACCCCCCCAGGAAAAAACTCTGTAACTTGACAAGTACAATATCTGGAACAACTGCTTTACATTTAATGATGAAAGCAACTACCACCACCACCACTACCACAATAACCCCAGCAACATCCAACATCTACCACAACAACGTGGGACCAGTGAAAGAATTACACACACACACACACACACACACACACACACACACACACACACACACACACACACACACACACACACACACACACACACACAAAGGTAATAAGGTTTTTGGAAAGGAGTCTGTGAAAGTGAATCCTAAAATTAAAAATTAAAAAGAGATGAACACTTAAATAATTCCTGGCAGTATTTACTGAGAAGAAAAGAAAAAATTTCAATATATTTACTTTTTAACTGTAAATGAATTAAAAAATTCTGGCTGGCTCAGCATTCTTAGAAAGAATAACTATTATGGAAAAATGAGGCTCTGATTTCAAATTTTGATAAAGAAACTTCTAATATTTAATTCTAATAATCTAATATTTATTTGTATTTGATTTCACATGGATAAGCAAAGGAAACATACCTTGTGTATAGATGGTCCGGAGAGACAATATTGAATGTCATATCCCAGTGTGTCAAGAGTAAGGAAAACATGATATAAAAGAATGAGTGGTTTTTGAAGAAGCCAATTATACATACAATTAGTCTAAACATTTATAGTATGATGAGTTTTAAATTACATGCAAATTTAATTTTTTTTCCCTTGAAAGAGAAATCTGCAATCTTACTTTATTGGCAGTAATTTGGACTTAAGATGTCATGGAGGGTGGGATATATTTGTTGAAGGAAATTCCATGTGTACACACACACACACACACACACACACACACACACACACACACACACACACACACACACACCTCCCTCTTCAGTACTCCATTGCTGAGCACAGGGATGATAGGCAGTCAGCTTATGGACTGCAAATATATAAACAGCTGAAATATGATACCAGCTGTTAAGCTTTCTTCTGATAGGTTGAAGTATGCATTCTGATTGGTTACAGCATATCAAAGGTAAATGTTTTAAATATTATCAATGAATGATGGCTAGATAAACTATCAGAGTTGATTTCTTTTTTATTTTCATCCTTATATCTTTATCTTTGTTTGTTTGGTCTGCTCCTGGGGATTAAACTCAGAGTCTAGGCAGGGTCTCTTAGCTTTTTCACACAAGGATGGTGCTCTACCATTTGCGACACTGCCCCACTTCCAGCTTTTTGGTGGCTAATTTGAGAGGAAGCATCTCACGACTTTCCTGCTGAGGCTGGATTCAAACCACAATCCCCAGATCTCAGCCACCTAAATAGTTAGGATTATAAGCGTAGGCTATTGGAGCCTAACTTTCATCTCTCTATTTTTATGGTGTCTTCCCCTAACATTTCAGAATTTAAGAGTAGTGAATGTCTTATTCACCTCCAATATAATTCTGCTCCTCCTTTCTTCACGTAAGTGAAAATACTTCATTTCTGTATTGCTACCTATCAAATTTGAATACTACAATAATTTATTTAACTTAGGAAAAAACCAAAACAGTATCAGGGATTTATTTGATCTCTCCCCCAATCCTGCATACAGTGTGATTTTAGATGTCTAGCTGAGACTATAACTATTACTTGTGGGTCTGTTCTTTATTATTATCTTGTGCCCAGTAGTGGATACCTTGGAGTTGTCATTGCTTTTATGTCATGCATGCCAGGTATCCACTGAAGATGGAGAAGCACCTCAGTTTTTTTTAAATTTAATTTTTGTAAAGATGCTGTACAGAGGGGTTACAGTTACATGAGTAAGGCAATGAGTACATTTCTTGTCGAGCATTGTTACCCCCTCCTTTGTTTTCTTCCCACTATCCCTTCTCTCCCCTGCCTCAGTCCTCCCCAACCCCCGCATCCCCAAAGCTGTAATGTTCATTTCCAACATAGTGTCTTGTGAGTCTCATTGTTGCCATGGGTCACCTTGTGTTCTTGTTTCGGCATTTCGTTAATCCCCTTCCCCTCCCCAAATTAGAAAAATATGTATACAAGACGCAGGCTACCAAAATCAAACATGGTGACAAATACAGTGGATAAACCATAGGGGAAGAACATACAAAAGAAACAAAAAAAATCACATAGTACATTAAAAACAACAATAACAAAGAAAGACCTCTTGTGTCCACATCTTGGGGTTCATGTCATTTAGAATTATGTTATGCGGTTATATGTACATAGCTTTTGAGCTTATTGGCTCATTGGATAAGATTATTCTAGACGTATACTAATTATTGCAAATAAAGTACCTCAGTTTTTGTTTATCCTCCCTTCTTGAGAAACAACATTGACCATTAAGATTGAAAGGGTTCTTAGACATTGCTTTGTTATTTTAAAAGTGATAGGATCAAAGCAGGTCAATAACGGTGGCTTAATTAAATTCAATTGAGGCAAAACTTCAACCAAAAGACCAGATCACTGACTCTATTTTCAGGAACTTTTAACCTGGTTAGCTCATTTTTGGATAAACATATGCTTCCCTGCACTGCTGAAATGGGTTGCATTTGTAGCCCAAAGCTTATCGTTTGGTGTTATTTAGACTGTGATCCAGAAATCAAGACTTCATTCTTTGGGTCCATCTGGATAGGCAGCCTTTCACCTCCCCTCACCCCCTGCCTCTTTGGAAGTCCCAACTGTTAGCTGGAAGAAGAGCTGACAATACCACCTGTGCCCCTCAGATTCCTAATCAAGACTCTTCCGTCCTCAAACATGTTACTTGGAGACTACTTTAGCACCTAATTAATTAATTAATTAATGTTTATTGAGCAGTTATTGTGTGCCAAGAACTAAACTAGTTGGTTCTTTTCCAATTGAATTGCAGCTTAACTGGGAAGGAATCTACTAAGGATTTCTATTATAAAACGCAAATAAATTTCCTTTCTTTTCACAAAGGGAAGATCTGTCTTGCTTTGTCATTAACATTCTAGAGATTTACCTAAGATATTTCTGAGTTAAATTTCCATTAAATTCTTTAAATCGTCTTCTGATTTCTTTCTCAGATAAACACATGTATTCATTCAAACACATTGTATATTTTAGATAAGCAAAAAGAAGAAAAGTATCTTCTAGGTATATGAATTAAAGAAGATCTGTAAAGATGTATTCTGAGCCAAACTTTCCTACGACATGGGAGATGAAGTAGGCAGTGGAGAAGTTTGGACAGGCGTTTCTTTGTTCACTTCTATATTGTTGAAGTCTCAGGATCATATACTGCTTCTATTATAAAAACCTGGATGAGGATCATACAAAGAAACAAAAAAAATCACAGGGTACATTATAAACACATTAGAAAAAAATAGCAAGAAAGAAAAAAGATTGTGTCCCTATCTTGGGGTTCACTGTGCTTAACATCATCCCCTGATTTCACTGTATTTGTATATATACTTCTATACGTGGGGGAGGGGAAGGGAGAAAACAAAATGCTTAAATAAGGATACAGGTTGACGCATTGTAACAATGAGATGTACAAAACACTGTGTTGAAAATGAACTTTACAACTTGGGGCGAGGGTAGCGGGGGGGAGGGAGAGGAGGAGGTGTAGTTGTGGAGGTGGGAGGGAAGGGACGGTAGGGGGAAAACAAAGGAGGAGGCAACAATGCTCAATAGGAAATGTACTCATTACCTTGCTCATGTAACTGTAACCCCTCTGTACAGCATTTTTATAATAAAAATGTACAAAAAGAAAAAAAAACCTGGATGAAAAACATGAAACAAACTATCAATAATGTATTTTGGATGCTTTCCTGACCTTAAGATGGTCAAAAGTATAAGAAGCAAGGTTTGGTGGTTCATGCCTGAAAATCCCAGCTACTTAAGATTACAGAGATAGGAGGATCATAGTTTGAGGCCAGTCTTGGCAAAAGTATGAGAACTTTTCTGGAAAACAAAAAACCCCAAAAGGCTAAGAACCTGGCCCAAATGGCAGAGTACTTACTTAGTAAGCACAGGGGTCTGACATTAATTCTAGTACCACTCAAAATGCCATAATATGTATGAAAGAGAATGGTCTTTGTAAATTAGAAACCTATGTGGAAGGTAGCAACCAATAAAAGTTACTCAAAGTAAAGTGAGCAAGAGAAAATGATAACTTTTTATTCATGTCTGAGCAGAAATTTTTCATAAAGAATCAAGTATTTTCATACCTGTTGGCATAAAAGTGTAAGGTTTCTAGATATGATAAAAATGAGCACAACTATAAAGTCGATATAAATAATTTATGGTATCTGTAACATATCTATCTGATATATAATATGTTAACTTATTTAATTCCTACACAGTTGCAATATGACAAAGACAACATTCCTACCATAACAAAATGTAAGACAGTTCACACAGAAGCAAAAACTGAGAATGGAGGGGAATATTTATTAAAATGTGTTCAATTTAACTTGTAACCAAAGAGCTGAATTTTGAAGCAACTATTGCTTACCATATTTTTTTTATCTAGCAAAGCTACATGGATGAAAGAGAAAAATAACCATTTTGACAAGCATGAGAAGAAATGAAGGATAATTTTGTAATAGGCATCCAAAATTTCTCATATGAGAAATGTTCTGTATTTTGAAAAATGCTCTGCAATTTTATTTGGGGGATTTTTAAAAAAGAGGTTATCATGGATATGTCAAAATTTACCTTCCAAGAGGTATACTATATTGTATTGTGCTATGACAAAAATGAAAATAACCTTATAATCCTAATATGTTATATCCATATGATAGAATCTGAACTAATAAAGATTATATTAGAGAAGAATATTTGATAGGGAAGAGTGGTCCCTAATATATTGTTCGTTGAAAAAAAGTTATAAAACACAGCATAAAGTTTATTCCCAATGTATAATCCTTACCTACCCTTGTGTTTATAAAGGTATCCATAGAAAAATTTTGACAAAGTACAACAGAAAAAAGGCAGTAAAATTATCATTTTTGTGCTTGGGAGCTACAGTTGATTTTAAATTACTTGATTTTTTTTCAGTCTTCTGTAATGTAAATGTTATTCTAAAGTAAGAATTAAGCAAATGGTTTAAAAATGATAGGTAAATAGGAGTAGTTACACTAATAACAATAAGTATCACAGGATAACTTATGAACTCTCTTATGATGATTTGATGTAGTTTCGTATCATTTTAAACTGAATTCCCGCCCTCCCCCCGCCCTCTGCAAAGCAGGATATTTCACATTAGCTCCTCTTACTGTTTGAAATTGAACACTGGTTATTTCCCATTGGTAAAACACTATGCAAACATTACTTCAAACTCCTGTTTCAACCTGATTGCTTCCCTTGTACAGAAATCTGGAGCCACTACTTGTAGGAAAGTTATTATTTCCTTTGCTTTACTGGGAGGAAAAATGAGGTCTGAGGACCAAGTTTCATATTACAGGTTATAAGCGTTGTATATGATCTGCCATAGGTCCTAGTGCAGAGGTTAATTCCAGTCCCCTGGGGATCCCACAGTTCTCTATGAGTCCTAAATTGCCAGTATGCTGATAATCTAGATTTGCCAATTCTTTCAGCTTAGTGACATGTGGGAAGAAAACTCAGAATTTTATTGAATGGAAATATTGCCTAGAGCCTCTTGTTGTGGTCTACTCAACTTGAAGCTACTGAAAGACACTTTTTAAAGGATACCACTAAGGATAGAGTTGCTTCCTTTTAATAAGATAGGCTGGAGTCCTTACCTACAACTTCAGAATATGATTTAGTTGGAGAGTCATTGCAAATGTAATTATTTAACTTGAGATGATGTCCTTAGGGTGGGCACTGATTCATTCTAACTGGTGGCTACATAAAGGAGAAATCTGGGCATACACATAGACAGGAAGAATATATCATGAATAGGAAGGGAGGGGTCTGGTCAATGCATCTATGAGCCAAGAAACAGGAAAGACTTCCCAGGAGAGAGGCTCCTGGGTCAGACCTTGAGTGGGGGGAGGGCCCTTGCCATCTTGGTCTTGGACTTGGGGCCTCCAGAACTGAGACAATGAATTTTTGGTGGTTAAGCTGCTGGCTCTTTGTGATGATAGCCAGAGGAAACTAATGTGAATGCTAAGTTGGAGAAAACACATTTGAAATTCAGGATGTTAGCTTTTCACTGAAATCTGACCTTTGAAGTTTAGCGAATTATTGACTTGAATCAGATGTTAGAAATTCTAAATTCTTTTAAAGACAATCCCATTTAGTATATGTACATACATATTTATGAATTAAATTTCTTATGTATTGTAAAAATTTCATGGATATCATAATGAAGCCAAATATATAGATATGCATATATACTGTTTGTTTTTCTGTAGTTCAAAGGGACTATTGGGCTCCAAATAGTTTCTCTTCGAAGTTAGATTTCGCTCCAGTTTGGGAACAGGAAAAATGAATCTTCTTTAACATGTTTGACACTTACCAATCTAATTAATTCTGACTTGTAGATCAAGAAAGAAATGAAGAGGAATGGTATGGTGTACCATTCAGGGGTTAGTCTAGAAAGTAAAAACCACTCTGGAAGGAAGAAGCAATACAGTACAGGTCCTTAATTCAATGCAGGTAATTGGAAAGTCACTCAAAGAGCTATGGGGGAGTAAGGGAGGTGGGGAAGGGAAGGGATGGTAGGAGAAAAACAAAGGAGTGGGTAACAATGCTCAACAAGAAATGTACTCATTACTCATGTATCTGTAACCCCTCTGTACAGCATCTTTACCATAAAACAAAAAATTTTAAAAAAGCTACGGGGGACGTGGAAACTCTGAAATGGACATTGCTAGATCTCAAGTGACTCACCATCTTTCAGGGCGTAGGAGAGGTGCAGAAACCCCTCAGCCTCCTGCAGCGCCAAGTTAAGAGATGTCTGGGGAATCATCCTATGAGGGAGCTCAGGTCCCCTGCAGCTGGGGAACAGTGCTAGGGTTGTTTTCTTCTTTTCCTATCTTCTAATCATGCATAAAAGCCTCTCTACCATTGGGGATTTTGGGAAATAGAGTTCTTAGACTCTGATTCCGTGAGGTATAGATGAAAGCATAAAAGAATAATATTGGAGCTAAGTTGCCGATCGTGGAGCCTGAACTCTGGGCCTGGGTTCTGTCCCTCAGCTCTTCAGCTCAAGGCTAGTGCTCTACCACTTGAGTCACAGCGCCACTTCTGGCTTTTTCTGCTTATGTGGTGCTGAAGAATTGAACCCAGGGTCTCAGGCAGGCAAGGTAAGCACTCTACCACTGAGCCACCTTCCCAGCCCCAGAGAATCCATTTTTAAAAATTTTATTTGTATAACCACGACTAGGGTTAGAATTCCGGGCCTCATTCTTACACAGCTGGTGCTCCACCACTTGAGCCACACCGCTAGCCCCATATAGACTCTTTAAGCAATGTTAGATAATCTTTTTTTTTTCTTTTATTTTGGGGGGGGTTCCGGTCATGGGGCCTGAACTCTGGGCCTGGGCGCTGTCTCTCAGCTCTTCAGCTCAAGGCTAGCACTCTGCCACTTGAGCCACAGCACCACTTCCGGCTTTTTTTCCCTGCTTATGTGGTGCTGAGGAATCCAATCCAGGGTCTCATGCATGCAAGGCAAGTGCTCTACCACTGAGCCACCTTCCCAGCCCCGAGAATCTCTTTTCTATCTCAATTCAAACTTGAATTCTCCTAAAATGCAATCTTATAAACATGTAAAGAGATTGTGATTCCCTATCTCTATCTTAAGTTAAAAGGGTAAGGCTTAAATTTTCCATTAAAGCAACAATGAGCTTTCAAATGATTTTCTTTTCTTGAGAAAAGCAAGAGCTTTAGAATTTGAAGTAGTTGCACATAGATTTAGTTCATCTAAAATATTAATATATTCAAGCTTTCTAAAAACAAGATGGTAGGCTTCTTCTAAGTTTAGAGATATGTTTATTGTACATGTTAAAAGTTGTGAGAGTTGACAACTTACAAACACTCGAGGCTGCTAGCTAGGGCATTTTCTGATTATATCTTCAAAGTTGTCTGTGCTATAGCATAGGAGTAAAAGCTGAGTCAGAAAGCTAGGAGTTCTGGAGACAGAAAAAAGGGAGGAAGACAATAGGTATACTGAATTTTATCTATTTATTGTTTCCTTTCTCTTCCATGCATTGTAAATCATATGATGCAAGGTGTTTTGTTTTTTTATTTACTTGATAAATATTTGTTAAAAATGATGACTGAAAATGAGCATTTTCAAAACAGTTAAGTGATTCAGAATCAGGTGGTGCCAAGAAACAAGAATAACAGGGCTCTGTAATTTTGAAGAGTATTTTAGAAATAATATCACTATAGCTATGTAGTATAGTTTTTAGTTAGGTATTGTCAATCTTCCAGCATTGCTGTCTTTTCTTAGGATTGCTTTGCTATTTAGGGTCTTATGTATTTCTCTGTGTATTTTAGGACTTTTTCTTTTCTATTTCCGTGAAGAATGCCATTGAAATCTTTATGGGGAAGGTGTGGAATTTATGTATCAATTTTCATAGTATGGCCATTTTCATAATATTTATTCAACCAATCCATGAAAATGAGAATTCTTACCATCTTCTCATACTTTCTGTGATTTCTTTCTGCAGTGATTTTTAGTTTGCATTGTAAACACCTCTGATGTCTTGGGTTTAGTTAATTTATGACTACATGTTTTATTTTTTGAAGTTATTTTGGATGAGATTTCTTTCCTGACTTGTTTTTTCACTTCTTAACTGAAGGTGGTTTACTGAAAAGCTATTCTTGTCTGTTGATTTGTATCTTGCTACTTTTCTGGAAGTATCAGCTCTCAGAGTCTTCTAGTAGATTCTCTAGAGTGTTTTAACCATAGATAATATCATCTGCAAATGGGGATAGTGTGGTGTTTTTTTCTTTTCTATTTGAATCTCTTTTATTTATTTCTCATGCTCAACTGCCTAGGCTAAAAATACAAGCACTGTGTTGAGGGTAGTAATGGATACCTTTGTCTCATTTCAAATTTTAGAGGACATACTCTCAGGTTTTTTTCCTCCTTCAGTATAGTATTGTCCATTGGTCACACCAGAAGACACTCAAACTCATACAAAGGAAGCCTCCTGGTCAGGAGTGATTATGGTATTTAGAAAACAGACTCTATGACTCTGTGCTTGAAGGATTGATGTTGAGACTTGAAATCTTTACCTTAGATGAGCGCTTGAAGTTAGTAACCCAATGAACAGCCAGCCTTAGTTGAAGAAGTGTCATCAACATTGGATGCACTACCAACTCCATCTGTTCCCAGGGTGGGCATTTTGGGATTTAGAGTGGCATAAGATGTGGGCACAGTTACAGATGACACTATTGCTTTTATTGATTACTATCTTACAATTCAGAGGCCCTGAGCTTTGAGATCCTGATTGTTTTAGGTATATCTGTCAGTTGGCTCATGTAGGTTAATTTGAAAGGTTTGGTAGAAATTCTACTACCTACTCCTTCTCAGTAACTGAGTAATTGACTGTCAGAGCGGATTGACTGTCAGACATTAGACAGAAATGGTCCAAAGTCTCAGAGATAGTCAGCAGGTCCCCAAATTAGTTTAGGAACAGGAAGCAAAGATAAAGGAAAACAGCCAGACGTATAAGAAAACATAAAGCCTTTGTTGTAATCATTAAATCTTTCTTTAAACAGAAAAGTAGTGATTGAAGAGCGATTCCATATGTGTTAGAAGCTTTTATCTTGAATCCAAGATTTAAAATTATGATGATGTAAATTATTATGTGAGGAGATTTCAGTGTTCCAGTCCTGGGGAAAAGAATTGTCTTCTCCTGGGGTTAATCTTCTCCACTTGAAGACTGCAATCTTGTGCACAGTTCCTTGTCCTTAGAACACAATGACGGTTTTATAATCTCATCCCGCTTGGTCACAGTGCCTGGGCAGTGGAACTGACGATGTACTGAATAGACTTAAATAAAGTTCTGCTGACTGCACAGTAGCGAAATGATTAATAGCAAAACAGTGAAATCTGCCCAATGTGATTGCACCATCGCTCATCTCAGTTTCTCCCTTTTTTTTTTTTTTTTTTTATTACAACGGTAGATTGATTTTTCTGCTTTCACAGCTTCTTCAGTGTAAGGTGATACATTTCTTGCCTGGCATCAGCAGCAGTTTAACGATGAGTTCTTGTTAGTCTGTGTGTGCATGTATTTATGTTTGCATATGTGTTTTGTGTGTGTGTGTGTGTGTGTGTGTGTGTGTGTGTGTGTTTGTTTGTTTGTTTATGAGCAAGTATGTGTGTTCCTGAATGTGTGATAGCACAGAAGTTCTGGGCTAGGTGCTAGGATATCCAGTTTTTTTTTTTTTTTCTTATCGAGAGCTCCTCACCTTTTTGAACTTCCACATTTTGTGACCACATTCCCTGAGAGTGCTTGGTCAGGGCTACTGTGTGACCCAGTAGGTGGCAGTAAGGACTAGTAGTGCCAAACTCAAGACCAGCCTGTTTTAAATCTTGGTCTTGCCACATCTTTCCTATGTGATTGCTGAGAAATGACTTTGCTGCTTATGTCCAGTTTCTTCATTTGCTTAAATATGTATAGCTATTGTGAATTTCATGTGAAGACGTATCTATTTTCCAGAAAACCCAACATTTTCCAGCAAGGTGACAATGTGTCTTCTCATAATTATAAATCCTGATGCCCTTTCAATATGAGATGAGACTCCATAACCTGATAACATGCCTGACTTCAATAATTAATTGCTTCCAGTCTGGTTCAAGAAAGAATTTAGAAGAGGTATGTTAAACATCTTACAGGGAAGGTTAGGATTAGATAGGTGGTTCTGGCCTTTTTTATACCCTTTCCCTTTAAACAATTTTTGGGATCGACAGTAGCCCTTGTGATTGACACCAGGGGCTTTCATATTTGACTATCTATATGGCATCAAATGCAGTCAGTGGATTCCAGATATTCTGTTGCTGGAATTTTTAAAAAATTAAAAAGAAATTTATATTGGATTGGGAAATTCTGGCCCTAGGTTATGTTGACACAAATAACAGTTCTTAAAGTCCACAAAATAGGCTTTATTGATAAACCACATTATGTTTCAGACATTTTACCTCTTGGTACCTTGTGTTATGGATTAATATTATGCTAAATCTGAAGGCCAAGATTCTTGAGGAGAATTATACTTTCAGGAAGGGAAGCCTAAGTTTTTCTATCTTGTGGAGTCTCTGATTATATAGTCTCACAGAGAAAAGAGATACGTGGGTTTTTGGAAGGAAGAGAATTCTAATTTTAAATTATAATGAAGGGGCTGGGAATGTAGCTTAGTGGTACAGTGCTTGCCTAGCATGCATGAAGCCCTGGGTTCAATTCCTCAGTACCACATAAACAAAAAAAGCAGGAAGTGGTGCTATGGCTCAAGTGGTAGAATGCTAGCTTTGAGCAAAAAAAAAGAAAAAGAAAAAAAAAGAAGCTCAGAGACAGTGCACAGGCCTTGAGTTCAGCCCCAAGACTGGCATAATAATAATAGTAATAATATTAATAAATTATAGTGAAAATTATAAATGACTATATAGATTTAGCCATGACTGTTCTATTCCTCTATAAAACCATTGTCCAAGGAACTCTCTCTAAATAAGCTCATACAAAGTTTACTATGCTTTTACATCTGTTTTCTTTTTTCTAATTTTAAATTTTATGGTAAAGGTAATATACAGAGGGGTTACAGTTACATAAGTAAGGCAGTGAATACATTTCCTTTTGAACAATATTACATCGCCCTCATTTTCCCCTCTGCTCCCTCTCCTCTTCCCCTCTGTTTTCTTTCTGCTTTTTAAAATTATTACTATAAAGGTGATGTACAGAAGGGCTACAGTTACATAACCAGGTAAAGAGTATATTTCTTTTTAGACAATGTCACCCCTTCTCTCCTCTGTTCCTATTTCCCCCTCTTGTCCCTATCTGTAAGTTGTATAGTTAATTTTCAACATCCATCTTAGTTTTATCTCTGTACAGGTGCTTGGACTTTTCCATCTATAGCTGGTTTCTTCTATCATCCAGTGTATAGTACCAGCTACTCAAGCCAGAAATGTCAGCAGACCCTTGCCTTAATTTCCTTCTTCTTGTTTCTTCAATAACTTATTTCTCTCTTTTCGCTGTTATTTAATTTAGGACCAGGGTCTCCTGAGTGAGGCCTGTCCATTCAGGATTGTCTAGATGGTCTGATGAGATGCAAGAAGGAAATGCTAGAGCTTCTGTTTGTGTTAATTTTTATCTTATTTTATTTCTTTATTAGAATAATGCACATTTATAATTTATACATATGTAAACGAAAGAAGACAAGGATGCCTTGCTCCAGGTTGTTTTGCAGATATGAGCATCTGATCAGAACATCGAAGCAAGGGCATTCCCATAGTTTCTTACTTAGTCTGTAACAATATCCCACTGTCCATCAACCCTGGTATGTTTGGCTTTCTTCCAGCTGAATCCAAAATACTTATGTTAAGTGTTTAAATGTTTCTAAAATGTAAATCTAACCATATCCTTCTTTTGTTTTAAAACTGGTTCTCAGTTTTTTTCAGGAGAGTCTTGTTATTAATGACCTCCACTCCCCAAATCCCTCAAATGCCTCTTATTTTCCCCTCTGGGCTTCCCCTGTAGACATTAGACATTGTGCCTTCTAATCTCCAGCCAGAAGAAATCATTCATTCTCCAAATGTGCCATCCCCTGCTCTCCTCTGCTCTGCAGTTTGAGATGTGCTCATCGCTTGTCTGCAAAGTTCTCTTTGTCTCTACTTCAGTCCCAGCTCTCTTAGGACTAACGTCCTGTATGTGCTTCAGAGTTCAATGGAGATGCCGTTTTTCTCTAGAAACTTCTCCAACCACCTAGACTGGGCTCACTAGAAATAGGTAATTTTGGTTATTGTCTTTTTATCTTTCCCTTTGACCAAATAGTAGGCATCTTTCCCCACTGCTATATGTCTGGGTCACAGTACAGCGCTCACCACAGATAGTCCAAAAGAAATATTTAAGTGGATAGATTTATTTGTATTGCCATCATATCAGTCAGTGGTATAGTTTTCATCACTCATCTATTCTCCAAGACATTCTAAATGTCTATTCAATATTTTGTTTGAATAAAACACTGAAGCTTTTATATAAACATGTTTCCTGCATTTATTTATTTTGCCAGTCCTGGGACTTGAACTCTGGGTCTGAGTTCTGCCCCTGAGCTCTTTTTGCTCAAAGCTAGCACTCTACCACTTGAGCCACAGTGCTTCTTCTGGCTTTTTTTTCTTTGATTAATAGGAGATAAGAGTCTCACAAACTCTCTGGCCTGGGCTGGCTTTGAACTGTGATCCTTAGATCTCAGCCTCCTGAGTAGCTAGGATTACATGTGTGAGCCACCGGCGCCTGGCTTTGTTCTGTCATTTTTAACTAGCTTCATTTTTTTGTTTATGAAGAATTCTCCTGTCTGCTGAAAAAAAGCTTGTACTGTTGCATTAAAAAATTATTTATGTTTTCCCAGAATATCTATTAAATCTGTATGTGTCTGCATCATACTTGTCTATTACTTCTTTGTCTAAGATATATCCACCTTTTTCTCTTTGGACAACAGATCTTGCTAAGCTCCTGTTTACCCTGTAATCATGGAAGGCAGTAACAGCCTGACAGAAAGTCCATGTGATTTATTTTCTCAGCTGTGGTTGTTTCTCAGAATTAATGATATTTCATCATTTTTACAGCATTTGTAATATGGAACTTAATAGTTGGAGCTCTCTTAACAAAGGAAAATACCAAGTATAAATAAAGCCAAGAATATGCTTACTATGAGGAAGTTAATTATCTAATAAAAATGTGTGTTAAATAGGATATGATTTCTTGGCGGTCACAATGCAAGGATTATTTTGAAATTTGCACCAGGAAGAGACCATATTTGGAGACTAGAATCAGTAAATATGATATCTGGTTATACTTTGATATTTAAATGATTCATAATCTGCCACATTCTTAAAATGATTTAAAGTATCTTATGAAGATCCATATAAAGTATTGAGATAAAATGAATTGAAAATAGGAATAAAGAATGAGGCCAAGGAAAAAATAAAAATAGGAAAATATAAAGGAGTCTGGAATCACCTTAGTACAAAACAACAGGCATGAAATGCTAAGCACTTTACTAGGCAGGAGCACTAGGGTTGATCCTTCCTTGAAGCCAGCATTAGAAGGAAACATGATCCCCTATATGATTCACATGCGTAATGACATAGTGAGCTATGTACAAATCACATGAAGTGCAATAACATTTCCATAGACACTTACAAGCAAGATCATTTTGGGGTCGAATTAACAACGTCTTCAGCACCATTCTTTTTTCAAGATGATATGACGATACCTACAGAGTAAAATTTATCATTTGAACCATTGTTAAATATACAATGAAGGCATTCAGATTCATGCACATTATTGTGCAATCATCACAACTAATTACTTTCAGAACTTTTTCAAAAAACGAGGAAAAACAATCACTTCCCTGGCAACCACGACTCGCTTTTTGTCTCAATATTTTTTTTTCATTTACATGACAAACAGTTTCATGACCCCATGTATTATAATTGCCACGGATATAGGAAGGGGAGCACAGCATTTTTATATTTCTGTTCAAGTTCTTTATAATTGTGACTGTCTAGAAAAACCGATTAGCCAAAGAGCAGAAAGATGGTCTCCTCACTTTGGAACCAACAGGAGGAACCCGTGGGGGAGAATTGTTCAATCTAAGTGATTATATTGGAAGAACAGATGGGTCATGGAAACTATACTATTGACTGATGTGGGGCAATGGCAATGAGTCTTCTTATTCTACAAAGATTTGTACAGAGAGATTCTATAGAAATAGGTTTAATGGGAAACTCTGTATGTGAGTTCGGACACTAAGAAAGGCTTGGATCAAGATTGTTAAGGAGTAAAATATAGCTGAGAATTACCTTAGAATTTATGACAATCCAAAGGGTTAGTTAATTTTTGCTCTTGATAAAGTTAATCCAGTTGATGTTAGGGAAATGAACCCTAAGATATGTATTTAAATGTTTTTTTTTTCTTTCATGCGATTGTTTCTAACACATTTATAAGATTATTTCTTTGTTGCTTTGTCCCTGCCTCACAGTATAACCCCTGCTTTCACTGTATTTGATGTTGGTATAATTTGTGGAGGGGAAGGGAAAAAACAAATCGTTTAAATAGGGATACAGGTGGACCCATTGCAACAATAAGATGTACAAGTCGTTATGTCGAAAATGAACTTTACAACTTTCGTGGGGGGGTGGGGGGGAGGGGGGGTGGGGAGGATTGGGTGGGGGGGTGGGGGGGGAGACTGGGAAGGGATGGGAAGGGGAAACAAAGGAGGAGGCTACAATGCTTGATAAGAAATGTACTCCTTATCTTGCCTATGTAATTGTAACTCCTCTGTACAGTATTTTCACACACACAAAAAATAGTTAATCCAGTTGAAGAGGAGAGGAAACCACACCATTTCTCCTGAAGGAAAAAGAAGCAAACGTGAATATTTGAATTGCTTGAGAAGAAATAAATTAAGACCTTGTTCCTGGGGGGGTAAATTCAGCTAGGCAAGGTTTGAAAGAGAGGCAGGGGTCTGGGATTTTAAATTCAGGGTGGGACAACAACCAATTTATAGTTGTACTATGTAATTCTTACTTCCAGTGTGCTAAGAAGGAAGGTTAGTTGATTTTGCCTTGCTTTAATGCTTAGTTTGAGTTTGGATTACATGAGGAAGAGTGGCCCTTGAGTTGGAACAGTTAACCTAAGTCATGAGATGAAAGCATTAAGCTGTGGCTTGTGTTTAGAGTGATCTTTCTCCTTGTCGGTTTTCCCCAGGCTCCTGCTGTGTGGTGATGTTTGCTTCACTGGTCTCTTTTTTTTTTTTTTTTTTTAAATCCATGACTTCTCTGCCTTACGATTCCAAACAACCCTTTGGACTTGGGAACTACTGGAGCTTTACATTTAGTTTACCTGTTTTCTAGCTTCTGACCAAATAATCTTTATTCCATAGTGTTGTTAGAATAAATATCTGAACAGACTGTTTAGGTCACTCTGCTCTTGCTACTCTTTTCTTTATAAGGCTTCAATGTACAAAATAAGCACATTTGATTTTCTGTATCCCCAGCATCCGCATCTGCAGATTCCATCAACCACAGATGGAGAAATATATATTTATAGCAACTAATCTATACTGGATATGCATAGATGCCTTACCTTGTTTTCATTCTGTAAGCAACCCTACATAACAATTATTTACTCAGCATTACATTGTATTATATATTACAAGGAATTGAGAGATGATTTAAAAGGTATGGGAGGATGTATCTAGTTTATATGTAAATATTGAACCATTTGATACAAGGGGATTGAGCATCAGCAGATTTTGGTATCTCTAAGGAACTCTAGAATCAGCCCCTTGAGGATACTAAAGGGTGAGTTTGTAATAAGGGTGCCATTAAAATTAGCAGACAAGAAAAGATCATTTAAAATGTGCCCAGACATGAGCTATTTACTTAGGGAAAATAGCTATTTAAATCATTTGTCAAACATAAAAACAGTGGGGGTATTATAAGAAAACTTCTTGAGGACAACATGGGTACATATTTTTTTCCATATTGAAGTTTAGGTAAAAGACTTCCTTGTAGGGGCTGGGAAGGTGGCTCAGTGGTAGAGTGCTTGCCTTGCATGCATGAGACCCTGGGTTCAATTCCTCAGTACCACATAAGCAGAAAAAGCTGGAAGTGGTGCTGAGCTAGCTTGAGCTGAAGAGCTGAGGGACAGTGTCCAGGCCCTGAGTTCCAGCCCTACTACCCCACAAAAAAAAGAAAAAAGACTTCTTTGTCAGGGAATTTACATGAGGGGAAAATCCCCCAGAGATATTTGATAACATAAAACTTTAAATTCTCAGCCAGGTTACTGGTGGCTCACTCCTGTAATCCTAGCTACTGAGGAAGCTGAGATCTGAGGACTGCAGTTTGAAGCCAGCCCAGGCAGGAAAGTCTGTGAGACTCTCGTCCCAAGAACCACTAGAAAACTGGAAGAGGCACTGTGGATCAAAGTGGTAGAGTGTTAGCTTTGAGTAAAACAGCTCAGCGATATCACCCAGGCCCTGAGTTCAAGCCCTATGACTAACAAAAAACAAAACAAAACACAAAAATCCAATTTCTCTAGTTGAAAAGTACATATGGCTAGGTTATAATGAACAGTTACTATAAATCTTACCCTTTTTTATTCTCTAGCTTCAGCACACACAGGAGCAGTTCCTAGGAATAGTAAGACTCTTGTTTCTATGTACTATTCTGTCTTCCTGATCTTTTCTCAGATCAAATATTTTCTTCCTAAAAGGTATTCTATATTAACCTTCTCTAAGACTGCCAGCCCTCACTCACCCATCCTTTACCAACTTCACTTGGTCATGTGACTTGTTACTTTATAGCTGTTCTCACCACTAATTGGGAACACTTTCAGGTCTGTTTCCTGTCCCGAATGATCTGAGCTTCACAATTACACAGATCTCATCTGTCTTGTCCTTCAGAAGCTAGATCTAACTCTGACATAGATAGGTTCTCAGATAGATAGACAGTTCTTGTTTAATGAATGAATGAAAGTATGTCTATTCATAAATAAGAAGACTAGAAAGAAATGTAAGAAAACACAACAATGGGGCTATTTCAGGGTGAAATGATGTAGATAATTGAATTTTTCTTTTTTAAAAAAGCTTTTCTGTCTTTCTAAATTTCTCTGGAATGAGGATGTATTATGGTGATTGTCAGAATAATGAATACATGGTATTTTGTGGAAGCCATATTTTATTGAGTGATACCAGCTATAGTGTCAGTTTGTTAATCTCAATTAACACTGACAAAAGATGGTAAAGTATGCAGCCTGTAAATTTTTCTAGAAATAAGAGTGTCAGCTACACCATCTTAAAGTGTTCACACATTTGACACATCCAGCTTGCATAACTGAATAATTGTAGTACATTGTTGAGGACAAAACCCAACCATCTAAATTGGAGCCTTTTTCAAGATTTTAAAGAGAAACTTTTCAGAATAAAATAAAAGGAGAAAAATATTTTAAAAATTAAGTACCACTGCCTAATGCTGGCAGGGGTTAGTCTCCCTAAATTACCAGGCACTTAGAAAGGACAGGTGAAGAGATGTCTTGATACAAAACAACTTGAAAAAATATCACAGTGAAACATCTCTATGGCCAAAAGACACAGGAAAGGTGCCTGGAAGGGTCTAGCATAGTCTTTATCCACTCTGAGAAGTTTGTGGTGATAAATAAACCTTATTTAGTTAACAAATTCAACATGGGGAAAATGTATCTGTTTTCTTCCCAGGATGTCTTATGGGTCATAGTAAAGATAGCATCAGGTCTTTTTGTTTTAAATATAACATGATGTCACTTTAAATGACCTCAGCTAGTCAACTTGCTAGAAGTCAAAGTGAAAAATAATTCAGCAGCCCAGTGTTTCCTTTATCCACTCAAGAATTCTATACTAAGCCTCTAAAATGAGTCAGGCACTACTGGGTGCTGAGCATGCAATGGAGAACAAAGCCGACACCTGTCTCAAGGACCATACCTTCTAGTGGAAGGAACTCAATACAACAACAAAAAAGAGGTGTTGATTGTGTTTAAAAACCTGGAGACAATATTCCCATTTTGAATAACAAGGAACAAGAGGTAGAGTGACAAGGGAAGGATTTTTAAGGGTGGTGACATTTTAGGTTGAAATGTGAAAAAGATGAGTAGGGTGCAGAATATGAATAGCCATAGATTAAGGTGTTCAAGGCTCAATTCAGTGCACAGAGCGATGTACAGAAAAATGTCAACGTCCCCTGAGATAAAGCAAAATAAGCAGAGAAAATGTGAGATAAGGTTAAAAAGTCAGGCAGAGATCAAGTGACACAAGCCATTGTAGTAGTAAAAATTTAAATGCCATAGGGAGCCACTCAAATATTTTAATCAAGGGAGTGACAGGATTTAAACATTCATGGGAAACCAGTAAAGAGTTTTAATGGGGAAAGTGGCGGAATAGGTAATGATTCTTCATTTTCTGTGATTGGCCTTTTTTTTTTTTTTTTTTTTTAAATAAAAGACAAAGTGAGTTCAGGAAGACTAGCCAGGAGACCATTGTTATCATCCACCTGAAAGACTAAGTTTGGAGCAAGGAAAGAAGTAGATGAGTCCACAATGTATTTTAGGAGTAGGGCTCATATGAGATGCTATGGGATTGGATACAGAAATCTAGAAAAGAATCAGGTTGTATCCCAGGCACTGTGCTGACCATCTGGGTAGGAAAAATAGGCTGGAGAGAGAGGCAGGGGTTCTAATTTTGGTACTTTAAAATTGAGAGGGTTTTAAATATATTCAGATGAAGATGCCAAGTGAGCAGTTGGAGGAGATGAAGTATAAGCTTGGAGGAGAGGTATGGGATAAAATAGAAACTACAGCATGGGGTGTTGAAAGCTGTAGGGAGAGATGAGGAGGAAGAAGGAAAATTAGAAAGTGAGAAGGGGAAGAGTATAAACTCTAACACTTAGCTTTATGTTAAAACAAGAGCATCCAGCAAAGGGTACTCATGTAGTGAGTGTGATGCTAAAGAATCTACAGAGGCTGGGTGCTGGTGATTCACACCTTCAGGGGGAAAATTACAAGGTGGGGGGGGCAGAAATCCCCCAGATATAGGTAATAACATAAAACTGTAAATTCTTAGCCAGGCTCTGGTTGCTTAGGCCTGTAATCCTAGCTACTCAGGAGGCTGAGATCTGAGGACTGTGGTTCAAAGCCAGCCCTGGCAGAAAGTCTGTAAGATTCTTATCTCCAATTAACCACCAGAAAACCAGAAGTGGAGTTGTTGCTCAACTTGGTAGAGTACTACCAAGCAAAAGAGCTCATGGACAGCACCCCAGGCCCTGAGTTGGAGCGCCATAAGGTACTACTACTATTACTACTACTACTAATATTGCTGCTGCTGCTGCTGCTACTGCTGCTGCTACTACTACTACTAATCTAGAGACTACTGTGTTGCCAGAAAGGGACAAAGTCTCTACTAAGAATAAGTACAATATGAGGACAAAATCTGTTGATCTTTTTAGAGTTAAGTTTTCAGATTGGGGGTCCTAGAAACCTTATGATACCATTTGAACCAACTTATTATTCAGATAGTCAAAATAACAGTAAGAAACTCTGGAGAAAAATTAAATCAGAGTGATTCTCCCTCTCTAGGCTTCATTTCCAAATTAGCCACCATTATGGATCAATAAGGATCTTGTAGATTGATGTTCTGAGTTATCATGTAATTGAAAACGGACCATAGGATGGGTGCTATGAAGACCCAGCAAAACATAGTCTTTCTTGAGGGAAATTTAATTATCCTCATGTGTGTTTTTGGAGATGTATAGAACAAATTAGAATGGACTTTATGAAGACAAAAGTGGAAGAGCAAGATTAGACTGAGCCTGCCCCTTAAGATCAGAAGTCTTTAAGATTGAATCTTACAAAGAAAGAAAATCCCATGAAAGAATGAATCTTCTGGTTCTACTGAGTTGGAGTGGACCCATGTATATGCCTAATGAATGACTGGGGTTGTCTTGGGAACATTTGCAATGCTTGAGTGTCTGTGGGTGACATTTTAGTGTGAGTCACACTTGAATAAGTCCCAGAGTTAGCTGGAGTCGATAAATGCTTTAGTCAATACACCATGGCATTTCTAACTTGCATCACAGCTCCTCCCATATCTCTAGGCGATTACATCCTGAAAACACCATCTCCATGCTTTTGTTCACATGGTCCCAGCTGCTGCAGATTTCGGCTGGAAGCTCTTTCTTTTTATTCTGCATTTTCTTACTAGTCAGTTTATATATTCTTTCTGCTGTATACCGGCGCTTTCCGTGATTGGGAGTGATTTGTATGCGTGTCACTCTTCCTGGGAGATGTAATAGCTACAAGATGCTCAGACCCCTCTCTGGTAATCCCCGTGAGCCTGTTTCTGGGTGACTCATAAATTCCTATTGGTTATTTGTCTCAGTCTGTTCAAGGATCTGTAACAAGCCACTATAACTATAAGCCAGGTGGCTTATAAACAAGGTGAATTGTTATCTCTCACAGTTCTGGACCATAGGAGTTCAAACTCAAGGCTCCAACAGATTGAGAATGCGGTGAGAACCTGTTTGCTCATTCATAAATAGCCTTTCTATAGAGGAGTGTTATGTATGGTGCTTGGGCCCAAGGACCTCTTTTGAGCTTCATTTAAAGGACATTAATCCCCCATGACCTAATAATGGCCTAAAGGCCCTTCTGACACCAGGGATTTGGTTCCCTGAACTTAATATTACAAATTATGAGAGTAGGATTTTTTTGAGAAGAAAATAAAGGTTTATTAATTTTGTCAGGCCAAATGAGGGCTGTGTGAGCTGCTTTCTCAGTGATCACAGCTCTATTTCTAGGTGCAGAGGGAGGACAGGCTTTTAAAGGAAAGCCCAGCAGCAAGGGCTTCTGGATGGATGTGCTAATGCAGGACTTTGGGCTGCAGGATGACCTTGGATCTGCTTACTTTTAAAGGAAGTTGTGTCACTTGCTGTCCTTGACCTTTCTTCCCTCTGGTGGCCAGTGAGATAAGAAGGGGTATGTGATGATCTTGCCTGGAGCTGTAAAGACAATCAATGAGTTCCCTCACCTGGGGGGAATAGGAGGAGGGGGATAAAAACTAGGAGGAAAGTAAGAAATAGAACCATGTCTGCCTAAAACCTAATAAAATGGTTTTTAAAGCTTGTGTAATTGAGAGGCTAGTGGGTAAAGTAAATTAGTTACTGGACTAAAATGACAGATGTGAATGTATTTGGATGTTGGTTCCCATCACACTGTTCCACTGAGGATTCTGTGTCCACGTAAGGATTTTGGAGGGAAGCAAACATTCAGTGATGGTTTTAAAGTTCCCTCTCTGTGCTGGTGCCAGAGACATCGTGCCAGTCAAGGACACTGCTGTCCACTCCCACCTCCTGGCACTCTTGATATCCTGTTGCTAGCTAGTCATTTTTAAAATTAAATTTATTTTTTATTATCCTTAAATAGTTGTACGAAGGGATTTCAGTTCAATATTTATGAGTACCATGCTTCTTGATCAGCCACTTTCAAGGAGCCTATTGATTCTGAGAAGAGCAACTACATTTTCTCAGCTCTTATCACCTGCTCTGCAGGTCTGGAATATAAGATGATTATATCGTTAAACCCACATGAGAAATCATGTAAGATACCAGGAGGTATCTTACTTACCTCAGGAGTTGTTGCCAATTCTCCAATATATCCCTAATATATTTATATTTGCTTTATTCTGCTATACAGATCTGAGATATATATGTATATATATATACTATATATACTTATATATACATATATGTATATATACATATATGTATATATATACATATACTACACACACACACACACACACACACACACACACACACACACACACACACACACACATATAGTCAGTTATAGGGCTTTAACTTAGGGCCTGGGCATTGTCCATGAGCTCTTTTGCTCAAGGATAACATTCTACCACTTGAGCCATAGTGCCACTTCTGGTTTTTAGGTGTTTGATTGGAGACAAAGAGTCTCACAGATTTTCCTGCCTGGGCTGGCTTTCAAACTGTCATCTTCAGATCTCAGCCTCCTGAGTCGCTAGGATTACAGGAGTGAGCCACCAACACCTGGCTTCTACAGTATTTTTTATTGAGACAAAATACACCTAACATAAAACTTACTCTTAACTATCTTTGTATATTTTAGTATTACTAAATACATTCATCTTGTTGTCCAACCATAGCCAGCATTCATCCAGAGGAGTGTTTTCATCTTGCAGACCAGAACATCTCTACCCACTGATGGAAAATTGTTAGGCTTGCCCAGAACAGGCCTCCCCCCTGCCCCCAACTTCATGAAAGACAGCATGTAGCTTTACCAGAAATCACCAGCATGAAACCAGTTGTCACCTGCCTGTCAATCACCTGACTCTGAGGTTACTTCCTCATCCACTAAGGTCACTTCCTGAACCACCCTGGTCATGCCTCCTTCGGGCAGTGAGAGGCTCCCCAGGCTCTGAGATCACTTCCGCATCTGCTGTGGCCATGCCTCCTCCTTGGCTTTTCCTATATAATCCCTCTCAACCATAAGTCTCTCCCTCTCTTCCTCCTTTTCCTTCTCTCTCCACATACCTCCATCTTCTGTGGGCTCACAGTTTGCTCTCTCCCTCAATAAACTCTTTCTGCCTGAACCATGTGGCAATCTCCTTTCGCAGAACCTTACAAAAATGACGAACTAAAGTCACTCACCTTTCCCTCTGAGAGGGATATCTTAGAACTTCCCTTGCTGCAGACCAGGATGAGTTACATCGCTTCCCCTGTCCCTTCCCAAACATATCCTGTGGCTATAAAAGAGAGAATCCAAGGCCAGCCAGTTTGTTGACATGTCTGCTGAAAACAGAAGCTTCCCTCTAACTTCATGTAAGATTCAATCTCTGCTCAAAGAGCCCCTGCCCTTGTTCCCATCTTGCCCTGTCCCATGCCAAACTACTCTAGACCCCTGCTCCCCTTGACTTCACTCTTTCTGCCTACTAAAAAGAGACCTTAGTTGTAAGAGAGCATGGCATCTCTCTGGCCTGGCTGGAAGACTATGGCACCTCTCTCAAGCTTTTACCTCCGGAAAAAAAGTCTGTTGGTCTATTGAGTTCACTTTCTGTCCTTTCATTATTCTGATCACCTCTCCTTACATGTACTATATAACTCTCCATTTTTTCCTAACCCCAACTTTGAGGGACTGGTGTTCTGCTTTCTGTGTCTGTGAATTTGACTACCCTCAATACCCACAGAAGTAAGGCAGAATGCATCCTGAATTCAAAGGAGTTCATGCATTTCTGGACATAGTGCCAATTATACTGAATAGCACACGAAGTAAATTGCAAATAAAAGTGGAATTTGGAAAGAATATTATCTATAAGCCTCATTGTGCTTACCAGAATGAAGGTCAGTTTCATTACTTACTTCGAAACCAGGCATTGAGGAAAACAGCTTTCTTGGGTGCTATAGCCATACTTTATTTCATATGGGCAAGGTCCCTGTTCAGATGATATGGTCATACCTGGGATTTCTTTTTATATCCAGAACTGTGAAAACTCAAGACTTGATTTTCTAAAGCACTCCCTAGGTATTCATTATTATCTTTGCAAGCCTCCCTGCTTTAATCGAAATTAGTTTTGAAGGTTGTTCACAAAGTTATAAGAAAGCTCTCCCCTAACCAACTGAAGGAGAAAAACATTTTGGGACAATATGGCAGACAAGGGACACTATTAATGTTATTTTACAGACCTGTAAATATGACCTCCATTATATAAGTATGTATTCTTCCCAGTGCTGGGGTCCTGGGGACATTCAGTTGCTGGCAATGCTGTGCAAAGGAGATGTTATTAAAACCCACAATTCCTTTTCTCCCATTGGGAACATAATTTTTAATTTGACAGTCATAAAAGTCATCAACTATAAACATAGCCACCATTTTAAAGATAGAGGAAGTGAGGCAGAGAAAAGTTAATGGAGTTTCACTGAACTTTGATTAATACAGTAATAGATCCTGTCATTAACTACAACTCATTTGTTTTCAATAAAAGATAAATTTCTTCCTTGGGAAATTATTAGTTGTATTATTGATTAGCAATGTGGGATAATTTTCTTTAAACACTTTTTTCCCTAGCTACCATTTTTTCTCTTTTCCATGCAAGCTCTAGTTCATTTAAATGAGCTTTGAAACTCAATAGTAAGAATGTTTCTTGAGTTTTATATTTTGTAGCCTAAAGCCTTTGACATTTATAGCCTAGGGTTTGGAGACATCTGCACAGAGTAAAGTTCAAATCAGATTTGTAGTGAACCATATGCCTTCTTTGAATGTTGATTTCTGCTAAGTACTATCTAAAATACTATTCAACTTAGTCCATATGACAACACTATGAGATGATGTGATTGATCACAATTTTACAGTGGAAGGTGGTAATGGATCTTGATAACAAAATATATTATCACTTTGTCACAATGTCTAGCAACATTGTCCTCCTAAATCTTGTCATCATTTGGAGATTCTCGCTTAAGAACCCTGTAATTGACATGCATTGATACTTTATAAAAGTAAGGAAAAGATATGAACACAAGAAAACTGATAGCCTGGATATGAAAAGCAGTCCTTGAAACAAGCAATTTTTAAACAACTATATACTTTGGTGAACAAGAGAATGTAGGAAAGAGCTAGAGAATGTAGGAGGAAATGTCAGACTCTGTAAAGGCATCCTATTTACTCTTACTAATAGGCAACTACCAATGGAGAATACATGTAGTAACATAAAATAAGCAGAATGTCTGGCATATAATGGTAAGAGATCCATATTTTAGAGTACTAGTTTCATTAAGTTTAACGGAAGTGCTAGTCTCCTAGTCTCTCTCTGTAAATCTTTGTCTCTGTCTCTCATTTGGATGAACCTTCTATCAGGACCAATAACTTTTCTATTTACTTTTAGTTAATAGACAAAATCTTAAGGTCTGTTCAAGCCAGAAGACACACTTTAATGATTAAAATACATAGTCCATTGTAATACTCAAAACTTTCAGCCAGGTGCTGGTGGCTCATTCCTATAACCCTAACTACTCAAAAGGCTGAAATCTAAGGATTGCTGTTCAAAGTCAGTCTGGGCTGGAAAGTTCATGAGACTCTTATTAACCACCAGAAAACAGGAAGTAGAACTGTGGCTCAAAGTAGTAGAACACTAGCCTTGAGCTGAAAAGCTCAGGAACAGCTCCCAGGCCCATGATGGACAAGCCCCATGTTGGACAAAAACAAAACCAAACTCTTTTCATCTTTACCAATTAGAATGGGGAAGAGGAAATGTGCTATGTTTCTCTTCTCTTATTTGCACATTTACTCTTCTTCTGATTTGCTAAATTTGATTTCTAGCAATTAAGATGGTCCCCTTGGAATGAAGGAAGGGGAACAATAAAGTTTTTACTTACCTAACCTGCCTTGATAATCTCTCATTCAAAGGTATGCATGGTGCATGTCCACAGTGGACTCTTGCTCTCCTGGGACCTTCATTGGCTCCTTGATGATTCACATTCTTCTATTGCAAATAATTTCTTACCTGTAAGCCTAAGAAGAGGAAAAAAGCATCTCTAATGTGGCTGGCTGATAGCCTACTTTTTTGACACACATTGGGAAATGTCTAGATTGTGTATCAGCTAGGTTTCAATGAAGGTAATAGGGGCAGAAAGGCATTGAATATAGGAATTGTTCCTTTAAAATTGTTGGAAGGATGAAGGGAGCATATTTGAAGTTGGGCTTTCAGTAATGATTCTCAGATCAATAAGGAGAATTACTACTCTGAGACTACTTCTGTACCTGTAGCAGAATGGAGAAACTTGGATTGCCATTGATTATTGCAATAGTCTTTGAAAGCAATAGGTGCTTGCATGTGTAAATCATAGGTTTGATATGTGGATTAACAAACCAAATCATGAAGCCAATGATGCTCCTTTAGTCCCCATTCCCTACCTACTCTTCAACCAGGGGACTGGAGAATGAACACTGCTTTAGAGAAAACATCTTCCCATGACCCTACTCATCAGAGTAACAGCCACTCTGCCTCCAACTCTCATGCACGTGATTCTAATAATAAGAAACAGATTTCTATTTAGTAACCTGAATTATTCTCACTGAGCAAGAAATTTCACTGTAACCAGCTCACTGGCACCTAATAATGACCACTGGGAAGATCAGTCTTGGTAAAGATGACATTGGAGAAAACAGTGAAGTGAGGCAAGGTATTCAAGTTTCGAGGACACTGATTAGCCAATGATGAACACATGGTTTGAGTATGTCCTGTTTCCAAACTTCCAGTTAAAAAAAATAGTGAATACTGTGGCATATACAATGCATTCTTGCCTGCATTTTACTTATTTCCCCTGTTCATTCTTCTCCCCTTCTCCCCTTCTCCTCTTCCCACCTTCCCTACTTGCAAATACTCATTTCCTGGTACTTATTTTGTTGGGCTTTGACTTACTCTTTCTAAAGCATTATTCTACTTGTGTTCTCCATAGAGTCTATTATACTTCAGTTAATTCATTTATAACTGTTTGGGTGTCACTCAGTGTTTTTTTTTTGGGGGGGGGTCTGGTTGTGGGGCCTGAACTCTGGGCCTGGGCGCTGTCCCTCAGCTCTTCAGCTCAAGGCTAGCACTCTACCACTTGAGCCACAACGCCACTTCTGGCTTTTTTCTTTTTGCTTATGTGGTGCTGAGGAATTGAACCCCGGGCCTCATGCTTGCAAGGTAAGCACTCTACCACTGAGCCACCTTCCCAGCCCCTCCGTGTACCTTTTGTTGACCCTTAATCTAGCCTTTCTAAGACATTGCGCTGTTTGAGTCCTCTCTTGACTATCCTATATTTTACTTAATACATTGGTATATATTTGCATATCACTCAAATTATTTAATTATATATTTATAAGTGAATTTTAGATTTTACATATGAGAGAAAACATGCAACCTTTGTCTCTATGGGCCTGACTTACTTTACTTAATATGATTTTTTTCCAGGTCCTTTTTTTTTTTGTAAATGATGCAATATAATTCTAATGGATGAGTAAAATTGCATTGAGTAAATATACCACATTTTCTTGATCCATTTGTCCATTGAGGGGCATCTGGGCTGATTCCATATCTTGGCTATGGTGAATAGTGCTGCAATGAACATGGTTTTGCTGGTGGCTTTACTATATCCTAGTTTGTAATTTTTTGGGTAAATGTCCAAGAGTGGAATTGCTGGATCAAAGGGTAATTCTATGTTTAGGTTTTTTTTTTTTGGGGGGGGAGGTCCTGTCATGGGGCCTGAACTCTGGGCCTAAGCTGTTCCTCAGCTCTAGAGCTCAAGGCTAGCACTCTACCACTTGAGCCACAGCGCCACTTCTGGCTTTTTTCTTTTTTGCTTATGTGGTGCTGAGGAATTGAACCCAGGGCCTCATGCATGCAAGGAAAGTGCTCTACCACTGAGCCACCTTCCCAGCCCTCTATGTTTAGTTTTTGAGGAACCTCCATACTGCTTTCCTGAGTGATTGAGCAGTTTACATTTCCACAAACACTGTTCTAGGGTTCCTTTTTGCCCACATCCTTGCCAACTTCTGGCATTGCTTGTGTTCTTGACAGTCATTTTAACTGGAGTAAGGACGAATCTCAGTATTGTTTTGATCTGCATTTCCTTCAAAGATTTTTTAAAATAATTATTGAAATGAGAAATGAAGTAAAAATAGAAAACAAATCATGATAACTATTGATTAAAAACAGTAGTAACCAAGTGATACTTATACCAGCAATGCAAAATTGGTTTAATGCTTGAAATCAAAGCAATAAATCTTACAAGCATATTAAAAAAGAAAAATACAGCTGGATACTGGTGTCTCACATCTGTAATCTCAGCTACTCAGGAGGTTGAGGTCTGAGGATTATGGTTCAAAACCAGTCTGAGTAGAAGACCTGTGAGACTCTTAATTCCAATTAACCAGCAAAAAGCTGAGGTGGAAGTATGGCTCAAATGTCATTTGGTAGAGTTTCAACCTTGAGCAAAAAGCCAAACAAGAGCTTGAGTAACGGAGTTCAAGCCTCAGTACTGGTGTACACATGCATAAATAAATAAAAATACAATCATTACGTCAGACACAGCAAATTATTGGCAAAACTTGATATCCATTTTTTTGGTAAAAAAACTATCACTAAGCTTAGTGCCACTTACAATAGCACCACAAAGTATAAAATACTTCATAAATCTAGTAACATGTTTAAAATTTTAATGCTGGAAAAATAATTATGATTGAAACTAAAAAAAGATCTAAATGAATGAAGCAAGATTTTATGTTAGTAGTTTTAATATCCCCAAGGCATTTTTCTTTTGCAATCAGGAAGCAGAAGCTAGAAAGACTTTACAAACTATTTTGAAAATAAGAACAAAACTGGAGGACAGCTTGAAATTTATTATAAACTATAGAAATCAGTACAGGATGGGGGTGATGAAAGAATAGTGAGATACAAGGGGAAAGGGAATAGTGATATAAATCAATAGAGCTGAATAGACTATCAACTGATTTTCAACGAAGGTGTCAAGGATATTCAATAAAAGAAAAATCGCTGTTCACCAGGTAATGCTGGAATAAGTGTGTATACACAAGAGATGAAATTACTTGTATCTCAATCCCTATTTAAAAATGAATGTGAAATGGATCATATGCTTTAGTGAAAGAGATGAATTATAAAATTCCTAGAAAGGAACAGAAAAACCTTTGTAACTTCGGATTAGGCAAAGATTTCTTAAATAAGACATACAAAACACAAACTATGACAGAAAGAAATGGACGAATTGGACTTCGAAATTTAATACCTTATGCTCTTCAAAAGACACTACTAAGTAATTAAGTCAAGCTTGACTGAGAAAAAAGAACTGCAACACACACACCAGAATTTGTATCCAGAATGTATAAAGAACTATCAGTGGTAGTATCACAAAACCTTATTTTTAGAATTGGGAAAAATTAAAAAGGGGAAAATATGATTGATGTACCATTACACATGATTACAATAGAAAGTGAAAAGAAGAAAAAGACTGGCTCTTTATTTCTCTCTGCAGCCCTGCCCCCACTCTACCCTACTGACAGTTCTGCATGTCGATAAGGTTGTAGAGCTCTGAGCATCTGGGGCTGTTATATATTTCTGTTGGTAATGAAAATAGCACAGCCACTTTGGAAAACAGCCTTGCAGTTTCTCATCAGGATAAACATATACTACTATCCTACATATACCACATGTACATATATTATGATCCCACTCCTAGATATTTATCTAATATATTCACACATAAATCTCTATGTGAATATTGATAGGAACCCAAAGGTTGATCAACTAGAGAATGTATAAACAAATCTTAGCACATTCATACAATGAAGCACTGTTCAACACTAGCCAATCCAACTGATAACCCTAACAGCATGACATCTTGAGAATATAAATCCATAAGGCAGGGATTATATCAATAATTGTTAGGTTCTGGGAATTGGAAAGGGGGATTAACCAAAAAGGGACACAAAGGAACTGTTAATGAAAATAATTTGTATTTTGATTATGATGGTAGCAACAAAACCAAGAACATTTGTAGATATACTTAAAATTGACCATGAATTTTTACTGTACATAATCTTATAAAAATAAGTGGTATGGAAAAAAGGAATCTGATTAAGTTAAAAACTGAGCCTAATTGTCAGTTGCAATAGCATATCCAAGTTGATAAGTACTTCTTATAAAAAAGATAAATATTATTAATTATTAATGTTAATCACTTGAAGTTGGAAGCTGGATTCAAAGCTGGGGCTTACCTGTTATATTTTCAATATCCTTGAATTAGAAAAAAATAAAAATAAGTATAACAAAGCTTTCAATGAAAGCAATTATATAAGAGAACAATCAAGTCAGAAGAGAACATGGAGAAGAAATTAATAAAGGTAAAAGAAGATTTTAGTGCACTAGAAAACACAATTAAAAAGATTTGGCTAAATTCTATAATTATTGAGAAAGACTAAAATAAAGAATTACCTAATTACAGAGGAAATTAAATTAAATAGGAATTAGAGGAAAATATTACTATAGATAATACAAAGAAAAATACAGTGAGACGAGAAGCTTACTATCCTTTTAAACTCTTAAATGAAATTTATTTAAAACAGTGTAAATTATTTTTCTTTATTACTAAGGTAGTCTTGTCAATAATATCCATCATTAATAGTTTGGTATATGTTACCTGCTAGCCAGCTATCTCATTTATTTACCTGTATGTAGTTAATATACAACCAGGATAATTCTCTATATGCTATAAGAATTCTAAAAGTAAGATTCCTTTGTAAATTTTGATAAAAAGCTTAGAAAGGATTTTGAGGGATTCACTTCTCCCCACAATTTCCTTCAGAAAGAGCATAACACTTTGTCATTATTTAAGTAGAGTGTGAGCAAGTACTTCCCCTTTCATTTGCCAATACCATTCAACTTTAGCATTTAAACCAGAGCTTGCTTTCTCTCTCTCTCTCTCTCTCTCTCTCTCTCTCTCTCTCTCTCTCTCTCTCTCTCTCTCTCCTCTCCCTTCCCCCCTCCCCCCCTCTCTCTTTTTTGGTCGGTCCTGGGGCTTGAACTCTGGGCCTGGGTGCTGTCCCTGCACTCTTCAGCTCAAGGCGAGTGCTCTACCACTTGAGCCACAACACCACTTCTGGTTTTCTGGTGGTTTATTGGAGATAAGAGTCTCACGGATTTTCTTGCCTGGGCTGGCTTTGAGCCGCAATCCTCAGATCTCAGCCTCCTGAGTAGCTAGGATTACAGGTGTGAACCACCAGCGCCTGGCAACCAGGGCATTATTTCTTAGGATACTTATTATCACTTCAAATTATTTATTATCATAAATAAAGGTAATTTAATACTCAAATATTACATGTTTAGTAAAGATACTTTAAAATTTTCAGAAAGTAAGTGGAATGAAAAAATTATACAGCCAATTGGCCCTGTGGCTCAAGAGGTAAAGTGCTCACCTTGAGCTGAAAGTCCAGGGACAGCGCTTGTAGAAAACTAAAGCTAGATCCTTGTATAACACCCTGCACCAGAATCAACTCCAAATGGATCAAAGACCTCGGGGTCAAAGCAGACACTCTGAAAACATTACAAGATGGAATAGGAGAAACCCTAGGTCTCCTTGGTGCAGGCCGAAATTTTCTTAATAGAGACCCAGAAACACAAGAAATCAAAGAAAGGTTGGACAAATGGGATTGCATGAAGGTGCAGAGCTTCTGCATGGCAAAGGACATAGCTAGCAAGATCAAGAGAAAGCCCACGGATTGGGAGAAGATCTTCACTAACCATAAAATGGACAAGGATCTCATATCTAAAATATACCTGGAACTCAAAAAATTATATCCTCCAACAACAAATCCTCAAAGAAACAACTGCCCAATAAATAAGTGGGCTAAAGACTTAAAGAGAAACTTCTCTGAAGAGGAAAGAAGGATGGCCAATAGACACATGAAGAAATGCTCAACCTCCCTAGCCATAAAAGAAATGCAAATCAAAACAACATTGAGATACCACCTCACCCTAGTTAGAATGGCTATAATGAAGAACTCTAATAACAACAGATGCTGGAGGGTATGTGGACAGAAGGGAACCTTACTAAATTGTTGGTAGGAGTGTGAACTTGTTCAACCACTTTGGAAAGTACTATGGAGGTTCCTCAAAAGACTCCACATAGAGCTCCCCTATGACCGAGCAATCCCATTTTTGGGCATTTACCCAAATGATCACAAACAAAACCATTCTAAAGCTACCAGCACAACAATGTTTATTGCAGCCTTATTTACCATAGCTAAGATATGGAACCAACCCAGATGCCTTTCAGTAGATGAATGGATCAGGAAAATGTGGTATATATACACAATAGAATTCTAGGCCTCCATCAGAAAGAATGACATTGCCCCATTTGTTAGGAAATGGAAAGACTTGGAAAAAATTATATTAAGTGAAGTAAGCCAAGCCCAAAGAAACATAGGTCCCATGGTTTCCTTATTTGCAATAACTAATATATGTCTGAGACAAGCAGAAAAGGTCAGATAAGTTGATGATAGGTGAAATGAACCCCAAGATAAGTATTCAAATGTTTTTTTCTTTCATGCGATTGTTTCTAACATATTTATAAGATGATTTCTTTGTTGCTTTGTATGTCCCTCCCCCGAGGTATAACCCCTGTTTTCACTGTATTTGATGTTGGTATACTTTTGGAGGGGAAGGGAAAAAACAAATCATTTAAATAGGGATACAGGTGGACCCATTGCAACAATGAGATGTACAAGTTGTTATGTTGAAAAACGAACTTTACAACTTTGGCCAGGGTTGGGGTGGGGGGGTGTTGGGGGAAGAGATGGGAATGGATGGGAAGAGGAAACAAAGGAGAAGGCAACAATGCTTGATAAGAAATGCACTCATTACCTTGCTCATGTAATTGTAACCCCTCTGTATGGTATTTTCACAATAAAAACATAATACAGCTATAATTCTATTCCTAGAAAAGAGTCACATTAATTCTAAGTATACTTACAGTCAAAGTTTTGCCAAAAGATGACTTGGAATTTGGTCATATTTAAACTGACTAAGTTTCAATAGCTCCTTATCTGAATATATGTTAAGTGTTTTATGTCTTTCAGTATTTCTGGCCCATGTACACTAACTGTCCTTCGGACTCTCCATGAAAGTGATTTTTCTCATAGTTGATCAGTCTATCAGAGCTTCTGATGAGAACTCCAGGTTCTCCTGTGCTTCTCGCCTCACAAGGCCCACTGCTCTTCCTTGTCTCTACATTATGTTCCTGCTCTTATATAATTTATTTCACTGCGTAGCCCTGGCCAAGCTCCCCACCATTCAATGTTGTAGCTCCCTGGGTGCTTAGCAATGCTGCCAATCATCAGCCCAGAGAGTGGGTCTGGGCTACCTTGTGGATCTCTTGTCTCCATACAGTCCTTTTCTCACTTGACCACAAGTCTCTACATTCCACCAAGCCTGTCACATTAGATCTCCAGTGTTCATCTTTCCCTCAGGATGGGAGAACCGTGACTTTATCTTCCTTTCTTGTGTCCAACCTCTTTCAGGATGTGGTACCCATGGAAATTATTTCCATCTCCAGTACTACATGTGTCATTGCAGACACAACTCTTTTCCTCCCTAGAGGGCTCAGGTCCTCCTGGGTTGTGGGAAGACTTGGGGACTCTAATGGCATGGGGTCAGAAATGGTCACAGTCATCCTTCTGACCTTCTCTGTTACTTTACCCCTCTGACCTTTAGGATGTGCTGATATTTCTAGTGCAATGAGCCAGGTATCTTTTCCTTTCATGTTGATTTACTCTGTGGGGCTCCATGTTGCTCTGTATGCTGAGTTTGGTCTGATTTTTCTCCAGGCTTCTCTCCTTACTGGTCCTCTTATTCATGTCTGTATATTTGATCCCAACTGTGGACAGGACCCAGAGAAAGGGTCCTTTCTGGGTTGTGTAAGTAGTATACTATGGTTAAAAAGTACATCAGTGTTCTTTGTAAGTAGTTGGGGAAGTTCTAAGAGAAGATGTTCAGAGGGATTTATGCTATCAAAAGCATCAAAGGTGTTTATTTATATTTTTATTAAAGAGCAGTAGATAAGTAATTGTTTTTAGTTGATATTATGGAGAAAGAAAATAGAATAGTTACTACCAGAAATTAGAAAGGTTAGAGAGGAGGTGGGGGGGGGATAGAGGAGGGTTTAATAGCAGCTAACAAAACAAATGAGTAAGCTCTAGGGTTCTCTATTATATTAGGGTAACCACAGTCACCCTAATGTTTTTTAGGTTTATATACTTTATTAGGACTAGAAGACAGGTGCTCATGGGCTCCAAACACACACACACACACACACACACACACACACACACACACACACACATACACACACACACACACACAGAGATCGATGTTAAAGGAGATGGACACACTGATTACTTTTGTTTTTATTGGTGGTGGTGGTGGTGGTGGTGGTGGTAGGGTTTGAACTCGGGGCCTGGGTGCTCTCCCTGAGCTCTTCTGCTCAAGGCTAGCACTCTACCATTTTGAGTCACAACACTACTTCCAGTTTTCTGGTGGTTAATTGGAGATGAGAGCCTCATGGACTTTTCTTCCCAGACTGGGTTTGAACTGTGATCCTCAGATCTCATCTTCCTGAGTAGTTAGAATTACAAGAGCAAGCCACCAGTACGTGGCACTAATTACTTTTATCTGGGCACATTGTATACCATGTATTAAAGTACATATAAATATGCATAATGGTGTGTCATTCAAAAATAGCATCAATACAAAAGTAATTATTTTCAAAAAGTCTTTGAAAGAAGGCAGTGTTTAGCGTCTGAATATGTACTTGGTGCACACTGTAGGGATTTAATAACAGTGTTTTAAAACATCGTCCTGCAGCAAAACACTGAACTAATCATCAACTTCCATTTTGGCCATGTCAGCCTTTGCCATCATGCAGCTATGAGGCATTGTTGTGCATTTAAGGATAAAAGTATTCTAATGTTTGAGAATTATATCAGATCAGGACAGCAGATTAGGATATAAGGAATAATGCAATCAAATTGTTGAGTATACGATGGTGATACTTCTCAAATTTACTTCAATATGAACTTCTTCAAATCTTTAGGCTCTGATCCATTTAATAAAAATTTTCATGTAGTATATTCAATCTTAGAACAATTAAAAACCCAATATGACATGGAGAATGTAAGTTGATTTTTGATTTATGTTCAAATAAAGACAACAGAACTAACAACAGTATCATAATACCAAATGCATGTCATTTGGGAAGTCTGAAATTCAAAGATGTGAAACAATTTTTTCTACATCATGATTAACATTAGGAATAACTGTCACATTTTATTGACAATTAATGGATAATGTGCACTTATTAAACAAATGTTTATGAGTGCCTAAATGAATTATATAATTTGATCTACTTACAGATTTTTTTATTTGATAGATGAGAAAATCAGAGATGGGGTATTAGTCAACCTTCTCACAGGGCTGAGATTTGAACTCAAGAAGGCTGTTATGCTTATATATGATAGAGTATCTATCAAATTCATATTCTGGGTTTCCCATTGCATTGGTTTTAGCCTTTGAAATCTAAATGTTATTGATAATTTGGTGGTCCTAATTCTACTGTCTGGAAGAGAATGAAATTTAAAAATTATTATGTATGTTCAATAACTCAACAATAGGCACTAGACTTAGTGTTGTCAACTTTGAGATGCTGTATGTGGGGGTCATCTGGCTGGGACAGCCTAAACTACGAACCAGAGGAACAAAAGACACGTCACACCTCTACAGAGTCAGGCTTGCTTTGGTTTGCAGCTGAAAACAATTACTAGTTTCTGCTACAATTGAGCAAACTCTGACAATAAGCTGTCAGCCAAGGATCTCACAATTATGCTAGTTTTACGCTGGCATTGATAAAAGAATAAAGCTCCAGCCCCCACACAGATGTTGATGCAGACCTCCAGATGTTGGCCTCGTTTTCTGGTCCAGCCTTTTTGGAGATTGGGTAATTTACGTGATTCTAACTCTGTGACAAATGTTAGAGTAAGTTTTCTGAGTCTCAAAGTTCAGGCAGAAATAATGCCACACAGATGGAGGGCTGATGTGCCGTCTGAAGTATTGTCCCGTTTTGTGTCGATGACTAACGCTGTTGCAAACAATTAGAACATCAGTCAGAGCATCAGTCAGGTAAAAGTTCCTGAGGTTCTGTTGGTTATGCGGGTGAAAACCATTTATTAGAGTTTTTATTGCTGATAATTACAAGACAGTAGATTCTAGACATTTGTAACACAGTCTGTATGTATGCGATGCAGAGTGCCATAAGAAAAGACCTTTTTATAAACAGTGATAATGATTTTGTAGGTAGATGTATCTGTGTTGGCTGGACTCCTTTGGTTACAAACATGAGAAACAGTACAAACTAGCTTAACCTATGAAACATGTATTAAAATCTCTTGGCTTATATGAGGGCTGGAGAATGTCTGGCCCACAGGGCATTTAAAGTTTGAGAAAACTTTTGGTCTGGCTCCACCAAGGAACCCACAGGAGGGACTTGAAATACAATAAATCTAAAGTGTTTTCCCCCATAGCAACATAAACATCAGTACTAGCTAACATTACTCTCCACACCAAACAAAAGTAGTTTTTGGTCATCACAGTAGGAGTGACTTAATGAAACGTTTGACCAAATAGAGTGGACTCATTTTCAGTTGGTAATTTTGTATGGCCTGTGAATGTTGTTATAAATATCCAAATATAAAAAGGTTTCCTACCCTGGCCTATAGAATGGATATTCAAAGAAGCCAACTTCTCTTTAGCTACAGCTAGATTGTGAGGTTAGACTAATTTTAAGAGTCACCAAGTATTCTCTTCCAACTGATCACAAATAAAGAGTATATAATTTTCTTCACCCTTCTGAACTGGACGTCCTTTTAGCTATTAGATCATCTAGTATGGTCTTCTAGAAATGAGTATTGCCTATCTGAGCTGCTGCCTTAGAAATAAATAATATTTGTAAGGGATGACTGAAAGTGCACATTTTCTTAATTTTGAAGAGACTTTGCTGCAGCATCATATGTATGCCTCATTTCTGGAAAAAAATGGCAAGTGATACACAAGCCCTAGTAAATTAAAACAAATGAATTAACAAATCATTGGTTTTGGCACTTCTGAAGAATGAGTTTTCCATAACCTCATGTTCTTTTTTTTTAAATTTAATTTAATTTTATTTGTGAACATACTGTACAGAGGAGTTACAATTACATGGGCAGGATAATGCATACATTTCTTACCAAGCATTTCAGCCTCCTCCTTTGTTTACTCTTCACATCCCTTCCCAGCCTCCCCCTTCCCCCCCCAATCCCAATCCTTCTCCTTCCCCCCCTTTCCCCCACCCCACCTCATGTTCTTTCCATTGTAAAATCACTAAGAGTGGTAGTAGACTATCACAGCTCTATTAACATATATTCATTTATAGAGGTAGTGAGACTATGGTTGGTATTTTGAATATATTAGGAATGAATTTTATTTCTTTACCACATTAATTACTTCTCAAAAACCAGTCAAGATTATATAACATTATGAGTAAAAATGCCATATAATTTGGATACCCTGTATGATTGGTCTAAAAATATTTTGGGAAAATAGGTCTTTATAAAGTAGATTATTGGATGTTAAGGGTAGATGTTAAGGACACTTGCAAGGAATTAAAAAAAGTCATTAATGTCTTCAAAGTATAGTCTAAGGAATCAAGACAGTATAGATAAAAGGTGGAAAGAAACTCAGTGCTATGAACTAAGGTCAAGTTTTTGTTTTTGTTTTTGTTTTTATCCATCATGGGGCTTGAATTCAGGGCCTGTGCACTGTCCCTGAGCTCTGTTTGCTCAAGACAAGCACTCTGCCACTTTGAGCCACAGAGCCACTTGCAATTTTCTGGTGCTTAATTGGAGATGAGTCTCAAGAGCTAGGAAGGTGGCTCAGTGGTAGAGTGCTTGCCTTGCATGCATGAGGCCCTGGGTTCGGTTCCTCAGCACCACAAAAGCAGAAAAGCCCAGAAGTGGTGCTGTGGCTCTAGTGCTAGCCTTGGGCTAAAGAGCTGAGGGACAGCGCCCGGGCCCTGAGTTCAGGCCCCACAACCGACAAAATAGAAATAAAAAAAAAAAAGAGTTTCACAGACTTTCTTGCCTGGGGTGGCTTTGAACTGTGATCCTCAGATCTCAGCCTCCTGCATAGCTATGATTACAGGCATTGGTTACCGGTGCCAAGCTTCTAGTTTTTAACAATAGGGTAAAATATTAAAAGAAAATACCTTACATGAAAACATGATTCCAGATGCTGGCTCATCTCCCAGGTAATATCTCACATAGAGCATTCCTGTTCTTCAGGAACTGTTTGAATCAAAGGATGCAGTCTCTTTAGAAGTTGTACCTTCACCAGGCAGCACAGACCAATAAAGGGACATTGCAGAATTATAAACTTAATCACCTGCTTAATTTTTTTAGACAATTTTGAACAGCTGCTTGTATCCAGGGTTTCCTGTGGGAGCAGCTGAGCCCCTGTACAACTTTATCCTTATCAAACTTCACAAAAGCACGCTTCCCAATCTGCACAGGTGTCATGCATGAAGTCAGTTTCCACTGTAGTTTACATTTCCAGGTAATCAAATCAATGACAGTTGATATGAGAAATGACGTTAGGGAGACAACTCTATAATGCAATCTTGGAGCTGAATGACTTCATCACCAATGTTAGCGTACAAACAGCCCTGGTATGTTTTAACTCTGCAATTGCTAGAATTTTCACTAGTCATACACTGGGCTGTGATTCTACTAGAAGGGAATGCATATTGAAATATTCCAGGTATTAAAGAGTGTGTGGAAGAAATGGAAATTCTAAGTTATAGAATAGATGTCTGTTGTTTGATAATATTAATATAATTGGGAAGACAATGAAAGATTGAAACTTGATTCATCACCAATTGAAGACAAAATAAAATCTGAGGCCTTCTTGGCAGTATATATAGACTTATCTCTTGTGGTTGAAAAGGGCAGAAAAAAAAATCAAAGAACTGAGTCCAGAACTAAAAAGTAGAAGTCCTCTAGAAAAATCTGAATCCTTCTTATTCTGACAAGTCTAAAGTGATGCAAGGACTTAGAAAGGTATGGAACCCTGCAATTTGGAAAGGGGAAATTTGAAATTTGAAGCTCAGATACTACTGAACACTTTGTCCTGTGGAAATGTGATCACTTCTTAAAGACTGATGATGCCTCTTGCATAATGATAACTTGGAGGCCTTTCCCTTATCAGTCAATACATGCCCCCAAAGCGATATACCTTCCTCTATTCTTCTGATCACAAGACTCAGAGTTCAGCTTAATTCAACTGAGGAATTGCTATGCCTGCACAGGAAGAAAAGGAATTACATTCTAAAAGCAATGAAAGGATCTAGACAGAGTAATCCAGGACTTCTACATATACCTTATTGATTGTGATATTTCCTCGGTTTCTTGGCTTGGTATTTGTTTACTTGAGCTATAGAAATCTTTCACTATTGTTGCTGTCAAATTCTTAATACATTTCTTTAATTTTTTCATTAAGTGTTTTTACAAAGGAGGTGCCGTTTAATAAAGCAGTTTATAACTATCTTAATAGATTTCTAACAGATTTTCCTTTAAATATAGCCTGCTGAAAATACTATTTGACACAAAGTTTTATTGTGGATATATACTTTTCTCCCTTTACCAGCAGCTTGAAAAGGTTGTGCCTGACCAGTGTAGCTCTTCCTGTTAGATAAGAAAAAAAAATCAGTTTTAAGCCAGGCACTGATGGCTCAAGCCTATAATCCTACCTACTCTGGAGGCAGAGATCTGAGGCTCATGGTTTGAAGCCAGCCCTGGCAGGAAAGTTTATGCAACTCTTATCTCCAATAAACTACTCAGAAAAAGCCAGAAGTGGTGGATTGCTAGCCTAGAGCCTGAGAAGCTCAGAGACAGCACCCAGGTCCTGAGTTCAAGCCCCAAGACCAGAAAAAAAATCAGGTTTATGCTTTTTTATTTTGAGTATTAAGTTACTCTGTTACCCCTTAACAAAATTTACCTCATTCACTTGTTTCAAAGTTGAAAGTAAAAACAGTAAGCAGCGAATAACTATTCCTTCTTCTATTATTTAATTAAATATTATTTAATAAAATGTTCAACATGGCTTGGATCTTTTTAACATGAAAAGTGCTATCTTTTGGGCTGGGAAGGTGGCTCAGTGGTAGAGTGCTTGCCTTTGTATGCATGAGGCCCTGGGTTCGATTCCTCAGCACCACATAAGCCGAAAAAGCTGGATGTGGCGCTGTGGCTCAAGTAGTAGAGTGCTAGCCTTGAGCTGAAGAACTGAGGGACAGTACCCAGGCCTGGAGTTCAAGCCCCACGACTGACAAAAAAAAAGTGCTATCTTTTGTCACTTTTGGAGATTGGGTTTATTTATTTATTTTTCTTATGTGAATCTTACAAACTTTTCCTCTTTTGCTCCTGAAAATTTTTGTTTTGAAAATACTTTTGAGTTTTGCCCATTTATTTGCTTTCAATCCTTTTGCTAATTTGGTTGGAAGCTACCATGCCATAGGGAAACAATTTCATGATTAGTGTTTCATTTTAATCAGCTGCTTTGTTATCACCAGAAAGAATTATTTATTGTATTTGTTGTGTTTACTTTCAGATGTTGCTAGAGGATTAAAGTTTGGTTTACAGCATTATTAAAAACCTACTAAATCTACTAAATCTCTCACATCTAGGACCTCAATATTTAATCTAGATTTAATCTATTGACTCCAATCTATTTAATCTAATTTAATCTAGAGTAGGAAATAGTGAGATGGAAAATAGGTTGGAAGTGGCCAATAGGAAACAGAGGAGAGTGGAGAATGTGCAGCTTTGCCTCTGAACTCTAATTTTCTACAGATATTGGAATTATTGACTAGATTTTTGGGTCTGCCTACATTTGTTTTCAGGCCCAAATGGGCCTTTTACTCCTTCAAATAATCTATGTGTGAAACCAAACAGTGGTCTGAAAGTTACTAAGTATATTAACTCAGAAATGAGTTAGGTGCAATAGTCAAGGTATGTCTAAATTTATGATTATGGATTAGTGAATATAAACTTTTTATCTAAATTGGAACTAGTAATACTGGACTCCCTAAGATTCCACCGCAGTTCTAAGTACTTACAGATAAACTCCATATATTTTTACATGATTTTTTTTGCATCAAACCACTGCCTTTATTAAGCTCCTATTTTTAATTAGTTAATTAATTATTTTTATTATTCACATTTTTGCCAGTCCTGGGGCTTGAACTCTGGGCCTAGGCACTGTCTTGGAGCTTCTTTTGCTTGAGCCACAGTGTCACTTCTGGCTTTCTTTCTTTTTCTTTCTTTCTTTCTTTTTTTTTTTTTTTTTTGAGTAGTTTATTGGAGATAAGAATCTCATGGACTTTTCTTTCCAGGCTGGCTTTCAACTGTGATTCTCAGATCTCAGCCTCCTGAGTAGCTAGGATTACAGGCGTGAGCCACCAGCGCCCAGCTAAATTCCTATTTTATATCAGACAGAAAGGATAATCTTTATTTTATCAGGCAAATTCTGCAGTCTTTTATTATAAAATAAAGTTAGTTGGCACAAATGGTTTCTACCTATAATCTATGTTACTGAGAAGGCTAAGGTCTGAGGATCATGGTTCAAAGGCAGTGTATCTTCAATTTATCTACAAAGAGCCAGACTGGAGATATAGTTCAAGTGGTAGAGCATTAGGCATGAGCAAAAAACAAAACAAAACTGAATGAAGCCTTGAGTTCAAGCCTCAGTACCAGAACCTACCATCAGTACCCACCCATCACTAGCACCACCATCATGAGGTTTTCCGACCATGACATTATTAACATTTTACCCAGATAATTCTTTGTTATAGAGATTGTGACTCCAGCACTTCTGTGGCCGGCATGATGTTACTTTTTTCTGTCATCTCTTCCAATTTAGAAGAACAGATAGCATTCATAACATTCCATGGGCTGTCAGAGATAGGAGACCTTTTGCTGTTTTGAGCTCTTAAGAAAACCATGCTATTCATAGATACTGTATTGACCATTATATTTGCTACAATTTTACTCTATGAGTAAGTAGTTAGTGAGCAGTTAGCGTTTTGGTACTTTAGTTTGGATACCTGTCAATCATTGCTCTGTGAAGTCGTTCCTCGCAATATGAATTACTCATTTTTGTGTCCTCAGTACCCATCCCACATGCCATCTGGGGCATGGTAGGCATTAGATAAAGTGGAAATCAGACTGACTTTTCAGTGGCATTCAGTATTACAATACATGCTTGCTTTATTTAACACTGTATATCTAGAACCTTCCACACAAAGAGGAACATTATAGTTCCTAGCAAATATTTAACAGAACTGTAACAAGCATCATGTGATTCTTAGATTATTGATCACTTTCCAAAATAATAATTCCAGAGCTTTCCCATTTTGCTTTTATTAAAAGTCACCACCCTCAGTGAAGAACATTTGCTGCAACAAATTGGTCTTATTTTAGCCCAAGTCATGGTATCATTATGCACATTTGTCTGCAAAGTGAGTAGTTCATGCACTAAACTATGATTCATTTGGGCAAATTCCTACTGGTTATCTTCTTAAATAACCTGTCATTGCTTAAAGTCAGTTTCCTTGGTTTTGAGCAGAGTCTTGGTTTGAAACTAGCCATTTTTTTGGTCCCTTTTAGGTCAAGCTGACATGGAAATACAAAGTTGTTAGCATTAGAGAGATTTAGATTTCAGGCTACCACATATGTGCACTTTGGAAAAGTTTGATCCACTGTGAGCCACAGTGTTTTTCATCTGCTAATTAGAATCAATAGTATTTGCCTCATTGATTTGTCAAGGTTAGATGAAAGAAAACAGACTCAGAGCTGTCAATATCCATTCCTTTAAAAATAATTCTACAGTTTTATCTAGTGGTATGTGAGAAATATGTTCCAAAACCTATGTGTGTCCTCATACATATAACCAATGTTCTGTAAATTGTATTGTAGTTTAGCATGAAACACAAAAGTTTCCTTATAAAAGAATCCTGCTGTCATTCTTTTGAAATAGAGTACATTTAGTTGATTTTTTTTGTTTTTTGTTTTTGTTTTTTGGAAATTTTAGGTTTGTGTACAGTGGATGTTGCTGCATGAATTCCCAGTACTCTTTATTAATACAACAATGATTTTAGGTTTGTATTCACTTTAAATTGAAATTAATCTGGCTTCTTGGTCTCAGAGTGAGTTTTGGCCCCCAAATCTTTTTGTAATACATATAAAAAAACAAGTCAGCATATTCTAGTGATTAAGATCACAGGAAACAGATTGTCTGGGCTCCTGTCTAGCCTTAATCTTTATCAACTATGTATTAAAGACCATATGGAAACTCTTATATTCATTGTACTTTCACTTTCTTAATGCACAGAATGGACGTAAAAATAGTACCTATGTCATGTTAATACTAAAAATTGAAAGACCCAACTAACTATAGAAGTTGTACATAAAAATCTAAAAAAAGAGACTATCTATCTATCTATCTATCTATCTATCTATCTATCTATCTATCATCTATTTCCAGAATCCATCCTAGAACTTAATGCCTGTATATTGTGGAGGCAGAGATGTCAGAGGATATACAAAAGCCTAGGTTTTGGCAGTTTCTGCACCTTTGCCTTTTCAATTTATTCAGAATACTACTGACAGAACAGTTGTGTAGAAGGAGGCTCTCTACAGTGTTTTTGAGATTCTCTGGTGTATATTTAATTCTATTGCTCTTCCAAAGTGCTTACAGTGCACTTAGATGGCTTCACAGTTGAATCTTTCTCTCATCTGTTAGGAAGTTCACTAAAGATACTGTACAGCTATAAATAAGCCTACCCATGCAGCTGTAACCATGGCGACCACCAGCCTTCAAAGGGAGGGAGCTGGGCTCACAAGGCTGATCTCAACTTTACAATAGCCTGACACAGTCCCTTTCAAATCAGACAGCTTGGAATTGTGCTTTGTACACAACACAGCCATTCGTTGCTCTCCACAAAGTGTCTATCATTTGCTTCAATCTAACTCAATTCATTTCATTTCTGAAAGCACTGTACTAGATTCTGTGGGGGATTAAAAAAATGACTTAAGCCAAGTCCTTCCACCAATGTGTAGAGAGAGGGCTTTTCCTAACATCCTCATTGCTCAGGTCACTCCCCTACTCAGAACTCTTCAACGACCCCCAGTGGATACAGAAGCTTGTTCTTGGCTACTTTTAAAGGTCCATTTCTCACTAGTATTGTTCTTTGGTACCTCAATCCAGATTTTCAATGAAATTTTAAGTTTTCCAATGTTGCTCTGTTGCTCCTGTCCTCTCTGAAGTTCTCCAAACTCTATTTGCCTTTCAGGCTTTTACTCTTCTTCTGTCTCAGCTCAAGTGCTTCCTTCACAAATGCTTCCATTAATTTAGTGTGGGTTGAAGATTGATTTCATTTATATGGGAGTCAAACAGTTTTCCCATGTCCACATAAAAAAAAACCAGGGATTGGGGGTGTGGCTTAGTTGGTAGCACACCAACAAATGAGCAAAAGCAGCAGCAGGTAGAGTTTGAGTCTCAGTCTTGGACCTACAAAAAAAAAAAAAAAAAGAAATAGCTGGGTGCCGGTGGCTCACGCCTGTAATCCTAGCTACTCAGGAGGCTGAGATCTGAGGATCATGGTTCAAAGCCAGCCTGGGCAGGAAAAGTCTGTGAGACTCTTATCTCCAATAAATCACTAGAAAACTGGAGGAGGAGCCATGGTAGAGCACTCATTTTGAGCTGAAGAGCTCAGGGACAGCGCCCAAGCCCAGAGTTTAAGCCCCACAACTGACAAAAAAAATAACCAAGGGGCTGGAGGCCTGGCTCAGTTGTTAGAGTTGGCCAGCCAATGAGTAAAGGATCAGGTACTGAGTTTGAGCACCAATCTTGCATAAAAAGAAAGGAGGCCACAATGCTTGATAAGAAATGTACTCATTATCTTGCCCATGTAATTGTAACCCCTCTGTACAGTATTTTCACAATAAAAAAAAAGAAAAGAGAACCAAAGCACAAAGTAAAACAACAGCAATAAATAAATCCCAAGCCTATTCATCTCAAAGGATAGATGCAGTAAATGGCACTTAGCTCATCACCGAGAAGATGCCCACGGCTGAATTTTCTCTGTAGAATGAAGGGGGCCAGGGAGAATTGTGAATGTATGTATTTGATGAGTGGCATTGATGTGGCAGGCTTGGAAAGTAGTACTGATAGAAGTTTGCTGATTATAAGTGAGAGCTAAAGAAAAAGCAAGATGGTAAGGCTCTAAGACCCAGGCAACTGGAAGAATAATGACCCTATTAGTTGATATTGGGAAATAGAGGGGGATGACATTTGAGAGGTGAATGAGGCTTGATTTTTGATGCTAGGGATGATGTGCATGAACATATATATGTGTGTCTAGTACATGGCTGGAAATCCTTACTTAGACCTCAGGAGGAACTTATAACTAGAGATAAGTTTAAAAAAATTCAAAAATAGGGTGGAGTCTGGTTGTACATGCCTACTTAGGAGGTAGAGAGAGCAGATTCAAGGTTTAAGGCCAAAGTTAGCTGGAGACCCTGTCAATAAAAGGAACAAAAAGCAAAAGGAATGCGAATGAGGCTCAAGTGGCAGAGTGCTTAAGTTGGAGGTCTTCAGTTCAATCCTCAGTACCACAAAAACAAAAACCCATAAGAAGGTTGTCAAAATATAAATAGAAACTTACAATAATTGCAGGAACAGAACCTTTCAAGAAGTGTGTAAATTGAGGAGAGACACTCCCATTTAAGAGACATTAGAGGAGACCCTGAAGGAATTCCTAATAGGACAATAGAAGGGGTGAGGCTCTGTACCAAGTGCTTCAGAGAGCAGCCTTATCATGTTAGATAGCCTCTGCTAGCCTTGAACTCATAATCATTCTGCTCTGGTCTCGGGAGTGCTAGGATTACAAGTACCTGCTCTTTGTATGCTGTGTCCTATATGATCATGACTGTACCTCGTGCTCAGTAGATTTTTTTTGAATGAAACTATCATTACTGAAGGTCTTGGTAAATATATGTATTATTATTTGTGGCCAATCAGAAATAGAAAAGGCACATAAAAACCATACTTTTCATGGTTACTTTCCTGTTTTAATTTGAAAAAAAATTAGATTATAAAATCAAACTATACCCTTCCATCTTTAGACACCCACTTCTTCATGCTCCTCCATATATAGTTGTGTTTATAACCTACTTTGCCAGATCACTCACACATCTAAGAATAAAATCTCTATATAATTATTTCTCAGCCGCTTTGCGTAATTCTATCTATCTATCTATCATCTATCTATCTATCTATCTATCTATCTATCTATCTATCTATCTATCTATCTATCTATCTATCTATCTATCTATCTATCTATCTATCTATCTATCTATCTATCTATCTATCTATCTATCTGTCTATCTACCTACCTACCTACCTACCTACCTACCTATCTATCTATCTATCTATCTATCTATCTATCTATCTATCTATCTATCTATCTATCTATCTATCTATCTATCTATCTATCATTTATTTTCTGTCAGTCAGTCTGTCTGTCTCTCTCTACCTACCTACCTACTACCTATTTATCATTTTCTATTACTTCTCTCCTTTTGTCAGAGACCTAACAGTTGTGGGATTTTGGAGGATTTTGTCATCTTTTTGGATTTTAGTTCAGTCATTTGCCTTGCAACTGAAGCTGTCTGAGGGCCTTATACAATTTTGAAGGTTATCTGGACTTTTCTTACTGTTGGAGTAGGAGCTACATTATCTACTTTTTACATTACAGATGCAAAATTTTTTTGTTGCCGTTGTTAGTTGTGGGGCTTAAACTCTGGGCCTTGGAGCTATCTTTTTTGCTCAAGGCTAGAGCTCTACCACTTTGAGCCATAGTGCCATTTCTAGAAGATATTTTTATTATCTGGGAAGATTATTTGGTTCTTTCTAAAATTGATTTGGTTTTTCTAAATGTCTTGATTTTATGCTCATTTTTTAAAAAATAATTTTTACGGTATTTTATTTTTTTTTGTAGAAATAAAGTTTGAACTCAGAGCCTCACATTTTCCAAGTCGATGTTCTACTTGAGCTATACCCCCAGTCCTCTGCTTACATTTTAAAGTCTTTTTTATTCTTTTAAATATGTAAGATATATTTTATATTTTGTGTCTAGTAACACCAATACCTAGTATCTTTACAGATACTGCAAAATACTACTTTTGATGCATCTCAGTGATTTTTTATTCACATCTAATATGTTTTGGAATTTTTGCCCAAGAGCTCATATTTGTTTGAACTTTATCTGTGGGAATTATTTGAAGCCTGGATTAAATTTGCTTTTCTTTACAATGTGTATTTACTGCTGCATAGAGCATGACCAACTATTTTACTTCAGATCACATTGATAGTGAAAGTGCTAGGTTGGATGACATATATATATATATATATATATATATATATATATGTCTATATATACATACATTGCTCTAGTGAAGACTTCTAGTACTATGGATGATATCAATGGTAAAGGTAATCAGCTTTGTCATGTGTCATATCTTAGTAGAAAAGTTTTCCACTCTTTACCATTGAGGATGATCTTTGCAGCATTTGTTATATTAATTTTTTTAAAAAAAGCATTATGTTAACATCTAAGAGTCATTTTAGTCACAGCCACAAACAGAATTCTCTTTTTAAAATATGGCCAAAGCAATTTGCTTTGTATGAAAAAAAATGAAACCTGTTGAAAGGGGGCAGTGAGATCAGAAGCGTCACAGGAGTGGCATGGCTGACTGAAACATTGCATGCATGCATAGAAAGCCAAGATGACCCCTCCCCACTTTGTGCAATTCACGTATGCTAATAAAAACAAAAAATGAAAAGTAAAAATGCGAAATAAAATACCTTTGTGTACATTGGTAAGGTCTTAGGAGATGGAAGAAAAAATTACATTTTTTAGGTCACATTATTAACTTGAGAAATTAAAATCTTCTTTTCCAATAACATTCAAATAACTAGTCAGATGCTCGTTGCTCATGACTTGTAATCCTAGCTACATGGGAGGCTGAGATCTGAGGATTGTGGTTTGAAGGCAGTAAAGTCCATGAGACTCTTATTACCAATAAATTAACAAAAAGCCAGAAATGGAGCTGAGGCGTAAGTCACCTTGACAATAAAATAAAATTAGAAAAATCTGTTTAAAGACTTACTTAAGGGGGCTGGGAAGGTGGCACAGTAGTAGAGCGCTTGCCTTGCATGCATGAGGCCCTGGGTTCAATTCCTCAGCAGCACATAAGCAGAAAAAAAAAACCCGGAAGTGGCGCTGTGGCTCAAGCGGTATAACGCTAGCCTTGAGCTGAAAAGCTGAGGGACAGCGCTCAGGCCCAGAGTTTAGGCCTCACGACCACGACCCTCCCCCCAAAAAAGACTTATTTAAGATCAGATACTGTTATCTAGATTGACTTCTGGATTTCTTGTTCATAGGATATCTCTCCTATAGGCTCGTATATTGTAATTGATTTTATATTTATGACTTAGTACGTCCCCAGGCTGTTTATAATTCAGGGTGACTGTTTTCAGAAAACATGGAATAATTAAGAAAAGGAAGAAACACTTCTAGACACATCATAGTAAAAACATCAGACATGAATAGCAAGAAACTGATTTCAAATGCCACAAAATTAAAGAAGGAGCTATATTCAATGGAAAGAAAATCAGAATCACTGCAGACCTCTCCACATAAACTCTCAATGCAAAGAGAGCCTGTACTGTATAATCAAAGCACTGAAAATCAATAACTATCAACCCGAACTGATCTACCCATCATTTGTATTAGATGGTGAAACCAAAACCTTCTATGACAAACAATCATTAAAGGAATTCATGAGCACTAAGCCAGCACTACAAAGAATCTAAAGGGAGGAATAAAATCTGAAGAAAATCAAAGTCAAAGAAACACATCAGTCAAAAATCACTAGAAGATCAATTTAGTAAACACAGAGAGAAGAAAAAAAATATAGGAAATCAAGAAAATGACAGGAAGCATGATACAGCTCTCTATAATAACACTAATTACTTTTGTCAGTCGGGGGACCTGAACTCGGCCTGGGCGCTGTACCTCAGCTCTTCAGCTCAAGGCTAGCATTCTACCACTTGAGCCACAGCCCCACTTCTGGCATTTTTTGCTTATGTGGTGCTGAGGAATCAAACCCAGGGCCTCATGCATGCAAGGCAAGCACTCTACCACTGAGCCACCTTCCCAGCCCAATAACCCTAAATATTAATGGAGTCAATTCTCCAATCAAAAGAAGAGTGGCAGATTGGATCAAAAATAAGATCCATCCATTGTTTACATTCTGTTTGGGTTATTTTTGAATTGATTAAGGCTTCCACTAATTATATATTTTTAATATGTATGTCACATTTATTGAATAAATAAAAGATATTAATCTCTGATCATAGATAAAATAATTCAGATATAGACATTTGTAAAAAAATAACATACCTTTAGGTATAAAGAACTATTGAGAGCATCATAAAGGCCATCGAGCTAACTTAAAATAGAAAATAGCCCTATTGCAAAAAAAAAAAAAAAAGGAAAATTATCTTGATGATAAGTATTTATGTAAACTTGAATCTCTTAGTTACATGGATCCAAGTAGTTTATTCTTTTTGTTGTTATTGTTGTTGTTGGTTGTGGGTCTTGAACTCAGCCTAGGCGCTGTCCCTCAGGTCTTCGGCTCAAGGCTAGCACTCTACCACTTGAGCCACAGTACCACTTCTGGTTTTCTGATGGTTTATTGGAGATAAGAGTCTCACTGACTTTCCTGCCTCGGCTGGGTTTCAACTGTGATCCTCAGATCTCGGCCTCCTGAGTAGGTGGGATTATAGCGTGAGCCACCAGTGCTGGCCTGAGTGGTTTATTCTTGAGGTAAAAGGAATTTTAATATTCTTCCTCCTCTTTGTAAAGGCCAACATTTTCCTATCCACGTTTGTTCATTTGGTTTTACCCTTTGATGATTTGAGTGACTATTTTCTCAATTTTGCCAAGCATGGCAAAAGAAATTAGCTATTCCATAGAGATAGGTATTATAGCTTAATTTTCTCACGGAACCTCACATGAGAACTCCTAAACATTTCTATTCTGTATGTCATTCCTGACTTAATTTTTTAAATTATCTTTAAGTAGTTGTACAAAGGAGTTGCCCATTTAACAAATCAGTTTATGAATACAGTATCTCTTGATCAATGTCACCTCTTTCCACATTCTTACCCATCCTTCCTCTGTCTACCCTTTCCTTCACTTTTCTCAATTTTGTAGGATATACACTGGATACTTTTCTGCATTTTCCCCTTCTCTTCATTCCTCTTCTCCTTTCCCCTTGACTCTACCTTACCCATTTCCAGTACCCACTCCTTGGCATTTTGCTTTGCTGAACTTTGATTTTGGCTTTCCAAGGAATTACACTAGTTGATATTTCCAAGGAATTACACTATTTGATATTTCCCTTAAACCTATCATGTTTCAGTTAATACACTTGTATACCCTTCCATACCACCCAACATATTTACTTAGGAATTTGTCAGCAAAAATCAAGCTTCTATATTTAAAGGAAAAGAGGAGAGAAGTACTTTTACTGTATTTTTTGTGGAATTCTCACTCACTTATTATTTTCATCTCTTAATAAAAGTTCAGTGAAGGAGACATATAGATTTAATTTTTTTCTCAGAAACGTTATTCTAAAGTATAAAGAGAGTTTTCTTTATTGAAAGAAAATAGTCAAGTTTGATTTTAAAATGTGGGTTTTCACCCCCACTGATACCCTGTTCTCTAGCATCACTCCATGTGAGAGGAAAACCTCCCGACACTGAATAAAGGTTATTGAATCACAATGGTTTTATTCATAGCTAAACAATTTTAATATTTATTTTAAACTTTCAAATTCACATACTTTGGTATAATAGCATAAATAGCATAGATAAATAATTTTGAATTTATGATTATTGAACAATATGCTCATTTTCCCATAGGATGCAACAGAAATCACTGGCCAATGTGAATTCTTTAAATTATTCCAATAGACCTTCAACTATATACTAAACTTTATTCTATTCTCCAGTAAATCATTTATTTTTCTAAAATCAAGTCAAATTTTCTTTTTTTTTTATTGTGGAAATACTATGAAGAGGGGTTACAATTACATGGACAAGGTAATCAGTACATTTCTTATCAAGCATTGTTGCCTCCTCCTTTGTTTCCTCTTCCCATCCCTTCCCATCCCCTCTCCTCCCCTTTCCACCCCCCCCCAGCCAAAATTGTAAAGTTCGTTTTTTCGACATAGCGTCTTGTACATCTCATTGTTGCAATGGGTTACCTGTATCCCTATCTAAACAATTTGTTTTTTTCCTTCCCCTCCACAGATTATACCAACATCAAATACAGTGAAAGCAGGGGTTATACCGTGGGGGGAGGGACATATAAAGCAACAAAGAAATCATCTTATAAATATGTTAGAAACAATAGCATGAAAGAAAAAAAAACATTTGAGTCCTTATCTTGGGGTTCATTTCGCCTAACATCAACTTATCTGACCTTTTCTGCTTGTCTCAGACATATACTAGTAATTGCAATTGGGACCTATGTTTCTTTGGGCCTGGCTTACTTCACTTAATATAATTTTTTCCAAGTCTTTCCATTTCCTAACAAATGGGGCAATGTCATTCTTTCTGATGGAGGCATAGAATTCCATTGTATATATATACCACATTTTCTTGATCCATTCATCTACTGAGGGGCATCTGGGTTGGTTCCATATCTTAGCTATGGTAAATAATGCTGCAATAAACATTGTTGTGCTGGTAGCTTTAGTATGGCCTTGTTTGTGATCATTTGGGTAAGTGCCCAAAAGTGGAATTGCTGGGTCATAGGGGAGTTCTATGTGGAGTCTTTTGAGGAACCTCCATAGTACTTTTCAAAGTGGTTGAACAAGTTTACACTCCCACCAACAATGAAGTAAGGTTCCCTTCTGTCCACATCCCCTCCAGCATCTGTTGTTATTAGAGTTCTTCATTATAGCCATTCTAACTGGGATGAGGTGGAATCTCAATGTTGTTTTGAATTGCATTTCTTTTATGGTTAGAGAGGTTGAACATTTCTTCATATGTCTATTGGCCATTCTTATTTCCTCTTCAGAGAAGTTTCTCTTTAAGTCTTTAGCTGACTTATTTATTGGGCAGTTGTTTCTTTGAGGATTTGTTATTGGGGGATTTAATTTTTTGAGTTCCAGGTATATTTTAGATATGAGACCCTTGTCTGTTGTATGGCTAGTGAAGATCTCCCAATCTCTGGGCTTTCTATTGATCTTGCTAGCTCTGCAACTTCATGCAATCCCATTTGTCCAACCTTTCTTTGATTTTTGTGCTTCTGGGTCTCTTTTAAGAAAATTTCGGCCTGTGCCAAGGAGACCTAGGGTTTCTCCTATTTCATCCTGTAATGTTTTCAGGGTGTCTGCTTTGATTCCGAGGTCTTCGATCCATTTGGAGTTGATTCTTGTGCAGGGTAATATATAAGGATGTAGCTTTAGTTTTCTACAAGTAGTTAACCAATTTTGCCAGCACCATTTACTGAAGAGGCTGTCTTTCTTCCATCCTTTTTTTTTCAGCTCCCTTATTGAAGATTAGATGGCTATAGGTCTGTGGGTTCATTTCTGGGTTTTCAATTCTATTCCATTGGTCCTGCGGTCTGTTCTTGTGCCAGTACCATATTGTTTTGATTACTATAGCTTTGTAGTAGAGTTTGAAATTTGGTATTTGGCACTGTTCTTTCTGTTAAGGATTGTTTTTGCTATTCGGGGTCTTTTATTGTTCCATATGAATTTTTAGATTGCCTCTTCTATTTCCTTGAAGAATGAGGTTGGAGTATTGATAGGTATCGCATTGCATTTGTAGATAGCCTTGGGAAGTATTGCCATTTTCACGATGTTGATCCTTCCAATCCAGGAGCATGGGAGATTTTGCCACTTTCTAAGTTCTGTTTTGATTTCCTTTTTCAGGTTTTTAAAGTTTTCATCATAGAGGTCTTTCACTTCTTTGGTTAAGTTAATTCCTAGGTATTTTATTTTTTGTGGGGCTATTACAAATGGAGTTGCTGTCCTGATTTCAGTCATGCTTTTCTCATTGTTGGCATACAGAAAAGCCATTGATTTTTGAGGGTTAGTTTTGTACCCTGCTACTTTGCCAGAGTTTTGAATCAGCTTGAGTAATTTGGGAGTGGAGTCTATGGGATTCTTCAAATACAAGAACATGTCATCTGCAAAGAGGGAGAGTTTTACTTCATCTTTCCCTATTTGGATCCCATTTATGTCTGCATCTTGTCTTATTGCTATAGTTAGGCATTCTAATACTAAATTGAAGAGTTAATACTAATTTCCTGAGTTAAGAGGAAATGGCTTTAGTTTTTCACCATTAAGTATAATGCTGGCTGTAGGTTTGTCATATATAGCCTTTATTGTATTGAGGAATGTTCCACGGATTCCTAATTTTTCCAGAACCTTCATCATAAAGGAGTGTTGGATCTTGTCGGATGCTTTTTCTGCATCTATTGAGATAAACATGTGGTTCCTATCCTTGTTCTTGTTGAAGTCAATTTTTTTTTTATTTTCCTACTTGAGTTTGTTTAAACCTTCCTTTTTATGATAAATATGGTAGCTGCTTCTTTATTTGCAAAATGATTCTTATTGTACAGGTGAAATTCAGAAAAAGAGGTTATAGCTACACAAGTCAAGTATTGAGTACATTTATTTTTGAACAGTGTTACCTCTTTCCTAATTTTCTCCCATTTTCTTCCCTCTCGACCCCTTTCCCCACAAGTTGTACAGTTCATTTTTAATCTAGTGTCTACGGGGTCATTTGTGGTTCCTTGTAACGTTTTGGGTTGCTGGCACTATCTCCCTGAAAAATGATGTTGGGATATTGATGGGTTGAGTTATATACAAATAGTGATAAGTGTCTTTACTGAAATGTAGATTCAAGGGAGAACTCAAATAGTGTTTAGAAAGGCAAAGTAAGCAACATAAGCACCAGAAAATGGGTAAAATACAAGAGGAGGGGTGGGACCAAGAGCAGAAGGGTAGATGAATGAAAAGGACTGGGTAGGGAGAAAGCAGTCCCCAAGAATTTAATATTACAAAATTTAATACCACAAGAATAATTTAATACTACAAAATTAACCTAGTGTCTAGTGAGTATCACCGCTGAATTAATTTACCCCCTTCTCTCACCATTTCTGTGCTCCCTCTGCCCTCCCCAAATCAGATAAACTTGCATACAAGACAAAAAACCCAGAAATCAAAAACAACGATAAGAGGGGGAAAACAAAACAAAAACCCCAGAAAACCCCCACAAAAGGTAATATATAAAAACCTCTTGTTTCTGTTACTTGAGTTCATTTCTATAACATCATTTTATATGATCATATGCACATAGTTTTGAGCCATTATGATCCTCTCCTAAGATTATTCTCTTTTGGTCTCGCTGTGTGAATGTTTAGAGTCCTGTTTAATTTGTCATGTCCGTGTGTAATTATTTTGTCTTTTGCCATCCATTGTGTTTATTTGTAAATTTATAGGCAAATTCTAATGGCCACATACAACTTGTGTTTCTTTAGGTCTGTGCAAGGTCCTGGGCTCGCTGCTATGCAGTACCACGTCATTGGGTGAATTTTTGCTGGTTTCTGTCTTCTTATGCAAGCAGTTTATAATCTTCTTATTTGTTGTATATTGCTGTATATAGCTTAGTTGGTGTAACTCTAGACGTGGAGTTCCTGATTAGACCCTAAAATTCTGCCTCTTTGGAGAAAGCTTAGATTGTTCCCTGTTCTCTTTCCACCATCTTTCCTATCACAACAGCTTTTTATTATAAAATTCAAGGCCTTTCAAAAATCTGTCTCCAACCAGGCTTTTATTAAATTCACATTCCATGAGTTTCTTGCTTTTCTCTTCTCCATTTGCAATGCTGTGCACCCTTTTAGTTTGGACACACAGCATACCGTTTGTCCTAACAGTTCATGTCTTACTTAGCTATGTTCCTTTTTCTATTGGTGTGCCATTACCTATTTTCCCATATGCAAACTCTTATTACCTATTTTTCCCTTATGCAAATGCTTATTGAGCTGTCAGCTCAATCTCATTCTCAATCACTATTCATAAATAGAAAATAGTGTGGTTCTTAAGCTTGGTTACACAAGGGATTCCCTAGGTAAGTTTAAGAAGTGGAATACCAATGTGTAGGTCTCACACTAGAGATTCTGACATATTTGGTCTAATGTGGGCCTTGAATATCAATATTTTTTAAAGGTGTTCAGGTAGATTCAAGTCAAACCCCTTGTTCTGTGGTTGAACTCAGAATGTGGGTGTATCTTGATCTCATCACATTGTTCTTGTTTTGCTGATTTCTTCAATGCCTTTTCTTACCAGTGAATTTAAGGAAATAATTATATTTAGTTCTCAGGATTGTTGTGAACATTACTTTAGATAATACAGTTAAAGATTTTAGCCCCAAACTTGATATAATAAATATTTTTCAATAGAGATAGAAAAATTAGTTGTTCCCTCTGGGTTCTGGTCTTTATGGTCATTTTTCTAAATTGAAAATTCACTAAGTTATAATGTTTATCACATTGGGCTTTGTGTCTTAAAAATATGTGTGTTTCTGAAGAGTATGTGTGCTTCTTCATCCGGTGCTTGTGTGATACTTGGAAACAAAAAAGTTGTTCATATTAGTCCCTCCCACAGCTTCCTGTTCCATCCGTTTTTTTCCTCCTGACTTCATCTCTTGTTTAAAACATAGCTGAAGATATCATTTTGTTTTTGGAGGAAAGAGCAGTAGACCCTTAACTAATCTCTGTTATCCAGGCTTGCTCTGTCACGTGTCTCAGATACCAGTTCCTCGTCTCTGGGCTGCCAGGAACATTGTAAACACTGCTGTTCTGGAATTTATAATTCCTCATTTATAACTCAGTCTTCATTACAGATTATGAGCTCTTTGAGGAGCTATATCTTACTTCATTTGTATACCTGGCTTCTAGCAGTGTCCATGAGCATAGCAAATAACTAATTTATAGGAAGGAAGAAAAGAAGAAAAATGGAAGAGGTCTGAAGAGAAGTAATGTGTCTGAATCTAATTAAAAAATTTCACAGAATTTCTAAGATTGTGTCTGTTTCAAGAATTTTTAACAGGAAGAAATAAATGTGATAGAAATCTAAGACATACTGCCTGGGAGGCATTTCAAAGATTCAGTATATTGATACCTTAATTATTTCATAAGATCTTCAATAGTGTTTTTCAGGTATCTCCCTGTGCCTTCTTTTTCTCCATCCTTTCTTGGTTTGCTATCAATTTTATTAACCATTACAGCATGTCTTATGGTTGGAATCATAATTGGGTAAATTACTTATATGCAGACTGTTTGCTCTGTGTCTTGGAAAAGGGTGGAAAAAATTAATGGAAATATTCAATTCTCCTTGCCAGAGTGCTCATAAAGAATGCTTCAAGAGATTATTAATACTGTTGAAAAGAGATATGACTATATAAAGATATTTAACAGAAATCTGGATTTAATCTGTATTTTCTTTATGATCAAATGGAAAATTAAACAGCTTAATACACATGCTGTTCAGAGGTTTTGTGGTACTTCAACAGTGCATTTCAAATTTTAGAATTGAACTCATTATCTGATATTTTAGATATCTACATGTTGCCTAACTATGAGAACATGAAAATAAGCATGTCTTTTTCCTTTGGGAATCATATGTCAGTTCCTATTTACTAGCCTTAGGACATATTTAAAAATACTTATAATTGCTACTTATGATTCAAAGTAGACAACGTAAAAATGAACTATAGTCTCCATGGATCGTGAAATTGGGCCCATATAATTATCTATTGCCTATTTTATTACTCTTTTTTTTCCTAAGAAATGACATCTGTTTCTGTCTATGGGAACAAGGTTAAGGTTCATTAAAACTTTAAGCAAATAAGAACAAAATAAAACAATAAAAATTTCTTACAATATCTGAGGAAACATCGTTATTTTATATTTTATCGCAGCTTTATTTGTATCTGAATGAACATTAAGTTAAAGGAACATTCTCCAGATATTGTTACATACCTGCAATTTTGAATGCTAAAAATTTGGCTTCAGCCCACTTTTTCTGTTTCTTGGCTGTTTCAATGGAGAGTAAGAAAAGAGACAATACGGTGATTTTTTTTTATGTCATATTATCTGGGAATCTGCAACCATTTTTTTTAATTTAATTTTATTTTATTTGAGAACATACTGTACAGAGGGGCTACAATTACATGGGCAGGATAATGCATACATTTCTTACCAAGCATTGCAGCCTCCTCCTTTGTTTACCCTTCACCTCCCTTCCCAGCCTCCCCCCTCCCCCCACCCAATTATACCCCCCTCCCCCCCCCCACACCGACATTGTAAAGTTGGTTTTGACATGACATTTTGTACTTCTCATTGTTGCAACAGGTCCACCTGAATCCTTAAACGACTTGTTTGTCCCCATCTCCTCCACATGTTATACTGACATCAAATATAGTGAAAGCGGGGGTTACACTGTGGGGGAGGGACATACAAAGCAACAAAGAAATAATCTTATAAATTCTGCAACCATTTTTGAACACAGGAGTTAAAAAGGAATCTGAATCCAGTCACCAAGTGAAAGATAGGAGTACATTTGAGGAAGTCAAGTTTGCTATTCTAGTCCTGGAAGCAGAAGAATCTGAGTGGGAAAGAGGAGGGAAAGAGGTTGAAGCCCATAATCTGAAGTTGTCAGGGCTGGAGTGCTTTAAGCAGAGTCTAGGCAGATGACGCTTGATGATTCTTAAACATGACAGCCTGCCTGATGGTTGTTAAACATTTCTATTTGACATTACCTGTGCATTTCCTGTGCATTAGAAAGCACAGGTGACAAATGGTCTTTCTTTCTCTAAAAAGATCACATATACAAGAAATTACTCAAGTGAGCGATCAATATAACTGCGTGGCCAACATGCAGGCTGACTGTTAAAACGGAATAAGCACTTAGAAGTATGTATTGAATAAATACCAACAAGAAGATTAGATTATCTTTGTTACTTTTCAGGAAGGCTTAACAATAAGAATTACCTTCTGCATAGATTTGGAAAGGATAACCTTATTTAAATGAAAAAAGATTAGTGTATATACACTAGACACTGCTCATCTCTATGAAGTATTTATTTCTGAAGGAAAAGTATCATTACTCTGAGCCTTGGTATAAAGCAGAGATTTGGGCATGCAGGAGTCAAACTCCAAATGAAGATCTCGCACAGATGTACAGATGTGTTCTCTACTAAGGAAGCTGATACTCTTGCAACTCTCAGGCAAACAATTGTGCTTTGTAAAATTATCTCATTTGGAAGAATAGAAATCTCATGAGAGTCACTATTAACTCCATTTCACATCCTACAGGAAATGAAAAAAAGATAAAGTCTTCATTGAGGTTTATGTAATGAAGGAGCTAAGGTTTAAACTTAGGTCTATGGACCATAAATAATGAAATAATTATTTTAAAAAACCTCTTTGAAACCATTGAAATGAATTCCAGAATATTTAAATCAAATCTCGGCTTCCTGAGTTGCTAGAATTACAGTCGTGAGCCACCAGTACCTGATAGTGTCTTTATTTATAACATCAACATCTGAATACCTCTTTGACTTCAAACCAAGAGGATAAACATCAGAATAACACTTAATGTATTCAATACATGTTGCATGCAACAGTTGTTAGGTTACCAGCATGCATTGACTGTCTTGGAATTAATCTAAGTGTCTATTCATATAACATTTGTAAAAGTAGCACTGTGTAGGAGTCAATATGTCTCCATTTTACATGTGAGGAAACTGAGAACCCAAGAAGGTTTGGGAACTTGTCTAGAACTACAACAAGGAAGAATGTGCACAAGATGGATCCATCTGTACACCTGTTGTCATCATCTCTCTCTGACATGGTAGGGTAGGGATTCTCTAGAAAAGAGGCGCTTCAGCTGACTTCTCACTTTGGTCTCCATCCATTTTGACTCCTCAAAATGCATGTGATATGTCACACCATTGGCCACACACAAAACCATTTCTTTGAGATGGAGCCCTTTCCAAGTAACACTCTGGCTGGGACTACGATGGTTTACCATGGCAGTTGACACTGGCATTTCAACAGTTAATGCCTGGTGCCATCAAATGTCCCATACAGAGGAACAACAGAGTGAGAATTTCAGCATATTGGACTGTGGCAGGCATAGGGTGAAGCAAATGAGCCTTTTGACAGAGAAGGCCTCTTAGGCTATTTGACATCAATTGAAAAGCTTAAAGATTGTTCTAAACCTTCCCCATTTTCCTCCTGCAGAGATAATATCACATCGTTTCTGGGGAGAGCAGAAAGTTTATTTTGTGCACTTTTCAAATTTAGAAACTCAGATGTAAGTCCTTAAAATTTGAACAGCACAACAGAACGTTCTGGTAAAGGGTCCAGAAAGTGTTTTCCCCCCTGTTGTCTCTTTCAGTTCTCTTGAGAATCCACTTTCAGAGAAAGACCTTTCTGTTCTCCTTTCAAGATAAAGACTCCAACCTGAAGAATCTGCCAAAATAAACTATTTCATAAAACAAATTGTTCAGGAAAGAAGTACATGTGAAAATTTCTCAACATCCCACAAAGCACCCTTTCTTCTTTTATGTACAAGCATTACTAACAGGTAGTAAGAAGGACTTGGAGGCCAAGGAATTGTGATTGTTGGGAGAAAGAATTTAAGAGCAGGAGTTTGCTCTAGGTTAGTTCCATTTCAGAGCTTCCGTGTAAATGGCACTATCTTCCATGTCTATTCTCGTGAACTGGTGAGAAGCCTTGACTTTTTGTCTATGGTCTGGCTGCCATGTCCTGCTTCCTTTTGAATGCAATTTGATGTGAAATGAATGCAATACGATGTGAACTCCTCTCAAGGTTCCCCTTTCCCCTCAGTTCCAGGCAAGTATTTAAAGGAGTGGCAGTGTTCTCACCTGCTACAGTCAAAAGCCATCTCTTCTCTGTTGGGGTGCTTCTTCAACAATCACTCTTGCTCACAGCCCATTGACTCTTATGTGTTTTTACCTGCTCATTTCCCCAAAGCACCAGGCTTTTCCCAGCTTTTCCCACTTCATTCACAGACTGGTACCATGGTGTTCTAACGAACTTCCTCTAATCTGCTTCAGGATTTGTTGCTTCTAAACTCTTCTATTAGAAGATCAAAAACTCTCCACTTCTTATTAATCAATCCTGGATCTTATTGTCTGTGAAACGTTTCACGACCCTTTCTTTCTGGCCAGCCAGTTCAATTCATGTCTTCCCCAAGCATGATATTCTAAGCACTCTTTGCAGTCCTTTTTACAGTGATGTAGTGAACATGGGTTGAATGTTGAACTTGGGCAAGTAATGTTATCATTGGTGTAAATTTGAGTAGTTAATGGTTGCTGCATTTGTTTCCTCCTTTGCAAAATGAAGATAGTACTAGCATCTGCATTATTGGGGAATTGTATAGACACATATTAACCGAGAATGACCTAGATGGTCTGCTCAGTAATGTTGTTTATATATTGTTGGTTATTGTTTATATTAATTATACATAGTACATAATGACATTTCCATACTTGTATATAATAAAGTTTGATCACATTCACATTATCATATCATTCTCTCTTCCCAACATCTCTTCCCCCTTTCCATTCCTCTTCAATCTCCCTAGTAGCCTTCCTTTTATTTTCATGACCTAAGTGCATGTTTGTTTGTTTTCCTATAGTTTCTATGAATGAGAGGAGACATAGGATACTTGTCTTTGTGGGACTGGCTTATTTCACTTATTATATTCTAGTTCCATCCATTTTCTGGCAAACAATATAGTTACATTCTTCATTATGCATGGCTGAGTAAACTACCATTATGGCGAGGTGATGGTGACTCAAGCCTGTAATCCAAGCTACACAGGAGACTGAAATCTGAGGATTATGGTTTCAAGGGGCAGGAAAGTCCATGAGACTTATATCTTCAATTACCCACCAAAAAAAGAAGACTTTATGAACTGCCTTTAAAATGTACTAAATAGGACTATTTATTTTATTTTTTATTGTTTAAGTAGTTGTATAAAAGGGTTTCAAATTCAACGTGTCACTTTATGAATACAATACATCTTGATAATATATATATATATATATATATATATATATATATCACTATCCCCATCCTTTTGTATTAGATTTCTGATTTGATCATATCTTATAGCTAGCATGTCCATTTCTTTTATTTTTATTATCTTTAACATTTAACAAAACAATTTATGAATACAGTCTTGATCAATGTCACCCTGTTCAGTGTTCTCATCCCTCCCTCCCTCCCCATCCTTTCTCTCACTCTTCTTTGTAGGATGTGCATTGGATTCTAAGGAGTGGACCAAGGAAGAGGCAAAGAGGGGGCAATGCAATCTGGAATCCACATTTAGTATAGGGACTGATTAATGCCTTATTACATTTTCTTCTCATGTGGAAACAGTGCTTTTAAAAAAGGTTTATTGAAATGCATAAAGTTTGTATTAAATTTGCACTGACCTTAAGTTATACATTTACATTTTTGAGTGTTCACCCCGTGATTCCCTCCTGCTCTTCCCCAAATCTGCTTATTACACATTATATATGAACTGGCTCTCCTTGCCAAAGTTTTGATTAAGTAAATGCCATAACTAGAAATTAAATCAGAAGCACTTATCAAATTGCAGCCAAGTGATATCGATCTCTAAATGTAACCTATCTATTCAATGCAGCATTGCAGGGTGTGTGCTTGCTATCTATGAAATGAGCTGTAGTAATAAATTGGGTATGATACATTCCTCATCATGCTTTTAGCATCCATTAAACCAATTGCTAAAGTCGGTGTTGGGGGAGGGTGCACGGAGGAAGAGGCCCTGGATATTGCAGCGTATTCAGTGTAAGATATTCCAAGAGAGCACCGGGCTTTGCACTGTTTGTTCACTTCTTCATAGACCTCTCCCTCCCTAGGACTCTTTTCCTAAGGGAATTGCTCCACTGATCAGTATCAGCATCTATTGGATGTCTCGAACTTTCTCTACTTTTAATGAGTTCCTCTCCAGAGAACTGCTATGGCAGGCAGAATTTCCTTCACATTACAGTTCATGGTGCGTTGTTGTCCAATCGCAAGACATTGGTGGAGCTGCTGCCAACATTTTCCCACCAGCCCCTTGCCCATCGCCTTCAATTAAGTAGAACAGGTGTAGCACCAGACAGCTGTAACTGCTGAGGGGGCATTTGCCGCTGCCAGGCTAGCGCCAGGGCTCTGCAAACGAATGGGCAGATTGCAGCCCGAGGGTGTGGAGCTTTAGAATTTCCCATGCAGGGGCAATTACCTCCAACTCAGAAGGTAAAAAAGAACTTCTGTTAAGGCTTCCTTCCCTTGGGAGCCCCTGCCAGGGCACTGTGAAGCCCTGAATTAATTAGATGTCAGCCCTGACTTTCCTGTCAAGAGGACTGTGATAACTAGGTCATTCTTATTTAAATCCTAGATGAGGAAATTGGGGATTTTAAAGTAATTGCCTGATTATTTTTAGGGAAGGCTAGAGTAGAAACTGAGGTCCTTGGGTAGAGCAGATCTCTTGGTTAAATCTTACTCGAGTCTCATTCTATACTCTTTTCTCTCTCCCCCCTCTTCTTCATGAACTTGAACTATGGTATGCTAATGAAAAGAACTTTGGAGTTAGAAAGATTGGACTCCTGCCCCCGATTTCTTACATATTTATTGGCACAACCCTGGGAAAATTGCTTCATTTGTTGAAACTTCATTTTCTTATCTACCAAACAGATTGCTGTGAAGATTTATGAGTAAGTAATGTGAATAGCTTTGTGCAGGGTACTATGGACCATTTGTCACTAAAGACTAGGGACTTCACCTTTCCCAGCCTCATTTCTTCACTTTGTTTACAGTAGGTCTTCATAGCTCTCATCCATAAAGCACCCAAACTTATTCTAATGCTCTGAGATCATTCTGGGTTATTAAAGTAATAAGCCACATCAAGCACTTCTTAACTCCACAATTTAACTCTATAGACGGTAAGTTATTTGTCTGGCTGGCTGATTGACTGATGGTTTTGTTCACCGAATAATTATTTCATAAATAGCAATATGTTGGCTGTATCAAGAAGTAGGTGGAGAGGAAGTCTTCTTCAGAGAGAAAATATCTGAATTAATTTTGAGAAGTTAGAAAAAAATTCACAGAAAAAGTATGCTTACCGGTATGGTACTATCTGTAAAATTAACTTTTGATAAAAATAACAGTAATGAAATTCTGCACCAAATGATTTATTTGGCAGTTTTATATTTTCATTTCTGGCTTTTCCTTTTTTATTTCCTGCCAGTACTGGGACTTGAACTTAGGGGCTTGCAATCTTGTTTGGCATTTTTGCTCAAGGCTAGTGCTCTACCACTTGAGCCACACCTCTACTTCTGGCTTTTTTGCTGGGTAATTGGAGAAAAGAGTCTCTCAGATTGATCACAAACTGGTTTTGAACTGTAATTCTCAGATCTCAACTGATATTAGAGATATGAGGTATTGGCTCCTAGTCTCATCTCTGGCTTTTTTTTTTAGGAAGAAGATATAGAGGTTACAAGAACACAAACACACACACACACATGCACACACACACACACACACACACACACACACACACACACACACACACACACACACACACACACACACACACACACTCCCCAAAGCCTGGTTAGAACAAGACTTTTTCACTTAGTTACTCAGCCTCTCAGTGTTTCATTTGAAAGTATAATGAATAAACACTTGGTAGCACTGTGAAGATTCAGTGCAGATTAAAAAGTGAAACACTCAGAATGGTGCTGGGCATAGAGTTCTACACTGTTCATAGTTAGCCCTAGACTATGAAGCTTTGTAAAGTAGTTATAAAAACTGATATAAAATTGAAGCATTTTTTTTTTCAGTTTGGGCTGGCTTTGCATCTTCTCTGTATTCTCACCATTCCAGAAGATTTTTTTTTGTATTTGCTTTCTTCAATCTGTATCATATATAAAATAAGAGTGTAGGTGATTTTCCCTTCTACACTATCCACATGACTAAGATTCCAGTATACCTCCCCCATGGGGTGTGCTCTCTATCTGGCTCTCCTCTGTTAAAGAACTATAGAATGAGTAAGTCAATGGAACATACTTGGTGAGGTGTAGAGGGTGGCTGGTGCTAATAGCTGAAAGGATGGGTTACAGTTGGTTGGTTTATTCTTGGAAGGCCTTATCTCCTCCTAATGAAATGCAGTATACCCATTTCCCTCCACAGAAATACATCTGGCTCAATTTCCCATTTGGTTATAAATTGATGCAGCCACAGACAGCTGAGCAATAAATTCTGTGTTTAATTTCTCCTAGTTTCCTGCTAGGAAGGGACTTCTCCATGTGTTACACCTGATGTGTTATATGTAATGCTTGGATTATTTTTACACACTCAAGCACAGCAGGATAATTAAGCAGCTTTCTAATCATTTTTATTGTCTCTAGCTTTATAAAACTATGCTTGTTTTAATAGAATTGGCTTTGAGGGAATGAAGGCATTTGACGAATTTCAGTTTATACTTAACGTGCCTAACATTGGGTAGCCACAACCCCACATAGACCCATCCATAGTCCCTTGTTGAATCTTCTGGTACAGTATTACTCAGAATCAGAGCAAGGATTCCTTTGCTATCTTAGGCTATCCTATGCCCTCTCTGGTTAGTGAGCCCCAGAAAGAGTCTGATATGGATGGAGTTCAATGGGATTATAAATCCCACGTTCTTTCTTTTTTCATGTGGAATTAAAATCTCACTCTCAGGAAGTAAATATGTTGGGTGGTATGCAAACATATACACATATTTAACTGAAATACATTCAAGGGAGAACTCAAATATTGTAATTCCTTAGAAAGGCAAAGTCAAAGTTCAGCAAAATAATACATCAAGAAATGCGTACTCAAAAGGGGTGGGATGGGGTCAAGGAGAAAGGGGTGGACACATGAAAAGAAGAGGAGAAAACAGTCAAGAATCCAGAGAGTGAAGGAAGGGGGTAGATAGGGGAGGGATGGGTGAAAATGCTGAAATGATTGACATTGATCAAATATATTATATTCATAACTGCTTTGTTAAATGGCAACTCCTTTGTACAACTACTTAAAGACAATTTAAAAAAATAGTCACAAATATTCCTACTGTAATTATTCTTTGGTTTTGTTTCAATATTGTGAATTATAATTCTTTAATTTTCATTTCTCCCAAGTTTTATTTAGAGTTATTTTCAGTGAGCTCTATGGAATAGTGTGGTGGTATGTGGACTTCAAGGGGGAAATGCAGTGGTCTTTAGCATCTGTCCCTATGATGCATCCTGTCTGATTTCAAGACCCTGGTAAGGCGTCCCTGGTGGTGAAGACCGGCTGACATGTGGATGTCCATCAGTTGGAGGAAAGTGAGGCAGCTCCACCATGCTGCTACTTCTATTCCTAACAGTGTATTTTAACTAAGAACACTTTCTAAGTATTCCAAACACATTGTACACAGATTGAAAGATATTAAATGTGTACAATATGTATTATATACAACACAATATGTCATATATATTATATAAAGTATACATGGTATATATACTATATATAAATATAAATATGTATGATATATATGCACACAAAGACTTCTTTCATAGCCATAATTTTAGGTAGTTCAATAGCCTTGACAAACATGATCATGTGACTAGGAATGAAATCCACTATAACAGCTTTGGTCTTTCAGATGAAATCTCAGTGAATAAGCAGATTAAGCCTTTAGAGGGCATAACTGGAGAGGTGGTTTCTTCTCAGGTTGCTTTGCCAAATAAACCAGGTGTTTTTGGACTAAAAAGAAAAGGAAAGGAACTCAGGGATTTTGTTCTGTTTTCTGGGGTTTTGCTTTAACTTGATCTAACACAAGAAGAATCTCTCTTTACACTTCCTGAAAGCAGACTCAAATTGTTATGAACTTTGATTTCCTTCCTTCCTCCTTTCCCTCCCCTCCCCCTTTTCCTCCCCTCCCTTTTATACTCTCCCCTTCTCCTCCCCTCCCCTTCCCTTCCCCCTTCTCTTCCCCTCCCTCTCCCCTTCCCTTTCTCCCTCCCCTCCCCTTTCCTTTTCCCTCCCTCCCTCCCTCCCTCCCGTCCTGCCTTCTTCCTCCCATCATTTTCTTTCTTTTTTTTCCTGTCACCCGAACTTCACTCTGCAGGGAGCTTTCCTTATATTGAGATTCTCTTTGGGATTAGGCACCAATGTGAGGAAATTTGCCTTGGCAATACTGGCATTGTTACTTTGAATGGTGCTAAAGTTTGGTGAAATAAATTTCATTTGAGTCTGGGTGGTAGTTGTCTGGTTGCTACAGTGTGTTTGTCTGTGCTCCCCAGTGGGATGGTACCCTCCTTTCTTCTCTCAATCCAGTTTACCAGGTCTGTAGCCAGAGGTAGATAGATGACAGGAGGAAATGAGCTGGTTTGCTGCTAGGGGCAAACAAGATGCGGTGAAACACTGGGATCCATTTTTATACTAACAAAAGATGATAGTGTCAGCAGGCCTATTTAATTTATAGGATCCAGTGCAAAATGAAAACATGGGTCCCCCTTGTTAGAAATCATTAATGCTTTCAAAGCATTGATAGCAGAGCATTATACCAAGTGTGGGGCCACCCTAAGTACAGATTCTTAGTGACTGCATAGGTCAGATGTTCCTGAAGCTAGCCCTGGGTTTCTGTATGGGGCCTACACATAGTCTTTTCTTCATCCCCGCTTCAGCAGAGACAAGGTGTACCTGGGAACTCTTCATCATCATGGATAGCAAAGAAATAAAAGACAGGAAAGTCCATGACTTCAGCTATTCCCCAACTTAGTGGGACATATTTAAATAACAACTTGGAGAGGTTAAACTATAATTTAAACTCTCTTTAAGAAACATCAACATGCTTCTGTGGCCAATGTGTTAGGCGGTGTATTGGGGTTAATCCCACACTTTTAACAGATTTCCCTGGAGCAGAACTAGGTCTAGAATCCTGCAGTCACTTAAAAACACAGAGAAGTATCAGTTTTTATTCTTGTAGTTCTATGTGAGTGATGGTTGGGGTTAATGTAGAAGACAAGGAGATTAGAATTAGTGGAGATGACAGATAATGTGGAAACAGGATTCATGGCTGAGTGAAGGAGAGCATCAGCATCAAGGAGGAACAATGGGAGGTTTCTTATCTTGAATAGCACCTGTAATCAAATTCATTGTTCAACATTTCTCACATCACCCATCGCAGACAATATTGCCCCTTTCCATGACTTCAGTGGGGCCTTTGAGAAGATGGGAAGGAATGGTTTCAAGAGCTCAGAGATTTCCACATTCAATAATGAAAGCTAGTTCATGGCATGAGCTCATGAATAACTTTTAAAATGTATGTGCATCTTTCCTGTATCTGTTATTAGTTTCTTCCAGATTTGGGTGTTAGGCTGAGCGACAGCCTTAATTTCTAATGACCTTGTAAATTGTTTTCTTTCAATGTGCTATTATTAATATAGTTGTGTATGGTGGAGACAGTGCATAGTAAATGTAAATGAGACACTGCTATAAAGGAAAAGAAGACTAATGTTTATGTATATCACAAGTACGTAATAGGTTTTTGTCTTAGTCATTTAACATAATATATAGTGCAGGTCTTTTAAACTTGTATTTTAAACTTGCTTACAAGTAACAGTAGTTTCTACAGGATGATTAAAATACCATCCATGACAAGTAGCTTACAACTTGCTTTGTATACATTGTAAATGTCAAGCTTAAAATTATTTAGGAGTTACCACCTCAACTTTAATCTATGTGCCAATATCAAGGAATATTGCTGCCAAAAATTATGATGAAGTACCCCAAACCCTACATATTCATGGTGATTGCTTCCCATCTCTCTTCAGAATTCATGATTATACGGGATGTAGTGACAGAAATTCCAGGGAAGGTATCCAAGGGAGCAAAACTCAAACCCCACAGGGTTATTTCCCATCTTTCCCCAGTTTTAAAAGCATTGGCATGAGAATGATTGATAGGCAAGAGAATATCATAGAAGTGTAAGACTTTGAAGGCTGTGTGTGTGTGTGTGTGTGTGTGTGTGTGTGTGTGTGTGTGTGTGTGTGGTGAACACTAAAAAAAAAAAAAGAAAAACCAGATTTAAAAATTCATGTGCTTTTCTTGGAACCAACCCAGATGCCCCTCAGTAGATGAATGGATCAAGAAAATGTGGTATATATACACAATGGAATTTTATGCCTCCATCAGAAAGAATGACATTGCCCCATTTGTTAGGAAATGGAAAGACTTGGAAAAAATTATATTAAGTGAAGTAAGCCAAGCCCAAAGAAACTTAGGTCCCATGGTTTCCCTTATTTGCAATATCTAGTATATGTATGAGTCAAGCAGAAAAGGTCAGATAAGGTGATATTAGGAAAATGAACCCTAAGATATGTATTTAAATTTTTTTTCTTTCATGCATTTGTTTCCAATGCATTTATAAGATTATTTCTTTGTTGCTTTGTATGTCCCTCCCCCACAGTATAACCCCTGCTTTCACTGTATTTGATGTTGGTATAATTTGTGGAGGGGAAGGGGAAAAACAAGTCATTTAAATAAGGATACAGGTGGACCCGTTGCAACAATGAGAAGTACAAATTGTCATGTGGAAAACGAACTTTACAACTTTGGTGTGTGTGTGTGGGGGGGAGGATTGGGTAGGGGGCAGGGGGAGGATGGGAAGGGATGGGAAGGGGAAACAAAGGAGGAGGCTACAATGCTTGATAAGAAATGTACTCATTGGGCTGGAAGGTGGCTCAGGCACTTTGCCTTGCATGCCTGAGGCCCTGGGTTCGATTCCTTAGCACCACATAAGCAAAAAGAAAAAAGCCGGAAGTGGCGCTGTGGCTCAAGTGGTAGAGTGCTAGCCTTGAGCTGAAGAGCTGAGGGACAGCGCCCAGGCCCAGAGTTCAGGCCCCACGACCGGACCCCCCCCCCCCAAAAAGAAAAAGGAATGTACTCATTATCTTGTCCATGTAATTGTAACCCCTCTGTACAGTATTTTCACACACAAAAAAAAGTTAACACAAAAAAAATTCATGTGCTTTTCTTTCAAAGTTAAATCTTTGGTACTGCCCCCCTTTGATAAAGGTTGATGGTGGAAGCATTCAATTTTTTTTCATCTTATAATACAGACATAGCTGGACCAAAGATGAAATGTTGCTTCTTCTGGTGGGTAGAAATGTCTATACATTTAGTTATTTTCAAGGGTGCCCTGGAGTCACTTTCTTAGGCTCCTCAGAACCAGTTCTTCATCTCCTCCACACTGTTCAGTGATAGAATAGTGGCTCGAAACCACCACATTTGGAGTAATTATGTCACGGAAATAGGCAAATTCTCTAATTAGGGTTCATCCCTAATCTTGAATACAATTGTTGGAGATTTTAGTAAGGCCTTTTAAATGTTTTCTTTCCTGAGAATGTTGATTATATTTAGTTTATTTATATTAAGTTCCCAGCCTTTATCACAGTGATTGATTAAATCAGCCAGTGGTATTGGATTTAATTTTCCAGCAATTTGCTTTTACACAAGAATAAGATCCCATGTGCAAGCAATGGCTTTTCTCATTTCTCATAAGGAATCAATAAAAAAAAGGGAGCAACTCAAAAACCATTCTCTTTTTTAATATTAATAATTCTAAACTCAAAGTTATATATCTATTTCAGCTTTAAAAACAACAAACTATAGGTCAAGTGATGTGGCTCATGTATGTAATCCCAGCTACTCAGGAGACTGAGATCTGAGGATATTGGTTCAAAGCCAGACTGGGCAAGGAGAGATTAGAGATTGTTATCTTCAATTAACCACTCAAAAATTGGAACTGGAGCTGTGGCTCAAAGTGATAGAGCACTAGCCTTGAGCACAAAGAGCTCAGGGACAGCACTCAGGCCCTGAGTTCAAGCCCCACAACTGACAAAAAATGTAACAAAGTAGTTTTAAATCCATGTTAAAGCATATAATAGCTAGTCTAGATCAGATTCTATTTTAGGTGTTTTAATTCAAGTTTATTTAGTCTTTCTGACAGCACTATAAGGGGGATAATAATATAAAATTTATAATGAGAGGAGACAGTTAAAATCATTTTCTCCAAATCATAGGACAGACCCTAGACTTGGACACAGACTGTGTGTATCTAAAGCTGTCCAATGTTATAGCCACTAGCCACATGTGACTATTTAAATTGATTAAAATAAAATTAAGCTCCTGAGTCACATCAACCACATTTTAAGTGACTACAGGGCTGGACATAGCATTTGGGCTGTGTCTAGTTCATATTTAGACAGGGCTATTGGATAGTACTGCTCTCATGTCTGAACTTGCTGGGGATCTGCTGATTTTGGGAGGTTGCACTATGAAAATACCTGGGCATTGTAGAAGGCATCTTTGGGGGCAGATATGGAGGGAAAGCAGAACTAAGAAGCAGGATAAGTGAGGAAGGGAAGAGTCTTGCATCTCATGCTAACTGGGACTTGGGTTGGGGGTTATGTGGGGTACTCTAATATGTTTTGAATATGCTTTGAAATAGCTGCAGAGGAGGAGTATCTTTCCTATTCCCACCAGGGAGTTAGGGGATTTGGAGTCTGGGCTAGACAAAGAGAGTAGGTCTGTACATTAGTAGTCAGCAACAATCATCTGTGCTCATTCAGGGACCACTGCCTTTAGGGCCCACACCTACCCTGGAGAAGCAGGTCTATGAGTGGATATCAGAGAAGACCACAAACTCAGCACCCATATGGCCCAACTGACTCCTATCCTGGGCTCCCGTTGCTTGGATGCTCTCACTATGCCTGATCTACCATCCATTCCTGATTCCTGACAGACACAGTGGTCTGAAAATACCTTCAATGATGAAGGTCATTGCTTGTGCAATGGAGTGCTAAATACACAAAATGATGGTGACCCATTGGTTAATTGATTAATTCACTATATAATATGCATTCATAGACCAGTGTGCATCTATATCTAACTTTATCTATATCATCATCTATTTATATCTATATATCCCACTATGTGCTAGTCACTGCTTTTTTTGGGGGGGGGGGAGTGGCAATGGGGTGGACTTAGAAGTCAGAACCTTGTGCTGGCTAGGGCAAATGCTCTACACTTGAACCATACTCCCAGCCTTCTTTACTTTTAGTTATTTTTCAGATAAGATCTCTTGTTTTTGGCTTATTTGGCTTCAGAGCATTATCCTCCTGTCGACATCTTCTACCTAGCTAGGATTATAGAAATGAGCCACCATTCCTAGTCTGCAAGTTACTGTTACAGTCAGGCCATTTATTAGAGAACAAAACCTAATTAAAAGACTCTGTGGACTAGGTGCCAGTGGCTCATGCCTGTAATCCTAGCAACTCAGGAAGCTGAGATGGTAGATCATGCTTCAAAGCCAGTCTGGGCAGGAAAGTACAGAAGGTTCATATCTCTAATCAATCACACAAAAAAACAGGAAGTGGAGCTGTGGCTCAAGTGGCAGAGAACTAACCTTGAGCAAAAACAAACTACAAAAAACCCCACAGGGGAGGATTGGGTGGGGGGAGGGGAGGAGTATGGGAAGGGATGGGAAGGGGAAACAATGAGGAGGCAATGCTTGATAAGAAATGTTCTCGTTATCTTGCCCATGTAATTGTAACTCCTCTGTACGATATTCTCACAATAAAAAATAAAACCACTTGAGCCTCAGCTCCACTTCCAGTTTTCTGAGCAGTTTACTGAAGATGAATCTCACGACTTTTGTGCTAGGGCTGGCTTTGAACTGTGATCCTCAGATCTCAGCCTCCTGAGTAGCTAAGATTACAGACATGAGCCACCAGCGCCTGGCTATAATTGCACTCTTGAACAACATGTTTCAGGCAAAAAGCTCTATCTTAACATCAGCTTATGAAACAGCATTTCAACAAATACACAGACCCTACTTGAAGCTGCATATATACAATTTTAGTTAGGGACTCTATATCACAGCCCTTCTCTACCACCGATTGGTACTGCATCAGGACATGAATTTGACAGGCAGGCACTGGTAGCTTACATATAGAATCCTAGCTATTTGAGAGGCTGAGAATGTTGGCTTCATGGTTTGAAGTAAGCACAGGGAACAAAAAAGTTAACGAGCCTCCTTCCTAATGAAGACTGGGAAACATGCCATTATAAACATGTTATCCTAGCCACTGGGAAGCCTAACAGCTGATGGCATCCAGGTGTGTGCCTGGGCAGGAATTGAGACCCTATTTAAAAAATAACCAGCAGAAGAACACTTAAATGAGGATGCAGGCTGACCTATTGTGATGATGAGATGTACAGGACACTATATTGAAAACGAACTTTACAATGTGGGAGGGGGGTGAGGAGGGCCAGGAGGAGTTGGGGAGGTGGGGAGGGAAGTGATGGTAGGGGGAAAATAAAGGAAGAGGTAACAATGCTCACTATGAAATGTACTCATTACCCTGCTCATGTAACTGTAAGCTGTCTGTACAACATTTTTACAATTAAAAAAAACAGCAAAAAACCAAGGATAGAGAATTATACAAAGTTGGCAGAAAGTCTCATTTTCACTTCTTCATGTTTGCACTCCTTACTAAAATATTACAGATTCTAGAGGTGTTTCTGAATAAAAAAAAGTCACTAAGTTAAAGTATTCTTGCTAGAAAGCACAACTAAATAAATAGATATGAATCTTCCAGATGACATGTTAATCTCCCATTTACTGGCTTCTCCATGCAGAGTGTAGTATTTTTAAATCTTCCTGTTTAGTGTATTCTTGGCTATTTAAAATATGCTATCTTCTGTGGGTTTTTAGATGTGCAAACCTTTATTGTAGCTCTAAAGTAAAATGAGAAAGGGAAATCTAATACCATAGAATGAACACAAGTGTCAGAATGAAGATTCACTCTTTATTATAAATGACCTTGCTTTTATTAGTTGCAGTGAAGAAGCTGTTGAGCTTAAACAAACAATTTTCTGAGAAAAAACATCAGGGCTGGAAACATGGCTCAGAGGTAAGAGTGCTTTGGTAGTAAATGCAATACCTGAGTTCAACCTCAAGACCACCATTAATAAAAAAATAAAAAGGAAAAATAAATAGGTTTGAAGCCCTCAGGTCAGCTTAGGATATAATTTTCTTCACATAGTAATAATACTAAGGAAAGTTGCTATCTACTGAGTATATGCTAAATACTGCATATAAATGATGACATCTTTAATCCTCAAATCAAATTTCTCAAGTTGGGAGAAAAGGAAAAAGAAGAGAGACATTAACAAGCCAAGCAGGTTCATCCGTTTGTCCTTCTGTGTCTTGTTTTGGTTGTGCTTTTAGAAGCACTGTTGTGATCAGACAAATAATAGCCAAAACATCTCAAGACCTGAAAACAAATGCAAACGAATTCCCTGGTCTGGAATTGTAAAAGCTGCATTTCTTTGTTTCCAGACATTTGTTGTTGCTTTCTCTTTTAAAATGACAAGACCAAAAGGAGAATCCCAAAGAAAGATGATTAGTTTCCGTATCCAACTCTAAACAACTGATGAAAATGAGAACACCTAGTTACAACCACATCAGCTAATCAGAATTCAAATGAAGAGCTAGTATAGCTCTCACAAGAACTCCATGGGGAGTGTATTAAGATTTTGTGCATGCTCAAGTCCTTGTATCATTAGGCTGGGGATTAGAAATGTTCTTATTTATTTGTTCAATTGTATCGAGATAGGCCTGAGAATTTATTGCTAATACCAAAGCAGCAACGTAAAAAAAATCACACCAAGATGAAAATGCTGATTACTGAAATAAGTTTTTTGTGTGTGGGATGTCTTATCTCCATAGACAACTGTGTTTGACTTTAGTAATTGCAAGACTTTCTAAGAAAAATTAGATATCAAGTGGCCCTGTCACAGAGGAGGAATAGGCTGAACTATAAAATCCAAAAACAAAGACATGTTTCTGGCTTTGGTTTCCAAACATCTACATTTGTAGGGAGCTATAGAAAATCCTGGGTGCAGCTAGAATATTAAAACTTCGAAGAATGGGGAGGCCTTTTCTCCATCTCTAGAGTCTAGACTAGAAAGGTATTTCCCTTGCCACCAAGGTGTGAGAGAAATAAAAGGAGAATGGAAAAGTTGAAAGACTGAGGGCTTTGAATGAGAGAAAGCTTGTCCTAAACTTAGCCCATCAGTGAATTTGACTCTTTTAACCCACTGGTTCTGGAATGATCAGAATAAGCCCAAGATTCAAACTTGTAGTGTTAGAATAAATGCCCATTTTTTCAACATGAGAAAAGCTAGTTTTAGTACAAGGCTAATTCAAGAAGAGCAAAACTACAGGATGTTTAGGGAATTGTTGGAGTGCTGAATGACATCAGCTGTTAAACCAGGCATTGTATTACACACTTGTAATCCCAGCACTAGGAAGTAGAGGCAAGAAGATCAAAAAGTTCACAAATTCAAGGCCAGTCTGGGTTATGAAACACTCATCTCAAAAAACAACAAACCCAAAACCACAAAAAAGCAAAACAAAACTCTGTTGTGTTGAATTGTATATGGATCTACAAATATAGCTCAGTGAAAATTGTATATTAAGTTTATTCTTTTAATCTTCATGTATATATCATGAGAAATCACCATTATTATTCTATTACAATACCAATGTGTTAGGTATTCAATTGCTTGAAATGATTATTACCTTTTCTAAAATGAACATTATCTTTTACTTACCTTCTGTGCATGTCAAAAATTGGAGACATAAAACATTTAATTTCCATGCTACTCTGAGACGTGAACATCATTAACTCATTTGACAAAAAGTCTGAATTCTTGTCCAAAATGGTAAGGCAGATACTTGGATCTGTGCCCATTAAAATCCAAAGGCTGGAATTTTTTTCTTTGTATAGCCTGTGAGATCTCAGTTCTGGAGTCCCAGGTCACTTGCAATGTTTTCTTAAGGTTCAATGTTGTCTCATGCTTTGCTAGCTTCTTTGAATGGATTTATACCTGTGTTAGTTGATGTTTAGGCATCACAATGCACAGAGTCCATTTTCTAGTACTAGATTCAGGAAATACAAATAGATCCAGGATTAGGATTTATTTGGAAAGACTCAAATATTTAAGGAAGAAGAATTGAGTGGACATTGAAGGCCTGACTTAAGTGCCAGCAGAAGGTGGCATGAAGTGTGGCACAGGCATGGGTACCAGTCCTAACTGTGGGACATTTGAGTTTTCAGAGAGGTAGATTAGCATGCACCTAAAATACAGCCCAGCCAAATTCCAATGGAATCCAAGAGCATGAAAAAAATAACAAAACTAACAATGACAGTGACAATTGAGGAGACTATATTTTAAAATGTGGGCTGACTTGTCACTGACTACATTATTGAAAGCAAAGAAGGATTGGGAAGCATTTTTTTTGATGATATAGCATGTGTGCCACCCAAAAGACTCCCCTCAACATGATTAGCAACTCTGATTTACTCCCTCTGTCCCTAACTCGGGAAAATGAAGGGCAAGCCATATGCTCAGAAAAAGCCAGAGCAATTGTACAGTTCTGCATGAAATGGCCACTGAACCAGTGTGAATTGGGATTACTTTTCCCTCCCTCTGTGAGAATGCCCCACCTGATACCCCTCAAAATGATGAGAGTCTCTTTCTCCAACCCATGCATTGACACAACTCTGCAGGAGGGAGAAAAGCTAGGGAAATAGTGCTGCGTGAGCTGCGTGAACTGGGAGATGGGTCTATTATGGGCTATTTAATCAGCCAAAGAAATGAACAGAGGAGGGGATGGATGGAACACTCAAGAATAGTGGAAGTAGGGACTAGAGAAAAGGCCAGATGGAGGAAGGGAAGATCCAACCTTAGCCCAGTAATTTCTCCCTGCACAAATATCTGCCAAGAATCATAAATAAGGCTCAGGGTATGTGCACACCTTCAAATCTTTTAGAGGTGCAGGAGAATGGCAGTGTCTGAATGAACTTAGGGAGAAGAAGGACAATCCATCCAAGCTGTTCACGACAAATTTTGGAGAAATGAATAAGCATAACCTCCCTATCCCCCTGAAATTAAACAAATAAACCAAAACCATAAAAGGAAAGTAAAAGGTACTGATGATGAAAGAGGGAAGATTGAGATCATTTTTCATCAGATTACTTCATATTTTCCTGACCCTCTCACCTCTTCAGGGAGCCTAGTAGTTCTGTGTTCCATGCTTAAGCATGGTATGGGACATGATAAAATCAGAAACAAAGGAGTCTTATTGACCTTGTATTCAAAGCCTAGAACATTAGGGGACTGCAGAAGAATTTAGGCCCAGCCAGTAGTATATTTAGGGTAAAGGAGAAAGAAGGAGAAAAGGGATGGGAGATGGACCATATATTCTGCTTTCCTGAGGAAGCTTGAGATTCAGAGAAGAACTAGGTGAGGATCTTAACCAATTTGACAGAGATTTGGATGACTTGGCAGGAAATAGAAATTTTAGACTATTATTATGGACTCATAAAATGCAAAGAGATAAAGGGCTGAGAGATATGTGACTAAGGGAGCAGACAGAAAAAAGCCAGTGATCCAGCTTTTGTGTTGATCTTCAGGAATTGCTGACAGATCAGAAAAAATGTACCATTCTCTGAAGAAAACTGAGTAGATGTGTGATATAGAACATCGGACAGGGCTGGGAAGGTGGCTCAGTGGTAGAGCGCTTGCCTTGAGGCCCTGGGTTCGATTCCTCAGCACCACATAAGCAAAAAAGAAAAAAAAAAAAAAGAACATCGGACAGACAGGAGTCCCACCCCATGCATAAGAATGCCATGGTACCTGTAAGTTACTGAGATCTTTGACACAACTCTTGGGCAAGGGAGGAAATACCAGCTTATCTGAGATTATGTTCATGACATCTTGGTGGAATGGAACCTCAAAACACACATTACCTTCTCCAATTCTGTGATTTTTCTATTTTCTATTTTTCTTATTAGTTATGTCCCTTGCCATGCGGAAACTTTTAAGTTGGATGTAACCCCATCTATGAATTCATTCTTTGAGTTGCTGTGTTTTTGGATTTTTACTTGCAAAATTCTAAACTATGCCCAGAAGCCCTAATGTTTCCCCTACCTTTTCTTATAAAAGTTTCATAGTTTCCAGTTTTACATTGAGGTCTTTGATCCATTTTGAACTGATGCTGGTGCAAGGTGATATATAGGGATCTAGTTCCAGTTTTCTACATGTGGATATCCAGTTTTTCCAGTACCATTTATTGAAGAGGGTGTCCTACAGCTTATATTTTTGGCTTCCTTATTGAATATTAGATGTATAGGTCTGTAGGTTCATTTATGGGTCTTCTAGTCTGTTACATTGGTCATGGGGCCTATTTTTGTGCCAGTACCAAGATGTATTCATTATTATGGTTCTGTAATAAACTTTGAAGTTTGGTATTGTTATTCCTCCAACACTGTTCTGCCTCCTAAGGATTGCTTTTACTATTTGAAATCTTTTGTCATTCCATACAAATTTTTGGGTTGCTTAATATCCAAAATACACTTAGAGCTAAAAAAATTCATCCCCTGAAAAATAAACTCTCAAAGAAACAACCACCCAATTAATATATGGGCTGACTTAGAAGTAAATATGGCCAATAGAGACATCTTCCATAAAGGAAATTCAAATCAAAACAACACTGACTTTCCACCTCACCCCAATTAGAATGACCATTATGGAGAAAATGAACAATAACAAATGCTGGCATGGATCAGGCCGAAAGGGAACTCTATTACATTGTTGGTAGGAATGTAAGCTTGTTCAACCACTCTGGAAATCTGTATGCAGGTTCCTCAAAAAAACTAAACATAGAGCTACCCTATGACCCAGCAATTCTACTCCTGGACATTTATTCAATAGAGCACAAACAAGGATACACTAAAGCCATCAGCATAACTATATTTACTACAGTATTATATACCATAGCCAAGATATGAAATCAGCCCAAATGACTCTCAATGGACAAATGGATCAAGAAAATGTGATATATATGTGCAATGGAATTTTACTCATATATCAGAAAGGATGATATGATACCATTAGTAAGGAATTGGAAAGAGTTTGAAAAATTATATTAAGTGAAGTAATCCAGATCCAGATAAACACAGGCTGCATGTTTTCCCTCATTTGTGACAGCTAGACTATTCCTGTAAATCTATAAGTGAACATACTGGGTGGTATGTAATAGGTTATAAATGAATTGATTGAAATATACTAGACTCTATGGAGAGCAAAACAGTATAATTCTTTAGAAAGACTAGGTCAAAGCTCAACAAAATAATTACCAGGATATGGGTACTTGTAATAGGAGGAAGTAAGGGGAGAGGGATAAAAGAATGAATGGGGGAAGGGAGTAGAATGCAAGAAAGAATGCATTGTATGTACCACAGAATTGATAAATATAAGGAAAGGGGTGAGTTAAAAATGAAGATGTTGAAGGGATGACACAGATCAAGATGCACTGTATGCATAAATCTCTTTGTTAAATGGAAAAAAAATTCAATACATAACCTAAAAATTAAGAGAAGCGAGAGATGTGGAGGGGTGGGTGAGAATGTTGAAAGGGGTGACATTGATCAAGAGGCACTGTATTCATAAACTGCTTTGTTGAATGGCTACTCCTTTTACAGTTACTTAAAGATAATAAGACTACTAAAAACCACATTATTAATGGCCAAATTAGAAAGCTTACTTTTTATTTGTACAGCTGAGATTAATAACGAATATACTATATTGACTTTAATTAGTGTTGTTTTTATCACAACTCTTATCTGAATCCTTTCTTTATACCATCTTTAAAAATGAATAAATTATGTTGGGTGCCGGTGGCTCATGCCTGTAATCCTAGCCAGTCAGGAGGCTGAGATCTGAGGACCGCAGTTCAAAGCCAGCCCAGGCAGGAAAGTCCATGAGACTCTTATCTCCAATAAACCACTCAGAAAACTGGAAGTGGTACTATGGCTCAAGAGGTAGAGTGTTAGCCTTGAGCTGAAGATCTGAAGGACAGTGCCCAGGCTCAGAGTTTAAGCCCCAGCATCGACAAAAAAAAAATTTATACCCCTTTTTGAGGTAACTAGAGTTCACAATGTATTATAATCTGCTATTATAAACACTCCAACTTTGTTCTAGAGACTTAGTTCAGGAGATAGTTCAACAGTTAATAATAAGAAACCAAGATTAAAAAAAACCAACAACAAAAAAGTTAAGTGCACATCTTCATCCATTTCTCATGCCTGAGAGTCGAGGGTACTCAGTGTTGCAAAACCAGAATTTTCCTCATGAAACACATTGTACGCTAGTTCCCTGACCTTGGACTTAATAAGACCAGTTGTGAGAGCAGTTATATGAGAGAACGTCATCTCTGAACGCAGGCAGCCTTGAGAGAAGCTGCTTATAGACCCACACAGCACTTGGATGTGTGTCATTTTTTCCCTTAAGATTAGTGAGCCAGCCTGTGGACATTTATTTACTCCAGCTCCTCTTCTGTTTAACTTGCAGGTAAAACTTTCAACTAACCTTGTGAGACTAATAATTTGAATGATGATGTTTCATTCTTTTCCAAAGAATGAAAGAGTTTACTTGCTATTACAATTTCCCAATGACAGAAAAAGGCCCATTTGTTTCTGATTTTTTAAAAATATATTGTACTAAAAGCTTCAGAAGATGTGTATTTGTCTTTCAACTTGTATAAATTATTACCTTCTGAAAGACAGATAGCTATTTTCATCCTGTTTTTCTTTATACATTTCATAAAATTTCACTTGGGGATATTTTGTTCAAATATCCCTTTCATTTCTGTAATGAAAATGTTTGATGTTTCTGGTGTATGAAGCTCTGTGCCTTCCGTGTGTAGATAACTCCGGCACAATCCACCCTCTTCCTCCCCCCAGAAGGAACTCCAAGCCCTCTGGGAAGAGCATGGGTGCAGAGATAATTACAATTCTGTGATGTAAGCATCATGATGAAGACTTGGATCCTGTGCACTTTGAATGGGGGGAGTGGCTGCCAGGGAAACCCTCAAGTCCCTGATGATGAAAAGGATGATTCCATAGCTTAGCTATGGTAAATAATGCTGCAATAAACATAGTTGTGCTGGTAGCTTTAGTGTGGTCTTGTTTGTGATCATTTGGGTAAATGCCCCAAAGTGGGATTGCTGGGTCATAGGGGAGCTCTATGTGGAGTCTTTTGAGGAACCTCTATACTACTTTCCAAAGTGGTTGAACAAGTTTACACTCCCACGAACAACACAGTAGGGCTCCTTTTTGGCCACATCCCCTCCAGCATCTGTTGTTATTAGAGTTCTTCATTATAGCCATTCTAACTGGGATGAGGTGGAATCTCAATGTTGTTTTGATTTGCATTTCTTTTATGGCTAGAGAGGTTGAGCATTTCTTCATATGTCTATTGGCCATTCTTATTTCCTCTTCAGCGAAGTTTCTCTTTAAGTCTTTAGCTGACTTATTTATTGGGCAGTTGTTTCTTTGAGGACTTGTTATTGGGGATTTAATTTTTTGAGTTCCAGGTATATTTTCGATATGAGACCCTTGTCCATTGTATGGCTAGTGAAGATCTTCTCCCAATCTGTGGGCTTTCTATTGATCTTTCTAGCTATGTCCTTTGCCATGCAGAAGTTCTGCAATTTCATGCAATCCCATTTGTCCAACCTTTCTTCTATCAGCACAACTATGTTTATTGCAGCATTATTACCATAGCTAAGATATGGAACCAACCCAGATGCCCCTCAGTAGATGAATGGATCAAGAAAATGTGGTATATATACACAATGGAATTCTATGCCTCCATCAGAAAGAATGGCATTACCCCATTTGTTAGAAAATGGAAAGACTTGGAAAAAATTATATTAAGTGAAGTAAGCCAGGCCCAAAGAAACATAGGTCCCATGGTTTCCCTTATTTGCAATTACTAGTATATGTCTGAGTCAAGCAGAAAAGGTCAGATAAGTTGATGTTAGGGGAATGAATCCCAAGATAAGTGTTCAAATGTTTTTTTTTCTTTCATGAAATTGTTGCTAACATACTTATAAGATGATTTCTATGTTGCTTTGTATGTCCCTTCCCCATGGTATAACCCCTGTTTTCACTGTATTTGATGTTGGTATAATTTGTAGAGGGGAAGGGAAAAAACAAATCATTTAACTATGGATACTGGTGGACCCATTGCAACAATGAGATGTACAAGTTGTTATGTCAAAAAACAAACTTTACAACTTTGGTGGTGGGGGGGGGAGGATTGTGTGGAAGGAGGTTGGGGGAGTATGGGAAGGGATGGGAAGGAGAAACAAAGAGGAGGCAACAATGCTTGATAAGAAATGCACTCATTATCTTGCCCAAGTAATTGTAACTCCTCTGTATGGTATTCTCACAATTAAAAAAAGAAAAGAAAAGCATGAGCAGTAGCAGGCAGGCCATGGGAAGAGACAGGTAGCATAGCATGGCTTTCCTTTGCAGCTCTGATATATATTGACATTACTCTCTTGTCCAAATGAGAGCCTCCCAAAGATGTGGGGACTAATGCGTACAATATTCCAGAGATTAGAATTCAGGACCCAGAGACCTCAGTTTAGGAGAAGACAGGCACAGTTCCAGGCTGACATACCAGTAGAGTGAGAGAAATCATTACTAGAATCAGAGTGAATGACTAACAATCGGACATAGTAGAGGGACCTACTGGGAAATGACCGTAGGCTTTGTTTTCACCTCTGTTGTCTCAGCAAGATCCAAACGCATGAGGGCTGCCCACTTAGGAGGTTAATGGAGGTATACAAGGCGCTGCTGGATCATTCTAATTCCACTTATTCTTGGACCCTGAGGCATCAGGCTATTTCTGATGAGAATCAGGAGCTATTGCAGGAAAATAAGGACAAATCCCTGGTCTTTCAGCTCGGTGATGCAATTTGTCAACAAGAGCAACATCAAGTAACCATAGACCACAGGCCACACTAGTCGCAGGAGTATCTTTTCAGGTTTATATAAACCCCTGAAAAGAGAGGAGGGAAGGTGGGCAAAGAGTTCACAAGGCATCAAGTGTTGGACTTTCCCATGTATCTTGACAGGTGGCTTTCTGAATGAGTTCTAAATCAGATTTCTCAACTTCGGCATAATGACATTTCATGGATATAATCACTCACATTTGTTTTGTAGGATGTTTAACAACTTCTGTGGCCTCTAACCATGAGGTGCATAACAACCAAAGTGGTCTCCCGATGTATTTCCTGGGCATCCCGAGTTGAGAAGCAGTGCTGTAGATAAACATAAGGAGAGAGAAGGACATTGAACTTGAGTTTTATGGGACAGGTTACACCCTGGCAGCAAGCAATGGGTTGCAGGCCTTTTGTAGGCTTCTGGGCTCAAGCAAAGTTCTTTGGTAGTGAAGGATGGTAGAAGAGAGTACTAAGAACCCCAGACAAAAAGAGTCATCCCAATACAGACAAGGTGAGATTCAAGGAAAAAGGGATCAGCAACATTATCCAGTCAAAGAAAGGTTAGAGCCATTTGTCACTCTGGCGAACACATTTCATCAGGGTCCTAATAATATGAGGAGGACCTGGGGATTTATATGTTTTTCAGTTGAGTCTTCTTTACAATTTTATGTTTCCTATAAAACATGTATATGGAATTTTCATTCTAGAAGATCTGTATTTATCAGGAAAGCCTCTTGTCCCTAAAGACTCCCTGAGGAAAGGGTCCCGTAGCTACTGTTTCCAATCTTGGATGGGTCTTCTTTGAACACCTGGTTCTTGAGCTTCCTGGAGCCAGTTGAGGTGTGCAATGTGCAGCCGCAGAGATGGTTGCATCTGCACATTCAATACCTATCCAGACAGTGCTCTGGCATCCCTTTTGTGACTTAGTTTACCTTTTTGGGTATTGAGTTAGATAATCTCAGCAAGTCTCAAGGAGGTGGTACCCACCAGGTTATGAACCCATTTCCTCCAGGAGTCCTGGTTGCCGCTCTCTCTGTGTCCTGCTCTGTTTTGAGCTGCAGCGCTCCATTCTCTTGTGATGCCTTTCTGCTACATATATTCTCTTTACCCATATAGGATTTGTAGCTCCTCTATCATTTCTTTCCTCTACATTATGATCACAGAATTTGAGAATGGACTTAAACCTCAAAAGCTATCTAGTTATTTTTATCTTTATCTTGGCTACCAACACACACACATACACATACATACACACATACACACATACTCACTTAGACTTGGGCTAGAGAGAGCAAGTGAAGATATAGGAGATTTTAGAATTTAAGATAGAATATAACACACCGAAAAGGATTTAGTATAAAACAGTTGGAATATCACTAAAAAATAAGATGATAAGATTAGAGTATGTGAAAGAAGAGAATTTCTAAGAGTCCAGTACCATGAGAGGAGCAAGGATAACTTGGATGGGATCTCAGGACAGATATGATATGTTTGGAAGAAGGTAGCCTTCCAGGATCATAGAGAGGTAAGAAGGAAACTCAGAATTGGGGGAGGAGGGATGAGGAGTTTTATGTGCAAAAGAGGAAGGATTTCCATTTCCTCTTACCTGCTATGTTGTTCCTGAATCTGAAGCATTGATGCAATTCCTGTAATGGAAGCAGCAGAAAAGCTAACTAGAGAGACTAAGATCTGCTATCTTCAAGTGTCCTATGGAACTGCAGAATTCCTATGGGATGGAAGAGTGAACTTAATAGGATGGAGAGGCAAAGCAGACAGGGGACACTTTGGTAATTATAGGCTATTTCTTTTGATAGAGCAGAATGGATTCTTAGCTGTGTTAGGGAAATACATCTGAAATTGTCATTCTCAGATTTCTTCATCTTATATTTGAGGAGCTGATGAAACAGACTACCTGATAGTTATGTATGGCAGAGTTATGTTTTAGCCTGGGTGTATCTTAATTCTCAAGGGGAAGGGATGCTATTTCTGTAAATCTCAAACATTACATGCATCAGAGGACTTAAGGAAAAAGCTTTTATTCTCTAGAGACAAGCACAAATAGCTGCAGTTTCTTCTACCTCTTGTTCAATGTTGTCTCAGAAAGTGTTATCCTAAATAGTCTCTAAGAAGTGAATTGTTTAGTGCTATAAAATTTTTTGTATGTGCAAATGCACACATATACTGCATTATATACTCCACATGTGGTTTTAGTTTCTATCAAGCACTTTCAAGGACTCAATATAGATTTTATTTAATAGAAAACAATACAGACCAATTAGAAACTCATGCCTAAAGGGTAAGTAAATGATGAATTTAAAAAATTCAAAATTTTCTAAAAGACTGAAACATAGTCTTTTGCTATGTTGATTTTGTACTTGTTTTCTATAATTCAAAATATTGTTCTACAAATAAGGTTATAAAATCATAACAAATATATATGCTTTCCCTTTTAGTGCTAAGTGAGAAACTACACAATGGTGCCTTTGAAAGTCTCCTTGTGGGAGAGAATTCTTACCTGCTACATGCCATCTGGGTACAGTATCTGCTTGCCTGAGGAGATCAGGACACATAATTCCAGCTCCACTCCATACCTTTAATTCATCCTACCTTTCAAATGAGTCTGATATCTTTTCATTCATATTTCTTTTGAATAGTCTTCGGCTGAGAATTAGGATTCTAAAAATGTCCCCCAAATGGGTGGAGATAGGGACAGGTTGTGAGGGTATGACAGGACAAAATGATCATACCACTTCAAAGCTGAGAAGCTATCTTAGCTTTTGTACACTATCTTGCACAGTCAAAACTGAACTTCTCATGGCTCCAGGAAATATGCCTTGAATTCCTGACACAGTCTCGGTTTATTTCAGCCTTCAGCAGAGTATCTGGAAGATAGCAAACATTTACCAAATGTTGAATAACTATTTCCTCAAGGGAAGAAAATATATTCAAAGATACAAACATTTGGTTTCATCTAGGTGTCTTATTTTGTCAATTCTGTTCACATTTCAAGATGAGTCATTCCACTAATTTGGCCCGATTAACATGGAAACGACATTCAGGCATTCAAAGCTAGTAGCTATAATAATGTGGATGGATGGAAGGTCTGGAAACTCACAAAGCCCGCAAAGCCTCCTTTGGAGGGGACAGTATCTGTTATTGTATTGACGAATAGAGTGGACCCAGCTGATATCCAAAATACCCAGTGCCAAAGATAATTAACTTATTCTTCCTGGGAGTGACAGAGTTTTGTTTGTCACAGGTTGAGGTAGACACAGTTAAGTTTATAGAGAGACAATATGAAAGAGAACAATAAGAAGTTTGCTCCATGTTGGGCTAGGTGATCTGGCATTTGAACCACCAACTGTCAACCTTCTGTAATTTGGTTTTGAAACCTAGGCAGCAGTACCATAGGAAACATCTCAAGACTGTTTTAGAGCGTGATTAAAGTCTTCTTGTTGAAAGGCATCTTTTGCAAAGACAAAAATTATAATAAATTTTAACAAGTATGAGGATGTGTAAAGAGTCAATATTCATAGTTAAGTAGTACCTATCCCCATTGGCACGGTCATTTTAAAAAGCCTCCAAGACAATTATAGGACTTAGTGATGTAACACTCGGTCATTCTTAAAGCAATGGGATGGGTAACAGAGCTGCTCTTTTAGTGGGCTCCTTCATGTTCTCTGTCTGAACAGTAATCCAGGAGTAAACAGGAGTTTAACAATAAAGCATTTGCCACTGGAGGTATTGACTAAATACCTCAGTTTTCAGCATCAGTCATCAGTGGGTATTCAAAACACTCGCATGAATGATGGGCAGTGTTCTACGCAACTTCTAGAAACTTCTGCCTACTAGATAAAATTGGCAATTTAAATTCTGATTCAACAACAAGTGCAAGTGCTGGCTGCCCTAGGTATGCCAAGTTTAGATTCTCTAACATGGCACTTTTCGCAGAGCTCCCTGGGATTATGCAGTCATCTGGGGAAGTCTCTTTGCTTGTCAAGCCCAGATCAGCAAGCAGCTCCGCAGGCCTGTGTTTGGAGATTCTCAAAGCTTCTTGTTAACTGTAACTAAAGTAAGATCAGTGGTAATACAGCTGCCTGCATTGCATCAGGGCCCCTCGGGTATGAGCAACCTTTGTGACTTCAAACGATATTAAATGTGGCTACTGAGTTCTATGCCTGGCTTAAATAACTATTTTATGATCAAATCTAACACATGATCTAGTTTATAGTTATGTCTATTTGCCATCTATACTTGTTGAATTAATGAATTCAAAGCTAAGAAAATGGGTAGTAAGGAATGTTTGGGAAAAGAAAGGAAAAGAGAAAAAAAAACCCAAGATCATCTTTTCCCAAATAAGTTTGTTTGTAAAATAAAAAAATTAACAAAATTTGTTTTTCACTATGAAATACTTTGAATCTGTAGCAGAGATGGTGTATTCACAGAAAGACTTAGTAAAACAGTTTCTCAAGGTTTTTTGGTAGGTAAAACTTTCACAAATACTGATGAACCTATCTGTCTATTATAAGGGCTACTGAATTTTAAAATCAGTACGATCTCATATGTTTAATTTTGTTTGCTATTTTTAGGGATGCACTTTGTATTGGAGCCTCCATTATAATACAGTACAGGCTAATTTCTAAATATTTGATTACATCTATAACAAACTATTTTGATAATGACTGGATTAATCAATTATGTCAGCTGTGAAGAAGCCTAAGTCCCAATCTGAAGCCTGTCAAATAATTGCACAAAAATCATGAAATACTGAAAATATATAAACTCAGAAGAGCTTCTGGTTTATATCCATATACAAACACTCGGTGAGTTTGTTAATAGTTAAATAAGTTTTTGAGACTGTTGCCTTCTCCAGAGTTTCTAGAGAGAGGCCAAGGGGGCCTGGGAATCTGCCTGTAGAAACAATTCCAAATGATTTTACAGCAAAGAAGTGGACTACAGTCTGAGTAATATTCATAAGCAATATCATAATATATCATAATATATATTTACTCTGCCAAAACATATCTGATCTTCCTAATTGAAGGTTTTAATCTTTTGCTAATTCATACTGTCAAGTACACACACACACACACACACACACACACACACACACACACACACACACACACACACACACACACACACACACACCTCTCCTGTAGCTTTGGAACAGATCACAGCATCCTTACATGAGATAGAGACATATCTCCTTATTGGACATTGACAGCCCTTGCATAGTAAAGTATATGAAGGGTCTAATTCAGACTTTCCCCTGGTACCCAGTTTTACTAATTGACTCTTCCTAAATCTGCAATGATTGATTTGATAGATAAGGTTGGAGGCTGTGCAATGGTGAAAAGCAAGAGGAAGGGGGAAAATCCCCTGTCAGACTGACAGACTGTCAGTGTGGCTGATGCTGATAGGATGGGAAGGCATGATGGTAGGTGACCTCAACCCTGAAGTCAACTCAACTAGTTCATAGCTATGTGTCACAGAGTTTTCTTGTCCTTTGTGAAGGCAAAGTTGCTCATCACTGTAATGCTAATACTGAAGTTAGAGATTGGGACTTGTAGAAAACTAAAGCTAGATCCTTATATATCACCCTGTACCAGAATCAACTCCAAATGGATTAAAGACCTTGGAGTCAAAGCAGACACCCTGAAAACATTACAGGATGGAATAGGAGAAACCCTAGGTCTCCTTGGCACAGGCCGAAATTTTCTTAATAGAGACCCAGAAACACAACAAATCAAAGAAAGGTTGGACAAATGGGATTGCATGAAGTTACAGAGCTAGGAAGATCAATAGAAAGCCCACGGATTGGGAGAAGATCTTCACAAGCCATACAATGGACAAGGGTCTCATATCTAAAATATACCTGGAACTCAAAAAATTAAATCTCCCAATAGCAAATCCTCAAAGAAACAACTGTCTGATAAATAAATGGGCTAAAGACTTAAAGAGAAACTTCTCTGAAGAGGAAAGTAGAATGGCCAATAGACACATGAAGAAATGCTCAACCTCTCTAGCCATAAAAGAAATGCAAAACAAAACAACATTGAGATTCCACCTCATCCCAGTTAGAATGGCTATAATGAAGAACTCTAATAACAACAGATGCTGGAGGGGATGTGGACAGAAGGGGACCCAACTGCGTTGTTGGTGGGAGTGTAAACTTGTTCAACCACTTTGGAAAGTAGTATGGAGGTTCCTCAAAAGACTCCACATAGTGCTCCCCTATGACCCAGCAATCCCACTTTTGGGCATTTACCCAAATGATCACAAACAAGACCATACCAAAGCTACCAGCACAACTATGTTTATTACAGCATTATTTACCATAGCTAAGATATGGAACCAACCCAGACGCTTCTCAGCAGATGAATGGACCAAGAAAATGTGGTATGTATACACAATGGAATTCTATGCCTCCATCAGAAAGCATGACATTACCCCATTTGTTAGGAAATGGAAAGACTTGGAAAAAATTATATTAAGTGAAGTAAGCCAGGCCCAAAGAAACATAGGTCCCATGGTTTCTCTTCTTTGCAATAACTAGTATATGTCTGAGACAAGCAGAAAAGGTCAGATAAGATGATGTTAGGCAAAATGAACCCCAAGATAAGGACACAAGTAGTTTTTTCTTTCTTGCTATTGTTTCTACCATGTGATTTTTTTTGTTGCTTTGTATGTCCCCCCCCAACCCACGGAATAACCCCTGTTTTCACTGTATTTGATGTTGGCATAATTTGTGGAGGGGAAGGAAAAAAAACAAATTGTTTAAGTGGGGATACAGGTCGACCCATTGCAACAATGAGACGTACAAGACACTATGTCGAAAAACAAACTTTCCAATTTAGGTTGGGGGGAAGTATAGTTGTGGAGATGGAAGGGCAGGGATGGTAGGGGAAAAACAAAGGAGGAAGCAACAATGCTTGATAAGACAGGTACTCATTACCTTGCTCATGTAACTGTAACCTCTCTGTACAGTATTTTCACAATAAAAAAAACTCATTAAAAAAAAGAAGTTAGAGATTGGGAATTTGAGGTAGATCACAGTTTGAGGATAACTAGGAAAAAAGTTCATGAGACCCTTCTTCTCAACTGATAAAAAGCTAAGCACAGTGGCATGCAGTCATTCCAACTAAGTGGGAAATGTAAATAGAAGGATTACATTTTAGACTAGCCTCTAAATAAACCTGAGCTCCTATCTGAAAATAAAACTAAAACAGCAACAATAAAGGAATAGAGGCATGGCTAATGTGGTAGACTACCTATCTGGTAGTATCAGTACCACAAAACAAATGAACAAACAAAATGGGAATATCAAAATTATATATAGTTTTGAGGTTTAAATGAGATGCGTTCTTAAAAGTACATAGCCCAGTATCTGGTCTATAGTAAGAATTTACTATCAGAAATTATCTTTGGTAGAAGGGGTCTCTAGTTTCTCTACTATTATATTCTTCATATTGATTCACTCAAGTATGTAAAGGTCTTTAAGCCCATTAGAAATCTCACTGAACAGAATTTTCATAAACCAATTAGTCAATAGTCTTTGTTAAAAAAGAATTGGTTTATTTTATATATCTTAGATGGGGAAATCTAGGCTCATTTTGGAAGTCTTAGTGTTTTTCATGCCTCGGCTAGCTTTACCAAAGACATAAAGATCCTTGAAAATCAAAGTGGAAAGAATATATTTTACCAAATAAATATTTTACCATTCATTGGATGTGAAATGGAGAAAGTTAAAGTACAGCTCAAATAAGGAAGTAGTTTAGGATCATATGACCACAAGATGAAGGTTTAGTGTAAGTTAAAGTAGGGTGTCGTTAGAAACACGTGTGTGTGTGTGTGTGTGTGCGCGCGCGCGTGTGTGTGTGTTGTCATCGCTAAATGAGAAAGATAAAAATTGCTAAAAAGGAAAAAAAAAAAACAACTGGAGGTGTTTCTCCAAACCTCATCATTGTCTCTTAATTTTCAAAGAGTATAATCGCAGAATAATTTAGGAATATTTACATAAAATTTCTGAGAACTGTATTATATGACAATATCCTTTTCAAGCACCAACACACTTCAAAACCTGCAATTTCCTTAATCAGGGAAGATTTCCTCCTCATTCTCTCAGTTGGGAAGAACAGTTGGGTGCAGAGGTTTAACCCTTGATGAGTTGGATCCCTGAAGATAATTTGTGATGGTGAGAAGGCTATGGAAAGATTTGCTTCTTGATGCCAGGGTGAGCTCTAGATAAAGTGAATTCTGTGTGGCAGCTGTGTGTTCTTACAACGGGACACACTTCTTGCTTTGTTGCCAGTATAGAATTGAGTGGCTAGTCATGACATTCAATTCAGATTTAGATAGATCACTTATTTTTCCTCTTATATCTCTGCTTTTCTACATTTTAGAATGACATTCTCCCCACAACTTTACATTCACTGAAAATAGAATGTACTATAGAACTTTGTACATGCATTTCAGAGGAATTAATACTGTCATCTGCTGAATTCATACTACTCTCTCAACTTTTTGTTCTGCTTTTCTTTAAAAATAACAAAAATCATAGAGTATGGCATATTTACTCTCTTCTGGGGAGTGGTAGCACAGTAGTTATCAAATGTCCTGTTATCTCTATTGATAGATAGAGATAGATGCGTAAACCCCATGCAAATTTGATTTGAGAAATAGCCTTTTTTATTTCTATTCTAAAATGACTCAATAAAAGAAGAAAAATTGGAAAAGAATGTCTTGAGAGTTCTCTCCCAAAATAGCACAGAGTATAAAGGTTTTTACAACCAAGTTCTAGCCAGCCTTTTTAATGGATAATTTTTATGTGAGTTAAAATGTTCCTGCTCATGGAAAAAGATATAAATTCTCCAATCTAGGATAGTAACTCTGACACCAAACCCTAATGGAGGCAGCACAAGAGAAGAAATCTAGCTGCCAACTTCTCCTCTTCTTTGGGCAGCAGAATATTCTTAATAGCTCCCATTGTTTTTTTTTTTTGTTTGTTTTTTGCATCCAGTCATGGGGCCTGAACTCTGGGCCTGAGCGCTGTCCCTCAGTTCTTCAGCTCAAGGCTAGCGCTCTACCTCTTGAGCCACAGCGCCACTTCCGGCTTTTTTCTTTTTGCTTATGTGGTGCTGAGGAATCGAACCCAGGGCCTCATGCATGTAAGGCAAGCGCTCTACCACTGAGCCACCTTCCCAGCCCCACTCCCATTGTTTTTTTTAACATATGCTTGCCAATTATTAAAGCAAGAACTCAAAGGCTCCCTCAGAGGGTGTGTGTTACCTTCTAACTTTTTAAAATGATGAAACATAAGGTGAAGATAGGAGAAAAGAGGAAGGAAAAGTGAATTGCTAGCTCAAGCCAGAGAGCAGACATATTTACTACTGTTATAAAAGGGAACCATATGGAAATCTTCTCTGCAGTACACCACTCCATACCATACACAAAACCCACTTTTCTATTTGTTTGACACATTTCAACCCAGTACAAATCTCTGTCCTGGTCTCCAGTGTTGGGTCCATTGCTGTCAGTTCACAGAACATAGCAGGGATGAAAATCTCATCAGTGACTCAGATTTGTATTTGTTCCCCAGCTCTTTTCTTCCAAGCTTGGAAGATAAGCTCTTTTCCAAATATGCCATTATTCAGTGAATTCAATGGATTCCCATTAATTTGATTCCCTCGTCAATGTTCTCTAAGGGGCTCATTCTAAGTTCCTTTCCTCCTTTCTCCCTCCCTTCATCCTTCCCTCTCCCCCTTTCTTATTACTGGGTTTTGAACTCAGGGCCTTGTACTTGTTAGGTACCACTTGAGCCATAGTCCCAGTCATTTTGTGGGGTCGTTGTCCAGCTGCCCTAGACCATGATCTCTTTGATTACTATCTTCCCAAAAGCCAGGATTGTAGATAGGAGCCATCATGCCTGGCTTTCCATTTCTTATACCTTATTATAGATTGATTGGCACATTTTATTTGATTTTTTTTTTTTGTCACTGGTGGGGCTTGAACTCTGGGCCTGGGCATTGTCCCTGAGCTCTTCAACTCAAGGCTAGTGCTCCACCACTTGAGCCAAGTGCCACTTCTGATTTTCTGAGTGGTTTATTGGAGATAAGAGTCTCACGGACTTTCCTTCTTGGGCTGGCTTTGAACTGTGATCCTCAGATCTCAGCCTCCTGAGTAGCCAGGATTGCAGGCGAGAGCCACCGGCACCTGGCTTTTATTTGAAATCTTATTGAGAATTTGGGATATTGACATTCCTTGTCACCAACTCATCTGGAAGTACCCTTTATTTAGTTATAGGTTTTACTGAAATTATATTTCAGTTATAGTTTTTTTTTTTACTAAAATTATGTTTTAGATTCTCTATTGGAAGAATTCCTATTATGAAAACAGATACACTTTTCATGTCTTTGTAATATTTTTTCTTTTGTTCTGGGGCTTGAACTCATGGCCTGAGCATTATCACTGAGCTTTTTTTTCCCCTTAAGACTAGTGCTCTTCCACTTGAGACACAGCTCCACTTCTGGCTTTTTGGTGGTTAATTGGAGATAGGGGTCTCGGTCTGGCTTCCAACTGCAATTCTTAGATCTAAGAGCATCCTGAGTACATAGGCTTATAGGTGTGAGCTATCAGCACCCGGGTGTAGTATTTTTTTATTTTGAAAGTTGTTTGTTGATTTTACTTATAGTGGAACATTTCCTTTTTACAGAATTGGAAAGAAAGAAAAAATGTACTTCTTCTTTCTCCTGTGCATGCTTTGTGCTATTTATTGATTATTTTTGCCTTTCTTTTGCATTTCATGCAGAACAATCATCAGCACACAGTTATTGTTGCTCTCACATAAGGAATTAGCAATAGTTTCCATGCATTTAAAAGATTCTATTTCTTACCTTTTATACCACATTACTCTCTCAGAGCCAATTCTAATAAAGTCTATAATAAATTATAGGCAACTTATTATTTTCTTCCCAAAGCCTAAGGATGATTTTTTTTTCTGTTACCACTACATGACAAGTGTTCCAATTCATAATTTTCCCAGGAATTCCTTTAATGTCCAAAGCAGCCGATAAAATACACAGGGGATCACAGGCTTCCATTTTCTCTAGTCCATTTTCAATTATAGATAGTGATGTACTTAGACCTTGGGAGCTCCCAGGACATATAAAATCTCCCTAACTACTGTGAATCTCCAGCTGCTTCTATCATCACTCAACGCAGGGTCTCAGGTGGACCCATGCGCAAGATAGTCCATGTGGGATTTTTAAACTGTGTTTGTTTAGGATTACAGATGGATGCTTTGCCACCACTGACTCTTGGCAGCATGGTTTATTTTCCTGTCCACCCCAACCTAACTACTGGGAGAGGAAACATCATGGTGAAATGGAAGGATTATGCATTCAGAATGAAGAGATCTAGATGTAAATACAACTCTATCACTTATTACATGCTTGACTTTGGACAAGTCACTTAATATTTCTGAGCCTTGGTCAAATGAGGTTGAGACCACAAGCTTACTTCGGAACTAGGACCATTCTGAAGATTGATAAGGTAGTAAAAGGCAATAAAGGAGCTAATACGTGGGCATTTCTGAGATAGAGTGAAGTGTCATAATGCTCTGAACTGGTGTGAAACTTTACATAGTCAATATTCATAGGCTCAGATTTTAAAGAATGAGAATGAAGACTAAACGTTTCCACCTCTCCAGACTGCCTTCCCTTCCATCAGTCACTGGCATGTTCCCCTACGGCAGCTCCTTTGCGAATGCTTGAAGACAGTCTTTTGTGAAGCAGGAAACATGAATGTGCTCAGACGGAGGCAAAAGATGACTCTCTCTCAGTTCTTCTCTAGAACAGTCCACTAGGCAATTAAATATAGAAAAATGTAGTTGGGTAAGCTGAAAAAATCAATTGTTGGTCAAGCACTGATGGCTACTCAGAAATATAGAAAAAAGTAGTTGAGTAAGCTTAAAAATCAACCATTAGCCAGCCTAACCAGGCACTGATGGCTCATGCCTGTAATTCTAACTACTCAGGAGTAGCTGAGATCTAAGGATCCTGGTTCATAGCCAGCCTGGGCAGACTAAGCTGAGTGATTATTATCTCCAATTAACCACCTAATGCCAGAAGTAAGAGGCTCAAATTCTAGAGAGCCAGCCTTGAACAAAATAGCTAAGCAAGAACTTAAGTCCAAGCCCTAGTATTGTCACAAAATTAAAATAAAAAAAAAACCAACCATGAGGACTCAAAGCATGGAACTAATACCAAATAGAGAATAAACAATTTATTTTTGCTAGTGATACCTAGAATAATATTCTTTGCAAAAGATCAAAACTTTAGATACTGCCCAATTATCCAGCAATAGAATATTTATTAGTCAAGTACACTAGAAAATTCACCTGAAAGGTTATTATACCCTTCTTGATGACTATATTTATGGCTATTTTATGTGAATTTAGAAAATATGTAAATTTCAGTTCTTATTATAGCAAAGAAAAAAGAAAAGTACAAGGTCTGATATATAACTTGATCCCAGTTATATAAAAATATACCAACATTCTAGCAGTTACTGTCTCTGGACTGTGAGCTTAAATGATTTATATACTTTGATTATTTTTTTTTGCAATTTCAGATTTCCAATCTGGAGCATATTTTGTAGGCAAAGAGGACTGCTTTTTCCACAAGACAGATGATAGCTTTATGAGGAACTTTATAAAATGGTACTGTGGCTCAGGGTCAGCTTGTCACTTGCTAGTGGAATCAGAAGGTCACCTACCCAGCCTAAAATCAGAGCAAATGAAGGTGAGTTGTCACAAAAAAGATTTTTTATTGTGGCTAAAGGAAAACCACACAATCACCCCACTCCACAGAAGAAATCTACTCTGTGATAATCGGAAAGCCTATGCTTATTGAATAGGGCTGAACAAAATGCTACCTACTTCTGACTCCTTAGATGTATAGACTCCTCACATGTCATCAATTCCATTGTGCTTCCCAATAGTACCACAGATGGGCTCTGCTTTCCATAGTCTACTGCCATCACTTCTGCTGACCTCATAGTTACATTTCTCAAATCTTGGAAAGCACCTCCGTGGCATCCTCACAGACTAGCATGTATTTATTTTCATGACTGGGAATTAATTTTGGACAAGGCATTGCTTTCATAAACTCATTTGGAGACATAGAGTGGTAAGCTTTTAAAGTAATCATCCTGGAAAATAATCTTATTTTCCCTTCTTAGAAACATGTTAGAATTTGTTACTCCAGTCTTACCACCTGTCCTATTGTTTAGATACTTTTAAATGATTTGGGGCTCTTTAAAAAATATGAATGGATTCTTCATGGCATTATACCCCGCCCCCAAAGCCACTTTTACAGGAAGACTCAGAGATCACTTGGACTGGGTTGTGACAGTTTGCCACAAACAACCAGCCACTTAGAAGAACAATCAGAATGCATAATCCCTAGAATGTCAGAATATGAGATAGCTCAAAGTCACAGCTCCTCACCTCCCAGACATCACTATAACCACAAATTAAAATCAGAACTCACCAAATCATAGGTTTCCTTCTGGTTCACAGAAAAATAAAACATCTTTGTGATCAGAGAAGTCATTATTACCTTCTACCCTATAACTTCAAAAATATAAATACAAGAAAGAAAACTAATATTTGATAGACAATCATTAGATGCCTACCTGCCCTATGGCAGGCAAGATACAAAAAGATATGTATTTATCAAATACATTATTGTTTTAGTTTTTACAGCAACCATCAAAATATTAATATTCTAAACTTAAATCAAGGCTAAGATTCCAAGAAAGTTTATCTAAGGTTACTTTTAGTAAATGGTTGTTCTGGAATTTGAACCCCCTTTTTCATTGTCCTAATTTACAGTCCTGTTCTATAACATAGGATTCTCTCAAGATTTATTTTTGCTCTTTATATTTTCTATGTGGGGAGTCTGGGAGTCACTGAATTATACAAAGTGAATGTTGTCAGAATTAAATTGATCCTCTGAGCCTCCAAGTAGCTGTGGTCTTGCCATCACCCTGGAGATAGCCAGTGTTAATAAGGTGACCTTTATGACATGCTTGGGAAAACCAGGGCAAACTCTTCTCACATGCAAATTTTGACTTCACACTTTGAGAAGGGTACAATCAAACAAGCTGTCCTAATAACAGCTTATGTGGATGGAGGATTTTCTGTGTGCCAGCCCCTGAGCTTAGATACATGTGATGTGTCTACGTGTATGAGTTTAGAATGTTACATTTGTAAAGATGCCTAACAGTAAGCTTAGTCTCAACTAGAAAGAAGTTTTAGGGGTTTGCACTTTTTTTCTCTTGAAACTCTAACTAGGAAAATAGCATCACATATGATTCACCTCTATCTATCTATCTATCTATCTATCTATCTATCTATCTATCTATCTATCTATCTATCTATCTATCTATCTATCTATCTATCTATCTATCTATCTATTTATCTATCTATCTATCTATCTATCTATCTATCTATCTATCTATCTATCTATCTATCTATCTACATGGATCTACTCATATATAATGTGGACTAGGAGGTATGTGCATAGCTTAAGACAATGTTTTAAGGACCCGTTAAGAGCTTCTGCATTTACATGCTCTTCTTAACTAGTTATGCCCTGAGAATTGAATGAGAGATGTTGGAATGACAGTGCAAATTGTATAGATTCAGCCCATTTGCAGCAATAAACATAATGGATCTGGTGATATTAAGTGCAAATTGCATTAAAATGTAAATCTGCATGAATGAGGAATTGATGAAGAATCAAGCTTTGAAGCTGTTGTTTTTCATGGGCTTTTTCCCTTTTGTGAGATTAGAGTTTACCTGGTGGCTCATACGTACTCCTTTTCAATATTCACAGTATAGCATGTTGGTACATAGTACATGCATTTGTGGGCCAAATAAACAAGAGATGGCTCATTCTCAGCCAGATAGTAATTGGTTCTCACTTTTTGTCTTTCCCTTTAATTTTAACAAATGACTTTATGCCCATTGTTTCCTTTATTCCTGGGGTATGATTCCTTTACGCAGCCCATGGCCTTTTCTATTTTCTCTGGACCTGATACTGCATTCTTCCTTAGATAAATGTCTTACTGATCATCACCCATCAGGGAAGCTATATCTGGGCCCCAGTCATGTGAAATTTGTATATTTTCAGTTCTTGTGGTTCACAGTGACTCTATTATATCAGCCCTTTGATGTGTGGCTGTTTGTCAATCTATGATTCTGTATAAACCATAACAAAGAGAGAGTTTCGATTTTCCTGCCCAGGCTGGCTTTGAACCACGACCCTCAGATCTCAGCCTCCTGAGTAGCTAAGATTACAGGCATGAGCCACTGGCACCTGGCCCTAATTATTTTTATAAATGGGATTTTTCACAGATTTTTTCAAAATACTTTGCATGCATATGATCTAATTTAATTATTACAACCACATGTAAATTCCCTATTGCTATATCCATTTTGCCATTTTACCCTCTGAAAAGTTAGATAATATATTTGTGATCACAAAACCAGAGTCAAAAATGAAAAATGGTCTTATTCCCAATATCCTCTGAACTTCCTGGAAGATGATTCTGGCTGTTTGCAAAAGACTTTGAAGTAGATCTGTGGATTTTTATGGGGCATTTTGAATAAGGTAATAGAACAGCAAGCTAGCATTTGTAACACATATTGAGGGGGGGGAGAAGAGAGAGAGAGAGAGAGAGAGAGAGAGAGAGAGAGAGAGAGAGAGAGAGAGAGAGAGAGAGAGAGAGAGAGAGAGAGAGAGAGAGAGAGAGCTACTCTGATTAATATTCTGTGAGTTAGCCACTATTCTTATAGGTCCCTGAGGGGACTTCTTCCAATAGGCTTTGGAAACAGAAAATAACCAGCCTGAGGCTTTAAGAAAACATTGAAAAGATTTAACCCCTAGTCTGTTTATTAGAAGCTTGTAGTTTCTTTCTTTGAATGCAGTTGAATAAGTGACTTGAGCAGCCAACCAGTAAGAGTTATCTTTGACTCCTATCCCACTTCATGTTTGTATTTACTGAGCACCTAACGTCAGGCACTCTTTTTTTCTGTGCATATATCTACACACAGAGCAGGTCACTTTGTTTTTGGTCTTCTCTACTTTCCCTCAATTCAGCTTACCCTGCTCCAGGGTTTGAGAGAGACCCAGAGTGATCTTTCTAACTTGTCATTCTGATCATGTCCTATCACCAGGCTGCAGCTTTTCATGAGTCCAGAGATCAAATCTCCCTGTTATACCATGATAGTCTCTTTGTCAACCAAGTTAAAAATATGGAGGGAACACAAACCTCTGCACAATTTGGCTCCTGCTTCTCCTTTCCAATTCTAGATCACTGTCTCTCACCAGGCGCTACCTGCTCCATTTATGGTAAACTCCTGTATGTAGAACAAAAGATGCCCATCTTCTTTTCTCATGCCTTTTCTCTGAGGCCACTGAGCCACAGTTATCCCTTTCTAGCCTTCCACATAACTTTGTCCACACTTCTGCCTCAGTTTAGATGTCATTCTCACTAGAGAATTTCTTAGCAGTGTCCTACAGAATTGATGTCCTGCTTTCCTGCTCCATTCTGTATGAAATGCACAGTAATTACAGCATATTTTTAGTATGTCTCCCCAAACAGTAACTTACATATATCTGGCCTTTTAAAAAATGAATCTGTTTTGTGCTGTTAGAAGACCTGAGACTGGGTCATATCCAGAGAGCAGAAACGTATTGACTAACAGTTCTGGAGTTGGGAACTATAAGAGCAAAGTGCTATCAAGCTCGATGATCTTGTTTCCAAGCCTGGCACATTGCGTGTTGGGTACTACTGAGGGTAAGAAGGCTTGATGCTCACATCGCAGAAGGCAAAATGGCTGGGGGGGGGGATGGTAGGGGTAGAGAGAGAGAAAGAGAGAGAGAGAGACAGGAGGACAGAGACAGAGACAGAGAGTGAACAATATTCTTCTATAATTCATAAAAATAGAATGATGCAACCCATTAAAATTATGTAACAATTGAATTTCACTGTAAGTCTAAATTTTTGAGGGAAGGAAAATACAAACCAGAGCAGAGTCACTGAGTGAATGAATAAATGAAATAACACTGAATATTCCACGAGGTAATTTGTTTTATGTCCTCTGTATCTCCATAATCTATTACATTGTATAGCTCATTCTGAGTACACCCTGAGTATGTTTGAATTAATGCACTGATTTGTAAATGAGAGTTAGACAAAGCTTCTCACACACATGTGTGGGAAATGCTAGGACAATCATATGTTACATTAGGAAAATACAAACCAAGGCCATTCTTACTTGGTTAATGGAGACTCTCTGTTGAATGTCTTGCAAGGAAGGAAACATTTTGCATGGTACAATGGGCAAAGGGAATTCTAACTACCAAGTGCTCTGATCAAGGAGACAGTCACCACAGCAAGATGTCTGAGATAAAGCTATGGCTTTCCTGATTAATACATAAAAGTGCCTTCCTATCCCCAGCACCTCTCCCACCTCATCCTGGGTAAAATACATCCTATGTAGCATGATTTGTAATGGTAGACTCTGCAGTCTCCTGCTACTTTGCATTTCTGGACTCAGAGGCTTTTTTTCTCTCAATCATCACACTCTCCACAATAGTTTCTGGAACCATCTTCAGTTCTTCAAGCTCCCTCTGTTTCACCAGGCCCCTGTCTCTTCCTGAGTTACTTGTCAGCTTTCAACTTGGCAACTTTTTTCTCATTCTTCAAACTCACAATGCTACCTCTTCTGAGATACTGTTGTTCCAAGAAGTTCATTACCCCCATTTTCCTCATACACATAGTAACTTGTACAGGACATGATAATAAAACCTTCCAGGCAGAATGTTATTAACATACATATCTAGATGACTACTAGATGGTTCACATCTAGATGTTAAGAAATTTGCTTCATATAAAAGTACTTCACGTGTATGGATGAAAATAGAATAATGAAACTCATTAAAAAGTTCTTCAAAAAATTGAGCGAGAAGGATAATTGAATTTGATCCAAGTACATTATATGTGTGTTAGAAACACCACAATGAAAGACCTAAGTACAATTAAGATAAATTAATAAAAAGCAGTTCTTTTTTTATGTCTCATAAAAGGAAATTCATTTCCGATCTCAGAGATACTTATCTCTTTTCATACCCAGCAAATGTTACTGTACAGTGACAGATTTTGTAATTTTACACCGTATGTTGTCCTATTATAACTGAACTTTTAATATCTCAGTGAATACATCTCATTCTTTTTTATGTTCAGGTTTCATCCCATCTTCTCAGCAGTTTATTATTGTTATGGTATAAACTAGCATCTGCCTAAGTCATATGCCTTAGACCTCTGCTATTTTGCAGAGGTCTATGTTGCCAGATATATAAGCTACAAAACTTGTAACCCAATGAATGTAACAACAAATTTAAAATATGGTTCAGCTTCCACATTTGGGAAAAGCTTTCCAAGCACGTTCCAAATGTGGAAAATTTCAGTTAGCAGCCAAATCCTTTGAAAAACTTTAAGCCCTCCAGTGGGTAAAGGGCAGCCTCAGTCCTGGTTTGTTCACTGGAAATAATTCATAAGCATTATATTTTACATCACAATACTCATCTTTACATTGGCATTTCCCTTATCTATATGCTTCATTCTTTGATTAAGAACTCAAATGGTAACCAATGGTCCTATGGGTGCAGAAAATAAAGACATTGAAAGAACAAAGCTATAAAATACTCACTGAAAGAGCCGCATGTGTGAACTAAAACACAAATATAATTGAATGCTTAAAACGGAACAGAAACATAATTAGTGTGAGGTGGATTTGGTTTCCAATAAAAATAGAAATGATTTAGTTTAAAGTGTTAGGGATGAAATAGTTATTCTAGGTTATGACTTTAAGCATGCATTTGACATCAAGATTGAACAGATAAAAATATAGTTCAACTAAAGCTCCAATGCATTACATGTGAACATCTAAAGCAAAATATTTAGCATTTTGGTGTTTCATATCAATTGCACAAATAAAATTATTAAGATATATATCATACTGAGTACACATGTATGATGCATTTTGTCCTAGGAAACACATTAATTTGATATAGTTTACAATTAAGTAGAGTTTAATAGCAAAGTGTGGCAATAATTATAGTTGTAATAAGTTATTTGAATCTCAAAAAATAATATATTTTTTGAGCATGCATGTGTGGTAACAGGACTTCTGTGGATCACCTACCTTGACTATCTGCAGAGGTAGAGATGCTGGTGGTGTTCGGTAAGGATTTGATGAAATGATAAATACATACTGTAAATATTTTATTTTGTTCAGAACATCTGAAATGATCATTCTTCAGAAGAATTTCAAATCTAATTAAGATTTTTTTAAAGGAAAAGCAATGGCTTACATAGTAGGACTGCAACACAAGAGTGACACACAGGTGGTTACCTAACCAAGAGGTAGCTCTGAGATAGGGTCAGGAGCTGAGTTTTATGTCTTTGGTTAAGCTACTTTTGATTGGCTGGTTCCTATTTTGTGGGACATATTGATTGGCTCTCTCTTTCTGGCACAATGATTTATATTTCACATGAGCAGGACCAATGTCAGTCCTTGTTTACATATGTGTGTTCCACCTGGACCCTTTCCCAGTCTTGACTCCCTTTCTCATTCCACCTGGACTTTGGTATTTCTCTGTCCACCATATCACCATAAACAGGGCTTCCTTCACACATTCTTCCCTGCAGAACAATTAAAAATCAGTCCTGATTTTAGTGGGGGCGAAGGTCTCAAGCTGAATAGGGTCGGAGAGACGATTCTCCCTATGTCTTTGTTGTTCTGACAGAGGGTTATGGAGGGATCCTCGGGACACACAGGATCTAATTGAATATCTGAATTAAATTGTACCCAAACCAGATCTCGGAGGCTAAGAGGCACAGAAAGCTCACCTGGAAGGGTCAGGGTGGGGAGTGGTATGGTGGAACCTGTTTTGTGTCCTCATTTCTAATTTCATTGCCTGGAATATGCCAAAACAAAAGACTGAACTCTCCTGTGGGCTCCTGGTGGTAGCTGGAAGCTCCTGTTTTTTGGCATTGGTGTTCTCTTGATCCACCGGCAGGGACGTTCCTTCCACAGGGCAGAGAAAATGTTATCCAAAGCATTGATAAGAAGATTTGGAAGTAAATGTATGATGAGAAAGAGAAGAGTCCCCATGTGTGCTGGAAGTAAGGGCTTGAAATGGATGGGACGAATAGGCTTATAGCATTTGAGGGTTGTAGGCAGACAAACTCCTTTTCTCTGATTGAAAAAATGTAACCATATTTCAGTGAATACATCTGTATACACTTGCATGCCATCTAATGTATTTATTTGTAAGTTTAGAAGCTAAGTCTAGTTTATACATATAAGGGGAAAACATACATCCTTTATCTGTGAGCCTTACTTCACTTAACATAATTTTATCCACATCTTTCTATTTCTTTACAAATAGTACAATATCATTGTGTGTGTGTGTGTGTGTGTGTGTGTGTGTGTGTGTGTGTAGGATCTATCTGTTTATCTATCTATATACTATTACGGGGAGGGGGGGAATGACAAGAAATATCTCAGTGTAATTCCTTACAAAGCCCAAATCAAAGTTCAGCAAAATAAAACACCAGGAAGTAGGTACTGGAAAGGGCTAAGGTGGGGTCAAGGGGAAAAGGGCAGACAAATGAAGAGGAGAAGGTGGGGTTGGGAGAACGTAGTCAAGAATTCAATGTAGCAGAGTGCTGGTGGTGGCTCACCCCTATAATCCTAGCTACTCGGGAGGCTTAGATCTGATGATTATGTGTCAAAGCCAGCCCAGGCAGGAAAGTCTGTGAGACTTGAATCTCTAATTAATCACCAGAAAACTGGAAGTGGAGCTGTGGCTCAAAGTGGCAGAGCACTAGCCTTGAGTGAAAAAAACTCAAGGACAATGGTGCCCAAACCCTGAGTTCAAGGACCACTACTGACCAAAAAGGAAAGAAAGGAAAAAAAAAAAAAAGAATCCAATGTATATTCTACAAAATCAACAAGAGTAATGGAAAGGGTGGGCAAGGAAGGGATGGGTGAGAATGTGGGAAGGGTGACATTGATCAAGAGGCATTGTATTCATAAACTGCTTTCTTACATGGCACCCCTCTGTACAATAAGATAATACTAGAAAGAAAAGAAATCAAACAGAATTGCGCTGGCAGGAGACCCACAAATTCAGGAACAGCAGATCATTCCAACAAGGGCGACAATTCCAGGTATCTGAGAGGAGAAGGCCTTTGGGTTTCACCCTAGCTAGAGACCCACAGTAACTTCTGTGTCCAAGGGAGGTACCGCTGAAGGTTCTGGAAGGACTAGGAAGGTAATTCTCCAAGTCTTTTCATACGTCCACCAAAATGTTATAGATATTTGGAACTGACATTGTAGGATGGTGAAAGAATGTACTAAGACCGAAGGGTATGAGACAAAAAGAAGTTTATTACGAGAGAGACACAGTGGGTAGCTAGCTGACCACTAGCTATGTATGTATGACAGCGCCTGTAAAAATTTCTAAAAGCTCTATTAAACTTTGTATAGTAAAAAAAGGTACAGATTATCTACTCCATTTTTATTTTACTTATTTTTTCTCTTTTTTTAAATATGTATTTTTTATTGTAAAGATACTGTGCAGAGGGGTTAGTTACATGAGCAAGGTAATGAGTCCATGTCCTATTGAGCATTGTTATACTCTCCTTTATGTTTCCCCTACCATCCCTTTCCTCCCCACCTCCCCAACTCCTCCCTTCCCTCTCCCATCTCCCCTGCAAAGTTGTAAAGTTCGTTTTCAACATACTGTCTTGTACATCTCACTGTTACAATGGGTCATTGTTACAATGGGTTATCCTGAATCCTTATTTCAGCATTGTATTATTTCCCTTCCCCTTCCCAAATTAGAAAAATGTATACACAAGATGCATGGCACCAGAATCAAATACAGTGACAACAGGGGTTGTACCATGGGGGAAGAACATACAAAAGAAACAAAATAATCACATAGTACATTACAAGTACATTGAGAAGAACAGTGACAAAGATAAAACCTCTTGTTTCCCTATCTGGGGCTTCATTTTGCTTAGCATCAGTTTTATGGTCATATGGACATAGCTTTTGACCTCGTCTGCTTGTCCTAGACATATACTAGTTATTGCAGATAAAGGAAACCATGGGACCTATGTTTCTTTGAGTCTGGCTTACTTCACTTAATGTATTTTTTTCCTGGCATTTGTAAAACAAGGGGGTTTCATTATGATGTTTCTGTATGTGGACAAAGTGTACTTTGAACAACTTCATCCCATCTACCATTTTCCATTTCCTTCCCTTCCTTTTCCATGCTTTTTCAAATAGCATTTGATGAGGTTCATTATGTTGGGTTATTAGCATATAGTGAATTACATACAAATGCATATTTGTATGTAACTTCCCTTAATCTTCTTCTACCCCTCAGTATCTCCTCCTTTACCCTGCTTCCCTCTCACTAATCTTGTAGATAGTTCTTGTACACATTATGTCTCTTACTATTACTATTATCATTATTATAATTATTTTATTACAATCACAAGTAAGAGAATATACAGTATGTGGTTTTTTTTGTTTGACTTATCTCATTGAACATAGTGATCTCCAGATTTATCCGTTTTCCTGCCAATGATATAATTTAATTCTATTCCTATTATACAAATTTAAGACATATAAACTGGTGCTAATGGCTCATGCCTATAATCCAAGCTACTCAGGAGGCTGAGATCTGAGGATTGTGGTTCAAAGCCAGCTTGGGCAGAAAAGGCTGTAAGACTTTCATCTCCCATAAACTACTCATAAAAGGCCATAAGTGGAACTGTGGCTCAAATTGTGGAGTGCTAGAATTGAGCAAAAGAAGCTCTGGGACGGCTCCTAGGCCCGGAATTCAAGCCCCAGGACCACACACACACACACACACACACACACACACACACACACACACACACACACACACACACACACACACACACACACACACACACACACACACACACACACACACACACACACACACACACACACACACACACACACGCTTCTGCCTATCTTGAATAAGGATAAAGAAGGATAGAATTTTATGAAAGAAATGTGAATTGATTATGCAGTTGTTGGGTAGGTTGCTTTGTGAAGAATACTTACTGTTGCCTGTCTATTTCAATATTTTCTCATGCAACCAGGCGCCTGTGTTCTAATTTATAACTGAAAATGTATAGTCACTCATCTCCCATAAACATGTATAACACTAAAAATTCAACTTATTATATTTGAACCATTGATTTAAACCTCACAGTGTAGTGAAAAGTAATTTTTCTACACAGGATTACTCAATAGTACAAATGAGAGTTTATATTTTTCAGCTGTCTTAGGGCTGGCCCATAAAATGATTTTTTTGTGTGGAATATTTGTACTGGAGAGAAAAGATTTGAAAATACCCTGAAATATTTGCATTTCATTAGATGCTTATTTCCATGAATTCTTTTGAAGTTAGAAGACAACAACACAGTAATTCTCAAGTCTGAAATGCTCCATCACAGAAATATACTGCCTGAGCTGATGTAGTGTTTAGTAGAGATTCTCATCAGTGACACATCAGGTAAATAGGAAAAATACATGTTTACTAGATCAAGATGCCATCCTAAGTAGCTGACATATGCTGACTCATTTAGTTCTTAGAATAACTGTATAAGGAAAACACTATTATAGTTTTTATTAGTCAGATGTTTTGTCATTGTGATCAAATAATTCTAGAGACCACTTAAAAAGGAAAGATTTATTTGTTTGCTATTTATTTATTTTTGTACCAGTCCTAGGGGTTGAACTCAGGACCAGGGGGCTCAAGGCTAGTGCTCTGCCACTTGGGCCACAGCTCTACTTCCGGAGATAAGAGTCTCATGAATTTTTCTCCTGCCCAGGCTGGCTTTGAACAACACAATCTGAAGATCTCAGCCTCCTGAGTAGCTAGGATTGCAGGCATGAGCCCATCATTGCCTGGATAAGAATTGGTTTTTGCTTACATGGTTTCTTGGCTTCCTGCACTTGGGCAAGAACATCATGGTGGTATAGAAGATATAGCAGAGGAGTTTCTTCACATCATGGCAGAGAGGAAATAGAGAACATAGGAAAGAGCCCACTCACCCTAACATTTCCCAAGCCTCTCAGAAAAGCACCACCAGTGCAGGGATCGGGCCTCCAACATATTAGCTAGTGTTAGATATTTTATATTCAAAACATAACACAACTAATCTGTCTTCATTTAAAAAGTGAGTGAACTGAGGTAAAGATGATCCAAGACCCAGGGATCATACCCACTAAGAGCAGTGCTTAGGATTCTGAGCCAAGCTAGTTGTACACCTGGGGGCTTAACCTGTTGGGGTCATATACCCAGGATTTATGAACAACGACTGGAGGTGCATGGTGTCTGTATTATCAACCAGCTCTGTGACTGATGCTGTGTACACATTGTTCTTGGCAGTATTGGAGTTTGAACTCAGGGACTTGCACTTGCCAGGTAAGTGCTCTACTGCTGAGCCATGTCAGAAGCCCTGTTTTTGCTGGTTATTTTAAATATTTGGTTTTGTTATTTGCCGGAGTGTATGTCTGGACTGCAGCACACTTATTTTAGGTTTCCGTTATTGCTAAGATGACAGGTGTGTGCCACTGTCTCCAGCTTCCTTCCATAGAGATGTAATCTTTTCTTCGTGTGGTTGCCTGGAGCTGAAATCTTCCCAATCTCAGCCTCTCAAGCAGCTAGAATGATAGGTACAAACCACAAGTGCCCAGCTTCTGATGTACATTATGAGGCCATAATGTACTGGGGTCTGGACCCTTCTGCTATACTTATTGGTTATGTGAAATTGGGCAAATGATTTAATTTTTCTGAGCTGCCACTCTTCATTAGTAAAGCAGGAAGATATTTTCCACATGGAGTTGTTGGCAAGTCAATATCTGGGAAGCGGTACAGAGTGAATGTTGAAAAAAGACATTAATATTATTATTGCTAGGGTAAAAACTTCTGTGCTCAAATAATTCTCCTTAAAAAACAATTTTGGGGGCTGGGAAGGTGGCTCAGTGGTAGAGCGCTTGCCTTACATGCATGAGGCCCTGGGTTCAATTCCTCAGCACCACATAAGCAGAAAAAAAAGCTGGAAGTGGTGCTATGGCTCAAGTGGTAGCACACTAACCTTGAGCTAAAGAGCTGAGGGAGAGTGTCCAGGCCCAGAGTTCAGGCTCCACGACCAGAGCCCCCCCCAAAAAAAAACCCCAACAGTTTTGGTATGGTGCATATGTGGTTATTATATCTCTAGATTTTTTAAGGATCCCTTTGGAACTATGTTTTCTCATTAATGCTCGAAGAAGCATATATATGATCCATATTTTATTCTGACTTCCACTAGCACATTGACTTGATTTCAGAAAAACTCTTTAAAGTATGTCACAGAAATATATCACTTAAAGTGACATTGTATAATGGAGAAAGTGGCTCTTTGCCAGTGAGAATCCTGGCAGTCCTCATCCCTGCTGAGTTAGTAGGCAGCAGAGGATGGCAGTCAGGAGAATATCACCTCAGTTGGGCCTCTTGTCTTTAGAAAACCTTCTAAGACCCTTGGCTTGTGTGAGAGGATGGTATATGAGAACAAGCCAGTGTATACTTGTTTTCTGCTTAAAACTGTTCTCCATTTCAGCTAGTTACTTTGAGAATGGCAGGATGTTATGAAAGAGAAACTGTTTAGTTTGTGTTTTTCACATGTGGCTCTTACAGCCCAATAGAAAGAGGACTGTTGGAAGATACAGCTTTAGATGTAAACTTCGACAGGCTGTTTGAAAGGTAAAAGTCATTTCACACGTCCAAAAGTAAAATCCTACAAGGGCAGTGCATAAGAATAATGCATACAACAATAGAAACTCAAAACAGGGTAGGTGACCAGTTAGATAATTCCAACCTGGAAGGTGAAGAAACAGGAAGAAGAGAGGAAACCTGTGGACTCAATGCCAGGAAAGTCTTCATGTAGGAGATGCCATAGATACCATTTAATTCCTGCCAGAGTGAACACGTTTCTGCAGTCAGAACCCTGAGACTGCAGAGGGATGAGTATTTCAGGGGAGGGCAGATTGTTCCTTATCATCTGAGCGATGGCTCCCATTTAGGTATGGTGTAAATTTCTTTGTGTTTGTGGTGACTGTCTACAGTCAGAGCCATTGATTGCCTGCAGGAGAATGCTCTCTTCATCAGGACCATTGACTCTCCCACAAGAGCAATGCAGCTGCTAACTTGACACTTTACTTGGCTCATCTAAAGCAATTTGGGAGGAAAATCTCTGACTCCAACAGCATAGGATATTCATACCTTTCCCACTCCCCAACCTAAGAGTAGGATCCTAGATTCACCAGTGGGACTATTGCGCAATGTAAGTCTCTCAACATCTGGACCAAACAGCTGAGCAGAAACAGCTTGATTGTCCCAGTTGGGAAAACAACCAAGCGTATTGCCAGGTTTTGACCATGTAGATTATAACCATCGTGCACTGCAAAGAAGAAACATAATACACTTTGCAATGCTGTGTATTCTGTTTTTCATAATAAAGTTGGCCACCTTATTAGTTATGAGTTGATAGTAGAAAAACTATTCAATAGAAGAGACCTTGCTTAGTAATAATAGGTAGTTAGACTCTTAATTGGGAGTAAATTAAAAGGGTACCTTGTTTGATTATTTTCTGCAGAATTTATCTAGAAACAAATGCTACTTGCAACAAAGATTTTGTTTTAAAGTTTGTTGGGAAGGGGTAAAGGTATAAGTAGGTGCTTGCCTACTATGCTAAGTGCTTGGCCCTGTGTTTGATCCCCAGCACCAAGAGAAAAAAATGTGCTAGATTTTTCTTTATGTATCATGAAACTTCAAAACACTGTCATATGTATTGAACTGTTTACTTTTATAACTTGGTGAAGAAGGAAAGCAAGCGTTTGTATTATCTTATTTTCTGAAGGGAAAAATCAGGATTTGTAGAATAGAAAAACAGGACAACGCTGTTGTCTCGGATCTGTTTTGACACATTAAAGGTGGTACTTAGCATCATTTGATAAATGCACCTATGATGAAAAATGTAGATCATTCTGAAATGAATGTTTTCAGAATTCTCTGGGAATGTTGCCAAATCTGAATTTGTCTAAGAAATAAAATCTACTCTCTCCATGTAATTTAAGAACTTTGGAATGAGAACAATAGCTTTGATTTTATAAACATACTATGGGTTAATGATATTTTTTTTTGGTGGGGAGGAAAGTTAAAGTTTGAAGGGTTCTTCTGCCCACATCAAAGCTATTATGGTAAATAATTCTTACCTAATGCTTCCCAGCAATAGTCACAATTCAGTCCTTTATGTCTTAGGATGTTTTATAGTCACCTTCTTGGCATAGGCATGGAGGATTTAAGTGACTTCACATTTGCCAGATTTGCAGCTGCTGGGATACTTGGAATGGTCTTTGTGCCAAAAAGGCCACAAAAGTAAGGATTTATCTCTAGACCTTTGCATGATCTTTGTCACAAGAGGCAGATGAATGAAGAAGTAGGAGGACACTCATTAGGACAAATGTCTCTGATCTGGGAGTGAGAGTTGCACTGGTGATTCATTCCTCCACTTTTAACCCGGGTGCTTGTCACAGGAGGTTATTATGGTGAATGCCAGTGTTAAAACTAGACTCAGCCTAGGAGAAGACTCAAGATGGTGGGTTGCTGATAGATACTACTGTCCTGTGTTACCATGACATTATATCTAAGATACTTGTCTGCGACAAGCGAGGTAAACCAGAAGGCTAACAAGCGAATGAAAAGACAGACAGTCGCTGAGAAACTTGAAAAGGGCTAGATTTAAAATCCTTAAGTGAAACAGAGGAAGTGCCTTGCTCAGAGGGAACCAGAATCACTGGACTCCCACCTGGAGCCTTGTATCATTCATTCATTCATTCATTTCTTTTCTTTTTTATTGTGAATATACCGTACATAGGGGTACAATTACATGGGCAAGGTAATGAGTACATTTCTTATCAAGCATTGTTTCCCCTTACCATCCATTTCGATCTCCTCCCCACCCTCCTTTCACCCCCAACCCGTGCCAAAGTTGTAAAGTTTGTTTTTCTTTTTTTTTTAATATTTTATTTTATTTTATTTTTGTGAGCACACTGTACAGAGGGGTTACAATTACATGGGCAGGATAATGCGTACATTTCTTATCAAGCATTGCAGCCTCCTCCTTTGTTTACCCTTCATATCCCTTCCCAGCCTCCCCCCCCCAATCCACCCCCCCCAACCCCGCACCAAAATTGTAAAGCTCGTTTTTGACATGACAACTTGTACTTCTCATTGTTGCAACAGGTCCACCTGTATCCTTAAACAACTGGTTTTTCCCCATCTCCTTTACAAGTTATACTTACATCAAATATAGTGAAAGCAGGGGTTATACTGTGGGGGAGGGACATACAAAGCAACAAAGAGATAATCTTATAAATGTGTTAGAAAAATGCATGAAAGAAAAAAAACATTTAAATACATATCTAAGGGTTCATTTTCCTAACATCACGTTATGTGACCTTTTCCGCTTGACTCATACATATACTAGATATTGCAAATAAGGGAAACCATGGGACCTATGTTTCTTTGGGCCTGGCTTACTTCACTTAATATAATTTTTTCCAAGTTTTTCCATTTCCTAACAAATGGGGCAATGTCATTCTTTCTGATGGAAGCATAGAATTCCATTGTGTATATGTACCACATTTTCCTGATCCATTCATCTACTGAGGGGCATCTGGGTTGGTTCCATAGCTTAGCTATGGTAAATAATGCTGCAATAAACATAGTTGTGCTGGTAGCTTTAGTGTGGTCTTGTTTGTGATCATTTGGGTAAATGCCCAAAAGTGAGATTGCTGGGTCATAGGGGATCTCTATGTGGAGTCTTTTGAGGAACCACCATACTATTTTCCCACTAGCTATGTGAAGAAATCCTACCATCCAGTCCTACCTGCAGCTTGACACTTCTAGAATCACCTGCACAGAACCCTGGAAAAATAGGTCCATGGAATTTCTACTACTCCGCATGAGCCACTCTACCAGCTGCCCCTGATATAGAACCCTAAATGACCAGGGACCATTGTACCAGGCTGCACCTGATCAAGCCAGCACCCTGAGAGGACACAGGAATTGGAAAAATGCACCCATTTTGCTGATAGTCTCTACAGACATTCACTCTTTTCCTCAGCCAGGAAAAAAAAAAGAAAACTGACAATTTACTCAAATATTATCTTTTAGATTCCAAACAGACACTATGTAAAGAGATTTCTCAGCATATTAAAGCTAAAAATTAAGTACAGAGAACAAGGAAATAAAATTGAAACTTCAAGAGAAATGACAAATCACCTACAAAGGTAATCCTATCAGAGTAATAGCAGATCTCCAGTAGAACCCTTAAAAGCAAAAAAGTGATCTGGTATATTTACAGTGCTGAAAGAAATCAATTGCCAACCTAGATTACTCTATCCAGTAAAATTATCAATTACAACAGAAGGAGAAATAAAAACCTTCCACGATAAGCAAAATTTAAACCACCCCTGCAAACGATTCTCAAAGGCATTCTAGCTGTGAAAAGGAAGATAAATGTACCTACACAAATAAGGGAGAAAGTAAATGGCAATAGATAAGTAGATAAACAATGCTGAGTAAAAACAAAAAATGATCAAGTAAATAAAAGCAACAAAATGGCACAAATTATAGCATATTTTTCACTATTAACATCAATTGTTAATGGTTTCAATTCTCCAATAAAATGACATAGACTGGCAAGTTGGATTCAAAAGCAAGACCCAAACATCTGTTGGCTATAAAAAATGTATTTCACTGACAAAATAAACATTGGCTTATGGGGAAAATACTGGAAAAAGTATCATCCAAGGAACTGGACCCTGAAAATAGTCAGGCGTAATGATATCATAAACTTTACGTCAAAGTTACTTAGAAGAGACAAGGAAGGTCACATTGTATTAATAAAGTGAAAAGTTCATCAAGAGAATATAACAATTGTTAACATATGCCAAGTATCACTGCACCCAACTTTATTCAAGAAATACTTCTGGCATTAAAGAATACAGACAATGTACAAGACACTATGTTGAAAATGAACTCTACAACTTTGCAGGGGGGTGGGAGGAGTTGGGGAGGGAAGGGATGATAGGGGAAAAACAAAGGAGGGGTAACAATACTTGATAGGAAATGTACTTATTACCTTACTCATGTAACTGTAACCCCTCTCTACAGTATCTTTACAATAAAAATATATATTATAAAAAAGGATACGGGCAGAACTCAACAGTCATAGTGGGAGACGTTAGTGTTCTATATTCACCAATAGAGATATCATGCAACAAAGAAACTTCTGAATTAAATAGAAATCTAGACCCAATTGATAACACAGAATATTATATCCAGCATATTCAAAATACACATTCTACTCTCCAGCCAATGGAACATTCTCCAAAATAAATCCTATTTGAATACCTATATCTTCAAATAGGTATAGTGCAAACACCTGGAAATTAAACAACACATTATAGAATAACAAATGGGTCATGAAAAAAATAAAGGAGAATTCAAAAGTTTCTAGAATCTACTAAAAAATGAGAACACAACCTACCAGAATATTTGAAATACAGTGAAAGCATGCTAAGTGGAAAGTTTATAATCAACATTTCCTCTAGATTGAGGAATGAGCCAAGTGGGTCTGCTTTTTTCTATTCTTATTCAGTATAAATAAATAAATAACTGAAGGGCAGGCTCTCTGAGCTTTCCTATTTTCTCATGTTTTTCAGCTGCTTCGCCACCTTTTTGTGATTCCAGATGACCTATTCTCTTTTCTCTCTTCAAAATATAGTCTCTTCTTGGTTACTGGACTCTTACAGCTCATGGATTTTAATATTTCATGCTTCTTCCCAGTCTCCTTGCTGCTGAAAATTCTCAGCAGAACCATGAGAGACTACCATTTCCCTTTCCACAATCTCCTCTGGCAGTCATGTTCCATGTAGACACGGTAGTAGTGTTCTGAGGCTTCCTGTGCTTCCATAGTTCTTTATTTTCGATTGCCATAGTAACACTGTCTCAGGACCCCTCACAAGACCATGCCTTGCTGAGAGCTAGTGCCAAAATATCTATCTACACTCAAGAGAGACTTCCATATTGAAACAGTTACTATGTCACACAATCCTGTGCTGAGTTTCAGACTTTCAGGAAGTATTTTGGGTTTATCTTACAGCTAGAATGGCCAATCTGCTGCCAAGGCTATTAGGCTTACTTTGGATTGTGTCTTCAGTGTCACCATCACCCTCAAACTCTCTGGGAACTGGGGATGAAGGATCTTGGGACTAGATTTTTCTTTTCTATTTCACAGTTCTGTTTTTCCAGGCTTTCCAGCTCTGTGCCACTTCTCTTGTGATTTCAGATGCCCTTTCTCTCTCTCTTCAAAATATAGTGTCCCGTTGTTACCTTATTCTTCCCATTTATGGGGTCAAAACTGAGGATGCCTCTAATCTGTCATCTTATCTTGCCCTCTTCTAAATCAAGATTTTAAGAAAGGGTCCATATCTTTCTGTCTAATAAGTATAGTTCAAGGAGACAAAGAATAATCTAAAATGCTAACCAAGATGTAGGTACACAGATGCTAGTTATGGCATTATTTATAAGCAGTGAGCAGGAAACAACTAAAATGTGAAACAATAGAAGATTGATTAAACATTATACAGTATTCTTATGATGATATGTTCTTCCTCATAAATGGTTTCAAAGAATGTTTAACTACCTGTGTGATATTTATAAAACTTTAAGAATGATGGACACAATTATTAAATAAATTGAATATACAGGGCCAGCATGTAGCTCAGTGGCAAAGTGCTTGCCTAGCAAGTGCAATGTTCTGGGTTCCATCCTCAGTACCAAAAAAGAAAAGTTAAAAGAATAATTAAAAAACAAAATTGAATATGCAATATGACCAATTTTTTGAAACATGCTATATATACTGCAGAGAGGAGGATTTGTGCAGAAAAATTAAATAATTATGAATAATGATCATGTCTAGGAAAATCTGAAAGCAAATAACATCACAAATAAGAACATATAACTAAGAATTTTACAACAATTTCATTTGTAAGCTTGAATGAATATCTCATATCTACATGATGAACTTCAAGAGGAAATAAAGCACGAGGTTTTTGTCTTTGTGTGTGTGTGTGTGTGTGTGTGTGTGTGTGTGTGTGTGTGTGTGTGTGTGTGTGTGTGTATGTGTGTGTGTGTGTCTGTATTAGTCCTGGGGTTTGAACTTAGGGTCTGAAAGCTGTCCGTGATCTTTTTTTGCTCAAGGCTAGTGCTCTACTACTTGAGCTACAGGTCCACTTCCAGATTTTGGTAGTTAATTGGAGATGAGTCTTGTGGACTTTTCTGCCTGGGCTGGCTTTGAACCCTCAGAGCTCAGCCTCCTGAGTAGTTAGGATTACAGGCGTGAGCCACTGACATACGTTTTTATTGCTCATTTTCATAACTGTAACACTCCAGTTGAGCAAGTTTACAATTACTAATATTAGTAAAAACTGAGTAAAGATTTACAAATCTACTTCTAATTGCAGAGTATTTCTCACATTTTGACCAAATGGTATTACAGTACATATTTTATATATACTATTAATGAATTTTATTTTAAAGTAATAATAATCCTTTTACTACATATTTCACAATGTTGGAGGAAATCAATGGGCAATACCCTTCAGCTTTAATGCTATTCACATTAGAACTGCCTGTTCTAAGATATTCTTTTCTTCTCTGTGTTTGCTAATTAGTGAAATCTTCCACCTAAAGAGTGATAGCTCTTTCTGAAAGACATGAAGAACCATCTTCAATGCCAATAAGTGAATCTTCCACTGAAATCTTCTTCTGCTTTTTAAACATGAGCTGTATTCCTAAGCATCAGTCTTCCACTGGCAGTAAATGCATGTTTCCAATTCTCCTTTTGGAAAAACAAAACACTAAAAAGAAAAAAAAACCCTCCTGAATATATCCTGGCATGAAATTCCTTTGACTACAAGTGGAAAATAAAAATCTGAAATTGATTTATTATGGTTTCAGATCATAGTTGTTTTTGCTATTTTGGTTTTTAAACCCCAGTGCCTGGTCTCCACTTCTTCCAAGCTGCTTGACAATTGAGGGAACAGTATTGAGGCACCTGAGGCTGAGCAATGTACTCATAATTGATGTCTGACATGTTCCAAGGGGAAGGCAGGATGCATTTGCCTGTCTAAAAAAATTCCTTCAGTTTAAGTTAGCTTGAACCTTCATAAGCTGTTCTTTTTGCTTTAGAACCATCTTGTTATGTAAAAAACTATTATGATTTTGCTATGTTAATTTTGGAATGAGTGAATAGAGATTTAGAAGTATAGTAACCACTCAGATTTAATCTTGATAAAGAATTGTTCTTAGTTTTTATCCTGAAATAGTGTAGAAAATAAATACCTTATAAGTCTGGGCTCAATAACTTACAAAGTCCCATCTCTTGTATCAAGATGGTTTCTCAATGAACAATGAGAATAAGGTAAGGTGATATCATTACCTTTATTATCATTTTACAAAAGAAGACATAGAAGTTAAGAGTTAGGTGTTTTACTCAAGGTCACAGCATGGAGGGAGAGGAGAAAAGACCCTGATGTAGGTTTTCTGATTCTTTCTATTGTGTTTCCCATGAGGACACTCAAAGATCCATTTGCAATTGTACATAGTTGCTAATGTTCAGTGTGACTATTTCATTGCCTGTTTTGTAACTCATTAGTACTTCTTGTAAAATAGAAACTCTTCCACAGTACTAAATCCCTGGATACTAAGTCACAAATCAGTAGTTTTTAAGAAAATTAAGTTTAATGCACGCCAAGTACTTACACTGAGACCAATTTGCATTTTCTATGACTCATTTCAAAGCCCATGTCATCTTTCTTTTGCATCTGGAAAGCCTGAGTAGAATATTTGTGAAAAGCACTTAACTCCAGGGAATCAAGAGAATGACCCAGTTACACAATCCTGTGTAACTGTGATTGTTAGTAGATGCTGACCTTTAATTCACAGTTCCTAAATAGATTCCCATACAGGAGTATAATTATACACATAAGTTTCAAGATGATAGGAAAAGCTAAGACAAATGGGAAATACAATAAGCAATATGAAAGAAATTTCCTCTAAGTTATATAGAGATGGAAGAAGGAGACCTAGATGGGCTTTACCTCCTGAAGTAGGCCCACTGTTTCTTTCCTTTTTTTTTTTTATCCAACTCTTTCTTGTTCCATCTATTTCTTCCCACAGAGAATCAGCAACTACATCAATGAACCAGGAAACTTGATTGTCAGGGACATCCAGGAGATGTCCCAAAAGATTATACCTTATTTCCATATATGTATGTATAAAAGAACTCTTCCAGTTCAAATCAGAATGAGCCTTGGGAGTAGCCTATAGGGGAAAAGCAAAGATTCTCAAGAAATGTCAAAGAAACTGCTAAGAAATTTGACTAGCAGAAATCATGCATCTGTTTCTCATCCAGTTGAGGACAAATCTGATAAACAGATTGTTGTTTATCTGAGAAGTACAGCTGATTTATTGTTGAGTGTTAGACTGAATAAACTTAGTTGAAAGACAGATAAATAGATTTTAAAAATTAAATGAATGACGTTGTTCTAAGTAAGTGAGAGCAAAGCTTGAGAAAGCAATACTAGTATGAAGAGTCCTGAGTAAGTCTGAGAAAATCTGTAGCTTTCAGAAAAATGTTCCATAAAACACAGCTTCCCCATTAGAAAGCAAAAGCATAGAGCCTAAGAGAGAGTACAAAAACAATAATGAATACATAGGCTAGGCACAAAAGACAACAGAACAAGGCATAAATGAGTATGGATCATAGGACTAGGTCTTTGGGGACAACAAAAATGTAATATAGTCACCAAAAAATGTTCTTCTTATAATGGTGGATTGGGTTGCTAATATTGATCTTCTCTGGGAGAACAGCTAGAAAAGCTAGACAAAAAAAGCAACAGTATGCATCTGAAGTCCTGGTAGGACGGCTGCAACAGAATTTGTAAGAAACAAGGTCTTGGAAAGAAGCAAAGCTTGCATTTGGCAACTTTTTTCTGAGAAAGCTGTTGATTCTGAAAGTGTTAGCTTGGAGTCCAAGAACTTGATAGCAGTGGGTAGTGGACTAGCAGGGTTGGTGGTATGAGAAATGAAGTTTAGAGTCTATGGAAGGGGAGAAGCCGTGGTCCAACAGCATGGTTTCTGGTAGGGACCAGGAATAGAAATCTAGAACTATAACAGGTAACTAGAGCAGTCCTCTATAGTAGGGGCCAAGAAACATTTTACGTTTTCTATAAAAGGTCAGAAGATAAAATATGTAAGACTTTGTGGGCCACAGAGTCTTTGTTGCAACTATTCTATTCTGAGCTCTGCTGTCGTAGCCACAAAGGAGACAGGAAAATATATAGACAGATAAATATGGCTGTGTGTCCCCCATAACACTGTATTTGAAAAATCAGGCTTTGAATCTATTCTTCCTTAGAACCCAGTGTTATAGAGTAGCTATTGGCCAGGTTGTCCAGACCAGACAATAGGTCAACATAGTAGACAGCTGTTTTCTGAGTGGTTGAGGGAGGTGTAGCCAAAGATACATTTAGAAACTTTTGGTATAATTTGCGATTACTCGTTGGATGGAAGGCAGAATAATAACCTATTCAAAGATATCCAACTTCAAATTCTTGGAATTTGTGCCTACATTGTTATGAGGCAAAGGATAAGGAAAATCACTACTCAGCTGGCCTGAAAAGAAGATAACCTTGACTTAATTGTAAGAGTCATTGGAAGTGGAAGGGAGACAGAAATGTCAGTGAGAGTCAGAGGAAACTATGTGACTATGGAAGCAGAGACCAGAATGTTGTGATGGGCGAGAAACTTGATTGGCCATGATTGTCTCTGAGAATGAAATAGGCCATGAGACAAGGAATTCGAGCATTCTCTGGAGGGTGGAATATGAAAATGGATTATCCTCCAAGATCTGCAGAAGCATACTGCCCTGATTTATTCAAGGTGACTAATTTGGATTCTGATCTAGGAACAATTTTTTTCTTCATCCATTTTATTTTATCGTAAAAGTGATGTGCAGAGGGTTATATTTACATAAGTAATGTAATGAACACATCTCTTTTGGAGCAGTGTCACCCCTTTTCCCTCATTTTCTCCCATTTTCCCTTCTCTCCCAAGTTGTAAAGTTCATGTCAAACATAATGTCTAGTGAGTCTCTTTGTTGCATTGGTTTACTCTTTGTTCCACTGTTTCTGTGATTCCAAGAAAATAAATTTTTAAGTCAATGACTATGAGTCAGTTTGATTACAGCAGCAACAGATACTAATATTCGCCTACTTAGGGACTGGGCAGATGATGCAGGCAGAATAAAAGAAGATCTATGGATTGGGAGAAAAAAGAATACAGAGCTGGAGAAATAAACTGGGACCAACAGAAATCATTTCCTTTGCAGCTGAATTATATAAATGAAAGGCATCAATTTTCTGCATTCTATACTATTGGAATGAAGATCAAGGACAATGACTCTGGTATTCTTAATCTTACAATGTAATGATTTTTTTCAAAACAAGTCCATAATTAACTCAGTTATTTATTTATCCCACCCAAGTTATTTCCATCCTTCTGTGTGCCTGGTAAGATTGTGACTTTCAAAACTCACAAATGATTGCTGCTTTTTAAATGAAAACGAGTTTACCTGCTTAACCTGAAGTGGATGTATAAATTCACAATGCAGCAGGATTTTACTTCTGCAGATAAAAGATGGTGACATAAGGGCAGAAGAGAGAAACATGAAGGTTACCTAATCAGTTTAGAAAAAAGAAGATATCAAAATGAGGTTCATTCTCTCCTGGATTTGATGAAGGCATGCAGACAGAGAGTGTGTTCCAAAGTGCGCAGGTCTGAAGACCTAAACGATTCATACATATTGAGGCTAGATAAGGTAAAATCTAGTTGTATAGACCTGCAATTTCAGACCAAATCTGAAGGTGAAGGGCTTAAGAGGAGTGTATTCCTGGAACCTCAGGTCCAGGTGGCTATCGAGGACTGACATCTGACCCTGGCTAGAGAATAGTAGAGAGATGGCATCTGAAGCTGCTGGTGAAGGCAGAAGGGAGCCTGGAAAGCAGTGTCTTGGCCCCTAATTGCCCAAAGTGCAGAGATCCTAAGGAATTGGCATGGAATTTTTGTATATCATAAGGATAGTGGCCGGTGGTCTTTCAAGAAGGTAGTTTATCCAGAAGTGTATCTCTTGCCAGAGCACCAAGAACACCTCAGCTAAGGGTAAACTGGTGGGTGTAGGAATGAAAAGCTGTTTGTGGCGGTCAGCTGTAAGGAAAGCCCCTGGGAAGTCAAGAAAACTGAGGTCAAGAAGATCCAACAAGAAACTTACCAAAAGGTCTCAAAAGCACTCTGAGAGCCAGACATATTTTGGAACATCTCCCATGATCAAGTGAGAACATTTGTATCCCTAACTGCTACCCTCCAATTGCTTCTTTTTAACCTATCCTTTGCTCTGAACTCAAACTCTGAGAAAAGAGGGGACCATGTCTACCTCATGAGATCCTTCACGGGACCTTCAGGGAGTGACCTATGGTTCCTTGCTTAAGTCATTTAAAAGCTACATGTTTGAAGCAGGAGAGTACAGAGAAGATAAAAAGCTGAGCTGGGGTAGAAGTTATATATCTGAAGGTGAGAGGACATGGCTAAAGACACAGGACTGGATGAGATTCCTTAGGCTTCTCACAAAAAAACGAGGAATACAGAGAATGAGTCTACAGGAAACATTACTAATTAAGTGGTAGAAAGTAACGTAGGAGTTTATTTTAAATGCTAGGAATGGCCTCTCACCAAGACTTTTCACTCAAAGCCCCTTATTTATCAAGTCTCTTCTGGACTTCAGGTTTTGAGTCTGTGCTCATGAAAGGTCACGGGTAAGAGGCCTCTTGATAATTAGATCTATAAGCTGGATGTGACCAGCCTGTGGAACTGAAGAATGGGACCATTTAGCCAGAGATGTAAAAAGGAAAAGAACTATTATGGAGTGAACTTAGGGTTATTTATTAGACCTTTGAATCATCCCCCTCATTTGCTCTTATATATGAATATGAGAACGGCTGGCAGTGTCTTCTAGACTGCAAGTAAATAAAAATTGCTTTCGTTGCAATAACTCCGATTTACTGGTCTGCACTTTTCCAGATCCTGACAAGGCTTCTTTTTTCTTCTTCTTCTTTTCACAACATTGTTAATCTTCCCCAGAACAAAGAAGTGAACGTGCATTGACCAAGGACGCGAATTAGGTCACAGCAGAGAATTCTTATTTCCCATGCATAGCATCAGTGAATAGCTTTTTCCAGCCTATTAATTATTTAAATAGTTATTATCTATGTTTGCCCTTCTTGCTTGAAATGAAAACTGCTGATCTAAGCTTATCTGCATCACATCTTGTAGCTGTACAGACCATATGTGCAAAACCTTTTAATTTTAAATCGGAAAAGAGAAACTTACATGCAGCATGACCAGTCATTTTTGTATGTGAACAATCTCATTTAATTATGAAAAAAATACTTGTGGAGGTCTTATCTCACTTCAAAAGTGCAAAGGCAAAGGTCACTCAGTTTACAAGTGCTAGGACTTTGGCTATAATTTCCTGTGCCTCTTTGCCCAGCTCAGAATGTAAAATGTAAGCCCTGCATTTTTTCCATGATACCTGCAAAAAGCAAAAAATGCTGAATTTACAGACTAAGAATGAGTAGAACTGAGCATAAGAGCCACACTTGGTAATACAGTGAACCAATGGATGTCAACTCTAGCATACATACTATTTTCAACTATAATTGCTTTGTGATTGGCTGACAGAATGTCCTTGTCCTTCTCAAATTAACTCACTTCTTAATCCTTGGAAACTGAATGCTACTTTGCTGGACAAAAATGTGAATATTCCTGTAAGTGGCAAGATTTTGAGAGATAAGTGTTCTTTCTAGATTACTTGGATGGGCCCTGAATGTAACCACATTTTTTTTTTGTCGGTCATGGTGCTTGCACTCTGGGCCTGGGCACTGTCCCTCAGCTCTTCAGCTCAAGGCTAGCACTCTACCACTTGAGCAACAACGCCACTTCCAGTTTTCTGATGGTTTATTGGAGATAAGAGTTTCATGAACTTTCCTGCCCAGGGGCTAGCTTTGAACCACGATCCTCAGATCTCAGCCTCCTGAATAGCTAGGATTACAGGTGTGAGCCACCAGTGCCCGGCCCACATACTCTTTTTTTTAATATTATTATTCTTTTTTATTTTTTATTGTGAAAAAACTGTACAGAGGGGTTACAATTACATGGGCAAGATAATGAGTACATTTCTTATCAAGCATTGTAGCCTCCTCCTTTGTTTCCCCTTCCCATCCCTTCCACGCTCCCCCCCATCCTCCCCCCACCCTCCACCAAAGTTGTAAAGTTCGTTTTTGACATGACAACTTGTACTTCTCATTGTTGCAACGGGTCCACCTGTATCCTATTTAAACGACTTGTTTTTCCCCTTCCCCTCCACAAATTATACCGACATCAAATACAGTGAAAGCAGGGGTTATACTGTGGGAGAGGGACATACAAAGCAACAAAGAAATAATCATATAAATGCGTTAGAAACAAATGCATGAAAGAAAAAAAAATTTAAAATACATATCTTAGGGTTCATTTTCCTAACATCACCTTATCTGACCTTTTCTGCTTGACTCATACATATACTAATAATTGCAAATAAGGAAAACCATGGGACCTATGTTTCTTTGGGCTTGGCTTACTTCACTTAATATAATTTTTTCCAAGTCTTTCCATTTCCTAACCAATGGGGCAATGTCATTCTTTCTGATGGAGGCATAAAATTCCATTGTGTATATATACCACATTTTCTTGATCCATTCATCTACTGAGGGGCAGCTGGGTTGGTTCTATATCTTAGCTATAGTAATAGTACTGCAATAAACATAGTCGTGCTGGTAGCTTTAGTGTGGTCTTCTTTGTAAACATTTGGGTAAATGCCCCAAAGTGGGATTGCTGGGTCATAGAGGAGCTCTATGTGGAGTCTTTTAAGGAACCTCCATACTAGTTTCCAAAGTGGTTGAACAAGTTTACACTCCACCAACAATGCAGTAAGGTTCCCTTCTGTCCACATCTCCTCCAGCATCTGTTGTTATTAGAGTTCTTGATTTTAGCCATTCTAACTGGGGTGAGGTGGTATCTTAATTTGTTTTGATTTGCATTTCTTTTATGGCTAGGGACGGTGAGCATTTCTTCATGTGTCTATTGGCCATCCTTTCTTCTTCAGAGAAGTTTCTCTTTAAGTTTTTAGCCCACTTATTTATTGGGCAGTTGTTTCTTTGAGGATTTGTTGTTGGGGGATTTAATTTTTTGAGTTCCAAGTATATTTTAGATATGAGACCCTTGTCCGTTGTATGACTAGTGAAGATCTTCTCCCAATCCATGCCGGCCCACATATTCTTATAGAAGAGAAGCAGAGGGAAATTTGAAGCCAGCTGTGGATGGAAAGGCACATCTCTTAATTTCTGAACAAGACAACAGAATGTAAGGAGAAGGTCAGTTAATAAAAGAACATTTGATAGAGTGGAATAAAAACATAAGCTTTTAAATAAGCATCCCCAAAAGACAAGTGGGATAAATAAAAAAACAGGGGTGCATGATAAAACAAAATGAAAACACATATAAATCTATATAGTATCCATAGTTGTCATTATATAATTGTTGGAAAGAAGGGCATAGTAAATAAAACCACTAATGTAATACTAGTAAAGGAGTGATAGACTACAGGGAAAGAAAAGTAAAATTATGATGCACATAATTGTTTTATTCAAGGAGAGACTGTACAACAAATAACCATAGATGTTGAAAGAAAAAAATACAGTGAAACAGGCATCCAAATTTAAGGATAGCCATCAAAGGGCACATGGATAACTATCAAACAGATTCCAATGTATTCTTAATTATAAGTAGTTAAATTTACCTGTCAAAATGAATATATACACATATATGATACACCTACCCACACACACACACACACACACATGTGTGTCTTTATTTTTGGGTTGGTCGTGGGGCTTGAACTCTGGGCCTGGGTGCTGTCCCTCAGCTCTTCAACTCAAGGCTAGCGCTCTACCACTTGAGCCACAACACCACTTCCATATATATATTTTTTAAAGAAAAAATAAGACAATGTGTTTTATTCTTCCCCTTGTCCATAGATTGAAAGGGCTGACTAAATCCAAGGAATGACTTTCCAAATATTACCACAGAGGGAAATTGTGGTCATATTTTGATTTCTTATTTTATATTCTAGCACCACCACCATAAATAGTATTTTGCCTACTTCTTAATTCTTGTAGTAGAATATTTGTTTGTTGTATGTAGAAACTATCATATTTGGTCTCATGTTATATAGGTACATTAGAAATAATAGTATTAAATCTATATGTCATACATAAAAGAAACTATCAACCAACGCTTTGTATTCTTGAGAAAGAAGTATGCTTCCTCTTTTTTTTCTGTGATGTGATCTCTTTTCTTTTTCTTGCTATTTCTTTTTGTGATACTTGTGATTAAATTTGTGTTTGAACTCAATGTCTTTTGGCTAGTCTTCTCCTACTTGAGCTACAACCTGTGTTTTTTGCTTTCTTTAGGTTTTTTGTTTGTTTGTTTGTTTTGTTAGCATCTCCTGCTTTTGTCCTGGCTGGCATTTGAACCTCTCTCTCTCTTTCTCTCTCTCTCTCTCTCTCTCTCTCTCTCTCTCTCTCTCTCTCTCTCTCTCTCTCTCTCTCTCTCTCTCTTGCTCGCTCGCTCTATGTCTGCCTTCTGAGCTGCTGGGATTACATCCATGTGCCATCACACCAGGCCTCTGTAGTATGATCTTTGCATGTTTTGCTTTCAATTCAGGTAAACAGAAAGCATAGAGAAAAGTTTGAGACACAGTTTCTTGAATATTTTTAATCTTTATAGCTAAAATAGTTCCTTCCCTCTGTTTTCTGTACCACTGGTGTACTATTTGTGCTTGGTTAGCATTTTAAAACATCTACTATAAACTGTCCTTTGATGGGAGGTGCCCTTTTGTGAATGCAGCATGCATAAGCATGCAACATCATGAAAATTGTGGTATCACGAGAGAGGCTTTGGAGTAAAATTCAATTAATTCCTTTTATTTATTCAGGTCCCATATTGTATTTTGATGATAAAAATTCAATTTATTAGATGTACGTTTACACCTATTGCCCCAAAGAAGATCTCTATAGAGCAGCCTTAAAACTGGCAGGGAGAATGTGTAAAGGCACATGAAAATGGACAGGTAGACAGGCTGACAAACGTAAAACTGTAGCCACATATCTTCCATCGATTCAATTGGAGCCATGTTAACAGATCAGAAGGCACACCACACTCCTTTAAAAAATATCATTAAGCATTTGTTTCTCCATTTTCACCAAAATCTCACTTAGGCAGCGGTAAGGTTACATCAAGTACAATCCCTAGGGTGATTAGCTGCCTTTTCATTCTCAATTTCCCACTGTGAAAAGAGGCTAGTGTTGCCCTTCTACTCCCAGCCCAATGGAGAATCTTTTTTTAAAATATTTTTTATTGTAAAAATACTGTACAGAGGGGTTATAGTTACATGAGCAAGGTCATGAGTACATTTCCTATCAAGCATTGTTACCTCCTCCTTTGCTTTTCCCCTACCAACTCTTCCCTTCCACCTCCACAAGTACACTCCCCACCCCCACTCCCGCCTGCCCCACCTAAATTGTAAAGTTCCTTTGTTCACATAGTGTCTTATGCATCTCATTGTTACAATGGAGCAACTTGTATCCCTATTTAAGCATTTTGTTTTTTTCCTTCCCCTCCCCAAATCAGGAAAGTGTATATACAAGATGCAGGGCACCGACATCAACTACAGTGAAAACCGCGGTTATACTGTGGGGGAGGAACATGCAAAGAAACAAAAAAATCACATGGTACCTTATAAATATGTTAGAAACAATAGCAAGAAAGCAAAAACCACTTGTGTCCCTATCTTGGGGTTGATTTCGCTTAATATCATCTTATCTGGTCATATGTACATAACTTTTGACGTTTTCTGCTTGTCCCAGATATATACTAGTTATTGCAAATAAGGGAAACCATAGGACCTATGTTTCTTTGTACCTGGCTTACTTCACTTAATATAATTTTTTCCAAGTCTTTCCATTTCCTAACAAATGGGGCAATGTCATTCTTTCTAATGGAGGCATAGAATTCCATTGTGTGTGTGTGTGTGTGTGTGTGTGTGTGTGTGTGTGTGTGTGTGTGTGTGTGTGTGTGTGTGTGTATCACATTTTCTTGATCCATTCATCTACTGAGGGGCATCTGGCTTGGTTCCATATCTTAGTTATGGTAAATAATGCTGCAATAAACATAGTTGTGCTGGTAGCTCTAGTATGGTATTGTTTGTGTTCATTTGGGTAAATGCCCGAAAGTGGGATTGCTGCATCATAGGGGAGCTCTATGTGGAGTCTTTTGAGGAACCTCCATATACTGCTCCAATGGAGATCTTAATGAGAGAAGCAATGCATGGAATTCTGTAGACAAGTTCTCTTAAGTTATTGCCCAGCTTTTGTTTATAGCCATTGTAGAACTAACCCACCTCGGATGATAATGTGTGATGACCTAATATTAAGAATCTGTGAAACAAAGGAGGAGGCTACAATGCTTGATAAGAAATGTACTCATTATCTTGCCCATGTAATTGTAACCCCTCTGTACAGTATTTTCACAATAAAAAATAAATAAACATTAAAAAAAAGAATCTATGAGGTGCATAAAGTTTCATGCTTGCGTAGAAGCTTAACTTTTAAAATAATAAGAATAATAGAATAATACTATTTGCCAAATGTCTTGCTAGTGCGAAACATGCGACCTCCTTGAATCCTTTAAACCACCTTACACAGAGCACATTATTTCCCTACCACTCACAGAGGAGGAAACCAAGCTCAGTGATCTGTCGTCATTACAGTCTGTATATCTAAGCATTGTGGTCTTTCTTTCAGGACTCTCTTTTGAGTTCACTGTGTGTATTTCTACCTATCTAAGGCCATCCATTAGATCTAGACTGTGTGTGTGTGTGTGTGTGTGTGTGTGTGTGTGTGTGTGTGTGTGTGTGTGTGTGTGTGTGTGTGCGTGCGCATGTGCATGGGTGTGAATTGCTTCTATGTTCCATGAGCTGCCTAGGAAAACTATCCTTTTATTTACCCAAATGCCTCTGCTTCACAAGCAATGGAGACCTTCCCTGATACTGCTCTTTTCTTTGTGTCTGAGACCACCTCAAAGGTTCCTGGGGACCACAGCAAAATTCAGCCCTCTCCAGGCCTTAAGATGTGGCCTCCTGTGGTGTATGAACCTTGTCAAAGCAAGAAAATCTCTGGAGAGGAGGAGGAGTTCTGTCAGGAGGTGAACTGGCTTGTCATTGGTTGAATACTGCCCACAGATGGTTTTTCTTCACCAACATAAGCTTTCTTTGTTGGCCTTTTCTGAAAAGGTAGTATTAAAAAAAATGATCTGGGCACTGGTGGTTCATGTCTGTAATCCTAGCTACTCAGGAGGATGAGATCTGAGGATCACGGTTCAAAACCAGCCAGGGGAGGAAAGTGGTGAGATTCTTATCTCCAAGTAACCACCAGGAAACCAGAAGTGGTGCTGTGGCTCAAGTGGTAGAGCTCTTGCCTTGCATGCATGAGGCCCTGGGTTTGATTCCTCAGCACCACATAAGCAAAAAAAGAAAAAAGCCAGAAGTGGCACTGTGGCTCAAGTGGTAGAGCGCTATCCTTGAGCTGAAGAGCTCAGAGACAGTGCCAAGGCCCAGAGTTCAAGCTCCATGACTGACCAAAAAAATTTTTTTTTAAAAAAAGGAAAGATTGGATAACCTTCTATTCCTTTCTTGCATGACTATTGTCATTGTCTTCAGAAGGGCAGAATTTCTCTGGTTAATTCTGGTCCATTCTAATTCACAGTCTGTATCTACATTTACATCCAATGTTCCTGATGATTTTTGTTGTCTAGTCAAAGGTTTTTTTTTTTTTCTATTTGAGTTTTCTGATTCCTACTTTTCTGGAGACATGATACCATCATTGGAGATCATCGGAGGGGCTGCTAGCAAAGCATCTTTTGAGATGCAGTTAGCCAAGACTGCCCTTTTCCCTGTTCAGTGGGTGATGACACTGTATGTGGTTTTTGGTGGTAGCTACTGGTATCCCTATCACTATCAGCCAGCAGAACCCCATGCTGCTGAGCAGTCAAGATAGAACACAGGCAAGCACTCTTATAGTTCATTCACCTCAAACTTTCTCAGGGTGCTTATAGATGGACTTTTTGGGATGGTGTACATGTCCCAGGCTATTCAAGACATGGTACTCTTGCTTTGGAAAGTTGAGGCATTTTTAAATAAGTTTTTATTGTGAAAATACTGTACAGAGGGGTTATAGTTACATGAACAAGGTAATGAGTACATTTCTTATCAAGCATTGTTGCCTCCTCCTTTGTTTTTCCCCTACCATCCCTTTCCTCCCACCTCTACAACTACATTCCCCCCACCCCCACTTAATTGTAAAGTTCATGTACAGTGTCTTGTACATCTCATTGTTACAATGGGTCAACCTGTATTCCTATTAAACATTTTGGTTTTTCCCTTCCCTTCCCCAAATTGTACTGACCTCAAATGCATTTTTTTAATCCAAAATGAACATTTAAGTCTTGTTTATTTTTTTCCCACCCAGTTGCAAACCATCTGAGTAATGTCTTTCCTCAAACTAAGGAAGCTGATAATAGGAAGTAGAGAGACCCAGAAGCTATCAATGTATCCAGGGAGTATCTCAGTGCTATGTTTAGTTAACTCCCTTGTGTTTCAACCCTACAGGACTTCCTCAGCTGTGCAAAGTGGCTGCTGATAACACCTGTGTAAAACATTATATAATTTAATCCATGTATTAATCTAATAAAGTGGTTTTTTTATTGTACTTGTTTTACAAACGATGCCTCTGAGGTAGAGAGGAGTTTCATCTGACAACAGTTTTAGGATCAAACAAAAGCACAAGTAAGATTTGGATTCAAGGGTGCCGGTCAGTATTTCAATGCAGCACCTGGAATTTAAATCACTAACTCAGACTATAGCAGTTTAGAGGAAATGGTCTCACTGATGAGAAAACATGATTCGCTGTCTTTTTCTGCTATATGATGATGTCTCAAACAAGGAAAAAGTACTCATGAAAAGGTTAGTAACAAAACAGCTTGGTACTGGCATAAGAAGAGACTTCAGGATCAATGGAATAGAATTGAAAACCCATAGACCCATAGCTACCTAATTTTCAATAAGGGAGCTAAAAAGTAGAATGGAAGAAAGACAGTCTCTTCAGTAAATGGTGCTGGCAAAATTGGTTAATCATCTGTAGAAAACTAAAGCTAGGTCCTTATATATCACCCTGTACCAGAATCAACTCCAAATGGATCAAAGACCTTGGAGTCAAAGCAGACACCCTGAAAACATTACAGGATGGAATTGGAGAAACCCTAGGTCTCCTTGGCACAGGCCAAAATTTTCTTAATGGAGAGCCAGAAACACAACAAATCAAAGAAAGGTTGGACAAATGGGATTGCATGAAGTTGCAGAGCTAGCATAGCTAGCAAGATCAATAGAAAGCCTAGGGATTGGGAGAAGATCTTCACTAGCCATACAACGGACAAGGGTCTCATATCTAGAATATACTTGGAACTCAAAAAATTAAATCCCCCAACAACAAATCCTCAAAGAAGTAACTGCCCAATAAATAAGTGGGCTAAAGACTTAAAGAGAAACTTCTCTGAAGAGGAAATAAGAATGGCCAATAGATACATGAAGAAAAGCTCAACCTCTCTAGCCATAAAAGAAATGCAAATCAAAACAACATTGAGATTCCACCTCACTCCAGTTAAAATGGCTATAATCAAGAACTCTAATAACAACAGATGCTGGAGGGGATGTGGACAGAAGGGAACCCTACTGCATTGTTGATGGGAGTGTAAACTTGTTCAACCACTTTGGAAAGTACTATGGAGGTTCCTCAAAAGACTCCATATAGAGCTCCCCTATGACCCAGCAATCCCACTTTTGGGCATTTACCCAAATGATCACAAACAAGACCACACTAAAGCTACCAGCACAACAATGTTTATCGCAGCATTATTTACTATAGCTAAGATATGGAACCAACCCAGATGCTCCTCAGAAGATGAATGGATCAAGAAAATGTGGTATATATACACAATGGAATTCTATGCCTCCCTCAGAAAGAATGACATTGCCCCATTGGTTAGGAAATGGAAAGACTTGGAAAAAATTATATTAAGTGAAGTAAGCCAGGTGCAAAGAAACATAGGTTCCATGGTTTCCCTTATTTGCAATAACTAGTATATGTCTGAGAAAAGCAGAAAAGGTCAGATAAGTTGATGTTAGGCAAAATGAACCCCAAGATAAGGACTGAAGTGGTTTATCTTTCTTGCTATTGTTTCTAACATATTTATAAAGTGATTTTTTTGTTGCTTTGTATGCCCCTCCACCACAGTATAACCCCTGTTTTCACTGTATTTGATTTGGTATACTTTGTGGAGGGGAAGGGAAAAAACAAATTGTTTAAATAGGGATACAGGTAGACCCATTGCAACAATGAGATGTACAAGACACTATGTCATAAAATGAACTTTACAATTTAGGTGGGGGGAGGGAGGGAGTGTAGTTGAGGAGGTGGGAGGGAAGGGATGGTTAGGGACAAACAAAGGAGTAGGCAACAATGTACTCATTACCTTGCTCGTGTAACTGTAACCCCTCTGTACAGTATTTTCAAAATAAAAAAACTTATTTTTTTTAAAAAAGTTCTTTCTTATACTATGTAGACACAGTATTTTTGTTGTTGGTGGTGGTTATGAGGCTTGAACTCTGGGTCTGGGCGCTGTCCCTAGGCTCTTCAACTCAAGGCTAGCCCTCTACCACTTGAGCCACAGTGCCACTTCCAGTTTTCTGAGTGGTTTATTAGAGATAAGAGTCTCATGGACTTTCCTGCTTGGTCTTACTTTGAACTGCAGTCCTCAGATCTCAGCCTCCTGAGTAGCTAGGATTACAGGTGTAAGCCACCGGTGCCTGGATTCTTTTTTCTTTTTTAAAATATTTTTTTGGTGTTGGAAGGAAAACTCATTAACCTGGAAGAGTCTCAACACTATAATGGCTGCAGCTGGCTGGCATTATTGGCAAAGAGACTGATTTTTGTGACAAGCCAGTCGACTGAGCTACCACTGCAGGTGCCACACAAGTCCCCGTGACCACAGTAGTGATGACACTCATTGCCATATGTGGCACAGTAGCGGCTGACTGTCCCTAGCAGAGCCATGGATAATATTGGGCCACTCTAATACTGACGTGACTAAACCAGAATCTGTTCCCTGCAGCTTTGGGCACACCCATGGCATGATGCTCTTTGGAGGAGTTAGCACCAACCTGAATTGATTGAATTCAGTGAAAAAGCAATGGGGGATTCCAGAGCCATGAGTTCTTTTCTATTATACCTATGGTAAGGAAAATGGTGGTGAGATTTCTTCTGCTATCCTTTGTTCAGGCCTAGAGTTCTTTCCTTTCCTTTCCTGGCCTTTCTTCCTTTCCCTCCCTCCCTCCCTCCCTCCCTCCCTCCCTCCCTTCCTTCCTTCCTTCCTTCCTTCCTTCCTTCCTTCCTTCCTTCCTTCCTTCCTTCCTTCCTTCCTTCCTCTCTCCATCTGTCCCTCCTTCCCTCCTTCCTTCTCTCCCTTTCCCTTTCCTCCTCCTCTCCCTCCCTCGCAATGTTGCTTCCTTCTTCTCTCCCTCCCTTTTCATTTTTCTTCTTCTCTTTCTTCCTTCTTCCCTTCCTTTTTCTCCTACCTTCATTTCATCTCTCTTTTCTCCCCTCACTGCTTCTCTCCTCTCCTCCCTTCCCCTTCCCCTTTTCTGTTTTTCCTCTTTGTGCTAGAGGTAGAACCCAGCATGTGCTAAGCATGAATTTACATGGAGCTATGCTCCCGGCCCCTCCATATTCACTTTGAACCAGGTGATCCTATGAATGAGCAAAAGACAACAGTGGTATTTTCCCAAAAGTGATTCCCTTACTTCATACTCCAATTCTAGTGGGAAAGCATAGTAATTAATAGTGACGTAATTTTTTTCTTTCAACAAGCATAGGCTAAGTACTCAGAGACTAATTCCTATCTTCAATGTGTTTAGTTTGTAAGTGGAGTTACATGTTGCTTTAGTTTGTGTGTGCTGGTATAACAAGTATCCAAGACTGGGTGAGCTATAAAGTTTATTTTCTCAGAGTACTGGAGGCTGAGAAGTTCATGATCAAAGGACCAATATCTGGTTACAGCCTTCTTGCTCATTCCTCTGTTGGTAGATGAATGGAAGAGATCTAACTCCATCCATGAGGACTCCACCATAATGACTTCATCACTTCTTCAAAGCACCAACTCTTAACAGTCGCACAGTGGCCATTAGGTTACAGGGGAAATAATTCCAACCATGGCACATATATGAATATATAACTTCATACAATATGACAATTGCTAGGTCGCAGTAACCCAGAATGCTTGAGGAACACAGAGGAAAGACACTTTATTTCCTCTCCCCTACCTTAGGGGATTTCAAGGGAGCTTTTCAGATGAGGTGACAATAGAAACACAAATAATACTCAGGCAAACATGAAGAGGAAAGTGGAACACTGGTTGAAAGAAAACACATTTGGGATGGCTGACAGGAGGCAAGATTAGGGGGAAGCTGTGAATGAGGGTGGTTGGGGCTCGTATATAATCTTAACCAAGGATACGGTCTTGATCTCAAACACCAAGCTGGGAAAGAGAGAAGTCATTGGACTACCACAGTCAGGTAAAAGTTCAGATTACTACTGGATACAGAATAAAAGATGGACGTAGTCAGGATGATGAGCTCTTGGAAGCTGATGATCATTGACTGAACAGCTCTCAGAGCTGCAGGGGAGGAGGAAACACCCATGAAGATGATGTCACATCAGCCTGAAATCAGGGGGTGGCAGCTGTTTCATGAACTCTCCTGACAACCCTTGTGGTCCAGGAGCCTGGGGGATAGCAGAAGGCTTCATCCTGCCTTCTGCCAAGGGACACTATTGACCATACAAAGCTGTGATTGGCACACAGACTCCTTCACACCGAGGATTTACAATACCATTGTCACCTTCAGGAGCCTGGAGAAACTGACAGCAGAGAACTCAGAGCAGCCTTAGCTGGATAAGGACAGCAGTGGTGGTTATGGAGTAGGGCTGGGCCTACAGCCAAATGAGTTGGCAGAGTTTGCCTGGCCTCTGTCTTGCTCCCTTCAGCTCCATCTGTCTAACGGTGGGTGTTAGCCTCGAAGAGCACCAGCCTTCAAATCTGGTGATACAGAAAAGGGGGAGAGGACACATAATATGTATGCTTGTGCTTGAAACCGCTTTTAATTCTCAGAATAGCATAAGGACCCTCTAAACACTGTCCCTGCTCTCTGCTTGCTTTCCCTCTTATTTGCAACGACCACTTGGAAAAGAGACACCAAAGGAATATATCCACAAAGACATTACCAATGGGGCAAGGGAAAGAAAACCTAAGTCAGAATTCCTTAAGCACAAAGTAAGTTGCTAACTCCTGTTAACTAACATGTCCGGTAATATTTTAAAGCATTATCATGTAAGAACACCCTCTTGCCATTCTCAGGCTTAGAGTCATTGACCTGCTGAGCCTTCTAGTAAAAAAAAGAGATAATTTTCTTTCCATGGAAGCAAAAATTCTGGGTATGAATCTATTTTTTTCTGGTTTGGATCATTTTTCATCTCTAAGACACCACCATGGTGTAGGTAGTAGAAAACCTTGAGTAACTAGGTTGGGGTTCTACGCCCATGCTGCGGGTAGGGGGGTTCTTAAACCAAGTCACATGGATTAGTAGTTGGTGATTAGTGGTTTCTTAGAGAAACTATGGATACCATTCCTGGTCAATGGGGGAAGACAGCAAGTCAAAACAACATAGCCAGCCTTGTATCCAGCTTATTGAGCTATATAGATTAAGAGTGACTAATTCTGAGAAATATGAACTGCTGATGATGTAAATTATCAGTGATATTTTTATGAGCAGGCTTGTATCATGTGTTATAAGCATCCTGAGAGTTTGACTAGTCAGGAGAATGGGTTGGGCACTTTTTTTGGTTGGTTAATGTATCATTTACTAGTTATGAGGGATATGGGATTACTGAAGTTTTTGGAGACAGGCTTTTAATGAATTTTAGTCAATATGTCCTGAGCCGTAGTCCTGGCACTCTGGAGGCCCAGGCAAGAGGATTGTGAGTTTGAGGCCAGCCTGAGCTGCCTAGCAAGACCCTATCTCAAAACAAAGCCCACAAAGTTTAGGCCAAATAATTTGAAATCATAGGTCACACCTACACAAAGTTAGTAAAAAGATGAAAAGTTTACAAGTGATACCCTCACTAGCATCAGAACAGTGACCACAGTCACCCCCTCTAAAATTGTTTTCCTGTTCCTTTGCAGTTTTTTCTTCCTACCCATACTATGTTCCTCCACAATTGACCTGATTTATATGGTTATAGATTTGTTTTCAGTTTTTCGATTTAGAAAATAAAAATTGCAATCATATAACATATTATCATTCATCTGTCACTTATGACAGTTATTTTGAGACTTACCCATGTTGTGTGTGCCACAAAAATTCAATCTTTTCTTTTGCTGAATGCCTATTTCTATCACACTGTAGAAATGTACCAGAATTCATTTACCCAGTCACCTGTGAATGGACATTTATGTTGTTTAACTTTTTGGCTAGTTTTATAAAGTTGTTTTAAATAAATAAATAAAGGTTTTTATATGACAGTTTTATATTGTTGCAACAAGACTAGGGTTGCTGCAAAACTATTTTCTCAAGTCTTTTCCTTCTGGCTTTTTTCTTTTTCTTTTCTTTTCTTTCTTTTTTTTTTTTTTTTTTTTTGCTTATGTGGTGCTGAGGAATCGAACCCAGGGCCTCTGGCATACAAGGCAAGCGCTCTACCACTGAGCCACCTTCCCAGCCCCTCAAGTCTTTTCCTTCATAATGTTCACCGCGTTGTTATTTTAGCAAATACACTTGTAAATTAAAATAATGGAAGTACACAGAATCAGAATGGGAAGCGTGATTAGCTCAGACTGCTGTCTAGGATTCTTGACATAAAGCTCTCTGATTAAGTTTGCATCAAGCATCTGCTACCTATTAGTTAAGTAAAAGAGGAACCAGTAAATGACTATCAGTGTCTAATCACGGTAGGAAAGTTAAAAAAAGAAACAACAATGATCAAAATCCATTAAGCACATCATGGCATCAGTGTTTTGGGAGTGATTAGGGTCTTCCTGAATTGTTAAGCTTTGGAGAATGGGAATTTTAAAAGTTATGAAATACTTTGAAAAAAAGAATTTCCCTGTCAGAATAACAAAATATGATAGCTGGTTATAACAGGAGGCCATGGGAGACTTCAAGTTTCCATGATTTTTGCATGGCAAACATGATGTTGATGATAGTTTATGTTTATCTGGACCACAGTCCTCCTATTTATACTTCCTGTCATAGCTGGGATTACAGGTATGTTCCATCACATCCAGGTCCTGGTGGAAATGGCATCTCAGGAATTTTTGAGCCAGGAGCTCACACCTGTAAAATTAGCTACTCAGGAGGCTGAGATCTGAAGATCACAGTTGGAAGAAAGAGAAGTCCCCATGAGACTCTTTTTTTGGGGGGGGGAGTCCGGTCGTGGGGCCTGAACTCTGGGCCTGGGCGCTGTCCCTCAGCTCTTTAGCTCAAGGCTAGTACTCTCCCACTTGAGCCACACAGCACCACTTCTGGCTTTTTTTCTTTTTGCTTATGTGGTGCTGAGGAATCGAACTCAGGGCCTCAGGCATGCAAGGCAAGCACTCTACCATTGAGCCAACTTCCCAGCCCCTGTGAGACTCTTATCTCCAATAACTACTCAAAAATCAGAAGTGGAGCTGTGTTCAAACTGGTAGAGTGCTAGCTTTGAGCAAAAGAGCTCAAGGACAGCACCTAAACCTGAGTTCAAGCCCTATGACTGACAAAAAACAAAAACAAAACAAAAAACTAAAACTTTTTGCCTGGGCTTGCCTTAAATCATGATTCCTTCCACCTCCGATTACTGACTAGCTAGGATTGTAACCCTGGTTCTCTCTCTCTTTATACCTCTCCCTTTCCTCCCCTCTCTCTCCCTCTCTTTCTCTTTCTCCCTTTCTCTCTCTCTCTCTCTTTTGCCAGTCCTTGAACTCGGGGCCTGGACACTGTCCCTGAACTTTTGTGCTCAAGGCTGCACTCTACCACTTGAGCCACAGCCCCACCTCTGGATTTTTGGTAGTTAACTAGAGAGAAGACTCTCATGGGTTTTCCTGCCCCAACTGGCTTCAAACTGTAATTCTCCAATCTCAGCCTCCTGAGTAACTAGGAGTACAGGCATGAGCTATTGGTATCTGGTTGTTTTCCTTTTTCAATAATAGTAATCTCAATGGGCATGATGTTACATCTCACATAACATTGATTTGGATTTTTGTAATAATTACTGATGTTGAATATCTTTTTATGTCATTTTTATGTATTTTCTTTGAAGAAATGCCTATTCAAATTCTTTGCCATTTGTTAATGAGTATTTTTGTTATTGCTGAGTTGTAAGTAATATATATATATATGTATATATACATATATATATACATATATATATGTATATATATATATATATATATATATATTCTGCAGCCAAGCCTGGAGGCTCATGCTTATAATCCAGCTTACTTAGGAGGCTAAGAGCTAGAGGATCACAGCTTGAAGACAGCTTGGACAAAATAATCCATGAGACCCCATCTCCAAAATAACTAGAATAACAAAATAACTAGAATAGCCAAGCAAGCAATAGAGTACTAGCCAATCAAGCCTACAGATCTGAGTTCAAAAGTCAGATGTTAATATCTAACACATTAATATCATCTAAATCTATTCATCTGTCTAAATACAGATATACCATATATTCATTTTCAATAGTTTTGCTTGTGCCATGGAGTTTTCCTCTCGTTTTGCTGATAGTGTCTTTTGATGTACAAAGTCTTTAGACAAATCTTTTCTTTTTTCTTTTTGTTATATCTAAGAAAGCCATTGTTAACAGAAGTGGAGCTGTGGCTTAAGTGGTAGAGTGCTAGTCTTGAGCCAAAGAAGCTCAGGAACAGTGCTCAGGCCCTGAGTTCAAGCCCCAGGACTGGCAAAAAAAATTAGTTTGAGACAGGATAGATAGAAAGTCAATAAGTCAATAAAAATATAAGAGCCAGACTCAGAAATGAAAACGAAGAAGTCAACCAGAAAAAAGCAGCTCCTTTCCTTCACCTTGTTTCAGATGTTGGGTTTTAAGAAAAAAAGGATTAAAAGGGGGAAAAAATGAAAACCATGGCCAAATCTGATGTTATTATAGAATGTTTCCCTTTGTTTTCTTTTTTAAAAAGTGTCATAGTTTTAGTTGTTATACTTACATCTTTTATTCATTTTAAGTTTACTTCAAGCCTGGGCAATGGCGTTTCATGTCTATGATCCTAGTTACTCAGGAGGCTGAGATTTGAGAATAGCAGTTCAAAGCCAGCCCAGGAAGAAAAGTTCATAAGACTCCTACTCTTGATTAATCACCATGAAGCCAGAAGTAGAATGGTGGCTCAAGTGGTATAATGCCAGCCTTGAGTAAAAAAAAAAAAAAAAAAAGGGATTGTGCCCTTGCTCTGAGTTCCAGTCCTAGGATTGGCACAAAAGGAAAAGTTTGCTTGTATATGTGGTGGGAACTGGGAGTCCAGTGTCATTATTTTGCATGTGGATTAGCAGCTCTTCCAGCACCATTTGTTGAAGACTGTCTTTTTTTCTATTGAATAGTCTTGGCACACTTGGAAAAAATCATTTTGACCATATGTGAGGGTGTATTTCTGGGCTCTCTATTCTATTTCAGGGGCCTGTATGTCTGTCCTTATGCCAGTGCCACACTGTTTTGATTAGCTTTGTAGTAGGTTTTGAAATCATGAAGAGCGAGACCTTCAATTTTGTTTTTCTTCCTCAAAAATCATTTTGGTTATTTGGACTATTTCAATTCCATAAGAATTGCATAAGTATTTTTGTATTTCTGAGAGAATGCTGTTATTTTAATAGGGACTGTGTTGAATTTGAAGATCACTTTGTAGGAATGAAGTGTTTAGATAGTCTGACTTTCATAACTTTGGCTTAATATAAAATCTCAGCTAGTGGCTCAACGTGTATGCATTGAACTCAGTAGAGATGTTGTTCCTATACTGGGACTTATATAAGAATTTCTTTTAAATTGGAGTTGAGTTTATTTATCTTTAGAGAGGCAGCTTTCCTAAGGTGCTAGTCATAATTAGAATATTTACCTGTTGTATTTTAAAAGGCAGGATAACTTGCTGACATGATTTTCTCATTTTCCTTTAAAATATTCCTCTCATTAGACTCCTTGGGTTGTACAAATTACTTTTAAGCTAAAAATAGTATAGTTACTGTTGCTGACAGTGCGCCATGTGGAAAACATAATAAATCAATTTACAAATAGAAAAAATGACTACATTCTTACTATGTTGTGAAAGCCATGCTTACTGACAAAGATTTCCCAAGTCAATAACGGACTAAGCTTTTCTTCCCCAGTGCCCTAGTTTTTATGATTTTCCTACAAGCAGCATAGAAAGAAATGTTCAGGATTTTTCTACCCAACATATTGCTAATGACAGAGGTGAAAAGCAGAAAATAAAAGATTAAACTCGAGAGTTGTCAAACTATAGCTTATGGAACAAACCCAGCCTACCACCTGTTTTATAGAAAAAAATACATTGGAACAAAGCCATTCCTTTTTTTTATGCATTGTCCATGGCTGTGGAGTTGAGTAGCTATGACAGAGACCATATGGCCCACGAAGTCTAAAATATATATTATCTGGTCTATCACAGAGTACATTTGTTGATCTCTGGTCTAGACTATTAAAAAGTGATGATTGAGTAATTTAGTAATTTAAAGATGATGAAAAGGAAGACTCCAATAGCATATATCAGCCATTGGGAATGAGTGATTCCAGATTGGCAACATGGGGCATTAAACAAAGATAAATGGACTTTGGCAGTTCTGTTTCCCCTGGATTGGGGCATAATTCACAGACAGGAAATGCTAACAGTGAAATGGTTTATATCTTGCCAAGTCCAAAAAGAAGGCTGAGTCCTGATTCTCCTAATTCCCTTTCGGTATGTAAAAGGAGATAACAAGGAAGGTGCCAGGATGGGAACCAAAGAGTGGAGGTATCAACAACAGGTAGCTGGTGCCACTAGTTTAGGTATGGAAACTTGGTAGAAGTTCCAGCAACAGATATGCATGGGGCCTAGAGACGGGGCCATAAGAGGCATTAACCAAGAATGTAAAGTATGATATATGGAGAAATCTAGATATCACAGTACAGGAAGTAGTAGCTAACATTAAGTCCAAGGTGACTGAGATGAGTCCACAAGTTTAAAAGAAGCAGGAGCTCCAGGTGCTGATGGCTCATGCCTGTATAATCCTAGCTACTCAGGAGGCTGAGCTCTGAGGATGGTGGTTAAAAGACAGCCAGGAAGGAAAGCCTGTGAGGCTTTTATCTCCAATTAATTATAAAAAAATTTCAGAAGTGGAGCTGTGGTTCAAGTGGTAGAACTCTAACCTCGGGCAGAAAAGCTCAGGGTCAGCACCAAGTCCTGTGTTCAATCCCTAGAACTGGCATGTACATTTGCGCATACTTGTGCACACACACATGAGATTCATATCAGTTGGTTTCCCTACAAGAAGCACGAATACCCTAAAATTGTGAATCAATTGAAATAATCTGATTACAGTACTAGGGTTGGTCTGTCTGTATGGCTTTTAGTACACAGCAGGATTGATGGTGTGCTACTTCAAATGAAGTTATGAAAGACTGGCATCTGTCTTTGGATCTCTTTCTTCTCTCATGTCATTGTCAAGAAACTCTCTTATTAGTTGTATGAATGAGTGAAAGAGAAAAGACAAATATGATACGAACCATTTGGTTCTTTCATTTTCTCTTCCTTGTCTTCAATTGGTTTGGATCAGAGCTGAGACCTTTCTCAGCCCAGATTCCCTTCACCACCTTTGCTCATCCTCATCCTCATCTTTGAAAATAGAACCAACCTTTTACTGGTACCTTTCATTTAGGTTATAGCAGAAATGCTGAGGTGAGATCCTGGGGTGTTTTTTTTTCACATTTTGGATTATTTCTTTTGAAGACAAAAATGCCTATCCACTATTGAACTGATTATTTCACTCTTAAATGAGGGAACTTTAGCACATTATTCTGGTGGATTAGTTTGTCAGCATAGAGCTGTCCCTTGACTAATAATACACTTTGAGCCAACATGCATTCACTTGCTGCACTAGAACAATCAGAAGGCGCTTGATTTATCTGTTTCCAAGGGAATAAAAATTGCTCGCAGAAACCTGCTTTGCCTTTCTCATCAAGGCTCTCATTTTTAGATAATCACATACAAAAGCTTAAAAATGATTGTCTATTGACCTTATCACATATTAGGACTGCCAAGTGCCATGGCACTAGAAAATCTTTTTCAAAGTAAACATATTACCAGCATAAATTAATTCTGGGATATGCATTCATTCTTATACATTCATATACTTCCTAAATATATACTACTTAGGTACTTCATAAGGCATTACAAATGAAAAGAAATTTCTGTCCTTGAATGGCTCACAACCAACCCAGATTGGAGTGAGTTTGATAAACAAAAAGAATTGATGTACTAAGAGTTCTTAGTTTGGGACTGGGAAGGTGGCTCAGTGGTAGAGTGCTTGCCTTGTCTGCATGAGGCCCTGAGTTCGATTCCTCAGAACCACATAAGCAGAAAAAGCTGGAAGTGGAGTACTATCCCTGAGCTGAAGAGCTGAGGGACAGCATCCAGGCCGAGTACAGGTCCCACAACCAACAACAACAACAAAAAAGTTTAATTTTATGTGAACAGGGTGATAGGAATGTTTTTACACTTATAGATACATAACATATAGAATAAATAAGATCTATTTGTCCCATTTGAGTGGTATTTGGAAATGATCAAAATTACAGGTAGGGTTATAATTCAAGTGCAAATAGGATGCTTTACGTTTTTTGGAAAAGAGTCAAAGCAAAACTTTGATATTATACATACATGTCTATGTATATATAATGCATCATTACAAACTACTTATATTATTTCACCAGTTCTTAACCTCATGCAATGATTTTTCACATAATTTTCCAAGAATCAAGATATTTCTATAGTATCCATAACTCCTGGGGAACTTAATGTACAATTGCTTTATATATTACTTATTTTTATTAATGCTTGAATTAATTTTGTGTCAATAATATATGTTCTGATTAGATACAACGCTGCTAATGTGAGGGGAAACGCAGTAGACACTTGTTGGTATCTGGAAACAGATATAATGTTAGATATTGTCTTTATTTGGTAAGGGATGATGAGTATTAAATCTGCAACCTGAATGGAAGGACCACTAAAAATATCTGGAACCACTGGAATTCTTAGTGTCTCTCAAACTCATCTGTCTTTCAAAATCATCTGCAGATGTGAAACTAATTAATTGGTTCCAGGCATTCTGTACCTACACTTTGATAGCTAAAATTAGAAGGAAAGAAAACAATATAAAGGTTGTTTGCCTATGTAGTGGATTGTTACAAGAGACTCTGTCAGACAGTTGGGATCCCTAATTATTGTGATATACAAATAGAAAAAAATATAAAAATAAGAGACTCTGTCAGACAGTTGGGATCCCTAATTATTGTGATATACAAATAGAAAGAAATATAATGCTTCAGGCATATTACAGGAAGACAGTGTGCTTTCAACCTATGTCTAGATTTGAGTTGAGTTTTTTTTCTTTTTGTAATAGCATGCTTTTTTATGCATGGAGTTAAAAACATCAGGATGATGGGTGAGGAGGAGACCAGAAAATAGCCAGAAAGAAAATTGTGAGGCATGTGGCGTTCATCTGTTTTAATGGTTTAAACTTAAGAGAAAAGATGTTCTTAGTCTTTGTTTTAAAAAAATCATAGTAGTGAACATGTTAATATCCAATAATAGATACATATTTTGGAGAGCTTGTTATGTGGTGTGAGCTGTTTTACAACATCATCTCATTTAATGTCTCATGCACTTCCCAGACATTCCCTGAGCAGTAAAATTCTATTCTAGAATGACATTATCAGGGTCCTCTACAAGTGCTTTAATACAGGGATGCCACCTAATTTGCAACTCCAAACTTATGTGGTCTCCTTCATCCTAGACTTTTATCAGAGTTACATTGTGCTTTAAGATGGTGTCCTTTTCCACGTCACCAGAAGCTAGGCTCAAACAAGAGAGGTTTGCTTCTTGGACTAACTGGAAGAAGGATCACTTTAGTTCTGTCTCCTATTGAGAAAAACAGGAAGCTGAGACTTGTGCCTTTACCTAAGCCCCATCTCTGTTCTGGGTCTCTTCTAGTTCTTGAATTCATTCAAACCCACCCTTGCTTTTACGTAGTGCTTATGTGGGGGCAGGGCTGGCAAGGAGCGCATCTTTCCTATCTGAAGGAGTCACTGGGGGAAGGAAGGCACCCCTCATCCATCCATCCACTTTCTTCTTTGAAGAACTTTTCCATTCTTCTCTTCTTCCTCTTAAGTCCTTCATCCCAAGCGTTGCTGTTGTCGGGGTTATTTAAACATGCTGGTTTTCTCTCCTTGGGGTACACCCTAAGGTTTGATCTAATTGTCCTGCTGTTTGACTGTCATTTGGCATTATTACTGGGAAGATGAATGGGCCTTGGGTCAGAGTTCAGCAGGAAAGCATCTGCTGGCTTGCACTGCCTAGTGGAAGCACTCAGAGGCGATCTGCAATGAAAGCTTGGAAAAGATTTGCACAGAGAAGGCTGCTTCCCCGTTCCCCACCCTCCCCTGCCCTCCCAATGGCAGGTGACCAAAGGTGATGATCCTGGAAGGGATGAGTAAGCAGGGTAGATGGAATACCCTTACAAGAAGTTCCCTGGATGAGCATGTCTTTTCTGCAGGGGAGAAAACAGAGGGGAAGCCAGTAAAGATTCTACGGAGAGGAGAAAACGGAAGTTTCCGAGTGGGCCCTAACCGGTTACCTGTTTGACACATAGAACCATCTCACTCCAGAAGAGTTTCCACTCCACTCGCAAAGGCTCTGCTCAGCGTGGCGCCTGGCCTCGGGTTACTGTGCCACCGCAGGCTCGGATTCTCTTCGAGTTGACAGTTCTTGAACTTCACCAAGTAGCCAGAAGCCCGAGTTATGAAGGTCGAACGTGGCTCTCACACAGGAAGCAAGGGACAATGATTCTATTGTCTCTCTGTCTCTCTCTCCCTCTCGCTCCCCCCACTCTGTCTGTCTGTCTGTCTGTCTGTCTGTCTCCCTCTCCCTCTCCCAATGTCTCCTCTAACGGTGTTAGCCCAGCAGGCTGAGTATGGGGCTCTGGGAGACTCACCTTTCCTCTCCCACCTCGTCCTCACCCTCACGCTCCACCTTCTACCCACCAAACCTGTTTGGGGGGCCCTGGAGTGATCACTACCCCTCCTTCCCCCCCCCCCCGGCTCTCCACCAAGTGGAAGTTGGAAGACGCCCCAAGTCGGAAGGTTTCGTTCCGTTCAGGTCGCTGCCCACAGCCTGCGTTTTCTTCTGGACCTCTGGGGCCGAGACATCACGGAACCCCACGGGATCCCCAATGGAAGCAGGAAAGAAACATCCAGGGTCAAGGAGAGCCTGGGGGTTGAAAAAGAAAAAAGCGTCTGCTGGCAGCAGAAGCCAATGTCCCGGGTGGGGTGGGGGGGGGCATCCCGCCACTGCGCCCGGCACCGGGGGAGCCCCGGAGTCCCCAAGCAGGGCACGCGGGCGGCGGGTTTCCCGTGCTGCGTGCCGGGAACCCCGAGGCCTCGGGGGAGGTGGGGGGCTCAAGCTCGCTCGCCTGGCTCGCTCTACTTGCACCGCCCGGACTCTCCAGCGAGCGCTGGGTATCTGTCACCGAGCATGCGCGGCCCTCGCCCGCCCTCCCCGCCTCCCCCTCCGCCCCCACCTTCCACCCCCGCCCGCCAAGCCTTTTGCTCCTTTCCTTTCATTAAACAAACAGGAGATCCCGAAACCTAGACCCGGTGCCGCTGGGCGGGCAGCCGCGCCAGGAGGAGGTGGGGCACGGGATGGGGGCCGCGGGGGAGCTGTGATCGCGCGCACACCCCCCTCCCCGACTCCCCTCTCCCGTGTACACATTTACACACACACACACTCACTCACTCACTCGTCCACGCCCGCGCCGCGCGCGCGCCGGCTCGCTCTCCCACGCAGGCAGGCGGATGCGGCAGCGCCTGCGGAGCCAGTGGAGTCTCCAGCCGCTGCCCTGAATGCGCCTCGGGGCCGGCAGCCCGACGGCCCAGTAGGGCGCACCGGAGGACGCCCTGCCACCGGAGGTGAGTACGGCACGGGTGGCCCCACGGGCAGCTCCGGGATGTCTCTGTGCCCGACACACACACACACACACACACACACACACACACACACACACGCACACACTCCCCATCCAATGTCCAGGCCAGGTGGCCCAAGCCCGGCGTGTGAGGTTCAAGGTGCAGCTGCAGGCAGAGGCCGCCCAAGGAGGTGCAGGGGAGGCCAAGGGGGAGAGAAGCGGGGGACAGGGCGATCCCACGCAGGGTCGCCTACTGCCGGGTGTCAGATTGACCCGGCAGAAAGCTACCGCCTCGCTGCTGCTAGTAAACTTTCCTCTGCTGTCATTTGGGAAACGTGGAGACAAAGGGGGCGTGGAGGCTCCCTCCGTCCGGTTCCACCCTCCTCGCTGCATTCCTGGCAAGCTGGTACGCGTGGGTGGGCGTGGAAGGGGAGGAGGGGGGTACCGGGCGCCCCTCAGGTAGCAGATGCCAAATCCTCCACCCCGGCAGAGGTTGGGATTTGTCATCTCCAGTTGTGAGCGTTGAGATTGATTTTTGCCTCCGGCGTGGGCACCTGCCATCCTTCTCTCCCACCATCCTGCGCCCTGGGCGCGTAGAAGTGGGGTGTGTGTGCGTGTGTGCGTGTGTGTGTGTGTGTTTGTGTGTGTGTGTGTGTGTGTAGGGGGGGTCACCTGGAGAATTGGAGGGACAGCCAGAGGCTTTTGCATTGGATACCAGTGCCAGAGGCGCCCAGGGTAAGGCTCAGGTCAGTAAGGGATGAATGATGAGTTACTGAAAGGCTTGCTATAATCACCTCCTGGTAACAAGGGGCGTTAGGATCTCTGCTTCCCTGGGGAATGGGGCTGTCCTTGCTGCACACCGCCGCAGCGGCGCTGGGAGCTGCTGTGGCTGCGGTGGCTGGCAAAGCTGGAGCTTTATTTTTGCCCTGGATTTTATGGCACACACGTGTGGAATATGTGCAGGATTCTGGGTTAGTAGTCTTTGTGGGGGATCTCTTTCTCTCCCTCCCTCCCTTTAAAATTCCATCTCTTTCATAGAGGAAATGTCTTTTTTTTAAGCTACAATTTGGTATCTAACTATCCAAAAAAGGCACAGTTCTGAATATTTCTTCTGCTCCAGGGAAAGGTATCTGAGGAAAGGATTTCATAAAATGCCAGCCCACTGGGGCAGGCTCCCATGGAGTAGAGAGTCTGCCTGAGCCAGGGGAATGCAAGCTTGAAATCTTATGAATCTTTGAAATTGCAAGGAATTGGTTAGCAGGTAAAGGGGAACAGAAGAGAGGGAAGGGATGACAGGAGTTGAGGGCAGAAGTCAGTGAAGGCAGGAAGAGGTCAAGGCCCTCTGCAGCCTCTAGTGAATTCATATGCCCCTTCCTACTTCTGGGAGGGGCTGCTCCTATTCACAGAGTGGCCCTCTAGTTTGAGGGTTTCTGGAATGTCACATGTGGAGCATAGAAAAGTTGGTTATTCCTGGACTTACCTTTAGCATAGTGACATATTACTTCTTTTGGTCTAAAAAGTGCATGTATGCAAGTGTCTCTCTCTCCATAGATCTCTGCTTACATAGAAGGTAGGGTGGGCCCACAGATACATTTTGTGTCTTCTTTATCCCAGAAGCTGGAATTTCTAAGAGAAGCCAAGCCCATGCTAGCCCTAGAAGCTCAGACCCAGGACTGTGACTAGTGATCATCAAAGGGGCTTCTTTTTACGTTGAGATGACATGTAGAGGACGCCTCTGTACAGCTGCTTGAGTCAGAGACCTTAGTTGTTGCTTAAAAAAACATTTTGTTAAATGTTTTTCCAACTTTGAAGTTGGGAAAATCATGATATATGAGATTTATTGAGAAACTTCCAGGGTTTGGTGGCTCACACATGTAGTCCTAGCTACTCAGGAGGCTGAGATCTGAAGGATCTTGATTCTGGGTAGGAAAGTCTGTAATCAAAATAATGCTGGGCTATAAGCATTGCTCAAGTGATAGAATGCTAGCCAAACAAGCAAGCTGAGCATGCATAAGGCCTTGAGTTCAAACCCCGGTATTAACAAAAGAAATAAAGAAATCTTGATTCATAAATTAGCATAGCTAATATAGACCAGTTCTGGTGCTTGAACTGAGGGCCTGGGCACTGTCCCTGGGCTTTTTTTGCTCATGGCTAGCACTTTACCTCTCTAGCCACAGTGCCACTTCTGGCCTTTTCTGTTTATGTGGTGCTGAGGAATCAAACCCAGGGCTTCATGCATGCTAGGTGAGTAGCACTCTACCACTAAGCCACATCCCCTGCCCAAGAGATTTTTTTTTTAAGAAAAGGAAAACAAGGGGTTGGATACTGTGAAAAAGATTCATATTGTTAAAACAGACTGAGTTTTAATGCTTTTTTATAAAGCTGTTCAGTAAGACACAAATGTTTTCTCTTTTGAATAATGAGTGAAGGAAAGACCTTTCCAAAAATATCTTCCAGTTGAAATTGGCATAGTGGGGGTTTAAAAATAATTGTCAGCATATGCCCTTGTAATTTTATGGTGAATATTCCCATCATTTTTCTTCAAATCCTAACAAGAACAGATCAAGTTTAATATATATATATATATATATATATATACATATATATTATTGGAGTTCTTTGTTTGCTATTATAATATATTTCCTCCACTAACCCAAGATCACTTTATTTTAGTCATATTCAAATTCCATTTCAAGTGCTTATTGAGCATATATCCTATGTTTAACATTGAAAGCCTTATAAAAATGAGTAACATAATCTTGTTCTCAAAGAGTTTACAATCTAGTTGTAAATACAAGATTAACACGTGTGCAGTGGTAACTGGCATCGTAGCTTGGAATTATGGTGTGAGCTCTTAACACATGTAGCGTATATTCCATTACCTCCTCGTGGATTGTCTCAACTGCTAGAAAATATCCACGAACATTTTCTGTGTACTAAAAGTTCAGAAGAAAAAACAAAAGTAAAATAAATGGTCCTAGTCTTCAAGAAAAAGGAAACATAGATTCTTTGTGATGCAATCTGACTTACTATTATAGAGGAAACTATACATGGGATATTTTCTTCCCTTAGGGGATTTCAGTTAGTAATTTTTGAGATATTTTTTAAAAACTAAATACTACTCTTTACTGGTAGGGAAGGATAGAAAGAACATTCTAAACAGAGAAAATGTATGTGAGTACTTGATAAATTTGAGTAGCTTTAAGCCATCCTGTTGGCTAGAGCCACACATGGGTGAAGAGCACCTGGATGATACTAATTATGACTAATTCTGTGAGTGAGTGTTTGGATGGAGATATGGAAGGCAGAGAGGGGAGTGAGGTATGGCTCCCAGCAAGAGGATCAAGGAAGTTTCTTAGGAGGTTGATATGAGCTAAGTCTTGAATGAAGACAACAATAAGAGAAACACATTCTAATCAAAAGAACTATATGAGGACTGGGTATAGTTCTCTGTGGCAGCAATGAGTGAAGTGGGGGTCTCTGCTGCTTAAATGATCACAACATCAAGCCTGAGCTACAGGCAGCACTCAAATATGAATGGACCTGTCCCAAGCGTCTGGCTTTAAGTTTGTGCAAAAGTCCAGGAGCATTCGAAGGTCGGGAGAGTTTGAGACACCATCAAATTTGCATTAGAGAAGTGCTGATTATGACCACAGCGTGTAGGATGAATTGGAATTGGTGAGCCTGAAGGCTGGGAGCTAATTGTGGAACTAGAGGTGTGATGTGAAATAATGAAGGTGGTTACGGTGTAGGTTTGGCGATGGGGAGGGTGGGATTAGATCTGGGAAAACAATGAGAGAAGTAAAACCCAGTGATCGCTGAAGGAAGGACCTCCTCTGTGTGTTCCTGCAACACCTCTACTTTCTAGTATTCCTTTAGTACTTTGTGAAGGTGAAGCATTCACAGCTGCCTCTTCAGCTTTCGGCACAGGCCTGGCATAGAGTAGAGACTCAGCAAATATTTGTTGGGTGGATGAGTAAATGAATGAATGAGAAATCCAGTTGTGAAGTGATCCTGCATTAGAATAATGGCAGCTCAGTCACTACTTCTGTTTCTTAAGGGAGTCACCTTTTGGGAGATAAATGGCAAAAAATATTCCAGGAAGACCATAGATCAAAATAAGACCGTATTTGCTGAGCGCTGGTTGGTAGTTCATGCCTGTAACCCTAGCTACTTGGGGAGGCTGAGATCTGAGGATTGAAGTCTCAAAGCCAGCCTGGCCAGCAAAGGTTGTGGACTCTTGTCTCCAATTAACCACCCAAAACCTGGAAGTACCACTGTGTAGCTCAAGTGATATAGCACTAGCTTTGAGCACAAAAGCTCGGGGATATCACCCTGAATTCAAACCACAGGACTGGCATGAAGGAGACACACACACACACACACCACACATTTTTCCAGCCACTTCTTTGAAAATCCACTAAGAACTAGAAATAGTGTAAAAGTATCATAGTTTGTAAATATATTTCAAAATGCATCATTACTGTATCTTCAACGCAGCAGCAGTTACACAATTTCTGCTACATAGCAGGTTGGCAGTTATGTGTGACTTCTCCCCCTTGTTTGTCAGCTTATTTCATATACTTTGTAAAAACTTGTAAGGTCTCATTTGAAGAGTTCATGACCTCTTGGCATCAAGGAATGTGGGTCAGACCACCTACGATCTAGACATCTACAAAGTAACACCTAGGATCCAAGCTATTTCCTGGACCAAACCCAATTACCTAGCGTTCTGATCTGAAATCCTATCATAAGAAGTCCAAATGAAGAAAAGCATAGGAGTTGTTTTCAGACTCAGTGACGGTTTGGAGAAGTGGTTTTGAGGTGACTCTGAACATCTTGGATAGTACTAGGACCCCAGCATTTTGTGATTTCACAGTAAATGCTAACTATCGCTTGTGCAAAGGGAAAGCATGGAAAGAATGGAAGACTGCAGACCCGGAGACTAAATCTCAGCATTTAGCAACATGAAGGATAAAGGAGAGGAGTAAACTCCAGGAGAGAACATAGGAAGGGATGTGGGGGCAATCTGGCTTTGACATCTATCACCCCACCAAAGTTGATTTAACTGATCTGACTGGCCAGGTGGGTGTCCCCTTCTTCCCTCACGGCTCCACATGCATCCCTGCTGCTTCTGCATGCTTGGGAGAAGAGGCTGACCTTCCGCCATCTAGGAGGACTGTATTTGGTCATGGGAGTAACTGTGCTTCCCTGCCAGAACCTCCAAACAAGCTCTGTAGAACAGAGGGCAAGGGAGTTCTCAGATAAGATGGGAAGGAGCTGGAATGAAAGCAAAAGCCTTGAGGAATCATGAGAAGATGGGTCTGCCTTCAGAGAAGCAGCATGCGTGAGGCCTGGCATAAGAGCCCCCAGAGGGAATCTCATTTCACTCCGTAACCCACAGGACTTCTTTCCTCACTTTGTAGCCTGGGTATCTGAACCAGGTCTCAATCATCTGCCCATGATCTGGTGTTTCACAGCTTGTGTTTTGTCATCCTACAGATTGTGTCCCTTCCTTGAAGGTGTTTATTTACCAGGACAATTTTAATTGAAGAGAGGCTGAGAGGGTTAATAATAGGGAACTTTACAAAGAACCATGATCATGAGTTCACCTTCTGGGAAGCAATTTCAGCACCAGTGTGCTCCAAAGTCATATTTCAGGGTTCAGTGAGGGATGAGTATCCAAACAGGGCGCACACCTATCAGTCATGGAGGAAATCTGGTGGTGGAAAGAGTTATGGGACTATTGGAGCAGGTGCAGTGAGCTTCAACAAGTTTTTATCAAGGAGGAATAGGAAGAGCTACTGGCTGCCAAGAACAAAGGTATGACAAATGAGAGTGGGAGATGAGGATGCTTCCTTCTCCAAGGGCATGGTGGGAAAGAGCTGGGATAGATACAGAGAAATGGCTGAGCTGTTTCCCAAAGCTTGGACAGTCTCAATCCTTGAGTGTCCAACTATAGTGATACCACATGGATATGCAGCAGATGAACTTAACAACATGGCAGAGAGTATAGAATCTAGTGTTAGACAAGCTGGCAATTCATAGTCAATGCATTTAGGATTCTATATTAATTCTCTTCTTCATTCTGCCTCTATTATTTATCAACTGTGTGACTTTGGGCACATAGTATACGTCTCTCTGTGCTTTCCAGTTATTGCTGTGTTTAAGATGGAGATATTAGTGGGACCTATCGTGAAGAATAATGAGGATGAGAATAATGAATTATTTGTGCATATTGGTACAGAGTACGTGTGAACGAGTAGTAGGTACGATGTGTAATAACTGTAAAGTTAAAAACAGAGCTTTGGCTCTTTGTTCAAGTCTCTAAAGATGGCATGCTTTGGTGTCCATTTAAACTTTGTTTTGGATGGCACTAAATAGCTGGCTCTCATTCTGTTTTCCTAGGGGCCCCACTTAAATCCACAGACACAAAGATGGCGACCCCAGGGCAACTCTAGTGTCAGTTTAGGGAAGTAGACATGTGCTGAGGGTGTATGCCAAAAATATTTGCCTATTTGTCTCTTTTGCACACCTGTCTGGGTAAGATGAAAATCCACATGCCTTAGGAAGGCCTTTGCATTCTTCCAGCTCATAGTCATCACACAACAGGGACTTACCTGTTTAGTGAATTCTTTTCAGAGAACTGAGTACATGTATTAATTACAGCCCCTCATTGGTACTAGGGATCTAAATTCTTTTTTTGAGGGGGGGGTCCGGTCATGGAGCCTGAACTCTGGGCCTGGGCGCTGTCCCTCAGCTCTTCAGCTCAAGGCTAGCGCTCTACCACTTGAGCCACAGCGCCACTTCCAGCTTTTTTCTTTTTTCTTATGTGGTGCTGAGGAATCGAACCCAGGGCCTCATGCATGCAAGGCAAGTACTCTACCACTGAGCCACCTTCCCAGCCCTTAGGGATCTAAATTCTAACTCACATGGGAGGTGTGATGCTTTCTTTCTTCCTAAAAAAAAGTTTGTGCTGTTTTATTATTTTTCTTTTCTGCTGTATGTTATTTTCTTTTTTTAAGTTTTTTTTTTAATTGTGAAAATACTGTACAGAGGGGTTACAGTTACATGAGCAAGGTAATGAGTACATTTCTTATCAACCATTGTTGCCTCCTCCTTTGTTTTCCCCCTACCATCCCTTCTCTCTTTGTGCAGTTTTAAAATAGAATTCCTGTGACTAGAATCCAGGGTCAGGGACTAGAATCCAGGTTGACTCACAGCATTATATTCTATCAAATACTCTTTTTTTTTTTTTTTTTTGGTCCACCATCCTACTTATGTTTAAGTGATATTAAACTTCTTACAGTAACAGTTTCCTTGGGAGAAGGAAACTGTTTAGGCTTTTTGGCTCTGCTTTTCCTTCTTTCTAGAATTCCAACTTTTCTGTACTCTGCCTAACTCCATTAATTTTTTAGGCTATAGTTACTTCCTAGGGAAGGTTTATCTTTAACTCTTAATCCTCAGTTGGCTTCCCTTTTTGTGTTGTATTAGTGGTCCCCTAATCTTTATTTTTAATGCCTAAATTTAGTTCTTGGTGTGTAGTATGTACTCAGCAGACATTTTGGGCTGAAAATCTAAAAGAATCAATCTTACCCTTTTTATTTTATTTCATTTTTGGGTGCTAGTACTGATCCTGGGGCTGGAACTCTAATCTTCTTTTGCTCAAAGGTAGTGCTCTACCACTTAAGCCAAGCTTTATTTATTTTTCTTTTGTAGTTTAGTGGAGATAAATTATTTTAGTGGAGATAAACTCACAGACTTTCCTACCCTGACTGGCTTTGAATCGTGATCCTCAGATCTCAGCCTTCTGAGTAGCTAGGATTATAGGCATGAGCCACCGGTGTCCATCAACCTTAACCTTTTGAGTCATTGCTGGTGCCCCTAAATAAGGCTACTTCATATTATTAAAAAATCAGAATTCAAGTTCAAAGATTGTTAGAAGGTTATCTAATCATATTTCTAAGTAAAAAGATAGGAGGGCTGGGTAGCGGTGGCTCACACCTATAATCCTAGCTATTCAGGAGGCTGAGATCTTAGGACCATGGTTCAAAGCAAGCCTGGGCAGGAAAAATCCATGCGACTCTTATCTCCAATTAACTATCAGAAAACTGGAAGTGGTGCTGTGGCTCAAGTGGTAGAGTACTAGCCTTGAGCTGAAGAGCTCAGGGACAGCGTCCAGGCCCAGAGTTCAAGCCCCACGACTGTCAAAAAAAAAGTAAATAAATACGAGGACCCAAAGAAGAACAGCAATTTGCCTCAGGACACTAGTTAGGAAGTTCAGGAAAGTAATGTCAGAACTGAGTCTGAAACCCTTGTTTCCTGATTTCTGACCCAGACTACTCAGTGCTAGAATTAGGGTAAAGTGAAGGAAGCAGGGTTGTGGAAGTGTAATGTCGATTACTGTCTTTACTTAAAAAAATCTAATATTTCATTCATCATAGAAGTGTTTCTATGAATGATGATTTTAAAAATATTTCCTTAGAATATTGTTTATATTGCTGGAGATTTTTGAGGTCCCTTTAACTTTTCTGTTACAGCTGTCTTGCTTACCTGACTTTACTCTCTCCATAAAGTAGTAGCAAGGAAAAGTACTTCTCAGCCTCTTACTCTGCAATAAGCAACCATAGCTATGCATGGCAAATGCCCACACTGAAAGAAAAGATGATCATGATAAGAGCTGCTAATGAATGTTTTCTGGCCTGACTGATCTGCTAACCACTAAGCAGCTGATCTAAACAAAGCCAAAAGGACAAAAATGAAACCTGAACAAAAGCTCTATCCACCAAGCATGTAAGTTTATCTCTGTCTCAGGGCTAGAGGACAATGTAGAGATTGTCTCAACTAGTTCCTTCATGTATGGATTTCTGTATGTGGTTGTCTACTTGAGGTTTCTGAAAACTCAAGCTAGGAAAGGAGAGAAAATAACCCTCTATATCAACTTGGCCGATCTTAGCTTATGACATTGTTGGCTACTATTGAAGAATGGAGATCAGAAGGAAGAAAGACATTTTGGCCATTTCTGGAAAATAAAGAGTAGGGGATATAAGGGCCATGAATGGAAAGGAGGGAAAAAAGTTAAATAAAGAAGCTTCAGGTATCCTCTAGATACTATGCAGGTTCAATCGTGAACTATGAAAGGAGCTTCACTTCACTTATCGCCCTAATTTTTATAACACCGTGATCCATAGTGATTGATATCCCCGTTGGACAGCTGAGAAAACCAGGCTACAGGAAGTTGAGCCAGTTTCCCCAAGCTCCCCCAGCTAGAGCTGGGTTTCAAGTGTGGTCAGCATCCACAGCCAGTGCTTGTCTTATTTGATCTGATTGATTCTCAGGGCTTGGCGTTTGCGATTGTCTCAGAACCTCCCCACTTCCTGTGAGGGTTCAGGCAGTGAATGGGCTTCAGTGAGTGGCTTGTCAGTATGCATTTACTGGGGAGTTAGCAGTCAGCTCCACGTCCTGCCATTATTTCCTCCTTACATAGAACATTTATCTTTTCTCATTCATCAATAACAACATGAGAATAAATGCATACGCATAGCAGAAAAATATCCTTTGTGTGAATATCATCAATTTTTCCATGACCTGAAAGCCCATCTTTTATATTGCTTCTATTATATTAGAAAGGGCTTTTTCTTTGGGTATTATGACTTCAAGTGTTCTTGAAAATGCTCACTGACACAGACTGGTAAAAAGGTGATCATATTGACTGGGGCAAACATGTCACAAGGAAGGTAATGTATTTTGCACGGCTGGCCGGCAAGTCTTTCTGAGTGCCCTTTTTATTGAGGTTTAGTCTTTCTGGGTGCCCTTTTTATTGAGGTTTCTAAATGAGAAGCATGGAGCAGAAGCCCCTCATCAACATTTAAATTCAATGAAATACATAATCAAGTGGAATCAGATACAATTAGCAAGAATAGTGTCTGGTTGAGAGAGCTCCTGCTCAGCTCAGCAGCTCTACAAGCAAGGCATGCTTTATCATTCTTCCCATCTTCCAGCCCAGCTAGCTATGGCTTGCAGGCAAACCCCCGCACACTCGAATGCTCTAATAATCAGCCCACAGCCTTTCTCCTGGGGGTCACAGGAACTGAAAGAAAGGAAAGATCTTTTTATTCACACTTGTATTAACAGGAAAATCCATCTCTCTGGATGGCTCTTTTGTGTGTGTGTGTGTGTGTGTGTGTGTGTGTGTGTAAAAGCAAAGCAATGTCTCTGAGTTTGAGAAAAAAAATTTTGAGTATAGTTATTTAAAAAAAAACAAACAAAAAATGAGGTGACATATACTAGGTAGTAAACATGTAATAGATTTTTGGCCAGGCTAATTTGTAATAATAAAATCATTGTATTTTAGCAATTTGAAAATTATATGTATACTACAACGGTATACGGAATGCAGATATAATGGTGTGTCTGGTGCAGAAAGTTTCACTCAAATTTCTCAGAAAACCATCGGCAATTGTTTGGTAGATATTCCTCCCAACTTTTTTAGTCCATGAACATCTACACATATTTTTTTTTCTTGCTTTAAGTGGTAGTATTAGACTTTTCTTCTTAGCTTAGTATTTTAGGTATAATTTTGAATGGAAGCAATTTCCTTACACAAGTCAACATTTATTAAATAATAGTGTGAGGAGGATGAATGCTGCTTTCGATTTTAATTGAAATGAATGAATGACAAATGACTAATGATCACATATTTTCTGAGACCTGTGGAAGCCAACGATTATATCATGTGCTTTTTGAAGAGTTCATATTCTAGCAAGAGATGAAATAATAAGAACACTGAATTTGAACTTAATCCATGGCAGTAGCTGCCAATTCTCCTTGATTCACAGAATTGCTGGAAGGGTTCATCTGTTCCAATTGTCTTTCTGTCTTTCCAAATAAGAAGGTTGAAGTCCACTGAGGTTAAGTGACTTGTCCAGGGTCCCACAACTAGTGATTGGACAGGCCAAGATGACAGCTATTTTCTAGCCCATTAACCCTGATTCCATCACACCTGACTATGAAACAACCCCTGAGTCAGGAAGTAGGTAAAGAGGGCTCTCACCTCACAAACCCTAGTTTGGACAAATTGGAATTCGTGCTTTATGTAAATGTGGTCAGCAGATATGGCCTCTCTATACTCTCTCCCCAACCTGCTAGAGAATCCCTTCCAGCCCTCTTCATTCTCTTCCTCTGATACTCTGGAGAGTATCCTCTGATACTTAGAAGCCAGGTTAACAGCAGCAATGTGAAATGAGTTGTGACCCACATTACCTAAAGAAAATTCTCTTCTCTGAACATGTTGATAGTATCTTCAAGATCAGATTCCAAAATAAATGCATTTTACCTGCCAACTTGAATTGAGTGATGAGCTCTCTTCCTTATGTGAACTTGTAATTTTTTTTGCCTGTGGTGGAGGGCATGTAAATCTCTGATTCTTAAATACCTTACCATAACTGCTTCCAATACAGTTGCTTTGGAAACAGGATTATGTGGTCAGTTAAGTCCAAGAACTGCATAGTCAGATGGAGCTTATTCAAGCCCCAGCTCTGCATTTGCTTGGTTTGTAATATTGGCTCAACATGTTCATCTTTCTATGTCTCCTAGCCTTCATCTGTGAGATAGAGATAACCTCCCACAGAGATTCTATAAGGAATAAATAGATAATTTGCCTTAGCATACACTCTAGAATGTAATAAGGATGAAAGAAAGTATAACTATCATTATCTATGATACACTCAAAACATGTAGCTAACGTATCCCTCAGAACCACTTAAATGTCAACCTTTACATTTCTGGATTGTTGCATTTCCCCCTGCAATACTTAGACATCCTTACCAAGCAAGACTTAAGGCAAGAAAATGACACTGTAGTTGGATATGCTGTTAACCCTAAAACTTTGTCAGGTCTCTGTTAGAATATCACCCTCAGTCACTGCTGAACCATGAGAGATGGGATCCAACAACCTAATACAACGTGGAAAAATTTAAGGATTTGACAAATATGCTAAAATTTGGCTTTAAAAATGCAATCTCAGTCCCTCCCTCCTTTTTTCCCCTGCATGATTCTACTTTCATGGAGTTTGGGAACTGATACAAATGTTTTCTTAAGCATGCAAACATTTTTTAACTCTGTCACATTAAAAACTCATTTGTATAATAGGTTAGCAAAGTAAACTGGTTGATAACAGACAAAGGAATTATGGCATAGAAATACCTTTGGAAAACTAAAACTTTTTTCTTTTTTTGATCAGTCATGGGGCTTGAACTCTGGGCCTGGGCGCTGTCCCTCAGCTCTTCAGCTCAAGGCGAGCACTCTACCACTTGAACCACAGTGCCACTTCTGGTTTTCTGGTGGTTAATTGGAAATAAGAGTCTCAGGGATGCTCTTACCTGGGCTGGCTTTGAACAGTGATCCTCAGATCTCAGCCCCCTGAGTAGCTAGGATTACAGGCGTGAGCCACTGGCACCAGGCTAGAAAACTAAAACTTTTATTGCATGTTCCTTATGTTGAGAAAATGCAAGTTCCTATAGTATATTAGCTGTCTTGAAATCTCTCTCTCTCTCTCTCTCTCTCTCTCTCTCTCTCTCTCTCTCTGTGTGTGTGTGTGTGTGTGTGTGTGTGTGTTTGTGTTTGTGCACCATTACTGAGACTTGAACTCAGGGCCTTGCACTTACACTTGGCTTTTTCACTCAAGGCTGATGCTCTACTACTTGAGTCATGCCTTCACTTCTGGCTTTTTGCTGGTTAATTAGAGATAAGAGTCTCACAAATATTTCTGCCTGGGCTGGCTTCTATTATCCTCATATCTCATCCTCCTGAGCAGCCATGATTGCAGGCAGAAGCCACCAGTGCTTGGCTTTGAAATCTTAAATATGAGTTTTCCTCTGGTTACTAGGTTTGGTTCTGGGTGAGATGTTGGCAGGTATTCTGTGTGGTTAGGTGTGGTCATTGTGGTCTAGAATGTATAAACCACAACAGATATTGCCAGGGGAAGCTCTGTGGAAGAATATGGGGCTACAGAGCCTGTGTGTCTTCCTGCAGTTGTATCTAGAGCTTCCCCTGGGAAAGCCTGTGCTTCCTGAAAACATAAGCTCAGATCTTGATCCTTGTGGATTTCTTTGGAGAACAATGATTGGCTATTGTGTGGTACTTTTGCTTGGAGCTAAAGCTTTACTCGCATACATACCAACTGGATGAAAGAAATTTACTGAGGTAACTGGAGGAAAGTATAAAATTCTTGGAAAATGTAGCCATGTTAAAAGAGAGCATGATGCCCTTCTCTCTCATACAGAGAGAGAAAGAGAGAGAAAGAGAGAGAGGGAAGAAGAGAGAAAGAGCATAATGTTGGGGATAAAAACCAGAACATCAAGCTAGGTCAGCCTCTTACCACTGAGCCATGTACCAACCATTGATATGGTTAAAATGTGTCAGCTTTTCAAAGTATTATCAGGAGAAATGAATCTGGATGTAAATAGTTAAAAATTGACCTCTATCACTCTGAACAAATAGAATTAATGGAGAAAGAACTGGAAGAAGAGAAATTCAATCATTCAGTGCTGAAGTCAATGTCAAGGTTAAAATCACTAGAGAAAAATTCAGAGTTTGTGTGATAATTAATAGCTTTCTCAAATAAATGTCTGGATCAGTTTCACACATGGTCTTTCTTCTCTTCGATCCAGACTCTTACCTTTGATATAAGTCTCTGTTCCTATACTTGTTCCCTTCAATTCAAAATTCTTTACCAAGGAGACAATCATTAGATTTACCCTCTTGTCCTATTATTCCTTTGGAAGCCATATATGGGTCAGCCCAAGAATAATTTCTGTTTAGTTTTTTCCTAGCCTAACACATCCTTCTGTAGCAGGGCAGTATCTACTCACTGAAAAGTTTTCTCATTTTTTTCTACCCCAGACACTAGATTCCTTTCACTACTTCTGTTTTTAAATAAATCTACGACTGAACTTGCAGGAGTACAGAAAAAAAATTCTTAGAAATGTTCATTATCTCCAAATGTAATTATAAATTATTTATCAGTTTGAGTTGAGGTGACTGATTATCTGTTTGACCAAAGAGAATCTGAGTGAAAGTATAATTCCCTGGGTAATATTTTGTAAATGAGGGTGAATTAACATTTTGATGATGTTGAGGATTAATAATTGTCCCATCTCATGAGCAATGACACATAGACATCACTTTTTTGGATGGTCTATATGGCTTCATTTCAGAAATTTTTTGATAGTTCCCTAGGCCTTTGCCCCTTTATCCTGGTCCATGTTTTTTCCCTGAGAAGAGAACAAAGAAAGTATTTGGAAATGGTGAAATGTAGAGGATAGACTGTGAGATTTCAATCCAAAGCCTTGACTAGGTGACTATAAACCAAGGCATGTATCATGAATCACAGGGAAACACATACTCTGACTGAGGATCAAACCACCTAGGATCAGATATGTGTCTCTTTGATATGATTGGATTGCTCTATTATAAACAGAGTTCATGTCTGTCACTTGCATGGGGAATCATTTTACTTGCCCCAAATTATCTACCTAAAGTTATTAAGCTCTATCCCTGTCATGTTTTCTTTTACAATAGAAAAAGTATCTGGGATTCCCCGGGGGAGTTAAGGGAGGTTCTCTACCTCAATTGTGAAAGGGGATGAGAGACTGATCATAAATGAGAAAAATGCAAAGGGTAAAGGCAGCAGGGGACTCAACTGATCAAGAAGGAACCGGTGCTTTCTTGGATACTTAAATTCGAAAGTCCAAGGCTTTGTCAGCCATGGTTGTGTGGTTCAAAAGCATTGGAGTGACCAAAACTATTTTTACCAAAATCACCAGGAAAATTCAATTGGATGAACATCCTGGACAGAATGTGAAAGGATTGATTGAAGTCTTGACAGGCAACAATTGAATGTGGATACTGTTATTTGGTTTATCAGATATATTTCAGCATAGAATCAATGTGTCTTGGGTGAGTGAGTAAATGACAGTGTGATGAGTGAGTGGAAGGGAATGAATAAGTGAGCTAAAAGTAAACAATGAATAAGTAGAATGACTCTGTGCATCTGAGAGTTGGGACGTGGATGCCTAAGGGAGAAAGTAAGCCCAAAATGCACTGAATCTGAGATTCCACATGATTATTTAGATAAGAATATTTTAATAAGATGGCAATGTAAGAGACAGGACCAGAACTATAAAAACTTTGGTGGTGATTGCTACCATGCTGTTTGAGAGGTTATGATAATATTTATGCTCTGTCCCAAGGACAGTTAAAAATGATGGGTAGCCCCTGGGCCCTTGATTCCAACAGATGCTTTTCAGATTTGACATATTAGCACTGACTTGAGCCACATAGTTAACTCTCTGACTTTCCATTCCTCCTCTGAAAATGGGCTTATCACATCTACCTCAGGACCACTGGAAGGAGTATCTGAGGTGTCTATAAACCTCCTGCACGTTGTTCATTCTCAATGAATGTATGTCAAGCACCTTTTCATTTTTTAATCTTAGTGTACAAAAACAATTAGTAAGATCTGGATACAGACATGCTAAAAACAAACAAACAAACCTCATAAGTATATACAACTTCTGGCATTACAGAAATTCAGTTAACTAGTCAGTACTGATTGATTCCTACAAAAATATGGCCTAGACATCATTAAGTACATTTGTGTCTTGTTGGAGCACCACACTGAGAACATGCTAAACACAAAAGCCATCTTATCACTCATTCTATATGAATCTCTCCTCTGACACTACTCCAGTCTTTCAGAGTGACTTTGCTCTTGTCTCTATTTTCTTACCTGTGACAGACAGCTTGATGTGCAGACTATGTTTCCAAGAAATACCCATTTCCATTTCCTTGTTTCCATCATTTGCCTCAACTCTCTTATTCTTAAAAATATCCACTAATAATTCTTTTTCCCCTCTCTAATATTTTCTCAATATTTCCCATTACATCTCCTTATTTTTATAAAGCTTGCAAATCCTTATTTTATTTCAGTGCTTTCATCTTATGTGTCCCTTTTGGCACATGATCTTTAAAATACTGAAGACCTCTCTTTCATAGTCACATAGGTCTCCACAGGTAACTAATTCTTCTTTCCCTCCCCGGACAAATCATTTGTAGTTTCTTGAGTCACATATTTTTTCTCGAGAATCTTCTTGCCTCACATAATACACTTGGTGCTTTTGTTGACTTTTAGATAAAGCAATTTTTGCTCCTTTCTCCCTGTGAAGTCCTTGTAATGTGTGTCCCTGGCTCTCATGAACTCTAATGTTTGTGTTTTGGAATTGTTCTTTGCTTGTTCACCTCCCTGTTGCTCATTAGGCATTAATGAGTAGAAGTCTACTTAATGCCTTCAGCTGCCCACTGAGAAAAGAAATTGAATGAAGGTTGTGGGTTTGAGCACTGGGTCCAAAGATGATCTTTCCACTCATTTGGAGATTTTTGTCTTCTAGCTCTGCTCTGCTTTGTTTTCGTGGCTACTTTGTGGTTTGTATCAGGAACAAGCCATTTCTTCCTTAGCCCAAGCAGTCTCCCATTATCCCCTTATAATTGTATTGCTTTAGTGTTTCTCTCCTTTCACTATCCTGCCCTACAGTAGCTCCCATGAACCCACATTCAAGTCTGAATTGTATGAGTCCTCCTCATTTGGTGCTCAGCATTTGTAATTATTAGATGTATTCATTTGTGTTAATCATGATTAATCCTGTGTCCAAATGTATCTGTGTTTACAGGTCTTAAATATCTGACCTGTCTTTGAGCAGCATTTCAGTTCCTTCTTTTCTTGCCCTTCCTGATTATGGCTATGTTCTCCCGCCCCCCTTCTCAGGCTATTGATCAGGTTTAAATAGTTCTAAGATCTTCAAGAACTGGGTCTTTATTATTGAAGGAAACAGTTTAGCTCAGGTATACCTTGGGATTTTCCTCAAATTATATACCACACTGGGTGGTGGGTGGACCCCAGCTCAGTCCATAGAAGATGCTCAATAAGCCAACACATGTGGCATACTCATATAGACAATGTAACTGGATTCTACCAATGTGCATGGTTAGTATGTATCAAGGAAAAAAAATAAGAAACATTGACTGCGTATGTCATCTGCTTTTTCATCCCATCTACCATTCCTAGCCACGCGGCCTCACCTCATTTATTCTTTTCCTGCATCTCAAGAACTGTGTCAGGAGAAATGTGCCAGAGAAACAGGTCCATAAATAGATCATTGCTCACAGGGAGAGATGCCAAACGGCCTTGTTCTGTGTCCAAGAAAACACTGGGACTCCTGAAAAGCAAAATGAAAAATGACAACAGAGCTTATCATTTCACTGGAAAGACAAACGGCATAGATGCAGAAGCCAGAATGATGCTGATCTAGTGGACACTTAAAGTAGGATACACCAGGCTTGCACTGGGCTAATTAAAAGCCATGGGGATCCTCGAGTCCTTAGTCTTCTCAAAAATCCATATAAACTTACTAAGTCTGTTCTATGTTTTTACAAGGTATCAGGGAAGAACACACCAGGACAAATGACACTCACAGCAAGATAGTAAATCTTCATCAACCAGAGATCTCCTCTTCAGGAAAAGGTTTCTTTTTCTTTAGGTTAAGTATAAAGATGAATGTGATGCTGTCTCATTTCAGAGAGATTCATAGACACATTGATTTTATAATAGGAAGCATGCACATCTGCTAATGCATTTGCATTGAATGCTCAGACTTCAATAGCCACAAATCCTCTGGGACCCAAAACCACTGGCTAGAGAAGGACCATTCACTTAGTATATACGGACAATGGAATCATGAATGACGGGAAGATCGCAGTGGTACATAGGGACTCAGATGGGTCACTAAGCATAATACAAAATAAGAAATGCACATTAGTAAAATGGGCAAAGTGTCAGAAAAACAGACATAAACGTGAAAACACTAAGCCAGCCATGGTGACTCACACCTACAAGCCTAATTACTTGGGGACAGATGTCAGAAATCTGCAAGAGTTCATGTCAACCCATGGCGAGGTGTGGTGGCATGTGACTCTTATCCCAGCTACTGAGGAACTACAATGTCTGGGCTCAATGTGTGTCTGTCATCACATCAACATGGAAAGCATAAGTAGAAAGATCATAGCCTGGGCTAATCTGTCAATCAGCTATTTCATCCAAACTCCACCATCAGTCTGGGTTTATTTTGTCTACCCACCGGCTTCTTTGACAGCATCTTTTCATAGATTCCCTTTTGTCTCTGTGGCTTCTCATTTTTAGTCTGCCTTTCTAGCATATCTACTCCATTTTCCCTTAAGCACTGATGTCAACAAGCTTGCATTCTCTGCCCTTTACAATACTCCTAGCATTTTGCTGAAGTTGTCATTCGTTGGTCTGTCTATTGTCACTTGTATCCTAAGTGATCTCTTGCCTCTGTTCTCTTATCAACTCCAATTTTTTGTAACTACTGCTGTATGATCTATTAGTGTATGTAAAATATATTTTTCATCATTATCAGCCTTTCCTCAGCAGTATTTGGTAGCTCACGATGAAATCTTGACTTTATTCTCATAGTTTTGGATCTCCTGCTACAAAGCCCCAGACTATCTTCATTTTTTCTCCTACTTGTTCAAGATGAACAAAAACTCCTGCCTCCCCACAAGCTTGCCCTGCTTATTCCTGCTTTGATGTTTTGATGTCTTAGGCTTTCTTGACCTAGGGGCACTTGGAAACATTTTAATGATTTGTCAGAAGCTAACAACCCCTCCATCTTAGTGGATGCCTCTTGTCAGAAGTATTTCTTCTCTTCTTAATTTTATGCTACTTTTTGTACTTCTGCCAGGGCCCATTTCAGTTTTGTTCTTGCTTTTTAAAAAATTGTTTTTGTTGTTGGTTGTGGGGCTTGAACTCTGGGTCTGGGCACTGTCCTTGAGCTCTTCAGCTTAAGGCCAGCACAGTTGAGCCACAGTGCCACTTCCGATTTTCGGGTGGTTTATTGGAGATAAGAGTCTCATGGATTTTCCTGCTCTGGCTGGCTTTGAACCGTGATCCTCAGATCTCAGCTTCCTGAATAGCTAGGATTATAGGTGTGAGCCACTGGCACCCGGCCTTGGCCTTGTTCTTGCTTTGTAGCTACTTGATATCCATGTCCTCTTTTCTAATATGAATAGTATAATTACAATAACTAATAAAGATAACTACTGTCAACATTAAAATGATCTTCACGTAGTTTTACAAAAGAATTTTGATTCAACATGTCATTTTATGTATATAATGCATACTGATCAATCTCACCTTTTCATCATTCTTTCCACTGTTCACAATGATGTATATCTTGGCTAGATTTTGTTATGCCTACATATGGTTTTCTTCATTAATAAAATAAAATGAGTGCTGATGGCTTATACCTGTAATCCTAGTTCCTAGAAAGACTGAGATTGGGAGGAACATAGTTATTCAAGGTCAGCCTGGCAGAAAAGTTCACAAGAAAACTTTCAACCAATACCTTGGTGGTCTGTTGTCTTAGTTATGTGGGTGACTGAGATTGTGGTGCCAGGCCAGAAAGGGCTATAAGATTTTATCTCAGTGGAAGAAGATGGTCATGGTGGTATAATGAACTTAACTAGGTGGTAGTGGCTCATACCTTTAATCCTAGTTACTCAAAAGGTTGAGACCTGAGGATCAAGGTTTGAAGCCAGACTGGGCAGGAAAGGCCATGAGACTATAATTAATCACCAGAAAACAGGAAGTGGGGCTATGGCTCAACATGTTAGAGTGCTAGCCTTGAGCAAAAGAGCACAGAGACAGTGCCCAGACCCTAAGTTCAAGCCCCATGACTGACAAATAAAAATAAAAATAACCAGACTAAGAAAGGTCTAGAAGTATGGCTAAGTGGTAGAATGTCTTTTTTGTTGCAATTGTGAAGTCATGAGTATATATGCCAGGGCCACCAAAAAAAAAATCCTCAAAATCATAAAACACATATTCTTTTATAATATGATTTTAGTAAATAATGAGAAGTTAGATTTAATTATAGTTACCTGTAAAACACAGACTGCCTAAGTTCAACTTCCTGCCTTTCATATTTAGTAATTATGTAAACTTGGCATATTTAATCTTTCTCCACTTTAATTTCCCAATGTGTAAAATGTAAATAATAACATTCACTTATTCCTGAGGTCATAAGAAAATAAAGTATGACATAGTGTATGTGGAAAAATAAGCATATAATGTTGGGTTGGTACAACTATGTAAAAAAAAATCTGAACTTGTCTTTATGACATGGTTTTCAGGAGTGATATTCCTCCATCTCCCCAGAGGACTGATGCCAGTATATGGAGACATTTTATGGAGACATTTTGACTCTCATGTCTCATGCCAAGGGGTGGGGAGGGAGGAATGCCATTGTTCTTTAGTGAGAACAATGACCAGAGGTGTTGCTAAAGTACAGGACAGGCAAGGAAGAGAAACCAGTCTAAGGTATCCCTGACATCCTTTGCCACAGAGTGGGTATCCAATATGACTGAGGAGAAGAGAGAGCCCTCTAATTGTCTCCCCTGGAAGAAGCTAGTGTGGATGATTCACGTGGTGAGAGAAGGGTCTTCAGCAGAGTAAGAAGGCAAAGCCCAATATATAAGCCCTTTTACTCTGTTTAGGTCTAATATATTCTAATGTCCTTGATAACCATTAGCCCAAACATGTCTATAGTCAAGCCCTGATAGAAGGGGTAGAGAACTAGTTCCACTTGTTAACTGGTGCTGCACTATAACATCTATCTATCTATCTATCTATCTATCTATCTATCTATCTATCTATCTATCTATCTCTATCTATCTATCTATCTATCTATCTATCTATCTATCTATCTATCTATCTATCTATCTATCTATCTATCTATCTATCTATCTGTGTATCTAGCTATCTCCGTCTGTCTGTCTGTCTATTTATGCCAGTACTACAGCCTGAACTCAAGGCCTGGGCACTGTCCCTGTGCTTTCTGTTTGCTGAAGACTAGCACTGTACTACTGGAGTTACAGCTCCACTTCAGGCTTTTTGGTAGTTAATTTGGAGATAAGTGTTTCATGGATTTCTAAGCCTGGGCTGGCTTCAAAATGATGATCCTCAGATCTCAGCCTCCTAAGTAGGTAGGATTATGGGCGTGAGCCTTTTTTTTTTTTTTAATTTGTCAAAAAAAAATAAAGGGCGTGAGCCTTTTGCACCTGGTTTAGGACTTTTATTTTTAAATCTATCACATAGTGTGGGAAGACTTATACTGAGACTTACTCCACTAACATGTCCTTCACAAGGACTGTTCTAATTTACTCTATTCACTCAACAACACTTGTATTTCATTATCCCACAGTTATTTTTAAATTGGTGCTAAAATGTTATTATCACCAAGAGTCTCTGATCAGCTGGATGAGTGTAAAAGGATAGAATAGAAATGGAACAAAACAGAAACTTTACGTTAGTCCATTTTGGATGTTGCCACTCAGATTCATATGTTAAACAGTAGGATGGCAGCTCAATTTGGATGTCACACAGTATGTAAAACAAAAGTATTCACCTTCTCCAACAAACCTGCATTTCATCTATTTCCCAGTTCAGTTAATAATACCACCTACAGAAAAAAATTATATTAAGTGAAGTAAGCCAGGCCCAAAGAAACATAGGTCCCATGGTTTCCCTTATTTACAATAAGTAATATATGTCTGGGACAAGCAGAAAAGGTCAAAAGCTATGTATATATGACCGGATAAGATGATGTTAAGTGAAATGAACCCCAAGATAGGGACAAAAGTATTTTTTTTCTTTCTTGCTATTGTTTCTAACATATTTATAATGTGCCATGTGATTTTTTTGTTGCTTTGTATGTTCCTCCCCAACAGTATAGCCCCTGTTTTCACTGTGGTTGATGTTGGTGCCCTGCATCTTGTATATACACTTCTCTAGTTTGGGGAGGGGAAGGGAAAAAACAAAATGTTTAAATAGGGATACATGTTGACCCATTGTAACAATGAGATGTACAAGACACTATGTTGAAAAACAAACTTTACAATTTAGGCAGGGCAGGGTGGGGGGGAGTGTAGTTGTAGAAGTGGGAGGGAAGGGATGGTAGGGAAAAAACAAAGGAAGAGCAACAATGCTTGATAGGAAATGTACTCATTACCTTGCTCATGTAACTGTAACCCCTCTGTACAGTATTTTCACAATAAAAAAACTTAAGCAATAGTAATACCACCTACATTATCTAACTTATAGCCAGAAACCAGGTCTCTTTTTAGCTCTTCCTTCTCTTTTCCCTCTCTTACTTCTCTCCTTAATTAGTAACCAAGCTTTTATTCTCTCCTCCTTCCCCAACTTGTCCTGTGTTGATTTCTCAGCACCACAAGATGAATTTGGACTTTCTCTGATTCTTTCTGAGATTATGGCAATATCTTCTACATCTATTATCAGGGCCTCATGTACTCTAGGCCTCACATACCCTACTGACTCCAGACCCTTTCCAAGATAAAAACTAGAATGAGTCCATTTGAAGACCAAAAATCTCTTGAATTTTCATGTCCTTCAAGGATTATACTCAAATGCCTTAGCATATCATGAGTGGCTCTGCTCTGAGTGTCACAATGTTTATTCTCCCTGCCTTATAAGACTTCAGATAAATAAATGATGTATCATGTCTGTTGAATAAATGAGTATCTGAATTAGTAAGTATTTCTATGGAAGTATTTCTGTGTGGCTAGAGTAAAGGATTTTAAAGTCACAGGAAATGATGTGGCTTACAGGGTAGTTTGGAGCTTGATCAGCAGTAGCAATTATATCAGACTGAGAGGAAAAGGTGATTAATGTGACTTTACTTTACTATGTAATAGTCTGGATTCTTTAACATAAAGGCTTCAAATTCACAAGATAATTTCCCAAACTTTTCTCAGGCATATTTTTTTAACATAGCCTTTGACCTGCACTAGAATAGGATTCCAGCATTTCCAAAGTGCGTTGATATTGTCAACCAGAACAGAATCCAAAAGGGTATTTCTGTGCGGGAGTCAAGCCGTAGTATCTCTGTTAGGTCTGCCTACTTGTCTTAAGCTGTGCTTCACACATTCCAGGAACCTTCTTTCAGACAGGATTTGTTTTTCACAAAGACTTATTACCTCTTACTCAGTGCCCTGTGATCCCTGAGGATATTGCAAATTGATTTGTTTCAGTGCCTTTTCCAAGTCTCAGCCACTGAAATCCTTGACCATCCAATTGAGAGAATTGCAAATAGAGAAACAAACAAATAAATAATCGATGAACCTCCTTTGTTTCAAGCCCCTGACTCCCACTCTGCAGAAAACCTCTTCTGTGTGCATTTGCTGTGTCAGCCGAAAGTGAGGCAGACAGAATGGGAACTGAGGAAGGCCATTAGGAGCTGAACCAGCAGGAATCAGAAAAGGATGGCCCTGCTGCCAGCAGGAAGGTGGATGGGTCTGCGTCGGGAGTGAGCAGAGAGGCACATTGTTTCTGCAACACATGTCCATTTCAAATACAAAAGAGTTCAGGTGAGATGTTTAGTCTGGACTCCTCAGTTTAGTTTCTAGGATTCTGAATCCCTTCTAAATCTACTGTTGATTGGGTAGAAGTTATTATGGGGCTGGCGACTGGGTTTTAGCCACTTTGAATAAGATCAAGTTCTATTTTCCTTGGAGGAATGTGACATCCCATACAGGAACATCTGTAATATGAATTTGTTTTTGAATTTTATGCTAATGATGGAAAAGTTTCAAATTTTCATCCTATGATAATTTAGGTAGCATCTTTTTACTATTTTCTGAACAAGGACATTCTCTAATGCCAAATAATAGACTACAGAATGTGTTGTGAGTTGTTTCATTTGAGACAGAACTTACCTGGGAGTCTCCTGCCAAGACAGTTATGTTCATTCTTTTCTGAAGGCAGTTTGACCAATGTGTTTCAAGTAAATCATAGGATCAACCACTCAATTCTTTATGGAATCAGATACACTTTCTCATTTCAAATGGCAGTTTTATGTTTCATCATTGTCTTGAATAACCTTAAATACTCTATGCTGTCTTCCTGCTACATTATTTATGCAGTCACTGGCCCCTGATATTCTGCTTTAGGTCATATAAAATCACTTACAGATATTTTCAACACGCAACACGGAGGCCCTTTATGTCATAATCCAATTTGATGGGCTTTTCTCCTTCTGCATTATCTCGTGTGGGAGTTTGTGTTTTAACTTTATTGATCTGTCTGGTTATTATGTTGGGCTCAATGGCTCTACTTCTCACAAGTAGGATGGAGAGGTAAAGAGAACAGATGTACATCTGAGAATACAATTAACTTCATCTCTTCTGACTGCCAGGCTTACAGTCATTGTTCGCTTAGAATACATTTGGGTTTGACATCATGTTCCCCAAAGCAATTCACTGTTGACAATTTCTACTTTATGCATGTTATTAACACAGAAGTCACAGTAAGAACAACTTGCATGTATTGATTCTTTGGAAGTGTCAAATGCGGTGTAAGTGTTGTATATGCATCACCTTATTTTTAGTTGTTTTTTTTTTTACATTGCATTATCTTATTTATTTTTCCATTTTCTTGGGAAGCACATCATTGTCTCTCTGTATCCCTGTGGGATTGATTCAAAGACAAGCCCTGCCCCCATGGATACACAAATGTACAGAAAATTAAGTCCCTTATTTAAAATGACATATAATTCGCATATAATCTATACATAAATTCTTTTTTATTTTATTTTTAAAGTTTTTTATTGTGAAAATACTGTACAGAGGGGTTACAATTACACGAGCAAGGTATTGAGTACATTTCTTTTTTTTGTGACAATACCGTACAGAGGGGTTACAATTACATAGGCAAGGTAATGAGTACATTTCTTATCAAGCATTGTTGCTTCCTCTTTTGTTTCCCCTTACCATCCCTGCCCTCCCATTACCCCCTCCCCTGTCCCCTCCCTCCAAAGCTGTAAAGTTTGTTTTTTGACATAACATCTTGTACATCTCATTGTTGCAATGGGTCAATCTGTATCCCTATTAAAACAATTTGTTTTTTCCCTTCCCCTCCCCAAATTACACCAACATCAAATACAGTGAAAACAGGGGTTTTACTGTGGGGGAGGGACATACAAAGCAACAAAGAAATCCTCTTATAAATATGTTAGAAACAAAACAAGAAAGAAAAATCATTTGAGACCTTTTTAAAAAATTATATGTTTTATTGTAAGGATACTGTACAGAGAGGTTACAGTTACATGAGAAGGTAATGAGTACATTTCCTATGGAGCATTGTTAGCCCCTCCTTTGATTTTCCCCTACCATCCCTTACCTCCCACCTCCCCAACTCCTCCCTCCCCCGCCCAAGTTGTAAAGTTCGTTTTCAGCATAGTGTCTTGTACATCTCATTGTTACAACCTGTATACTTGTTTCAGTATTTTGTTATTTTCCTTCCCCTCCCCAAATTAGAAAAATGTATATATAAGATTCAGGGCACCAAAATCAAATACAGTGAAAACAGAGGTTGTACCATGGGGGAAGAACATACAAAAGAAACAAAAAAAATCACATAGTACATTATAGGTACATTAAAAACAACACCAAGAAAGATAAAACCTCTTGTGTCCCTATCTTGGGCTTCATTTTGCTTAGCATCATCTTATATGGTTATATGTACATAGCTTTTGACCTTTTCTGCTTATCCTAGCCATATACTAGTTATTGCAAATAAGGGAAACCATGGGACCTATGTTTCTTTGGGCCTGGCTTCCTTCACTTAATATAATTTTTTCCAAGTCTTTCCATTTCCTAACAAATGGGGCAATGTCATTCTTTATGATGGAGGCATAGAATTCCATATATATATATATATATATATATATATATATATATATATATATATAACATTTTCTTGTTCCATTCATCTGCTGAGGGGCATCTGGGTTGGTTCCGTATCTTAGCTATGGTGAATAATGTTGTGATAAACATAGTTGTGCTGGTAGCTTTAGTATGGCCTTGTTTGTGATTGTTGGGGTAAATGCCTCAAAGTGGGATTGTTGGATCATAGGGGAGCTCTATATACATAAATTCTTATATACATTGCACTATTGCTAGATTGATTTTTGTTTGTTTTACTGCTACTGGAGCTTGAACTCAGGGCCTTGGTGCTCTTGTTAGGCTTTCTTGCTCATGGCTAGCAGTCTACTAGTGGAGCCACACCTCCAATCTGGAAGGCTATTGGTTAATTGGTTGGTTTTCTTTCCAGGCTGGCTTTAAACCTCAATCCTCCAGGTTTTAGTTCCTAAGTAGCTAGGATTATAGGCAAGAACCACTAGTTTCTGGTTTCAAGATTGTGTATTAAACCAAATGTGATGCAGATATGTAATAACTATAGAATGTAACAACTATAGAAATAGTTGTTATACTATAGTAAATAAATGATGACAATAAATTTCTTTTCATATTTTTTCTGAATAATTTTGATTGGCAGTTAATTCCTTGGATATAACCTAGTGGATAAAGCTTTTATAATTTTCCATTGAGAAAAAAGAGGCCCAGAGAAACTGAGGAACACACCTAGTGAAGGAGAACTTCAATGTTAGAATCCATGAATTTAGCTCTCAAACCTATGCTATTAATTTCCTCATTATATGTACAAGGAAAGTAACCTATTCTATCTGTCAGTTGTTAGAACATTTTATCTTAAGTGCCATTGAAAACTCCAGTAGCTTTTATTTACTGGTCCTATTGTGACTGTTTTGATTAGGTAAAACAGCTTTCTGTTCTCTTGGTGGATAATTTCTTTTTATAAGTGAGATATCCCTAATTTCATCTGGGAGTATTTGTTGGGCACTTGATTCACAGGGTTATATATATTCCCGTGATGTGTTCCTTAGCCTTCAAAATGACATATATCTTTTTTTTGTCGGTTGTGGGGCTTGAACTCTAGGCCTGAGTGCCACTTCCAGTTTTCTGGTGGTTAATTGGAGATAAGAGTCTCACAGACTTTCCTAATCTGGACCAGACTGCATCTACACATCCTTTTTGTCTAGGACAGGGTCACTGTCCAGTTTCAACTGTTATCAGGTCATCTTTAAGATTGAAGCTGTCTCATGGGCTCAGGATGACTCCATAGAAGGTCAAGGGATTCAATTTGATCTGAGAGATCAAATAGATCAACCCTCATTGTCAAGTAGAATCGAAGTCTTACAAATTCCCAATGGTAGCTGAGCTTCCCACACCTAGGATTAAATGAATTTCAAGTCAGATATTTAGCTTTGGGTTGACCTCAAGACTTACCAAGTATATCTATGACTAAAATACATACACATAAAGATAGATATGTGTATGTCTGTGTGGGTGTCTGTGTATAGGAAGAAATACATGTTGACAGATCCTTACATGTCTGAAGTCCTTCAATTTTTGAATACGGAAGGCTGGGGAATTTTCTTTTGGCAGATTGTTTGTGTCATTTAAAATGTCTTAGTTCATTTCTGAGTGGTCATTTAGCTGTTGGCCTTGTGACTTGATCCTTAGCTGTAGGAGTTGCTGACACAGATGGTGACCCATACTTACTTTCTGAGCTCAAGTTCCCTCCCGGGCTTGGTCACTGGTGGAGAAGAAACAGCTTCTGGTAAATGTCACTAGTTCAAGGCCTTTTTTTCTGCTTGGTCTTTTGTGCTCACATTGTCCCCCAAGGAGAAATGTCCAGTTTAATCCATCCCTCCTTTCCCTCAATGGTGGCTTCTAAGGAGTATTTACAAAGGAATCACAGGGTCCTATATCTCAAGTTCAGTCATCTCCTTTGGGTTGCATCTACCCTTGACCATTTAATTAGAGATGAAAAGAAAGAGAAGCATAATTTCCAGTGAGGCAGAATAAGAAAGTGTAAAGGGTTTTCTGACAAGTTAAAAATATATTGTAAAATATCAATGAGCCTACCTATCACAGTCTAAGAGTCCTTCCGATCACAGTCTAAGAGTCCTTCCGTCTGGCCAGTGTCTGCAGACTCTGGCAGGAGAGAAGGGAGACATTGTTTCTTATTTTATCAGCCACCTCAGACTAGAGTTGCCCCCAGGTGATACTGAGATGAGAGAATGTACGTTCTGTCTGTAATGCTACAAGAATAAGGCATCTCCTTAATCTATGCAATACAGGCAAATGGTATTTTCTACTTCATAAAAATATCCAACACTACATACCACTTAAATCTTCAGTTCTATCTCATTCATTTCTCATGCATCAACTAGGCAACAGCCCCTTTTAATAGGAGAGAAAACTGAAGCACAGGAAAAAGTAGAGTTACTGAACCTAATAATAACATGAGTAACACTAACAGCAACTAATTAAATAGCAGTAGTAGCAATAACTAATTAAATCCTAGGGCACTATGCCCAGTAAGTTACACACAGCATTGTTTAGTTCTAAAAATTACAATGATATAAGTACTGTTATTACTTCCATACTTTTGATAAATACATTAAGCCTCAAAACAGTTAACTTTCTCAGAGAGTTACACAGCTAACAAATTGTTGAGTTATGGCTGAAATCCTCCTAACTTCTACCTCTATGTCCATACCTCCAGCTACCTGTTATTCTGGTGTAGGCAGAACTAAAACCCTGATTTGATTTTTGCTTATGAAATAACCTTTCTGTCTGCTTCTACCTGCAATAGCATTTTTCATTGCTTGTGTGGTAGATACTCTCTCAAATAAGATTTTTCCTATGATTCTTCATTAATATGTATCCAGAAGGAGCATATGATTTTTGGATGGATTCATTTCTCATTTCCTCTGCTTTCATTAATTTGAATATCAAAGCATTTGCTTGTTTATACACACAGAAGAATGAGCACACTCAAAGGGGACAAAAGCATCTCTCTCAAAAGGTTTTTGGCGTGCTTTTAGGAGGGACAAATATTTGTGCAAATCATTAAGGGTTTGTGTGCATTACACACAATAAACCAAACGAGCATAACAAGTTAAATTTATGAATTAAAGACCTAGTAATTCATCAGCCACCTGCCTGCAAAGAACTTTTGAATTCAGTGTATAAAAAGTTCTTCCTAATATCACATGGAAGGAATAGGCATTATGGCTGTAAAGTAATGAGATTTAAACTATACAAGAACTTAATTATTTTCAAACCATATATCTGATAAGAGTTTACGTTCTAAAATATAGAAGAAGGCTGTGCACGGGGTGCATGCCTGCAATTATCCCAGAGAGTAAATCTCAGCTACTCAGGAGGCAGAGGAAGACGAATCATAGCCCAAAACCAGCCCACGAAAACAAAAATAAAAATACTAAAAAAAAACCCAAAACAAAGAACTGTGGGTATGGCTTAAATGGCAGAATACCTGCCCAGCAAGTGAAAGGCCCTTACTTCAATCCCCAGTATTCCCCTTCCCCAATTTTTAAAAAGTAAAATATAATGAAAGATCCAAATAAACTCATTTAAAAAAATGAGTAAAGGACCTGAAGAGTCCTTTTGAGAAAGCTCAAAAGAAGACACACAAAGGGCCGACAAGTATATGGAAAAAAATGTCTGGCATCACTATAATCATCAGGGAAATATAAATTAAAACTAAGCGGAAATATTACCTCATATCCACTTGGAATGCTCTTACAAAAGAAGACAAAAGGTCACAGGGGTTGTTGAGGTTGTGGAGGAAATGGTCCCCTTGTATACTATTGGTAGACATGAAAATTAGGGCAGACATTGTGAAAAACAGTATAGAATGTCTCCAAAAAAACAGCCGTTGTTGTTTTTTAAATAGAATGGCCATAAGATGAATCACTAGGTATATATCCAAATCAGTGGGTCAAAAATACATCTACTCTCTTATGCTCATTACAGTGCTATTCATAATAGCTGAGAAATTACAACCTAAATAGCCATTAGATGAACAAGAAAAATGTGACACAGACCGGCAATAGAATAATATTCAGTCATCAAAAAAGAAAGATTATCTGTCAGGTGCCATAACATAGATAAACCTGGAAGACAATGTTGAGTGAAATAAACCAGCCACAATGATAAATACTGCATAATATCACTTACCTGTGGAGTATGAAATTTGAATTCATAGAAGCAGAGTAAAATAATCCATTCAAAGCTTAGGTGTGGGAGATCTGGGGAGATGCTGCTCAAAGGACACAGAATTTCAGTTAGACAAGAAGAGTAAGTTCAAGAGGTCAATTTGGCATCATAGTGAACACTTATAATTCGAAAACTGCTAGAGGAGTAGGTTTTAAATGTTCTGACACCAAAAAGTACTAGTTAATTAGCTAACGTTAGTTAGCTTTAAGGTATCTACCACATAATACAAACATGTATTAAAATAGCATATCATATATTTTACATAACACTATAGACTATTGTTAATTAAAATGAACACAGACTGCTAAAAGTAACATATGAATTTAGATTATCCAGTAACACACATTTTCTTGAAAATGCTCTAAATAATATATCAAGCATGAGCTTCTGCTCTATAGTGAGCTGGAGAGCTTCTATTCATATGAATATACACGTTTCTCTGTAAAATCATCACTTTGAATCTACATCTTTATTCTAGTAAGAATGTCATTTGTTTATGTTGGTTGTGGGGCTTGAACTCAGAGCCTGGGTGCTGTCCCTGAGCTCTTACATTCAATTCTATTGCTCTACCATTTTGAGCCACAGTGCCCCTTCCAGTTTTCTGGTGGTTAATTGGAGATAAGAGCCTCACAGACTTTCCTGCTTGGGCTGGCTTCGAACTGAGAACCTTAGATCTCCCCACTGAGTAGCTAGGATTACAGATGTGAGCCACTGGTGCCTGGCAAGACTGACATTTTTAACCACTTAAATTTTTTTTTCCTGCTCCATAGGAAACGTACTCATTCTCATGTAACTGTAACCCCTCTGTACTGTATCTTTACAATAAAATTAAAAAAAAATTTCCTGCGTGAATTTCCCCCAGATCCAGTTTATAGAAGAGTCGTTTTTATCAATGTATAATCACTCCTTCCTAGAATTCATTTTGTTTACCAGACCTGGTTCTAATCTGCCCTTAACTAGTTCCTAAAACCAAGTTCATTGTCTCTGTGAAGACTTGTCACTAGTGAATAGAGGTACAGGCTTGCAGAGAAAGCCACCAAAGTGTTTCCAATAATTAACTTCCAGTGTAGATAACACACTCACTGGGGCTAAGTACCTGGAAGTGGATAGAAATCTTATCTTTCCTTTAGAAGAGTAGACGTGTGGTCTCACGTAAACTCATATCCTTTCAGATCTCAATTCCTCTGTGAAACCAGAAGCATATTTCTGCCAATGTAAGGTATTCCTTGGAGCTCTTCATCTCATTGACTTTCATTTGTGATGTGTTTCCTTAAAATAACAAATTAATTCAGATATAACTGGTAGTGTGCATTTTAATTTTTTTTTTGAGAGAGAAAGGCTTTCAGGTTTTGGCTGTAAGATACACTTCCGGCATCTGATTCAAACACAGCTCAGCCAGACATCTTGATTCTGGAGTACAAGTCATATTTTAAACAGTTATTTGAGGTTCCTCTTTTGGATTTGAACTGTTTCTTCCAGAGGGGTTTGAAGTTTCTCTTTGAAGAAGTTTACTGAAAGATTAAAAAAAGAAAAATTGTGTATGTGTGTGTGGGGGTGTATGTGTATGTGTGTGGGTGATTTGGGATTGCAGGGGACATAAGATATGCAAGTATAGTTAGTATCGTGTTTTAAAAGGGAGCCTTATCTTTTTTTTTTTCAGGTAAGGGGTAGGTTTATTCAGTAGACCTGCTGGGACCAGACAAGGTTGGCACTCCACGTGGCTGGGAAAGGCTTGGGAATGAGAGAGAGCTGGGAAAGAGAGGAAAGAGCTAGAGCAGAGAGAGAGCAGAGGGAGCTAGAAAAGAACAGAGAGAGAGAGGGAGCCTTATCTTTAGGAGAGATAACGAAGTAGTTGAAGTTTATCTTTGATGTATTCTGCTTTCATTCTGAAAACCCCTCTCTTAACCTACTGACACCCCTGATATTTCTGTCTAATTCCCATACCATAATGTCCATATCTCTTTTCTCTTTATTGTCTCAGGAGGATTTCTTAAGAAGTTACCTTTAAAGCGATAGATTTTAGGCCTTGGTAATATATAGTTACTGGAGATAGAATGATTTCTCTGAAAACTACAAAGAAACATCTGAATATAAACTCTTGGGTAGGCAGGGTTTTTACCACTTGAGTCATCTTCCTGGCCCTTTTTGCTTTTAGCTTTTTGTCGTTTGTTTTTTTTGTTTGTTGTTTTTCTTTTAATTTTTTAAAAATTTTATTTCATTTATTTTACTATTGTCTTTAAGTAGTAGTACAAAGGAGTTGCCATTTAACAAAGCAGTTTATGAATATATTTCTTGTTCAACCTCACCCCTTTCAACATTATCATCCATAATTCCCCTATCTACCTCTTCCCTCACTCTTCTTAATTTTTGTAGGATATACATTGGGTTCTTGTCTGGGTTTTGTATGTATACCTGAGTTGTTATGAATTATGCTTCTGCCATGGGTTGTATGATAGGCTATACAACCACAGTCAGCTTTTTGGTTAAGATGGGGTCTCATGAATTTTATTTTATTTTTTTGTCTAGGCTCACTTCAAATCTCAATACTCCTGTTCTCTAATTTTCTTATATCTAGGATAACAGGTATCAATGACAGTGTGTGGTTATCCAATTCTTTTGACAGTCACCTAGGTAGGATTTTGTAGTTGTGGTGTGGTCATTTGCCTTTGTGGAAGTGGTGGGAGGAGTCACAAGAGGTGATTGATCTGAGTACAGATTGACAGTCATGAGCATGAGCATTTGCAAGCAACTAATTCCTTGATCTTGGGCAGCCGGACCCAGGTGTGTCCTGGGTGAGGTCTATTGGTTGCATCCATTGCAGAGACAATGAGAGTCTGGAAGGCAAGTACAGCTACTACAACAAGTAATCCACAGATGATTTAAAATTGTATGCACATGCAAGGGGCTTGAGCATCAGGATGTTAGATTCTACCAGGGGTAGTCTGGAGCAGAACCCATTTTCAGAGGATATTTCAGGACAGTTATTCATATATATCATCTATACAGAAAGTAATCATAGACAGAAGTGTAAGGCAGAAGCTTAAAGCTGCATTAAATGTGAGAGAGGAACTTCCTCCACTCAAAAGCAAACTGACAATGACATTTACCTCATTGAGTGCGTTCAATCATAGCGCAAAGGGGATCATGGTGCCCAGTAGACAGAGGCCTGGAATGAGTCCTAAAATAAGTATTGTGTTATATTAGAGACTGTTCTCAAGATTAAGGATGATGTGGTCTTTACTCAGGGTCTTCGATACATAATTATAATTATCACAGAGTGAAACAGAGACCAGTGTATGGAATGAGTGAATAACATAATGAATGGGTCTGAGTTTCTGGATAGCAGTGTTATCTGCTTTAGGGTGGCAACTTTCTACATCAGCTCTCAAACAGGAACAAAAACTTCAAGTGAGAAAACCAGCAAATAACTACATGCTGATTTGAGTCTAGATTCTTCAGGAGAAATAATCATGCAGGAGGGCATGGTGGTACACATCTGTAATCTCAGCACTGAGGAAATGAGTAGGTCATGAATTTAAGGCCAGCCTGAGATATCTAGTTACACCTTGTTTCAAAAAGCCAAGCCAAACCAAACAAAACCAACATAATAATAGCAACAACAAATCATGATATTTTAGGGGGAGAGTGGCTTTTGAATAATTGCATTTTTGTGTAGGTAGTCACAGAATTACATAGTAAAAGCCAGAGTGACCCATATAAAAATATAGTTAATGTATGCACTTTCTAGTTGTCAGGCAAATTCAGCATTTTGCAAGTATTTCTGGGAGCACTACAATTGTGTGTGTGTGTGTGTGTGTGTGTGTGTGTGTGTATGTGTGTTGTTTTTCTTGATTAAGCCTAATGGTTTGGTGCTGATCACATTAAAATGTACTTTCTTGTTAGAGATTCAATTTGTAAATGGGGCTCACTGATGACCTAGTTATATTTCAGTTTAATGGCCATAAAGCTTGCTTTCCTTTAATGAGTATTACATATCAACTTTGTGTGATATCCCCATTCTTATTTCTAGTTTAAGTTAGTATTTTTTGAAGTGAAATAAATTGAAGAAATATATTTAACTTCTGACACCTTCATATGTTTGTTTTACAAAGCAGATGTAGTCCTACTCTCATGAAAGTTTCATAGAAGAAAAATAAACAAATTTAACCAGTAGCAATTTATGAGTCTGTTACTAACTAAAGGACTTTAACCAGAGTGTGTGCACCTGTGATTCTTTGATAGTTAGAGGTCTGGAAATGTGGAGATCAGAAGAATCCTTGCAAGAACAGATACTTAAGTAATGATGAAACATGAGGGATTGATTGCTTCTTACAGCTGAGAGAGGTCACAGCTTACCTCCTGCAAGCTTTGTCTGCAGAGGAGAATGAAAAGTCTCTCCTGGATTTTCTAAAAAAACAAAATCCATAAGTAGTATATGTCTGGTACAAGCAGAAAAGGTCAGATAAGATGATGTTAAGTGAAATGAACCCCAAGATAGGGACACAAGTGATTTTTTCTTCCTTGCTATTGTTTCTAAGGTATTTATAAGGTACCATGTGATTTTTTTTTTTTGCTTTGTATGTCCCTCCCCCAAAGTATAACCCCCGTTTTCAATGTATTTGAAGCTGGTGTAATTTGGGGAGGGGAAGGGAAAAAACAAATTGTTTAAATGGGGATACAGGTGGACACGTTGCAACAATGAGATGTACAAGACGCCATGTTGAAAAACAAACTTTAAAAAATTATATTAAGTGAAGTAAGCCAGGCCCAAACAAACATAGGTCCCATGGTTTCCCTCATTTGCAATAAGTAGTATATGTCTGAGACAAGCAGAAAAGGTCAGATAAGATGATGTTAGGCGAAATGAACCCCAAGATAAGGACACAAGTGGCTTTTTCTTTCTTGCTATTGTTTCTAACGTTATTTATAAGATTTTTTTGCTGTTGTTGCTTACTATGTCCCTCCCCCACAGTATAACCCCTGTTTTCACTGTATTTGATGTTGGTATAATTTGTGGAGGGGAAGGGGAAAAAACAAATTGTTTAAATAGGGATACAGATTGACCCATTGCAACAATGAGATGTGCAAGATGCTATGTCAAAAAATGAACTTTACAACTTTGGCGGGGAGGGGAAGTGGGGGGGAGTGTAGTTGTGGGGATGGGAGGGCAGGGATGGTAGGGGAAAAATAAAGGAGGAGGCAACAATGCTTGATAAGAAATGTACTCATTACCTTGCTCAAGTAATTGTAACCCCTCTGTATGATATTTTCACAATAAAAAACTTATTAAAATAAAATAAAATACCTAGGATTCAAAATAAAGAAAAAAAGAAAAACAAACTTTACAATTAGGCGGGGTTGGGGAGGGTGGGGGTGTAGATGAGGAGGTGGGAGGGACGGGATGGTGGGGGAAACAAAGGAGGAGGCTACAACGCTTGCTCATGTAGCTGTGACCCCTCTGTGCAGTATTTTCACAATAAAAAACTTACTAAAAAAATCTCTTCTGTAGTGTTGGGAACTGTTAGCAGCACTTGCTTCCTTTAGAGGATATTTGAGTGGCAAACATGTTCAGCGAAGACCAGCATAGTTCTCCTAAGAGGCTGAACATCATGGTTAAGAAAAAAGGTTAAGGAGATATCAAACCATATGTTTAAATCCAGTTCTGGGACTGAGTGACCTTGAGTACATTCCTTGGCCTCCATGAGCTTCTGTTTCATTATTGTTCAAATGAAGAATAACAATATCTTCCTTACCAGGGCTTGTTAAGAATTATCTTAGTTTAAGCTCATAGTTGGCATAATGCTTAGGAACTGTTCAATTATTCAATGTGTTTGAACAACACGTCAGCTACCAAGAAGTCTTAAAGTACAATATATATAATCCTGCAATTAATGACAACAATAGTAATTGTATTAATGTTGAACATTATTGAGTATGTATCCTGTACAAATCCTTAGAGGTGGTCCGTGACTTAATGATTGGTAGTCTTATAATTTTATACTTTTTATTTATATATTTTTTACTTTTTTTTTTTTTTTTGTCAGTCGTGGAACCTGAACTCTTGGCCTGGGCACTGTCCTTCAGCTCTTCAGCTCAAGGCTAGCATTCTACCACTTGAGCCACAGTGCCATTTCCAGCCTTTTCTGCTTATGGGGTGCTGAGGAATCAAATCCAGGGCCTCATGCATGCAAGGCAAGCACTCTACCACTGAGCCACCTTCCCAGCCCATTTTTTAAAAAACTATTTTCCTGCATTAATAAATAATGCAAGGAAATTTTATTGTGGTAATTCCATTCATGTGAATCATGGCTTTATGATGATGTGAAAGTAATATGCATCAGTAGAAACTACACTTGAGGTTTGATCTTTTGGGGGACTTGCATTCTCTTGGCAGCTGCAGATAGCCACTGCTTTGTCAGCCACATAGTCATGAGGAGAAGCAAGATAACCTCATGTGTGTTGTGTTATTGAACTATGCATAACTTAGGTGAATTAAATGCATCTGAGACTTATAATATGTTCATCTATGTTGGTTTGATCAGGGTATAAGCCTGTTGTAATCCCAGGAGCGTTAAGACCCTCAGCATTCACTTCTATTAACTGAATTCCTGGTATTAATAAAACTATTGAATCAAATATATACATATATATATATATAATGTTATTTTTCTAGTGCAAATACTCTTGAGAGTTTTAGGCTGTAGAGAAAAAGATGATTTTAATAGCGAGAGCAATGCTATGGGAGTAGAATAAATACAAAGTCAGTACAATGATGTAAAGCAGAGGGGGGAAGTTAACAGAGGAGACAGATTTGAGTGTAAGTATTAATCAGGGATACTTGAGAGGAAGATTTCCATCCAACTTTGAAAGCTTTGGTGGTCTGAATTTATAATACATTGCCCCATATCTTGGTTCAAGTCTTGCTAGCCAGGCTTGTGGGAGAGGAAGATGGAATTTGAGTCTTTCCCTAGTGCTTTAACATTTGAAAATTTATGAACTGAGGGGATACTGCCCATGACTTAGTAGAATGGAAACCTGGCTTCATTGACGCCATGATCCCTTCCTCAAATACAAAGCAATAAATGTGTTTAGGACTTACCCGTTAGGTGGAACATCCAATAATTTCATTATATCACAGACTCTACAAAGAGAGGATATGATTGACGCAAAGCTATCCAAACTATAATCTACTGCTAGCAAAAGAAGACAGAATGCTACTCCTCGTGAACATATCAACTTTGCTTATTATGCACAAGGGTTGTAGGGGAATAGCAAAGGAGATTTGTCTCCTGAACCACTACTTAGAATTGCTGTCTATTATCGTGGGCAAACATTTCATAAAGTAAAACATCAGCTTTTACCTATGATAGCTTTGGGAGCTAAGGGCAGAGGAGGAAATTAAGTATGGAAAGAGTTCCCCTGGTAGTACTTAAGCTGATCCAGGCTTCCCTAGCATCTGTTACTATTTTCTGCATGAATTTCTGTACAAAGCAATAAAATAATCTGCATCTTTTATTTTTTAAGCTGCAAAACTTCATGTTTAGTATCAATAGCCTTACTCAAATGTTCTCCCTCCTGCTACTTTTAAGGTATGAAGTAAAATCACCCTTATAAAGCTTTCAGAAAACACCCACCAGGTAAGATATAGTGACTTTCATTAAAATAAAGAAATTGAATCTGAGAGGAGAGCAACTTATCCAAAGTCATGCAATAAGACTGAGATGTGATCCTACACCTGTCATTTCCATAGGCCATGATAAGAACTTTGGTGCTACCTCCCACGTCATGCCCAGGGAACAAATTTCTGAGTTAGAAGGAAACTTGGAGACCTTACAGCTTTCCAACTTGTCTGAACATTGAAATTACCCAGAAAGCTGGAAAGTACTCCAATATCTCACTCCAAGATCATCAGATCTAATTGGTATCTATGTAGCAGGGTTGATAAGAGAACATTACAGGGTGTCAGCTTTGACTCCAAGGTCTTTGATCCATTTGGAGTTGATTCTGGTCCAGGGTGGTATATAAGGATCTAGCTTTAGTTTTCTACAGGTGATTAACCAATTTTGCCAGCACCATTTACTGAAGAGGCTGTCTTTCTTCCATTCTATTTGTTTAGCTCCCTTATCGAAGATTAGGTGACTATAGGTCTGTGGATTCATTTCTGGGTTTTTAGTTCTATTCCATTGGTCCTGAGGTCTATTCTTGTGCCAGTACCAAGCTCTTTTGATTACTATGGCTTTGTATTAGAGTTTGAAATTTGGTATTGATATTCCTACAGCATTGTTGGTGGGAGTGTAAACTTGTTCAACCACTTTGGAAAGTAGTATGGAGGTTCCTCAACAGACTCCACATAGAGCTCCCCTATGACCCAGCAATCCCATTTTTGAGCATTTACCCAAATGATCACAAACAAGACCATACTAAAGCTACCAGCACAGCTATGTTTATTGCAGCATTATTTACCATAGCTAAGATATGGAATCAACCCAGATGCCCCTCAGTAGATGAATGGATCAAGAAAATGTGATACACACACACACACACACACACAATGGAATTCTGTGCCTCCATCAGAAAGAATGACATTGCCCCCTTTGTTAGGGAATTGAAAGACTTGGAAAAAATTAAATTAAGTGAAGGAAGCCAGGCCCAAAGAAACATAGGCCCCATGGTTTCCCTTATTTGCAATAACTAGTATATGTCTGGGACAAGTAGAAAAGGTCAAAAGCTATGTACATATGACCAGATAAGATGAAGTTAAGCTAAGTGAACCCCAAGATAGGGACACAAATGGTTTTTCTTTCTTGCTATTGTGTCTAACATACTTATCAGGTACCATGTGATTTGTTTTGTTGTTTTGTATGTCCCTCCCCCACAGTATAACCTGTTTTTATTGTATTTGATGTTGGTATAATTTGGGGAGGGGAAGAACAAAACAAAATGTTTAAATAGGGATACAGGTGGACCCATTGCAGCAATGAGATGTAGAAGACATTATGTTGAAAAATGAACTTTACAATTTAGGTGGGGGAGGGGTGAGGGTGGAGTGTGGTTGTGGAGGTGGGAGAGAAGGGATGGTAGGGGAAAAACAAAGGAGGACACAACCATCCTTGATAAGAAATGTACTCATTACCTTGCTCACGTGACTGTAACTCCTCTGTACAGTATTTTCACAACAAAAAACTTACTTTAAAAAAAGAGAAAATGGACCCCCCCCAAAAAAAAAGAAAAAAAAAAAGAGAAAATGACAGTAACAAATTTCTCAAGTGGCTCTAATATATCCAAGGTGGAAAGTCACCGATTAGCCCTTGGTGACCAGCCATTCATGTGGCTCATGGGCTACAGCAAGAGCATTGCCTAGGAATTTGTCAGAAATGTTGACAACCAGCTTTTAGTTTAGGTGATGTGTATGCAAGACAAAAGTTTGAGAGAATAGACATTAAGGAAAGGAACACTGTTCTAAATTGAGGGAATAGTAATGTAAAGGGCTGGGAACAAAATGGCACTTACAAAAATTACAACTAGGTCTTTGTGTCTGAAGCACAGATCCAAGGGGTTATAGGATCGATCTTTTCACATAGGCCAGACGTGTGTCTGCCCTTAGAGTTTAGTACTGCCTGCTTCTTCTGTCTACGTGGTCCATTCTCCTTCACTTTAAATAATACCATCTTGCAGAGAGCCTACACTGGTCTAATTTAAATGGTAACCTTTCCTCCAACCTTATCTCCCATACTTGTTTTTTTTTTCTATTTTTCCCATTAGACTTGCAATGTTCTAAGATGTAAGTGATTAATACTTATTTTGGCTTTATTACATGTCACCACACTAGAATATATGCTAATGGAGATCTCCAAACTTGTCTTGTTCCCTACTGTACCCGTCAACGCTGAGAACGGTATCTGGTCCTTAGACATGGTACTTCCTATGTATTTGTAAGATCATTAACATAAATCAGGGTAGGCTGTTCTTCCTAAAACTGGTGCTTGATTGTGAAATCAGTCGTTAGCTTTTCACGACTTTACGTAAGTGAAAAACAGACCAAATTTATAATTTATTTTCAAGTCATTTATGGTGGAGCCAATGCTTAAAATAGTAGGTTTGAGGGAAAATAAGATGTCAGTGTGGACAATAGGATACAGAGGGAAAATGAAAAATTAGGCTATCTTAGTAGTAGATTAGTTAAATAGGGTAGTTACTTATTAAATATCTCTACATTCATGGGGCAAAACCCTGGAAATTTGCCTCTCATTTTTGTAGTAACCTATTGCTAGTATTCCTGGTTTGATGAGTCATGTGGACATTTTTCCTTCAAATTGTGTAATTAAATCCTCCTATATTCCTTATATGTTGTGGCTTCTAGGTCTTTTCTGTACCAGCAAGTTACTCTTGGGAAAATTCTATGGGTTATCCAGATGAGGCCAACAATGTTTTCATTTGCATTCCATTAGTCAGAATATCAGAATACCAGAATACCATAATATAGGCACAGCTAACTGTAAGGGAGACTATAAAGGTAGCCAACTGTATAGCTGGGAAGAAACTGGCTTGCTTTGTAACTAGTTGGGCTCTGAGACAAGCAGTAAAGGTGAGATACTTCGAAGATTAACTGAAGTAATACCAAGATGTGCATTTTCATATGTAAGGTTTCTGTTTGTCAATACGCATTGGTCACTTGAGATACTATCTCAAGGAAAAAATGATTTTTGCTCATCGTCTCAGAGGTTTTAGTCCATGGCCACTTGGCTCCATGGCTTCTGGGACATAGTGACGCAGAACAACATGGAAGGTAGCAGGTGGTGGAGCAAAATAGTTCACTTCATTGTGGACAGAAGTCAGCGAGACAGTGATAGACCTCTCTGCTTCCTTCAACTGGACTCTACTTCCGAAAGTTTCCACCTCCACCCAACAGTATCATCAACCGGTGACCAAGCCTCTAGCACATTCTCCAAGGGACCTAAGCATTATATAATAGCTTTGGGGCAAGGAGAAATGACAATAAAATTGGTATTGTTTGGTCCTGGGATGGAGGATAGGCAAAGAATATATATTTCAAATGTCATTGCCACCAGTGAAATTATGTTTATTCCATTTTCATTTTCTTTTCTCTTCTTTCCTTATTTTTCCTTCTTTCCTTCTTCCTTCCTTCCTTTCCTCACTCCCTCCCGCCCTTCTTTCTTTCTTCCGTTTCTTTCTTTCTTTCTTTCTTTCTTTCTTTCTTTCTTTCTTTCTTTCTTTCTTTCTTTCTTTCTTTCTTTTCTTTCTTCCTTCCTTCCTTCCTTCCTTCCCTCCTTCCTTCCCTCCTTCTTTTCCTCCCTCCCTCTCTTCCTACCTCCCTTCTTTCTTTCTTTTTCTTTCTTCCTTCCTTCCTTTCTTCCTTCCTTCCTTCCTTCTTTCTTTCTTTCTTTCTTTTTTCCCTCCCTCCCTCCCTCCCTCCCTCCCTCCCTCCTTCCCTCACTTCCTCCCTCCCTCCCTTCCTTCCTTCCCTCCCTCCTTCCTTCCTTTTTTCCTTCCTTCCTTCCTTCCTTCCTTCCTTCCTTCCTTCCTTCCTTCCTTCCTTCCTTCCCCCCGCCTCTCTCTCATTCCTTTTTGTGCTGGTCCTGGGGCTTGTACTCAGGGCTGGGTACTGTCCCTGAGCCTCTTTTGGTCAGGACTAGTGCCCTACCACTTGAGCCACAGCTCCCCTTCTGGCTTTTTTTTTCCTTTTTCAATTTTATTTTTTTATTTTTATTTATTTTTTATTGTGAAAATACTGTACAGAGGGGTTACAATTACATAGGCAAGATAGTGAGTACATTTCTTATCAAGCATTATAGCCTCCTCCCCTTCTGGCTTTTTTTTTTTTGTAGTTTAGTGATGGTAAGAGTTCAACAGACTTTCCTGCCAAACTGTGAACCTCAAATCTCAGCTTCGTTAGTAGCTAGGATTACAGGTATCAGGCACCAGTGCCTGGCTGGTATTTATTTTGTATGTCACTGGAATCATATGTTAATATATTTCCCAAATCTTGTCATAATGGGCTTTGCCTTTGAGCAGGAGACAAGAGAAAATATTATAGCACTTCACTGAGAAGACACACAGAGAAGCTTGCATCCATAGGAAAGCTTTTGATTCTCTCATGTTGTATAAAAAGAATTTAATTTTACCACATGTACTAGTAAACTTCAGGAAAGCAAATATCCAATATCATGAGATTTAAAAATTCCTATTAGTTTACTAAGGAGTAACAATGCAGGCACACATTTGGGAAAATTATGTCTTTTGTCTATGTATTTCTATCTATATCTATATAGCTTGACAAATCTAGAAAATAAAAGATAGCATCTCCTATCACATAAATGTAACAAAGATAGACAAATTGTACAGTAATGGACCAGCTCAGGTGAGCTGAGCATTGAGTAATGAATCATAACATAATTGCATAGCATGGCAATAGTCTAAAACTCTATGTTTTGCAAGGTTATTTCTCAAAGGGCTTCCAATTCAATTGTAGCCCACCAATACAAGATTTGCCATTGAAATTTATTTTGCAGCCAATCTTGCACAAATTGAGGCAGCTGTGCTCAGCGTGTGTTTCATTTTGATGACTCTATCGTGAGGGGGGTGTTAGGCATAGGGCCACTAATCAAGGAAAAGGGTCTTTTCAATTGGCATCTTCTCAGGGCCACATGGAAAGGAAAATTTGCATGTTTCATTAAGAACGAATGAACCTATTGGTTTGTGAACAACCTGGATCATTTACATTTTCAGGGTTTTTTTTTTTCAAAAAAGAAAGCTCAGATGTTATTTCCAGTCCCATGTCTTCCCCCTGTTCATTAGCCTGAATAAACTAAGTTCCCTGGGTGGAGAAATTGATTGAAGAACCTCTGAGGGTTTCCTGGGGCTGGTTGTTGCGGCATATCCAGATAACCTTAATAAGATTAGCCTTGTCTTTTTCCTATGGGCTTTGATGATGGCAATCTACCATATTCTCCAATTAAAATCCTTGTCACACTTGACTTTTGTTTTGCTTAATTTTTACAATATGTTCAGCTTGAAGAGTAAAATAGATTGATCTGTTTCACTGACTCTGAGTTAAATTGTTCCTCTCATAGATTTCCGTGCCCTGGCTCTTGTTTGTGTATCTGCATTGAAGCAGCCGGCACTAATCTATATGAATCTATTTTATGGGGTGAGAAGAAAGAAGATGAAACCATGAATATTAATATCCTATTATCATGTGATGATATTCCAAACACATCCACCATAAGAACCTACCAAATGAGAAAGGAAAGACTCTAGGGTCAGCTGTATAATTCCTGTCCCAAAGAACTGAAGCCAGGAAAGAACAGGGAAGAAGCTATGATCCCAGGCCTAGCCATAGTAGCCAACTGGGGCTCCAAGGTTGCAGTTCTTAGTTTTGGTCTTGAAGTCCCAGGGGGTGTTGGTGATGTATGAGAAAAAGTGAGCATGCATCCAATGTCTGTGTGGATCAATAAAATGTGGGACATTAACTTGATGCTTCGTGAAAGCTCACATACATTTCAGTTTAGGCTACAAGTCATTAAAAAATCAAATATGACATAGGTAGACAGCAGAATTTCCTGGAAGGAGTTATCAGAAATTACTCTAATTGTGCATGGCATGACATTTTGTATCTTCTTAGTTGTTTAACTTCTTGTCTCTTAAAAAGAAAATGAGTTCCAGAGAATTAAATCAGCTTGTCCACAATAATTCTGTTAACTAATGACTATGTTTCCCACATTATGTGATAGTAACAAATCCACAAATATCCTCCCTCCCTCCCTCCTTCTCTCTCTCACTCTCTCCCTCCCTCCCTCCCCCGCTTCCTTCCTTCCTTCCTTCCTTTCTTTCTTCCTTCCTTCCTTCTTTCCTTCCTTCCTTCTGTTCTCTTGCTGTCTCCCTCTATCTCTCTGTGTTTCTGTGTCTGCGTCTGTCTGTCTGTCTGCCTCTGTCTCTGTCTCTCTCTCTCTCCCCCCTTTATTTTGCTGGGAACTGGAACTATGTGCCGAAGTCTTTTGGGTGTGCATTCTGCTTTTGCAGTAACATTTTACAAACTTTCTCTGGGATGGCTTCAAACTTACAATCTTCCTGCCCCCACTTCCCAAGTAGTAGGAATTATCAGTATGTACCATCCATCCCACCTGTCCTGTACTCAGTCTAGTCTTAAACAAATGTGTACTTGCTTTTATTCTTGAGAAATGGGGCAGTACAAGCTACCCTAGAAAATCAGTTTTCTTTATCTAAATATGACTTAGTGCCCCCATTGTGTTTGGTGTCCTTGTCATCCACTTAGTATACACTGAATATTCCTGTATGGTAGAAATATTTACTGCATGCATAACAGGACAGCAAGAGAAGGATGTATGAGAATGTTTGTGTGTTGAGTGGGACAAAGAATTTCACTTGTTTTTCAGAAACTGTTCCAATTATTAGAAGCATGTTTGGTACAACAATTACAAAAAGAAGACTACCAACACAGTTTTTGATGTGCCATTACAAATCCCCAGCAGGATATGATTCTAAAGTGCAGTGTTTTACTTCCCGTCTCTGCCAAGAGAAATTATGGGAGCTCACTTACTGCGAGTCACAGAATTTGCACCAAACATTAAGCACCCAATGAAAATAAATTCCCATGTTCAAACATTGTGAGAAACCATTCAAATAAGAGTTTACAAAGTAGTCTGTTGTTTTTAGGCACAAATGCTTGTAATTATAGCTACTTAGAAGGCTGAGATTGAGAATCAAGGCTCAAAGCCAAAATGGTCAAACAACTTGGAGAGTCTTATCTCTGATAAACCAGCAAAAAGCCAGGAAAGGAGATATGGCTCAGGTGATAGAGTGCCAGCCATGAGCTGGTGGCCTGGATTTCAAGATCCAGCCCTAGTGCACTTCTCCCCTACCCCCTTCCCATACACATACAGGTCATTTTTTTTCCTGTAAGATCTGAAGAACAGGCAGTTGTTAAATAATCTAGGGTTTAAGAGAAGTGATGGTTTATATTTTTGTTAGGATTGAAAGCTGAGTTCTTCAAGTGGCCCTAACAACATTTAAAAATGTATTTCGAACATGAGTATTTCATGTGATAGATTTGTAGTTTGGTGATACATCCAAGGTCTCATGCCTGGGATCAATACATTAAAGTAAGTATTAATCCTTTTCTATTTTTAATTATTTAATTTTCTTCTAATACTAAAGCATTTTAAATAAAATGTCTTGATTATCTTCATTAGAATAAAGCTAATATTACCACATCTATTCCCTGATTAGCCCAATTCACTGATATTCTAGCAACTCTGTGCTAAATTACCTCTCCTGCTCTAATTTTTTTAATTACAAAAGGGATGTAATACATTCTCTAATTGCAGATGAAGTGAGGATAAAAGGTTCTTAGATGAGAGCAATGGACAGAGATCAAGAGAGGTGGAGTTGTTAGGTGCTTGTATGGCTAATGATGAAAATCCTCCTGTGACTGGGAAACTCACACTGCACATCTAGTCTTCTCCACGGTTTTATTTTTCATCCAAAAATTATTCAATGTTGTCTCCAAATGTTACATATAAACCAGAGCTAGAGGGGTGCCTCTCTACATGGAGCCTTAGGAGAGATATTGGGACTATTAGCAAGTAGTGTAACAACTTAAGATGCAGATAAAAGATCCCTGTGAAGGCAAGGGACAATAGAGTAGAAAGAATAGTATGTAGGAAGTTCTTTAAGTTAGGGTGATAGAGAAGGTCCTTCTGAGGAGGAGGAGATCAAAAAGAACCAGTTTAAGTGAAAAGTCGTAAGTGCAAAGACTTGGAAACTGGGGCAAGGGTCAAGTGCAGAAGGTCAAGAAACTACTGTGGCTAAAGCATAAAATATGGTTAAGAGGGAGAGCACTAGATGAAGCTGGAGACTTGACAGAGCCAAGCAGGGGTTCTCAAAATGTGGTGCCCAGATGACACCAGCATCATCTGAGGTTTGTGAGCAATGCTCACTCTCAGGATCCTCCCCACCCCCACCCAGACCTGCTGAATCAGTCTCCAGGGTGGGATTTAGCAATCTCCGGGATACTCTTCTATAGGCTCAAGCTTAGACTTATAGGTCTATTTGGTCTAGACTAGAGCCTTGTTTGCCATTATAAGGAATTTCGATTTTATTTTCCATGGGAATGTTTTTAAGCTGGAGAGTGAAATAATGTGACCTATATTTTGAGAAGATAACATTGGCCTTTGTGAGAAGAATGGACAGATGGATACTTATTCTTTTATGTATCTATTCTGACTGAAATTGTAGCTCAGTGGGAAAGAACAATTAGCAGATTCATGCTGAGCTCTGTTTACTTTTATTGTGAAGGATAATTGTGTTCAATCCCATGCCTGATTCCCAGATGTTGGGTACCTGAACATGCAAATAGTGCTTCCTTGCTGTGAGATGCCAGATAAATGAAATACAAACACACTTGTGGAAATATGAACCTCTCATCAATTGTCTTAGCTTAAAGTAAGACTTCTCCTCAACAATGGAATATAAATAAGTTAGTTATCAATTAATTAGTAGCTGTTTATTCTAGATATCAACTCAGATCTGGGATGGTATACTCAATGTGTATGTATGTAAAACATATCTCTAGAGTGGGAACTTAACTCTTCTATTATAAAATTGTTCTGGAAATTTACAGGCTTCAATGGATGATTCAACATTGTTCTGGAATAGGTCTTCTTAAGTTACCACTTACATCTAGTTTCCGTTTACTACTGGCTCTACTTCGACTTCTTGTCATATGCTTAGTAAAGTTGTATAAAGATGTCTTGTCTGTGCCACAACTATTCCAAGTATATCACCACCTATGAAAAAAGCTATTGCCTTTTTAAATGTGCTTCTATAACCTTGTATGAACCTCTTGTATTAGTGCTAGGGTTCTAGCTTTTTTGAAATACATACTCTTGATGTCATAATTAGAGAGACTAAACCCAAAGAAATGCTGTCTCCTCCCCATGTCACAGATGTGAGAAAGATTCCCTCTTTCCGTTCCTGCTTTGCCCCCTTTCTTGGGGCTCAGCCAGAATGCTTCAGAGACCAGTTCTCCACCGCTGATTCTCGGTTTCTCTTCCTTTCTTTGTGCTCCCTTCTGATACCAACTCGTGATCTCCCCATGCACTTACCTTCCTCAGGCATTTGTTTCACTTTGAATGTTATGGTTCTTGCTTTCCTGTGTTAGAGTAACAAATAGCATTGGTGATTGAGCTGAGGGCCTCCACATGATTCATACCCCTAGCCCTTTCGTTTGTTCTTTGTTTGGTTTTTGATTCTTAAAATTAGCCTATATTCATTGTATAAAGGAGTTTTCATTGTGATATTTCCACACAGGTATATCATATACATGGATCAAATGTATCCCCTGTATTACTTTTTATTTCCCTTTATACAGTACAGTGAAAAGAGATGTAACCAGTGAATATTGATAATCCCTCTTGTCCATGTATTTGAGGATCTAACAGGAGATGGGCTGGAAGTAGAAGTGGAGATGCTGGGAGAAGCTTAACCAGCTTCATCTGGGATATGAAGAGTCTGCAAGGGCAGAGAAGGCCTGGGAAGACTTCAGGTGAAGCCAGTTATACAGACGGGTGCCACTGAGGCCAACTATGGAGATGCCTTAGTATAGGGCGATAGACTTTTTCCTCCGCAACCTCTAATAGCCATACCTTCAGATTTTTTTTCCTATTGACTGGTTGTAGCCCTCAGAGAAGCCTGTTCCCCTGCCTGTAAGATCTGAGGGCTGAGGCATACAAAAGAACTAAGATCTGGACAATCAGTAAACAAATGGTCAATGTTCTATTGTTTTCAATATGCTGCCCTGCCATCTACTATACCTGGCCATCATTCAGAAACTCTCTGATCCTTTTCCTAAGAATAAACTCCCAGACTCTCCAAGATGGAAGAAAAGCAATAGGCAAAGACCTTGGGCGCACCAACCACTTCTTAAACACTTCACTCACAGATCTTCCTGTTTTTCTCTGCTGCTGATTCAAAATTCTGCTTTCTCAAGTCTACCAAGTCAGGTACTACCCGTCCATTCACTTTCTAGCTGCCAACATTTTTAGCTTCTTGTCTTGTCTCACACTTTCCTTTGAGTTAATGCACTAAAAATGCATGCCTAGGGAGTTAATAGGCCTTGAAAGAGAGCAGAATGCAATGCATTTGTTTAATTCACAATTTTGAGTTAGAAGTACCTCCAAGCTTACCTCCTCCTCTGTAGTCTGAATTGGGTTAGAAGTGGAGAATTACATGAATTATGGCATCCATCTCCATCCTTCTGCTTCCCCATTAGAAATCTGAAAGAGCTATAGTTAAATTTAGATTGAAATTTTTTCCCTTCCATGTTATATGTTGACGTGATCCAATTCTGTTTCTGCCTACCACAAGATGAGCAAGGATGTATTTAAGTCTCAGGAAGAGGAATGGAGATTAGATAATAGCAGAAATCTCCTGACTATGTGGGATGTTGAAATGTACTATCAAGGGACTCCACCGAAGCTTGTGAGTGACTGAATTGACAAAGAGCTGCCTGCAAAATCATGGATCTTAACTTAGCTGGGACTGCATTTGTGAGGCATAGCAATTAGTACAGGCAAAGGCTCCCTCTGCTCTTCATCTGGATGAAGACATACCTGATTTTAAGCAGATGTAATGCCCTCATTGATGCATGTTTAGATATTGCAGAGTTGTTCCTGAGAGGAGTCACTTACAGCTAATGAGTGCCTGGACTTCATTCTTAGAGCAGCGTGTGGAGCTATTGCCAGATGGGCAGAGTAACTGAATGAGAATTGTGGAAGGGAGGGGGACTCTAGCCACCCACAACGATGACGACAACATCACATACAACCTACCCATTAATAATACGTCTTCTAACTTGGTGCTGGGAAAGTGGTGGCGGATGGCCCCTCCCTCTGTTTCCCTTCCATGTACCTCCCTCTGCCTTTTGTTTTACTTCTCAGCTGCCCTTCACGTTACTAATAATACAACTTAACTTGAATACTTTTGGGCTAATCTTTTTTTCTTTCTTATTTTTATGTTGAGAATGGGATGTTGAGAAGAGCAGGAGAGCTTTTGCCTTTTCAAGGAGAAGAAGCGCAATCTTTTTAGCACAATTCAGCCCCCCTGCAAAGTTCCCCTTCCATGTTTTTGTGAATGCAGACTGTGAGGCCAGGGGCCACAGGAAGAAATCCATCAATGCCATGTGTGACATTGGACTGGATTTATGGTAACTAAAGTTGTCACTTGCTGTATTGTACTGAGATATTGGTTGACCACTCCTTGCCTCTCTTTGAATTTGGAAGGAGAGCACTGATAGAAGGCTTGTTTATTTGCCAGGATTTTCGAATCCCATGTTGCTGGCAGCAAGGATTAAGACAAGGAATGAGACAGGGATTCACACTCATTGGGCCCACAGGTGTGTGACACTGGCATAGCTCATTTCTCTAATTCTCATTTGCTTTATATGTAAAATAGGGATGCTGTTAGTTTTTCTCTTCGGGTCACTGTGAAGGTTGAACAAATGTATGTAAACTACTCAGTGCCATCACCATGGTCGTTTTTGCTTCCATCACTGTGTCAAAGAGAGGCAGGAAAAAGCCTTTCAGAAGAGGCTCAGGTTCTAAGTATATTTTAGATATGAGACCTTTGTCCATTGTATGGCTAGTGAAGATCTTCTCCCAGTCCCTGGGCTTTCTGTTGATCTTGCTAGCTATGTCCTTTGCCTTGCAGAAGCTCTGCAGTTTCATGCAGTTTCATTTGTCCAACCTTTCTTTGATTTGTTGTGTTTCTGGGATAGGGGGAAAATAAAGGAGGAGGTAACAATGCTCGCTATGAAATGTACTCATTACCCTACTCATGTAACTGTAACCCCTCTGTACAACATTTTTCAATAAAAAAATTAATAATAAAAAAGAAGAGGCTTGGGTGGGTGGCGTCAAGGGGAGAGGGGTAGATGGAAGAAGAGGAGAAGCAGGGAGAAGGCACTCAAGAGTTCAGCATAGGAAATGTACTCATTACCTTGCTCATGTAACTGTAACCCCTCTGTACAGTATCTTTACAATAAAAATGTATTAAAGAATTCAGCATATATCCAAGAGGGGAAAAACAAAGGAGGGGGTAACAATGCTCCATAGGAAATGCACTCATCACCTTACTCAGGTAACTCTAACTCTCTCTCTGTACAATATCTTTACAATAAAAATAAATATTAAAAATTCAGCATATGTCCTACAAAATTAAGAGATGTCCTACAAAATTTAGGGATGGCTTGGGTAGAATGGATGAGAATGTTGAAAGGAGCGATATTGATCAAGACGGGTTCTATTCACAAACTGCTTTGTTAAACTGCAACTCCTTGGTACAACTACTTAAAGATAATTTTTTGACTTTATTTATTTATTTTATTGTGAAAATACTGTACAGAGGGGTTACAATTACATGGGCAAGACAATGAGTACATTTCTCATCAAGCATTGTAGCCTCCTCCTTTGTTTCCCCTTCCCATCCCATCCTCCCCCCCTCCACTCCCTCTTAAAGATAATTTTTAAAAAGTTCGAACAACCACATAAATAAATAAATGAGTATCTAAGGGGGGAAAAAGAGACACAGGATAAACAAAGATGAAGCCCATCCTTCTTTGTCTGTGGAATCTAGGTTAAGAACTATGTGAACTTGGTTCTACAACTCAGACTAGCAAACGAGTCCTGCTTTATGAAATGTTCCCCAGCTTCCCCTAGAATGGACCCATCACACACAGCTACTCTTTTTAGGCCACAGGGCAAAGCTTTTCAAAGTCCCCTTCATGAAAGCAACACTTCCTTGCCTATGTCAACCTAAACAAGCAGTCAACATTGTTACTACATAGAGAATCCCAACAGAGCAATTTAATTTCCCACATATATCATTTTTAATGAAAATATTTTTAAATGGTGGGAATATGCATGAGTATTTGTTGTACAAAGCAATTAGCACATGGAAAATGAGCAGGATCTCCAAGCCTTCTAGCTAATACATTTACAAATCTGGAGTGAGAGCATTAAAGAGGGAAAAAAAGGTCGAAGTGAGAAAAATAAAGGATGTCTGATTCAGAGCTACATTTTCAGCATTCTTTTCCCTTTTTAAATCGACTGAAAAAATAATACTTACTAAGCAAAGCGTTTCCTTTATTATGCATCAAATCAAATACATCTCATACAGAGCAGGGGCCTCTTAAAATGAAAGCAATGAAGCCTCCTAAAGGATTCACTCTAGGGACTAACAAAAATCAATTGGCTACTCAAGGTAGATCTTTAATAAAAGATTGAATCAAAATGATATGGAAAACTGCATCCATGTTGTAAAGAAGTGGCCTGTAAGAGAGGTGATAGCTTGCCACACAGCATCCTTCAAACAGATTCTATTATCTATCCTAAAGAAGATCCAATCAAGATACAACACATTGAATACAGAATGCCATGCTTTCATGTGTTTACTTATTAACGAGCTGATCTTTTATCTGAAATAACTGAGAGGAGGGAGAGTATTTCCAAGCTGTGTAATAACAAGAGTGAATGTATTTATGTGGAATTCTCTGGAGTCCTCCACTTGGCTGATACCATCTAATTAATTGTTACAGTCCACCTGCAAGGAGGACACAGTTTTAATGTGCCTCAATCTGTAGATCTAGTGATGGGGAAACATAGAAGATAAATGGAGTTTGCCTTGAATGGCTGGTTTTAGAAGCGTTCTCTGAAATCCCAATAAGGGAGACTATTTTAGGTTTTGTGCACAAGGGCTTTCACTAACAGTTTGCTGGCTAGTATTTTGGGAAGTTTTTTTAAAAGTAGGGGCAACATTAGAAATGTCCAGGAGGTCTCAACTCTTGAAGGAACAACACAGTTCTTGTTATACTGGGAAGCTGCTAGGGGCTACTCTCTTTTGGGGTCTAGGTAGGTTGGTAATTCTGTGCCTAGCAAGGTACTTGGTAAAAATTTCTATCCAGGGAGAAAGTAGGACCCAAACTTGAGTATGATAGTAGTGAAAGCAATGTGGTTATGATGTCCACAATGAAGATAATGATGATGAAGTGGCAGAGAGCGCTACTCTGACAGAACCAGGGACAAATGCTCTCTTTTATCTTCTTCAACCAACACAACTTTCCAAGACATCAATACTATTATTATACCTCATTTATAGGGCAGAAAGTAAAGACTCTGGCTTTTGTTTGAAAACAACAATGTGGAAAATCTGAGACTGGCAAAATGAATCATGCTTTTATAATAAAGAATAGGGTGCCATTTGTAAGGAAATGGAAAGAGCTAGAAAAATTATATTAAGCAAAGTAAGCCAGACTCAAAGAAACATAGGTTGCATAGTTTCCCTTATTTGTAATAATGTGCCTATAAATCTTCAAGTAAACCCAGTGGGTAGCAAAAAGACAAAAAATTACCCTTTGACATGATAAACAAGACTCTAAACATTCATATGGTGAGACCAAAGAGGGATATTCTTAGGAGAGGATCACAAGGGCTAAACAGCTATGTACATATGAGCATATAAAATGATGCTTATCAAGATGAACTCCAAGAAATGGAAACAAGAGGTTTTTTTTTAGTTTAATTTTTTGGGTTTTTCTCCCATTTCCTCTCCTTTTGTTGCTGTTTTTTTTATTTCTCTACCTTTTGTCTTGTATGTAACTTTATTATCTGATTTGTGGAGGGTAAGGAGGAACACAGAAAAGGAGATGGGAAGGGATGGTAAGGGGAAACAAAGGAGAAGGCAACAATGCTTGATAAGAAATGTACTCATTACCTTACTCATGTAATTGTAACCCCTCTGTACAGTATTTTCACAAAAAAAGAAATGATAAGATAGAGGATGAACTAATTCAGCAATGATGCTCACTAGACACAATGTTGAAAATGAACTATACAACTTATGGGGCAGGGGGTTGGGGATGGAAAAGACTTGGAGAAAGCTAGGGAAGAAGTGACACTGTTCAAAAACATGCACTCATTACCTAACCTATGTAACTAACCCCTCTGTACATCACATTTACAATAAAAATTTTAAAAAAAGAAGAGGATCATTCACATCCCAATGCTTCTTTGAAATTTCTATTAATTTGAAGATTTGTTTGGGACACAGTGTATACGTGTATATATGTATACATATATACATATATATATATATATATATATATATATATATATATATGTACATATTCCTCAGGGACTGAGTTCAGAGAAATGAAAATGGTCTGGTGCCAGACTTAATTATTTAAGGAAAAACCACATACTGTGAACTCAGTAATGACAAGGAATCTCAGGTTTGAAAGAAGAGTGCATGTCCTATCTCACATTAACAGCAACAGCAACAAAAATTTCTGTTATGTAAGCAGAATCCCTCTCTGGGCTGGATTATACCTGGCCTTTACTTTGCGGTTCATGAATTTGGAACACAAGCCATTGGATGGAGGGTATAGATACCAGGAGGCTGTCTGCAGATAACTTGGGCAATAAATCCTCCCTTGAAGGATGATCTGGGCTATACCTTACTATGTTGCATGTATACCAGCATTCACAGAAATCTGAGACTCTGTCCCATGACGTGTTGCTACTATAAGGATTGAGTCAGAGAGCAGAAGAGAAGTGTGGAAAGGCCTCAGACCTTTTGGCTAGAGTAGCCATGCCAGTAGTCACAAAAAGTCCCATACTTCTTAGACCTCTTAGTAGCATACCAAAGTCTATATTCAAAGTATTCTAAGACTTCAATGTGATGAGCAATCCAAATTTATCTCAAGAGAAACAGGACTGCTGAAAATCAAGGCCTAATCAAGAATAGATATCTGTTACTATGTTGACAAATAATACTTATAAAATCTTAGAAGTGAGCCAGGAACTGGTGGCTGCTTTCTGTAATCCTAGCTACTCAGGAGGCTGAGATCTGATCACAGTTCAATTAACCACCAGAAAGCCAGAAGATATCCTGTGGCTCAAAGGGATAGAGTGCTAGCATGTGCCAAAGAGCTCAGGAACAGAGCCCAGGCCCCAAATTCAAGCCCCAACAAAATCTTAGAAATGGAGTTTTACTGATTAAAAAACCTCCCTTTATTTTTTAAAATTGAAAACATTAAAACATTAAAAACATTAAAAAATAAAAAAATTAAAAATTGAAAACATACTTTATATTTTATTTTCTTTTATGGCAATTTCTTCTGTAGTCTTTTCTCATCTTGTATTCATTTTCCTACTGAAAATCTCCATGCATGTAATGCAAAGACCCACAGTAACTAGGAGAGAGAGAGAGAAAAAAAGTGAAGATTAGGAAGTAACCAAATGCATTGTGTTCTTGAATTGACATGTTGAGTTGAAACCTGTTTGTATAGTTATTTAAAGATAATAAATAATAAATTTAATAGACAACAGCCATAGTTATATCAATTTATATCAAGTGAGGTAATTATAAATCTTGGGTAAGTGGTTGGCTTGCTTTGAATTCACTTTTTTAGTTACTCTGACTTTGTTATCTAGTTTACTTTTTTTTTTCTAGTTTACTTAATAGGCCTCCAATACTTAAATTTACACATTGTTTGTTCTCAGGAAATGTGCTGGAAAACACAGGAAGCCCCACCTTTAAACTAAAATAAAGATGTGTCCATTTAGTTCATAAAATTAATTATCCTCCAAAGGTTTACCTACCAGCTTACCTTTGAAGTGGGAAGGAGAAGTTAACTCATTCAATGTTCCTATACACCAATCCGAATAGAGTAAATATTTCATATAATTTTCTTCAACATTATTTAGTTACCGTTCACTGAGGCAAATGATTTTTCCATAAATGAAACTTAAAGCTCGGTTCACCAATAACTAGGGCCAATCCATCTCTGTCTCTCTGATAAATGCAGCAGAAAAGTTGAGAGCATCGTCTTGGTAATGCTAAGTGAGTAAGCACACTTTCTTAGTCCTTCTCGAGTCTATAGTAGAACAGGATCCCAACTGATAAAAGTATGGAGATGCGCAGAAGCATTTGTGTCTCCTGTGCTTTTGCTCTGACTTTTCCCATTCTTACAGAGATGGCTAATAACATTTAGAAGTAGCAAAGTACTTCAAGCTACTTTTTCTAAAAGATTTTTTATTAGCATATGTTAGCTGGTGAGAAGTTCATGTCACACTTCTATACATATGTACATATAACATACCCCAAGCTAACTCACCCCTTCCATCTTCTTCCTTCTTCATCTTTGTTCCTCCTTCTTAAAACAATTTCAGCAGGTTTCATTGTTCTGTTTTCAAACATGCATATAAAGTACTTGGATCATATTCACCCCCACTTTCCTTCTTTGTTGGCCTTCCACTGATATTTGTTTCCCAGGGAGGTTCCTCAAAAAATTAAATTATCTCCCTATAACCCAGCCATAGCATTCATGGGCATGTATCGAAGAGTATAAATCAAGACACCTATGCAATAACATGTGAGCACATCTAGAGAGAGACGGTAACTTCAAAGAACAATAAATAATTTGTGATTAGAAAGCCTGAAATCTACTTTAAAATGTTTTACTTGGTGAGATAATGGCTGTGTTAATTTACTTGCTTGTAGTAACGACTCCATTATGTGCATGTATCTTAAATTTATAAAATGAAAATAAGGCCATGAATAAACACTAGAAATTTCAAGGCATAAATAAGTTCTAGTGAGAAGTATTTTTGAAATAAAATTACCGTCTCCTCTCTACTGTAGGAGTCACACAGGCCATGTGCAAGGCCAATGAAATAGTCACAGGGATAATAGTAAGAGTTGAACAAAGTTTAAATAACCTCATTTTTTCTATAGTTGTTATATATATAAAAATATATATTTGAGATATATATATTTATATATATAGTGAAAATACCATACATGAGCAAGGTAATGAGTACATTTCTTATCAAGCATTGTTGCCTCCTCCTTTGTTTCCCCTTCCCATCCCTTCCCATCTCCGCCCCCCTCTCCTACCACTGTGCCAAAGTTGTAAAGTTCGTTTTTCGGCATAACATCTTGTACATCTCATTGTTGCAATGGGGAAAATATAGTATTTTATTTTATGACACTGAGCAACTACTAACTTCATGATGACTGTATCAACCTTTTTTTTTTTTCCGTTGTGGAGTTTATAAAAACTTAGGGCCTGTGCTTGCTAGGAAAGTGCTCTACCACTTGACTCATGCCCTCAATTCTTTTTGCCTTTTTTGTTATTTTCTAGATAAGGTCTTAGGCTTTTGCCCAGGGCCAATCTCAGGCTGAAATCCTCTTACCTCTACCTCCATGTGCTAGGTTTTAGAGATATGTGCCAATGTTGTATAGCTTGTTGTTGAGATAAGAGTTTAACTTTTTTATGGTGACTACCCTCTGACTATGAAACTTCCATCTCCACCTCCCCAGTAGCTGGTATTACTGCAGTACCCCTGTTCTCAGCTCAGATGATCTTAACCAAACAGCAATCTAATTGTCCTTGAGCTCTATGTGAACAAAAAGACATTTCTCATTGCTCTCACCCTATAAAATGCTTTCAGGAAATTACTGCAAGAATCACAATGAGAAGTGGCTGGCAGTGATATTTCAACTGTCATTTATTGTATAATAATCAAACACTTTTAACTTGCTTGGCCTTTTATTATTCCCGGTATAGAAATTTTCTTTATACTGAAAGGATAGCTTTTGCCAAAAAAAAGTCATGCTATAAACACAAAAGAACTAGTCAGATTCACTGTGCTGGATTCCTGAGCTCTGACTAGTTAGTACTCAGCTAATGAAACAAATATTTTGACACTTTATAGCAATTCCAAATGGTGAACATTTAAACTCACAGAGACCTGCCTTTCCTGGCAGATCAGATTTCTGATTCTTAATGAACAAATTCTAGGAGACAGGGATCTAATGGTGAGTAATATTTATTGAGTCCTTGATATTTTTCAGTCATTGTACTCATATATTTTTATGTCCATTGTGATACTCAATCCTTACAACCACAAAATGGAAAGGTTCTTAATCCCATTTTATAGATGACTAAAGTGATATTTAAAATTAAGGCATTGATATCTCACTCCTGTAAGCCTAGCTACTCAGAAGGCTGAGTTCTAAGGATAACGGTTTGAAACCAGCCCAGGCAGGAAAAATGTAAGAACGTTATCCCCACTTAACCACTAAAAAGCTCGAAGTGGAGCTGTGATTCAAGTGGCAAAGTGCTAGCCTTGAGCAAAATAGCTCAGGGACAGTGCCCAGATCCTGACTTCAAGCCCCAGGACCCACATAGAAAACACAAAGACAAAAAGTGTTAAGGACTCTCTCACGAGCACATAAAAAGTAAAAAGTAAAGGAACTGGATTGTAGCAACAAAACCTGTCATGGTACTGCTCTTGTAGAAATGTAGCAAGAATATTTTTTTCATTTCATTAATTTTCTTCTAAAATGGCATTTTAATAATGTTTGGCACATGGTATCATATTTCAGATGATAAGCTTATGATTTAGTTGATGAATTTTTAAATTTTTGATCTAAACGTCTATTACAATGAAACTCCTTGTTCAACAGTCTCATTATTTCATTGATCTAAGTACATAGAGATGGTGTGTGTGTGTGTGCGTGCATGCGTGCATGTATGCATGTGTAAGCCACTACCAGGGCTTGAACTTAGAGCCTCTTTCTTGCTCAGCTTGGTTGCTCATGGCTGCATTCTATCACTGTAGTTAAGCTTCTAGACTTGCTTTTTCTGATTTTTTTTTTAACATGGAGCTTTATGGACTCTTTTGCCTGGGCTGGCTTCAAACTGTGATACTCTGATCTCAACCTTCTGAGTATCTAGGACTAAAGATGTGAACTACTGGTACCTGGCCGAAACTATTATTTTAAAAGCATTTGATATATAGTCGAAACTGTTCTGTCAGGTGTTTTCAAGGTATCTTAATTTCCTAGTACTGCAGTAACAAAGCACCAAGAAATGGAGTAGTTTGGAACAGCAGATATTGTCTCCTGGTTCTAGAGGTTAGAAGTCCACAGACAAAGTGCTGGCAGGACCATCCTCCCTTCTGAAGCCTGTCTGGACAGGACCCTTCCTTGCCTCCTCCAGGTTTTATAGCCCCAGACACTCCTGAAGTGACAGCATCAATCTAGTCTTCACATGGCAGTCTGTTTATATCTCTTCCCTTTGTGCTTCATCCAGAAGTCATCTTCACATAATGAAACTCTCCCTATTAGAATGCAGTCCACCTTAAGAACCTCATCTTGATAAAAATCTCTAAAACCCTATGGACAAATAAGGTCACATTAAGAGATACTGAGGGTTAGAACTTTCCATGTATGTGGATTTGGGGAGGGTAGGGCACCCAATTCAAGTAGTATTAATTTCAAGGACATATAAGTTCAAGTTGTATAGTTCAAGTTGTAGTATAATCTTTCTGTATGTATAAGGTCCTAATGTTGGTTGTAGTGAGGTACACCTGTAATCTCAGCACTCTGAATGTAGAAACAGGGAGATTATAAATGTGAGCCCAGACTAGGCTACATAGTGAGGCTTTGTCTGAAAAAAAAACAAAACATGAGACTTTTTCAACAGGACTTGACAATTTTTAATGCGTAGGAAGATTTAATGTTTTCCAATGTAAGAGATGAAAAGTATAATATTTATAAGCACATGCTGTTTGATTTCTATTAAGATTGTGTATTTTCTTATGGGTCAATACATTCTTCCTCCATTGTCTACAATCTGGCCTCTCACTCCCTTAATTCCTACTTTTACTCCTCTATACCTGCTCTTTGCAGAATTCCAGGAGCCTCCCACCCTCCCTCCCTCCCTCCCTCCCTTCCTCCCTTCTTTTCTTCCTTCCTTCCTTCTTTTCTTCCTGTCAGTTTTTACCTTCTCTGAACTCTTCAATAACAATGAATACTTAAGATATCTTGAATGTTGCTGCCGTCTTGAACTTTGCTCTGAATCTCCTTCCCATGTTTATATCTCTCGTTTCTTTCTTGTTGACTGCACCTTTTCAGTTTTGCATGCTTCTCTTTCGTTCCTCATCCCCTAAGTTCTGTTGTCCTTATAGCTATATCCATCCCCCTTCCCTCCCTCCTTCCCTTCTTTCCCTTTTACGTTCTCTTTTCCTCTCTCTGGTTCTGTCTCCCTCTAGGTGGTCACCTCTTGGTAGTCTAAGTTATACTTCTCACATCTTGATCTCCTATCCAATAATGTTGACCATTTGGACTCTTCATTTGTCAGTTAACAGCTATCTTTCTCTTTATAAATGCCTTCCAAGTTTCCTACCTCACCCTCTAACCCCACAGGAGAGAGTCTGTTCTTTCTTCCTCATGATTCCCCTTCCCCTGTGGCAGTTATGATAGTCCTACTTTCCTTTCTCCCATTTCCCCCCACTCTTCTGCTTTTCCCTCTTTTCCTCTCATCTTTCCCTTCTATTTCCTTTTCCTTCCCTTCTCTTGATTACTTTTCCTGTCACCCTTGCCTTCTCTCTGCTCTTCTCTCCCTTACCTTTCCCTAGTTTGTTCCCCAAAGGCTATAAAGCAACAAAATGAACCCTACTTGTTCTTTTCTCCTGCACGTCAGACCTGCCCTGAGTGCAGAGGAGAAAGAAGAAGAAAGCAGTGATGCCAGCTGGGTAATTTTCAAATTTGGTAAGAATAGCAATTGTCAATTGTGCTTTCATCCAAGTCACAGACAATAGTGTTGAACAGGATTAAGTGTAGAAGCCTGCCTCTTTAAGTGAACACTGATCCATTAATCAACACTCCCACTTATTAATATTCCATTGCCAAACCTGTGTGGAAAATAGGGACTCTAATGTAACCACTGGGGAATCTTGAAAGCTCAATTGAATATTACAGATAACTCCTTCATTCCTTTATTTACTCCATTGAGTGGTGGTCAGTTACTATGTGGCTCTGACATCTTTATCTAAGTATTTTGGTTGTGGCATTTATAAGCCATTGGCAATCAGCCTGCATAATTAGCTTCCTGTCTGTTTTGATGCAACCAGCTGACTTGCACAGTCATTAGCTAATTTTGTATATGACCCCAGGTCCTTCTGCTTGAACTTCAGGATTTCCATTTTTCTACTTCACTGAGGTATGTGCATCACTGGGAAAGCATCTTTGCTCAAAGAAAATGGAGATTGTGACTGTCTCTTTGCAGTACTTCAGTTGATCTCATTTATCATCCTAGAAGAAGCAGTCAGGACTGAGCATGCAGGACTCACCAGGAATCTGTGAGTCATGGCTGGTGTGCTTAGGCCTTTTTCCCGGGGAGCAGGCCATTGGTCCCAGCCTCATTACAATGTCTGATGTTAACTTGATGTTGATTTTTTTCTGATTCTTTTTTTTTGTGAAAAAGCACAAACAAAAAAACAACAACAAAAGAAAAAAACCATCTTGCCTTTGTTCATGTGATCTCCAAATCCTGTCATTTCTACCCCTCTATTCCCATTTCCATCCTTTATGCTCCTCCTTTTGTCCTTTTTCCCCCCAGTATCCTGATCTCCCATCTGAATTTGCAACAGAATGTCCTAGTAGGATCCCTTCTTCCTGCTTTGCCTCCCTCAAGATATGATTCACATTGCAACCCAAGTCACCCTCCTGCTTAAAGACCTTGAGTAGCTCCTTCTTACTGACAGCCTTAGGTCTATTGTCCCATCAAGACATTGAAGACACTTGTGATTAGTTCCAGGATACTTCTAGTTTGTTCTTTCTCCATTCTCTGCATAGTGCTCTCCTTCAATTTTTCAGAATGTATTATGCTGCTCTTCCTTTACGTTTATGAGTGTTTTGTCCAAATACTATACTCCCCCCCCCTTCTGCCAAAATACCTGAGAGTTTGCACAAACATATGGTTGAAGTTCTCCAGGTCACACTGTCTTACCCAAACCAGGCAACACTGACTATTCTTCCCCTATAGTTTTATTTACAAAAAAAAATCAAGTTAATAGGCTGTTGATCCTTTAAGCCTAGAGACTATGTTTTGCTTTTCTGAATTCCCAACAACCAAAGCATAGCAGGCACACATTTTATAACTTGAAATAAGTAATTTATAAATGTCATCATATGAGAAAATTCTTACAAGATCCTGAGTCTATGTCAGGTGCCACATTCTAAGTATTTATATTGCTCTATTTTAATAGTGAAAGCACATAGCCAGGTAACCATTTCAGTCAGTAGGCCCTGAAATTGACTTCAATGGTCACAGAAATGAAAAGCCCACTCTAGTAGTCACTCTGTATTCAACTCGTAGCCCTGTTCCCTTGATTTTATTTGTTCCAGCTCATTAATACCCTCCCAGCAAGCTTCAGACCATCACAGCTCTGAAAGTATTTGAAGAAGCCCTTCATCTTCCTCCCCAGACCCCTGTGAGTGGTATGGTGCTGGCCACAGGCTCCAGACTATGTTAATTCTGAGTAATCTCACTTGGAGTAATGTGTCTCAGCAGTGGCTTTGTAGTCAATATTTATGTAGCTGTCTGTCCTTTGCAGAAACCTTGATATTGTCCATCCCAGAATTGTGTACTTTGCTCAGTTTTCTAAGATCAATGTGCTTTCTTATTTTATCCTCATGTGCCTTAATTAACAGCATGGAATGTCTGACTTAATCTCTAGTCCAAGACTGCATTTCAGAATATCTGAGATAATTGGGGTGTGTGAACATCGCTGTATTCTGTGTTCCTTTGGGGAGTTCCCTAATACATATTGATAGACTCACAGGAACTGACCTTTGCTTGTCTGTTTGTCCCCTCCCCTCCCCTCCTCTCCCCTTCCTTCCTCCTCTTTTCTCCTCTCCCCCTTCCTCCTCTCCCCTTCCCTCCCCTCTCCTGTTTTTCTCTTCTTTTATATTCTTTTCCTCTTTTCTTTATTTTGACAGTACTAACATTTGAACTCAAGGCCTTGAGCTTCCTCGGTTAGCACAATACTGAGTATGCATGTGAGCCATGCCTCCAGCCTTGTTTTTCACTGGTTATTTTGGGGATAAAGTCTTGCTTTCCATTCTGGTACATGCCTGATCTACAATTCACTTACTTGTACTTTGTACCAGCATTGGGCTTGTAGGCACTCACCACTACTTCCACATTCCTTCTAAGGAGATAGATGAGTCATCTAGACTTTGCTGCCTAGGCTGGCCTAGAACCATGATCCTCCTATCTGAGCCTCACAAGTAGTGAGGCTTACAGACATCAGCTGTTGGCATTTGGTTTCACTACTGGCTTTCTGAACTTTGTCCAGCTACTATCTTGGAGCTCCCTAAGACCTCTCTAGATCTTGCATGATGGATTGGCTATGTGAGTGGAACTAGCTTCTTAGTCCCAACCTTTTCTGCATGTGTCATAATAGCTTGAATGTGAGAAAGCATAGATTTTGCCTTGTTTGGCTTAGAATATAATTAGAATCCTTTTTCAAAGGTAATTTTTCTTGTTTACACATTGTAAGTCAGACATAAAACTATCACCTAACAGCTTCAGAGTAAACATCATGATCTACCTTCTAAAGATGAGGAAACTATACTTCTTATATGAGATGATTTTTTTTTGAAGTTTACATGGTCAATAAGTGATATAGTCAAGATTCAGATTAGTCTCAGTCTGACTCCAAACACCAAGATCTTTTTATGTAAATGGGAGGAGGAAACACTTGGAACAAGCAGAGAAGCATTTCTGGGTCACAAAGGAGGTTGAGCTTATAATAAGTGTTCAATCAATACTTTTTGGTTTAGATGTTGGCTCTATATTTGCTTCACAGCCTTTCTTATTGATTGCGGCCAAGGCAATTGTAAAATTATGAACTAGAACCAATCAAAAACTTCCCTGAAATGAATGAACACGGGTTGTCTGATAGCTAGATGACTGTGGGCTGCCACGGATGACAGAAACTGTGGTTAAAAGCACCTTCAAATTCAGAGAAAGACTTACACTTGCAAGTCTTGGTTTTATTCTATTTTACAGGTAGATGGAGATATGTGAGTGCGGTAAGCTGGTGTAAATTCTGTGTGAACACTGGTATATTTGAGCCATTCTGAAAGTCCTGGCAGAAAATGAGGCAGCAACAAGTCCAGCATATTCTGTGAAGTCAATGACATGTCACCAGCATCAGGGAAGAGTCTGGGTGCCAGGGAAGACCAGGTGTGCCCTTTGAAGAAAACCATAGAATGGAAAGTGGCCTGAACTATGGCTGCCCTGGCCATCGGTAGCACAGGTTAGGTAGCAGTGCATACTCAGTACAGAACGCAGTATTGGGGTGAGTGAGTATATGCCTGAGAGACCCTATGTAGTTGGCCAAGTGTCATTGTCATAGGACTTGAAGCACGCTAATGGCATTGTGAAATATTTGTGTGAACATTTATCTCATCTGAAAGAAAAATAGAGAACAGCTAAAGAAGCCCATGGATATAAAATTTTTTTTTATTAAAATTTTTTTTGTAAAGTTACAGTGTTGGGGCATCAGAAATGTGATATTAATGGCCAGTTCTACAAGGCTGATGGTATGAAGATGCCATTACAGTGAAGGGAAGGGCAATTAGTTGGTCCTCTCTGTCAGCCATGTTGCTACCGACCAGTCTTCTTTAATACTGCGGGTGATCACAAGATGTCCTACTGTTCTACAGTTCTATGTCTTTACTACCACTTTTGTGACCTTGGTCATCAGTTTGAGTTTCTAAGCCTCAGCTCTCAGAGATTAAAAAAAAATTTATAAAGCAGTCTTGAACAAGGACTTAGTCATTTTGGTTTTGCCTGTGGCTGAGTGGTAATGATGGCTATCTTTGGCAGGCTTTGTTACAAGGGCCAACTCTAGACTTGTGCAATCCTTAGTCCAAAGCCTGATGGCATTATTTACTTGTTCTTTGATCCTGGGACACTTGTGTAATCCCTCTATTCCTCAGTTTTCTATAAAAGTAGGTTTGTGAATATGTGTGTATTTACATATGTAATGAGGAAAGCTATATAAAGTGATGCACACAATACCTACTACAGAGCAAGTGTTCTAACTAGCTAATTTAGTAACAGCTGCCATGTGAAATTATGTTGACTCTACCCAGCTCTCTGCTTCTCTTTTACACTGTGATCCTATAATGAATTAACTCTGTAGATATCTTTGTCCGTAATATTGACTAGGAAGAAAGATTTGTTTACTGACTTCTGACATAGTTTTCACAATCAAGAAAAAATAATTCTAGCTGAGTACCAGGGGCTCATGCCTATAAAATCCTAATGACTCAGGAGACTGAGATCTGAGGATCCCAGTCGAAAGCCTGCACAGGCAGGTTAAGTCTGTGAAATTCTTATCTCCAATTGACCACCAAGAAGTCAGAATTGGAGCTGTGGCTCAAGTAGTAGACTATGCCTTAAGCAAAAAAACTCAGGGACAGCGCCCAGACCCCGAGTTCAAGCTCTGAGACCACCATCACAACAAAACAGAAAAGATAGAGAAGGAGAGGAGAGATTCTAATAGAATGTGATAGGCCCCCAAGTGCCTTCCAGCCCTCTGGAGGCAGTGAAGGAGTGGGTCCTGCATGGGGTTGGAAAGAATCTTCCACCAATGACCGTCACAAATCGCTTGTACTTTCAGTTACTGCGACTGGTGATTCGACCCCCACCCCCCAGCAGACTGCAGTAAAAATCAGAAAGCATTTATAGATTAGGGGTTTATTATGTCTTTTCCTTTTATTACCCCTGGTCAGAGATTCCTCTCTTCCTTTATGAGAACCACATTGTAGGCATTTTTCGTATGTGTAATAGCTAGAAATATGGGGAATTGATCAAAAGTGGGTTGTTAATGATCCCTGGTTATATTTAGGACCTAGCAAAAAGGAAAAAGAAAAGAAAAAACAGGATCTGACTTTAAAAAGTGTCAAACAGGGACTGTGAGCAGAAGAGAAGTCTTACCTTTGGGGGTGACTGGGCCTGTTTTGCAATACAAAGCCATTCTCTCCTCAGTTTACAGAGGTAGGCTGAGACCAAAAGGATTAAAAGCTGGATCTGGGAAGGGAATAACAATTATGTAGTATTTTATTTCTTCTATTTTATTTCTGAGGAAAAAAAAACCCTCTAACCACCTATGACTGCATTTTCTAGGTGTTATTTGAGCTGTTTGTTTTTAAGTGTGTAATAGGTGGGATAAACTTAAAGACAGGTTTTTTGTTGGTGGTGGTGGTGGTTGTGCGGCTTGAACACTGGGCCTGGGAGCTGCCCCCTAGCTCTTCAGCTCAAGGCTAGTGCTCTTCCACTTGAGCCACAGTGCCACTTCTGGTTTTCTGGTGTTTTTTTTTTTTTAATTGGAGATAATAGTCTCATGGTCTTTCCTTCCTGGGCTGGCTTTGAAATGTGATCCTCAGATCTCAGCCTCCTGAGTAGCTAGGATTACAAGTGTGAGCCACGGCAACTAGTTAAAGACAGTTTTTCAGGAACCATTTACTCTGTGTGTGTGTGTGTGTGTGTGTGTGTGTGTGTGTGTGTGTGTGTGTGTGTGTTTATTTGTGATCATTGTTCACATTTATAGGTCATAGTTATTGAGTGCTTCCAGTAGCCAGATGCTTTCCTAAATTCTTTATCACTTAGTCCTTATGGGTAGGAAGCCATATTGAGGATAATTAGGGCATTGTCAGAACATGAATTAGGACAATCATGTCCCTTCTTTAAATGCTGGTATAACCTTTAATGGTAATGCAGAGTGGCTTACCCAAAGTCACATAGTTAAACGGTGGTGGAAGCACGTTTGAACACACAGGTCTTCCTATCTCAAAACCCATGCTTGGAGCCAGTATGCAATGCTATGTGAACACAAAGATAGATAGAAGTAAGTAGAACCTTTAAAAAAGCTCTTTTCAGTTCTCAATAGTTTTTAAGGGTTTAAAGAGATCCTGCAACCAAGAGGGTTGAGAATTCATGATCTACATTTGTGATTGATATGAAACTGAGACCAAGGCTTCTGAAGTCATGGTTGACACATTTAAATCAGCATTTTATTCCTTTATTTCTTTTTACTATTTTGCTGATCATCTCATCTCTGAATAGAACTAATACTGTTGGATCTTAGAAATCTAGAGCTCTGTCACATTTTTTTCTGGTTTGTAGCACAATTATAGTTTCATAAAAATATAGATAGAAAAATATAGAATTATTAATGTAATTAATCAAAACTTCTTCTAGTATGTTCTTTAAGGGGAAAGAGTATCAGCTTCCTATATTTGGTATTGATTTAAAATTTAGTAATTTCTAATCCTATCTGGGACATTATGCATGTTTTGGGGTATATTCTGATTTGTAAAAAATGTACCCTATGTTTTAATTAACTTTAATCAGAATTAACTAACTGCACGTAATGTATGCCACTGTGTGGTTTATTTGTGACTCATGGATGTCAGAGTTGCCTTGAACTCCAATTACAAATGAGCACACATACTATCATGTAGTTCACTGTGTCTCTGCTGTGGGATGGGAAAGAAAGGAAGATTTTGTATTCAATAATTCTCCCAGCAAAGTATTCTAAAGATGGAGACAGTCTGGATAGTTTTAACAGTGTTAAAACAAAATATCTCTTATCATTTAAAATTATTATCTGTGAAAAACACGATGATGTGAAAATGAAGGCTGTAAATCACAAAGGAAGTATTAGGGAACATAATAGTCACTTGAAGAAAAGCAGGGACAAGATTTTCCCAGGCTTCAGATATTTACAATGATTCAAGTTGATTTTGAAATTTGAGATCCAAATTGACTAGATGATTGGTCTCATTCATAATTAAAGAAGTACCAATGAAAGTAAAAATGAATGTATTTTCTTTTTTAATATATTTTTATTGTAAAAATACTGAACAGAGTGGTTACTGTTACATGCATAAGGTAATGAGTACATTTCCTGTGGAGCCTTGTTACTTCCTTTATTTTTCCCCTACCATCCCTTCCTTCCCCATCTCCCCAACTCCTCCCTTTTCTCAGCTTTCAAAACAGCGAAGATTAAAAACATAACCTACTATTCAAAGTTGTTGATGAGTGTTAGAAATGTAAATAAATATAACCACTTATAAGTCACTATGATGATAGCTAGCCAAAGTTAAAAGGCATATGTCAATTTACTTAACAAATTCCTCCTACACTGGTATATTTATGCAAATTTGCACACTGTACATACAAGAATGCTATATCATTATAAAATAAAAATTGAATAGAACCTACTACTATCAAGAATAGACTGCTTTTTAAACTGTGATATATTTAGCAAACTAGTAGGATCATTAAAAGGATTGAGGCCGAGGTGTGTCTTTCCCAAGATATAGCATGCTTCTACTTGTGTGATCTCTGGAAACAAGCAATTGTTGTTTTTGTGGTTTCATCAGAAGAGTGGACCAGAGGCTAGAGTGAGGGAAGAAAGGAGCTATTACTAATAATTGTGAAGAATGAAAAGTTATATAAATAATCAAGCACAGAAGATGGGCTGTTGCTCATTATTAAAAACAATGTTGCAGCTAGGCATGGGGCATGAAAGGATATAACTGTAAAATGAGCTACTTGGAAAGAGATAGAACGATTGTGAGTTTAAATTGAGCCTGGGCAAAAGATAACGAGGCCCTATGTCAAAAATAAAGAAAAAAAGAAAAAAAGAGAAAGAAATGGGCACTGGTGGCTTATGTCTATAGTTCTAGCTGCTTGGAAGATGGTGATTAGGAGGTTCATGGTTTGAGGCCAGCTTGGGCAAGTTTGGGAGACTATTTCAACCAGTAGCTGGTGTGGTGGCATTTGTTTGTCATCCCAGCTATACAGGAGACTGAGGTTCTAGGTGAGCATGATAAAAAATAGTTCCAAAGACTACATCTTAACAGAAAAAGCTGGATGTAATGATGTGTGTGCTGGTCATTCTAGCTATGGGAGAGAGTGTAAATAGGAAGATCACAGTTCAAGAACAGCCCAGACAAAATGTGAGATTCTATCTCACAATTACCTGGAGCTAAAAAAGCTGGGGCATGATTCAAGCAGTAGAGTACCTGCTTAGCAAGTACAAAGCTCTGAATTCAAACTCGAGTACCACCAAAAAGACAAAAAGAGATGGTGGCATAGATCAAATGGATGGGGTCTTGCCTAGTACACCTGGGGCCATTGGTTTGATAGGAAGTATTGAAAATTAATGCAAAACCAATAATGTTGTGAAACAATATTTCTGATATAACATTAGTTTTTTTGTCCTCAAATCTAATGCAACTACCTGGAGTGATATGTATCAAAATGTATTTGGTGGGTGTGGTAGGCAATTAACGGGTGATACTGATTTTCTTGTTAAAGAAAGAAGAATCCGTATATACTATGTATTCTCCAAAGAACCAGTACTACTTCTGTCCAAATAAAAGATTAAAGCAATAGAAATCATTTCCAGAAAATAAAAATAAAGCCCAAGGATAAAGTCCTGTGAAAGACAAATCTATCTCATCTATATCATCATGCTATTAGAATATTCCACTCCATTCCCATAGTCCAATATGTTCATACTGCTTTGAGGATTTAACATAGAATTTATTTATAACTGAAGCCTTCACAAGACCTTGTCTACTTAGCAACTTCTTTAATAAAAATGCTCATGCCTGTAATCCTTGCTACTCAGGAGGCTGAGATCTGAGGATCGTGGTTCAATGCCAGCCCAGGCAGGAAAGTCCGTGAGACCCCTACCTCCAATAAACCACTCAGAAAACCAGAAGTGGTACTGTGGCTCAAGTGGTAGAGCGTTAGCTTTGAGCTGAAGAGCTGAGGTTCAGCGCCAAGGCCCAGAGTTCCAGCCCCAGGACCGACCAAAAAAAACTAAAAGTTTCAGTAAAGTTTTACCTATGTTGATATAATTAGTCAGTTTTATGTTGGTGCTGGTTTGGGCATGTTTTCAATATATTTTATGTACTTTGGTCAAACAGACCAACTATGAAACAATGTCGGTTACTTTGTACACATCTCAGATACCAAGTGATAGAGTCTTAATGGCACAACTGTGAAAAATTCCTTTATTATATTCTGAGTCTCTAACCATAGAGCAGCAAATGAATTTCTCTATGCTTGGCCTGATTAGACTGTAGCATTTAGGGACCTCCAGCCCAACCTACCACTGATAACCAGGCAGGATGAAGGACATCCCATGTTAGAAATTCTTTGTAATGTAACTGAATAGACTTCATTCTCCAAATCTTAATCTTTTAAAATAGATACAACTTCACTTTCAACCCTACCTTCCCTTTCCAAACCCCTTAACGTGCCTGGTTTTTGTTTTTTTGTTTTTTTTTTACAAATTCAACCTGGGAGCATCAATCATCAGTGCCTTGATCCTATATGCACACCTTATCAGCAGGCAAGCAGGACAGTTAATCATTGTATTTAAAGACAAATGCAATCTGACAGTCCTAAACACCCAACTTGTCTGTGAGTTTAGCATCTAAGTCCATGACTCAGGAGCTTTGGCACCACAGAAGCATTTCAGTTTTAAGACAATGTTCCAAATACTGTCATTTCGCTGTTGAATATGAGCCATATACATACTTACTTAATATTCAAATATATAGGCAACAGGTACTTCACATATAGACATTAGAATTTGAGAACAGAAGGAAATAAAATAAGTTCCTATTTCAGTAGGAAGGCTGGGTCTGCTGTTCTTATCCATTTGGTATTGAGTTCATATTCTAATAGAATGCAATTTCAGAAGCTTAGCTATTGCTTTCATCTAAAAATAACCCAGATCAACAGCTTCAAATGAAAACAGTGTTATTCACAGCAATTCAGTGCTTTAGCATTAAAAAAAAAAAAACCACCAAAATGCTTCCTCTTCTTGCATTTAGTCATTGTTTCCCTCTGGCACATGGATCCTGTGCCTGATTCCTTGGTTACCCTACGCAGTGCACAGCGGAGCCTGACAGTTTTCATATGGTGCCTCACACTTTGAGGAAATGTGGGAATGAGGAATGCTGAGCATGCATTTTCACTCCTACACATTGAGAGAGGAAATGGTGCTGGCATCTGTCTGATATGGAACCTCTGAGCAGGTGTGTTCAAACTTCATCTTTAAACTGTGAAATATCAGGAAGCTTGACTGGTTATCATTCATGTTGGAATAAGCTAGTCCAAATAAGGTCACATTTGGATTCACCTGGGATGAAGCAGAAATTGACCTCACTATTCAGACATCTGCCCAGGTGTTTGCACAGTTACTGTGCACATACTTTGGGTCTTACATGATGGATCTTTTCTTCTGATTTTTGCTTCTCTTTTGGGGAATTGAACCATCCTGAGGAATTTGTTGACAATTGCATATTGTCAACCACAGCTATGGTTGTCTTTCTCTTTTAGCTACAGACATTCATGTTCAGGAGGTACTAGAATGATGATCAGAGTCAGGAGCAGAAATAATGAGGAGAGTTTTAGTCTTGCTCAACTCATACATTTATTAATCCTTTCTTAGATTGGAGGGAAGATTCCTGTGTGAACCCTGAATACTGACTCCAGTTGACTCAAACCAATTCCAACCAAGCCCAAATAAAAGACTAAGAAATTAGGTCAGTATGTTGATACATTTCTGCCTCCCTGCTCTATAAAGTGCTGTTTGATCTTAGCAGGGCAGGAAGAGAAAGATATGAGTAAGGAATATGTGATTAGAATTTATATTTTTAATTTTCTACAGAAAATGGATCTCTCACAGGATGCACTGGAAAATTTTTCATCCCAAGATCTTTGCAAATTAAAATTCAAAATGAATTTCAAATACCCATGAAATCCCAATTTGCATTCCTAGTGGGAATTTTTTACAATTCCTTAAATATTTGAGTATTGAATCTGCTTGGGGGTAGGTATAGTGGTATTAAGAAAGAACAAAATATATTAGGCTCTCTTGTATGCTGTTTCTGAAGTTTTTCACATGTAAAAAGGCTAGAAACAAAGTAAAAATCCCACTTTCTACTGCTTCTTTTGCACTAAGAAACATTAAAAAATAATTTAGCTATTGCTGTAGAAACATACGTTTCTGGGCCTCTTTGGTTACATGGCAGAATGGTCAAGAGATTTCTACCCAGTAATGAGTGAAGGCAGGCGTGGAAGAGGCCACAGACAGGGAAGAAGGCCTACAAACTGGAAGCCTTCTTAGAACTCTTAAGGCAAGAGAAAGCATAGCTGGAGTGGGTAGGGCGGGGAGAGAAGAAAACAGGAAGGCAATAGGGTGGTTCGGGTGACCCTATAGGAGCTCAGGTAATCTGTGGAGGTGCTCTGAAAGGCAGGTAGAAATCTGAGAATATGCAATATTGAAAATTCAGGAAGGCAAGATTGTACATAGAGCAAATTCTTCAGTCATTCCCAAAGCCATCTTTTGCTCTCTCCTTTAACCTCCCTTCTCTCTCCACAGCCATTTCTTACTCTATTCTGCCTGTGTTTTTCCCAAAGTGTCATCAAACTTTTTCCTGCCTCAGGGCCTGTCTACAAGCTTCGAACTCTGCCTGGAATCCTCTGACATCCTCCCGCCTCCACTTTGTACCCCCTCCCCTTTGTTTTGTCTGACTTGTATTCCTGCAAATCTCAACTTCAATGTAACCTTTATCAGAGAGGACTTTAACAAAGTATTATCTTTAGGGGCTGCGAAGGTGGCTCAGTGGTAGAGCGCTTGCCTTGCATGTATGAGGCCCTGGGTTCGATTCCTCAGCACCACATAAGCAAAAAGAAAAAAGCCGGGAGTGGTGCTGTGGCTCAAGTGGTAGAGCACTAGCCTTGAGCTGAAGAGCTGAGGGACAGCGCTCAAGCCCAGAGTTCAGACCCCACGACCGGACCCAAAAAACAAAAAAGTATTATCTTTAAATAGTTGTACAAAGGTGTTGTCATTTAACAAAGTAGTTAATTAATAGAATGCACCCTAGTCATGTTACCCCTTCAGCATATGTTCCCCACTTACTGGACTCTCAGTAGAATCTACCATATTTCAGTTAATACATTTGTAGCCACTTGCATACCATATAATGTGTTTATGTATAGATTTATAGGCAACTTCTAGCTACCACAAATAACATGGAGCCTTTGTTTTTCTAGATCTGATTTCACTTCATATAATTTTCCAAGTCTTTCCACTTCTTTATGGATAGTATAAAATTATTCTATCTAATAGTGGATAGAATTCTATTTGTATATTGCCATATGTTCTTGATCCATTTGTCCATTAAGGGGTATCTGGGCTGATTCCATGTCTTGGCTATGGTGAAGAGTGCTGTAATGACTTTTTACTTTATAGTGGAACCCTTGCCCCTTATGGATTGTTTGTCTGTGCATCTCATTAAACTATAGGTTCCATAGAGACAATGAGCATGTAGATTTTGCTTTTTCTCTGTCTGATCAGTGTGCATCCCAGGACCTGAGATACTAAATATACCTTAAATTAATTCACTAATTATGAAGGAATGAGTGAACAAATGAAGAAAAGAAAAGGATATTGCAAGTTTGAAGCAAAATATATCCTTGGAATGAGTAAGAAATGAAAATATGAGTATGAAAGCAAAAATGTTTGGAAGCAAGGCAAATAAACTTTAACTGGACTTGGATCACAAGATTAATGATTTGGCTTCAAACCCTCCTAATTTCTAGAACTAAGTTATCATCTCGTGGTGTTAATTTAAGGGCTTAAAACATTGAACATTAAATTGGGTGCTTAAATTCTGAGAAAGATGTAGTTGATTTCAGGATCCAAAGGTGATTGTGGTGGATGGGGAATGACCCTATGTTTATGACGGTCTTGGAGAGAAGGAAACTGAGGCATTTGCAATGCCTGAGCATTCTGGCCAGATCCTCCTTTGAAGGCTGTATTTGGTTTCCCTTCATTAAGCTTTTCTAGAATCTCTTTTTGTGTATTTAATATCCTTCTCTCTCTTCCCCATTTTGTCCCTTCCTGTCAGGGCTAAATTCAGGTTCATCGCTCCTGTGCTTACCAAAAGATCTATTGATAAAAGAAACAGTAAACTCTTTCCTTTTCAACTACTATTGCCTAAATAGTCAAGAGTAATCTGAGTCCTTGGTTTCTCCTTTTGGCTTTGTCTTTCTGGCTAGGTTATAAACTCCATCATCTCTTACCTTGTCTGGAAACAATGTCCAAATAGAGGATTCTTTGTCAGTATTTGTTGACAAAGTACATGACTGGTGAATTGGAAGGCAAAGTGGACCACTAGACAGAGAACAAGGATCCTGGCATCATTGCTTTGACTCGATATACAGGTCAGGCATGAGTGATAGATCACAGCATTCCTTCCTGATTCCTTCTCAACACAGTGTTCTGATAGCTATTCACAGAGGCTGTCATACAAGATGAAACAAATTAGCTTCTCTAGATTGAAATACTGGCCACCAGAGGGCCTGACTTTACACTTGGCCTTTGAATGGGACCTATCTGTGGCTTTGGGTTAGACAAAACCACTTTAATAGATCCATTTCATTTAGGAACCTAGAAACAGTTGTGCTTGTCTTTATTAAAGATCATTAAGATAACACGCAAAAGTTATCTGCACTGTTATTTTTCTTTATAATGTAGAGAAGTGACAAAAGAAAAGGAAATGAAGAATCAGGTCAGACTGAGGCTAAGAAAGAGGAAGCTTCTATAATAACAGTAATTAATATTTCATTGAGCATGGTTCTGTTTGCTCTAAATGTGTTATTTAGTCCTCACCTCACCCGTGTGATCTGGTAGTGCTGTCATCCCCAGCATAAGTAAGCAGCTTGAGCTCCAGAGAGGTAGATAAATTTGCCAAAAACACACACCAGGAATGGGGCACCAGGCCTTTTCCCAGTAGCAGTCAGAAGCACGTGTGGATTTGAATGATTTAAGGCAGCCTTAAACTTGAAAGATCCAGGAAATAGACAGGGCTGTGTAGACAGGGATACCTACAAAAGACTGAGGCTTTGGGACAAGAAAGGGAATAAAAAGTGCTAAATGAGGTCTGGACCCAATTTGATGAAGACTTGAATGTGTAGCAGGGGTGATATGTGGGTGGATATATATATAATATATAATATATATTATACTCCTTATAGGGAGGGAGCTAAGGACTGCTTACAAATGGTCTGGTTTGATTAATTTTTTGTGTGTGTTGTTGTTGTTGGTTGTGGGGCTTGAACTCTAGGTCTGGTCACTGTTCTTCAGCTCTTCAGCTCAAAGTTAGCGCTCTACCACTTGAGCCATAGCACAACTTCTGGCTTTTTCTGCTTATGTGGTGCTGAGGAGTTGAACCCAGGGCCTCATGCACGCAAGGCAAGCATTCTACCACTAAGCCATCTTCCCAGCCCCCTGATTTATTTTTTTATTTTTTTCCCCTGATTTATTTTTAAGAGGTGACAGAGAAGTCCCTTTATAGTTTGTTACCTCCTGCATCTAATTATATTTTTCAGAATAGTCCGAAACCTGCAGATGCTGGCAATGACTCTCCAGGAAACCAGCATCATATCCAGGGGCCAGCCTGTATTTGATTCTGCTGCCTGCTTAATGTTCTTACCAATCTGTACACTGAAGGAAGGACATTCATTTGCAAGACTCCCTTCCATTTCCACAGCCAAGCTGAAGTGAACCCAAATGCCTTCTTCATCCTGGAAGGTGGCTTTTCCTCCTTTTCCAAACCAGTCGTTGGGACCAGGTGGGGAAAAGAGTCAGCCCAACATTTGCATAGGTCTGTGTCCCCAGGCTCATTCACAGAACATCAGCAACCTGCACATATTTCAGCGTAATACAGCGATTGTGGTGGTTGTGGGAATAGTGACTGATTTCAATGATGCAATTATTTATTGAGGCCTGACCACAGGCCACACCCTGGCATCCAGTGATGAATATAACAGATATAGTCTCTTTGGGCTGGGAAGGTGGCTCAGTGGTAGAGTGTTTGCCTTGCATGCCTGAGGCCCTGGGTTCGATTCCTCAGCACCACATAAGCAAAAAGAAAAAAGCCGGAAGTGGCGCTGTGGCTCAAGTGGTAGAGCGCTAGCCTTGAGCTGAAGAGCTGAGAGACAGCGCCCAGGCCCAGAGTTCAGGCCCCACGACTGGACCCCCCCAAAAAAAAACAAAAAAAAAACAACCCAGATATAGTCTCCTAATACTTTCAGAATTTTGCTTTGTTGTTGTTGTTGTTGTTGTTGTTGTTGTTGGTCGTGGGGCTTGAACTCAAGGCCTAGGCATGGTCCCAGAGCTCTTTTTGCTCAAGCTTAGTGCTTTACCACTTTGAGTCACAACTCCACTTCTGGTTTTCTGCTGGTTAATTGGAGATAAGGGTCTCATGAACTTTCCTGCCCAGGCTGGCTTTGAATGGCGAGCCTCAGAGCTCAGCCTTCTGAGTAGCTAGGATTACAGATGTGAGCCACCAGTTCCCAGCAAGAGAATTTTACCTTTTTTTTTGTTGTTGTTGGTCATGGGGCTTGAACTCTGGGAGTGGGCACTGTCCTTCAGCTGTTCAGCTCAAGGCTAGCGCTCTACCACTTGAGCCACAGCACCATTTCTGGCTTTTTCTGCTTATATGGTACTGAGGAATTGAACCCAGGGCCTCATGCATGTGAGGCAAGCACTCTACCATGAAGCCACCTTCCCAGCCCAAGAATTTAACTTTTTTAAAACATATTTTTATATGTTTTTATTATAAAAATACTGTACAGAGGGGTTATAGTTACGTGAGTAAGGTAATGAGTACATTTCTTATCCAGCATTGTTACCCCTTCGTTTCTCCCTTACCATCACTTCCCTCCCTACCTCCCCAACTACCCCTCCCTCCCCACCGAAGCTGTAGTTCCTTTTCAACATAGTGTCTTGTACATCTTGTTGTTATAATGGGTCAACCTGTATCCTTATATTTAAGCATTTTGTTATTTCCCTTTCCCTCCCCAAATTAGAAAAATGTATATACAAGATTCAGGGCACCAGAATCAAATACAGTGAAAACAGGGGTGAGACCGTGGAGGAAGAACATACAAAAGAAATTTAAAAAATCACATAGTACATTATAAGTACGTTAAAAACAATAGCAAGCAAGAAAACATCACTTGTGTCCCTATCTTGGGGTTCATTTCACTTAACATCATCTTATATGGTCATATGTACATAGCTTAAAAACATATTTTTATTATCTTTGAAGGAGTTATACAAAGAAATTGCCATTCAGCACAGCAGTTTATGAATATAATACGTCTGGATCAGAATTTTACTATTGAAAGTACAAATTGCTGGTCGACAATAAAGGATGTGTCTTTTTTCCCTGAGGATAAGGAATAAGCTTTAAAATAAATTATAGATCACCTAAGCATTGGTGGTTCACATCCATAATCCTAGATACTCAGGAAGCTAAGATTTAAGGATCATAGTGCAAAGCCAGCTCAGGCAAGGATTCCTTGAGATTCTCAGCTCCAATTAAGCACCCAAAACATGGGAAGTGGAGCTGTGGTTCAAGTGGCAGTGTGCTATTGTTGTGTAAAAAAGATCAAGGTGCCCAGGCTCTGAGTTCTAGCCAGAGCATGCACACACACACACACACACACACACACACACACACACACACACAGATGTGAGAGACAAGAATAACTATACTGCACTATACTGCCTTTTTAATAACCATTGAATTTCAATGAGATATATATATAGCTTTATATATATGTATATGAAGCTTTACTTCTGCATCCTATTTTAATTTTAATTTTCTATCTTCTTTGTGCTCTCAGACTCATCTATAAGAGGTAAATAGTAGCAATGATAACAGAAAGTCACTCACTCTGTTAAAGGATGTGAATATTCCATGCTTGAGTTCCAAATCACTCTTACTACTTAACAGTGACCCTTGGACTCTGTTCAGGTCCTTCCAGTTTTCCACAGTGAAAGGGAAGTGCCTGGATTCTCTCGGACTCAATACAAATCTAAATGCAGCCTGTGTCCATCTATCAGTGTCATCAACAGTTTAATAAGTATCTATAGAACACCTGCTATCTGCAGACAGCTGGGAGGACCCTCTGCCGAAGTACAGAGAAGGTTCAGGCTTGTTCTGAAACTACCCAGGATATAGTGCAACTGTGATAGCCTTTATTTATTTAGCAATGTCCTGGGACCCAGGGATGGCAGGAAGACAAGCACAAGGATGTGCTGTGAGCAATGATACTCAGGACCTTAAATGTAACTTTATAGATAGGACCTGGGTGTGGCCTGGTTGGCTTCATTTATTTCCTATCATCAACCTTAGGAATCCAGAGAGGGAAAGCATTACTATCCAAGAAGGTGTGGGGAAGAGCATTGTAGAGACCATAGCAATCAACAAATGTTTAGCAAGCGAAAGGTGGGTGTCTCTTTTCAGGAAGACATTGGATGTTACTGAAAAGTAATATGATATTCTTATGTCCCAGTACTGTAAGGTGCTTTGGCAGTGTAGTTGCCCATCTAATCTCCTGAGAGATGCTTAGAGAAAGTCATTTGATACCCCACTGGCCCACACTAAAGAACACCACCAGATGCTGCCAGTGTAGGGCAGCAGGATAGGGAAGAGCATGGTCCAGCTTTTCTCTGGAAGTCAGTGAAACACAGTGACATTGCCCATATGCCAATGACTCCTTTGTAGGAGGTCAGGCTATGAGGAAAGTGAGGAGTTGGCTCCTTGAATACCCATGAGAAGTTAGCTATCTGAGGCTATGGAGAAAAGATTGCTTCATGCCATAGCACAATCCTCTTGTCTTCTACAGATCACCAAAGGCCTTGTTGAGCTGGATGAGATAACTTACAGAGGATCTCAAGGAGAACTAACATTTGTCCTTGGGCTCTTGATCATTATTAAAGAATGTACTGACTCTGGAACAATCACCTTCCTCATCCTTCTTCCTCATTTCTCTCCTCTTTCAAACTATATATTTATGTTTCATCTATTCCTGTTGGAGCTACTCTCATACTTTGGCAAAAATTCAGATTTTCACTGGCTACTCAAGAATGTCACTAATAGATATCTAGTGTTAGGTTACTGACATGACTAGGCCAGGTAGATATTTCTTTGTACATTTTGCCTGTGCTTTATTTTTTGCTTTCTGACTAAAAAAGGCTACTGGATTATTTCTGGTAACTAAGTTAAGACTTACATCTGCACACTTAAAGCTATGCTCTAGCCTATTCTTTGCTATGACTTCCAAAGAAGAAAAAAATACCTTTATACATATCACAATGAAAATTATCATCTTCCACATACAAAAGTAAGAACATGAATTTTTTTTGCAATTTATTTGCTACCTACTTTCATTCTATTGTAACAGCCAATGGAATAGACTGGTGAGTTCTTCCTGTTGACCATGATGGCTAGAATTGCCAACATGATGTCAGGTCACTTATTTAGAAGAACGATAACATTCACATGTCTACACCGAAAATTTTCCAGTTCGCTAGCAAATATCTTACCAATGTCTTTATGTTGTCTGTGTTATTCTTCAAAGAAGCATCATGGACCTCCTTATGGAAGAGAGTCTCAAATAGCTTGCCCTTCTTTTCATGGCTGGTTAGCAGTAGGTACTATTGAATGAACATAGGGTGAGTAACTACTATATATAAGTATTATCCTCTTTTATCCAGTAGCTTTTCCATTTCTTTGTATGAACAAAGCAAGTGCTAATACGTTCTTCCTTCTTTCTATAGTATGTAAGTGTTGGGTCAAGCAGAAAAGACATGCTTGAGGAGCAGTTGACTCAGCCACTCACCCCACTTGGCTTAAAAATCCCTGTAGTGTACCTTGAGTGAGGAATACAGCTCCATGTGGCCTTTTCTATTTAATCACATCCAGGATTTAGTGGCTTTTCCAAATGATTGCCTCAATCACATTTTTTGCATCCAGTACATTGATATTTTACTTAGTGGCTTAGAGATAAAAATAGAATCCATCAGTGGGTGGCTATTACAGAGAAGTAAATTTCAGCTCAATTTAAAGAAGCATTTTCTAATAATTAAACCTGTCCAAAGATAAATGGGGCTGATTCACAAGGGGGTGAACTGCAATCACTGGGGGTTGAGGTAGGGGTGAGTTTGCAAGGTTACTTGTCACGACTAGTTCTCTCTGATGGTCAAGGTCTTTGTTTAGAGTCTTTTTAGCATTCAGGACACAAAATGATTATAGGCTTCTCAAATGGGTTTCTGAAAGTTCCTATTGATACATGGAACTTTAGCCAGCAGAATAGTGCAATGCATTTTAAAGCAGTGTCTAATTTTGCTTTACCAGAAAAAAATAAATTAGCATTCATTGAACTCCTATTTACCAGGTACTCTGCCAAGCATTTATGTTCTTTATACTTACTACGATAAACCTTGCTTATTCCTTCTATTTCACAGGATTCAGTAAATGAGACTCAGAAGGTTTAAGTCACTTGTCCAAGGTCATATCATAGCAGAACCCAAGTCTGGAAAGGCTGGCTACTTTGCCACTTTTCATAAAGATATCAAGGCTCTACTTACCAAAGTTTTATCCTTCCTAGTATCACTATGCATTTCAGCCACAAGCCAACACAATATTTTCAATAGGCATACGTGATCATGTGTGTTTGTAAATTTTTATAGCTGCAGCTTAAACATGGCTTAGCTTCATTTTATAATCATCAAAGGGACATGTGTGAAATCAGTACTCACATCTGGGGGTTAACAAATGGGGGTGGGTGGGTGTGGTACTCATGGAAGATGAAAATTGGCCATCTCATATTTGCAAGGGTTACAAGTTTGTTTTTTTTTAATAACCAGCTATGCTCTGAGAATTCTAAGTGAGAACAATGGGTGCTTCTAAAAGGTAGCAGATTGTATCTTTGCTCTGGTGCTGGCTGGCTCTATCTCTTTATATCTTCAGATATGATGTATGGACTAGGCAAGCCAAGACTGATTAAAAAGTGGATGTGGCGAAGTGGTTATCTGATTCCATCAGTTTGTGGTTTTAAAGAACGAACAGGTCAGACCCCAGGAAACATGGTTGTATTTCCCATTGCTATTTGAAAAGCTAGAGTATATTTAAAGAGTCAGCATTTTTGATATTTAACTCCTTTACATGAAAGTAGACATTGGAGCTTGCTTTATATTCATTCGTTTCCAGGTTAGCTCTTGCAATTTTCTTCGAATGTGCAGAGAGGGACTTGGTAGGAGAAGAATCTGAGCCATAACAAGGAATTGTATTTGGCAATGTTCCCTGATCTGTCACTGTTGGCTAATCTCGCCACAGAAACACTGTCATATATCATAAAGATATATACCCTCTCCCGGGAGTTGTAAACCCATTCATCTTTCCTTCCTTTTGAAAATGCTTCCATTGTCTACAATTGTTGGTTTTAATAATATTACTAGAAAAAAAACAATTAATTGTAGTTATTTCTGTATCATTGCACTAACAGAACTGTATCTTGCGTGAACTATGTGATGATTCTTGTTTTCTTGAGGTAGTACTACATCAAGCTTAACTCTTTTTTAGTAGATGAGGTGGGGTAGGAGGTTGGGGGAAGGGGGAGTGTAGTTGAAGAGGTGGGAGGGAAGGGATGGTAGGGGAAAAACGAAGTAGGAGGCAACAATGCTTGATAAGCAATGCACTTGCTCATGTAAATGTAACCCCTCTGTACAGTATTTTCACAAAAAAAATTTAAAAAAACTCCTGCAAATTAAAAGGTAGATATTTAAAACAAAACAAAAACAATTTCAGTGAAGGGTACTCTATAAGTTATTTATGGAGTCATAACTCTGCTTACCTAGTGTTCATTTTACTGCTGATCTGAATCAATAGCTCCACCGAGCTAAATTTATTATGAATTAATAGCCTGCTCTAAAACTGACCTAGAGAAATAGTTCTTGAAATAGTTCCACTTAAGTATTTTGAATCATGATCATCAACAATATTATAGACACCATTATGAAGCTATTAAGCTTCATAACCTTTTAGTTAAAAATAGTTCTGTTGTTTGCGTGCTGTTTCCATCTCCATCAACACCTATCTAGTTTTCCTAGCAGGAGAGAATAGAATCTTCCAGGTCCAACCAGGGGAACTACATCTGTATTCCTCTACAATTGTTTTCTTCATAATTGCACATTGTGACATTCTAATAAATGGCTTTGTCTATACTGCAATGCTTTGGGGAATCTCACCAAGCATCATTTCTCTGATGCCTGAATTCAGTATTAGTATAATTTGTTCCCCTATATGCCAAATCAACCTATCTCTACATTTCAAAAAATCCTAAGCAGAGTTCTATGTTCTGAAATTGAGACTAAAATGTGAAAGTTCCTCCAAGTTGGGGATGTTGAAGAGTTTGTGTTAGTCAGCTTTTTGTGACTAAAGTAAAATACTGGAGATAGGCTAACTTATAATGTAAAGAGACTTATTTAGCTCACAGTTTGGGAACTGGAAAGTCCCAGAAGCATGGCATTGCTTCTGGAGAGAGCTGCCATTTGGCTGTATCACCTCGTGGACATTGGAAAGGTGGGGAAGTTTATAGCAATGTGGGTCTTCTTGCCTGACAGGAAGTCAGAGAGAGACTTAGATCCCACAGTTCCTTTTGAGGGCATGCCCTTAATTGACCTAAGGACCTAGTAGGAGCTAGGAGGAGCCATAGTAGGAACTAGTTACAATGTTAACATCTCTACCATCTCCCAGTACTGCCACTGTGGGAGTCAAGTTCCCCAATTACAAACCATTGGGGAATAATTGTGAACACATAAACTATATTCAAGCTCCTATGTACCCCAGTCTATACATTAATCCTACATCCTTCAAGAACAAAGGAAGTAGAGCATCTTTGTGGTTAGTTCTCTAGGCTTTAAAATTGAGTATCCTGGGCCTGATCCTGTCAATCAAGGTAAATGTGGGTTACTATAAGTGTCTTGTGCTAGTGGCAGATAACTGCTCATAGGGTGGTAGGTAGACCATGTGGAAGGTGGTACATGAGGGCAGTAGGAACAAGTTATATGTAGTTGGAGGATTGTTTCATGTAGATGAGGGGTGAGAAGTAGAGAAGGCAAAGGAAGAAAGGAAGAATTAAAACACATTACACACCAGATGCTGGTAGCTCATGCCTGTAATCTTAGCTACTCAGGAGGCTGAGGATCATGAGGATCATGGTTTGAAGCCAGCCCTAACAGGAAAGTCCATGAGACTCTTATCTCCAATTAATCTCAGAAAAAGCCAGAAGCCAGAAGCAGTGCTGTATCCCAAGTGGTAGAGTACTAGCCTTGAGTAAAAGGAGCTTAGGAACAGCGCCCAGACCCAGAATTTAAGGCTCAGCACCAGAAAAATAAAACAATAACAGCAATAACTAAAAACATATTACACCTGGTGTTGGGGATATTAGGTTGGGAGGGTAGAGATGTGGATTAAGATGACCAAATTTCTAGACAGAGTAGCTCAAAGATCTTTGTGGAATCTAGAAAAGAATAAGTACTTTGGGTTTTGGGGAAGTTTTTGTTTTGCGGAGAATTTAGGTGTTGTAATTAGAGACACATAAAAGAAAAGCTGTAACGTACTGAGGAGTCAAGGTGTTTGTGGCTCCGATCAGAAGGCCAAACGTATCTTTAGTTGCAGTGAAATTTTAAGGAAGAAAAGCCCCACTGGAATCATCTTCCCAAACGGTCCTTACAGTTTTCTGTTTTCACTCAGAGGACTTCTTTCCTTAAAAGGACAAATATTTGTGTTGAAAGCGAATAGAAATAGGTTTTTCCTCGAGATGCATGAATTCATCATTGTATCTATTCATGCCAATCGTCTCATCATCTCAGTGGTAGAAGACAGTTGGAACAGTTTCCAATTGCTGCCTCAGTGCATTTGGTACTTCGCAGAATGCAGACTGACCATGACAAGATGCATTTGTTCTATTGATGTGCCCACATCAATTTGTGGTATCTCTCCAAATACATAAGTAGTCATCCATTCTTTGTGCCTAAATCTATATAATCTATATGGTTGAGAGATTTCTCTGATGAGAGTTTTGGAAGGAGACACCTCTAAAGCACTCTGCCAATGACCCATCCATTCAATTCCCTCATATTTATCTGAGAAAAATGAAAACATAAGTCCATACAGTGACTTTTACTTGAATGCTCATAGAAGTTTTATTTGGAATAGTCTAATCTGGAAAGAACTAAAGTATCTATTCATGTACAGGTGAATGGAAAAGGATATGGTGGAGTATGCTATACACTGAGTCCCTCTCAGTAACAGCAATGAAAATGATGAGCTATTGATATATATATATATATGTATATATATATATATACATATATATATATATATATATATATATATATATAAACACATGCTGTATAATTATACTTGGTTAAGTCTGGGAAATGCAGACACATTCATGATGACAGCTTCTAATGTTGTTACCTGGCGATGATGGGCCAGAGAACACATCTTAAAGGGAAGTAATGAAACTTCTGGTGGTGACAAGTCTGCTCAGTAACTTGATTATGGAGGTAGTCATCCACATCCACACATACTTCTATAGATGTCATTAAATTTGTACTTTAAAGATGTCCAGTTCGTTAATGCTACCTCCTGAAACTGGAAAGACAAGCAAAAGAATAAAAAGAAAAAAAGAAACTGCCTTGAAACTATTCTGCATCCAATGTTTCCTTAGCATCTTCATGTTTCCAGGGTAAGAGCTTCTCCTCTGAGTCGGGCAGGCTGCCAACATTGAGCACATCAAGGGCATGCAGGTCAGACACGGGATGTGTGGTCTAAGCTCTGCCACTTGCCAGCCACACAACCCTGGGAGAACTCTGCCCTGCACTCCAGCTTTCTCCTTTAGGAAATGGAGCTCATAATATGACAAACTCAGAGAGAAGTTTAAAAAATGAAATTAGATTAAAGTCTGGTACTCCATAAATGATGTTATTATTTATATCATATATATATATATATATATATATATATATATATATAAACTAGGATCCATATATATATACTAAGAGCCCTTTTTTAAAAAAAAATGCATTGGTCCTAGGGTTTGAACTTAGGGTCTGGGTGCTATACCTAAGCTTTTTTGCTCAAGCCTAATGCTGTACCACTTGAGCCACAACTTCACTTCTAGGTTTTGGTGATTAATTGGAGTAATCTCATGGACTTTCCTACGCAGGCTGGCTTGAACTGCGATTCTCAGATCTCAGCCTCCTGAGTAGTTAGGATTATGGGCATGAGTCACCAGTGCCTGGCTTAATAACTCATTTTTAAAAAATGAGATGGGTACAAATATATAGAGAATTTTCTCTGATTTATTTATTTTTATTAATTCCAAACCCATTACTTAGAATAAAAAAGACCAACAAAGAGCAGAATATGCTGAAATATAAATAACACAGAATCACTTTATTCTCCATCTGTTGACTAAGTTGACATGACGGTATATGTATGAGTATGTCCAGATGTTCTGAATGGAGAGGGGGGAACACAGGGATATGTGTCAGAGGCAGTGGAAACTGATATAGTGGCCAAGGAGTACTTGAAAGGTTATGGGTTTTGTTTTTGACAAGTCTGACTTTAAATGTGAGCTATGCCACTTATTATTTATACATGAAGTCTCAGACAGGTTATTACACTGCTACTTGCTTGGGTTTATGCACATGTATGCCATAGATAACAGCACACACATAAATATTTGTTGTATGAATAAAGAGTAGCTATATTGGTATTAGAAATAATTTCAAGAATAAATGTGTGTGTGGTTTCTACACTCCTCATTCTTGGTGAGGCCAACTATATAGTTAATAATAATAATTAAAAAAAACATATAATTTGGCTTAAGCTTACTGGTAGTTTTTCCAATATAGTTTACTATATTTCAATAGTAAATTTGTGGGAATAGCACAGAAGCTAGAAAACATCAAAAACATGTACTTGAATGTAGGGCAGCTTGCATGTAGGAAAGTATAGCAAATACATGATAGATTTCACAATAAAGATGCTACAAACACCACTGAATTGGCATCAATATAGAAAAAATGCTAGCATTACTCAGAAAAATTTAAGCTATTTATAATTGTTCACTGAAACGAGTAGACTTCCACTGATGTTTTACACCATCATATTTATAGTAAAAAATTCACACAACAATGAGTATGCAAAACTGCCCAATACTGATTTCTGTCCTTAATTTTTCTACTTTCAATCATATATTTAGATACTTTTTGACCCCATAGTGATGGATAACTAACCTTCAGAACTACTGATAACAAAAAGAACAGAAAAATAAACTTCTTTTTTCAGAAATGATGTGTCCCATTACAGTGGACTCTAAGTTTGTAAGCAGGTAACTTTTGGCAGTTACTACACATTTGATGTGAAAGCAAATTAGATACATTTGCTAATTTCCTACCAAGGCAATAGCGGTGCCCTGGAAGAACAGATCTGCTTTGAAGTCCTGAGCAATTTCTCACACCAGACACTGGAAAGGCAGTGTGTCAATCAGAACTTCAGGGATTCTCCTAATATTGAATTTCATGGAGTGTCACAAGCACAAGGCCTGTAATCATGAGGTTTGTTCATCGTTCCAGTAGAGGGTGCACTCTTGTGAGTAAATTTGGAAAAAAAAATTATTTTAGCTTCAATAGAGTATTGTCAAATTTTATCACAATACTAGACATCTTAGAGAAACTTAATGAGAGGTTTGAGGATATCATTAATTAGAAGAAATTAATGTATTTGAAAGTGGTAATGACAAGTTTTGCTTGCAATCTTTTAAACACATTTCTAAGAAATATCTTTAAATGGTTGTACAAAGGAGTTCCAGTTCAACATGTTAGTATATGTGTATAATGCATCTTGATCAGTGCCATCAATTCTATCATTCTCCTCCCACAACTATTCTAACCCTATCCATCCCCTCAAGTTTTCCTAGTTCCATTTCTATTATGACTGTATTCACCCACCATTCCTCTTTCTTTACTCTGTTTCCCACAGACAGGGCATGTTTCTGCTTCTTAGTATCCACTTTGTTAAACTAGCTATTAATTGTTCAATACCATGGAAACCTAATCCTTGGTATACCCATAGCATACTTTAGTCAGTTTGATCATTGATAGATAAGTAGATAGATAGATGGATGGATAGATAGATATCTTCCACTTAGGAGAGAAAACATGCACCCTTTTTGCTCTGAGCCTCAATTACTTCATGCAACATATTTTTTGAGATTCATTCTTTCTCTAAATGATCTGTCTATCTATCTATCTATTATCTATCTATCTATCTATCTATCTATCTATCTATCTATCTATCTATCTATCTATCTATCTATCTATCATCTGTCCATAACTTTAAAAAAGCAATTAGTTGATTGATTCTGGGCTGTTTCCATACTTTGCTATGATGATCAATACAGTAATGAACACAAGTGTGCAGATTGCTTTATTGTATCCTGACTTGAGCTCTTTTAGAGAAACACAGTGGTATTCATGGATTAGGGTAGCTCTATTTTTAGTTATTTTTTTCTTTATGAGGCATCTACATGCTGCCTTCCATGGTGGTTGCACTAGTTTACATTTCAGTCAGTAGTATATTTTACGGTAGCTGCATCTTCACGAGCATTTGTTGTTTTTGCATTCTTGATGATGGCTATTCTGAATGGAGTGAGATGAAAAATATTCATTTTCTTTATGATTATGAATATGGACTGTTTCTTCATGTATTTATTAGCAGGTTTTTTTAGCCTCTTCTTCTGAGAAACGTTTGTTTAACTCTTTTGCTCATTTATTAATTGGTTTTTTTATTTGGAGGAATTAATATTTTGAACTCCATATATAGTCTAGACATTAGATCCTTATTATATGTATAACTGGCTAAGATGGTTTTCCATTCTGTAGGCTGTCTTTTTAGCTTAATGATTATGTCCTTCACTGTGCAGAAAATTTTTAGCTCAATGTAATCCCATTTGTCAATTCTTTCTCCTATTTGCTGAGGCCCTAGAATTCTGCCTATACCATTTTTACCATATGAATTCTGTTCTTTACCTTACTACTTCATGTAGTAGTTTTAAGGTTTTGGGCTTTACATTCACATCTTTAATCCATTTTGAGTTTTTAGTACAAGGTGACAGACAGGTATCCAGTCTCAGTCTTTTGTATATGGATGTCCAGTTTGCCAGTATAATTTTTGGAAGAGATGGTCTTTTTTCTAACATGCATTTTTGACTCTTTTGTAAGAAAAAAATCAGGTGGCTCTAGGTATTTAAGTTCCTTTCTAGGTCTTCTAGTCTGTTCCATTGGCCTTGAGGTCTGTGTAACAGTACCAATTTTTTTTTTTTTTACTATGGTAACAGACTTTACTATAGTAAAGCATGAAATCTGGAATGGTAATACCTCCCGCATTGCTTTTTTTTTTCCCATTCAGGATTATTTATCTATGTGAGGCCTTTTTGTGGTTACTTGGATTGTTTCCTCTATCTTCACATTGGAATTTTCATGTGTATTGCATTGGGTTTATAGATTGCCTTTGACAGCTTGGCCATTTTCACAGTATTATAAATTCTGCCAGTCTATGAGAGTGGAAGTTTTTTTTTCCATTTCCTGATGTTTTAAATTTCTTCAAATGTTTTATAGTTTTCACTGTCTATGTCTGTCACATACTGAGATTTCACAGGCTCTTCAATTTTTCCTTTTCTTCTTACAAGCTGTGTGATTTAACATGTTACAGTTGACCTCCCTCTGTCTTACTTTCCACATCTGCAAAATGGAGACGCTCACAGTTCCTGCCTCATAATGTTACTGCTCACATGATATAAATTAAAGTGCAACGTGTAAGTTAAAGATAGGAGCAAAGTGTTCAGAATGGTTCCTGGTTGTTAGTGTTAAACTGCTTTCTGCATGTTTGCTATAGGAAGTTTCCTAAGAAAATAAGTTTTGGTATATTTTTAATAGTCGGGCTTTGCATAAACGAAGGTTATTTGTTTATAGTATCTGATGGCATTGTAGTGGCTTATAAAACTGTTTAGGAACTGAGAGCTGTAGGAAGAAATTCCTAAAAAGCTTATGAAGATCAATTACTACTAAACCTTTAGATATGAGCAGGGTACAGATACTTCCCAGACTGTATCTTAGCTTTACACTTATTTGAATGGCCGATGTCTGAAACACTGACAATGCTAGATCCTGGCAGAGAGCAAAAGGAACATTGTTGGTGGGAATGCAAAATGTTGCAACTACTTTAGAAGGCAGTTAAAACTAGACTCATTCTTACCATATGGTTCAGCAGTAGCAGTCCTTTGTATTTACCCACAGGAGTTATGACTTCAAGTGCACAAAAGACCTGCACATGGATCTTTAGAGCAGTTTTATTCATAACTGCTCAAATTTGGAAGCAACCAAGATACCCTTCAGGAAGTGAATGGACAAGCAATCCATGGCAATTGAGACAATCGAATATTATTTAGCACTTAAATAAGCTATCACGCCATGAAAAGACTTGGGGAAAATTTAAATGCCTGTTATTATGTAGAAGAATCCAATTTGAAAAGGACACATATTGTATCATTCCAACTATATGACACTCTGAAAAAGGCAACTATAAAAAGAACAAAGAGTTCAGTGGTTGCCAGGGGAAAAGGGTGGGAGAAAGAATGAATAAGCAAAGCACAAAGGATTTTAGTGTGATGAAAATTCTCTGTGTAATGCACTAATAATGGAACAGGTCATTTCCCAGGATATAAGCTATGGATTTGAATATATCAACATAGGCTCATGAGTTGCTAACTAATGTGCCATTCTACTGGGAAGATCTTGATGAGGTGAGAAGCTGTCCATGTGTTGGGATGAGAGAGAGATGAAAAATTCCTGTGCATTCCTCTGAATATTTTTTTTTGGGTCCAGTCATGGGGCCTGAACTCTAGGCCTTGGCGCTGTCCCTCAGCTCTTCAGCTCAAGGCTAGCGCTCTACCACCTGAGCCACAGTGCCATTTCTGGCTTTTTTATTTTTGCTTATGTGGTGCTGAGGAATTGAACCCAGGGCCTCATGCATGCAAGGCAAGTGCTCTACCACTGAGCCACCTTCCCAGCCCCCTCTGAATATTTTTTATGAACCTACAAGTTTTTTTTTAATATAAAAGAGAAGGTACTGTGGAATTGTAGTACTTACGTGGTTTTCTGTCACTGGAATTGAATTGATCTTAATCTCTTGGGAAATCTTTCAGGAATTCTTTGCATAAAGCTCCCTCAGTATCCACACTACTTCTATATATTGGATGATTATGCAAGGATTATGGTTTGTGTTCTCATGTCTAACTTTGTCCACCAGCTAGATTCAATCATGCTATCATGCTATCATGAATTAGTGTTGAGCTGTGATAGAAATCTTTTTGAAATCAGGCTCCAAGTAGGAAATACAGTTACAGAAAATGAACTTGAATAACAGTCTGATTTTTCTTCCTTTCCCTATACATAGAATTCTCCCATCAATATTCACTTTGATTCTTCCTTTAATGACCATGATATCTGTCTGCATAAATGAAAGATGCTTTTGAGGCCTATTTTGAAGAGCAACTTTATTTTAATAAGTGTAGGGTTCAAGTGCTAGGAAGAACATAGATTTAATTATTTCCCCTAGGTTTTATGTTCACTACAAAAGAAAATCTGATGTAACTAAGTCAGGCAAACACTATAATTTACAACAATATGAGAAAGAAAAGAGGTTGCATTTGGTTCCAGTATCAGATGAAGCTACATTTGAACTCTAGCTTCCCTTTCTTAGCTTTTTGTCACTGACTAAATTATTTCACTGAAGTTCCAATTACTTTATCTGTAAAGAAGGAATAATATAATAGTTTCATTTCTCTCTCTATATATGATAATTACACAACTAGTCTTAGATAATCATGAGGATTAAATTATGTGACACGTAAAATCTTAGCATTGTGCCTTGTATACAGAGAACACTAAATAAATAGTATTCTTGGTCAATGCTCTCAATTTACAAAACAGGAAAATTCCAGATAGAAGAACTATATTCTTCTCTCTCATTCTCTCTCTCTCTTATATATATATAATACAATATAATTTACATTTAAATTTACATTATATATATAGTCTATTGTAAAACTTGAACTCAAGGCCTGGGTGCTGTCCCTGAGTCTCTTTGTGCTCAAAGCTAGTGCTCTATCACTTGAGCCACAGTGCCATTTCCTGTTTTTTGGGGGTGGTTAATTGTAGATAAGAGTCTCAGAAACTTTCCTGCCCAGGCTGTCTTTGAATCTCAATTCTCAGAACTCAGCCTCCTGAGTCAATAAGATTACAGGCGTAAGCCACCAGCATCTGGCTATATATTTTTTATTGTTATGGTAAAAGTAATGTACAGAGGGGTTACAGTTACTTGAGTCAGGTAGCCCCTCAGTACATGAATGGATCAAGAAAATGTGGTATATATACAATGGAATTCTATGCCTCCATCAGAAAGAATGACATTGCCCCATTTGTTAGGAAATGGAAAGACTTGGAAAAAATTATATTAAGTGAAGTAAGCCAGGCCCAAAGAAACATAGGTCCCATGGTTTCCCTTATTTGCAATAACTAGTATATGTCTGAGACAAGCAGAAATGGTCAGATAAGTGGATGTTAGATGAAATGAACTTCAAGATAAGGATTCAAATGTTTCTCCTTTCTTGCTATTGTTTCTAACATATTTATAAGATGAATGTATTTCCTTATGGACAGTGTCACCTTTTCCCTAGTTTCTCCCAGATTTTCCCTCCTGACCCCACAGCTCCACAAGTTGTATAGTTCATTTTCAACATAGTGTCTAATGATTATCACTGCTACATTAATTCACCATTTGTCCCACTATTTCTGTGCTACCCCTTACCCAAACAGATAAACTTACATACAAGATAAAAGGTACAGGAATTAAAAACAGTGATAAAGAATAAAAACAAGCAAAAACAAAAGGCAAAATAACAAAAACCTGTTGTTTCCATTTTTTTGGAGTTCAATAAACATTTTATATGATCACATACACATAGCTAATGAGACTATGCGATTTTCTCCTAAGAATATGCTCCTTTGGTCTCACTGTATGAATGTTTAGAGTCTTGCTTAATTTATCATGTCCAAATGTGATTTTTTTTACTTTTACCATCCACTGTGTTTACTTGTAGATTTATAGGCATATTCAAGTTACCACAAATAAGGGAAATGATAAAACCTGTATTTCTTTGGGTCTGGATTATTTTGCTTAATATAATTTTTCCCAAGTCTTTCCATTTCCCTACAGACGTGGCAATGTTATTCTTTCTTATGGAAGCATACAATTCCATTATGTATATATACCACACTTTCTTGATCCATTGGTTCACTGAGGGGCATCTGGGTTGATTCCATATCTTGACTATGGTAATCAATGCTGACATGAACATGGTTGTGCTCGTAGATTTAGTGTAGCTTTGTTTGTTTTCTATTGTATGTTCAGGAGTGGAATTACTGGGTCACAGGGAAGATCTATGTTTAATCTTGTGAGGAACTTCCATACTGCTTTCCAGAGTGGTTGAACAGATTAGCATTCCCACCAACAGTGTAGTAGTCTTCCCTTTTGACTACTTCCCTGCCAGAATCTCTTATTGCTAGTTTTCTTGATAATGACCATTGTAACAGGGTTGAGGTAGAATCTCAGTGTTTTGATTTGCATTTCCTTTATAACTAGAGATGTTGAACATGTCTATTTATTGGCCATTCTTACTTGTTCTTTGGAGAAGTCTCTTTTTAAGTCTTTAGCCCATTTATTAATTTGATTGTTGTTTCTTTGAGGGTTTATTTTTGAGGGGCTTAATTTTTTGAGCCTTAATTATATTTTAGATATGAGGCTCTTGTCTGATGCATCGCTAGTAAAAATCTTCTCCCATTCTGTGGGCGATTTATCTTGCTATGTCCTTTGTCATGCAGAAACTCTTTAGCTTTATGCTATTTCATTCATCCAGTCTTTCTTTAATTTGTTGTAATTCTGGATCTTTACTTAGCAGATTTAAGAAAATGGAAAAAAAAAACCCTTCCATGCTCCTGGATTGGAAGGATTAACATTGTGAAAATGGCAACACTGCCCAAAGCTATCTACAAATTCAATGCAATACTCATCAAAGTCCCAACAACATTCTTCAATGATATAGAGAAAGCAATCCCAAAATTTATATGGAATAAAAAAAGACCCTGAATCGCAGAAACAATCCTTTGCAGTAAAAACAGTATTTGGAAGAATATCAATACCAAACTTCAAACTCAACTACAAAGCTCTAGTAATAAAAACAGCTTGGTGCTGGGCACAAAAATAGATCTGAGGACCAATGGAATAGAATAGAAAGACCTAGAAATGAACTCACAGACTTGCAGCCACTGAATATTTAATAAAGGAGACAAAGACACAGAATGGAAGAAAGACAGGCTTTTCAACAAATGATGCTGGAAGAATTGGCTATTCACATGCAGATAACTGAAGCTAGATCCTTATATATCACCTTGTACCAGAATCAATTCCAAATGAATCAAGGGCCTCAGTGTAAGGCCAGGTACCATGTAAATATTAGAGGAAGGGGTGGTGGAAACATAGGATAACTATATTGAATGCCTTTTATCCTTGACTTTATCTATGTCATGATGTTTATCCATATCATGAAATATGAACACATACACACCACCCGAAATATAGTCTGAGATTGAAAACCTGGTCTCTGAATTTAATCTACTTGGATTCAAGTTCCAGCTCTATTCCTTACTACTTGGACTACTTGGTGAGTTTAAGTAACCTGATTAACCTTGGTGTCCCTCATTTGTCCCATCTACAAACTGTATCAATAGTATCTACTGTGTGAATTAATTGAATTGATACCAAGGAAGCATTTAGTTTCTGTGATTGGCATAGTGAAAGCTTTTAAATGTTTGAATTGGAAACAGTCAGCAATATTCAAGATTTTAAATACTCTACCCGAACTCAGGTTTGGGTTTAGAGTTCTAGGAAATGTCCACGAGTTTCCTTCTACTATAGAAAGACAGAGTTGTTCTACTGCTCCTTGGGCTATGAATATATCACCATTTAGCCTTTGCTGATTGTTTGTGCTGCATAGAGTACATAAAATTTTCACATTTAAAGGCAAGCCTAATTTATCTCAAATAATTTAAGAGAAAATGAAATAACACTGGTAGGTCAGTGAAATGCTGAAATGCATAGGACAGGAAAACTAAAGATCGGTTTCAATGGACCAGATAGCATCTTAGAATGATGTCCTTATAGATAGTCCTTATGGAGAGTAGGCTACATGGCTAAGAATGTCTAGATGGCAAAAAGGGTGGATATAAATCCTAGTTCAAGGAACAAAGGAGAAGAAATGGTGGGGGCAAGCAGAACATTTGTTGAGGAACCCAGGACATGAATGAAAGCCCTCCTCTGGTGCATCAGAGAGCACATCTGTGAACAGATAGTGAGGACTGAGCCTGGATATGGCAAAGAAGGTGGCAAGGCCTCAAAAGACTCGAATGTATAGCTTGATTCCTGTCCTCTCCGTTTTATTGATAGAGCAATGGAGACTTTTTAAACCAACTCACACTCACTGATTAGAACTAGAGCTAGTGTTAGGCTGACCCAATGAGTTCCGACTTCCTGAAGAGTGAATGTGCGGTTGCCTCACAGAATACAAAGAATCTGCACTTGGCAAACCCTGAATGTTCACCCCATGGTCATCTTTCCAATTTTACAGATTAATTGTTACCCGCTTTTTTCTGCCTATATTCCCTAAAGTGAAAGAAGCAAATGTTGGACCAACATAAACTACCCAAACAGAGGCCCTATAATAATCCCCCCCCCCCCAGGAATACTCCGCACAGAACAGGCATTTGATTATTGGAGTGCTGGCTTACAAGCCAGTTCTGATTTCCAAGGCCAAGTGCTATCTCCAGTATTGCACCCCTTGCAGTCATTCACTATGATTTCTAACTATTAAGAATCTCATTTCTGTTAATGGGTCCACCTGCGTACCACCCAACGTATGTACTTATATACTTAAGCACCAATTCTAGCTTCCACATATGAGAGAAAACAGGTAACTTTTGTCTTTCTGCACCTGACTCACCGCACTTAACATAAGTAAATCCTTTGGGTGGTATGCCAGTGCACACAAATATTATTAACTAAAATGCCATAGATTCAAGGGAGAACAGTATAATTCCTTAGAAAGGCTAAATCAAAGACCAACAAAATAAACACCAGGAAACAGGTACTTGAAAGGGATGAGGTAAAGTCAATGGGAAGGGTATAGATAAATGAGAAGAAGGGAAGGAGAGAATGCAGTAAAAAATTCAATGCATATCCCACAAAATTAAGAAAAATAAGGGAAAAAAAAAGAAAAATAAGGGAAGGGGTAGGATGAGTGACAATGTTACAAGGGGTGACATTGATCAAGACACATTGCGTTCACAAACAGCTTTGCTGAATGGCAATTCCTTTGTACAACTACTTAAAGATAATAAAAATATTTTAAAAATGAATCTCACTATTATTGCTGCCAAGGTAAATGGCTCAATGTTCTTTTCTTTTCTCTTCTTTTCTTTTGCCTACAAAGCATGTTTGGTTTTTCTCCCTCACTTTAACCAAACACTTTGAGCTCAATAACGTGTTATCATCTTTTATTTGAATGTAGCTTCCAGGATAGCTCTCCCTGGCCCTTTTCTAAGATCTGCTGATCTGAAGTTCATATTCTACAAGGCTGTCACAGAATCATGTTGGCCTTTAGATTAGCGAGCAAGCGAGAGAGAGGTTGCCTTTTGGTTCTGAGTCATCTCTTGCTGAAAGGCTATATTCCTATGCTGTGGACATCCTTTCTTGATTAAAAAAAAAAAGCCCAAGGTTGACATCCTTTGGGAATTCTTGCTTGCCTGGACATTCTTAGGCAGTTGTTTCTACCTTTGCATTAAAACAATCTTTTCTCCTTCTGTCTCTGTATGCTCCATAGGTTCTCCCATAACATGAAAAGGAGCAGCAGGAGAGAGAGGGTAAATCCTGTACATTAACACAGCCCATAGATGGCTGTGCTGGGAAGAGAAGGCAAGCCAGAAAGTCTGCGAACAAAATGCAAAAGCAGATAGGAAGTGCTAAGACAGAGGTGGTGGGGATTTAGGCACATTTTATATTCTGCATTGCTTTCATTGGGTTTATTTCCCCTCTTTCACCTTTGAGTGGGTGCAAATCACTTCTGAGTTCATTTCTCACTCTCTTCTCCTCTTCTTCCTCCTTCCTTCCCCTTCTCTTTTCAGCTCTTTGTGAAAGGTAAATCAGAATTAGTAAGGAACAATTATCTTATCACTTTTTTTTCTTCATCATTTATCACCAGCCCTTTCTCTCTCTGAAATATAGCTTGCATGTTGCAAATTGCTCTAGAGTGTCCTGAGGAAATGTATAATGTTCATGGGAAAAGCTTAGGCTGTCAGAATTAGAGTTGGGAGAATGACTGCATGTATATTCATTGCATCAAATGTAATTTCACTGGATACATTAAAATGTGGAAAAAAATGACTATGGCTTCATTTTTTTGCAGGTCCTATTTGCCACTCAACACATGGCGTGCCAGGAAGCATTGTCTTTTCTTTAGTAAAGCTTCTGATTTCTCTGCTGTTCCTTATCTAGTTAGTAAGAAATCTTTCACTTGCATAGTACATCTTCTCTATCAATTTTTTGTGTTGGTTAAAAAAGACATGTTTCTTCATTGCAAGTATCTTGCTATGTTTGCGTTTGTATGTACTCGCATTTGTGCAAGATGAAGATTTCAATGTTTATATAATTTGGCTCTTCTAACTTAATGGTCAAGGTGCTTTATTACTGAGCTCACTCCTTTAGTTCTTTAGGACAGTTATGGAGCTGATGTCCTTTGAAGATAGGAGGTGCAGTGGATTTAAAAATGCACATAGGCAAGAGGAGAAGCAATCAGCAAAGGAAAAGTTTCTGTTGGCATAAATTGATTGCACAAAGGGATCTTATGGCGATATTTATATACCTGCCAAATCTATCAACCAGGTCATTGCACCTGTATTACTCTTTCTTAACTTCCTTTCTTCTCCCTCCCTTCGGTTTTAGTCAATTTCATTTTGCTCTTTTCATAGTATATGTAATAACTTAAGTCGTGTAGCAACACTTCTAACCTCTTCACCATCACTTTACCATCTTCTTTTCCCCATCACCCTTCCTCAACTGTCACAACCATATTATATTATCATCACTATCATTATTATTGGTTTAAATTCTGCATATGAGTGAAAAACAAGCGATAGTTGGTTTTTGATCTTGGCTTATCTCATTCATCTTTTTATTGCTGAATAAATATCACACACACACAAACATTACTTTTGTATCTTTGTCCTATCATCAGTTATTGGGCACCTAGGCTGGTTGTAAATAGTACTGCTCTAAACACACGTGTGGGACTCTAAATGCTAAATTGTATTCTTGTAGATATATGCCCAAGAGTTGTGTAGCGGTTCATATGGTACTTCTATTTTTGGTTTTTGGTTTCATGGGGAAGTTTTATACTGATTTCCCCAGTAGCTAGACTCATAAACATTGCAGCCTGAAGTGTGTATGGGTTTCTTCCCTTTTTCCTCACCGATTCTCACTGGAATTTGCTGTTGTTTTCTTAGTGATTGCTATTCTCACTGGGGTGAGAGAGAATGTCAGTGTCATTTTTAAAAATTATGTTATTATTATGTATAAGTAGTTGTACAAAGGAGTTACCATTCAACTAATCAATTTTATAAATACAGTCGATCATCCCGTTCATCATTCTCCCTCATCCCTTCAATCCAACCTCTCCCTCAACTTTCCCATTTTCATAGGATTTGCATTGAATATTATGACTGCATTCATTCTTCCTCCCTTCCTTGCTTCGTTTGGTGTCATTTTGATGTGCATTTCCTTTGAGTATAAAGCTGTTGAACATTTCTTCATAGATTTATTGGCTATTTGGGAATTTTCTGTTCATTTCCTTAGCCTATTTATTCACTAGATTCTTCATGCTTTTGGTGTTTAGTTTTTGTAATTTTGATGTATTCCTTTGTGCAATAATAGTTTGCTAAAATTTTTCTGACATTCTCTATCTTTTCTTTAATTCTAGTAATACTTTCCTTTGAGGCCAAGCAGTGTTTTTTTTTTTTTGGTGGGGGGATCCAGTCGTGGGTCTGAACTCTAGGCCTGGTTGTGGGCCTGAACTCTGGGTCTGGGCGCTGTCCCTCAGCCACAGTGCCACTTCTGGCTTTTTCTGCTTATGTGGTGCTGAGGACTTGAACCCAGGGCCTCATACATGCAAGACAAGCACTCTACCACTGAGCCACCTTCCCAGCCCTGGTTTTTCTATTTCTGTAAAGAATGACACTGGGGTTTTGATGGGGATTGCATTGAATATGCAGATAACTTTCAGGAGAACAGCCATTTTCATAGTATTAATTCTGCCAATCCATGAACATAGGATGTTTTTGCTTTGTTTGTTTTTCTTCAACATCTGGTGTCTTCCTCGATGTTTTTCTTCAATGTTTTACAGGTTTTCATTGTAGAAGTTTTTCATATTTTTAGTTCATTCCCAGGTAATATTTAGGCTACTATGAATAGGATTCTTTCCCTGATTTGTTTCTCAGCATGTTTGTTGTTGGTATATAAAAACAGATTTATATATATTTTGTAAATTCTCAGCATATTTATTTTTAGTATATTTTTTAAAATCCCTGATATATATATATATGTATCTATGTATCTATCTATCTATCTATCTATCTATCTATCTATATATATATATATATGATTCTAAGCCATTTTGATTGAAGCACTTCCAATTGAGACAGCAAGTCAGAGCATAAGAAGAAATGGAATTTGAAAGGATAAGAAAGAAGTAGAAGCCAGGTGCCAGTGTCTCATGTTTATAATTCCTGTAATCTCAGAAGCCAAAGAACACAGTTTGACATAAGCCCAGACAGAAAACTCTGGAAAACTCCATCTCCAAAATAGCTAGCTGAAAGCTAAGGCAAATGTGAGACCCAGTACAAAACACACACACACACACACACACACACACACACACACACACACACACACACACACACAAAACCCCCCCTCTCCCAAACAACAATTGACAACAACAACAAAAAGGAAAAGGAAAAATGAAATAAATGAATTAAAAAGTAATAATTAGAAACTTATTGAAGAAGGAAAGTCTAAAGGATACTGCAAAGTATAATCACAGATAGTGGTAGCCCATATTCTACCTTTGAGCAAACTGGAAAAGATGCTGGTAACTCTTGGTAGGTTCCTCGTGTAGGCATCGGGATCAGGTTACATAGCATGGAGCAGTGAGAAGTGTGTATTCATCTATGCTTAGCCCCCTTGATTAGGTGCCCCTATGCATGGGATAGCCTCAGTATGATAGCCCTGGGTGTGCTGATTGAGACAATTCTCTCATGAGCAGTGGTATACTTTCATGTGTGTCACTTCCTAAAAAGATATGGAAAATAAAATACAGTGAGAAAAATCCGTACGGCTCTGAAGTAAAATAAAATAACATTCCTTTCTACAATGCATTAGGGAAAGTTCCTGAACTCCTATGCATCATATTTTTCTTAGCTCCATGTGTTTTTGACATTTATCTTTATTGTAAAGGTGATGTACAGAGGAATTACAATTATATGTCAGGTAATGAGTACATTTCTTTTTGAATGGTATCACCTCTTCCTTCATTTTCTCCCGATTTGCCCTTTCTGACCCACCTCCCCCACAAGTCCTAGAGTTCATTTTCAACATAGTGTCTAGTGAGTATGACTGCTGAATTAGTTCACCCTTTGTCCTACCATTTCTGTGCTTCCCCTTACGTTCCCCAAACAGATAAACTTACATAAAGACAAAGGGTACAAAAATCAGAAATAGTGACAAAAGGGGAGCAACAACAACAAACCATAAACAGTAAAATAAAAAACCTCTTGTTTCAATTTCTTGGAGTTTATTTACATGAGTATCATTTTGTATGGTCGTGTGCACACAGCTATTGAGCTTTTATGATTCTTACCCAGAATAGCCTCCGTTGGTCTCATTGTGTGACTGTTTAGAGTACTGTTTAATTCATCATTTGATGTTCCAAATAGGCCTGGACTTTTAGCCTGATGGCATAGATTTAATGACAGGTAAGGAAATCAGGTTACAAGAAGTACATTAGATCAACTGATTACTTAAATGGCACAGTCAGGATTTAAATCTAAGCCCTCTGACTGTAAATCCTGAGCTCTATTGCTGTTCCTGGCAGAGAGATAGAATAAATAAGTCTGTGTGTGAATTAATATGACCAGCCTTCATGCATATGCATAATCTAGTTGTGCATATGCAATTCCCATGAAAGCTAAGTTATGAATATATGATCATTACAACTCTGTCATCTTTTCCAGCCCAGTATGGTTCAATACAGATCAGTGTTCCTTCCACTGAAATAATTTGGAGAAATGAATTTCTGTGCCTTAATTTTCTTACTTGTAAACTGATGCCAGTTAGAACTCTTTTGTAATTCACTGGATTGTTAAAAATTATGAGCACATTTCAGAATGTTAAATTCACAAGTCAGAAGTTCTATTTAATAATAGACACCCAGTGCATCTATCTATCTATCTATCTATCTATCTATCTATCTATCTATCTATCTATCTATCTATCTATCTATCTATCTATCTATCTCTCTGTCTGTCTGTCTGTCTGTCTGTCTGTCTGTCTGTCTGTCTGTCTGTCTGTCTATCTATCTTAACATGTATAGATAAAGTAGAAAGAAAATGAGATAGAAAGATAGACAGATGGTAGAAAGGAAGGAAGAAAGAAAGAATAAATGAAAGAAAGAAAGAAAAAAGAATTTAAAAATATTTACTATATGTTAAGTTCCAGCCTTAATACTTGGATATATTAGTTGACTTGTTCCAATGTGGACTAGGTATTACCTCCATTCTACAAATAAGGAGATATAGACTGAGGAAATAGATCACCAAAAGCCATACCATTAGTAGTAACTAGAAGCAGGGTAGAATTCAAATACAGGATTGATCTCACAGCTGTGCTCTTAGGTACTGGAATTATTTTAATTATTCCACTTAGACACTGGATCCAGCTCTGTAGATAACACGAGATAATGAATGAGAATTTCTTTCTGTCTGAATGTAAAAAGTCTATGATTGCTTTTTTGACTGTCTCTAGAATAAACAAGTAGAAGAGGTTTGACTTGGTAAAGAACTATAAGCCCAGTTTCTGAAGACGGGCAAGTGAGATTTTTCTCTCCCCATCATGCTGGGCGCAATCAGTATTCCCTGGGGTGCCAGGTGATGACGTTTTCTCCCTGAAGCACACATCCTTCGATAGCTCCAGCGATACGTGCTCTCCCAGGTCTCACAGCACCTGAGAAAATGTTGTTGGCTTCTTTCCGGAATGTGGAGGAGTAGTCAAAGACAACTAACATCCCATAGGGTGATGATCACAGTTCTCTGTCCTTAGAATGAACTCATGCCAAGAGGCCTTGTAGTTAAACCATTTTGCAATTGGTAAGACTTTTGTGGGTTTTTTTTTTATCAGTTTGTTGTGAAATAACCTATATTACTTCTTCTTTGGGGAACAGGAAAGATGACTCTTACAAAATATTAAGTAAATATTCATAGAGGATCATAATGATAAAAAAACACAGTTGCTGGCATCTCCACCTTCTTATATGAAAGGAAGATGGCTGCATATCAACTATAAGGATAGTCATGCAGAAGCGGCGACAATTCATAGAGAACATCAGCTCTGACCCTACAGACCCCATCAACAGAGATAGCCTGGGGAAAACATGAACTCTGAGGCATGGATGAAGACAGGGGTTCAGATCCCTAGCACTGCTACTTCTTAAGCTCTGTCACCTTGAGTGAGGCATTTTATATTGCTTCTGAGCCTTAGCTATCCTCTGTCGCTTGAGGGAGGTGATTCCTGATACGGGGCTCATGGAGAGCTTAAAGAAGGCAACAAATACAGCATACCCAAGAGTGCCCAGAACTTAGGAGAGTGCTGTGCAGTTGTGTTTCTTTTCTCTCCAGGACTGACAATGTGATAAAGATGCGGGGGCAACAGCAAAGGGAATGAAGGCTCATCAGGATACATTCAGATGGGGACTCCCATGCTGTTAACATTTTAGGCCTGGGAATGAAAAACATAGCTACCTATAATTATAATTGGCCGATACATGGCCATTGTGTAGTTACTAAACGTTTGTGTTTTATTCACTCTTAGTTTTATTGTTATTATAAAGTTGATGCACAGAAGGGTTATATAAGTTATGCAATGAGTAGATTTCTTTTTGAACCATCATCCCTTCCCAAGCTTGCTCCCAGTTTTTCCCTCCCTTCCCCAAGTTGTACAGTTCATTTTCAACATGGTGTCTAGTGAGTACCCCTACTACATTTGTTCACCCATAAACCTTTTTTTAAGGGCAGCTCCAGATTCACTGAAAAAAAAAAAAAGAATGAAAAGTACAGAGATTTACCATATAGCCTCTGTCCCAGGAAGTCTCCCTGAAATGGCTGTTTTTATATTATAGTTATTTTGATGCATCTTTAAATAGCTGCACAAAGAGGTTTTAGTTCAACATGTTAATTTATGAGTACAATGAATCTTGATCTGGGTCATTCCATCCAGCGCTCTCCTCCGTCTCCACCCCATCCCCCCATCCCCTCAAGTTACCTAGATCCATTTTTCACATATGTACATTGAGTATTATCAATGTGTTTGTCCACCATTCCTCTCTCCTAGAATGGACATTCTGTAGCAAAATATAAAAGTGGGTGTAATCCTGGTCCCAGGACTGAAGGCCTTGCTGATCCAGTCTGAAGTAGCTGAGAGACCTTTCCTACTCGGTCTGCACTGCTCGCTCACCCTACCAAGTAGGCTGCATACCTTCCAGTCTGGTTTCATAAAAGTGATGAGGTGACGCTTCTGAAACTATCTATAGTCTCAATGTGAAGAAGCATGTGAGCGCATAAGGTGCTAGAAAGATGTGATTTCCCATCTACTCATCTCACTCTGCTCTACTCTTCTCCTGTCACCTAGAGGGCTAAGGTTTTAAACCAAGTCCCACAAAAATGGCTCTTGAAGAATAGACTTGTTTTGTAGAGAAATAGAAAGCAGAGTTAATAAGTAGATGACAGGCAGTAATAAGTAGATGAAATAGGTTCTTCAAAGTGGACTGAAGTTCAGGGCTTGGTTGTTGCAGATCATAAAAGGAATTGTTATAAATTGCCAATCAAATAAAACAGCACTGAAATAGTTAGGGTGGAAATTGCTGTGCAGTATTCTTTCTTCTTCTGTGTGCATTGAAAAGTGATTCGGCAGCAGGCTGGAATGCCTTGTGCAGTTGCAGAGCAGACTCTTTCCCCAGGGATTTTCTCCCTTTTCAGTAGTAGCTCCCTGTCATTTCATCTATTATAGAAAAGTAAATGGTCCCTTCTACAAGATGCAGTGTAGCTATTATGTAATATCAATGAATAAGCAAACAAAAAAGAAGCCAAAAAGATGGTTGTGCCCTTATATGAATTATGTATCCTCTAATGTGGCTAGTACACTGTGGGGAAGATTGTTTTTGGTGGATTGTGAATAGGATTTATTGATCGCCCACAGTTTGATGTAAATATATTATGTCTAGTCAGATAGGGATCTTAGTACAGGGATAGAAGGGCCGGCTAACCTATGTGGCAGCCACCAGACACAAGATATACCTGAGAAAGAGGCAGAGCATGCTCCAGGCGATGGTGACCTCAGGGTTTGCTTAGAGTTGTCATCAGAATAACACTTGGAGGGAATCCTGTGAGAAGAGGATCCAAATAGGGAAGTTCCTGTCTGGAAGCAAGCACTAACATGTCTGAATAGCTTATCCCTGGGTAGAAGTGTTGCATTTATTTAGCAAGCATTTCTCAACTAGAAAACAAACATTATGCCGGGCGCTGGTGGCTCACGCCTGTAATCCTAGCTACTCAGGAGGCTGAGATCTGAGGATGGCGGTTCAAAGCCAGCCTGGGCAGGAGAGACCGTGAGACTCCTATCTCCAATAAACCACCAGAAAACCGGAAGTGGCGCTGTAGCTCAAGTGGTAGAGCGCTCGCCTTGAGCTGAAGAGCTGAGGGACAGCGCCCAGGCCCAGAGTTCAAGCCCCACGACCGACAAAAAAAAAAAAAAAAAAGAAAAAAAAAAGAAAACAAACATTATTTACTAACTACACAGGATGTGGCATTGTATTAGACGGGGTGAGGAGAGATGCTGTAGGAGAACCTATGGGAATCTCTTATGGCAGAAGGGAAGATTTTAGACTGGAAAGTATTGGCTATGTCTAATAGTACTGAACCATATAACAAATTGTTAGGCACTAGGAGGTGAGTATAGCAGAAATATAATATGTTGAGCATTGGCTCCAGGCTATTCATTGGTGTGAGCATTTAATTTACTTTAATTCCTACTATGATAGATGAGATAACTGCTATCATTACCTTTCCCAGGATTACAATGTAGCATTGTTAGATGAAATGTAGCTAAGGTTAAAGCTTAAATGCTTACCAATAATGATGGGGTTTTCCTAATGTCTGGTGCAAAGGAAAATTCTAGGTTGTATGTGGATATGAACACTTAAAAACATGTATGTATTGAATGGGCTTCAGAAAACAATCCAACCTATGATTTCATAGTTGTTTGTAGCACATGGTTAAGTTTTTAAAAATAGTAAATTGCTAATTATATAGCAATTGGATGAGCATGGGAAACTCATGGATAAACATGTAAGTAGTTGAAATTGGGAAAGCCTGCACTAAGACACATAACTTTACTGGTTTCTAGAACTTCCATAACCAGAAACTTCGATTCTCATGCTCCCTGAATCAGCCCCTATAAACACCCAGTGATTTTTCCATGGTTGACTTGGTTTCTGAACTTTTGTTGCCTACTAGCGTAGAAAAGAAAATCCAAATTCTGCTAATTGGCTACATCAATACAAGTTGATTATTTCCAGACATGATTTGGTACTCCCTGTGATTCTCAATTTTATTTTCTGTCCCCCCAATGGCTATTCCAAATGATTACCACATTTTTTTAACCACATCTATATGATCCTCTCTCACACTTGATGATCCAAACTTCTTTTTTCACGAAAAATAACTTTAGCTGTGTGCCAGTGACTCACACCTATAATGCTAGCTACTCAGTAGACTGAGATATGAGGATCACTGTTTGAAGCCAGCACAGGCAGGAAAGCCAATGACATTCTTATCTCCAATTAACAACCTAAAAGCTGAAAGTGGAAAGGTGGCTCAAGTGGCAGAGCACTAACTTTGAATAAACAAACTCAGGGACAATGCCTAGGTCCTGATTTCAAGCCCTACAACTGGCACACAGACACAAAAATCTCATTTACTGTTAAGTAAATTGAGACATAAAAGGGCAGTAAATTGAGACATAAAAGGGCTAAGTAACTTGATCAATGTCTTACTGCTAATTACTGTAGAGATAGTAGTCAAACTTTTAAAATCTGACTGTAGATTTATCTATTAATCCGCTAAACCACCTCCCTCTCTGTTCATCTATTTTGAATGGGTTCACTAATCAATGAGTGAATGGGTTAAAGAAAGATTAGAAGGTGAAACTTGGGCTATTCCTGACTATAGGAGCCAGGTCATTCTTGCCTGCATCTGCAGGTTGGGCTTGTACTTCAACATGGCTTGACTCTACATGTCTTTGTTTGAATTTGGGTTGACTTGGTTGCTCCTTTCCTTGGGGACCAAAACCACAAGGAATTTCCTCTGAAACTTAGTCTTCCCATTGTTCCAGCAGGCTGTGGGGCCAACATCACTGACTTCCCTGGCTGCCCCTTCCCTGTTCTTTCATAGCTCTTTTCCCGTATCCCACATCATTTATAGACATTCTCCCAGGAAAGTCCTAGACTTTTCCCCAGGCTCTCCTAAAATTTTATCTCTTGAATCCGTCTCCTTTTTATCATTCTTTGTTGCTTCTGTAATTCCTTTGTTTAACACTTTTCTTTTGATGATTCACTGGAGAGTAGGCAGATTCCCTGACCTCAGGAAATTCATATTGAAGTGGGTGACGGCGGGCTTTGACTAAAGTGATTGAGATCCATACTCTGGAATGAATCATATCTGAGTTAGGAAAAGCAAACCTGTGAGGTAGCATGAAGTTACTGACCATTTCTGTGAGGTAGGTGTTCATCAGCTTATTGTGAAACCAGAAATATCAACTGAGTGAATATTTTTCCCATTGTAACTTTTGTCTTCTTGGATGCAGCATGGAGAAGGTAAATGAACAGCTTTCTGGAATGCCTCACTATCATTTATTTGGGTTGCTACAAAGCCTGCTAAATGGTCCCCTGCCTCTAGTTCCCATCCATCTGCAACCCCATAATGATGCCAGATGTTCTTTGTAAGACAGAAGTGTGTGCTATAATGTTGCTCTGACTAGAATGTTCTGATGTTCCCTTTGCCTACTGCAGTGGTTCCCAAATCTTACTCTATCAAAATCTATTTAGTTTTTCAGGTAGATTACTGTCTCATTCCCCACACATCCTATTCTTCTATTTTCTAATTTGGTAAGTCTGGGGTGGTCTTATGGGCTGAATTGTATACTCTTTTAAATTTGTATGTTAAAGCCTTAATCCATAGTGTGTCAGAATATGACTTTATTTCTAGCAATTAAGTTAAAATGAAGTCATTAGGGTAAGCCTGATCCAATCACTGTGTATTATAAATGGAGGAGGTGAGGACACACAGAGACAGGACTTGTGAGAACACAGTGAGTAGAAGCCATCTACAAACCATGGAGGAAACAACAGAAACAACAACAGAAAAACAAACAAAAAACAAAGGCTTGGCCTTGGACTTTCTGCCTCTGGAACTGTGAGAAAATAAGTTTCTGTCGTGAAGCTCACAGGTCTGTGATATTTTGTTTGGACAACCCTAAAAAATACAGATGGGGGCTAAGAACTTGCATGTCTCACAGCCTTTCAGTCCATTCTCACTGTCCCGAGAACACACTTGGAAAATACTGGCCCAAAGAATAACTTACAACTCATTCAGGAACAAAGCTAGTCTATTTCCAATTTCATTTATCCATCCTCTTATTCACTTATATCAAGAGCTTTCTGGCCAACCGGAATCCTTACAGCGTTGGCAATATGCCAAGAAGCTTCTTTACCTGTTACCTCTTTGCTCTTGGAGTTTCTCTTGCCTGAGTAAAGTTTCCACTTTCTCTGCCTAGCACTCTTTATCTCTTCCCACCTACTTATTTCTCTTGACACAATGCTGTCCAAACCCAACCATGGTGATGCTCTCAAAGAAGCAGAGAGCAAAGTAGTGGTTACAAGAAACTGGGGAGCTAGGGAGATGGAAGTCAAGAGAAAATTCTCTCTGTTGACAAAATCAAGTGAGTTTAGTGGACCTATTTTACAGCATGGCAATTAGCTATTAATAATATATTGTAGCTTTGAAAATTGCTCAGAAAATCTTGAATGTTCTTATCGCCAATGATACATATGTGATAAAAATTATAAATACATTAATTCAATTGATTTTGTCATTCTATGATATATACATATTTCAAAACATAAGTGAGCACTGTAAATATATGGAATATTCATTTGTCAGATAAAGAAAACATGCCCATAAACTTAAGAAAAAATAAAAAGAAAACCTTGGCCTAAACATAACTTCTGTTAAAAATACTTACATCATCTTACAACTTGAGTAAAATTAATTTTGCTTAAATTCACCTAGAATTTTCTTTATCTCCTTTGATATTGTTCATAGAATAAAATAATTCATTGTATGCTTCTTGCCTACAGTTCTCAGCTCCCTACAACTCCACTCTCGTAGTGACCAGCACAGAGATATGTAGCAGATACTCAGTAAATATTTCTTGAATATTTGACTGGTAATATTGGTAGATAGACTCCTGTGATTGGAGAAGAGCCCTCAATGAAGAATGATGACCATATCTCATAATAAACCAATATTAAGCCTTACTGGATATAGTATAGAAAGTCTACCCCACCCCAGAAGGCACCACCAGCATTAGCTAGTCCAATTTAAAAGAAAAGATTTATTAACTATCCAGAAGGAAAAAGAGAATAGTCCCAAGTTGAATATTTCATATAGTGTTTCTTTTGAATTGTCTGGGAATTTTAGTAGCCAATTCAGCAGCATCATTGGAGGTTCAGCTGCACAGACTGGCTCAGCAAACGGCTTCCAAGCAGGAGGCTCAGGAGAAATGATTTCCCTTACTCTTCTCCAGCAGGGGCCTAATGATCAGTTCATGAAATGTTACTCTCTCTTTCTCTCCTTTTTTTTTCTCTCTCTCTCTGCCTCTCATCAAAACACTCTTGCTAATATTCCCTCTGTCCCAACCAGGACAAATCATATTTTCTGAACTCCAAACAATGACAGACTATTATCTTAAGGTTAGAGGGAAAGATTCAACCTCCAAGGAATTTAAAATGCTGCCAGAACATCTGGTATTAGCGCTTGAAATATGCAGATGCTTTGTTTAGTGATGTTGATATTTTGTAATTACCAGCCTCCTTCCTGTTTTCTTTTTTCAGCCTCCTCAATTTATTTCCAGCCTTGTTCTTATTCCATGCAGCATTAAGAATTCTAAGAGATTTTGAGTTCTGATTTATATTGCTAAATGACATAGGAATAGTATGTTGTTAATACCATATTGTTGGGTAAAACCATCGCTTGGAGGATTCTAACGTGGTAGAATCATGGAATAGGCTACTTGTTACTATTAGAACTAAAGAGACAGAATGACTCCCAGCCCCACTCCACAGAGGTTCTATGCTTGGAATCACTTACTCAATGACCTCACGTGAACTTCATTCACAAATTGCTGTCTGTGGCCCAGAGCAGAATGCTACCCAGTTCTTAGCAGTCTAGTATATTACAAGTTGTGAGGAATGTTTAGGTTTGTTCACAGTAAGGGCATTCTGTGGAAATGACCACAGTTTCTGTCTTGGGGTGGGTTTTACAAATTAGTCACTCAGAGCACCAGGAAGGCAAATGTTTCTTTATACCCTAGAATATGATATGCTGACTGCTCTTGGAATTAAAAAGGAAAGTTTTATACTAAGTGCTTTTCCAACTCCTCCTTCACCTCAGATTTATGATTAAAAGAAGGAAGATCATAACATATTATAGACTATATATTCCAACTAATGTGTAGGAAGCATACACATTGGAACATCACATTGGATACAAATCACATGTTGAATGAGTGATTGGATAAGTAAGTAAATGAAACTTTGGAGTTGAGCCTTCAAAAATTCCTGACCTTGTGATCATTACCATTTTATGTGTTTCCTGGGATAATCAATCAGAATTCTGTAAAGTCACAACTAGAAAATGAGATCAGTTAGAGCTGTTTGTGAAATCCTTGGTGCACATTCTCTTCTCTTTAGAATTTTCTCTATTTTGTAATTCTCTTTCACTGTTATAATTACATTAATTACATAATAAAATTATATTAATCTTTGAAATTTAGCACTCCAGCCATATTGCATCAGGTTTTCTTAGGGGAAAGTATGTCTTTTTGTTTTCATTTTGAGTATTTAGTCTGTGGCTGCTTTCTTCTTTTATGTCTTTGGACGTACTCGCCTTATTATTTTCATCTTCTGTTTTTCAGCCACACCAATTACAAGTACCTCAGATTTCTTTGTGTTTTATTATCCTCTTCATAATCTTTTTTTGTATTCATGGTGACATAATTTTTTCTCTGTTTTAGGTCATGTCTTGTAGGCTCTCCACCGAATCCCGTGCTCTGTTTTATATTGTGCTTATGTCTATGCTTCAAAAGGCACATTCATCTATAATGTTTTTGTTTTCTTTTCTTGAACACCATATCATCTTCTATAATCTAATGACGATAACTTATTTGAAATCATGAACCTCTTCTTAAAGCTCTTTTGATAGCAATTTGCAATTTTTGTGTTGAGATTTTATTCATAGAATCTACATTTCCTGTCATGTTAAATGGTCTTCATCTATTTCTTCTCCTTCTGTTGTGATTTGGTCCTTGTTTTGCTTGTATAATTTTGCTGTAGTTTTGTAGCTTTTAGGAAGAGATTTCAAGTTGGTGCCATTTTAATTATTAGTTGTTTTTAATTTGGACTATGAGTTTCAGATCATATTAGAATACAGGGAAAAAAAGCTTAAGTTGGAGCACTTCATATATGTGGCTAAGCCTTCTCATTTCAAGCTCTTTTCACAAAATTTGTTTTGTATGTAATTACTTTACTCTTAGGTGTCTGAGTTTTTCATGTATGTCACTCTGAAGTCTGGAATGTTTTTCACCAAAACCTCTAAGCATTATAATCTAGGAACTGTTGCTTCTTGTACATCAATCACCCTGTTTTCCTCTTAGTCTTTGAAACAGGCAGTAATTCAGTGGATGGTAGCAACCATCATTCAACAGTGGTTCCTCTTCACACCCACCTCCCTGCTTGTCTGTCAGAATATGACCTGTTTCTTTTGCAAAACTTGCAGCCCTCATTGCCTCAAACAAATGACATTTTCGTAGGCCTTAAAGGGTAAGGTCTCTTAGTTTCTCTTGCTCTTGTTATGGTCTGCTTTCTGCTAAGGAACCTCTGTTCTCTTTCCATATCTTCATTTTCACATTATTGGCATTCGATGCTATAGTAGTTGAAGCAGCACTGCCATTTCCAGTTAAATGGATTTCTTCCACTAACAGTTGTTTTTAAAATGTGGTATTTGAGTGAACAAAATAAAATGGAAATACCTTTGCATCTTCAAGCCCAAGTCCAGATGGTATGTTTTTAAAGGTCAAATCAGATGTAACAGCCATATGTGGCTGATCGAACGCATTCTTTGAACTAGAAATTTCCAAATAACAAGCATTTGTTGCCATTATGATTTGACTGGGTAGTTCATTGCAACTTTTCTAGGGAGGAGAAACAACTTTGAAAATGTAGGACAATATTTAAATATAAGATGGTAACATTTACTATGGAACAGAATTTATATAAATCTGAGTCATCCTAGATTTACTTGCTTGCATGCTCTAAGATAATTTTGTTTGTTTATTTGGTTTCTAGTGTTTGCATTCTAGTGTTATTTAAGCAAAGGGAGATATTACTATTGCAGAAATAAAAGACAAGTCCTTATTGCTTTAAAACAGTCTGCAATCAAACTGAAAAGCAGAGAATAGCCTACTAATTTATAAGGCGATTGCCGGTTCTTTGGCATTCTGGACCAGGGCTTCAACACATACAGTGAAGCTTTGTGTGTGGCTGAATTACTGTTGCCACTTCCTCCTTCTGGAGGAAGGGTTCTTAGCTATAAAGCATTAATGCGGTTGTTCCTTCTTGCTGAGTTCATAAATGAGCCCTAATTCATCAACATGTGCTCTCTGCTGGGATCAAAGATGGCCTCAGAATCTTTGTTAATATAAAGCTGACAGCACCTACCATAAACACATTCTAGTTAGCATGACAACAGCAACCTGCCTGCCACTCCTGCTATTTTGGTACAAATCACTATTGAGCATCTTTATGTAATAGTCCAAAAACAATAATGAGCAAATAGAAAGGAACAAAATTATGTAACAATAAGGTAACTTTTCTTATCCCAAATACTTGATCTGTTTATTTCCCATGTCTTCTGGATAGAGAAACACATATTCAACTGAAAGAACATTTAGTGATGTTACTCATGGCCAGTACCATAAAACTGGAATAAGGTGACTAATAAAATATAAGGGGTTATCCAAGTTGTCAACAACTGTTTATTGAATTCTTTGTATGGTAGACATGAGATGTGATGCTGAAGTTTCAGCAGTAAAAAACCAGACACCGACCTTGTCCTCATGGAATATGTGATTTAGCGGGCAGTCTGGGAATTAAAACATATTATGGTTAGCTAATAAGCATACAAAGTGCCACAAAGTTGTAGACTATACACTACTGCTGGCATTTTTCCAGGGATTCAGAGTTTGCTGTGGGTGAGGCAATTTGCCTTGTAGTATCAGAAATAGTCACAGAACAATATGTAACAACTATAACGGGATGTGATATGCACAGTAGAACAGTAATATACAAAGACCAGAAGGACAACCAAAGACACAATGATTAGTTCTGTTTTGCAATGTTTGGGAAGCACAGAAAGGGAAGACTCAAGGGAAATTCTAATGAATGAATAGGATGTCAATGGGCAGATAAGGAAAGAGGGAGTTTTATACCCAGATGAAAGATCTGGAGTTTAAAAACTATGGTGGGTCATCACCAAGTATTGGAGGATAACTATTAGTGATTTTGAATAGCAAGCAGTAGACAAGGTGAAGATAATAAAAGATGGATATGTCACATAAAGATGTTTTAACGTTATTTTGTATGTACTGGTGAGCCCGGTATTGACAGGATCATACTTTTTACGTGTAAACCATTTGGCAGCAGAACTGAGCATTGGTTGAGGAGTACAACAAAGGCTGGAGTTAAGGAATGCAACTGAGAGGTTGTCATGCATACCATGTGAAGAGCTAAAGAACAATTATAATGAGCTATTTTAATGACCCATTTGAAATTAGCTAATGTAATTTACCCTTCTTTTTTTCCCTTTTGTATCAGGCCTAGAGCTTAAAGTCAAGGCCTGGGTGCTGTCCCTGAGCTTTTGTGCTCAAGACTAGCTTACCACTTGAGCTGCAGATCGACTTTGGGATTTTGGGTGGCTAATTGGAGATAAAGTTTCAGTCTTTCCTGCCTTGGCTGGCTTCAAACCATGATCCTCAGATCTCAGTCTCCTCAGTAGCTAGGATTTCAGGCATGAACCCCTAGCCCCTAGCTTAATTTATAATATCAGTAATTTCTTTGGAATGAATAGAAAATATCAGTGGTCAAAAGGAAAAATGAGGCTGGGAAGAAAGATAGCCACCATCAAAGGATACAATCTCGAAAGCTGCTACTGAGGGTGAGGGGTACCTAACCCAACAGGAAAGTCTGTGAAATACATTGTATACATCAGCGTTTTCTCATCTAAGAGGTGGGGGAGCTGGGACATTCTTATTTTCACACATCAAATATTGATTGAAGGCTATTTTTAGGAGCTTTAATTCATTCCATCACTTCCATCCTGCCTTTCAGACAATGATTAGTTCTAGGTAAAGCGATTTTGTAGCTACCTCTTGGCTGGGAGCTGTGCCAAATAGATTGAAATACAAATCTGAATGTATGAGTTCCAGGCACTAACAGTTTGGAAGATTGGCTTTTCAGCTGAGTGTATGGAGGCACAGAACGGAATATACTCTTCTAATACCTTTTATGTTACAAGTTATGCTAAATGTAGTGTACATCTTTGTCATACACTTTCAATCTCTTCTTCTTATTTTTAAGTAGTTGTACAAAGGAGTTGCCATGGCAGAGGGAGAGGGAGGAGATGGGAGGGAAGGGATGGTAAGGGAAAACAAAGGAGGAGGCAACAATGCTTGATAAGAAATGTACTCATTTCCTTGCTCATGTAATTATAACCCCTCTGTATGGTATTTTCACAATAAAAAACTTATTAATAAAAAACAAAGGAGTTGCCATTTAACAAAAATGTTTATGAATACTATCAATTTTAAGAGTCAAAAAGTGCTGGAGGACTGGGAAGGTAGCTCAGTGGTAGAGCACTTGCCTTGCATGCATGAGGCCCTGGGTTCAAGTCCTCAGCACCACATAAACAGGAAAAAAAGCCAGAAGTGGCACTGTGGCTCAAGTGGTAGAGTGCTAGCCTTGAGCTGAAGAGCTGAGGGACAGCACCCAGGCCCAGAGTTCAGGCCCCACGACTAGACCCCCCCCTCCCTGCAAAAAAGTGCTGTAATAAGACTCTAGAAGAAAAGACTGTTTCCTCATCTAACATATATAATTAATTGATAATGTAAAACTTAAGGATATCCAGTTCTGTTTTCAATAGGAGGGTGGGGGAGAATCTTATTCTCTTAACTGATCTTGCAACAATTTCTGAAGTTGGAATTTTAGCATGGAAAAAAAAATCAAGCTTATGTGGCCAAACAGAAATTTAAAAAAAAATCACTAATGAGATTCATGTTGATATTTAAGAATTCTATCAAAGTTCAAAAAATTTTTATCCCCTGAACAATTCTTAGAGTACATCATACTATATCTGGTTTCTGTTATTCCAGAGATTTACATCTAGGCACTCGCCATAAGTTTATATCATATTAACTTGTAGTTTGGGCTGTAGCACTATATATAGTTCCTTTTGTACATCCTACTCTATGAGTTGGGTCAAAGTGATTTTTTCTTCTGCATAATGATACTAATTGTATTATTTTCCATTTAAGGAATGACTCTAGTTTCTAAACTTCAGAAGATGCAATTAAAACATTCAACATGATTGTGTCTCAATTGTGGGGCATGGAGCTGAACAAGAATAAAATGGGAGATAGCTATTGGAGTTATAAGCCTGGTAGTTCTATGTAACTTTTGAAACTCAGTGCCTATGTTACATTATACATGTTAAGACTTGTATGAAGAAATGATGGCTTGGGAAACAAAAGAGAAAGACTAAATAGAGTCAGGTGGGAAGTGGAGCTGAGCAGAGCTGCTCTACAAAAGAACAAAACAAATCCCAGTGAAGCAAGGATGATAAAGTGGTTGTTTTCACACGCAACACACAAGGGACACCATGAGAAATACAACCATGGGAAGAGAGAGCGTTGGCAGGAACTAAGCCAGTAGACATGAGCAGCTTCCATGTTCCAAGCTGTACATTGATCATTTAACTTTTGTATCTTTTTTCCCACCCCAGGGCCCAAGACTTTTAGATCAAGACCCTTATAATTATATTTTAAGGGCTGGGAAGGTGTTATGTGAAAAAGTAAAAACTTGTCTATATAAATATAAAATGATACAGCCAGGGCTGGGAAGGTGGCTCAGTGGTAGAGCGCTTGCCTTGCATGCATGAGGCACTGGGTTCGATTCCTCAGCACCACAGAAAAAAAAAGTCAGAAGTGGTGCTGTGGCTCAAAGGGTAGAGTGCTAGCCTTGAGCTGAAGAGCTGAGGGACAGCGCCCAGGCCCAGAGTTCAGGCCCCACCACCAGACCCTCAAAAAAAAAAAAAAGAAAAAGAAAAAGAAAAGAAACAATTATATTTTAAGATTCTTCCACCAAAAGAAATCATTTTGGTTATTGTGATATAATGGCATCAAAAAAATGGAGTAGGAAACATTTGGTGGTAGTGTTTACTTAAAGTTATTTTAAGGGGTTAAAAATCTGGGCTGAGGATGCTAAATATAAGTGAAGGACCTTGGTGATCATTTAAGGTTCCGAAGCGCATAACCTAGGGAGAGCTTGCACCTGGTAGAAAAGGGGAAGGACAAAGAGGAAACTTGTTTCCCTGTTGGTACTTGCTGGTTGGCCTTCCTCTAATTAGAGAGTGGCTTTCTCAGAGGAGCCAATTTGAGAACTACTTCTGCTTAGTTGCTAAATGATGCATGTTACTTGACCTTTCTACTCCTTCACATTTGACACCGTAAAATTGGACAGTATCTCTGGTTCTAAAAGTTATTGTGGGGACACCTAAGCAAAGCCTGCCTGGCTGATGGTGTTGTGCCCACTTGAGTCTCTCACTGTCCTTGCTTTGAAATGAAAGTGTTCTTTGAAATGGAGGCTTTCACCTGGGAAATCCATTTTGTCAGGAGGTGTGACTCTAAAGTAAGGATTACAAATTCCATGATGTAGTATGCATGACAAGCATAGGAATTTAAATCGTGGACTTCACAGCTATTAAAATGATTAGCTGTTTAAGATGGACTAGAGATCAGCAAAAAGCAAAGGTTTGATGAAGAGCAGAAAATGAGGCAAATTTCTGGATAAAGGCTTATAATCTAATTATCCACCAGGATTCCATAAATATTTATACAAAAATCATAAGACTGGAAAGAATTTCAAGTAAATGCAAATTGAATTTTTAAGTTCTTAACTTCCTTGGTCACTTTAATCTCTTTTATGCATTTAAAATGTTATTGAAATATTTAAAAAGTATTCTAACCACTTTGGTATGACAGGTTGTCAGTGGCTAAATGGTTGACTAGATAAAAAACATTACATTCCATCAGCTGTTAAAGCTGTTCTAGCAAAAGAGTATCTTTCAATTTCCTTCAAGATCACTTGTGCTTCAATGAATAGCATTAAACCTCTTTGCTTTTTGTAATGTCACTTCATCAGCATGGAATTTTGCCCTTGACCTATAAAAGATACAAATGGGAGGTTTCTAAATGAATTGCATGGCCACCTGAATCTAAGTGCGATTTCCAGTCCTCAGAACTGACTGCAGAAGAAAGTAAGAGGAATGAATGGTTTTGTTTGCTGTGGGTTCAAATATAGGCTCAATACATGGTGGTTACCTATTGACTCAGTTAGACCAAGTTTTTCTGGCTCTAGGAGATTAGAGAGGATGAGATAAGCTTGGATGGACATGCATTTAGCCAAAGAAAAGATTGGTAATTAGAGATCTGTCTACAGTCTTGACTATGAACACTGTTGTCCACTGATATCAAACCAGAGAATAATAGGAATTCATCAGATTTCTTGTCTTTTAGTATGCTGTGCACCTCCTTGTATGTCACAAACTGCATGAATAAACTAGGCATATATCTTTACATTATAACTTTTCTCTCTTTCTCTTTCTCTTTTGGTGGTACTCTACAACTGAGCCACGTCTCCAGTCCTTTTTTGCCTGGTCATTTCTTAGATAGAGTCTTACTCTCTGCTCAGGCATATATCTGGACTGTGATTCTCCTGTTTTCTGCTTCCCACTATAGCCCAGTTTCTTCTGTTGATATGGGGTCTTGTGGAACAGGGCTGGCCTGAAAAATGTGGTTCTCCTGATTTTAGGCTCCCACATATCTAGGATAACAAATGTGTACCACAGATCCCCAGCATACACTACAGGTTTTGTCTGATCTTGAACAAAACATTCAACTACTATACACCTCAACTTCCTTATCTGTTAAATGGATTTATTGATAATAGTGCCTGCCTTGAGGTACTGTTGTGAGGACTTACTAAGGAAACCCTGGAGAGCACAGCTCTGCCTGGTTCACAGAAGTTTTGAAACTATGTAAGCGATCTAGTAAAATAAAGAGAAAAGAGTGTCCCTGAAGGGGGGGGGTATTCCTAGATACTAGGATTATATTTTTCTTTGAAAATAGTTGCTTTTCTACAGTTGTAAAAATCTTTTTCTGAAAGTTTAAGTATAGATCGAAAGTTTGCATGAGATGATGCATAAGAGCCCTTCTTACCCTGAGTCACCATTATTTTAAGAACTTATTTCATAGTAAGTGCATAGGATATATCTTTCAATATTTTCTTGTCCCAAAATGCTGATAGCCTGGCTATCCTGAATCAGTGTTGCATAGGATAAGGAGCTAGAATTCTAGAGAAGAAAGCCTGTGAGCCCAGCGGGCCTAATTTATGTCGTAGTGTGAACACTTCCTTACCTTGTAACCATCTGAGATGAGTTATCTAACCTCTCTCAGCCTCAGCACCACCATTGTAAAATGGGATAAAGAGCATCTTTCTCAAAGCACTGGAGTGCTTTATTCCATGCTAAATGATAAGGCCCTGGGTATCTAGAAAACAATTTCTGCCTTCAGTCAGGTATGTCTGCGACTCAAACACAGCTTCACAGCATGTTTCCATTCTTTAACTGGCAAACACATCTCCTGCTTTGCTTTGGCCCTCACATAAAGTGAATGTAAGACTGTGTGGCACTGAAGGCCTCCTGTTAAGGATTCAATTAGAAACCGTTTGGGTTCATCCATCACACAGTCACCAAAGTGTCTAGCTTTCCCAGGGGCATAACAAACACCTTTAGGACTAGCTTTCTCTTCTTAATGACGAACTTTTCAATTTTGTGTCAGGAGCACATGTGTTCATTTATGCAATCGTCTCTTCCTTCTCTTTAGAGCTTCAGGCTTTTCCTACCATGATGTGCTAAACTAGAAGGGATGGGCCACAGTTCATTACTGAGTTTGGGGCCATCTAACTGTTAGCCTTACTATTGCTTTTTTTTTATTAACCCCCCAAAATCAATGGCTTTTCTGTATGTCAACAATGAGAAAAGTGTGGCTGAAATTAGGAAAGCAACTCCATTTGTAATAGCCCCACAAAAAATAAAATAGGAATTAACTTAACCAAAGAAGTGAAGGACCTCTATGATGAAAACTTTAAAAACTTGAAAAAGGAAATCAAAACAGAACTTAGAAAATGGCAAAAATTCCCATGCTTCTGAATTGGAAAGATTAACATCGTGAAAATGGCAATACTTCCCAAGGCTATCTATAAATTCAATGCGATACCTATCAAAATTCCAACCTCATTCTTCAAGGAAATAGAAGAGGCAATCCAAAAATTCATGTGGAACAATAAAAGACCCCGAATAGTAAAAATGCTCCTCAACGGAAAGAACACAGCTGGAGGAATATCAATACCAAATTACTATTGCTTTTGACTGTTTATTTTCTGGAGCTTTTGAAATCACCAGCGATCTGCCTACCACTTTACCACATTGGCCCTTCTTTGAGCTCCACACACTGTTTGTATTTTCCTGGCTCCCAGATGGGGTTTTTTCCTGGTGGTGTGAGGAATCTGGAAGAACCCACAAGTGCTTTTAAAGTTTTTTCCTGCTGATTGGTTCATTGCTCTCTTTATCTTATTTTCCAGATTTCTCTTCCAGTCACAGGAATTAATTTTTCCCCACAAAACCCTGTTGGCTGATATGTATCCTGCATACTGCTACCTTCTTGACTGCCTTATGGGTTCTCTGGGAGAAAATTGTGAAATAAACTCATATTCTAATCTGAAGCTTTTCTGAAAATGAATGTGAATAAATTAGGTGTCCGGGGAATTAGCCAAAGCTAAGTAACTAATAATCATTTTATTGCTTGAATAAGGAGCATGTTTAATAAGTATCATTAACATTCTCTACTAATGTTACCTTCTTAAGAAGCAGAATTATGTAGTAGCTTCATCCTAATTGATGAAGTCTTGCTATTCAAGGACAAATGTGGAAAACTGAGCTACAGAGGCTGAGTCCAAGGAGCATTCATTCAACAAACATTTATGGAACACCAGGTCTAAGCTGAGTGCTACACTTACCTGTAATTGACCTCTTATACTACAAGGGGATAGATAGAAACCCAGTAAGTCATATGGACTTAATCTGATGTACTTACTTGATTCTAGCTGTGATTAGATTCATACTTAGCAGACTCTACAATTAGTGTTCAAATCCATCAAACAAATACTTTGTTATCTAAGTGCAAAGTGTGTGCACTACTGACTCGTGTGATCAGGTTGACATTGGCCCAGGGGAGGAGCCTTGCCATTCTGGTGGCCTTCTAGTGACATTCGGCTGAAACCTGCCAGGTTTCCTCAGAGGTTACAAGCTAGCAAAGTGCAGAGACAAAGGAGAACATGATGGAATACTGGAACAGGTATTGGCTTCATCCCAAAGTTTTTTAATAGATAGCAGCAGGCTCATCAGTCTTTAGCTCCCACCCTTTGGAGGGGATAATTTACACATTTATATATGTGAGGTACGCTACATAAAATTCGCCATTCCCTTCATCCCTATTGGCTCCCCTTTTGACACCTTTATAAGCATTTCCATTAAATATTCAAAGGGAAAGAGGATGTGATATTAAAAAAATTTTAGCTTTTGGCGGGGGGGGGGGGGGTTAATTTTAGCTTAAGGACTAGGAAACTATCAGTCCCAAACTGGAGTCCTAGTTGTTTGACTTCACACATTTTCCTCGTAGTATGAATATTCATGATTAACTACATATGAATCAAAAGGAACTTTTGCAGATATGATAATTCAGTAGAGCTAACGTTTACTGACTGCCTCCTCGATGCTCAGTTGGTCTTTGTTGCAGAGCTGGAGCAGAAGGCAAAGCTTTGGTCACCTCTTCCACAGATCTCTGTGGAATTGGCATAAATACTCAGATGTGTTGTTCCTATAGCTAATATTTAAAGCTCTGTTTAGGATATAGTAGAGGACACCAAGAACTCATGTCAGATCATTCTTGTAGTTTGTAATTAGGATGGAAGGATAATACATGTATGATAGAAAATCAGAACTTCGGAGCCTATGGAAAAGACAACATGAAAGTACACCAGGCAAGTCACAGAGTGGAAAGATGTAAAACTTGCCTTTGACCATTCTGTCAATAAGACAATGTTGCATGAAATCCACAAATCCATGGCTCAGATAGCAAGGGTGCATGTCTCATTGGTGTATCAAAGCACAATTGTTAGGAATGACTGAGTCAAATACAGACATCTTAGGTGGCTGTCTCTGAAGAGACAGAAGTTGAACTGTGCCTTGAAAAATAGATAGGAGTTGGAAACACCAGCAGAAAATAGGAAAGGGTATTGGTATATATTCAGGGACCTTAACTTTTGGGGAATGAATTTACAATGTGGTGGTGATGTTTTTCTTAAGCCTGGTATTTTGAGAGATGGGGGGCAGGGAGGGGAGGGAAGATTAGGTGGTGATTTTCTTGTCTGTTCTATTCTATGATTCTGGATCAGATGAAGGATGAGAAGAAATGATTGGGATTTATGAAGAAGACAGATGAGAGACTACAGGTGATTTATTGGGAGAGTAAGCAGGAAGCTGTCCATCAGTTGTTCATCATACTACAGACAGAACAAAATAGATGTATGTTTTAGATTTAGAGATCAGATAAAGCCACACATTGTGACATGCCCACCATTCCCCCTTGGATCCATTTCTACGTATTAACTATTTGATCTTCTGATTGTTTTCTAAGTTCATTTACCATTGCCTTATGGTCAAACTAAACCATCTCCTCTTGTGTGGATGATCACAAGAAACCTGAAGTAGACATGTCACCATGATCATTCTCATCCCATTCTCATGAAGCCACTTTGCCACCTGTAAAAGCACACCAGGTCCTGGCATATTTCATCATTAAAATAAGTGACTATTTTTATAGAATTCTTTTGATTTCATTTTTATGGTGGCCTCCTTGGCTGGGTATCATGTGGACTCTGCGTACGGCAGCCTCCTTGTGTGTTCCTATTCCCTCTTCTCTGTATATTTCAGCCACATGCCTCTCCTTCCTTCAGAGAACACTTTTCTGGTCCCCAGACTAATGTAAATACTCCATTACAGGCCTTGAAAGTACATCCTGTATCCTTGTAATGGTTTAATGCCATCTTTGCAGGAGACACTTAGTTGTGCCACAACTGAACAAAATGGCAGTTGGGGGAAAACTGTAAATATACCTAATACATAAATGCTATTATATGCCAAAAGATAACTAGAATAGATCAAAGATGAGGTAGGTATAGGATAAGAAAGATCAGGAGTGCTAGGTGAAGGTTGCAATATTTAAAAAAATGATGAATATCACTCTCTATGGTGTAAAACTTGATAAATATTAGAGTGAAATGTAACATATAAAACTGAATCCATGTGTAAAGCCTGGCATGAAATTGTAAATTTTCAGTAAGTATTTGCCCAGAAGACTAATGAGCAAATACATCATTATTATACTCATTCAAAATCCCCTGAGGCCGGCTGGTCACAGAGCACATGCAATGCTGTCCTGAACATGTCACAGTGCTGCAAATGGTGACTTAGCCTGGGATTCTCTGCAGTCTTTTCTGTACTCTCCCAGGGTGAAGGAATTCCTTTCATTTCACTTCTGTGTCTTCTGCACGATCCCAACAAGGTTTGACACAGCTAGTTAATTACCCTGTTGATGAGGATACAGGGACTTCCTGGCCATGGTTTCGGAGGTACCAGAGCATCAAAGAATAAACAACACCACTCTGTTCCTGAGGGCAAACATGTAGGGAGATTTGGTACCTCAGCTTACTCATTGCATTGTGCTCATTCATATTCATTCTCTCTCTCTCTCTCTCTCTCTCTCTCTCTCTCTCTCTCTCTCTCTCTCTCTCTCTCTCTCTCTCTCTCTCTCTCTCTCACACACACACACACACACACTTTTTCTTTCTGTCTCCTCTTGTGAAAAAACAAACAGCCTGACTCCTGGGCAGCTTAGCTTTAAATTGGAAAATGCAGCCTTGCTTGACAGAACAACAGTATCACAGCCTCCCCACTGCTCACAACAGCTTGTGACATACAATCCTGCAGGCAAGAACACAGAGGGCTATCTAATATCCTGGAAGCACCAGGTGTGAAAGGATTCCCTGCGTAACTTCTTTAGAACACTAGTCTATTGAGGCCATTTCCTCTCTCCTCCAACCATTTCTCACAGGGGATTGGATCTTAGGTTCCTTTTCTTTTTGACTAATTCATGATCTCTGTCTTTTCAATCACTAGAAACCAGGATGGCAGTAGAGAGTAAGACCAGACAAAAGGGCAATGGAAAGAAAGGATGACAAGGTCACTTTGGCCCCTCTAACCTTGACAACACAACAAATGCTCGTTCAAGGCCACTTCACAGAAGCCTAGAATCAAACCAAACCAAAACAAAAATACACAACTTGGACCAGCGGCAGCTCTTGTGGTTTTAACTATTTTTTTTCATTTAAATGCTTATGGCCCCTGATAAATCTCTCTAACCCTGGTGGTTACACATTGCCACTCATCTTGCATTCTTTGAACCAAAGTTATTGATGAACATCTAAAATACTTAGCTTGGTAGTCAACATTTCAGCCCTATCCCATTCCAGCTAAACATAATGTTGTTTTTGTTTTTTTTTCCTTCTCTGTCCCTCTTCTGGGATGGCCAAATTTGTCTAACGTAATTCCAAATCATAGGTAGAGTATAGGCTTTTCTGTTGCCTGCTTTGCCTCGCCCATCCCTCGGGTCTACAAATCCTTTTTTTCTCAAAACTTATATACACTTACAGGTCTAGTTTGACTATTATCCAGGAAAATGCTTTTTCCCTACGAAGTCTCATTGCCCGCATTGTTTTTGTTGTTTGAAGATTCTGAAGGATTCTGCACTCCTACAGCACTGTCTCATTCTGGGTTGTGACTTGTCTGCTGTTGATACCTGTTTGATTCATATGTGTGTCATTTAATGGCTAACCACACATCGGGCACCTAGGTACTTAGCAAGGTCTTGCTGGCTTGTTGAGTGAGTGATTATAATGGAACCTTCTCAAAGCCTGTCTTCAAAACAGTCTAGTCCACAAGGTAATGCAAACAGGAATACCAGATCCTTTGTGTAATAAGGACAATGTTCTATCTTAGAATAGACTGGCCTGTTGCATGTTAATGCTAAAGCTTGTCAGTGGACATTTCTCACTTAAAGAGTGTGAAAGACCCAACAAAACAATACTTAGACCATCATATATCATCAGCATTATAATACTCACCATAATGACATGATAAGGGTTTCATTGTAATTTTTTTTTTTGTCGGTTGTGGGGCTTGAACTCTGGGCCTGGCTGCTATCCCTGAGCTCTTCAGCTCAAGGCTAGTGCTCTACCACTTGATCCACAACACCACTTCTGGTTTTCTGGTAGTTAATTGAAGATAAGAGTCTCACAGACTTTCTTGCCCCAGCTGGCCATGATTCTCAGATCTCAGCCTCCTTAGTAGCTAGGATTACAGGCATTAGCCACTGGTGCCTGACGTCATTGTAAATTTTGTTATTGATACCTGCAATGACCTTTTTACATCGAACCAGAGGAAGATACAAAAGAACACAAGTATTAGCCATGCTGAAGTATCACATTCATTACTTTCCAGTTGAGAGCAAGGAGCACATATTCTATCCCTAAAATCTCCCCAGACTGAAAGATGACCACATTTCCCTGTGACTTCAGTGTCTCAGGCCTTCTGGGATGTATGTGGGTATGTTATTGGTGTATGTCCTCATGTCTCTGTGTGCTTCTGGTTCTAGCTCCAGTGTCTTAAGGTTTCAGTTTAATAGAGCATTGAAACTTCATTTTCATCTAGCCTTTAGTTTTATTGAAGAAAGCATTCACTCACCACTTTATAATTAGGAAAATGTCTTTGTGCACTTTCCCCCCCGCAGTTATTTTTCCTAATGGGTCATTATATGTAAACAATAGCAATACTATAACAAAGTAGTGGCAATGCCCTTCCATCTGAGTCGTGACATCTTCCTTAGAATCTCTGGTGGCCTTTCTTGTCAGTCGCATTCATGCTGTTTTCTTGCTGCACAGCTGCTTCAGAGTGACTGCTGAAATTCATGGTTGGTAATCTCTTTGTGCTTACTGTTGTTGTAAAGACTAAACGTGTTTTTAACAGAGAAAGATTACTTTTAGGTGGGCTTTCAAAAATGTTTTTAAGAATTTAATGAAATAATTTGTCTTGTCTTTTCAAACTTACCTTTTTTAAAAAAAATCTTTTTCAGCTTTCTGGGAATTGAACCCTGAGCCTTGTATAGGTTAAGCAAGTGCTCTGCCTCTTAAGCTATGTTCTCAGTTCTAATTTCACCTTTTTGTTGTTGTTGTTGTTGTTAACTGGTAATGGGGCTTGAACTCAGGGCCTAGGTGTCCCTGAACTTTTTTTTTTTTTTTTTGGTGCTCAAGGCTAGAGCTCTATGACTTTGAGAGACAGCTCCACTTCTGGTTTTTAAGAGTTCATTTGGAGATAACAATCTCCATGCCTTTTCTGTCTGGGCTGGCTTTGAACCACAATCCTCAGATCTCGGCCTCCTGAGTAGCTAGGATCATAGGCATGAGCCACTAGTACTTGGCTCAATTTTACCTTTGAAAACGTGTTTTAGAAGATTTAGATCTTGGTTTCTAGGACTACCAGATGTTTTATTTTTCATATTCTTTGTGCCCAGGTTAGAGTAAAATTTATTTGGAAAAGGTAGAAATAATTAAACTATGACTTAGACTAGGACCATATTGTTAAGTTAATGTAAGATGTGGAGAGGTTTGACTCAAGAGCTAAGAAACTGACCTACTATGTGTCAGGTACTACATAGGTGCTAAAGTTAGGCAGTAATGCTGAATAAGATAAGCATGGTTCTTCCCTCAGGGAGCAAAGACTGACAATACAGATGCACAATAAATTATGAAATCTGGTAAATGTCTATTACAGACCTTAGCAGTCTAGGAGGAGAATGAAACTTTTCCTCCTGAAAATGGCAGTAAGTTTCAGACCTGAAGAAGAGTGGGGAGTTGTTTCCAAAGCAAATACAGAGGCAGAGCAGATGTTCTAGGCAGAGTGTGGGGGAACTTGGAGCTGAGAAAGAGTTGGTGTATTGAAGGAAAGGAGGAACTAGAATGTAGAAAGCAGGGGATGGGCATGGGGTAGAGACTGTTGCAAAAGGGAACGCAGAGGTTTTGTCTCATGTAGAAGAGAAATCAGACATGGACTAGTTCTGAAATGAAAATTTATTACAAAAAGTAAAATGAACACAGACTATCCCACAGGCAGAGCAAATGGAAATGGAGAGAGTATACTTAGAGGAGCCATTAGAAACCCCCTGCTTTCACTGTATTTGATGTTGGTATAATTTGTGGAGGGAAAGGGAAAACACAAATCGTTTAAATAGGGATACAGGTGAACCCATTGCAACAATGAGATGTACAAATTGTTATGTGGAAAAACAAAGTTTACAACTTGGCGGGGGTGGATGGGGTGGGGGGTGGGGGTGGGGGGCAGAGATGGGAAGGGATGGGAAGGGAAAACAAAGGAGGAGGCAACAATGCTTGATAAGAAATGTACTCATTATCTTGCCCATGTAATTGTAACCCCTCTATATGATATTTTCCCAATTAAAGAAAAAAAAGAAAAGGACTTTAAAGACAATCTTTGGTCAGTTTTGTTGCAGTCTTGGTGATCAATGATCTCAATCAGTTTGCCTGTAGCTTTCTATTTTGCTTTTTGCTTGCTTGCATATTGTGGCTTCAGCTGATCTGTCTGTTCCCTGCCTCAATTTGACCATGTCTAAGAGATATAGTAATACTGTGTGGTAAGGGGCTACAGGATTGGTAAATTCAATTCAAAGTCCTCAGTTCAAACCCCACTGCTACAAAAAAAAAAAAAAAGATTCAGGTAAATAGAGAATCTAAGTCCTGCTCACTCATTGGAATCCAGGCAAGATTCCAAAGTTGAAGAGAAACTGAAGTAGTAGGAGAAGATTCATCAGACATAAGTAATAGGAATAAAGATAAATATAGGTCTTACTAACCTAAAGAGACTTGGAATTATCTCAGGATAAGAGTAAATTAGTTAGGACACAGGGCCCCAGAGAGCATCATGGTTTAGCAGGCCAAAACTAGACCAGAGAGAGACATTGTTTCAGAACATCTTTCCTATAGCCTTCCTATGACCCCCTGGTTGGGGGGTGGGGTGGGGAAAGGTTTGCAGGCTAAACCTGATCCAACTAATGAAGTGTTACCTTGCAAAGCACCTAATTCGAATAGGGCTACCAATAAGAGTACACTTCAGGGTTTAGGATCACCTAGTCTCAGAGAGAGAGACAAAGACAGACAGATAGAGAGAAAGCCACCTGAAGAAGACAGGATAGGTGGCAAGTGGGGCAGTGAAGGGGGCTGCAGTAGCCTTCAAGCTAAATACTCCTCTTTTGGATAAAGTTATTCACACTCATCCTCTATCATCATGTGCATCATTCATAAACTCCAGAGACACAAACCAGAGGAGGCCATAGCAGTCTGGTTAGCAGACTACAACACTGGAAAGAGATGTCTGTCCTGGGCTGTAACACAGAACACTAAGCAGGCATTGCTTGCTACAGGGCTGCAACCCTACCTAGTAGTCTCACTGACTACTGAGCCAAACAGGTTGTGTGGGCTTTACCAGCAACAGCAGAGAATTCTGTATCATTCTGGAAAGGATAATGTGGGGGCCACAACAACTACCCAAGACCCTTAAATCTGGTTGTTTTGCTAAGGTCTGACCCAATTCGGGGTTTCCCCAGTTGTGAGTTTTATGGATCTGTTGTTGTTATTGTTGTTGTTACCTTTCTGCATTAGTCTGAGTTTAGTTAATGGCTAGCTACAGAATACTGGATATTTACTGAGATTCATGGCCCATGGCGGGACTGTGGGAAGCAGGAGGAGGGAGATTGGAGGAAAAGAGAGCATCATTGTCATCCTCCTATTGTGTGTGGGTCTGTGCATTATCATCCTTGACAAATGTTGAAATGCGTGCCTAAAATTAAGTAGAGTAAAACCTTTCTTTTAAAAGCTCAAGTAATGCATTCCTAAATCTCACGTGACCTATTGGTGAAATCTATCTCACATACACCTGCAATCTTATTTCATTTGTTCCTATCCTGTAATGCCTTTGTGGCTTTAAAAATACATAGCTAGATTTTTCCAGCTTTGGAAAGCTAAGTACAGACTGTGATCTTGGTTGGAGATCATGTACTGACTAGAAATGATGGAGCATTGGGAGGGAAATTCATTACCACCCAGGAAGTTAATGCCTCCTTAACATGTGTTAGGGATGAGCTGGTGGTATTTGGAGGATTGTAGTTCACCCTAAGTACTAGAAATAAAATGAAATGTAACCCTCACAACTCTTTTTTTTTTTCCCTCGCCGCTTTATTTTTCCTGTTTTTTCCTTTGACCCTCTGGCAATTCCAACTAGGATTCAACAGCATAAGAGAACTAAGTTTTAGCTTGCCCACTGTTAATTTTAGTCACAATATCCTTTTCCTCTTAAACCAAGCTAAGCATGAGGAAAATCCAGGACATTTCACTAATGTTAAACGTTATAAAACTCACATGTGAGAAATGCCTTTGACACAATCCAAGCCATGCTTTGTGCTCTCAAAGAAAGTGACACCAGGGAACACACACCACATGGAGAGTCCCAAAAGAGTAGACATAAAAATTTAAATGACAGGTGTTGGTGCCTCACACCTATAATCCTAGTTACTCAGGAGGCTGAGATCCAAAGTTCATGGGGCAAGAATGTCTGCAAGACTCTTCTCTCCAATTAATCCTCAGAAAACCAGAATTGACACTGTGGCTCATAGTGTTAGAGCACTAGCCTCGAGTGAAAGAGCTCAGGGATAGCACCTAGGCCCTAGGTTCAAGCTCCACAGCCAACAAAACTAACCAGAAAAGAATATTCTATAGCAGACAAACTAAAGAATGAAAAGAAAAACATTATAGAGACTACTTCCCACTACCCTTTGTGACCCCCTGGTTAGGAAAGATTCTCCTGCCTGGCACTGTGGCTCAAGCTTGTAATCCTAATGACGGGAACTTGAGAGATGGGGTCTGGGGTGGTATCAGCAATAACAAGAACATCTTTCAATAGGATCCATCCTTGGAGGTTACCTGGGAAGCAGGAGAGGAATCTTTTTCCCTTTCTGCCAGGGTAGTTTCAGAGGAAGTCTACTCATGAGCCTAAACTTCACCTCCGCTCAGCAGTAACAAGAAGCATGTCCCCAACCCAGCAGCATCATTGGAGGCCACATAGAGAGCCTGGGCTTCCCTTCACACGGGAGTAAGGGTGTCATTTCCCTGTCAGGCGCTGTAGCAGTGTCAGAGGAGGTATGATGAAACATATGGGACCTAATAAGACTCTGAGCCTTACAATAAACCAAAGTTTCAGTGAAACACAAGTCTTTCTATCAAGAATGTGGAAGAGTTCAAATTCAATGAGAATACAATCAACAGATGTCAATACCAAGATTACGCAGATATTAAAAGTATCTGAGAATTATAAAGTAGCCTTCATACAAATGCTTTAACATTACTTAATCATTTTTCAAAGCTGGTTGCTCCAGAAGGCACTAAGGCCAGATGTGGGAAGGAAAATCTGCTAGGTATGACATGCTAGCTAGCATTTGAGGCTATCAGGTGTCTACTTTTTTCTAATTTCAGAAGTATAAAATATTGCAACATTGTTTTCATTTTCTTAACCTTAATGAGTGAGACTGTGAATATTACTTTACAAATTTATTATTTACCATATCCATTTTTCTAAGTTGTTAGTCTTTTCTAATAATGCCTAACAATTTTATTTTAAATTGACACTGATTTATATCTTTTCCATTTTTAAATTGCTGTTGAAAGTACAGATTAGCATTATAATAGAATAAATATATTCAATGGTATTTGAATTCAAAGCTTAACAAGAAAAGTCTCTGATTAAAATTTATTATGCTAGTAAAACACACATATAAAATACATCATTAGGAAAATTAAAAAGAAAGCAAGGCTGGAAGAAAATCATTACAAAATACATAAATAACACCTGGAATCAAAATATACAGGGAATACTTTGAAAATATTGAGTGACCAATCCAATCGTAGAAATGAAAATATATAAACATTTATTTTATAAAAGGAGATATACTAATGACTAATAAGCCTAGGGGAAGATGCTCAACATTATATGTTATTAGCAAAATGCAAATTCAAAACAGCAATGATATACCATTTCAGATATAATAGATATAATAAAATGATATGGTAGACAATAAAAATGTTTTGGGGAATGTAGAGAAATGGGAATATTCAGTGCTGCTAGGAGTGGGAAAGGGCATCACTACTTTGGGCAACATTTGGCAGGTCTCTTAAAAGTTAAACATAATTTAACATGTAACCCAGAAATTCTCATCAATATCTACCCATGAGAAAGACTTATACAGAGAGGTTCATAGAATCATTATCCATATGCTTTATATATAACCTAATATTAGATATAGTAAAAAAAAATTGGGGATAACCTACATTTCCACTGATTGGTAAAGGTGTTACAATCATTCAACAGAGTATTATTTGCCAATAATAAGGGGGAAATTAGTCATGTACTACAACATGAAGGAATTTCTTAGGCCTTGTGCTAAAACTGAAAGCCGAGGCACAAGAAGCTGCATAGTGTATGATTCTGTTTATTTGAAATGTCCAGGTAAGAAAGATCTCTAAAATCCGTAGGTACATTTAGGGTTACCCAGGCATGGATGGTGGTGAAGTTGGTGAGGGTGAGACTTAATATCAGTAGGCAAGAGAATTCTGTTATTCTCTATGACAATTGCATAACTTGGTAAGCATCCTAAAATATCATTTGAAATCAAATAACATTTGAAATGGTGAAATTATATATCCTATACCTCAGTTTTCACCCCAGAGCTTGTCATATGTTTTTATTCTATTTTTATTTGTTATTAATTGTATGAAAAAGTCATTTAAGATACTAGATGTGTAATGCTTTTTCTCTTTCTGATACCCCCCACCGCATGGATAAGATTAAAATTTTTGTTTTATACATATCACACTGTATCTCATTCATGCTAACCAAAGTACTCATCTGAATCATAAATATGGACAAGTGAATTCTAAGAAACTTTGACTATGGGCAAAATGAAATGGATGCATGTAAGTCAATAATCAAATCAATGTATTAGATTTTATGCATATAGATTCCTTTCTTAATATAAAAATTAGTTCTTCCTAAATCCTAAAACACAATGCAGATGTGCTGTGGTATTATATAATATATAATATCCATTTTAGTTGAAAAAACAAGTTGCCTAAACCTTATATAATTATTGTGATGGGTAGGGGCTTATAAGCATATGATATTAAATCTGATTGGAGAGAGATTTTACTGACAAGCAAGAAGTTGGTATCTTTTAGAGAGAAAGAAATGTAAGAAAGAAAAGTTTCATTCCAGAAGAGGCTTAAAAACACTTGGTAAAAAGAGAAAATAATTAGACATTAACATTAATTCATAATCTTTTTTTAAAGTGCAGAACAAGTGAAAAAAATTGTAAATGTTCAGAGCAGAAACAGGAAACAAGTGAGTCATTGCTCCAATAGAGAGTAAAAGGTGTTGAGAAAAAGTTCTTTGTAATCTGGCAATTTTCATTAAAAGCCCCAAAATCTTCACTTCATTAATTTTTATTAAGCAGAATTAAAACTATTCTATCACTTATACAAGATTATCTTCATTTTAAAGCAGAACAGGGATGTTCTAATAAACCATTTAACAATAAGCTGCGATTGTCTAGCTACTCCCTTCTTATAAGTTTAAGAGGATGTGTAACTGCTTTAATGTTTTGTGATTGGGTCACAGACTCTGGACAGAGGGCATATAGAGACAGATCAGTGATGTATTAACTCAAAATTGCTCATGGCTGAGTAGTCAAGGGAGCAAGGGCAAATCATGGGGAGGGAAAGAAGTCGAAAATGAGAAGCCTGTAGTAAAAGTCAACTTCAGAGGGAGGAGCAAGGATGAAGGCAAATATGGTTGCAAACTAGGGGGAATCAGGCACAGGTGGGAGAGCTCCACGCGGGATGGAGACAATCACAAATATTTGATAGGAGAAACCGTGTTTTATGGCATGAGAGCAATCTACTAGGAGAAGGTGCTGAGCAGCCCCCAGGAAATTAGAATTCTGCCTGTTATACACACAGGAGCTATTGACCTGGTCATTTTGGCTCTAAGACTATTTATAGCTGATGCGCATTGTTTGCTTTTGATTGGAATTATTGTTAGTCTGGATTTATTGTACCATAGTTTTGTGTTGTTTAAAACTATGGTGACATTTTTATGTGTGGATCTAAAGGACTTCGCAACATGTGACTCTTATACCATGCAAACTATTTCTATTTCAGCCTGGACAGTTTTAGATGGTGTGGTCTTGCTACATGCTCTGAGAAATGGCTGTAGGAAACAACACACAACGAAGTTATTCCATCATCCCGTGTTTTATATTTGTTGAGGTATGTGCATTTTTTAAAAACTTTACACATAACTTGTAATCATTTTCACAAATTTATGCTGCGAACTTGGATGACTTCATTAAATTTGTTAATCTTATGGTTGGTACAAATTTTAATAGTATAGATGTCAGGTAAAGAATCAAAAGGTTAGCAAAATGTTTCCTAAATAGGAAGCCATGAAGTAAGAAGGTTTATAAACTGCATCTATGGGGTACAGAAAATTTTCATGTTATATTTGTTTTCTTTTTGCTGGTGGTGTGACTATATTAATGATGGAAGCTACTACAGCATTTGAATTAAATTCCATTTTACAATCATATTCTTACTCAGAAATTCAATATGTCAGGTGCTTTATTGATGTTAGTTTATGTTTTTTGCCTTGAAATCCAAATATACGAAGATAATGTTAGAATTGACTGTTTCTACTAGCTATTTTTCTTCAGTGAAGTATTGGTAGCTTTTATAATGTATGGATTCTTAAAATAATTGTAATCATAGGGGCTTGAACTTAGGGCTTTTTGTTTGCTCAGCTTGCTTATTTACATCTGGTGCTTTACCACTTGAGCCATGCCTCCAACCTAATGTGTGATTTCTTTTGTGGTGGATTACTTTGAGTTACTTCAACTATAGGCCAGCAAGCAGGTTCTCCAGCATCTTCCTGGCTAAATTTTTCCACACCTTCCTTCCTGTATATTTCTATATGTAACCAAGATTACTATAGTGAAGACAAAAACATGGGAAATTTTGGGCAATATGGAATTCAATGGTAAGAAAGCTACCAGATTATCTCAGAATAAGATGTTAATTTGCCAATGTTATTTTTTTTTGGATTCTCAACAAGATACGCTATGCAGAAGATTGTTTTTCATCCTAAATATTAGGTTTAAAATAGGAAAGAATACAGCTGAAAAGTAAAAGCCGGGACATCTTTTCCTGTAAACTGCCTAGATAGTCTTTCATTATGTCAAAAGTGAGCTGTAGCAAGTCTGTCAAAAATAGCTGTAGTTCTGTGTTAGGGCATCTTTTGACTGAGTTTGGGAACATGCATCTTGATCTATTTAATTGTCTATGTGAAAGCAGACACTTGGGCTAACCACTGCTTATAATAAGCACAATGGAATTACATTTAACTTTTATACACAACCTATGAATTATTTTGAAGGATGGTTTTTACTTAAATCTCTATACATTTATATACATGCATAAATATATGTATATTCACATATTATTATATTTGTATATTATAAAGATATAAAATACATATTTATAAATTTACATATATTTTTCCAAAAATCATAACTCAGACTCACTGGCTCTTGCTTTTGTTCATAGGCTGGTGCTCTACCACCTGAGCCATACCTCCAACCTGTAAAGCTGCATTTTGATGATCATTACTTGGCAGTTTAATTTTATTTATAATTTATATTCTCTGGTGGTATTTGTGAACCAGGTGTTTGTATTGCAGAATCCAGTAGAGATAGAAGAGAAGGCTGGAAGATGTTACTGTAAGTTGAGGTACACATATACTCAATTTACACTAACCCTCTACAAGGGAAAACAGAAAACTTGTCTCACAATAATAAATACACATTCTTTAGAATCTGCATGCAACTTGCCACATGATACCAAAGACATCTCCAATCAGACAACAACCACACCTACTGTATAGTAGGAGGTTCTGTGAGGAAGAGAAAGCAGCCCTTTTTCCAGCCGGTCATGAAGAAATGGTAGAAGGCATAGCATTAGCTTTTTTTTTTTTTTTTTCCAGTTGTGGGGCTTGAACTCTGGGCCTGGGTGCTCTCCCTCAGCTCTTCAGCTCAAGGCTAGTGCTCTATCTTTTGAGCCATAGCACCACTTCCAGTTTTCTTAGTGGTTTATTGGAGATAAGAGTCTCAGGGCCTTTCCTGTTCAGGCTGGCCTTGAACTGCAATCCTCAGATCTCAGCCTCCTGAGAAGCTAGGATTACAGGTATTAGCCATCGGTGCCAGCTAGCATTAGCTTTTGAAGTGCTCTCTTTCTCTTGTGTTCAGAAAAACAAAACTTTAAGCTAACGTTGTGCAATGTAGCTAAATTAGTGAGCTCAATTGATTTCCTTTTCTTTTTACTTACTCAATTATTTGATCTAAATGTGATCATATAATGTCTGCGTTTTACAGAGGAAGACATGTCAAGTTCTCTCTTTTGTACTGATCTTCTTGTGTTTTCACCTGACAGAGTTCAGAGTCCATATCTTTAAGTCTCAGTGTCATCTGATTCATTTCATGGGTATAATTCTCCCTTGACAACTCTAAAGTTTTATTATCTTCTGCTGGTAGCTAAAGAAAATAAAAAATATATTTTTTTAAATGACAAAAACATGTAAGCTAGGGAAAACCGGGGAATAAGTCATCCATCATGATGCTTATCCTCCCAGCAGCACTTCAATCTTAAATTTTCTTAAAAATCAAACAGGAACCAAGGCTCAAAGTAAGAGATTTAATTTATTGCTAGATGCTGTAATCTCTGAAGGTCTTTAGCTTTCTAATGCATGAATGATGAGCTTAGCTGGCGGAGCAGAAACTAGAAAAATAAATTACTCTTTCTCTACCTCACCTTGGCACAAACATAAATATAAGTCTAAAAATCTGAGAGATGAAAAATGGTTTATTCTTTCTCTTGTTGTTTTGCTGTTCTTATACCGTATGAAAGTTTAAGATATATCAATGGGTTCCTTAGAAATGGACAAGAGAAAGAAAAAAGAAGTGAAGTAGAATATAATAAAAAATTGAGACAGAATGAAGTGAATCTCAAAGTGATTCTCATGATTTCCATGTATTCCATTTAGCAAGCACAAACCATTCACCTACATTCAGCTAGATACTATAATAGGGGTAAAAGAAAACTTAGCTCAGAATAGCATTGTTAAAATGTCAGTTGCGTCAATGAATGTATTTTCATTGCTGGTTTTTAATTATGAAAGACCATAAAACACAGACACCTACCTATACACACCTATATACACACACAAAATATAAAAACAAACAAAAACAGATATCTCTGTACCCACCACTTAGACCAAAGCTTAAAATTTTCCAATATTTTCTTAAAGGTTTTTTGAAGGAAAGAAAAATGTTGCAGGTAATGCTGTGGGCCTGTATTATTCATGTGAATTCTATAAGTATCTGTGAAGTAATTATATGTATGAACTTAGAAACTTACTTAACCCTACATGATTCCCATACATATTTTTATAATCTTTCCTTTATATGTATATTTTTACAAATACTATTTTAGGGAAATTTTGTATAAATGATACCATATAAACCTTCCTTTTATAATTTAAATTTTCATTCACTGTTTCTGAGTTTATCCAGATTGGCAGTTCATTCAATCTAATCATCTTATTTTATTTGATTATGTAAATATACCTACTGAGGTACAGCTTGAGCCATTTGCTTAATATCTTACTTAAAACATATATATAATTTTAATTAATATTTTGCCTAATATATTTACTTTAAAGAGTATTTATTAAAAAATACCAGTATATATGTATGGAAGAAGATTGAAACCCTAGAATTGCTAGAGAATAGTTTTACTTTCTAGGCATTTGTTTCTACATTATATAACCACATTAATATGTGCATATACGTTTCATAGAAGAAAACTTAAAAAGTTTTATTATTAATTTTATCAGTGTATCTGTATATTTCTTAAAAATTTCAGACAATCATCTGCAAGTAAGAGCAGATTTATTTCTTCTTTTCATTTGCTAGGCTTTTAATTTTTTTGTATATATTTTTATTGTAAATATACTGTTCAGAGGGGTTACAGTTACATAAGTAAGGTAACAAGTACATTTCCTATCAAACGTAACTACTCCCTCCTTTTTTCCCTCTCCCATCCCTTCATTTCCCACCTCCCCAACTCCTCCCTCCTGCCCCCCCCCAAGTTGTAAAGTAAGTCTTCAACATAGTTGTCTTGTGCATCTCATTGTTACAATGGGTAAACCTATATCCTTATTTCAGCATTTTGTTATTTCCCTTCCCCCAGCCCCAAATTAAAATAATGTATATACAAGATTCAGGGCACCGGAATCAAATACAGTGGTTATACCAAGGGGGAAGAACATACAAAAGAAACAAAAATATCATATGGTACATTGTAGGTATGTTAAAAACAACAGCAAGAAAGATTAAACCAGTTGTGTCTCTCTCTTGGGGTTCATTTCACTTAGCATCATCTTATATGGTCATATGTACATAGATTTTTACCTTTTCTGCTTGTTAGGCTTTTAATTTTTGATTAATTTTTTTGTTCTTGTCTTGAGGCTTGAACTGTCTGTGCATTGTCCCAGAGCTTCTGTGCTCACGGTTACATATCAGGTCCACTTCTCTTTTTGGTGATTAATTAGAGATAAGAGTCTCACAGACTTTCCTGCTCAGGCTGTCTTTGAACTGTGGTTCTCACACCTTAGCCTCCTGAGTATCTAGGATTACAGACATGAGTATCAACACTGAGATAGGCTTTTAATTTTTTTCCTGTCTTATTGCTCTGGATAAGTCCTCTTGTATAATACTGAATAGAAGTAGTAGAGACCACATCTTTGTTACTTGCTGACTTGAATGGGACTATTACACGTGCTCTACAACTAAATTATGAGCATGTACACTTTCTTTCTGTTCCTTCCTTGTAGATTAGATTGTTTAATTTGTTTTAAGCCCATTTCCCTTATTGATTAGATATAAGTTCATTTATTTATTAGAAATATGTTATTAGATATAATAGATAGAGGTATAGCTATGGACATTTGGCAGTACCAGGGTTGAAACTTAGAGGCTCATGCTTGTCCTAGTGGTGCTCAGCCATGAAAGCCATGCCTCCAACCCTGCTTTTTGCTGGTTATTTTGGAGATGAAGTCTCAGGACTTTTCTTCCTGGGCTGCTCATGATCCTCAGCCTCCTGAATAGATAGAATTACAAGCCTGAATTACTATCAATCACCCAACTGACTGATTATATTTCTATTTTTTAAATTACCTTTTAATTGTAGACATATGTACTTAGCAAAAAACACCCAGGTTTGTTCATTGCTCTTCTGTTTTCAAAAACAATCAAAGCCTATTCTTAGGCCCCTGTGAGCTCTTAAGTTTATATTCTTGTGTGTGTGTGTGTGTGTGTGTGTGTGTGTCTGTGTGTGTGTGTGTGTGTGTGTGTGTGTGTGTGTGTGTGTGTGTGTGTGTTTTGTTGGTCGTGGAGCTTTAACTGTGGGCTTGAGCACTGTTCCTGCACTCTTCAGCTCAAGGCCAGCACTCTACCACTTGAACCACAGTGCCACTTCTGGTTTTCTGGTGGTTTATTGGAGATAAGAGTCTCACAGACTTTCCTGCCAAGACTGGCTTTGAACCGTGATCCTCAGATCTCAGCCTCCTGAGTAGCTAGGATTACAGGAGTAAGCCACCAGTGCCTTGATTTTTATATTTTCCTTACATTTGTAAGTTAAAATTTCTTAAAATTGTCCCACATTCATCAGTTTTCTTTTTTTTGTTAGTAATACTTTTTTATTGTGAAAATAGTGTACAGAGGGGTTACAATTACATGAGCAAGGTGATGAGTACATTTCTTTTTTTATGGTCATAGTATTTTTTAAATTTTTATTTATTTGTTTATTTATATTTTTATTGTGAAAATACTGTACAGAGGGGTTACAATTACATGGTCTAGATAATGAGTACATTTCTTATCAAGCATTGTAGCCTCCTCCTTTGTTTCCCCTTCCCTAAATTTCTTAATTACTGTTGTGTCTCTTATTCCTTTCTTCTTTTAATTCCCTGATTAAATGAATAGATGTTATCCTTTGGAAATTATTTGAGAAGAGGTTAATTAAACCATAAACATTCTTAGTATTTACCTGATGTTGACTTTATATTGTGATTAACTCGAAATGGTGATAGGACTTGGCATTGAATTTGAGACAGAGAAGATTTCTTCCCACTCTTCTAATCTATGCTTCACCCTAGCCTTTATTATTGCTGATCAAACTTTTCTCTCTTATTACCATTCTCAACAAATGATCCACTTTTCTTCTCTAGTTGCCTTTCATTTTTTTCTTCTGAGTATCCTTCAGTTTCTAGGTGTAAATTTTTACTGGCTATGACTTGCTTTGCACCTTGAACATGAAAAATCATAATTCTTTAAAAAAACTAATGCATCACCTATATAGATATTTTCTTTCATCTCTTTGACTGTAACAGATGTTACAGTAATTCTCTTCAATCTTGTCTCTTCACCCACCATATTCCAGAAGTTCTATGTGCTTGTTTTTAAAGTGTCTATTTTGTGTTATTCCTTTTGTTTATGCTTTGTTTCTTGCACATCTTTAATTATATCACATACATTTATTTTAGACTCTTTCAGACTACTATCTGAAACAATTAGCACTCTGATCCTATTGTTTGTTGTGTCTGTCATCTTTGTAGATTCTTAGTTTATTTTTGTGTGTGTTTTTAAGATCAGTTTTTTAGCAGAGCTTGCTTCTGTAGGATTCATTGGGGACATAGGTTTTAGAAGTATCACTTTAAAGGGCTTTCATATGAATGCTTCCTTGGCTTTGGCTTTATATTCAAAACCTAAACTTGAACAGTCCTGAAGTGTATGTGGCCGAAAGTTTTCCTTCTCTGTAGTCTTGCTCCGTAGGTGAGTTTACGTAGATGTCCCCTCTTCACAAGTGGAAAGCAAGTTTTCAGGAATCTGAAAACTTAAGTCAGAATCTCCTATGCTTTTGCATAGCAGTCTCAGTTCTGACTCAAGTCCTTATACTTTACTCCCAGAGACATAAAGCCCAAGCTCCATTCCTGGCATTGCCCTAAGTTCATTCTTTTACCCAATGTCTTCTGTGTCATCCATTTATTCAGCTCTACTCTGATTTTCAGTACCTTTTTGTTTTAGATTACCTAAGAAAGAAGGAAAGAACAAACAAATGAACAAAAGAAAGAGAATCCTTCATTGTGATGTTTCCAGTAAGATGTTGTACGTGCATTTTGTTTCATAAATGCAGTCAAGTCATTCAGAACAGACTTAGTTCTTACTTCTTTTCTTTCACTAAGGTATTATATGTTTTACACCTTCCACCCCTTTTTTTAACATAATAACTATGCTTCTGTAACTTAGATTAACAAAATTCCTTGTAAAGCTAGGATTATTGCCATGCTTAAAACATGTGTGTGGAATAAACATTGAGAATAAGACATGACTGCCCATAGTGGAAAAATGATGTGTGTTTTCCTAAGGTTTTAATTATGTAAGCACAGTGTGTGGTCTTGAGGTTATTTTGTTTATTATGGCAGTGGGTAAGAAGAGCAAAACCAACCTATAGAATTTAAAGTTCCTAGGGAAGCAGTTGCCTGTCTGGACCCTACCCTAGCCCATTCATAATGCTAAAATAATGGTGGAGAAGCATCCTAGCAAGGCAGTGGGATGCATAAAAGCTCACAATATTGAGAAGTCAGGAGCCATATTGCCCTGGGTAAAACTGGAATGGCACTAAAATGACTTGTTCAGTAGTCATTAGGAAGAAAACAAATTTTGTTGCCTACAGGAACACATGTAGAAGCCAATGAATGGCTGGGAGGAGAGAAGATAAACATCAGGAAAGCAGAATGGGTTAAAATATGATTTGTGATTCACAAGGCAGGTGATTCTAGAAACCAAGTCCTTGAATGTTGGAAATGCAGAAAAAAATGTCGACAGTGCATCTCCTGGTGTTGTCTGGCCTTTAAATACATATTTCTGGATTTATCAGCACCTCCTAAAAGGGTAGTAAATTTCACGGCTAATAAAGAGAGAAATCCAAAATGAGTAAAATTTCTAGATGATCCACAAAATAGTGTTTTGCTCTTCACTAGATGAGGTAAAAAATTAGCAAATGGTGGACAAGACAAAAGCTACATAATCTACACAGCAGGAAAAGGAGAAAGCTAATCTTCAAATGAATGTGAGGATATCTACTTTTTCATTTTCACTTTTGTTCCTTGTACTCAATAAGATGAATTTTTGGCCAGACACCTAGAACACACTAGTTAGAAAATAAAAATAGTGATATAATCAAGTAGTCTATGTTTTTCTTCTTCAGCCCATTTTTCATTTGAGTTTCCTTCTTTCTTCTTTTACATCCTTCTCTCTGATTTATATTCACTCTCCTCTGTCTCTGTCTCTGTCTCTGTTTGTCTCTCTCTGTCTCTGTCTCTGTCTCTGTCTGTCTGTCTGTCTGTCTGTCTGTCTGTCTGTCTGTCTGTCTCTCTCTTTCTCTCTCTCTCTCTCTCTCTCTCTCTCTCTCTCTCTCTCTCTCTCTCTCTCTCTCTCTCTCTCTCTCTCCTTCCTTTGTATTCCTCACCTCTCTCTTTTTTCCCCCATTGCTTTTTCCTCTTATTGCTTCTTTAACTATCATTTTAACAACACTTTTCATACTTGGGATCTACAAAAAAGATGATTTTATTTTCCTGAGAGAAACACCACTCAAATTAACATCTACAGAACCTGAAAAAAAAAGACTGGGAGCTGTCTGTGTGGTCTCTGAGCTCCTCTACAACTAATGCCAGATGTACTTTTCCAAAATACCAACCCTTAAATATTCCCTTTGACAAATTTTCTCAAACACAAGTAGATTCCTCTCAAGACCATTTTTCTATATTCTCTCTAAAATCCTGACTAACACACTGTCAAGCCTCTTTCAAATATATCTGGACTACCAGCCAAACTTTAAATGGAGCTTCATTTCCACAGCAGACAATATGAATGCAATTGTAGCTTGATGTGCGTGGATGAGACAGTTTTTTCATTTTGATAGTTGCTTGTTCTTGCAGTTCTTATTGCTTATTTTTGACAATTCAGTTTTTTCTCAACTTGAACCTACCAGGTGATTATTATAAATCAGTCTGAAGATAAAGAATATCACGAAGTTCAGCAAGAACTTTGATGAGAGGTAAATGAATGGTACATCATCAGTTTTGGGTACCAAGAACTAGCTAGTAAAGCTTCCCTAGCCTCAGGTGCCTCTAGTTTTGAAAGAAAATTCTATCTTACCTTTTTAGCTGCTCTGTGCTCATGGGTGTTTAGATTCTACAGTACGGACTGCTTTGATTTTGAGTCTTAGATTGCAGTTCTCAGATTTTTTTTAAATTTTATTTTATTTTATTTGAGAACATACTGTACAGAGGGGCTACAATTACATGGGCAGGATAATGCATACATTTCTTACCAAGCATTGCAGCCTCCTCCTTTGTTTACCCTTCACCTCCCTTCCCAGCCTCCCCCCTCCCCCCACCCAATTATACCCCCCTCCCCCCCACACACTGACATTGTAAAGTTGGTTTTGACATGACATTTTGTACTTCTCATTGTTGCAACAGGTCCACCTGAATCCTTAAACGACTTGTTTGTCCCCATCTCCTCCACATGTTATACTGACATCAAATATAGTGAAAGCGGGGGTTACACTGTGGGGGAGGGACATACAAAGCAACAAAGAAATAATCTTATAAATGCGTTAGAAACACATGCATGAAAGAAACGAAAACATTAAAATACATATTTAAGGGTTCATTTTCCTAACATCACATTATCTGACCTTTTCCGCTTGACTCATACCTATACTAGATATTGCAAATAAGGGAAACCATGGGACCTATGCTTCTTTGGGCCTGGCTTACTTCACTCAGTTCTCAGATTTTAAAAATTATTATCTTTAAGTAGTTGTACAAAGGAGTTACTATTTAACGAAGTGTGGGAATATCTTGACCAATGTTCTCACCCATCCCTCCCCAACCCACTGAGTGTCCTTTCATTAAAACAAGAAATTGGCTGGTTCCTGCTAAGGAGAAAGTATTAGTTTCATCTGCATATATACAATGCCTGAAAAGCAAACATAAAATGGCATCAAGCAGTCTGAGTTTAAGTCTTGGCTCTTTCATTGCTAATAGAAATTTACGTATGTTCTTTAGATCTCTTTTGTAGATGCTTTTGCAGAATTAATGAAATAATGCACCTGAGCATTTTTGCCAGATAATAGGTGTTTAATAAATATTATACAAAATGAATATAAAATATGTACATAAAGTATGCACATGTGCATACACACACACACACACACACACACACACACACACACACACACACACACACACACACTTTTTCCATTTCCCTTCTCCCTCCAGAATGACAAACTGACACTGTGAGAAGGAATCTGGGCCATTTAATGCACAAATACTTGACATTTCTGGACTTGAATGCTTTTAGACTATTTTGTTGAGCCATTACTCGATAAAACTTCAAACAAGGTGATGAACAAATTGTAATCTTTGAAATTACAGTGACAAATACTAATTGTAAAGTATTTTTCTTGTCTTTTCTCATTGAAGCATCATTCAATGCATGTTTGCAATACTAGGGAATATCAAATTGCAAGTGTTAATTTTTAAAGTGACATATCACTCCTGTCTGCAGATGCTCTTCCAACTGATTGAGGAATTTTCTTGTTCCACATTGAGTTTTTAAGTTGGATGTCTGGGGGTCAAGGTTCTATTGAAGGTAAATTATCACAAAGTGAAGGAAACTTAAGACTAAGAAAATACATCTGGGGCTGGGAAGATGGCTCAGTGGTAGAGCGCTTGCCTTGCATGCCAGAGGCCCTGGGTTCGATTCCTCAGCACCACATACGCAAAAAAAGAAAAAAAGCCGGAAGTGGCGCTGTGGCTCAAGTGGTAGAGCGCTAGCCTTGAGCTGAAGAGCTGAGGGACAGCGCCCAGGCCCAGAGTTCAGGCCCCACGACCGGACCCCCCCCCCAAAAAAAATACATCTGGCCCTGGAGGATGTGGAATCTGAAGAGCAGAGAGGGGCTCTGAGGAAAGTTACATGGTTAGATCCCCAAGGGAAAGATGAGCTGCTGGCTCTGAAACCCTGCTCTCCATTGTTCTATCATCCCCTATCACCGCCCCTCTTATTTTTCTTAGTGGTATATTCTCCTCAACTAACGCTTCCAAAGAAAATAAAGACCCAATATAATTCTGGAGAAAAGTACAAATTTTAGTAAGTACAAGAAAATATGTACAAACTCACTAATAATGAGATTCACTATAAAATACCATGGGTGGATTTTGACTGTGGGAAAGGATGCAGGTCATAATGACAGCACTATTGGCTTGTCTATGACTTGATCATAAATTTTCTGAACAAATCTGAGGATATGAATTATCTTGATTTCTGGTGTTCACGATCCTGATATAATGGTGCTTTATGTTTAAATATCCTGTTTGACATGTGTATCCTGTTATAAAATTGTAGTGCTTGATAACATCAGGAGGATACCTTCAGTCTTATACAGAAGAAATTTTTCTTCATGCTTTAAATATTTGATGAAATCTGAAATACAGAGAAGTTTATCAAGTCACTCAAGTACACACAGCCAATAGATAGCAAAATTGATGTTTTTAAGCTTAACATAAATTCAAGTCTTATATTCTTCCACTATATTTGTATGGGCATACTTACCAGTCTCATAGCCATATTGAGTAGGTGAATGAGAGTAAGGAAAACATTTTCAATATATTTCGAGCCATAATTCAGACATAGAAATGCTGAAATGGGGACTTCCCTTTCTACAGTCTGTCTCCTATAAGAGCCCAAATAATATTTTTATATTTTAATCCAGACAAGGTTCAACTATCTATAACTCCTTGTGAATAGGATAATTTTATTTGATAGAGTTTTGACTTGATTAATGGTAATCAGAAAACTGTTTTGAATGTACACGTAATGATTTGAATATAACAATTAAAAAGAAAACAAAAGAAATCCTTTTGACATCTGTAATTGTTTTTAAAATAGCATTCTTTTAAAATGTATCTGAGTCATCTCAATTATACTCTTCATAATAAAAACAACTTAAAAATCATTCAAGTAACTATAATCCAGTCATATTAAATTTAGTATTTTGGTGCTATTTAGTTCAGATTTAAATACTACTAATAAGACATAATAATACAATTGACTATAATTCCATGTACTCTTCCTTCCAGGATATTCTTATTTTTTCTTTGCTTCTTCATTGGTAACCACCAAGCTGAATTTGATGCACATGGTTTTCTAAGACTTAATCAACTTTTTTTTTTTTTTTTTTTTTTTTTTTTTTTTGGGTCCGGTTGTGGGGCCTGAACTCTGGGTCTGGGTGCTGTCCCTCAGCTCTTCAGCTCAAGGCTAGCGCTCTACCACTTGAGCCACAGTGCCACTTCCGGCTTTTTTCTTTTTGCTTATGTGGTGCTGAGGAATCGAACCCAGGGCCTTGAGCATGCAAGGCAAGCGCTCTACCACTGAGCCACCTTCCCAGCCCCGACTTAATCAACTTTTAAAAAATGTATTTGTTTACCTTGCACATAAATACATTCAAAATATTGAAAGATGTTACTGTGTGTGTGTGTGTGTGTATGTGTGTGTGTGTGTGTGTGTGTGTGTGTGTGTGTGTGTGTGTGCTGGTCCTGGGGTTTGAACTAAGGGCTTAGGTGCTATCTTTGAGATGTTTTTTTTTTCTCAAGGCTCTATTTCTGGCTTTTTGTTGTTGTTCCTTTGGGGGTTTTTTTTGGTGGCTAATTGGAGATAAGAGTTTCATGTACTTTCTTGCCCAGGCTGGCTTTGAACTGCAATCCTTAGATCTCAGCCTCCTGTGTACTTAGGATTACAGGCATAAGCCACCAGCTCCTGGTAACTGTTAATTTTTTTTTAATGTTATAGTAATTGAACACAAGATGTGTGTTCAAACGCTCTATCATAGCCCTAGATTTATAGAAAAAGACCAAAGGTATGAATGGCTAAGGCTATGCCTTGTAAATTGGTGTTTTAAAATTAACCTCTGTTTAAATGAAGCAATCAGTATGGGAGAGGTTCTGACATAAAAACAGACTGCCCAAATCATAGTGGTTTAACCTAAACACATGATGATTTTGTATGAACGGATGGGAAGGTTCTGCTCACCATAGTCTTACAAAGAATTCTTACTTTTTTATCCTGAGCATCAGCTTTCCTTTCTTTCATCAAGTCTAGCCATGTCCATCTATTTCCTCAAGCAAAGAAACCACAGAAAGGTGCATCACCTTGTCACTGCTGATACTGCTCACAGAGTGGATGCTAATAAGAAGCCCTGCAGGTGCACTTGATGTCTGCTGGGTCACCTGAGCATCCATGAGCTGCTGAGTCTTTAGTTTCTGCCTACAGCCCTTCCTTTCATATGACTCAGACATGAACCATGCACTTGAGGATGGATCAGTGTCTTCTGTTCTCATGTTTCTTACACGCTCTCCATCTAGGTTAATTGATTAAAAGTGCTTTGTTTGGGTCATCACGCTCACTGACTTCTCAAACATTTTGGATATGACAGAGAATATTGCAGATACAAGCCAGACAACATCTCCATGCAGATTGGGCAGTACATATCTAAAAGATGTGATGCCTTTTCTGAAATATGCATATATTCCTGCACAACTACTAATCTCAAAAGAATTGATGTGCACAAATATCAGTGATTTTATCTGAGTATTTGAAAAAATATTTTATATGAAAATGTATTAGTTTTCTTAGAAACATTAAGACTCCTTTTTAATATTACATTGTTACCGGTATGTGATGTGTATGTTTGTAATTAAAATACAGAATATTTATAATTCTGTATCATGTAATAATTATATAATGTAATTTTATAATTTATATAAATTGTTTATTTGTATAATTTATAATTTACACTTATCTATGCCTTCTGAGTACTTAGGATTATAAGCATGAGCCACCAGCACTGGACAAAAGCTAGTCGTATTTTAAAAATCTACAATGTCTAGATTTAACATCGTATCTCTGAGAAGACTTAATGAAAACAACAGGAAGAGTTGTCCTTTCAAATACTTGGTCATTTGTACACTTTCTATGTCATCTTTACCCATGCTAATCTTTAGAAACATTAGTATAAGTAATTAGAGTGCTTCACTTGTTTGTCTTCTTGAGGAAAAAACGCATTTGAATGAGTTGACTGTCTTTTCACTGACTATAGGTTCATATATTAAACTGCATTATGTAAAATGAGTAAGCACCTTTATATTCGGTTTTATACAACTATTTAAAGATAAAAATTTTAAAGCAAAACAAAAAAGAATTAGAGAAATACATGATTTCTCAAAAATGAAACAAAGCAAACAAAAAACGTTCTGTGATTCCTACACATCTGTGTTGAACTGTAGTTGCTCTTAGTCTATTTGGTGCCTTATACATCGATTACAAATCTGTGCCCTAGTCCTTTCCCCATGCACTGACCATTAGTAACAGCTCTTTCCAAAGTTATTAAGAAAAATGTAGACTTATAATGCTAATGAGGGTCATAGTTCCTTATACAAATCCGTACTGATATACATGTGTGTGTGTAAGAGAGAGAGAGAGAGAGAGAGAGAGAGAGAGAGAGAGAGAGAGAGAGAGAGAGAGAGAGAGAGAGAGAGAGAGAGATCCAAAGAAGCTAAGTAACTTGTTCAAGATCAAACAACTGGCCATCAATTTGACTTCACAATCATACCTATAATTCTGGACTCTGTCGAAATCAATGGTAAATGATTTATCCACTGGTGAAATTTCAAAATTAGGACTGTAAAAAGAGTTCAAAATGTTTACAGCAAAAACAATTATCTAGTAATGCCATGTATTTTAATGTCTATGAAGTAAGGAGGAGCCTTCAAGTATAAGAGACCTATGGGCTTACAAAGATTCCCTAACAGCTCTGGATCCCTTTTGCAAAGGTGCCTGTCGAGTATCTCAGGGAAGAAACATTTAGACCAACACCTGATAACTGGTGTGATGCTCTTCAAGTGAATGAGTAGGCAAATGGGAATTCTGCAAAAAGGACAGAATGGCATCAACCAAGACCTATAAAGATCCTGAAAACTTAAAGAGCTCATGAATCAAGACCTATAAAGATCCTAAAAACTTAAAGAGCTGACAGGGATTGATTCCACAAGGTTAGAGCTTAGAGGATAAAATGGAAGGTGGTGACGGAGGAGTCAAGCATAGAAAGTGGCCAGATCATGAAATGCCTTGAAGGACATTTCATTCAGTTTCTTTGTCCTATAATCTCTGGGAAACCAAAACATTCCTGAATATTGTAAGTTTATACCTTACCTATCAACATGCAATGGCAGAAGTGATACCTAGAACCTGTAACCATGGAAAGGAGGCATGAGTTCATATTTTCAAAGACCTTTTCATAGATACATCTCTCCCTACCCTTACCACAGATTATTTCTCACACAGGAACAGTGTCATGGCCACAAGGCTTCCATAGCTTATTTTAGCACATAGAAGACAGATGAGAAGGATATACATGGACAGATTTAGTTTCCCTAAGAGCTGCTCCCTCTGCTTCTATGATGATACCTTGTTCCTGTGTCCTCTGGAGGGAAAAATGCCATGTCTTCACATGGAAGAGGGAAGAAGGACACGAGAACTAGAAGCCACATGAGGTCTCTTTCTTAGATCCTTAGTCCCATTCAGTGAGCACTTCTTAATGTTTACAGTCACCCCTTCTAAACATTAGAGGCCCCCCTTCTTAATGTTTACAAATTGCCCAATAAATCTCAACACCTGCATTTTGGAGGGGACAAATATAGAATCTAATAAGAATTTCAACCTGACTCTTGAAATCGAAGTTCCTCAATGAATGGACCATTTCACAAAATGAAGTTAAGGAAGCTGAAATATGTCTTGAATGGATGTTAATGGGGAGAGGTGGATGAATCATTTCTTCCAACTCTTCTTTGTTGTCTCTTTTGACAAAGCACTTTGAAGGTGACTTATTGGTGTCCATTATTTTCAGCCCCAAAGGATGATATTTTGGTTGAAATTTTGGATTTTAGAGTCTGACAAAAGAGCTCTGTGACCTTCAACACGTTACTAAGCAACTGACTCCCAATTTTCCAATCTATAAGAGAGTAATAAGATCTGCTTTACTGGATTGCGCTGCAGGTTAAGTAAAAATAGAAAATTTAAGGTGCCTAATTCATGTCAGGTACATGCTTAGTAATCATTAACTCATATGACAATCCAGCTAGAAGCAAACACAAGAAGTTAGCATTTATCAGTTCGGGAATGCTCTGGAGCTCTCTTAACGTAAGTTTTATTGGGTTTGCTCTGCTCTGTCATTTTTATTTAGTGACCTGTTCTTGGCTAATGACATGCACAAGATTTTACTGTGTAATTTGTTTGCTTTCCACAGAAATTAGTCTATTTTGACATAACAATGTAAACACAGAGAGTTTTGACAGTCTTCAAACAGGAGTTGCAAAATAACCAGTTAATCTTATTCAGCTAGTTTTTTTTTTTCGGGGGTGGGGTAGGGAGTATCTACTCTTTCCACTAAAAATAAGCAAACAAAACTACACACACACACACACACACACACATACACACACACACACACACTCCCTACCTGTATTAAATGGTCCTTTGATCATTCAAGCCTGTATTGTATAAGCAACGACAAATCTGCTGGCAAATTTGTTCTTAATGACATAATACATTCTTCACTGTGAGAATTCTTCCCTGGCAAAAATAATTTTTTATTTCATATCCCCAAATATTGTAAAACCCTTATCATCCCTCCATACCTTCAACCTTTTGTGAGTGGGAATAATGGTTTTTAATTTTTTTGTCACAGGACACAGTATAGCATGGTGTTTTATAAAGAGTTTATATTGGCTGGGAAGGTGGCTCAGTGGTAGGGCGCTTGCCTTATATGCATGAGGGTCTGTGTTCAATTTCTCAGCACCACATAAGCAGAAAAAAAGTCAGAAGTGGCGCTGTGGCTCAAGTGGTAGAGCACTAGCCTTAAGCTGAAGGACTGAGGGACAGTGCCCAGGCCCAGATTCAGACCCCACGACCAACAACAACAACAGAAAAGAGTTTATACTTGTTTTAAGTTGGATTTCTCCAGAAACAGACCTTAAAATAAGGATCTGAATTCAAATTATTTATCTGGGTGTCAATCTCAGAAAGTACCCAGAGAGAGCAAGGAGATGGAAAAGGAATGAAACTAACACAGGCATATTAAAAAGCAGGTTTTCATTGTGAAGAAGTGGAGCTTGGTGACTGCTAGAACCTTCTAGATAGCTGCCTAAAACTTACCTCAGCGTTATTCCAACTGAGAGCCGGAGAAGCTGTCATATTTATCGTTTGGTCGCTGTGTTGATGTTTGAGGTTTATTCCTGGGTCATTGATTCCTGGGCACTTTGGTCTGCGCTGCATGCAGCAAGTACACTCCTGAACCTCAGAAAACCCTCAGGCAGAGAGTCATTCTTGTAAGGAAACAGTTAGTGCCAAGGGACTATGGCAGGGCACTAACCGCCTTTGCTTTAATGCTCTATAAACTCCTAGTGCCCAGCACACAAGTGAATGGGATTTGCCAAGAGCTGTAAGAAATGTCAAATGACCCTAAGACTTCAAATCATTGATTTTTCACTCACCTCCTGCAGATCCATGTTTTAAACAGTATCAGTTCTGTCAGTACTGAGTAATCTGGGGGCAGTGCTACCTTTAACAACAGCAGTGAGGTACTTTCCCTTCTAATGCTCTAGTGTGCTGATTTCCATACCCAGGCTGTGTAACAGATGGAGCAATAAAAGAACGTGTGTGTGTGTGTGTGTGTGTGTGTGTGTGTGTGTGAGTGTGTATGTGTGTGTGTATTTTTTAAGCCAATCTATATGGGTCTCAGCCGAGTCTGGTTTTTTGGGTTTTGTGTGTGTGTGTGTGTGTGTGTGTGTGTGTGTGTGTGTGTGTGTGTGTGTGTGTGTGTGTGTGTGTGTGTGTGTGTGTGATAAAAATACTTCAGTTTTTGAAAACAATGCTGGACCAGAAGTGAGAGAAATTGGATTTTTATCTATATTCTCTTGTGATTTTTATAGCCATGTGGCCTTGAAAGAATCACTTTGAACTTTATAGACTTCATTTTGCTCATCTTATAAAACGTACAGACTGAACACTAAGATTATCAGGCATAAAACAATGGGATTTATATATGCAGATCTAATGAGGACTGGGGAAAAACAACACAAACTTTCACTTGTATACATATATATATATATATATCTGTAGCATAATACATAAATGCATTTTATACATTTAATGTTATATATTTATATGTAAATGTATTTATATATTTATACTTACATGGAAATATTATATATATAATATATTATATAAATTATGCAATGTGTATTTTTTTAGAGAGAGAAAGATTCCCCAGTTTTTTTTTTACTCTAAAGTTTAAAACAATTGTGGCACTGGGAATATATGCTTTAAAATTATTTCATTTTCCAGAAAGAAAATATTTTCCACCACTTGCAAATGAGAACTTATTTTCCATGTTAGAACCACAACAAGGACAGTGATTGAGAGCAGTATCTGCTTTGCTTGGCATTGGCATGGTTAAATGGTCTGTAAAGATGAATATCAATTGAAATTTTGTGTACAAATAACCCAAGCTTATTTTGTCAAGAGATGCTAATTTCTTTCCATTTCCTTTTTTTCTTCAGAAGATCAGAAGGCTTATATTAAAATAAAATAATTTCCTGTCTCTTAGCATTAAAAGAAAGAAAGCTTGAAGTTTTCTGTAGCCTGTGATGGGTATATTACCTATTAAATGCAATCTCCTATTCTAGTTCTTCCTGGTCGAATGGTCTAGAAGGGGTAGTAACATTCAGCTCAAAGCCCACTGAGAATTTTTAGGGCTCTCCTATGTCTGACAAAAGTACAATATTCAATTCATACAGAATAGATGAATCCTTAAAGGAGAATCTAAATGACTAATCCTCTTTGTCCTCTATAGTCTCCTCTCCCCTTTGACAGGAAATGAAAAAACATGAGACAAGGAGGAATTAGAAGCATTAGACGAACTGACCTGTAGAAATATTACAAGGGCATTTCCCTATTCTTTGGTCGCATAGGGATTAGAATAACTAAGCAGAGATGTTCAAATCCTTAATTATTTGAGTTTTTCATTTTTGTCTGAGCCTACCTAGGCATTAGCAGCCTTCATTTTTTGAGCAGCTGTATAGGGGACTGTCTTGGAACCCACATGCATTGTCAGAAAGGTGGATTAAGAAAGTGGGAGTGACTTTGAAGAATAGAACCCACATGTCTTCTCCTTATTGAGACGTGTCCCTTACCAGTCTATAAGACATCAGGCCACTCACATTCATCAGTATTGGATTCATCAGGATCTCAGCATGTGAAGTGGCAGTTGCTGAGGGAATCATGATTCACCTGCTTGGAAGGGGACAATTTGAGCCTATAGTTCTTTTTGAAACAGGAGTGCTTTTCAATGTGGAGATGGACTACACATGTAGAAAAAATTTGGGGTAGTCAAGAAAACAAACCAGAGAAAGACCTCCTGGAGCCCAAAGAGAAGTTCCAAATGGTTTAATACAGATGTATTTTGCTTGAGTTAGAGAGTGTCTAGAAATCAGAAAATGTATGAAAACCCAGATGCTTTTACTTCTAAGAAGTTGGGACGCAAAAAAATCTGGAAATATTGGTATCATATTCCTCTAGAATAATAATCTCTGGAAGCTAGAGTGAAGCTTCACCTTTCAATGAAGTGTGTGTGTGTGTGTGTGTGTGTGTGTGTGTGTGTGTGTGTGTGTTAACCAAATCCCACTACTACCTATTATTACATTATCTTTCCCTGGTTTCATTCATTTATATTAATTCCAGTAGGCTTTTAAGATTTCACCTCCAGTCTATGGACTAGATTTAGGGGTTTTTTTCCCTTATTTTTATTTATTTATTTTTTTAATTTAATTTAATTTTATTTGTGAACATACTGTACAGAGGAGTTACAATTACATGGGCAGGATAATGCGTACATTTCTTACCAAGCATTGCAGCCTCCTCCTTTGTTTACCCTTCACATCCCTTCCCAGCCTCCCCCCTCCCCCCATCCCAATCCTTCTCCTTCCCTCCCTCCACCCCCCCCCCCACCGACGTTGTAAAGCTCGTTTTGGACATGACAACTTGTACTTCTCATTGTTGCAACAGGTCCACCTGTATCCTTAAACAACTGGTTTTTCCCCATCTCCTCCACAAGTTATACTGACATCAAATATAGTGAAAGCAGGGGTTATACTGTGGGGGAGGGACATACAAAGCAACAAAGAGATAATCTTATAAATGCGTTAGAAACTCATGCATGAAAGAAAAAAACATTAAAATACACATCTAAGGGTTCATTTTCCTGACATCACATTATCTGACCTTTTCCGCTTGACTCAAGATTTAGGGTTTTTTAAAGGGATAGCTGGCAGTTGATAGTTCATTAACATACAGGACTGAGTGGCAGTCCCTGTTTTCTTGACTGTCATTGGTTTAGAGTCTCCTGGTAGCCTTGTAATCATTTTTTCTTTGTTGTTTCATTTTCTTTGGCTCTCAACATCTTGCTGTGCATTTTAAGCAATTTGTGCTGATCTTTCTGTAAATGCTCTAACCTGTTTTGGACATTATAGCTATTCTTTAATCTTTATACCTCAACCTTCATTTGTTCCAAATGGCTAAATAGCTTCCCTCTGGAAAACTTGCTTAGTCTTCGTAAATGTGTCTCTGTTATTAGTTCAGATTCGTTTTGGCAAATCACTGAATATACTATCCTTAGGGTAGAATAAATTAATACATTCTGTAAAGGTAATTCCACTAAGTATTTTTTTCTTCCAGAGTAGTTAGAAACAGGAGATAGAAAATTTCTAATGGTGGCCTTAGAGAGGTTTTCTAAATCCCCACACAAATGCTAATTAGTTATAAACTAGCAATTGTGCCTTTCACTTTAACAAAGGTGGAGCCACCTCCCAGGGTTCTACCTTTAGTCCACTCCTGAGAACGCATTGAAAAGCCCTGGGTTCGATTCCTCAGCACCACATAAACAGAAAAAGCCGGAAGTGGCGCTGTGGCTCCAGTGGTAGAGTGAGGGACAGCGCCCAGACCCAGAGTTCAGGCCCCATGACCGGCAAAAAAAAAAAGCAGATTTTTCAATGCCATCCTTCAGACCTAAGGGATCAAAAAGTCTGTGAGTAGGGCCCAGTATTCAGGGTTCTTGCAAGACCTCCAGGTAATTATGACAGACATAATAAGTTTGAGACTCTAAGCATTCCATATTCAATTTATAGAAACTATACTCCAAGTTTGTCCCCAAAGCTTCCAAGAGAAGAAATGAGGCATGAGTTCTGTGATTCAAAGAGGCAGATATATTTTCCTTTGTGAATTTTTCCTGCCTAGTAGACAAGTGTGTTGGGTGCATATTTTACCATGGAGGCGTTATATACAGAGACAACCTTTAAGGAACTTGTGGAATGGATGAGACATTTCTCTTCTTGTGTATCTATTTGTTTAGGCTCCTTTCCCAGAGCTCCTGGGCACATTGAATCCACCAGCAATTTCACAGCCCAACAACATGCGCCTCTTCCCTTTTTAACAATTTCTTTTCCACTCTCTCTACATCAGTCAGGAAAAACTCAACCAATTCAAAATGAGAGGTCCATTTGGTCCATTGCCATTTGGGCCAATCCATGGGCATACATGGAATATATCCTGGATGTTTTAAGCAGTTGACAATGTAGATTCCTTTCTTGTCAAAGTATTAGATTTCCACATCAAAAAAGAGGTAAAGCAATCTGACCATTTGAGGTGTGCCTAATTTTAACTACTGAGATAGTCTTTCTAAGGAATTATAGCAAATGTTGATTATTTTTCCAGTGTCTTTTAAGATAAGGCTATTTACCTTCTGAGTTGCTCTGTCTATCAGACTGCATTGATTTCCACAAATTTTGTGCACAGTTCTTGTTAATTCAGATATAAGCTCAGGAAAAATGATGCCATATGTATGAAGAGTGAGCAGTGCTTTCTAGAATCTAAGAAGAGAAACACTGTAAATCATCAGAGAAACTTAGTTTATCATAAGCACCCCAAAGGCAAATGTCCTTGTTTTAATATTATTCATAGAAAGTCAAGTACTGATCAAAGAAAGAGGAGAAAAGAAAGGCAGGAATATGTAATGAATGAATGAAATTACTTATCCATATTTTATCTACAAACTCCTGACTGCCTGTACTCAAAGAAAGAAACAGAAATTCTGGCCACATTGCAGAGAAGTACTGTCTGCAGTTTTGGATCTCTTAAGAAAATGTGTGATCCAGTCAGTTATCTGGAGGCAATTCTGTCATCTCTACAGATTTTTTTTTCTGGAAGCCTTACAGAAAGAGAGGGATGAAATAACAAAGTAAATATGGGTGGAAGAGGAGCTTAAGGAGCGCTATCACTGGAAGACTAAAGATTAGGTCAAATTGTTCAAGTCCATTCAAGAGTCAATTACCTGATTCTTTAACAAAGCTAGAGAAAACCGCAACTGCAATCCAAGGACCTTTTACACATTTGGTGGTTCATGAACAGCACCTTGTACTTCAATGAGCTTAGGTACATCCTTTACTGCCATCACATTCCAATCTAGCTCAGCTGTTTGCTCTTCACATTATCAGTCTTAGAATCGTACTATATGTGTATATAAATATGCACATACAATGCATATACACATAAAAATGTATTGGGTAATATGAAAAAGCCACAGTTGAAATGGTTATATGAAACTATTCTACATTGTTTTTAGATTAATAAATAAAATATTATAAATCAGTAACATTTTGCTCAATTGGGAAATTGTGTATATTTTAGGTTTATCAATGTTACTCGTTAAAATTAGTTTATAAGTCCATATCTATGCTGTAAGGACTAAGTTAAAGTAAGATAAAAGGAAACCTATTAGGGATACTATATATTTTGGAGAAAGAGAGGAGAACAGGTAGTGATGGAAGGGTGAAATCGATTGAAATACCACGTAAACATATGTGGAGATGTAACAATAAAATCCCCCTCTGTACCTAATATAAGCCAATAAAAAATAATTAAAATAAAATAAGATAAATATTGGAATCTATAAATTATATTTCCTTACTGCTTGTGAAACCAAAGGAACCAGTCACATTCTCAAATCACACATTTTAATAGCCTTGTTTTCAGTAAAAATTTCTTGCCAGGCACCAGTGACTCACATCTGTAATCCTAGCTACTTAGAAGACTGAAATCTGAAGATCAAGGTGTGAAGCTAGCTCAGGGAGAAAGGCTGTGAGACTTTTATCTCCAATTAACTACCAAAAAGCCACAATTGAAGCTGTGGCTCAAATGGCAGAGTACCAGCCTTGAAAAAACTCAGGGACAGCACTTGAGCCCTGAGTTCAATCCCTAAGACCAGTATAAAAATAAAAATAAAAATAACATATATAAAGTACTTAAAATAATCATTTAATAATAAAGCAGATCATTTAAAAACAAAATATCTTATGAAATATGTAAGACAAACAAAAATTTAACTGAAAATCTCACCTGATAAAGACTTGCGTAAAAGTAGATGAAATGACTGGAAATATAACTTAATTTGTAAGTGCTAGTTCAATTTTGCCAAAATATCAGAAGCTAGTCTAAACTTTACTTGCAAAAACAAACGTTCACAAAAATTAATTACCATTTTGAAAGGCAGTACAACAAAGGAGGTCAAGGAGCTTATGTTAAAAAGCATCAGTGAATAAAATTCAAAAACTAAAGCAGGTTTCCAAATACTGGCACTGACATTTTGGGGAAGGTAATCCTTTCATGAGGAGCTATCTGTCAGTGTTATGCTTGCAAAATATAAAAGCTGATGTGTGCCTCATGATACATACTGGAAGGAACCAAAAGAGCTGGAACTAAAATACTGAAATCTATGAGTTCTAGCTCTAGAATCAGTCAATGCTGAGCTAGCAGTCTGGGCTTGCATTATTTGGCACCATTTGTCATTACCCCAGGCAAGTTGTCACCTCTCTTAAGACTGTTTCCTTTTATCCAAAACAGATATAAATAAAGGCCATATTACCTGTCTCCTAACAGTACTATGAGACTTATGTGGCATTTATACTGAATGACATGGTGCAATGCTTTCAGTTATTATCTGGTACTATTGTTATTATTGCTATGATTTTTATTAGCAAAGTATGGGAAATTAACTGTTGGGTTTGTTGTTTTTCTCATTTAGATGTTAGGTTACTCGTATAGTTCAAGAAACATCTAACAGTTGTCTTTTCAAAATGTTGTGATTAAGACGATAGCAAATCTCAGCAGGTAGCAAATCAAAACTACAAAAACAGGGAAAATAAAAAGATTTCACCTATCGGTGAATGCAAAGAGAGCTGCTGAAATGGCCTTAAAATAAGTTGCTAAGCTCAGCCGCAGAGACAATTAGAATGAGCACAGGGAAGGATAATGAGGGGTAATAATGGAGCTGATGCTATATGCACGTGCACACACACAATCATACGCATCTATATGTCCTTTAGAGGAGAGGAGCAGAAGATAGTCATTAAACCAGTCATGCCATGAACCTTCTCCTTTCTACAGCTTCTGTCCCCTGAGAAAGGGGAAGGAAGCACACCATTAGCATTAGTGACAGGAAGCTCTGGTTCATTGCCCTTGTCTTCATTTTTGTAGGTAGGCTCATCCTATCATTGTTGGGCTCCCAAAAAAGGTTCTAAGCCCCTTTGCTCAGGTCTGGGAGGTGGGAAGACACATTAAATACCTTCAGGAGAAAAGAAACATTTAATTTCAAAATTAAATGTGGCCATTTGTGGCCACTACCATTTCCACAAAGGACAAAGGAAGGTGATGATTTCTAGATCTTTTCTTTTTAACCTGTTAAAACTGAGACTGTCCTTACACTGCACTAGGCAACATTCCATTTCCTCACCATGCCAAAATGGGCAAGCAGTCTCATCATAGAAAGTTAGATGTGCTGTGTTTAAGTTATTTGAAGTCATACATAATCTAGTGGTTGTTAAGAGCTGCCTAATGAAATGGAGGTGTTCTACTCCTTGTGAGAGCAAGCCCTCCAGTTTATGACTATGCTTTGGCTCAGGAAAAAAAAACAAAAACAAAAACATAAAGATGCAGGGAATGCCTTTCAGTTTGAAGCTAGAGGACGTGCCAGGCCCATGCTGATAACTTCATCCTCTCTTTGTTGCGCTATTTCCAGCCCTAGTAAATAGCAACTTCATGCTCAGTAGACCTCCAGAGTCCTTACTTTTTCTCAGTATGGCTCTTATCTCCCTCATTTACTCAAAAATTTACAAGCCTCAGATAGAACTCTCCTAGTGTGTGGGGCTTCTTCTGTATTGGTTGATGGTTCTTTAAAGTGCTTGTTCATTTTGTCATTTTTTTTCCTTCTTCGTTTCTTCGGAAATAATGTAACTCCAGGCTCAATTTGAGTGCTCTACTGACATTCACACCCATGATTTCCCTGTGATTCTGGATTTTAGCACAGGCTGCACTTGGGGCTGTGTAGAGGTTCTGTTGGGCATTATAAGATGTGTAAGATCATCCCTGGCTTCTTCATCGCGTGGGTGGAGAGGCTGTGTTAGTCATCTTAGATCTATAGTGGCATCCCTGATTTCTGCCAATTAAATACCAGAAACTATTCTCCTCCAGTTGTGACAACCAAAAGAATGTCTCTATACACTTCCAAATGTTTGCTGAAGGGCAAAAAGTAAAAATTGGCCCTGATTTCTAGATTGGTATGGCTTCATTCTTTTCCCATGAAAAATGAAATTTCATTGAGCACAGGGGTTTATATATAATCTAGCCATTGATCATATCAATGAGAAGGGATTTATTATTAGATCCTTTTGTCTGGTAAGGACATGGAATCTATCTGCCAAAACATGATCATAACTAATCAGAAAAATAGTAAAACTGATTGGTTTGCATGAATGCTAAGTCCAGATGTGCTGAGGTGTCAGGAGGTTTCACTGAACAGTTCCAATACTTTGGCACGGGTCTCTTCCTCCTCCACCACTGAAAGCAGCATGCACTTCATTCTTCAAAGAGAGAGGAAAAGGACTACCCTGTTTTGAGTATTTACCATCCGCTAGGCAAGACACCTATTCCTACCACTTCTGCACTGACCTGGAGAGGTGAGGTATTTGTACACCACTTTAAAGACAGAAAATGGGAACTCAGACAGGCAATGCAGACGTAAATAGCAGAATAGTAACTCATGCTTGAAGGCTCTTTCATTCCAAATTTTGTATATTTTGGCTTTTCACGTGAGCACCTTAGAAGAATTTATGTTTACCAGTTACTGAGAATCTATTGTTTATCAAGCAATATGCTCAACAGTATTTGAATAGGAGGGAATACAATGCCTTTTCCCCTTTCCCCAAGAAAAAATGAATGGGAAGGAAAATAAAATAAACTAAGATGAAGCTTGGTATAATGAGAGGATTGTTGGCCAGTCTAGCAATAGAGTGATGATACAGAAAATCAGCATCACCATGGAACAATAGCAGTGTGTTCAGCAATAGAGAAGCAGCTTCTACAGCAGCAGCATGCTGCATGACTTCGGAGTAAGTGACATCAAGTCCCTAGAGAAGTTAGCAGTGGCTGAGGCAGCCTGGCAGCAACTTGAGAAAACATAAGTGTGTGTAACTGCCCCATGGAAAGCGACTCAGCTCTGCCCCAGGCTGCTCTGCCCTAAAGAAATCTCTGGCAGTGAGTGATGGCACAACCCTACACTGGAGTATAATTTTTGCTAAAATCCAGTTTCTTTTTTTGAATCTTAGAATATTTTCATCATTATCTTTAAGTAGTTGTACAAAGGAGTTGTCCTCTAACAAAGTAATTTATGAATACAATATATCTTAATCAATGTCACCCCTTTCAACATTCTTACCACCCCTCCCTCTGAATTTTGTAGGATATACATTGCATTCTTGTCTGCATTCCCCTTCTTCTCCTCTGTCCTTTCCCCTTGATTCTACTCTATCCCTTTTTAGTACCTGCTTCCTACTGTTTTATTATGCTAAACTTTGACTTTGACTTTCTAAGGAATTACACTAAGTTCTCCCTTGATTCTACTGTATTTCAGCTAATATATTTGTATGCAGTTGCATACCACCCCAATGTATTTACTTATAGCTTGTAAGCTAAATCTAACTTCCATATATAAGGGAAAACATAACCAAACAATTTAATTTTGAAAAAGGTAAATTGGGAGAGTATTTGCTCATTCCTAGGCTACCTTGAAAACCAGTGTAGTGGTATCTTTTCACATAACAGAGCAATCTGTACATTTATTTCTGCTTTGGCAAAGAATATGTCTTTCAGTTACACCCAAACACAATAACAAAAGCCCCTACCCAATTCAATCTCTAGTTCCTTGTTCTCTAAATCCACTACAGGACTGCAGGACTACAACTACAAATACAAGTTCTACTGTCCATTCCTTTGTCCATGATCCATAATTTATTTTTTTAATTTTTTGTTGTTTTATTTTATTATGTTTTTATTGTAAAAATACTGTACAGAGGGGTTACAGTTACATGAGCAAGGTAATGAGTACATTTCCTATCAAGCATTGTTACCTCCTCTTTTGTTTTTCCCCTACCATTCCTTAATTAATAATCAGGATGCACAGAGACCATGGACAATTTTATATGATTTGTGATATTCTGCAAATAACCTAGAGAAAGAATTCTCCTTTGGTTTCTGCAGAGAACTAAACATCTAGGAGTTTAATCTCAAACATCTAGGAGTGAGTCTCAAAGATAGCCAGACATGGAGCCAGAAGGAAGAAAGTGTGTTTTCTTACTCTGCTTTGCCTCCACTTTATGGTACTTCTGATCGTGGACTCTGTGTAAGATCATGGCTGTGAAGATTTCACTTCAAGCAAAGGTCAAAAGCCACTGTTCTGGACGAAAGCACATCCCTACTACTGAAAGGTCTGAGCTAATCTCAGAATGGCAGGTCCTAAACCAACCGATGTAGAACACACCAGCTAACTGGTGACAAGTCTTTCCTGAATTTGCATGGGATCCTATTGGTTGGTATGTAAGAGTAATAGTCACAATATCCAAAAAGTAGAAGCTCTAAAATTGTACATCCCGGAGCCCCTCCCCCACCCAATAAGAATTAAATCCTTTCACAAAGTCACCCACAGTACACAGAGACCTATAATGAAACATTCTCAGTGATGTGCCAAAGCCTCAGGCATTTGGATTGTCGATGGCAACTAGTGCCAGAAAAAGGCAGCTGCAGACTATTTTCCCCTTCCTCTGCCACCTGAGAAGATGAAGAAATGTGTTTAACATGTGGATGGGGAAAAATAATGGTGCGTTTTGAGGCATTTGAGTGCCCTGGGAAGCAATGAAATGATAATCCTAGCGTAAAATAAAACAACCATTCAGCTTAGCTATGTCAATTTTGAGAAATTATGTGGAAATGTATACCTGTGAACTACATACATGTGTTAGTGGATATAGCCAAACCAGTACTTCATCACTGTTCAAAATTAGGTTATAGGCTGTATTGAAAGAGGTTTTCAAAAACTTCTGTGGCAAGATGAACTCCCAGCTTACATTTCATTCCTATTTCTATTAATGATACTACAACCTGTGGTTTGGTGTCTGGGTCCAAAAGCCCCACATTTTGTCTGATGCATAGCTGGTAAAAAATACCCCCCCAATTTTGTGGGCTTTATGTTTATCTTGTTAGCCATGTCCTTTGCCATGCAGAAACTCTTCATTGTGATGCAATCCAATTTACCCAGTCTTTCTTTGATTTGTTGTGATTCTAGATCTTTACTTAGGAAGTTTTGAACCTAAGGAGCTCTAGTGTTTCCCTTACCTCTTCCTGTAATATTTTCATGGTATCTTACATGGAGGTCTTTGATCCATTTGGCATTAATTCTAGTGCAGGGTGATATATAAGGATCTGGCTTCAGATTTCTGCATGTGGATAGCCAATTTTGCCAGCACCATTTGTTGAAGAGACTGTCTTTTTTGGCTCCCTTATCAGATATTATGTGGCTATGTGTCTATGGATTAATTTTTGGGTTTTCCATTCTGTTCCATTGGTCCTTAGGCCCATTCTTGTGCCAATACCAAGCAGTTTTTATTATTATGGCTTTGTAATAGAGTTTGAAGTTTGGTATTGATATTTCTCCAACACAGTTCTTCCCACTAACGACTGTTTTTGCTAGGGCCTCATATCTGAAATATGCTTAGAATTCAAAAAAATTAACACACTCCCAAATAAACCATCAAAGAATCAACAACTCAATTAATAAATGGGCTAAAGACTTTAGAGACTTCTCTGAAGAAATAAGAATGGCCAATAGACACATGAAGAAATGTTCAACATCTCTGGCCATAAAGGAAATGCAAATCAAAACAACATTGAGATTCTACCTCACCCCAGTTAGAATGGCCATTATCAAGAAAACTAACAATAACCAATGCTGGCATGGATGTGGCCCAAAGGGAACATTTCTACACTGTTGGAGGGAATGTAAACTGTTCAACCACTCTGGAAAACAGTATGGAGGTTCCTCAAAGTACTAAAAACAGAGAGCTTCCCTATGATCCAGCAGTTCCACTCCTGGGCATTTATCCGATAGACCAAACAAGGCCACAGTAAAATGACCAGCACAGCAATGTTCACTGAAGTACTGATTACCATAGATAGCCAAGGTATGGAATCAACGTAGATGCCACTCTATGGATGAATGCATAAAGAAACTGTGGTATATACACACAATGGAATTCTTCTATCAGAAAGAGTGATATTGCACCATTTGTAAGGAAATGGAAAGACTTGGAAAAATTATATTAAGTGAAGTAAGCCAGACCCAAAGAACCATAGGTTTCATAGTTTCCCTTATTAGTAGTAACTAGAATGCAACAAAATCAACTCCAAGAAATGGAAATGAGGATTTTTTTGTTGTTGTAGTTGCTGTTTTTGTTGTTTTTTCTTAGTTTATTTGTCTTTGGGAGGGTAAGTGAGGATGTGGAAAAGGTAGGATAAATACAGCAGTGGGACTCACTAGACACTATGTGGAAAATGAATGGTACAACTTGTGGGTGGGGATGGGAGGGAAAAACTGGGAGAGAGCAAGGGAAGGGGTAACATGGTCCAAAAAAATGTACTTATTTCCCAACTTATGTAACTGTAACCCCTTTGTACATCACCTCTACAATAACAATTAAATATGAAAGAGTTAAGACCCATGCAAAAATAATTGCATTATTTTCATTTCACTTAAATGTTGTAGATCACATACACAATAAAATAAAATAAAATGCCCCCATCTTGCAAAATAGAAATAACAAGCCCTCTAACCTTCTACAAGAGCTATTATGAAGTGTAAATAAGAAAGTCCATCTGTGCCTTCATCTGGGCAACTGACAATGTAAGAATCTGAGTCAAACGGAGAGATTCCACAAAAAGGATTTTCTCTACAAATCAGAGAGTACAAGATCTTTGCCTTTGTTGATGGTTATACACAAATGATGACTGAAAAATATTCTGCCGGGGACAGATAGAGGTTTCCAGGGCCATATCCAAAACAAGAGAGGTTCAACTATTGCAGCATGAGATTGAGGCAGGAAGCTGACAGTTCCAGCGTGGTAACATAGTGAGACTGTCTAAACAAACAAATAAACAAACAAAAAGTGGAACCAACTGAGCTCAGCATAAATGCTGGATAGAATGACATTTACATCACCTTCTAAAAGAACAAAACACCAAATTCAGCATGACAGTAGAAGGTGATTGGGCAGGAGCAGCTAAATTTTAGAGGAAAGTGGCCAGGGAAGAAAACAGGAGGTAGATGGAAACTCACTGGGGAGAGATACTAAATAAATAAGCTGAAATTATCAAAGGAAGTGACTACCTGGTCCAGTTGTTGGGAATCAGTATAACACATTTTGGGGTTGCAGTCCCCAAGGACATTCAGCTGATAAAACTGGGAACTCCACATGTCTGCCTTGTCAAAAACCATCCCATTGTAAACTTTAAATGAAGAAATATCTAGATCTGCTTCTGGAAATTTCTTATTTGTTTTTCTACCAGAGGTCTGACCCTAAGTCAAAACCATAGTGACACTTTTATTCTAAAGCATAGTTGTATATCAAGATTTTTAAAAAATGTTCAAGCTCAATTAGTCATTAAGCAAAAAATGTTGTTGAAAGGAATAGCATTGAACAAGATGAATTGCATTCATAAATTGTTTTGTTAAATTGCAACTCCTTTGTACAACTACTTATGAGATGATTTCTATGTTGCTTTGTATGTCCCTCCCCCATAGTATAACCCCTGCTTTCACTGTATTGATGTTGGTATAATTTGTGGAGGGGAAGGGAAAAAACAAATCGTTTAATGAGGGATACAGGTGGACCCATGGCAACAATGAGATGTACAAGTCGTTATGTCAAAAAACGAACTTTACAACTTTAGTATGGGAAGGGATAGAAAGGGGAAACAGAGGAGGCAACAATGCTTGATAAGAAATGTACTCGTTATCTTGCCCATGTAATTGTAACTCCTCTGTACGGTATTCTCACAATAAAAAAAAGAAGAAGAAGAATTTTTAAAATATGGTTGGATATAGTGGCTTACTTATAATCCAAGCACCCAGGAAAATGAGACAGAAGGATTGAAAATTGAAGTCCAGCGAGGGCTGTGTAAGTTCAGATGTTAGCTGTGTTTATTACTTTCTACTTCTACTTTCTACTTCATCAAATTTCTACAGTCCCAGGTCTCAGTGCCACAAACAAAAGCTTGGTTTCCTCAGTACTCTAAAAGGCAGGTTGGAGGCATTGATTCACTCCTTCATGAGAATTGGCAAAGTGTAGACAGTGAAATTTGTTTTTCCTGTTTATTAAACAAAAGTCCATAAAATTCGGCAAAGAAAACAAAGATAAAAACCATCTACTGTTCAATCATCTTTAAAATTCCATTTCTAATAACTTGCCATATTTCTTTCCAATATTTTCCAGTCACATGTGAGTTCATAGTTGCTAGCACATTATATTTGATAGCTAGCTTCTTTGACTGATCTTTTACCATAAGAGGGCATTAAAAAATACCCCCAACCCCATTGTTTTGAAAGAAGGCACCTCATTCAAAAAGGCCATGCATTGAAAGCATTCAGTCTCTGCCTTTCCACCATAAGATCTTCACAAGGTCTTTGGCAGGAGGTAAAATTCAACATGGACAGTGACTGTTCATGTAGACCACCCATTTATGGGGTGAGAGCAGCATGTTAGCGGAATCCACGGCTTCTCCAAATCCCATGCCTTGCCAATTGACCGAGTTGAGAGGCAATTTGACTAGTGCCTTCTGACTTTAATTAATGTTTAATACTCGGTGGCAAAAGTATGCTTCCTCTTGTAAGTTCTCATTAAGTCCCTTTTGAATCAGTTAACACTCTGTTTATAAAGATGTGGATATTTTCTCTAATTACTGTAATTTTGACTGCTGCTGTAAAAAATCTGTGCTCTGCGCCACACCGTCAGACATCGTCATTACAGATGCAAACACACTCCCTCCCCCTCTCCCCCCCCCTCTTCTGGAACCAATCCAGTCATATATATATATATATATATATATATATATATATATATATATATATATATGTCAAGCCATCCCGGAATAAGACCAGAATGTATTCATCAATATGCTGAAATGTGGACTGTTTAAACAGTAAGGATTATTGATACAGAGTTCTGTTTCTTATAATAAATTTCATTATTGTAAAATCCATTTCATTCTGCTGAGCAGGAATGAATTGTGATGACAGATGCTTGCCAAAGCACATTTTTCATGCATGATATTTTTCCAATAATACGGAAAGAGATCTGGAAGGGTACAAACCCTGCCTTTTGTCTCCAGTCCTTCTCCCTGAGATAGGATATGTGATAAAGTTTGAAAGATATGGACAAGAATGGCTCATTCCTTCATTCATCAGCACCAGGTACCACAGGAAACATACATTAGTGGGTTCCTAGCACTGACTGATCAGCTATAGCTGCCCAGTTCTGTGGTTGAATTCTGGGAGGTCCATCTAAGCCAGATGCTCTAACATAATCTTGAGAAGTATGGAGAAGTGTTTCAATCTCATCAGCTTTCTTTCTCTCCATTCATTCAAAACATTGGGTGGGCAAAACATGGGTGCTATTTACTAGTTCTCTTCACAGTCAGTACCACCAAGTACAAAGGCTAGTTCCAAAACAAACAACAAACACCAGATTTTTTAGGTGTGTTTGTTTAGCAAGCTTCCCCTCCCCCCGAAAATTAGTCATTCTCTGTTCTGAATCCTCAGTTCTTTTCATTGTAAATTCCCCTGAACACTCTTTTAGTGTTAAATTCTGAATCTTTTAAATAAATAGGAACGATAAGGAAAAGAGTTAGGTGAAGTGGCCAGAATCTTTCTTGGAGGAGGATGTCATTCCTCACACATTAGCATTTTTTCTGTCCTGTACCACGATTACGTCCCCTATTTTACTGAGCCTTGTGTAGGGTCAGTGACTTTTTCAAGCTCACACAGTTGATTAGCAACAGGGAAATGTTTCAGACGATTCAGCTCTGAAGTCAGGACATGGTTTTTCTAGGGGAAAAAAACTCTCTCTCTGCCTCTCTGTCTCTGTCTGTCTGTCTGTCTGTCTGTCTGTCTGTCTGTCTGTCTGTCTGTCTGTCTCTCTCTCTCTCTCTCTCTCTCTCTCTCTCTCTCTCTCTCTCTCTCTTTCTCTTTCTTTCTCCCTTCTTTCCCTGAGGCCCTGCCCTTTCACTGCGACCACTACAGGAAAGGTGTGAGGGAGGAAAGGAACAAAATACAGTGTCTTACACCCAAAGAAACATAGGTTGCATGGTTTCTTTCAGTCATGGTAACTTGAATGTGCCTATAAATCTATAAGTAAACATATTGGTAAAAGAAAAAATATACTGGTTGCTTTGTATGTCCCTCCCCCACAGTATGACCCCTGTTTTCACTGTATTTGATGTTGGTATAATTTGTGGAGGGGAAAGGAAAAAACAAATTGTTTAAATAGGGATACAGGTGGACCCATTGCAACAATGAGATGTACAAGATGTTATGCTGAAAATGAACTTTACAACTTTGGCGCGTGGGGGTTGGGGGAGAGGGAAGGGGGGTGAGGGGGGATAGGATGGTAAGGGGAAACAAAGGAGGAGGCTACAATGCTTGATAAGAAATGCACTCATGGGGCTGGGAAGGTGGCTCAGTGGTAGAGCGCTTGCCTTGCATGCCTGAGGCCCTGGGTTCGATTCCTCAGCACCACATAAGCAAAAAAAAAGAAAAAAGCCGGAAGTGGCGCTGTGGCTCAAGTGGTAGAGCGCTAGCCTTGAGCTGAAGAGCTGAGGGACAGCGCCCAGGCCCAGAGTTCAGGCCCCACAACCGGACCCCCAAAAAAAAAATTAAAAAAAAAAAAAAAGAAATGCACTCATTACCTTGCCTATGTAATTGTAATCCCTCTGTACGGTATTTTCACAATAAAAAAATACACTGGGAACTGGGACATGATACACTAAATACAGGTCTCTAGACATTCACACAGAATGAAACTAGAGGAGGATATTCTTAGGAGAGAATCACAAAGGTGCAATAGCTATGTGCATCTCATCATATACCCTAATTATCAAAATGAGCTCCAGTAAATGGAAACAAGAGAGTTTTTTTTCCTTTGTTGCTGATTTATCCTTTGGTCTTGTTTGTTTGTTTATCTGTCTTTGGGATGGTAATGGGGGCACAGAAATTGAGGGACAAAGGGTGAACAGATGCAGCAGTGATACTCACTAGGCACTTTGTTAAAAATGAACTATACAACTTGTAGGTGGGGACAGGAAGGAAAAGCTGAGAGAGAGCAAGGGAAAGGTTGACATTGTTAAAAAAGAAATGTACTCTTCAAGTAACTGTAACACCTCTGTAGATGGCTTTCACAATAGCAAGAAAGAAATTTAAAATTTTAAAAAGCCAGTGCTTTGTCTAGGAACCATCCACAGGGTAAGACCCTTTGAGTATACATTGGTTCATTTTGTTTTTAGTTTTATTTTCTTTCTACCCCCAGATTAAGCCACAAATATGAACCAGGAATTTAGCAAAAATTGATCAATTGATCAATTGCAAGAGTTTAGTTTTCCTAGGAGGATTCTACACTGATTTTTTTCTTTCTTTTTAGGTATCTTATTTTATTATGTTATTCATTAATTTGATTAGGTATTTAATTAATTGATGAGGGTTTTCAATAACAGAACAATTGTGATGAATGTTTCTTCCAGAATTGCTCAGTTGTTTTAGAAATATCACTGCAAAAGACACATTTTCTTGAGTTTATTACTCAGTGAAGTCTTACCTCTGAAAAAGTTAAGATTCTAGCCAGCCATGTGATTTATATCTATAATTTCAACACTCAGGAGGCTTAGGTGGAATGGGCACTAGTTTAAAGCCAATCTGGGGTACCTATCTCAAACACACTGACAAATCCAACAAAGGAAAGATTCATTTATGTCTCTATAATCATAAAACCCACTATTTAGTAATTCATTCAGGTACCCTTTACACACTGTGGATTAACTTGCTGTAAATAGTGTTATTTTCCTTCCCTTTTTTTCTAGGCAGCATTGGGAGGAGTGGGGAAGGTAGTGAGCAAGGCCATTCTAACTCATAATGACTCTGTGCTCTGAATCCCCCAGTGTCTTTCCTGTGCTTTTCTATGTTTTAACCTTATGCTCCAAAGTTTCTATCTTTAATCATCAAACCATGTGACTGATTAAAATCCTATCCACAAAGCGCTACACTCTCAAGAGTAACTAGAGAGATCATGAACAAATACACATTTTAGCATTTTCATGTTTGCAGAAGCGTACTGAACATGGAAAGGGATGCCTAAACATAGCCACATATTTACTTGAAGTTGAACTGATTTGTAGGAGGCCAGTTTTTTTTCTGTGACTCTGTCATGGTTTTTTGTTTGTTTGTTTTTGTTTTTTTTAATGTCTTTGAAAGTAAATAACTTTCACAGAAACTCTCTGTCCAGGCCTCTGAGTCTCACTGAGACATTCTAGGATGCAATTCATCTGGTCTCTTAGCTTAGTAAAAACTGGTCCAGGTAAACAATGGTCTTAGACTACTCTTCACACTGAGGGCCAGTGTCCTCCTATGGTAAAAGAGCCACATTTCTTTTTTTTTTTTTTACTTAAGTTTTTTATTGAGAAAATACTGTACCAAAGGGTAACAGTTACATGAGCAAGGTAAAGAACCACATTTTCTTGCCCTCATAGACATTTTGTATAAGGAGCTTACTTCAGACTGAGAAAATAATTTTCTCCTATATCTACTCACTTGAAGAAGCTGAATTTATGTGTCACTTAATATGCCCAAGATCATAGAGCTAACAAGTAGAGTCTGGATTGAATCTGATTACAAATCTGTGCTCTTTGTACTGCTCAGAGAAGCTTTGGTATAAAAATAGTCTTGATATTCTAATCACTGCCTTCATTGTGTAGTTGCTGGGCTCCAGCTGTGGTTTCAGAGTTAGAAACTGCAATACAGTAAAGCCACCAGCACAGCCATGTTTATTGCAGCCTATTCACCATAGCTGAAGTATGGACTCAGCCCGGATTCCCTTCAGTGGACAAATGGACCAAGAAAATGTGGTATGTACGCACAATAGAACATTACTCATCCATTACAAAGAAAGATATTGTACCATTTGTAAAGAAATGGAAAGACCTGAAAAAAATAATGTTAAGTGAAGTAAGTCAGGCCCAGAAAGGCAAAAGATGCATATTTTCCCTTAAATGTGGAAGCTAGATGGAGGTTATAAGCTATATGTAAATACACTGGGTGGTATGCAAGTGTATCCAAATATATTAACTGAAATCTAGTAGATTCAATGGAGAACACAAATAGTGTAACTCCTTAGGAAAGCAAAGTCAATGTTCAGCAAAATAAAACATAGGAAGCAGGTACTGGAAGGAATGAAGGGGAAAGGACAGAGAAGGGGAAATGCAGACAAGAATCGAATGTATAAGGAAATAGAAGAGGCAATCCAAAAATTCATATGGAACAATAAAAGACCCCGAATAGCAAAAATGATCCTCAACAGAAAGAACAGTGCTGGAGGAATATCAATACCAAATTTCAAACTCTACTACAAAGCCATAGTAATCAAAACAGCTTGGTACTGGCACAAGAACAGACCTCAGGACCAATGGAATAGAATTGAAAACCCAGAAATGAACCTACAGACCTATAGCCATCTAATCTTCAATAAGGGAGCTAAAAAAATAGAATGGAAGAAAGACAGCCTCTTCAGTAAATGGTGCTGGCAAAATTGGTTAACTACTTGTAGAAAACTAAAGCTACATCCTTATATATTACCCTGCACCAGAATCAGCTCCAAATGGATCAAAGACCTCGGAGTCAAAGCAGACACTCTGAAAACATTACAGGATGGAATAGGAGAAACCCTAGGTCTCCTTGGCACAGGCCGAAATTTTCTTAATAGAGACCCAGAAACACAACAAATCAAAGAAAGGTTGGACAAATGGGATTGAATGAAGTTGCAGAGCTTCTGCATGGCAAAGGACATAGCTAGCAAGATCAATAGAAAGCCCACGGATTGGGAGATCTTTCACTAACCATACAATGGACAAGGGTCTCATATCTAAAATATACCTTGAACTCAAAATATTAAATCCCCCAACAACAAATCTTCAAAGAAACAACTGCCCAATAAATAAGTGGGCTAAAGACTTAAAGAGAAACTTCTCTGAAGAAGAAAGAAGGATGGCCAATAGACACATGAAGAAATGTTCAACCTCCCTAGCCATAAAAGAAATGCAAATCAAAACAACATTGAGATGCCACCTCACCCTAGTTAGAATGGCTATAATCAAGAACTCTAATAACAACAGATGTGGACAGAAGGGAACCTTACTGCATTGTTGGTGGGAGTGTAAACTTGTTCAACCACTTTGGAAAGCAGTATGGAGGTTCCTCAAAAGATTCTACATAGAGCTCCCCTATGACCCAGCATTCCCACTTTTGGGCATTTACTCAAATGATCACAAACAAGAGCACACTAAAGCTACCAGCACAACTATGTTTATTGCAGCATTATTTACCATAGCTAAGCTATGGAACCAACCCAGATGCCCCTCAGTAGATGAATGGATCAAGAAAATGTGGTATATATACACAATGGAATTCTATGTCTCCATCAGAAAGAATGACATTGCCCCATTTGTTGGGAAATGGAAAGACTTGGAAAAAATTATATTAAGTGAAGTAAGCCAGGCCCAAAGAAACATAGGTCCCATGGTTTCACTTATTTGCAATAACTAGTATATGTCTGAATGAAGCAGAAAAGGGCAGATAAGGTGATGTTAGGGAAATGAACCCTAAGATATGTATTCAAATCATTTTTTTTCTTTCTTGTGATTGTTTCTAACACACTTATAAGATTATTTCTTTGTTGCTTTGTATGTTCCTCCCCCATTGTATAACCCCTGCTTTCACTGTATTTGATGTTGTTATAATTTGTGGAGGGGAAGGGAAAAGGAAATCATTTAACTAGGATACGGGTGGACCCATTGCAACAATGAGACTTACAAGTCATATGTCGAAAACGAACTTTACAACTTGGTGGGGGGGGGGAAGAGGTTTGAATGGGGGGGCAGGGGGAGGAGGGGATGGGAAGGGGAAACAAAGGAGGTGGCCACAATGCTTGATAAGAAATGTACTCATTATCTTGCCCATGTAATTGTAACCCCTCTGTACAGTATTTTCACAATAAAAAAAGAAAAAAAAAGAATCAAATGTATATCATACAAAATTAAGAAGAGTGAGAGAAGGGGTGGGTTGTGAAGGGGTGTGTGAAAATGTTGAAAAGGGTGACATTCATCAAGGCATATTGTATTCATAAGCTGCTTTGTTAAAAGCCAACTCGGTTGTACAGCTACTTAAAGATTTAAAAAAATAACTGTAGTAATATTTCAACCCCATCACTACTTCATCAATTTAGGCAGAAATCTGGATAAGCCGTAAAAGTGGGTAGGAATTAGCCTTCTAGTGCTTCCAATAGACTTAAATCTGAGAAGATCATTGGTGTATGTACTGTGTATGTGGGGGGATACTACTGGCACTCATATCTATTATCTACTCACATATTTATTACTATTGTTGTTGTTATTGTTATTATAGTGTTTCTGGAGGCCTTGCTCTTGTTTGGTAAGCACGCTACCACTTGAACCATGCCCCCTTTTCCTTTTGCTTTAGTTATTTTTCCAACAGGATCTTGTACCTTTGGCCTAGAGCTAACCTCAGACTGATTCCCCTACCTATGTGTCCTCAGTAGCTTAAGTTATGGGCATGTACCACTCTGCCTTGTCAGTCTGTTACAGCCCATTTTGTTGTTCCTTAAGATCTTCAATTTTGTTAAGTCTCAAGATTCTCAAGATTCTAGTTTCCATGATGTGAAACTAAAATATTCTTGAGGATAGAAATCATGAAACCTGAGATAGCAACATTTTCTATAAAACATAGTAAGTCATACATAATTATATCTGCATGTCACACTCGTGTGATGGAGGATATGTGGGAAATATTCTTGTTTTTACTGATGTTCAATTGTCTTTCTACCAAGACAGATTTCAGGGTTTTAGTGTGCTTTAGGGTGGAAATAAATATAGCTCTTTAATTCATAAGCTGTGTTCTTCAGTGCTACAAATGTCCCTTATTTTCTTATTCCTCTCATGACTGTATGGCTTTTCCTGCAAAGGCTGAAGGAAAAGAGAAGAACAAACCAGCATTTATTGCACTGGAGAAGTTTCTAACAGAGGGAACTATTTAATTTCACTCTATGGTTAAATGGGAGCACTGATCATTAGTGGTGTTCCTTCAATAGGATGCAAATTCAGCTCTCTTCTCAGTCTCTAGTCTTGGAAGCACTGAGTTTGCAGTTGCCATCTCTCTCTCTCTCTCTCTCTCTCTCTCTCTCTCTCTCTCTCTCTCTCTCTCTCTCTCTCTCTCTCTCTCTCTCTCTCTCTCTCTGTCTCTGTCTGTCTCAACAAACAATTTTATGAAGCCTCTATTATCTTTTATTTATCTTGGATTAACCAGATATTTGAACATACTGTGCTTCTGTCTCCTGAAATTTCATTTAGAACAGATAAAATTTCTCACATTTTTTGGTAAGAAATATGACTTCTTTTCAGCTTTGACTTGTTGATTATTTTTAGTTTTAGTTTTAGTTTTTTTACTGTGAAAATACTGTACAGAAGGGTTTCAATTACATGAGCAAGATAATGAGTACATTTCTTATCAAGCATTGTAGCCTCCTCCTTTGTTTTCCCTTCCCATCCCATCCTCCTCCCCTCCCCCCCCCCCACCAAAGTTGTAAAGTTCGTTTTTGACATAACGACTTGTTCATCTCATTGTTGCAATGGGTCTACCTGTATCCCTATTTAAACGATTTGTTTTTCCCTTCCCCTCCACAAATTATATCAACATCAAATACAGTGGAAGCAGGGGTTATACCGTGGGGGAGGGACATACAAAGCAACAAAGAAATAATCTTATTTATGAATGTGTTAGAAACAATCGCATGAAAGAAAAAAACATTTGAATACATATCTTAGGGTTCATTTCCCTAACATCAACTTATCTGCCCTTTGCTGCTTGACTCAGACATACACTAGTTATTGCAAATAAGGGAAAGACTTGGAAAAAATTATATTAAGTGAAGTAAGCCAGGCCCAAAGAAACATAGGCCCCATGGTTTCCCTTATTTGGTGATTATTTTTAAAGTGCTCAGAATTAGGGAAAGCACTGAATCTCCATGTTGAATTTTCCTGCTGATAGCCCACCAATGCCCCCTGCTGATAAATTTCCCCAAACATTTCCTGAGAACAGGAGAACATAAACTTTCACTTATAAGGGATCCTGCATCCACTAGCCTTATTTCAGAAAGAGAAGTGCATCTGGGGTCATCTGAGTCTGCCTTATTAGTCCCTCATTAGTGTAATTTCCTCTATTACTCTCTACTCAAGCAGCTACAAAGTTATTTCATGCTTGGCTGGCTGTATTAGAAAAACAATTTCAAAGGTATCAACTGAGCTTTATACCTGACAAAATGAGAATCAGATCTAACATTTGATTAGGATAACATAATTCCTGCTACATTATATTTATGTTAAAGAGGAGGGAATGTCTCTTAAAGTACCTTCACATTTGTCTTTCTGTCTCTCCGGTATTTGTAAAATTTCTGATCCTGTGGCTTTAAAGAATGATTTGAATGAATGTTCTGTCCAACAGTGAGCATGAGAGCTGTGCTTAGTTAGATTTTTTTCTGCTCCAGCAGGGCATGCCACCTTCCTCAGCAGCCCATCGCATCTTTCAACAGTTCTTCAAAAAGGCTCATGCACATTCTTTATGTTCAGAAATTAGCCAGTTTCTACCAGTTGGCTGTGATGACGAGTCTAATTCCTCTTAATTCTTCAAATAATTGAACGGAAAAATCATGTCTATCTCTCACCACTCATTCTTCTCTCCAGGAAGAGTAATGTCACCTACCAGAGAAAGGCCAAATATTTCTAGCAATGTGAGACCAAAGAACAGAATGCCAGTATGTTATTAAATATCTATTTTAAAGTCATGAACTCTTTGTGCTAGTACCAGAGTTTGAATCCAGTGCCTTGAGCTCCCAATCGGCTTTCTTGCTTATGGCTGGAACTCTACCATTTGAGCTATGCCCGAGTCTGGCATTTTGATGGTTAATTGGGAAACAAAATTTCAAGAACTTACCTGCCTATAGTTTCAAAGGACTGCCTATAGTTTCCAGGACTTGACTATTTTACACACAAACACACACACACACACACACACACACACACACACACACACGCGCGCTCTTTAACACACACACACATACATGTACATGTGTCATACATCTGTGTTCACACATACATTCTGTCTTTCTATCTGAATCTCATGATCACTACTACCTACTTTACTACTTTAAGAATAGTCATCTTCTAACTTAGTAAAGGAAGTAGGAGGCGAGTTCAGTTTCTGTGATTATATAATTTGAATGGTCCCCAAAAGATCAATCTCAGTCCTTTTCTATCAATACTGGAAATTGACACTAGACCTCTTTGCTTGTCCACTTAAGCAAGTAGCCTCAAATAAGAATTTGTGACAATGTCGAAAATCAGTGAAGGTAGGAGGACGGTTGCTTGTTTGTTTCTAATCAACAAATGTCTTTCAGAGAGTTCTTCCATTTTCTTCAGACACGTGCAGAATCAATATCTGTATGTAGCCTATTAATCTCCTCCTTTAATGTGAAGTCCTAGTTTTGTGAAGTATCTAAGGAGCCAATCATAAAAGACCATGATTGTGATTTATTTCAACCATCATAAAAAATCATTAATTATATGCTATTTAGTAACTAGGACCAAGAGCCACATTAGTACTGGTGGACTAGTTTTGAAAGTTAAAATAAGTTGTACTTTGCTATTACAATTTTCCTTTTTACATATTTTTATTGTAAAAATACTGTACAGAGGGGTTACAGTTACATGAGTAAGGTAATGAGTACATTTCCTATTGAGCATTATTATCCCCTCCTTTGTTTTTCCCCTACCATCCCTTCCCTCCCCACCTCCCCAATTCCTCCCCACACAAAAAAATTGTAAAGTTCATTTTCAACATGGTGTCTTGTAAATCTCATTGTTACAATGAGTCAACCTGTATCCTTGTTTCAGCATTTTGTTATTTCCCTTCCCCTCCCCAAATTAGAAAATTGTATATAAAAGATGCAGGGCACCAACATCAAATAAAGTGAAACAGGGGTTATACTGTGGGGGGAGAACATACAAAAGAAACAAAAAATCATATAGTACATTATAAATATGTTAAAAACAATAGCAAGAAAGAACAACCCACTTGCGTCCCTATCTTGGGGATCATTTCACTTAATATCATCTTATATACTCATATGTACATAGCTTTTGACCTTTCCTGCTTGTCCTTGACATATACTAGTTATTGCAAATAAGGGAATCCATGGGACCTATGTTTCTTTGGGCCTGGCTTACTTCACTTAATATAATTTTTTCCAAGTCTTTCCATTTCCTAATAAAGGGGACTGTGTCATTCTTTCTGATGGAGGCATAGAATTCCACTATGTAACCCCTGTTTTCACTGTATTTGATGTTGGTATAATTTGGGGCGGGGAAGGGAAAAAACATTGTTTAAATAGGGATACAGGTGGACTCATTGCAACAATGAGATGTACAAGATGTTATTTGGTGTGGGGGGGGGGAGATGGTAAGGGATGGTAAGAGGAAACAAAGGAGGAGGCAACAATGCTTGATAAGAAATCTACTCATTACCTTGCTCATGTAATTATAACCCCTCTGTATGGTATTTTCACAATAAAAAAATAAAAAATAAATTAAAAAAATTCCAATACAACACACACACACACACACACACACACACACACACACACACACACACACACACACACACACACACACATACACACCACATTTTCTTGATCCATTCATCTACTGAGGGGCATCTGGGTTGGTTCCATATCTTAGCTATGGTAAATAATGCTGTGATTAAATATAGTTGTACTGGTAGTTTAGTATACCCTTGTTTGTGCTCATTTGGGTTAAAGTGGGATTGCTGGGTCATGGGGGAGCTCTATGTGGAGTCTTTTGAGGAACCTCCATATTACTTTCCAAAGTGGTTGAACAAGTTTACACTCACACCAACTATGCAGTAGGGTTCCCTTCTGTCTACATCCTCTCCAGCATCTGTTGTTATTAGAGTTCTTGATTATAACCATTCTAACTGGGGTGAAGAGGAATCTCAATGTTGTTTTGATTTGCATTACTTTAATGGCTAAAGAAGTTGAGCATTTCTTCATGTGTCTATTGGCCATTCTTATTTCCTCTTCAGAGAAATCTCTCTTTAAGTCTTTAGCTCACTTATTTATTGGGCAGTTGCCTCTTTGAAGATTTCTTGTAGGGGGATTTAGTTTTTTGAGTTCAAGGTATATTTTAGATATGAGACCCATATCTGTTGTATGGCTAGTGAAGATCTTCTCCCAATCCATAGGCTTTCTATTGATCTTGCTAGCTATGTCCTTTGCCATGAGGAAACTCTGCAGTTTCATGCAATCCCATTTGTCCAACCTTTCTTTGATTTGTTGTGTTTCTGGGTCTCTATTAAGAAAATTTTGACCTGTGCCAATGATCCCTAGAGTTTCTCCTATTCAATCCTGTAATGTTTTCACGGTGTCTACTTTGACTTCGAGGTATTTGATCCATTTGGAGTTGATTCAGTTTCAGGGTGATATATAAGGATCTAGCTTTAGTTTTCTACAAGTGTTTAACCATTTTGCCAGCACCATTTGCTGAAGAGGCTTTCTTCCATTCTATTTTTTTAGCTCCCTTATCGAAGATTAGGTGGCTATTAGGTGTGTGGGTTCATTTCTGAGTCTTCAGTTCTATTCCATTGGTCCTGAGGTCTGTTCTTGTGCCATTACCAAGCTGTTTTGATTACTATGGCTTTGTAGTAGAGTTTGAAATTTGGTATTGATATTCCTTTAACACTGTTCTTTCTGCTAAGTATTGTTTTTGCGATTTTGGGGTCTTTTATTGTTCCATATGAATTTTTGGGTTGCTTCTTCTATTTCATTGAAGAATGAGGTTGGAATATTGACAGGTATTGCATTGAATTTGTAGATAGCCTTCGGAAACATTGACATTTTCACAACGTTAATCTCCCAATCCAGGAGCCAGGGAGCTTTTTCCACTTCCTTACTTTTGCTTTAATTTTATTTTTTAGGTGTTCAAAGTCTTCATCATAGAGGTCCTTCACTTTTTTAATTAAGTTAACTCCTAGGCATTTTATTTTTTGTGAGGCTATTACAAAAGGAGTTACTTTCCTGATATCAGCTGCTCTCTTCTCATTATTGGCATATGGAAAAGCCATTGATTTTTGAGGGTTAATTTCATATTCTGCTACTTTGCCAAAGTTTTGAATCAGCTCAAGTAATTTGGGAGTGGAGTCTATAGGATTCTTTCAATACAAGATCATGTCATCTGCAAAGAGGGAGAGTTTTACTTCATCTTTCCCTATTTGGATCCCCTTTATGTTTGCATCTTTTTTTATTTCTGTAGCTAGGCATTCTAATACTAAATAATAGAGAAGTAGAGAGAGTGGACATCCTTGTCTTATTCTTGAGTTTAGGGGAAATGGTTTTAGCTTTCACCATTAAGTATAATACTGGCTGTAGGTTTGTCATACACAGCCTTTATTATATTGAGGAATGTGCTATGGATTCCTGGTTTTTCCAGAGCCTTCGTCATCAAGGGGTGTTGGATCTTGTCAAATGCTTTTTCTGCATCTATTGAGATAATCGTGTGGTTCTTATCCTTGCTCTTATTGTTGTGATGAATTATATTGATTTGCATATATTGAACCAGCTTTGCATCCCTGAAATGAATTCTGTTTGGTCATGGTATATGAGGTTTTTGATGAGTTGTTGAAGTCGATTGGCCAAAATTTTGTTAAGAAGTTTTGCATCAATGTTCATCAAAGAAATGGGTCTATAGTTCTCTTTCTTTTATGAATCCCTGCCTGGTTTGGGGATGAGGGTTATGATGGATTCATAGAAAGAGTTTGGTAGTAAACTTTCTCTTTCAATTTCATTGAAGAGTTGGAGTAGTATTGGTGTGAGTTCTGCTTTGAAGGCCTTGTAGAATTCAACTGTGAGATCATCTGATCCTGGGCTTTTCTTGGGTGGGAGGTCTCTTATTGCTGTTCCTATTTCAATGCTTGATATGGGTCTATTAAGTTGGTTTAAATCATCTTGGTTTAGTTTTTGGCATGTCGCTATTTGCTAGAAACACGTCCATTTCTTCCAGATTCTCAAACTTATTAGCACAATGATTTGAGAAGTATTCCCTTATAATGTTCTGAATCTTGGTTGTTTCTGTGGTGATGTTTCCATTCTCATCTCTAAGTTTGTTTATTTAGGTGTTTTCTCTTTTTTTCTGATAAGATTTGCTAAGGGTCTGTCACTTTTGTGAATTTTTTTGCAGTATCAACTCTTCATTTTGTTGATTCTTTCTATGGTTTTTTTTTTAAATTCTAATTCATTTAGTTCTTATTTAATTTTAATTATTTGTTTTCATCTACTGGATTGGAATTTAGCTTGCTGCTCTTTTTCAAGGAGCTTCAGGTGTCTCATTAAATTGTTGGTTTCAGATCTCTCCAATTTGTCAATATTGGAACTCAGAGCTATAAACTTGCCTCTGAATACTGCCTTTGCTGTGTCCCAGAGGAGCTGGTAATCTGTGTGTTCATTTTGGTTGAATATCATGAATATTTGAATTTCCTTTCTAATCTCTTCCATGATGCACTGGTGGTTCAACAGTGTGTTGTTCAGCCTTCATGTGTTGGGGCTTTTGGTGTTGAGTTCTAATTTTATTCCCTTGTGCTCTGAGAGAATGCAGGGCATAATTTCAATATTTCTGAATTTGGATTTTCTTTTTGACTTAAAATGTGGATAATTTTGGATAATGTTCCATGTGCTGCTGAGAAGAACCTGTATTCTGATGCTGCTGGGTAAAATATTTGGTAGATTTCTGCTAGGTCTAGTTGATCTATGCAGGTGTTTATATTTGAGGTTTCTCTGTTAAGTTTTTGCTGGATTGATCTACAGTTGATCTGCAGTGGAGATAGTGGTGTGTTAAAGTCCCCAACAACTAATGTCTTTGGATCCATGTGAGATTTGAGGGAAAGTAGTGTTTCTTTGCTCCGTTGTTTGGTGAATAGATATTTAGAATTGTCATTTCCTTCTGAAAGAGAGATCCCTTAATTAGTATGTAGTGACATTCTTTATCTCTTCTCCCTAATTTTAATTTGAAGTATATTTTATCTGAGATTAGGATTGCAACTCCCTCCTGTTTATGGGGGCTGTTTGCTTGGTAGATTTTATTCCAGCCTTTTACTTTCACAATAGGTTTGTTTCTGTGGGCAAGGTGTGTCTCTTGAAGGCAGCAGATAGAAGGATCTTGTTTTTTGATCCAACAAGATAGTCTAATTGGAGATTTAAGTACATTAATATTGAGAGTTAGGACCGAGAGGTGTTTGGTAGTTCCTGTCATGTTTTCCACCTTCTTGAGGGCTCTGCCAATCACATTCTTCCTATGATCCTTGTATTCTATGTTTGGGGGTTGTTTCTTGGCCTTTATTGTGGTCTTGTTGGTTTTCTATGTCTAGGACATCTTTTAAGTATCTTTTTTAGGGCTGGTTTGGTGAAAATACATTCTTTCAGTTTTTCTTTGCTGTGGAAGGTTTTCATTTGACCTTCGGTTATGAAGGAGAGTTTAGCTGGTTACAGTATTCTTGGTTGATAGTTGTTTGTCCTTAGGGCATAGCATACATCATTCCAGGCTCTTCTTGCTTTTTTTTGGGGGGGGGTGGTCCGATCATGGGGCCTGAACTCTGGGCTTGGGCGCTGTCCCTCAGCTCTTCAGCTCAAGGCTAGTGCTCTACCACTTGAGCAACAGCACCACTTCCGGCTTTTTTTCTTTTTGCTTATGTGGCTGAGGAATCGAACCCAGGGCCTCAGGCATGCAAGGCAAGCCCTCTACCACTGAGGCACCTTCCCAGCCCCTGTTCTTGCTTTAATTGTCTCTGCTGAGAAATCTGAAGTTATTCTGATTGGTTTCCTTTTATAGGTGATTGATCTTTTCTCCTTGACAGCTTTAAGGATGCTTTCCTTGGTCTCAATTGATCCTGTGAGATTATAATGTGACAGTCATATGTCCTGTTCTGGTCTAGTCTATTTGGGGTTCTAAAGGATCTTGTATCTAAATAGGCCTATCTTTTTGCATGTTTGTGAAGTTCTCTGCTAGGATCCTGTTAAATAAATTTCCTAGACCATTAACTTCTGTCTGTAAGTGCTCCTTTACACCCATTATCCTCAGATTAGGTCTTCTGATGGTATCTTCCAAATGTTGAATAGATCTATCATTTTTCTTGGATTTGTCTTGAATAGTTGTCTGTTCTTTCTCTATAATATCTAGGCTGTCTTCAATCACAGAGATTCGATCTTCTGCATGGACTAACCTACTGTCAACACTTTCTACTTTGTTTTTTATTTCTTTTCCTTCTAATTGGTCACCTTTGATGGCTTCAAATTCTTTGTTGGAGCTTTGTTTTAGATCTTGTATGGACTTCTTTATTTCCTTAATTTGGTTTTCAATGTTCATTCTCAAATCCCTTAGTTGATTGGTTATGGTTTCATTGGACTCCCTTTCCTTCTGATGGGCTCCATTCAGCCTTCCCTTTGTGGCCTCCTTGGATTCCTTCAGCTTTCTGTTTGTGGATTCCAGGAATTCCTCCATTAATCTTTGTCTATTCTCATCCTGCTCATGCAATTCCTGTATTAATTTTTGATTATTTTTCTCACAGTCAAGAAATCCCTGTATTAATCTTTTACTAGCTTCCTCATGCTCACAAAATTCCTGTGTTATTCTTTGGTTAACCTCATCAGCTCGCAAAATTCCTATATTAATCTTTGGTTTGCCTCATCATGATCACGCTTTCCCTATCCTGCTCACATGTTTCTCTATCACGCTCACACAGAGTCCTTTTAGGCTTTCATTCAGCATGTTTACCAGTAGTATTTGTAGAGCATTCGGGGAACTCTCCTCTAAATTATTGATTAACTACTCCATTGCCTGATTATTATGAATGGGAGTTGAGATACCTGGCCTTGCCATTTTTCTTGTGTTTCTCTGGCTTGTTCTGCCCATTTGATATGAAAGCAGAATCAATTTCATGCTAGAACTCCATTTTAAAGCAAGCATCAACCAGAACCCTGTAGATGCACAGATTGTTTGACACAGTCACAATGCATACAGATACAATCTAATTCAACAGAATCAATCTAGTTCAACAACAAACAACTATGGATTAATGGACTAAGAATGTCAAAGGAGTCAGCAGACCAGAAATTAATAGGTTTGGGGAGAATTGTGGGAAGAAAATAAGATTAGAGGAATGTGGGGAGGGAAAAGGAGAGAAGGAATTTAACCAAGACCTAAACTCAGAGAGAAGAAACTGGATAGAAGGAAAGGAGGAGAGAGATAAAGAAACAAGGAAAAATGAAAAATATAAAAAATAAAAAAGAAACACTTAAAAATTATATAAGTATAAAGAAATAATACTGAGAGGGGGAATGATAGAAGGAAAGGGGGAAGAAAAAAGAAAAAATTATAAATGAAATACTTAAGTATGAAGAAGACTACTATTAAATACTACTATTAAAGAAGTTAAGGCTGTGAGTTTGTGAATTGAGTAATCAATTTCTGAATTAAGTATGCACACAGTGAAGGATAGGGTCTAATAATCAAAAACAAGTATACATCTGGGGATGAGCAGAACAGTAATTAAGTAACAACAACAAAAAAGACCAAAAGGAAAAGAGTAAAAAGAGTTTACACACACACACACACACACACACACACACACACACACACACACACACCTAAAATAAAAATGATGAAAAAATGTTGAAACAGGTTTTTTTAATTTTTAAAAATTAAGTAGAAAAAAGAGTTCTTTGATTTTTTTTTCTTGGGGGGGGGGGTCTTGTATCTCCCCTGTGTCCATAACCAGTCTCTTGGTAGAATCTCTGGTTTGCTTGTGATGTTTGGTTTTCCTGTGGCTTGATTGGTTTCTTAAGTCAGTTTGTTTGAGCAGGCAGAAAGAAGCTCTGCCTTATCCAGGACTTTATGACTCTCCTCCCAGGCTAGTTCAGTAGGAGAGAGATCTGCTTTGAGTATCACAAAAGAGGGAGATGGCTGTTTCCTCTAGCTTGGAGTTGCTGTGATGGGGCTGGTTTGTGGGTAGGGTTGAGACCTATCAGCAATCAGTAGCTTTTCCCTGAGGGGCTAGCTTCCGAAACACTCATAGAGCCCAGCCTGGAACCATTCTCAGGATTTATGTTTACTGAGTTTCAATTGTTTTACTTTTACCCCTCCTGCTGCTGGGCGTGCTGCCTAGGCTGCAGTAGGGAGGGGTAGCCTCTGGCTGTTTACCAGTGAAGTAAGTCACTCCTCCATTGGCAGAGCTGCCTCTGCTTGGGAAGGGCAACTTTCCCCTGGATGCAGCCTAAGGTAGGTGTTAACTGCTCTGCCTGGGTCTTTGTCAGTATCAAAGATGGAGTTCTTCTCCATCTCTCTGTTGATATGGAGGTTAGCAGCAGCAGCTGTTGCCACGGACACCAACAAGTGCTCAAATCTGTCTCCTTAACCAAGCGGCCTGGATTTTTCCTCTCTGGCCAAACTCTCTGTACTGTGATGGCACACTTGGTGTGATTCTCTAGCCTAGGACTTTTCACTGGAATACTAAAACTACTTTCTATGTGAGAACTTGTTTAGCCTTCAGCTTCTCCTCCACCATCTTCCTCCAGACTCTGCTATTACAATTTTCTTAAGATAATGAGGTTTGTACATGTTGTATTCTCTAAGAAGCAGGTACTAAGCTGGAGTGTGTGTGTAACAAATTTATTGGGGAAAGACACATGTGAAAAGAATAGGAAGTAGAACCAGATAGGGGGTGATATCAGGCCAGGATGCAGACAGATCAAGTCTCTGGCAGCCTCATGGGGAAGTCTATAGGAAAGATTACTTATCCATGGAGTACCCAGTTGTTCAGAAACAGCTGGACCTTTGCACTCCATCTAGTTGAGCCATTGAGTGAAGACACTCCAAGAATGTGGTATTGGTTGCCATTGTCTTACACAATCATTGGCTAGGAACTTAGATGAAGAAGGAATGCTCACGGCTCAAGTACAAGGTAGATTCTGAATAGCTGAAGGCTACCAGAAAAAAACATCCCTTGCAATTGGAAAGTGGGTTCTTTCTTGAAGCAAAGTAGGATATCTCAGTTTTTATAACCATGATTTATTTTCTTTTTCCTTTTTTAATCTTTATTTTTTATTTTTTGTCAGTCATGGGGCTTGAACTCAGGTCCTGGATGCTGACTCTGAGCTCTTTTGCTCAAGGTTAGTGCTCTACCACGTTGAGCCATAGCACTACTTCTGGTTTTCTGGTGGTTAATTGTAGATAAGAGTCTCACAGACTGTCCTGCACAGGCTGGCTTTGAATCATAATCATTAGATCTCAGCCTCCTGAGTAGCTAGTATTATAGGTATGAGCCACTGGCACCCAGCTTGTTTTATTTTTATGGTACCTGAGTTTGAACTCAGGGCCTTGCTCTTGCTCAGCTTGCTTTCTCAGTTGGCACCCTACTCCTTGAATTTAGAAATGGAGCCTTGAGAACTTTTCTACCTGAGCTGTCTTCCAACTGAGATGCCCTAGATCTCACTTTTTATGCAGCTAGAATTAGAGGCATAAGCTACTGACTTCTGATTAGTCATAATGATTTCTTGTTACTGAGTCCTTATTCAGTCAATATTTATATTTGTTGCTTCACTATTTCTTGCTATATACAAAGCTTAACAAGTACTTCATTTAAAAGCTTAAAATCTCAAATTTAATAGGCTAAGAAAGCTGCTTCAAGACGGTCTATAAACCACACCTTGTGAGCAACATTTGTCCTAAGGCATGAGAAAGGATTTGGGCTGTGGGTTTATGTTTTGGCCCTGATTACTCATAGCTGCACTTTACAGAGTTCTATCTACTATGACTCTCATGTATTAACTGACCTCATGTGGCAGTTGCCCCATACCAGGTTCTGGAAACACAATACCGCTATTCACAGTCTGTGGCAAGTCTCTTAGTCTGGAACATTGAGTTTTTCATTGAGTCCCAGATGGAAAGACATGACTTCAAGTCCAAGTGCTTTTTGCAAAAATCTATAGGAATTAAAGTGACAATGATTGTTATTCTGCCTCCTGAGGCTCCTCAGTCTTGGAACATGCTAAGTGACTATAACCTCCTCTTAAATACACCCAGCTATAACTAGTTTTCCTAATTCCCAGTAAAAGGAGTTCCTAAGCTTCTTCATAGAAAATAAAAAGGTCTAGGTCCATGAAAGGAGTAGTCTATTCCTCACTTAGCTCACATGGCAGTACTGAGTTCTCATGATCTATACATGGAAAGTAAAAAGGGGGTGATGTAAGAAATAAAGTATATGGGTTACAGCGCACAGCAGACAGCAGCCCCCTGTTCCACTGTTCCAGTTCCACTTGTTCTCACTGTTCCAGTGAGAACAGTTATAACATCAAGTATGTGAGGAAAATAAGATATCATTGTAATGTCCTGGCACACACTGAGCTCCTGTACCTCCTGAGAGATCAGAAGCTAATATCAGAAGTGATAGGAATGTAGTTCAGTGGCAGAGCACTTGGCTGGCATGCACAGAGCTTGGATTCCATCTCTAGCACCACAAAGAAAAAGAGAAAGTATTTTATGATTGTTATTGACCATCTAAGAATGCAAATCCCTTAACCTTTTCAGCTCAATATGTTTGTCCTTCATCGAATGCTCTCCATATGTCTTCTAAAGTGATTTCATACCTCATTGAATAAATTTCTATGGATAAAATATGCTCAGTCCTAAGAGTCTCATAGAATGGCAGAGTAATTAGATTGCCAAATGAAACAGTGTGCCATGTTCAGAAAGTTTCAAAGTGGAACAATCAACTTTTTCAAAGGGAGCAGAAAGCAGTCCAAAAAAAGATAAATGAAAAGAAGGCTTGGGTTATTTCTGCAGAGCCTCCAATCAAGCACAGACATCCACAAAGTGACAATTTTTTCATAAGAATCAGGAAATTAGGGATTCTGAGGTTTAGTTCACCCTATTATGTGTGTTAGCATAATTGTTCCTCTAGCTCACACCTCTGAGGAGCTTGCGTTTGTGCGGGTGACCTGGGAATTCCTTCACAGATTTTCCCAGGCCAAAACGCAAATAGAAAAATGATCTTGAAGATTGTTAAGGACCCTTAACAGAGTGCATTCAGATATAACTTAGCCTAAGATTAGAGATAAAATCAATGTAGAAACCTTTGCTCCATTCAGCGCTTCTGAATTTTGTAGCGGTGCTGATTCCACCAAATGTCAAGGCAGTCCAACACCATCAACTGGCATAGTTGGGAGCTGTTGCAAGAGATATTCATCTTTACTGAAGCCATCTTCACTCCTCCAAAATTAAATTACACCTTTGATGAGAACTGCCTGACAATGTATCATGCTAACTTACCTTTTGCGTACCTCTCCTCTGCAGAAGATACTCAGTCAAGAGTTTCATTGACTGAAGATCCCAAAGCATTTATTTAAAATCCTGTGGTACTCTGACCCACTTCAGAACCCACTCCATTTATCTACAAATGAAGTACTTCTTCTATCAACAGGAGTGGCCCAACTCTCATCAATTATAATGATTACAATAGAACATAAAAAATGATCAACAAAAAGGAATCTGAGAATAATTAATGTGTCTGTCATAATTATAGATTGAAGATGGAGATATTTCATGCTTTTGTTATTTCTAGTTCTGTTTAGTCTAATCTTTTGTAATTTCCCTTGCATAAGGCATTTCCAAATGTCTATTTGAAATTACACTTCTTGTCTACAGCCATACCAACCTGAATGCCAATCTCATTTGAAATTAAACTTCTTATTTGTCCTAGTCCCCTGATCTCTTTTTATAGTCTCTCTCATGCAGAAATACTTCATTTTATATACCATGGATCCTGAGTCCTGCTTATAGTAAGCACTCAATGAAATATTAATGCATAAAATATTATACTTCATAATAATAGTTGAGATCGATTTCTTCTATTCTTAAGTTCTTGAAGGATTTTTTTAAATCATGTTGAACTTTGTTAAAGGCCTTTTCTGTATCTATTGATATTACCATATGATTTTTGTTCTTGATTCTATGTGATATATTACATTTATAGACTTGCATATGTTAAACCATCCTTGCATTAATCATAGTGAGTTTGGTTTATAAATATTCCATTGAGGGACTTTTACTCTATGCTAAGTGTCAGGAAAATTTGTGTGTAGTTTTGTTGTTATTGTTATTAATATGTACACAGTTTTGGTAATGAGGTAATACTGGCTTTCTAGAATTAATTTGAAAGTGTTCCTTCCTTTTCTATTTTGTGGAATATTTTGAGGATCATTGATAATATTTCTTTGTTAAAGGTCTATGAATTCATCTGGTCCTGAGCTTTTCTCTCTCTTTTATTTTTTCTAGAATGGGGGTATTGTTGATTAAGCCTTCAATCTTGTGGCTTGATATTAGAGGTACTCTGAGTACCTAACAACTGATCTGCAACCAAGCTTTCATACCAAATCTGAATTCTTTGCCTCAGTTCTCTGCTCCAGTCTCATCTAGGTTACTCTCTTTTGTGGTGAATCTGATCCATCTGCCTTCCTACTCCAAATTCTTCAACATTTTCATTTGAAATATATGATAAAATTGTATTTCCTCCCTCTTGTATCCAGTACTCTCCTCTTTTGATTTTCTACCTACTTCTCTTTCCATTCCTCTTATGATAGGGCCCTTATGCAATCTAATAACCTTAAAGGTGATCTAGTCCCTGAATACATTGTGTTCCTGATAAAAATGAAATTGGTTAACAAAAAACAGGAACATACAGGCTCATGTATGTGGCTATAAATAATCCCTCTGTGCTAACATAAAATAATTATCACAATATATTGTGAAGAGAACATCAGGCTGTGAAACAGCCAGAGATAAAATTATACTTTGTAGACTTTAAAAATGTACCTATAGGCTATAATGATTAGCCTTCCCTAGGTACAATTCTGAGTTGGTTTTCCATTTTATGTATGTATTAGAATAGTTTATAATAAAAAAAATTATATCCTTGGTTCATGGCACTACCCTACATACTCTGTTCTATATGTAGCCATTAGCCTATCTATTTTACTTTAAATCAATTTAAATGCATTATTTAAACATTCTGTTTGACCATTTCACTAGCCATATTTCAAATGTTCACTTGATTGCCTTCCTGGGTATAATTGGCTTCATTTAGATTCCGACAGAGTAAAACAGGTGCAGGCCTGAGCACCTGTGATCTGCCAGCAACTAGGAATGGGTGAGGCCCCAGTCTGTGTGTTCATTTATGTAAGTTTTTTGCATGTGTTTGGGAGCAGTAGCATCTTAGAGGCAACCTGCTGAGTAATTTTAAATGGAAATAAGAAGTATCCTTACCTACTAATTTTTTTAAGGAAAATGAGAAGATCAATGAGTTTGCAATGTTGATATTTACCTATGTTAGTTGGAAAGAAAAGGAGGTTGATTTGGAGAGCACAATTTTTTTCTTCTCCTTTTCCTAATTTTCAATAAGTAGTAATGCATTGGGAGAAAAAAGAATTGTGTTTCTTGCTCACAGAGAAATTAAAATGATTAGTTAAAGTATCAATTAATTAATTAAAGTATCTTTAAAGCTGTTTTTAAAGTAAACACAGGAAAGTCTACCTTTTTCCTTAGTTTTCTTTTTCCTTTTGGTTTCATTATTGATTTACAGGAGTCTTGTGTGTATGTGTGTGTTATACTATTAATCATACCTATTTTTGAATATTATAAATAATTTCTCCTAATCTATTACCTTTCTGCTGACTTTGTTGAAGGGTTGATCAAATAGAATGTTTTGAATTTTGATGTAATCAAACCTTTCCATTTTCCCCTTTCATGTCTTTTGTGTTTGGAGACTCATTTAAGAAATACATCCCACTTAAGTGGGTTTATTACTGTTTATCAAACAACCACCAGGTTCCATTCTTTCAGCTTGATACTCAAAGATGAATTCCTGGGGAGCTTGTAGTTGAGTGGCAAGAAAATAGGGGCAATTAAATAATGGCAACACAACACAGAATGTGATTAGCCTCACTACATTTTCAAATATTTCACTGTGTCTTCACAGCATAACAATTTTCCCCAACATTATACCTGTAGAAATAATTCAAGAACTGCCATCAGAGAGCAATAGGGTATGTTCTGTAATGATTTCACAGTTTTGAATTGTTCAAGCTAGAACAGATAAATTAATAACTCCTTATAATTTCACAAGGACTCCTCATATCTTGAGAATTTTGCCTACTGTGTTTTGAGAAGGTTGTCTAAAGATAAAACAACCTGTGATCACCTTCTAGCAGTGATGAAGTTCAAGTCCTATACTCCATTTCTAAACTACCCATTTCTGAAAACCCATCTGATCGCATGCAGCATTACGCCACTTCTTATTTTCTTCACCTGCTTCTCCATTGGAGACTACCTCCCACCATGTCTTTCTCCTCTTACCCAGATCCCTTTGAACTACATCTAAAATTAACCTTCTTCCTGGAAACTTCCTCTATATAATTTCCTATGTTTAAAATAACATACAGGTACTTTACATAATAATTTGAAGAAACCCAGGAGTTCAATTTTTGAAAGATTGTATAGGTGCATGCCTCCAGTTTCATCTAATGATATGATTATACAGAACTACATCTAGAGGAACCTTGGAGAAATTTCTTAGTCTTTTAGAGATATTGAAGGCTGATGCTGAGCCTAGCTGGCTAGAATCAGCATGAAGAGCTGTATACAATAAGATGACCCACTGAGGTTAGGATTGAATGAACAACTGCCACTATCATAAAGACAGCATTACAACGATTACTCATAAGCTACAAAAGAAATGGATAGTTGTAATCTTAGAAACTCCAGTATAGTCTCAGTATAGAAGAGATGTAAAATTTCTATTTCTATTTGCCATATTCTTTTTTTTTTTTTTTGATCAGTCATGGGGCTTGAACTCAAATCCAGGCTGCTGTTCCTTAGCATTTCTGCTCAAGGCTAGTGCTGTGCTACCTTTGACCCACAGCACCACTTCCAGTTTTCTGGTGGTTAATTGGAGAATAAGAGTCTCATGGACTTTCCTGCCCAGGCTGGCTTTGAACCACAATCCTCAGATCTCATCCTCTTGAGTAGCAAGGATTATAGGCATGAGCCACTGATGCCAGCTATTTTTAGTTTTATGATCTTAGATTGGCATGATATCTGGGCACTGGTGTTTCAGTTGGTGAGGAGGGGATTCTGAACTGTGAGTTGTCATCTGTCTGAAATTCTGACTATAGTGTAAATATTCCCATGTAACCATAATTGTGGTCATTGGATCAATAGTCAAGGAAAGACAATAGATAGATGGATAGATGGATAGATAGATAGATAGATAGATAGATAGATAGATAGATAGATAGATAGATAGATAGATAGATAGATAGATAGATAGATAGATAGATAATGGTAGAAATGGAGCTTTGATTTTTCTCATTTGATACATATAGTCAGTCTCTCACACACATACACAGCACAACTAAACATTTACATTCTCATTCTTTTATTTGCTCCTTTTTCTCTCCTTCCTTCCCAATCAGCAGTTTGTCTGCACATTCCAAACTGAGTCCTATGAATATTTTCATAAGGTGTTGATAATTATACCATATCAAAATAGGTAAGTGTGGGAAATTCATGTTCAAATACAGTACACACTAACAGATGCTTCTGGGAAATCCACAATACTGATATGCCCTGAGAATATTCCAGTAACAAAGCCTATTAGATTATTCTTCTTCATCCAAGGTCTAAATTTATGTTTAAATCCTTAAGTAAATTACATTTACTTGGGACTTGCAATGTCATGCATTAAAATTTTAATGCAGATATTGTTGCAGCATGACTAGGCTGAAAGAAGTAATGATAAAATTCTCTGTTTCTTCCCTTTACATACAAGACTAGAGATGATTTCTTAGGATAGGTGAGAGGCTTAGAATCAGAGAGCCCAACCAATTTTCCCCAAACCAATTAAGAATTCAAAATATAACAGCTACATTGATGATGATTCAATACCAGGGCTTTGCATTCATTGTGCTGCTGGGTTTTATACACACAGTGCCTCCTGATAAAGCCATCCCTCTTTCTTACTGAAAACCTCTTTCAATTATGAATGAAGGAAATTTTAAAGATGGCAAGAAAATTACGTTTCCTTTAGAAATTATAAGTGCCATTTCTTCAACTGGCTTTTTAAAAATTGAGAAGGCCTTATCTTCATAGATTAATGAGATGTCTCCATTCTTACTTAATGGGTCTACTGCATGCTTCTCAGCTGTCAGAAGTGATACACATCTCATTTACTGAGGATCGGGGAAAGTATTTTGGATATCTGTAGAATCTTATCTTTTCAGTTTCCTAATTTTTTTCCAATGTATTTTGGCTGCAGCAGATGGTATATGAAAGGTTCTGTTCTAACATCTGCCTCCTTCTCCCTGTCCCTCTCCCTTCTTAAGACAAGAGAATTACCCATGGTTTTAGCATCTAAAGACTGACAGCATGCCTTTATCCTTCTAGCTTACCTAGTGATTCTCATTCCTAAAAAGAAGGCATGTGCTAGGCAAGTAAAACCCAAACAACATTGTGAGTTTAGGTCAGAATCCCAGTCCAGAGTCCACATCTTAACTTCTCCAGGCACAAGATCAAGTGTTTCAGCCATAATTCTTTGAGTTACCAATGTTTTATATAAGGCCAATGGGGAATTTTTTTAATTAGGACAAAAGTGACACATACAAAGTCCAACATAAACTGGGCTCAGCATAAACTACAAGAAAGTGGACAACCGTCAGAGTCAAAGTTACTCTTTCTTTCCAGGCCTTGCAGTTTCTTTACTTTGTACATCTGCTACATTCTTTTCCATATATTCAATCTGTTACCTTTCATAGTGTTTCCAGGTTCAGATGGTCACACAAGGCAGCTCTCTAGATCCTGGCTCTGTATTTGTATAGTTTCCTCATATGTCTTGAATTCATTTATTTATGTTTTGTCGATCATGGGGCTTGAACTCTGGGCCTGGGCACTGTCCTCAGCCCTTCAGCTCAAGGCAAGTGCTCTACTACTTGAGCCACAGCACCACTTGTCCTGAATTCATACGGTCAATATGACACATAAAAATCCATAAAACTTCAAATTCTTGATGAAATCTCATTGGCCTGGCATGTTCCAAGAATTAACTCTGAATTGAGTCAGTTACAGCAAGAGAGCAAGATGACTATGGGTTTTAAAGGTACAATTCTCAGAGAAGAAAATCCTTATCTGGGCAAACACTTAAATGGCCTCAACTTTATTTAGGTAGAGTGTTAGGCAGGCTATTCTCTTGTACCAAATACATAGGCAGAATAAAGACCAATTTGTTCAATGCAGACAATCAGTTGCTTTTTCTAAAATAGCTACGTCTTAGCTCCAGTTGCTATAACAAATTATAACATACAAGATAGCTTTAGCAATGAAAATTTATTTTTCATGATTCTGAAGGCTGGACAACATCAAATCAAGTTACCAATAGATCCAGTGTCTATTGAAGATCCTTAGCTGTATTTTTGTATATCTATGCATATACATGAGAGAGAGAGAGAGATCATCTTTCATGTCTCTTATTATAAAGATACTGATCTGACTTATAGAAGGCCCCATAGTCCCCCTCACCTCCAATTATCACCATATTGAGAATGTAGAGCTCATCTCGTGAACTTGGAGACCACTTAAACACTTGGTCCATGAGAAGCAATCACTACAGATTCTACAGGAATTTATAGCTATAGCTCTGCCTTCAAGTGCTAACTCTGTAACAGCAGGGTAAGTAAGTGATGGGCTAGGGTAGCAACAGTAGATAGTGACCAAGATTCTAAGAGTATGATGCAGAGCTTGAAAAGGGCAGTGGCAGCCAGCAGAAGGAGGATGAGGTAAACACCAAGGGTACAGCTTGGTAAACAAACATGTGTGGTGCACATTAGAGGAAGGAGTTTAAGATGACATTGAGATTTCTATCCTGTGTGGTGGAGTGGATAAGGAACTCAAGGGAAACTGCATCTGGCAGAGAAGAGAAATGCTGGGCTCTAGTATTGGCATGAGGCATTTGCAATATTTTTGGGCTCTATGTCACTGGGCAGGGGAGCAGAGAGAGCTGAGCAGTCTTATGAGGGTAAGTAGTATAGATATAAGAATGGATACAACAGAAGGAAGTGAGACCTTCCAAGAGGAGAGCAAATGACAAAGAGGCTAAGGACAGATCTTTGAGGACACCACCACTTATAAACCAGGCCCAGGAAGAGGAAACATTAAAGACAATTGGGAAAAAGAAAAAAAATCACACATAGGAGAATGTAGTGTTGGTAAAGGATTAAGAAAAATAGATTGGTAGGCAGGTGCCAGTGGCTCACAAACTGAAATCCAAGCTACTCCAGAGGCTGAGACATGGAAAACTGAGGTTTGAAACCTGAAAAGTCTACAGAATGTCATCTCCAGTTGACCAGTAAAAATGCTAGACTGGAGGTATGTCTTCAGTGACAAAGTGTCAGTTATGAGCAAGAATATGAGGTTTTGAGTTCAAACGAGAGAGAGAGAGAGAGAGAGAGAGAGAGAGAGAGAGAGAGAGAGAGAGAGAGACTATGAAGAGCACAGTCAATCTCTCACACCAAAGGCATGTGGAAGAGGAAATAGGTTTTTAAAAACAAGAGAAAGAATCCCATCCTTTACCAAGCACAAGGTACTTTACTACATATTATTGCATATGTCAGCTAATTCTGCTAATTGGATAGATAGATAGATAGATAGATAGATAGATAGATAGATAGATAGATAGATAGATAGATAGATAGATAGATAGATAGATAGATAGATAGTTCAGATCCCAGGTCTGAGCTTTTTTGTGAGCTTAGATAGCATCCTCTTTATTAGATAAAGATTGCTTATTACAACTCACAGGGTATCATAGATAAGAACTTTAAACTTATGTAGTTGGTTATGTAGCCAATGAGTAAGAGCCTTATCAACATTCCTTTTGCCTTACTTTAATTTGTGGGGGAGGGTTTTGTCAGTCATGGAGCTTGAACTATGGGCCTGGGCGCTTCAGCTCAAGGTGAGCGCTCTACCACTTGAGCCACAGCACCACTTCCGGTTTTCTAATGGTTTATTGGACTTTTCTGTCTGGGCTGGCTTTGAACCTCAGATGTCAGCCTCCTGAGTAGCTAGGACGACAGGCATGAGCCACCAGCGCCTGGCTTGCCTTAAGATCGTTTATCACCATAGAAAGCCACATTAAGTCAAAAGACCACACCTTGAAAAAAAAACTGTAAGTAGTTGTACAGATAGTTTTAATTCCACATGTTGGTTTATGAATACAATGAATCTTAACAGTTTTTGAAACAACTGAATATTTCCAATGTCTGCATGAAGTAGGCAGAGAGTATTAATTGAATATATGCAGTCTCACTTAATGGTTGCCTCTGAACTTTTCCAGTTGTTCTTAAAGAAGGAAGAATGAATTTTAATATGCGCTTTAGGTTCCTCAGTTTTCCCAAGAGGATAACTTTCTTAACCATTGCTTAATGACCTTCTAATTTAGAAAGCTAAGTTTACATTTAACTAGCCAGAAGTTTGGTAGACGATAGTCTAGTTCACTGTTGTCCAATACTTTTGAGACCAGAGAAACTACAGCTAGAGGAGAGTTCTGAAAAACACATCATTCATCCCCACTTCACAAAAGTGTTAGGAGTTGTATGTTATGAGTTGGGTGCTTCTCTTAGTACCAGATACATACTTCTCATTTAATCCTCCTGACAAATGACAGAGTAGAATAACTGGCTATGTTACAAATGAAGAAACCAAGGCACAAGGATTTATGTCACATACCTAATGAGCAGCAGAGCTGTTTTTTCAGGGACGATAGGCTAGTCTACACTCTTAAGTTTTTGCTCTGCTGTCATTCTCGTTTGACCTAGATCGAATCAGAATGCCCACAATTTCCACTTTATCTCACACAGTTATTTTAGTGACTTTTGCCAGTATTACATGTGTGTCTGTCAGAACTTTTTGACTGCTAGGATAGATCTCTATAGCTAAACTATCTCTAGTCCACATTAAATATTATTGAATGGGTTTGAGATCTCATGTAAAGAATAACACCATCACACTTACCATAAGCCAGTACTTACTGGTTCATATCCCTCATGAGAAAGCCAAGGAAAAACTTCCTTGTGACCTTCCTGGTGACAGTATCAGAAGCCTTGTACTCATCCTTACCTATCAATTTGGTTTTTTTTTATTGTATAGATGCTGTGATATGATCCACATTTGTGTATTATATTGACTGTTAGGTGATTTACACTGAAGTATAATTCTTGTTTCTATTTTATGTCAGCCTACTAATTTCCTTTCCTATTCTCTTCCAACTTCTTGCTGATGCTGGCTTGCTTTATTTGGTGACAGTTGATATAGCTCTGTGTGGAACAAAGTGAGAATATGCAAATATGCCTCCTTGCATCTTTATGAGACAGTTATTATTCACTTTCATACAGAGGAAGGAACTGACCCTCAAAGGCATTTAAATGAAATATCCAAGTATGTTCCACATAGTTTAGCATTTAATAGTGTGCTGACCCACTTATAATGTGATTTCCCCAGGGCACATAAATTTTTGTGGAGAGAAATATTTAATAATCCCAGGTTCATCCCCATGAATTTTGTGACTTCATACAATTCAAGAAACTTCTCTGTACTTTTTTTTAACTTATCTGTGAAGTGTACATGATAATATACCTATCCTATAGGATGAGAGTTAATTTTTAAGTTAGTATGGCAGTATATGCTTATAAGCTCAGCTACTTAAGAAGCTGAAGCAGGTGTGCTTGTACCCAGGAGTACCGGGCCAGCATGAGGAAAATTCTGGCTCAAACAACACAAAAGAGTTAATTTATGTAAAGTACTTAGAATATTTTTCAGGGTGCACACCTAGTATATGTATACCATCTCCTTTTCCTTTTCCTTATCTTCCTCCCTGTCTCCCTCTGCCTTCTTAGTTCATGCCTCTGTTGTTTTCAACCCTCCAGCCTTTCTCAAAGGGTCACACTAATTCTAAGGGACCCCAGCAAAGTCGCAAAAGGGCTCTCTGTACATTTTTTCACATTTCCTTCCAACCTGCTCCGTTGGTTTCTACTTCTGGATCCTAGTTGGCTGATTCCCACCTCACTCCTGTGTGCAGCCACTGATACTGGAGTCTACGATACTCTTCCTCCATTCTCCTGGAAATGCAGAAGCAGTGTTTTTCCCTAGAATCCTCCCTCAAATCCTGGGTAGACATCAAAATCAGTGCTAACCACCTAAGCCAGGATGCACTGTTTCTTCATTGCCTTGTTCTATGGAACAGAGAATTTTCATGGGGCTGAGCCAAGACATCTTGAACAGACACATTACAGTCCTCTCCCTCCCTTTGCACCTGCCCCTCCCCCCAGGCTACAGGAATCTTTTCCTCTGATCTCCTTCTGCCAAACCCTTCCCTACCGGTTCATGATCCATCTCCATGAATCCCACTTGGGTCAGCTGACACCTCTGACAGATCAAACTCTACTCCTAGCTTTTTCTCTAGTCAGTTCACTCTTTAAATCATTAGACCATTTGTATAGGCAAGGCTGCATTGTATATACCACAGAATTGAGGAAAATAAGGGAAGTGGCGGACCAAAAGGGAAAGAAAATATTGAATGGATGACACAGATCAAGGTGCATTGTATACATAACCCACTTTTTAAATGGCAAACTAATTTCAATGCATCACCTGAAAATCAAGAAGAGTGAAGGAAGGGGTGGGGTGAGAGAAGTGGGTAAGAATGAATACTGCACTCCGCTCTGGACCACAGATACAGTTGGCATCTCCTTTCTATCCTTGGGGCAAGATCCACACTTAATGCATTGTCTTGGATTGGATTGTCCTGGGGAAGTGAGAGCTATGGAGAGTCCCTGCACCTTGCTTTTCTCCCACAGTCATAATTGCCTCAGCACACAGACACCCGCAACCCTGGTTCTCAGCCCCACGCAGCCTTACCATCTGCTCCTATGACAGCAACATGCTGGCCTCCCTCCATGCATTCCTAAATGAGGTTATGAAGGAACCAGAGATGGGAAGAATGCCAGCTGGCACCAGGAACACAAACCCAGACAGAGACGAATCGTGACCCAGCACAGAGAGTTTTCAGATGGATAATTGTGTGTGGTATCATTGGTGCATTGGACACACCTCTGCTCATGCTCACAAGAGGGAAATCGATGTATTTTGTTTCTCTTCTTCCACCAGTGACACCAGCCTCTATTTACTATAAAAAAATGATGTTAAAAGAAATGAACCCCCAGATAGACACAATTTTTTTTCTTTCTGGCTATTGTTTCTAATGTATTTACTTATTTTTTATTGTGAAAATACTGTACAGAGGGGTTACAATTACATGGGCAAGATAATGAGTACATTTCTTATCAAGCATTGTAGCCTCCTCTTTTGTTTCCCCTTCCCATCCCATCCTGCCCCTGCCCCCCCATCCTCCCTGCCCCCTTCCCCCACCCCCATCCACCCCCCTCCGCACCAAAGTTGTAAAGTTCGTTTTTGACATAACAACTTGTACATCTCATTGTTGTAGTGGGTCCACCTGTATCCTAGTTAAACGATTTGTTTTTCCCCTTCCCCTCCACAAATTATACTGATATCGAATACAGTGAAAGCAGGGGTTATACTGTGGGGAGGGACATACAAAACAACAAAGAAATAATCTTATAAATGTGTTAGAAACAATTGCATGAAAGAAAAAAAAAACATTTGAAAACATATCTTAGGGTTCATTTCCCTAACATCACCTTATCTGACCTTTTCTGCTTGACTCAGACATATACTAGTTATTGCAAATAAGTGAAACCATGGGACCTATGTTTCTTTGGGCCTGGCTTACTTCACTTAATATAATTTTTTCCAAGTCTTTCCATTTCCCAACAAATGGGGCAATGTCATTCTTTCTGATGGAGGCATAGAATTCCATTGTGTATATATACCACATTTTCTTGATCCATTCATCTACTGAGGGGCATCTGGGTTGGTTCCATATCTTAGCTATAGTAAATAATGCTGCAATAAACATAGTTGTGCTGGTAGCTTTAGTGTGGTCTTGTTTGTAAACATTTGGGTAAATGCCCCAAAGTGGGATTGCTGGGTCTTAGGGGAGCTCTATGTGGAGTCTTTTGAAGAACCTCCATACTGCTTTCCAAAGTGGTTGAACAAGTTTACACTCCCACCAACAATGCAGTAAGGTTCCCTTCTGTCCACATCCCCTCCAGCATCTGTTGTTATTAGAGTTCTTGATTTTAGCCATTGTTACTGGAGTGAGGTGGTATCTCAATGTTGTCTTGATTTGCATTTCTTTTATGGCTAGGGAGGTTGAGCATTTCTTCATGTGTCTATTGGCCATCCTTCTTTCCTCTTCAGAGAAGTTTCTCTTTAAGTCTTTAGCCCACTTATTTATTGGGCAGTTGTTTCTTTGAAGATTTGTTGTTGGGGGATTTAATTTTTTGAGTTCCAGGTATATTTTAGATATGAGACCCTTGTCTGTTGTATGGCTAGTGAAGATCTTCTCCCAATCCATGGGCTTTCTTTTTTTTAACATTTCTTTTTTATTTATTGTGAAAATACTGTACAGAGGGGTCACAATTACATGGGCAAGATAATGAGTATATTTCTTATCAAGCATTGTAGCCTCCTCCTTTGTTTCCCCTTCCCATCCCTTCCCATCCTCCCCCCGGCCCCCCACCCAATCCTTCCCGCTCTTCCCCCCTCCAATCCGTGGGCTTTCTATTGATCTTTCTAGCTATGTCCTTTGCCATGCAGAAGCTCTGCAATTTCATGCAATCCCATTTGTCCAACCTTTCTTTGATTTGTTGTGTTTCTGGATCTCTATTAAGAAAATTTCAGCCTGTGCCAAGGAGACCTAGTGTTTCTCCTATTCCATCCTGTAATGTTTTCAGAGTGTCTCCTTTGACTGTGAGGTCTTTGATCCATTTGGAGTTGATTTTGGTAAAGAATGATATATAAAGATGTAGCTTTAGGGCTGGGAAGGTGGCTCAGTGGTAGAGCGCTTGCCTTGCATGCTGGAGGCCCTGGGTTCGATTCCTCAGCACCACATAAGCAAAAAGAAAAAAGCCGGACGTGGCGCTGTGGCTCAAGTGGTAGTGGGCTAGCCTTGAGCTGAAGAGCTGAGGGACAGCACCCAGGCGCAGAGTTCAGGCCCCACGACCGGACCCCCACCCCCCAAAATGATGTAGCTTTATTTTTCTACAAGTAATTAACCAATTTTGCCAGCACCATTTACTGAAGAGGCTGTCTTTCTTCCATTCTATTTTTTAGCTCCCTTATCGAAGATTAGATGGCTATAGGTCTGTAGATTCATTTCTGGGTTTTCAATTCTATTCCATTGGTCCTGAGGTCTGTTCTTGTGCCTCTAATGTATTTATAATGTACTATGTGATTATTTTGTTTCTTTGTATGTTCCTCCCCCATGGTATAACCCCTGTTTTCACTGTATTTGATGTTGGTGCCCTGCATCTTGTATATACACTTCTCTAATTCGGGAGGGGAAGGGGAAAAACAAATGCTTAAATAGGGATACAGAATGACCCATTGTAACAATGAGATGTATAAGACACTATGTTGAAAATGAACTTTACAACTTTGGCGGGGGTGGGGGGGTTGGGGGGGGAGAGGTTATTGTTGAGGTGGGAGGGAAGGGATGGTAGGGGAAAAACAAAGGAGGAGGCAACAATGCTCCATAGGAAATGTACTCATTGCCTTACTCATATAACTGTAACCCCTCTGTACAGCATTTTAACAATAAAAAAGTAACAAAAAAATCACCAAAAAATATTCAATTAGAAAAGAAGATTCGAAATTAAGACCTGAATTGTTCTGCTTTTGCCTCTTTGCATCGCTGAATGATATTGGGATGTTCCCAGGAGTTTGCAAATTGCTTGAAAATGACAGAATAGGGATTCCTGGCTGCTCAGGAGAAGAACAAGCCAAGGAAAATCGCCTTAGGTTGATGCATCAGTCCTGGGCCTAAGCTGTCCTCTATCACGCTGAGATTTCCTGGGTGTTGTTGTTGTTGTATTAATGTACAGTGTGCATTTGTTCCTTTTTCTCTGCTGCTTCTGGGATGAAGTCATTCAAGATTTGTTCCATGGATTTCAAATTTAAGTAGAGGATGTTGTCTCTGGGTTGTCATTGTTAAAAGTACTGCTGAGATTGATGTAGTTTATGTTAAGACATCTCTGTGTTTAAGTTCCTGTTCCTTACTTTTGTTGTGGAATTATGTTTCCACACTCACTTCCCTCACTTTTACTATTCTTTTTAAACGGAAGTTACATGGGTGCTCAGTAAGATGGAATGAGTTCCTCTACTCGCTAGATGCTAGTCTTGCTTGTGGTTTCTTTGATTCCGAAATGCCTCTCCTCCCAGGTCCTGCCTGTTTTCTAGGCAGTTGTCTCTGACCAGCTGATGAAGTGAAGATAGAACTGTGCTTCTAGCCACATGGAGGAGATGCACACAGAAATCTCACATCCGTCCTGTTGCAGGGTTCAGAGACAATCTCAGAGGCAGAGTCCCCAAACTGCTGAAATCCTAGAAACATCGTATGTCTAAAGCACTCAAGGCAGCTGGCTACGTTTCATTCCATGAGGCCAACTTAGTTGAAGCTGTTAGGCACAAAAACTCCTTAGTTTTGACTTTGTAAGCTAGTTGGAGGTACAGGAAGAACTTTGGAGCACCTATCTCTCAGTCTTGTAAGAATCACAATTATCCCTCATTCTTCCCTGCTGCAATCATTAAAAAAAAAAAAAAACTTGAAACAGCAGAGATGGTTGCCATGATGTTTGCTGATTTGTACATGGTACCAATAAGCAAGATCTGGAGAAATAATATGTGAGAGTCTAGAGATTATTAGATGATCACAAGTTGTGATAGAAAAGCCACTGGGGAATTCACTGGATATAATATGTGGGGAATAAGAAGGGAAGGTGGCTCAGTGGTAGAGCACTTGCCTTGCATGCATGAGGCCCTGGGTTCAATTCCTCAGCACCACAAAAGCAAAAAAGAAAAAAGCCGGAAGTAGCGCTGTGGCTCAAGTGGTAGAGCACTAGCCTTGAGATGAAGAGCTGAGGCCAGAGTTCAGGCCCCACGACCGGACTCCCCCCGCCACCCAAAAAAATAAAAAAAGAAGAGTAATCCATTTAGAGACAGAAACAAGTCATATAAACAGGAAGTGAAGGGGAGTATGGTTTGTGTTCTACCTGAGTAAGAGACTTTTATATCAAAGGGTTAGGAGTTTGTACTGAACACACTATAAGGAGGAAATGTAAAAGGTTTCTGAATCAAAAAAGGAAGTCACTGGCAATGGTGACCAATGAGGATAATGCAGGAGGATCATGAGTGAGTTTGCTGGGTACACTTTTTCAGACCAGGTGCTGGTGGTTCACGCCTATAATCCTAGCTACTCAGGAGGCTGAGATCTGAGGTAGCCGGGGTAGGAAAGTTCATAAAACGTATCTCCAATTAATCTCACATACATAAAATGGAAGTGGAGCTGTAGCTCAAAGTGGTAGTGTGCTAGCCTTGGACACAAAAACTCAGGGACAGTGTCCAGACTCTGAGTTCAAGTCCCATGACTGAATAATAAAAACAAACAATAAAGAAGGAAGGAGTCATAAAAGAATAAAAAGAGAGGTAAAATGGAAAGGGTGAGGCACTTTCTTAATTCAAATGACTCTTTAGGAAAATGACGCTTTTACTTACGGTAAGGTAGAATCACGGAGATATCTGCCCTGAAATGGAAGATGTGCTGGCCCCAAAAGTACGGGCAGGTTGCTTAGGATGAGTTTTCCAGTTCTCACCTATGTCTTGTATAGAAATGTTGCCTTGGTTTCTATGCATCCTCTGACAGTGTGGCAGCAGACCCTGGGTCTCTCTACAAGCCTTGCTGTGATCTGTCTTTCAGATGGGAGCTGCATATTATTTGCTGGAAGTTTTCTATAACAGATGTTACCAGGCAGACAAGCAAGTACACACTCCCAGCGCCTAGAGTATGCTGAGCCAGGCACACAGGCACACATGCACTTGCCAATACTAACACCAGGAGATGGAGGGAGTGTGCTCTGAGGGATGAGCGTTGTTCCCAGCCCTGCTAACGTCTCTGTGTGGCCATGCTGTATTTTCAGCTTGTCATCATGGCTGGGACAGTGCTACTTGCCTACTACTTCGAATGCACGGACACTTTTCAGGTGCATATCCAAGGATTCTTCTGTCAGGATGGAGATTTAATGAAGCCTTATCCAGGGACGGAGGAAGAAAGCTTCATCACTCCTCTGGTGCTCTATTGTGTGCTGGCTGCCACGCCAACTGCTATTGTAAGTACAGAAAGAGACTTCCTGCTTTATTGTCAGGTACCAGAGCCTATTTCCTGTTCTGCTTTTTCTCCGCTTTGCTCTCTTCTTGGGCAACCCACCAGCAATCTGATCAATGGGATTCTATTTTAGACAAGCAGAGTAAATAGAGCTCTGCATAAAAACTCATTGAAACAGGTCTTGTGTTTTGTAAGCTTTTCTTTTATTTTTAGCATCTGGATTTAAAATATTTATATATTTATATAGTTTAAATAGATAGGCATATATATTTATGCATATATTTATATATTAGATATAATACATAGTATATTTTAACTAGTATATAATTAAATATATGTTTATATATAAATATATGTGTATGTTTTTAAAAAGCAAGAGTGTCATAATTCAATAGGAATGATTAGATAAAGCATTAAGTACAGCTGCTATGCTCCTAAAAAATAAAACAAAAACAAAACTGGAGATTGGTTGCATTCAGACAGTTTTGACAGTGAGTGCAGGCTTAGCATAAAGACTGGATCACAGTGGAATAAACTCCCCTTGGCTGGCATCTCTTACAGTTCTGATTGGCTTTCCAGAGAGACCAGCTGTGAAGGAAATCTCCCCACCCCAAGCTTGCTGTTATTTAACAATAGTTGTCATTCTTGATGATTTTGACTCTGTCCACATGCTATTACATTCAACTCAATTGCAACCTTTCCTTCATTTGTTTCATTTTATCTCATGAAGCAAAAAGAAAAAAAATAGCCAATCCTCTGGGAAATATCTAAGGGTTTTAGCCCTTATATATATTTATTTTGAAAATGATATTTCATGGAAATCTTAAAGTAAATATTTCTGTATCACACATGCTACTAGTATGTATTCATTACAATGAAGTCTTAGTTTCCATTCTGTCCTTTTCCCCAACCCTTACTCACCTCCCCTTTTCTATATCCTTTACTTTCTTTATAGGAGTCTAAATACTGACTTGAATGCTAAGGAATGTACTGATACTTCAGACATTCAGTTCCAATGTGGTTTTCAGTTTTCCTGGCTCTAGGGAAAAAATATAATTTTAAGAAGTGATGCAAACATATGTACATAGCTTTTGACCTTTTCTACTTGTCCTATACAGGTACTAGTTATTGCAAATAAGGGAAGCCATGGGACCTATGTTTCTTTGGGCCTGGCTTACTTCACTTAATAGGATTTTTCCAAGTCTTTCCACTTCCTAACAAATGGGGTGATGTCATAGAGTATTTTAATTTATTTGTATCATTTATTCCAGGCTTGACACTGTTCCCCTTTAAATAATAAGACTATGCTGTAGAGACCAAGGGCAGCAATGATAAGCCAAACCATGATATTTCAGAGTGGTTAAATATACAAGCTTTACAGTCCAATATACCTACATTTACATCCTGGCTATGTGACATTGGGCAGGTCACCTCCCATACTTTGTATGGGGGGATAATTGTTGTGAGACTTAGAAATGCATTTGTAGAACATCTTCTCCAGGCTATACTTAAATACTATCTTTACCCTTGATTCACGTTCCAGAATGACATTATTTGAGATGCAGATCCAATGCTCCAAAGGGGGAATGTACACAAAATATTAAGAATCTTCAGTTCCTATCTAGCTGTTGATCATGAAACCCTGATTCAACTTAACAATTCCTGCTTCTCTGGGTGAAAACTATGACCAACAATACTAACAAGACTCCAGGCATGTGTTTAGGATTAGCCCATCAATGACAGTGGTAAAACAAACATCTTATAATTTATATATATTTTACACAGTCTTTGACTGATACTCACAACAGCCAAATGAAATTGAAAAGGGACATTCCAAGGAAAAAGCATGTGGTCTTTGTTAAGTCTCAATATTCTCAACTAGGACAGATAATTTGGTGAAGTTTCCTAGCAGTTCCATGCACAGTTGGACAAAGAGCCATCCATTTGGTTCCACGCCTATTTCCCTCCTAGCAAAAGCATATTTCTAGGAACCAGGGCTGATCATGGCAGAGAGTGGTGCTGTGGCCTTGAAACCCTGCTAATGAAACTTCATCTTCCCTCAAGGCCTATAAATAAGTGAGCTGCAACAGGACATGAAGCAGAACTCTTCTAATATTCAGGGAAATATCCTGGCAGCAAGGAGTTATGTTTATTTCTACCTTATCACACCAAGGTATAGCTTATTCAAGAGCAGCCTTTATTGATCCAGTAGATCACAGATCCCCAGGCCCTTCCTCAGCACACACTCCTATTTCAAAGCATGAACCCTGTTCTGTTCTTACCATGCAGCTTCCCCAGGCTCGCTCTCCCTGGAGAGGCTGCTTCTGGTAATTGTGGGATTTCTTGTAGGGTGTATTCCCTTCATAGGTTCAATTTCCTCATCTTGCCATCAAAGAAAAGGTAAGGCTAAATGATTTTCAACTTCTTTCCAGTTCTCAGATTCCATGGGAAGGAAAAGAAAGAGGAAAAAAAAAGAACATTCTGATTGCAAGTCTTTACACACGGATTCCCAACTCCCAAGTCACAGTTTTCTGTCTGGGGGGTTAATTTTGTTCTTCCATACAGAGCCAAGGGTTCCACAGAACTATACAGCTGCTTGTTTGTTTGTGCTTTCCCTCCTGAAACTGTTTTCCATTTTCTCTAGAGTATGATGAATGCAGGCCTCCTTGTAGGTGGTTGTGTGGTCCTAACTAATGATAAATTTGTAACTCAACTTGGATTTGCCCTTGACTTTCTATGCCTCTTCCAGCATGTTGGCAAAGGAAGAAGCGGCAGTCTGGATTGCTATGTAAGCATCGACATCCCCATCACAGCTGCCCAGATGCACAAGACAGGCACAAGGGGAAAGACACTGCTGTTTGACCTGTCGTTTCCTATTTCTCATTTTGTGCTTTTCTGTCACAAAATATCAGCGTCATATTTAGATAAAGCCACATGGGGTAAACTGTACAGGGCCAGCGCCACTAATGTCCTAGATCTGTAGGGAAAGTTAGCACATGATATATCATGTCCTGAACTGTTTATCCGAAAGTAGGAACCTCGATACTTCAATGAAATCTGGACAGCACGCTCTGACCACCTGAAAATTATGGAGAACTACTACCTTAGGCCGTCAGAATAAACTGGCACATTCAGAGTTAAAGGACCAAACCGTACTTGGATAAGAGGATTTACTCAGTGGACAATCTGATTTACCCTGATTTTATCTCAGTCCCAGAGCCACGAGGCATGAAAAAATAGCTATTAAACCTTTTTCTTGGCCTCCAAATGAAGTGACAGGGGAGTATTTAGTGTTGAAGCAGCAGAACATTTGACTCCTAGCCCAAGAGAATTGAAATAGCTCACAGATTTCATGCCAGTGTGCATAAAGGCATATGCAAAACACATCTGCAATTTCCTAGGAAGAGACAAACACAATTTGATAGAAAGGCCTGATTTGAAGGAAGTTTTGGAATCATCATTGGAAAGTGTCTAAGCACTAAACTTATAGCAAATATAAAAGCACACTGCAGATCACAAAATGAACTCAATAATGCAAATCTGTTGGCTGGCAGACAAGGGCTGCAGCTGTTGGAGCAAAGGAGACATTGTAAGGCCATGTATTCTCTCATAGTTTGCTCCTGAACAAGCTCATCATTGAAACGCCTTTTAACATTTTGTAGTTTACATCCTTTTCCTTTTTGTACGTTAATCACATGACTACTTTTGAAAAAAATTACTATGACTACATTTCCTTTGTTACTCACAATTCACATTTTCTTCTGGAAAAGACATATAGATATGCTACTGCCGTTTATAGATTTAAGCAAAACAAACTGAAACTCTATTCAAAATCATTTAGAGGGGCTGGGAAGGTGGCTCAGTAGTAGAGCGCTTGCCTTGCATGCATGAGGCCCTGGGTTCCGATTCCTCAGCACCACATAAGCAGAAAAAGCCGGAAGTGGCACTGTGGCTCAAGTGGTAGAGTGCTAGCCTTGAGCTGAAGAGCTGAGGGACAGTGCCCAGGCCCAGAGTTCAGGCCCTACAACCGGACCCCCCCCCCAAAAAATCATTTAGATATTGTTTTTGCCTGCCACAATGTCACAGAGACATATTTTCCATCTTCAAGGTGTTCTACATAATATTTGGTGACCAGACATTTGTGTTAAGGAACTAGATAATTTGCTTCTTGAAAAAAAATATTTTCCTGAAAATATATGATGGTCAATTTACTGGAGATTACAGTAATTTTTACTGTTTCCTGAAAGACATAGTCTAGCTAATTTGTTTTAAATTCCTATTTCTCTTGTACTCATGCTCCAGAAAAATGAATAAATAAGAGACAAGAGAGAACACTATGTTTTAGAAATAAATACGCAATACCAGTTTGGTGCCATGCCTTATATCAAGTATCACAAAGGGACCACTTTCTGAGAAGGTGAATTTGTCTTTCATAGTAACTGATAGGAAGGACCCAGAATTATACCAGATACTGAATGATGTGATATTCAAAATGCCATTATAGTGTCTACTATTAAAGTTATGAACTTTAAAAGGTACCACTAGACTCAACCCAGCTCCAAGCTTCAGACATGCAGTATAAATCTGATCTCTTGTCTGTACCATCATCAGGCCAATTTCAGTGGTTCAGGATCTGGATTGAGCAACAGGCAGGACAGACTTCAGCTGCACACCAGAGGCACACCAGTTGTAATGGGGCTGGGCTTCAAATACTGCCTAACACTTCTAGACGGACTGACTGGATGGAGTAATCCAGTCACTGAAGACTATAATAGCTACTTGTTTCTTTAAATGGACAGACAGTTGACACATGGCCAAAAGGAACAAAAGCAATCAGGGAAACAAGATGTCACTAACGAGACAAAAATCAAGTGCCTGTGAATGATGCTAAAGAAATGAAAAGGTATGAATTGCCTGAGAAACAATCATAAGATCTTTTTTGAAGAAGCTCAATAAACTTCCCAGAAAAGTGGAGAAACAATCCTCAGGATGAGGAAAACAGTCAGTGATTAGAACATGAAATTCAATAGTAAAGACATGAAATTTGATAGTAAAAATTCAAATCTCAGTCCTTGTGATGAAAATGAATGAAATGGAAAAAATAACAGAGAGCATTAATAACAATTCATCAAAAAGAACACAGAGTTTGTGAATGCAAAGGCATGTGTGAAAATATACAGTCATGAGAAGAAAGAATGGCTAGAAATGTGAAAAGCCTGTAGGATCTATGGAGTATGTCAAAAGAACAAATTTTGAAGTCTTAACTACTTGGAGAAGGAGAAGAAAAAGATAATAATAGAAAGTTTATTTAAAGATATGATAACTGAACAATTTCTAAAGCTAGAAAAAGTGGTAAGATACCCAGCTATAGGACTCCAAAAGTTACTAATCAGATGCAATTAAAATAGGATTACCCAAAGACATATTACAGTCACCCTGTTCTCAAACTTAAAAACACAGACTATCTGATAGAAAAAAATTTTTTTGGTCAGTTGTGGGGCTTGAACTCTGGGCCTGGGCGCTGTCCCTGAGCTCTTCAGCTCAAGGCTGTGCTCTACCACTTGAGCCACAGCAACAGTTCCAGTTCTCTGGTGGCTTATTGGAAACAAGAGTCTCATGGACTTCCTGCCTAGACTGGCTTTGAACCACAATCCTCAGATCTCAGCCTCCTGAGTAGCTAGGATTACAGGCATGAGCCACCAGTGCCCACCTCTGATAGGATTTTTGTGTGTGTGAAAATACTGTACAGAGGGGTTACATTTACATGGGCAAGATCATGAGTATATTTCTTATCAAGCCTTAGTCATATAGTGTTCACACAAAACTCATCTCATAGTAAGTACACACATACCACGGGAATGGAGATATAGATCAATATTCCATGCAAATGAAAACCAAAAGGAAGTTGAAGTACAGGTCATATATTTCTTATTCAAAGTACCAGTGAACAGAAATATTTCAGATGTGCCATATTTGGTGGTTATGGAATATTTGTATAAACTGTGTCTGCAAACCTAAAATTCTCCAAAATCTCAAGCTTTTGAGCACTAACACTTAAAAAGCTTCATAGTTTAGAGCATTTCAAATTTATTAGTCTTTAAATTTGAGAAGTGAGTTTGTAACTCTACTTATTCATAAAAGTCTGTATGTCAAAATTCATAAAAGGAGACAAAGAAAACCATTACATAATGGTAAAGGGGGAAGCTCAGCAAGAAGATATAACTATTGTAAATACCAAACGTTGAAGCAACTAAGTCTACAGGGCAAATATTAAGAGAGCTGAAGTGAGATATAAATTGCAATGTAATCATTTCAGCATCCTACTTTTAGCAATGATAGATATTCTAATAAGAAATAAAGAAGGAACATCAGATTTAAAACTCCATTCTAAACCAGATACATAATAGTAGACATTCAAGGTTTTCTTATCACCATAGAATATATGTTCAATATAAAGAATGTATTTTTGGGTTTTTTGTTTGTTTGTTTTTGTCGGTCGTGGGGCTTGAACTCTGGGCCTGAGTGCTGTTCCTCAGCACTTCAGCTCAAGGCTAGTGCTCTACCACTTGAGCTACAGCACCACTTCTGGTTTTCTGGTAATTTATTAAAGATAAGAGTTTCACAGACTTTCCTGCCCAGGCTGGCTTTGAACCATGATCCTCAGATATCAGCCTCCTGAATAGCTAGGATTATAGGTGTGAGCCACCGGCGCCCAGCTTTAAAGAATATATTTTTATCACTATAGAATACATATTCTTCTGTAATTTATGCAAACATTTGCAAGGTTAGAATGTGTCTGACCACAAATAATTCATAGCAACTTTAAGAAGATTGAAATCATGTCAAGTATTTTTGTGAGCATAGTGGTATAAATTAAATCAATAGCATAATGAACTTCACAAAATTCACAAATACATAGAAATTAAGCAACAAGCTCAAGAACAACCAATGGATCTGTGAGGATACTAACAGAGAAATTTACAATTTTTTTGAGGCAAACAATAATAAAGAAAAAATGATACCATAGCAACAAAAGCAGCAAAAGCGGCTCCAGTAGTAAATTTTATGGCTGAAAACATCTACTTTATCTAGATAGAGAGAAAACAACATAATGTTCACATCAAGGAACAACAATAACAACAAAAGAAAAGCCCAAACACATTAAAGAGAAAGATACGTAAATGTAAGAAAGAAATAAATGGAACATAAACTAGTAAACAAAAGGAAGATGTCATGTGTATGTGACCATCACATTGAACACCTTTTACAATTAGTATATACTGATTAAAAAAATAAATCATGGGCTGGGAAGGTAGCTCAGTGGTAGAGTGCATGCCTTGCAAGCATGAGGCCCTGGGTTCGATTCCTCAGCACCACATAAACAGAAAAAGCCAGAAGTGGCGCTGTGGCTCAAGTGGTAGAGCGCTAGCCTTAAGCTGAAGAGCTGAAGGACAGCGCCCAGGCCCAGAGTTCAGGCCCCACGACCGGACCAAAAAAAATAAATAAATAAAAATAAATAAATCATCATGAATTTTAAATGAAGCTTACTAAATGGAGTATATGTTATGATATTATAGATTAAGTAACCCCTCTGTACAACATTTTTACAATAAAAACATACAAAACAATTAAAATTCTAAAAATCTAAAAAAAATTAAATAATGAAAGCATCTATACAAGAGACAAAGCAATCACAAAAGATATGGGCAAATGACACTAAACTGAAAGACATCTCTTGTTCATAGGCTTTAAGAATTTTTTTATTGTTATTGTAGAGTTGCTATGCAGAGGGGTTACAGTTACATGAATCAGGTAAGAGTAATGGGTACAATGTTCAGACTCAGTGTAATCCCTATCAATATAACAATGACATTCTTCAGAGAAATAGAAACAAATCTTAAAATACATCCAAGACCACAAAAATTCTCTAATGGTAAAAGACAACATGAGTGAAAAGAACAAAGCCAGAGGCATCATACTACCTGATGTCACAGTATTAGACAAAGTTAAAGTAGCCAGAGCAGCAGAGCACTTGCACAAAAACAAATATCTAGACCAATGGAAAAAAAGATTTAAAAAAAAGCATAATCAAAAGTGGGGAAAACAGTGTGCTTTTGTATAGTATTAGGAATGTAATATACTACTGGATATGTAAATATGTGTGATCATTATGGAAAAAATATGGAGCTTTCTGAAAAAAATAAAAATAAAACTATCATAATATTTAGCAATTTCAATTTGGGGTATGTAATCAAAAGCAATGAAATTAGTATAGTAAAAAAGAGGCAGCGAATGAATCTTCTTTAAGATGCTTATTACCAATTAACCAGTAAAGAAAAAGCCAGAATTGGAGGTATGACTTGAGAAATAGAGCACCAACTATAAGCATTGTTTTTAATATACTTGTACTGTATGATTTTTTTTGTTTCTTTTGTATGTTCTTCACACACCCCGCTCCCCCACCCCCCATACAACCCCTGTTTTCACTGTATTTGATTCCGATGCCCTTCATCTTGTACATACATTTTTCTAATTTGGGGAGGGGAAGAGGAATAACAAAATGCTGAAATAGGGATACCGGATGACCCATTGTAACAATGAGATGTACAAGACACTATGTTGAGAATGAACTTTACAGCTGTGGGGGGGGTGGGGAGAAGTTGGGGAGGTGGGAGGGAAGGGATGGTAGGGGAAAAACAAAGGAGGGGGTAACAATGCTCAATAGGAAGTGTACTCATTACCTTACTCATGTAACTGTAACTCCTTTGTATAGTATCTGTACAATTAAAAATATATATTAAAAAAAATAAAAAGGCATGTGAGAGCACAACCCAGAGTTTAAGCCCTAGTATCAGTGTGCTCATGCACGTGTGTGTGCATGCATACACGGGCACACACACATACACACGCACAGATTGATAGCTATATAGATAGATACATAGATACATATCATATCATATAAGGACTCTGGGCATGGCACAATTTTAAGGTACCTGACTTGCAAATGTGAAGCTCTGAATTCAAACTCTAGTGTCACCAATAATAAATAAGTAAATAAATAAATAATAGATTTTTAAAAGGCAGCACAGAAAAATGATGTACTATGCTTCAGAGTTGTTTATGTATTTGCCATTTGTGTTTCCATATGTGAAATACAAGTATCAAAATACGACAGATGCTCTCATTACTTTGAGTATATTTACTATTATCTAAAGGTTATATGTTGCTCCTGGCATTAGCTGACATAGCAGGGAAACCAAAATACACCAATGGAATTCATTTGTGTTTCATTCATTGCCAGAGCTAGTTTGGCCTTGACCATTTGTCACTGGAGGACTCTCTGATTTGCCATGATTAATAGAATGTTTGCTAGCCAACAATCAGAAAGGCCCAAATAGGCAAGGCAGCCAGGAATGAACACATGGAGAGTCCCACATGTCCCAGCTGCTCTCTGGGTAGTGATAGATTGAGACAGAGTGGAGTGGCAGAGGTACAGATGGAGAAACCCTATCATTGCCAAAACCAGAGTCACAAATCTGCCACCATGGGCAAAATGGCATCCAATATGGGCTGACTTGACAGAAAGAAGAAAAGACCCTTTATCTTCATTCTCCAAGCAGAATCAGTATCTATTTGAGACTGTAGGACCCAAAATAGTATTCTATTTTCCTCATGGAAGATGGATGTTCATGAAGCTCACTCATTAGATAGAAGAGCTGGATTGTTTTACTAGCCACCTTTGTGTCCATTGTAATGTCACTGAAAACCAGGAGTAGCTCCATGCATTTTGATGATAAAATGAGACTCCTCCCTTGCTCTTTCCTCCTTCCCCCTGTTTCCTTCTTCCCCTTCCTTTCTTTTTTCTTCCTTCTTTCTTTCCTTGTTTTCTCCTTTTTTCCCTTCCTTCCTTTTACCCTTTCTGACTTACCTTTCTTCCTTTCTCCCAACACAACTTTGTTACTTATTTCTAGTGACATTTCTAGAATTGGCTTTTGATATAGTTCTAAGGCAAGCAGTGCTTATTTCTTTTCTTATTATCAGTTCCCGTTTATTTGTCAGTCTGCATCCTGTCTCTCTGGTTTACTTCTTTTTTTCCTTGAACTCAGGGCCTAGGAGCCATCTCTGAGCTCTTTTATTTAAAGCTACCACTTTGCTCTACCACTTTGAGCCACAGCTCTACTTCCAGTTTTTGAGTGTTTAATTGGAAATAAGAATCTCACGGAGTCTTTTCTGCCTGGGCTAGATTCAAACCCCAGTCCTCTCCTCTGAGCCCCCTGAGTAGCTAGGATTACAGGTGTGAGCTACTGGCACCCAGCCAGTTTACTTTTTAATCATGTGTAATTTCATGGTATTTCTAAAATAAAAAATGGACTTTTTTCCTGTCTTACACAATCACTCAATGTAAGACATGTAGGATTTGTTCCACACACAACAAGCAACTCTATCTAGTACATGCCTATAGTTGAACTCAGTTATGACCCCCTCCACCTGGAGATAGTATCAGATATCATGAGTTGAGGGCACAGTCTCCCAGTCTCACCAAATCTCAAACCACTCACCTGACTGATAATTCTGAGAACTACAAGTCAGGATTCCCATGGTTCCCTTCAGGTCCAATCCATTTGCTAGGCCGACAGAAGCCAAGAGATGACTTGACTAATGGACAGTTATACAGATGACAGTCAGATGAAAATCATGTATAGGGAATCATGTATAGGAAACCCAGAACTTCATGCCTTCCCTACCAGGTCACACTCCAGGAACCTCCATACACTCAACAACCCGAAAGCTCTTAGAACTCCATCTTTTGGGATTTCATAGCAGCTTCATCACATTGGTATAATTGATTATCAGTGATGAGCTTGACTTTCATTCCCTCTCCCCTCTTCAAAGGTGGAGTGAGGATGGAAGTTACAGTTCTCTACTCATATGGTCGATGGCCCTGCAACCTCAGGCTCCCCAGGAACCTACCAGAGTCACCCCATGAGAATCCAAGGGGCTCTGATCACAGTGGTCTGACTAGCTCTGTTTTTGGAACTGGGGCCAGAGAATAATATGAATATTGTAGAGAATAGCATCTGTTCATTTTCAGGTTCTCTTTATTAGTAAGACCTTTAAGTAATCAAACTTTTATTCATTCACTAAATGTTAATTAAGCCTACCACATGCCCGGCTCTGTTCTAGGCAATCTATAGAAAATCTATGTAGAAATAATTCTCTAAGCCTATCACAGTCAAATCAAGAGTGACATATATACCAACAGCACCTGCGATCTGTTGGGTAGAAGTCAGGATAGAGAGCTATGTGCTGTAAAAGCTACAGTACATTGGGTTGGGGGGGAGGGTCCTCCATTTTCCTGAGGAACGCTGACAAAGGCATCACCAAAAGTAATGACATCTCCCTGGATCTGAAAAAGATAAATAATAGAAATTTTTCTTCTTTGTAGTCTGGTTCACTAAACCATGTATCCTCTGAGGTCTTCATTAATCTAATAAGCTTAATTCACTCAACATTAAATAACTACTATGTACTTTATATTAGGCCAGGCTCTGAGGTATACCAGATAAAAATAGAAACACAAAGCAAGAGAGTAATATAAATAAAAATACAACAACAGTCTGTAGAATCAGGGAAGGCTCCCTCCAGGGGAATACTCTTTCATCTGTCTGAGCATGCAGATGTCTAACCCCATATGTTCATTAAGAAGAAGAGTCCTGCAAAAACGCCTGTACATTAGGGATGAACAAAGCCCTTTGGCACTTATTTTGGCAGAGATATGTCTTGCAAAGAAACGGGCTACTTAAAGCTTTCCAAATATGTCTACATGGCAAAACATCAATTCACTGTTAATTGCAAGGAATATTAAGTGTAAAGCATTTCCAGCCCTGTCCAGCCATTTCTAGACATCTGCCTGGCTGTCAAGTCTTGAACTCTTCCTTCCTACTTCTTACCCCATTCTAACTTCCTTGCCTTTCTCTGTGCCAGTCCTGAACACCTATCCTGCCCACAGACTACCTGTGTCTGGCCTGCATCTTTGACTTCAGTAGGGCTCCCTGGTGAACTTCACCAGATGGACCATGGGGATCATGTTTTCTGCTTATGCGCCCTATCTTTGTAGGGGCTGGAGCTGAACAGAGTCTTCCAATTTCACCCAAACCCTTTCACTTTTTTAAAGTGTGATAAAGCTCTAAAGCAGAGTCTATGGATCTAAAAGCTAAGGATCATTTTGTTCAATAAAAAAACTATTCTGGCTAAGAAGTAGACATAACAAATTTACTGTTAGACCAAATACTACTGCTAAGGATCTTTAAACAGCGTTCTGTCAAAATTGTTAAACTAGCTTATTACCCACACAGTCAACAGAGGCTGTAACTTTTATAGCTCTTCTACCCTAAAGAGTTCTTTTGGCTTCTTTCCCTTCCCTATTTGTTTCTCTAATGTCAACTTGGACCACCACTGTAAATTGCAAGGCCACATGATCCAGATTTAGAATGTCTGAAGGGACATCTTATGAATCAAGGAGCCCTTCAAAGGCCTTGACCTACTATTGGATTATCAGGGACCCAGTAGCCTGTAAGACAGCAAGAATATTTTACTACACAAAATTAAGGGACATTGGTTCTTTTCTACCCTTCTAAATAGAATTGAAAGGAAAGCATGACTTATTAAAGACCTAGTTACACCTAGTTCTTTGCAAGGGGTGGGATCATAAGTACAAATGTTAATGAGCTTTAACTGGAAGAGCTATAGTCTCTGAGGACAAACTGGCATTTTTCCACATGGTCAGATATGAACTGCAATAGTAGTCCAGCCCAAGTACTTTTGGAAGAGGAGATGCAAGGCTCTTCTGTAAATAAGGATGGTGTAGTATAAATTTATAACAAGCATCTTCTGGCAAAAAATCGGGGGTATTTGACATGAGGGATGAACATTGACTTGAGCAAAGCTTTCCTAAAGGAGGAAAAAAAGCTACTTCCAACCAGTTTTTGAGCACTTGGTCTTTGTAATGTATGTATGATACAATCTGGCTTTACTCTTTCTTTGGAGGAGGATGTACTGGAGTTTCAACTCAGGACATAGTGTCTTCTAGGCAGTGATCCGCCCACTTTAGCCATGTCTCCAGCCTTTTTGCTCTGATAAGTTTTGAGATACTAACATTTAGCCAGGACTGCCTGGACAGCAGTCTTCCTGTTTGTACTGCTTGTATTAGCTGGATTTACAGGCGTACACCACGATACCCAGCTTTTCCTGTCAAGACTGGGCCCACAAACATTTTGCTCAGAGCTAGCTATGAATCATGATCCTCCTGATCTCTGCCTCCCAAACAGCTAGAATTACAGGCATGAACCACCACAACCAGTTCTTCCAAGTTCTTTATGTGTATATGCTCCTATAGATTATGTTCTCAGGTAGATGAAGTCTTTATTCATCTTGGAATCTGCCTTTCCAATAATCTGGCAAGGTGTGTGTGTGTGTATGTGTGTGTGTGTGTGTGTGTGTGTGTGTGTGTGTGTGTGTGTGTGTGTGTTGGTACTGAGCATTGGGAACTGTCTACCCCTGAGAGCTTTTTGTTGTTGTTGTTGTTGCTCAGAACTAGTGCTCTATCACTTTGAGCTACCAATCTACTTCCCGCTTTTTGGTGTGTGTGTGTGTGTGTGTTTGTGTGTGTGTGTGTGTATGTGTGTGTGTGTGTGTGTGTGTGTGTGTAAGTGGAGATAAGAGTCATATTGACTTGTGTGCCCCAGCTGGCTTTGAACTGCTCTCCTCAAATTGCAGCCTCCTGCGTAACTAAAATTACAAACATGAGCCACCAGCAAAGTGCTTTTTTTATAATACCATGACAATAGTAATAATGATAATAATGACCATGTTGACACTGTTGTTATTGATTTGACAACAATAACAACTTCATCTCCTTTTATAGTACATGTTTGCTGTCACTGTTCCAAAAAATTCTCATATATATGTATATATGTGTGTATGTATTAAACAATTCATATTTATGTGGGTATATGTGCATATATGTATGTGCATGATTAAACTTATAATTACTGTTATCCTTATATCATAGATAAAACAACTAAAGCCCAAAAATGGTTAAATAGTGAGAAAGTAAGTTAAGAATCATTAGAGCCAATTTTGAATCCTGGAAAAGCTGTCTTCAGTTCTTTTTCTTGATCATGACACTTGAGCACAATAGTGACTCAATGAAAATATTTGAAGTACACTTGGTATCAAAGACACCTGGAGCCAATAGGTTAAGTGCAATATACTTTAACCACTGAAAGATTCATGTAATTGTAAAGTATGAGATACAGATGCATTGGAAACACAACCATTGGCCTCATTCCAGGGCTGCCTCAGGTACCATCTGTCTGCATGTGACCAACTTCCTGACACCTGTGTTTCCTTGCCCATAAAGGGAAGGAAAAAAGAACACTTATAAATGACTAGCCATATGTTTTTCAAAGTATTATCATCTTCATCCATTCAAACAGATGTTCCATGATAACAAATGGAATGTAAGGTATGGGAATTCTTAAAACATTGATCATTTATTTCTTAAAATCACAGGCCTATGAATAACAAAGGAAAACATAGTCTTCTTAAAAATGTTTACATTAAGTTGGAATGATTAAAAATAGCATATAATGTGGGAAGTTTGAAACCCACTCCCAGTTCTATCTTGTCCCATCTATATGCTTTTGAGGACATTTATTGACTACTTTCCAGAAAAACCAGAGTAATGATCCATCTCTAAGTAAGGGATCTTGTGAGCCTGTTGTTGTGCTAAAATACCTGGTACTGAGGTTTCAATAGATGCTGGGAATCAACTTTTTGTTCTCTATTGATGGACCTCAGTCTTTAGGCTTAGTAGTGGCAGGATTTGTTAAAAACCTATCTCAGGCCAATTTATTGTTTTAAATGGGATCATATTCTACTAGATTGTATAATAATAATTTAAAAATTAAGGTGAGATATAGACTGTGCTATCAAAGAACTTGCAATTCATGAAAGGACATGATGATTTAAACAGTGTGTTAATTAGCTCAAGGAAACAAGAGATAAGTGCCCAGTAAGTGCCGTGGGCAATCAACCATTTCAGTGTAGGAGAAAGGTACCACAGTAAATACAATCAAATAAGGACTTATAATGCAAACAATGATAATTTTTCCACATATTAAATAAAAATTCATTGTGATAGGATGTTTAGATAGAATGTCTTCTTAGATTCATTGGCTGTCTGAACTGTAATGCTGATGTTAAGTTTCAAAAATTCAGTTTTATCATGAGCTTTATCATAAATTCAGTTACAATTTATGTTTTGTATGACAGTTGAAATTAGTGTCATGCCCTGAACTCTATCTACTATGGTCAATTTGCTTTCTCTAATTTTTTCTGAAGAATTAAATACAGATTAGTATCCTAACTCCTCTTATCTCCAACATCATATCTTTACAAAGGACTCAATTCTCAGAAATTTTGTTTGAAAAAATACACACATATCTTCTTAATTCAACAACTCTCCAGCTTGACATTTCTTAAACATTCCTCCCCCAGATTTTTATTGGCGAGCTATCCATGTATTTCATAAAATCAACGAGGGAATCCCTGCTTGCTGAGGAGAAAACAATTCTAACTGGAGAATGCTGTTACCTGAACCCATTATTACGAAGGATCATCAGATTCATAGGTGAGTTACCAGAACCCGTTATAAGTTTACCCTATTCTAGTGCCAAGTCTGACCCTTGAAGTAAAGATTTCTAATGTTCTTAACATAACCTGCAGAACCCTTCATGAACTCAAACTCAAAAGGACCCTCAAAAGGTTATAGGATTCTTTGACTCAGACTCTGTTCATATGTTGTTCCTGCCTAGAACATCACATTGCTACTCTCTTACCAGAAAAGCTATCCAAAATTCTACTCACTCTACTCATTCTTCAGAGTGTTGATAAAACATTACCTGTATGCCCATCTAGGCAACTAGCTAATCTTGTCTTCTAAGCCCACACTGCATCTTTTACAGGCATTTACTCTCTTAATGCTACACCTAATGATTTGTGATTTTGGGAAAGCAAAGATTGTATCTTGATGGTCACATCAACAGCTTGATGAACAGGACCTGGCATATAGATTTTTCAATGTGAGGGATAGTAGGGCTGTTTTTTGGTTTTGTTTTGTTTTTGGATGAGTACATAGCAAACACAGTTAAATCACACACACACACACACACACACACACACACACACACACACACACACACACACACACACACATATATATACATACATACATACATACATACATACATATGACACTAGTTACAGAAATTTTGATTCTTCAATATTCATTTGCCTCATCTTAAATTACCTTTATTAGCATTCTTTGGCTTAGTTCTAGGATATTGAAGTGTATACAAAGAAGGCAGTTTCTGAGAGAAAGTCTGAGAAGTATATTCTAATATTATGTTGTAGGATTGGAGGTAGAGAAGTGGCAATGGTTCTGTTTGTCTTGAGAAAGATGACTTAATATTGCTCAGTATCTACAGGGGTGTCCTTTTCAGAAGATGAAGAAAATGTACTACTTGGAATCAAGATATTTTAAATGTTTCCTTTGACAAAAATTAAAGTAAAATAAGGTAGTAATAAAAATGAATTAGGAACATTATTGCAAAGAGCTTAATTGTCTTTTATTCTAGCCCAATAGTCACCAAAATACATACAATTGCCTTTGGAAAGCGACAGTTATTTTAGATAACTATTCTAATTAAGCTGAAATGACACAACTTTTCTCTTGTACTTTATATAATTATTCTAAAATCCATTATAAATATTATTCCCTAGAATCCATTATAAATATTATTTCCCAACTAATCAGATTCACATTGAACAAAAAGATAGTGGATTTACTATATATTGTTAAGAAAATACTGCTTTATAGCCAACAGTGAGAAAAAATGGGATTCTGGTAAGAGTTCATATTCCCTTCCTGAATTACAACTTGGCAGCATATTTTAGTAGTGTCAGAAATATATTTTCCTACTTTAAGGTAAGAAAAACAATGAAACATACTTCCCTTAATGTATACAAGGAAATTTGATGATACTGGTATGGGAAGGAGGATGGGTGAGAAAGGAGAATGATAGAGGTGATTATAATCAAGAATCATCCCTTACATAAATGTAGTAGTTAAAATGGACCCCCCCATACAACTAATTGATGACAATAAAAACAATGTTCTTTTAAACTCAAAATTCACTTTAAATAATGATCCTAAGGAAGCAGAGATAGAGAGTAATTTTATAGGCTAAAACTATTTTGTCATAATAAAAGTGATAAATATCTAACAAAATCCTTTTTAAATAATGCTATCAACAAAAGTTGCAATCTAAAAAATAATATTAAGATTGTCTATGGTATGTTATGTGAAAAAGTAAAAACTTGTCTATATAAATATAAAAATGATACAGCCAGGGCTGGGAAGGTGGCTCAGTGGTAGAGTGCTTGCCTTGCATGCCTGAGGCCCTGGGTTGGATTCCTCAGCACCACATAAGAAAAAAGAAAAAAGATGGAAGTGGCACTGTGGCTCAGGTAGTAGAGCACTAGCCTTGAGCTGAAGAGCTGAGGGACAGCGCCCAGGCCCAGAGTTCAGGCCCCACGACCGGACCTCTCCCCCCAACCCAAAAAAAAAAAAAGATAAAGCTAGTGTATAGTGGTGACAGCATTCAGGAAGCTAAGGCAAGAGGATTGTGAGCTGACTGCCTGGCAACATTCTATCTCATATGTGTGTGTGTGTGTGTGTGTGTGTGTGTGTGTGTGTACACAAAAGTTTCAGTTATCAGTTAACATTGAAAGCTAACTGATGTCACTTTAGTTATTGACTAATGTATGAATGATTTTGTTTTGCTTTCATATTGTCTTGTAATTTCCATTTGTTTAATCATGAATGTGTATAATTGTCTAAACAAAAGTATGTGTGACAAAATAATGATTATTGATCAACTAGAGGGGTTTCAAAATAGAGAGGAGAGGTGAAAATGGCCCCCCAAGCTCTCTCTTGTTTTCTCTAGTGTTCATTAGCTAGCCCTGATCCATGTCAAAGACCCAAATCAAATTTTAAATGAGAAAATGGGAAGGGAAAATGTTTAAATTAAACTATCTCCTCCAGCAAATGCTATTATTTACTGACCTTGATGGAAGAGGTTGAATTCCAACAATAAAATTTTCTCCAATTTTCTTTTCACATTAGGGAAAGCATGACTGGTCTTGTAGGTCTTAAATATAATCCTTCTTAGCTGAACTCATCTACCCTTTTCTAAACCATGGTATATTTTCTGAGGTGGTAATTACAGGATATATGGGAAGGGAGAAAAGATTGAACTATCAAATTTTACCGCATTTTGTACAAATAAAGGTAAGCAAATTAACAAGTTTTTGGACCTCTCCTTTTCCTAATTTCTCCCATCTATATTCCTTTCCCTTCCATAACACTGCCTCCCATTGTTTGGCAACAGCAATCCACATATTTACATTTCAGGAAGATAAACCCATGGCATAACATTGTTAGCAACAAAGACATAAAGAAGCCACCTTTTCCTAATTACATATATATACATACATATACATATATATATGATATATTAGATTCCATTAAATTCTACTCATTCAGTTGAGCACTGGTGTCATTTACCTTTAACCCTAACTTCTTAGGAGGTTGAGATCTGGGGATCATGGTTCAAAGCTAACCCAGGCAAGAAAGTCATTGAGACTCTTATCTCTGATACACCAACAAAAAGTAAAAAAATGGAGCCATGGCCCAAAAGGTAGAGTTCCAGTCTTGAGAAAAAAAAACTAAGGGACAGTACACAATACAGACACACATGCATGTGTATACACACACACACACACACACACACACACACACACACACAAATTCATTCAAATCAGTAAACTATTCTTGTATGTATCATTATGAATAATTATATTTGTACTTAATATTGAAAAGGTTTGATTTACATGCCATATCGAAGGCACACTAAATTAACTTTCCTTCTGAAATAGCTACTTTCTTTGGAGTCAATGAAAAAAAAATGCTGATGCAAACATGACAAGATTAAACTACCTATTAACAGTTAAAATAGCCTCTAAGACAGAAGCTACTTATTATAGTCTTTTCATTTTTATTTTACTAATATTTTTATTATCTTTAAGTAATTGTACAAAAGGATCACCATTCAACAAATCAGTTTTTGAGTACAATGCATCTTGATTGATATCCCCACTTTCCTCATTCTCCCCCATCCCTTCCAACCTAACCCCTGCCCTCAATTTTTCTAGTTTCATTGGGTATACATTGAATAGTATGACTACATTTTTCTCCCTTCCTTTCTTCGTTTGTCTAACCCCCTCTGTTTGACCCCCCCACATACACAACCTTCAAGTGCCAGTTTTCTGATATCTGTGTGGTTTGACTATAAGTTATTCATTACTTCTAATGGATCTGTTTAAGTGGTTTGAATCCTGTTAGCTCAATTTGGTACACTGATGTTATCTAGGAATGCATGCATTTCTGCCAGTTTGTTAGATATGAGTTTCACTCATATCTGTTGTGATGTCTCATATTCCTCTCTGATGTTATTTATTTGGATGATTTTTTCTTTTTCTTTGGCCAGGTTTGCTAAGGGCTTATCCATTTTGTCTTTTTATAGTTCAAAAAACCAACTTTTTGTTTTCTTGATTCTTTGTATAGTTCCTTTAGTTTCTAATTCATTTGTTTCTGATCTAATCTTTATTATTTCTTTTTGTCTACTGGTTTTAGATTTGACTTGTTTAGATGCATCATTAGAATACTAATTGATATTTCCCTAATTTGTTGATGTAGATGCCCATAGCTATAAACAACTTACAGTTATAGTTATATAACTTTTAGTTACAGCTATAACTTATAGCTACCTTAGCTGTGTCCCACAGGTTCTGGTACATTATGTATTTGTTTACACTGGATTCTAGGAACTTTTGGATTTCCCTTCCTATCTCCTCAATGACCCCTGATCAGTCAGTAATGTGTTGTTCCACTCTCCATGAGTTTGAGTGTTTTCTGTGGTATCTTTTGCTATTAAGCTCTAATTTTATTATGATCTGACAGGATACAAGGGTAATTTCAATACTCTTAAATTTGCTAAGACTTGCTTTATGATGTGTGCTTTTAGATCTATGGTCTATTTTGGAAAATATTTCATGCCTGCCAAGAAGAATGAAGAAGGAAAGAAAGAAAGAAAGAAAGAAAGAAAGAAAGAAAGAAAGAAAGAAAGAAAGAAAGAAAGAAAGAAAGAAAGAAAGAAAGAAAGAAAGAAAGAAAGAAAGAAAGAAAGAGAAAGAAAGAAAGAGAAAGAAAGAAAGAGAAAGAAAGAGAAACAAGGAAGGAAGGAAGGAAGGAGGGAGGGATGGAGGGAGGGAGGGAGGGAAATAAAGGAAAGAGAGACAGACAGACAGAGAGACAGAGACAGAGAGACAGAGAGAGAAAGAAAGAGAGAGGGAGAGAGAGAGAGAGAAGAAAATCACAGGCTTGGCTCAGCAATGGTGGCCCAGCATTTCTGATAAGCCATGGATCAAGGCCAAGCCATTATTCTGCACATTGGTTAGGATTTTTGTTTCCTTTTTCTCATCTTTCAGACATTAAGATTTAATATTTCTTGACTGACACTAAATTCTGACTACTTATAATTTGCCTGCTGTCTTCTCTTGAGCTGGATTTCCCTGTAGCTTTAATTGATCAGAGGAAGCTTTGACTTTTCCCTGTCACTACTTCACCACCTTCCAAGAATCCTCTGTTAAGGTCTTTTCATTGACTATCATATAAATATCTCATTATTGTTTCTAATGCTATTTCCAGTAAAAATTTAATTAAATACTAACCAAGACTATGCCATTTAGGTCAAGTCCAGGAATTAGATAGCACTGGACAGAATATCAAATGCCATAGTAAACAGTTAATTAATGTAACCCTAATTAATTGCCATAAATTAAATGTGATCTCAATGAAGCATGAATATTTCAAATGCAGCTTCAAAGGTCATGGTGTTTTACGGTTGTAAGAATTGATAGCTGGAGACAAGTTTAATGTCAGCCTTTTTGAGAATTAATTCTTCTGAGTTTTCAAAGTCATTTAAATGTATTTTGTTTGAAAAAATGACCTTTATTTGGTTTAATCAGTGTATTTGGGCTTTCATTTAGCTTTTATAATTGAAATATAGGCAAAGGACTAATTGTGTTAATTCAATTTTCAACCAATAATTGATTGAGTATCTATAACATGTACTGAATCATTTGTGAAGACCAATTAGTCAACCAAATGGAGTAAAATTTTCACTCTGAGTTTATATTCTTGTAGAGAAAGCCAGATATTAAAGAAAATAAGTCAGTCATAGACCCTGTCGGATCATATGTGTTGTGGACAAAATGTAACTGAGGAAATGAAATAAGGAATCACTGTATTCTAAATGGAGAGGAAAGCTCCCATAGTATGAGCATGGTCTGGAGTCAACAGTGACGTGAATGAAAGAACAATTGAGACAGAAACAATCCCAGGGGATCAAATGTCCAGAAAACTGGGCCAACTTCATGCGTTCACTGAAGTTCAACTCCCTTAAGTCATCTAAAAGTAAGTCACATCCTCCAGGCATCCAACTTTGTTTCTGAATCCTAAGTCCAAACTGTAAAAGAAGAATGTCAAGAGAAAGGCAAGATAAACAGACAAAAGCAGATGGCGACATTTCTAGAATTGAACAGTAGTAACAAGAGTTGAATTTCAGGTGCACAGATCAGGTGGAAAGATTCAGGATGGAAAGTAGGGGGGGGTTAATAGAACTCTAGTTATTAGACCCTATGAATTTGATACCAAGATGTTTAGTACTTCCCAGTAGGGAAGTGGGATATTTCCCCACTGTGCGTGGGATTCAAGAATCTAGGAGGAAGGATACTGGCTCTGCAAGCCACAGCATAGCCAGGGAGCAAATTCTACTTGGGTCTCAAGAAGTTGGGATGAAGTTGCTTTCAGATGCTCCCCTCGGTGCAGGAAATTTCCATTCTCTTTTAAATGTCATCCTCAGTGAACCATTTACACCTGAACAGACTCCAAAGCCAGAATTCTACAGGTTTCCCTAATTATTATAAGTACTGAGCTATTTGAGACTCTAGTGACCCTTTTCTGAAAGAACCTACTCATCACTCAAATTTACAGGCTAGCCTCTTTGTTCAGATGAAAGGACTAACCAAGCAGATAACTGCTTTATCTAGCACTTTGAAGGTTAGCCAGTGTGAATTGTAACACTTCAGTGAAGTTAACTGAATAAAGTAGTGTTTGTTACCCACAGAACTACACTGGACAGTTCTTTTTCTGCACAGGAGTGGCTTATACACTCTGTGTATTTCAGGATATATATAACAGCATCCTTGGCCTCTAATAAGCAGATACCTATACCATTCCCCGTCTTTGGTTGACATTTGGTGTCCCAAATGTCTGCACACATTGCACTACTTCATCCTGTCATGCTGAGGGTCCTCAGCTGAGAACTACTGCCACGGGCTTTAAGAACACAATTAAATTTTAAGTCTTTTTCAAAGTTATTAACTATTTCACAACAAAATTGTACATACTGGGGTACAAAAACAGTTTTCTGAACACCTGACATAGCTTTCTCTAATTTTTTTAAAGCCAATGTGTATTTGGGAATCTATTTAAATTACTATGGTAGGACCTAACAAAACTTACTGCAAGACGCATTATGCAGAAGATAAGAGGATCAGATCCGTGTGTGCTGATTACCAGCAATGGCACTGGGAGGCGTGGGAAGGAAGGTGTATGCTGGTGGGAATACTGGGTGATTTAGATCAGCTTCAGAACATTATAAACAAAGAATAAGACTTGAAGAATTCTGGAGGACCTCTGAAAAATTCAGATTTTAGGTTTGATGAGAATTAAACTTTCCTCTCCACGTTTAGTTTGCATCCATAACACATTTTCTAGTCTTACCTATATTCACATTCTCCATTTGGAAAAGTTACCATTGCTTCTAGAAACCCTTCTTCTTCTTTATCCAACCAGCATTTGGATCCACCTTTTCTAAGCAGGATTAAGCAGCCACTAAGTGGAAAGTGGCAAGGGTGCTAGAAGAGTGGCTCATGCCTGTGATCCTAGCTACTCAGAAGGCTGAAATCTGAGAGTCAGAGTTCAAAGCCAGTCAGGGCAAGAAAATCAATAAGAACCTTATCTCCAATTAATTGGCAAAAAGCCACAAGTGTAGCTGTGACTCAAGCGACGGTGCACCAGCCTTGAATGAAAAAGCTAAAAGACTAGCACTTAGGCCCTGAGTTCAAGCCCCCCATACTGGCCCCAAAAAAGAAAAATAAGTTAGCAGGGTCGAGAAAGGAAGTAAACCTTTAAGAAAACACAGAAGAGATGTATTGCAAGAAGAAGAATGAAGAAGACATACTTATTGGCTTAAAAATAAGTATTCAACTGCCTTTTCATTTGTTATTTATTGTGTTTTAAGTGGTTTACCTTTTATATTTATTATGTAATTAATCTTTATCTTCACTTTCTATGATTAGTAGTCACAGCAATGACAAGTGCAGGTCATTTAAAGAAAAAAAAGATGAAATCTCATCACAGTATAAAAAATGTTTTATTAATAAAAGCTTGAATAACAAACACATGGAGTTCATTCTTGCCTTGGCTTTTTAGAGTTATAGGTGTCTTTCATCTGATTTTAGAACTAATTTAATAACAACATCCTTTAGTTACAGTAGTAACATCTATTTAGAAATCACTTTTACAACGTGTGTTCATAACTTTTTGTCATTTGAATAACAACTCTGCAATGTAGGAACTCTTTAAAGTATATTTTACAAGAAAGAACATAATCAACAGGTACACAGTTGCACATTGAAGTAATTACCATGAAGCTCTGAAAAGCACAAAGATATGGAGCTTCATCATAAGATTTAGACCTTGAGAGCTTGTTTGGAGGTTCTAGCAGGGGAGCGCAGCTACTCATCTCCCCTTGATCGAAGACCAGTCCTCCTCTATCAGGGATGGCCATCCTCTTCAATGGAGTATGCAGCTTCTGGAACACTGGAGGGAGGGAGACTAGCCAGCTACATCAACTGAATCAACTCTGACGATAAATGAGGTGACAGATGTTGCAGCCAGATCGCCCTCAAAGCACAGCAATGGTGGCATAAAAGGTGAACTCAGTCAACAGTAAAACTCGCTAGACACTATGTTGAAAATGAACTACACAACTCTTGGTGAAGGGGGATCGAGAGGGAAAAACCTAGGAGAAAATGAGGAAAGATGTAACGCTGTTCAAAAAGAAACGTACTCATTACCTGACCTAGGTAACTGTAACCCTACTGTACATCACTCTTTACAATGAAATAAGAATAGGAAAAACAACAAACGTTGGTGGGGATGTGAGGGGGGACAAACGCTATTACAATGTTGGTTGAAATGTAAACTAGTGCCAGCTCTGCAGAAAGGCAGCTTGAAGATTCCTTCAAAAATGCATAAATAAACAAAACATAATAAGATTTGGACTCCTGCTACAACAGCATAGAAAGAAAAATGAAAGAGCCTAGGTCTGCTGCCCTAGCTCCAGATCCAGAAGAGGGAAAGGGGAAACGTAAGAGTCCCAGCTGATGCTGGCAATTCTAGCCACAGGAAAGTTTCACCATCCTTATGAGCTTACAGCACCTTTAATAAGTAGCCTGCAATCTCCACAGTCACCTTGCTTTGGAGAAGGATCTCACATCATCTTGCAATGAACCACCAGAGTGCTGTAGCCAGGAGCCATGTTGTGAAGTAAGCTATTATCTGAATTCGGACTATCTAGAGGCCAGAACCCCATCTCTGGGACTCCATGGACATCTCTGGGACTTCCCTGACCTAGCTTGGGAGAATAACTGCCTAGCACAACCAACTTGACTCAGCAACATGACTGTGACTTGCAGTGGGAGAGACAAATAATGTGACATAGAAAGGAATAGAAACCACCATCCTTGAGAACCAGGGTTGAAACCAAGGGTGTGGGCAGCCCTATTGAACTTCAACCTAAGGCAGACAGTCATGTGATTCTCATTGTACCTGTTCTCCTCACCAGTAGGGAGTAAGCACTACAATTCTGCTACTGCCCTGCTCACAGGCCAGTGAGGAGGTTTTCCAGCTCTTACCCTAACTCTGGGAATGCATGGCTGGCTTCAGCTGAGACCGACTGTACTTTTGGTTGGCCAGTACCACAGTAAGAGCAAAGAGGAGCAACACGGTTCCTCCCCTGCATAATTTCTGCTGCCAGCCACCCTGGCACTTTGTCTGATCTTATTCTGCCATTGGGAAAGGGAGAGCTGTGGTTCCTGCTACTACTTTTTCTCATGTAGCATCCAGGCCTATACCACTGACTGGCCAGAGAACAAGCACTTCATACTTCTCACTACTACTGCTACCACAATGACAGAGGGCCTTGCTCGCTGCAGAGCTAGCTAGAGTCAGCAGTACCCACCCCCTTATCATGTATATTTTCAGACATCATGTATATTTTAGTGAATAGCTGAGAGACAATCTAGTATGACAGGTGGTTGACAAGGTTCAATTTTAACTGGAAAATAAGGCATTCATAACCTAGTATAAAACATTCGGTCTTCTGTTTGGAGGTACCACCTCCAAGGTCACAGGCTATTTGAGGATGAAAGAAATGTCATTCTTTCTTTCCCTCCTTCCCTCACCAATCCCTGCTAATGATTGTGGCTACTTGGATCTGGGCTTCCTGATGAAATGTGTCTATATGGAGAGAAGTCTTCTCAGCACCCAGCAGTCTGGATATGTGTCTTGCCTGGTTCTAAAGGAGTCTGGGAATAAGTCCTATTAATCAATTACCAATTTTCAATGGCTTCCAAGATCATCAGCATATACAGATTTTTGACACTGCCACTCTGGAAGGAAAAGCACTGGAGCCCTCCCTGCCCTGATCCTGCAGAAGAACTGGGTCTCAGCATTTCATTTCACATCCTAAGATACTGGTGATGGAAGATCCTAGCTTGACCAACAGGGTGTGGTATCTGAAATTAGAGTGGTCCAGGTAAAGCCTGGGAATGAAACGGGAGATTTCAAAACTTTCCTCCTGCTCTTTCTTCATGCTTTGGCTTGCAAGTGTCAGCTCTTTTTGATCACAAAGAAAGGACACACTACAGTTTCTTCTGATGACCTGTGTCATCAGGACAGGTATGATGGGCATCACTGGTAGATGCCAAATCTCTTTGTCCTAATTTCAGGCTTTTTCTTTCCCCACTTGAAAACCCTTCCTCCCCTCAGCAATTGCTGTCACTCTGTTGTTCTCGGGCCAAGTTGGATGTGACAGGTCTCTAGGAGGAGGTAGCAATGCTCGATAGGAAATGTACTCATTACCTCACTCATGGACTGTAACCCCTCTGTACAGTATTTTTACAATAAAAAATATAAAAAAGAGTTTTGCAGGGCTCTTGAGCTGTATCCTGAAAGGCACAGAACACACTTCCCTCTGCATGTCTGAAATGTCATTTTGAAGATTTTGATCACCCAGCCCCGAAGGCCTGATGCCAGCACCAAGGCAGGGAGCACAGAAATGCCTTTCCCCTTCACTCCATCAGCAAGATCTGGCCTGGCTGTCCTCCTGTAGTGTCCTCATTCGCATCCTCTCTGCTCTGTGTTGGACCTGGCACTTTACCTTAGCTGTTTTGTTCAGGGGTGGTGCTCTATCACTTGAGCCATAACTCAACTCCCAGGGTTTGTTTGGTTTTTTTGCTAATTAACTGAAGAGTCTCATGGACTCTTCTGCCTGAGCTGGCTCTGGATCTTGATCCTCAGATCTCAGCCTCCTGAGTAGCTAGGGTTACAGGCAGGAACCACCAGCACCCAGCTCTGTGGCTGATTTTAGAAACTCAGTTTTCTCATCCTTCTTGCTATGAATCAGAGTTTGGAACAAACAAAGAAACAAAAGCAGCAGTGAATGTCTCAAACACGCAGCTCTGGTGAAGTGTTTTATATTTAAGCCTCGTGACTGCCGTAAATTCAGAATTCCCTTCTGAAATGCAATCAGCTCCACCGAAGCAAGGAAGGGCTGTTGATGGAACTGGAGGCATAAGACAAATAGAACCAGTGGGGCAAGGAGCATAAGAATGATAAATGGGTTAACATTCCACAGAACAGGATCCCCCTCTTATAGCATTTTAGCCAGTAAGCTAGGATACATAGTTAATTTTTTTAATCCTTTAAATCATACTTCACAATACAAGGCACCATAAATGGTACTTCACCAAGACCCTAAGGACAAAACCAGCTTTTTTTTTTTAAGTTTCTGAAGCTTACAAAACCATATATAAAGAATTCAGGGTTAGGTAGCAGGGGGTGGTCTAGACTTCTTTACCAAACCTCCATGTGATCTGATGCTACATCTACAAGTCACCATGGAAGATTTTACTGTCCCTTAGCATGGCCTGGGCCAAGAAGTTGGGCTCCCCAAGTAAAGGATTTCTAGCCTTTCTCAGGCTAGATCAAATGCACCACAAGAAATGTTGGGGAGGATAGTAAGGGGGGGGGATGGGAAGGAATGGGAAGGGGAAACAAAGGAGGAGGCAACGATGCTTGATAAGAAATGTACTCATCACCTTGCCCATATAATTGTAATCCCTCTGTATGGTATTTTCACACACAAAAAAAAGTGTTAGGAAAGTAGATGCCGTTAACCCATTGGGAGAAGCTGACTCCATCTAGAGGACGTAGAGAGAAGCAATGCTCAGCCAGGGCACATAGGACAGGGAAGGCAAGAGCTATCAGTCACAGAATGATTTTGGCCACCAAGCTGGCATTTCAGACAGTGATCCAAGGAGCCTAGAAATCCTTCCTCTCGAGAAGAACAAACCTGCCTTGACTAGAAGCACTTCTGACAGATGCAACTCTGGAGGAAAATACTGTCACCTTTCCTTTTATAAATCATACATTATCTTCATTTCCTGGAAAAGGATGTCTAGACAGACTGATGGGTCTTTGACAAAGCCAGAGACTTGGTCTTTGAAAATCTTGCTTGAGAATGTAAAATTTTTCCAGCCATTTGGACTTCAAGAACCCGGGGGTGAAAACTGCCAGGCATGATCAATGGATACCTGTACCCAGGGGTCAGAGCCTGTATGTAGAAGCTAGCTGAAGTTATTAAAAGAGCCGGTTCTCATTGTGATAAAGCGTGTTCTGGCAAAGCCACAGAAAGGAAAATTATAGCAATCAATACCAATCAAACCGAAAATGGATGAAGATTTCAGCCAAATGTGTTTTCCCTTCTATTACAATAGATTAACTTGGAGGTGCTGAAATCAGCACCATTTTTGGATTTAAGACATTGAATAGGGGAGTCAAAATTGGACAGAAATGTAATTAAAACCCGAGCAGATCCTGGACATAGGGGTTAATGCTGGTTCTCATGCTTGGAAACTTCTCCTGCCACTGCACTTTAAAAGCTCTTTTTATCTCTGCATCCCTTGTAGACCTGGTTCTAGTCAGCTTCTCTTGATATACTTAACATTTATTTATTTAGTTATTTTTATTTTTTCTTGGTCATAGGGCTTGAACTCTGGGCTTGGACACTGTCCCTGAGCTCTTCAGCTCAAGGCTAGTGCTCTACCACTTGAGCCACAGCACCACTTTCAGTTTTCTGGTGCTTAATAGGAGATAAGAGATTCATGGACTTTCCTGCCTAGGCTGGCTTTGAACCACGATCCTCAGATCTCAGACTCCTGAGGATGACAGGCATGAGCAGGGCCTGGCTTAACATCATTTATTTAATAGAATGAATAGGCTTTGAAATAATTCACAGCAAAACTTCCTATAATGAATTATATTGGACAAATTCAATGGCCAGCAAGTATATGAATGGATAGGAGGGAGGAGCTGGCTACATCTGTCACCCCAGAGATCCCAGGGCTCCTTCAGCTGATCTGGCTTCCCAGATGTCACCTTCTGCCCTCCCCATTCCATATAAAACCCTCTCAAAGCCACACACTTGAACTATCATTTTTCAGTCAAGGTATACGAATAACAATGATCTCCTGGTAAAACATCCAGAGAGGATCTCAAAGTCCACAGACGATATGGGGTCTACAGCTTCCAGACACATCCCAAATGAAGTGCTACCCATGGCAGTCCACCTTTCTTTAAAACAAGACAAAAAGCCAAGGATGCTCAACATCACAGAATCATCAGGGAAAACAACTCAGAATGACAGCTAAGAATGGTTGTGGCCTGTCACCTTTAAGTAACATGATCGTCAGGGTGTAAAGAAAGGGAACCTTTGCTTGCTGTTGCTGTCAATATAAATAGATGGCAATATAAATTGACAGCTGTCAATATAAGTTTCCATTATGGAAAACAGTTGGAAAGATCCTCAAAAAAAAAGCAAAACATAGAACTGTTATATGATCCAGCAATACCATCTTTGGGGTATGTATCCCAAAGAAATAAAATCAGTATCTCAAGGCTAGCTCAGCATTCCCACTTCTCACAATAACAAGGAGATAGAAACAACCTAAGTGTCCATCAACAGATGAATGGACAAAAAAATTGTGGTACCTATATGTCATGGGATACTCTCCAACCATTAAAGAAAGGAATTAAATTCCACCGTTTTTGACAACGTGAATGGAACTAGAAAAAATAATGCTACGTGAATCTCACATCTAAGTGGAATCAAAAACAGTTGACTTCATTGAAATTGAGTTGACTGATGGCTACCAGCATCAGGAGAGAGTGGCAGGAAGTGAGGGGTGAGGAAATGCAGATTAATATGAACTAAATTTTAGTTCAAAACAAATAGGATATTCTGCTCATTGCACAGTACAGTGACCATAGAGAACAATCGTGTGTTACATTGTAACTAGAAAACAAGGGTTTAAATATTTTTACTGTAACCAAATAACCAATATTTGAAGACACTGATGTATGTAGCCTGATTTAAACATAACCCAATATACACATGTTGGAATACCACTTGATACCCCATAAATAGGCACAATTTTATGCTTTCCTTTTTCTGCCAAAAAATAATCTTAAAGGAAAGTATTCTGTTTTTCCATATTCAGGCTTTTGTTGATGCTGATCCTGTGAAATTTAAAATTTAAAATCTAGAGGTGCTCCCCACACACACAGAGTTCTCAGCCAAATAACCAAGTCAGAAAAGAAGTTCCCTCTCCCCCTCACCAGAAGACAGCCGCGTTCCTGGAAACTGAATACATTACCTTATAGGACCAAAGGGGAATTGTCAGGTGTGATTATGTTAAGACTCTTGACATGAGCAGATTATCCTGGATTATCCAGATGGGGGACATATAATCCCAAGGGTGCTTTTAAGAAGACAAGCCAGGAGGTCAGGGCGCAAGAAGGTGTGAGGATGGAAGCAGATGTTGGAATTGTGTGAAAGTTGGAAAGAGGCCATAACATGAGGAAGAAGGGCACTTGTAAAAGCTGGAAACAGCCAGGCATGCATGGTCCTGTGGCGCTTTCAGAAGGAACTCAGCCTGCCAACACCTTGAGTGTAGCCCGGTGAAATCTGACTTTGGGTTTCTTACTTCCAGAGCTCAGTGATGACCTATTTATCTTGTGTTAAGCTAGTTGGTGGGCGGGAATACACTGCAGCAGCCATATTGTAAATAATTCAAATACCACTAGCATGACTTTTCCTATAGTCTCATTTTCTGAACCCCTCATCAGATAAAATGTTCAAATTTCTGGAGGAATCAAATGTGGGGAATATTTTTTGTTTACCTTTATAGGCACTAACACTCTGAAAACGCTTATCTACCATAGTCACGTACCATGCTGTTACAGATTACTCCTCGTAGGAATATTTATTTTCTTGTATAAGATCAGGGAAAAATTATTTTCTATAGAAAGAAACCTGATGTTGCGAAGTTACTTAAAACAAGATACCTTACTGGGTATTTTACATGTGTCTTCGTTCATCTTCTCCAACTATCTGCCCTCCAGTTTTCTACCAAGAGTACCAAGGATTAAAGAAGGTAAACAATGTTTACTGTAATTGGCTCAACAAAGGGGAGACTGAAGCCCAGGTCTATGACATGCCAAAATTCAAATCCTTCCCATTAGAATGTGCTACTTCTGAATTACTTACATCAAACAATAAAACACCAACAATAGACTGTTTGCCTAGGCTAGTGGAAAGGAGGCTTTAAGAAGCAGGCTCCCTTCCCTAGGAAGATAAAGATGGGAGGCATTCTTAAAGGCGGGATGTTCTTAGAATCTTTGTGATGGATCATCACAGACTCTTAACTGCTCTTTCTTCTCAGGGGAGAAACCATTTAGGAATTGCGTGCCACTGAACTCTCTTCAATCTCTTTACAGGGGTGTTTGCATTTGGACTGTTTGCTACTGACATTTTTGTAAACGCCGGACAAGTGGTCACTGGACATCTAACACCATACTTCCTGACGGTGTGCAAGCCAAACTATACCAGCTCAGACTGCCGGACACACCACCAGTTCATCAACAATGGGAACATTTGCACTGGGGACCTGGAAGTTATAGAAAAGGCTCGGAGATCTTTTCCTTCCAAGCATGCTGCTCTGAGCATTTACTCCGCCTTATATGCCACGGTGAGTGTTCAAGTCTCCTATCGCCCTGAAGCTGAGGTTTTGCTGGGATGTGCACACACCCCTACCTCCAACTTCCACCCTGTCGTTTGCAAGTGGTCTTTCAAGTCATGTATGACATGTTTCTCCTGAGGCACATGTGCTATTGTTACAATGTCCCAACCTCACTTCCATCATCCCAGTATCATATCCTGATCTCATATTCCAGGGATGTTAGTTCTACAGATAAACGTTGATAATTCCCTAGTTATGTGCAGAAATCATGCTGGGAGGATAACTAGGAACTCACAGTAAAGCTGAGATTGAGACTCCTGGAACCAGGACGGGGATTGTCTTATCATCCACTCTTTGCCAGTTTGGGCTAAGGTTCAGAAGATCCCACCTTTCTCACACTGGCTTACAAATGTGGCCCTAGGTAACTGGCTGCCCTTTTTCTGTGCAAACTGACCAGGGGGTTACACAGCCTTGCTTTGCTTCTCCTGACACTTCATCAATTTACTAGAAGAGGTATGTGATCCTAAAACACCAATACCTCAGAGTTCATGTCATGCTGCTCCTCCAGATCATACCACCTTGACTATCCCATTAGGGTGTAAGGTTTTCTTGAACATTTTTGCTCTTAGTAGAGAAGAAACAATGGACTTATTGCCCTGCCTTTTGACTGTATCCATGTTGGATAGGGCCACCTTTCACCTTTCTCTGATCTGTGCTTCCTTTAAGCCCAGAACACAGAAGCAGCATGGTCATTTTAAAGGCATACATGCTAATAGGACTGGTAAGAGTCACATACATGTACCCATTGAAGTAGCTATTGGTCAGAAACACTCCCTCTCTTATATTTAGAATACATGTAGTCTACAAGACCATAGCTGCAGGAGGCCCTCTCCGTCTCTGAGGGATCTGGGTTCTTCCCGTGGCTCCAAAGCTGGAACAATGGTGCTAACTAGAGGCCCAATCTATGCAGCAGCATTTAAAACAAGGCATGAGCTTCACATACCCAGCAGCTCACATTTATAATCCTAACTACTCAGGAGGCTGAAATCTAGAGGATCACAGTTCAAAGCCAGCCCTAACAGGGAAGTCTAGAAGACATTTATCTCCACTTAACTAGCACAAATCTGGACTGGAGGCATGGTTGAGGTGTTGCACTAACTATCAGCAAGAAAGCTAAGCAAGAAATGCTGAGTTCAATCTCCAGTATTAGCTTTAAAATATAAAATAAAATAATGGTGAATATTCTCTTTCACACAACGTAGGGCAGGTAGTGCCTTTGTGTTCCATTTGTGCTCCAGCATCTCATCTACAGGATGACGGTTCCTTATGGTCTACCTGATTTTTTAAATAAGTTTTTTATTGTGAAAATTCAGAGAGGTTGCAGTTACATGAGCAAGGTAATGAGTGCATTTCTTATCAAGAATTGTTTCCTCCTCCTTTGTTTTTCCCCTACGATCCCTTCCCTCCCACCTCCACAACTACACTTCCCCTCTCCCGCTCCCCCCCCCCGCCTAAATTGTACAGTTCGTTTTTCAACATAACGTCTTGTACATCTCATTGTTACAATGGTCAACCTGTATCCCTATTTAAACAATTTGCTTTTTCCCTTCCCCTCCCCAAATTATACCAACATCAAATACAGTGAAAACAGGGATTATACCGAGGAGGAGGAACATACAAAGCAACAAAAAAAAATCACGTGGTACCTTAGAAATATGTTATAAACAATAGCAAGAAAGAACAAACCATTTGTGTCCTTATTTCAGCTGCCCCAAGGTTAAGGAAGTGTGAACACAAATTTGTTTGTAAACAAACAAATTGTCACTTGTTTTGACTTCTTTACCAAAGAAAAAGAAAAAAAAACTTATGTGGATATTTTTCTAAGCAAATAAACCCTCTGAGACATTCAGTCTATTTTCCATTTTTAAGATATTGATTTGTCCTAAATTATGTAGAACCTGATTTGCATAAGGTAGTGTACTCTTGTCTTGTACTTTTATCAGATTCAAATCACTGCTGTAGGAAATTAAGTTTCATGATTTCAGCATAAAAAACAAATCTAGAGGGCTGAGAAGGTGGCTCAATGGTAGAGTGCTTGCTTAGCATGCATGAGGCTGTGTGTTCGATTCCTCAGCAACACATAAACAGAAAAGGCTGGAAGTGGCGCTGTGGCTCAAGTGGTAGAGCACTAGCCTTGAGGTGAAGAGCTGAGGGACAGCACCCATGGCCAGAGTTCAGGCCCCATGACCGACCAAAACAAAAATCTATTACTTAAACCAGTCTTATTAATAAATGAGACGTAAACCTCACTGGGACAGGGGCTGCAAAAGCACACATTTGGAGTTTGCATTCAACCTGATGCAAATCACACTCCCCTCTAGGACAAAGGGTCTGACCGCAGATATCCTCGAGCCTGCTTATGTGTTAAGTGCTTATTACGCCAGAGTGATGGATATGCTAATTACCAGTAGCTGATCATTACACAGTGTGGACGTGTATTGAAACATCATAAATCTTTACAATTATTGTGTGACATGTAAAAATCAAAAGAGAAACTCCACAATATCCTTGCTACCAGCTAAAACTGGGCAAACTCTAAATAGTTCATGCTCTTAAAGAAAAGATTTACAAGGGATGAATTACAAAGCAATACCGGAGCACAAAAAGCTAAACATACATTGTAAACATTTTAATCATTAGTTCCCATATGTTCTCAGAATAGGATGCAATTTATGTAACTTTGATCCAGCAATGTGTTTGTAGAGCATCTGTAACATAGAATGAAGATTCCTATTTCTCAGTCTTCATATTAGTGTTAAAAACCTCTTTCTAGGAAATTCAGGTGTCCATTGTAATGTTGTAAAGTGCATCTATTTGAACACATGTGTGCTCAAACCATGTGAACATGCTAGATGCCATGACCTAAGTATCAAGAGTTACTAAACAGAGCCCATCTGTTTAGCAATGATGGACCAATGATGCCCTCTAGTGGTGATTTGCCCATCTTCCTAATTCTACCATCAGAAATGAAGTACTAATAACAGCCCACATCTTACATGTCATACTATGCTTTAGTTCGTTCAACTCTTCCAACCCTTTTGCATGTTGTGGTACACACAGGAAAGTTTAATATTTTCAAACTCCTTGGAGTAAATAAAGGCAGGGAGCACAGATGTCCCAAGAAATGAGGAATCTTTACTTCAGCACAACTACCATCTGTTTGATATCAGTGATTGGACCGTTCTGTTTCAGTCCACCAAATAGTCAACATTTTGCATTATTGCCTTAAAGTGTGCAGAAGCAGGTAGAATTATGGATACCATAAGTCAAATTATTGTTGTAACTGGCCTTCTCTACCTTAAAATTCCTTCTCATGGGAGGATTTTTTTTTTTTAATTTAAGCTTCTTTCATGGTTTTCCAAGTAACCCCAAACCATCTTCTAATTTGTGGCATGTTCTAAACCCAATCATTTTTACAACAGCATAACTTCTCTTCCCATGTTCACTAAACTAGAGAGGACTGATTGAGGTGTATCTGTTCAGTGGCATTGCTGCACTTGTTTTCCTACTTAAACTTGTTGCTAAGCAATTCAGTGGAGTTGCTCATGGAAAAGGAGTTGCTTTGGCTGGACCTCTGCTCATGTATCCGGTGTTGTCCGTGCATACACGGGTCCACCCCAGCAGGAAGAAGCGGTCTGGTTACTCCCTGGCTTTTCTACCTCTCCAGATGTACATCACAAGCACAATCAAGACAAAGAGCAGTCGACTGGCCAAGCCGGTGCTGTGCCTGGGGACTCTCTGTACAGCCTTCCTGACTGGCCTAAACCGGGTCTCGGAGTACCGGAATCACTGCTCGGATGTGATCGCGGGCTTCATCCTGGGCACTGCAGTCGCTCTGTTCCTGGTAGGTCAGCTTGCTGTGATCCCTTTCTTCCTTCTTACTCACTGAGTGGGGGCTAGTGAGGGTCATGGTGAGTGGGAAGTCCAGATTTCACAGTCTGTGTCTGTCTCCCTCTTGTAATTCTCATTCTCTAAGTGTTATGCAACCCTTTCTGAAAGGATGAATCTAAAACACCTGTTCAGTGTCAGAGAGGATTTTCTCAAGAAAGAAGGAATACTCTACTTCCTTCACCTCTGAGGTTGGGGTTGGTCCGGACATACTCCATCCAGGGTACCTGGAAGGATTTGCGATCAGAAGCTCTGTGTCTCCCTGTTAAGTACAGAGGACAGAGCACTGGCAACGCAGGTACCAGTCCGCTACCCTCCCAGGACTCAGGAGCCAACACAGTATGCATATCCTTCTGTTTAACATAAGAATTTGGAAACAAAGGAGGAGGCTACAATGCTTGATAAGAAATGTACTCAATATCTTGCCCAATGTAATTGTTGTAACCCCTCTGTACAGTATTTTCACAATAAAAAAGTAAAAAAAAAAAAGAATTTGGGAGCCAGCTTCACCCCTTCTTTTAATCTTTTTTTTCTTTTTACACATCACCATTGAGATGTGATTGGTAAGTAATAATCACTGACGTGTAAAGTGTCCCATTTGATAAAAATTTGGCCAAGAGATATAGCCAAAGGAATCATATCATACATATCATTGTTCTGGAATATTTTATCTAGTATAATTATTTTTAAAGACGCACTCATGTTGTAGAATATATCAGTAACCCAATTGTGGTACCTATAGTGTCATATTCTGTCCCATGGGTATACTATGGTTGTGCAGGGATTTTTTTGAATCCTCAAAGATTTTTCCTTCTCACAATAGGCCCAAAGGACTTACAGTAAATCACGAGGCCTGAAAACTCTTATATTTTTCCTGAAAGAAGTCCCCTGTCAACAATCTGGTCTATGTAAGGAGAAAAAGAGCCATCACAGCCTCAAAAGAACCTCACACCTACTATGCCTTATGATCTATGTCCCCTTACAACTGGAATTGCACCCAGACTGGTTTTGTAGTCATGTGACTTAGCTCCTTTTCCTTCCTTCCTCCCAGCCCTCCCTAACATACAAAATACACATATGCCTATCCTAGCCTCTAACTCACATCCCCAACTTCCTTCCCCACTAAGAAGCACACATAAAACACATACCTGTCTCCCAACACTGATTGTGAAGCTCTGTTATGATTCATGTCTTTGAAGAGTTCAGCCTTTCTCTTTGTAATGAAACGTGATGAGGGCCTGAAATTATCTGCGAATTTCCAGGGTAAAGTTTCAAAAAAAAATATGCCTAAATGGTTCTCAGATATTGATATACTAACTTCCTACAGAATGTTTTAGAAAAGAGGGGAAAGAACAGATGTGATTTTTTTAAAGACCATCTGCCATGGGAGATCACTGTTACATAAAGGAAATTAGGCTCAAAAGAAAATGCAAACAATGTTGGCATCCATCAATCAGATCTGGAGCCAGCTACATGTGACTTAAGAGAAAGCACACTTTAGACAGATTCAAGCTATTTCATGGCATTTTTTTAGGGATGTCTGAGAAAGCCTATGTATTTCCCTTTTAGTTTTCACACTTACCTTTTATAAATTTATTTATTTATTTAGGGTCAGACGTGGGGCCTGAACTCTGGGCCTGGGCGCTGTCCCTCAGCTTTTCAGCTCAAGGCTAACTCTCTACTACTTGAGCCACAGTGCTCCTTCCAACTTTTTCTGCTTATGTGCATGCAAGGCAAGCACTCTACCACTGAGCCACCATCCCAGCCCCTATAAATTATTTTTTAAGTGGTTAGATGAAGAGGTTTTAATTTAACGTGTCACTTTATGAGGATAATACATCTTGATCAATGTTGCCCTTTCCATCCGTCTTCTCTAACTCACCCAGCTTCACCTTCCCTTCAATGTTCCTAGCTCCATTTTCACAAATGTACATTAAATATGATGGGTGCATTCTTTTACCCTTCTCTTCATTTATCTATTCCCCTACCCTTGACATCACAAACCTAGCCCCCAGACAACTCACGTACCAGCTTCCTGATACTCATTTTTGCTAGACTTAGTTGTTCAAAGGAATTATACCATTGGAATTCTTCCTTGCATATACCATACGTTAGTTAATATATTTATGTGTGCATGCATATAAGCCTATCTATGTTTATGTTAGATCTAGCTTCTACATATGAAAGAAAACATATGTTCTTTGTTTCTCTGGGCCTGACTTACATCACTTAACACAATGTTCACCATCATCCATTGCTCTGCAAATGACATAATATCAAGGTTCCACATACAAATCTTGCTTTAACATTACGCTTGTTTTCTCTCAGTACCTTGCATTCTTGTTTTCCACCAGTCTACTTACTCTTTGGTTTGTGTTGTTTTTAAGTGATTTCCCAATTGCTGTAAAAGTTTACTTTCCTTAAATGACCTTCACCCACGAGTCAGAGCTGCTGTTGACTTTCCCTGTCTTGGGAAAGAGCATCCCTTCTGCACGCGCGCGCACACACACACACACACACACACACGCGCGCGCGCGCGCGCACACACACACACACACACACACACACACACACACACACAGAGACATCCCAGGCCCACACACACTGATGTGGGGAAAGGAAGTAGGGGGAAGTCATGGAGGCATTCCAGAGCAGAGTCTGGAGAGGAAATGGGGAAAGACATAAACAGAAAATCGAGCAGGGCAGCATTCTGGCTTCCTATGTGCAGTATTGTTTCACATGTTTATATTTCATATGATGAATAATAGAGGTAAAAGACCAAAAATTAGTTGATAAAGGATATGCATGGAGGCATGTATTTCCACGGGAGTCCTAGCAATATTTTATGTCCTCATTTTATAGATGAGGAATGGGGGACTCACAGTAAATAACTTACCAAGAGTCACCCATCAATAAGAATGAAGCTGTAGCCGGGTGCCTGTGGCTCACACTTGTAATCCAAGCTACTCAAGAGGCTGAGATCTGAGGATCGCGGTTCAAAGCCAGCCCAGGCAGGAAAGTCCATGAGACTCTTATCTCCAGTTAACCACCAGAAAACTGGAAGTGGTGCTGTAGCTCAAGCATAGAGCACTTGCCTTGAGTTGAAGAGCTGAGGGTCAGCGCCCAAGCCCAGAATTCAAGCCCCATGACCGATGAAAAAATAAAGAAGAAAGCTACACCTGGGTCCCTCAAAGGCCTCCATGTCTCCCCTCCTTGCATTCCCCAAGTACAAGAAGTTTAAGCGGAGTTGTAAAGCAAGATAGGGTGAGCAAGGTAAAGAGTGTTTACATAAGTATTCCGTATGGACTGAAGATTGGTGGGAAAGATTGTAAAACTATCTGCAAAATCATGAAGAAATGCAAAATCATGAAAGAAATTGTAAGAGCATTTAAACTCTCCTAGTGCAACAGGAGCAAAGAAAATGGGGAATAAATTAAAAAATGAGAGAAAACCCAGTGGTTATGACTCTGACATAAAATACAGAAAGTTGAGTTACAATTTATAGGTGACGGTTTTAATGACAGCAATTTCAAAAAGCGAATTATTTAACCCCAAGTAATAGTAGTCCCACAAGTTGAGGAGGGTCATCTTAGGCAGAAGTTAGAGAGCAGCCAACAGCTGCTCAGCTGAGTTCCCATTTGGTTAATGTGTTTGGCACTTGTGGAAAAACAACAAAACAGGATGGTGTGGTGGAGTGCTGTAGGGACTGTGGAGTTTAAACCTCTGGGTAATCTAGGGAAAGTTACCTAACTTTTCTTATCCAGCCTAGGGGTGACAATATTATATCTCTTGTTACTACTGGAAGTTGTTGGGTGAGTTAGGTGAGATGAGGCTATAGTCAGAGGATAGTGCATTGCATATAATCATCCTCAAGAAATATTCTTTTATTAGGAAGTGATTTACGTTTATCATCTTGACTGATTGCCAATCGATGAGGTAGGTATTCCAATTTGTCCTTGACAGCCAAGGACACAAATCCATGGAGTGGATGGATTGTCCTTGCCATCTCGTAAGTAAGTAGATGCTTCTGTATCTCTTAAGATGTGCTCAGCAGTTAGATTTCCTCAAGTTTTCCCTTATGTCTGCCTCCTCATTGAAAGAACAGAAGTCACTGTAGCAGTGTTAAGCAGAGAGGAAAGCCTGCTGTTCTCCGTGATGGCCAGACAGTGGTGGCTGTAGGCTGAATGTGGTATTTTCTTCCCCTCTTCCTACAGGGAATGTGTGTGGTTCATAACTTTAAAGGAACACAAGGATCTCCTTCCAAACCCAAACCTGAGGATCCCCGTGGAGTCCCCCTCATGGCTTTCCCAAGGATAGAGAGCCCTCTGGAAACCCTAAGTGCACAGGTATAGTACTGTGGTTTTAGGGAACCAAACCTATGGGCTTAAACCTTGTGATCGGTTCTCCCCCTGGAGAGAGGACATCACTGAATCCAGTCAGCGTCAGTAAGACTCTGGTTCATTGTAAAGACCCTTGAGAAAGAAGTCTTCACCACCTCCCTCAAGTAGTTCTGAATTTGCTCAGGTGCTTTGCAATCACCAAGTCTCAGGAAGTTCTCTTCTATTGAACTTAAGCTAGAATACTTTCCTGTACTTTCACCTCTAATAGATGATTACAGATTCTTAAAATTGTAATTAATTATGTAGGAGGCCAAGTTTTATTTAGTATCTAGTTGTCCCTTGCAAGGTACAGCTGTCCCTTGGTATTCACAGAGGATTAGTTCAAAACCTCCAGATTAGACTGAAATCCAAAGTTGTTCAAGACTCATAGAAGACGGTATAGTATTTGCATGTAACGTGCAGAAACTCCTATATGCTTTAAACCATCTCTAGATTACTTGTACTTGAGAAAATGTAAGTGCAAGCCAGGCACTGGTGGTTCATGCCTGTAATCCTAATTATTGAGTAGGCTGAGATCTAAGGATTATAGTTTGAAATCAGCCAGGGAAGGCAAATCTGTGAGACTCTCATTGCCAATTAGCTACTCAAAAAAAAAACAAAAAACAGAAGTAGAGCTATGGCTCGAGTGGTAGAATTCTAGCCTTTAGCAAATAAGCTCAGGAACCATGCCCAGCCCTTAAGTTCAAGTCTCAGGACAAGCACAAACAAATAAATAAACAAACAAACAAATAAATAAATAAAGTGTAAATCAAATAATGGGATGTTTTCAGGGAACAATAACAAGCAAAGACTTCTATACATGTTCATTTTGTCTGAATGCGTTTGATCTGTAATTGTTGAATCCACAGATGTAGAACCCTTGAGTAAAGTGAGTCAGCTGAATTTGGAAAGAAAAAAGTTTTTGTTACATCCAGTGATATAAGTTGGAGCCACACCATATTAAAAAGATTGGTAACTATGAGTGCTAAGTCTGCATCAAAAACAACGATTAGAATTTCAATGCAATGAATACCAATTATTTTACAATAGAACCTGGCTTTTTAAATTTTTAAATTTTAATACGTTTTTTATTGTAAAAATACTATACAGAGGGGTTACCATTATATGAGCAAGGTAATGAGTACATTTCCTGTCAAGCGTTGTTGCCTCCTCCTTTGTTTTTCCCCTACCATCCCCTCCCTCCACCTCCACAACTACACCACCCTCTCTAAATTGTAAAGTTTGTTTTTTGACATAACATCTTGTACATCTCATTGTTGCAATGAGTCTACCTGTATCCCTATTTAAACAATTTGTTTTTTCCCTTCCCCTCCACAAATTATACCAACATCAAATACAGTGAAAACAATGGCTAGAAGCTGGCCTTATGCCCAAGTTATAAAAACTAATTAGGCCCACAGTTCTTGCCGTCAGAGAATTAATATGATCAGGAAAGGTGTGCCTTGGGAGTGGGACAAACTATTTCCATGCAAGGAAAAATACTTGGGGCTCACCATTATACCCCGCATGAGCTTTTTTTTATTGTTTTCCCTTTCCTCACATGACAGTGAACATTTTTAATGAACAAATTGGAAATAAAACAGAAAAAAAAACAGTTCTGATGTACTTATTTTAAATATATATACACACTTTTTAAAATTATCTTTAAGCAGTTGTACAAAGGGGTTTTAATTCACCATGTGAGTTGAATCATCCCTCCCACCATTCTCTCATATGTGACCAATTTATATACAGCCTATTGGTAAATAACAATACTTTACAGTAGATAACAATAAATAACAACACTTTATAATGAATGACAGTCAATAACAACACCTTACAATGAAGTAAGGAAATGGGATCTCCAGGAAATGGAATCTCGCTGGCTTTTCTTCACTCTCTAATTAGGTTTCAATACCCAATGAGTTCAAAGCAGCCACTATTTTTGAAGTGAGATAACTGAAGACCAAACTGAATTTTGAAAAGGAGTTTTAAAAACACATGCTGGGTCACACTAACACGTCAATCCACATGACCTTGGAAATGCTGTGCCCTGGGTATCTCAGTTTAAGAATGTCTTTACCTACCATCATTCTGCTCTGTACTCACTGCCTACACATTATCCTGTATCTGAACTCTTCTCAAGAATTTTTCTCCCTTTTCCTTCACCACAATTCATAGTTGGCCAAGCTAAGAGAGGTTTTACTTATTCTAGAGGAAAAGGTACCAAAAGTTTCCAAAAGACTTCTCTTAAAAACAGCAAAACTCCTCATAACTTCATCATCCGCTATAGGTTATAGCTGAACTTCCATCGAATTTTTCAGTGTATGTTTTTGACTATGTATGCAATATCATTGAAAATAATATGAGGCCTTTCTGAACACTAAGCTTGGGCCAAAGGACTTTGAGGGTCTCTCATATTACTGCCCCTCGCAAATAAAGTCAAAACCTCCCCCTCATATTTTCCAAAGACTTGAAAACCTTTGATCTTTGAGAATCTGGGTTCTGTGAACCTTGCCTTACTTTTTCTATATCCTGCTGTTCAATAGGTGTGAAATAAACATTGAATGGATGAAAGAAAGCCAGAATAAGATACAGTATTTAAAATCAAGAACCCCAAATCTGACACTTTCTGAACTTCCATGGCAAGTAGACACTTAGAAGAAGTGCTGAGCAGGACTTGTGCAGGTGACCCCAAATGAAGGCCACAGGGAGCTAGAACTTCTCACTCACACGATGCAAGCCATACCAGTAGTGGAAATTGAAGCTACAAAGCATTTGATATAAAAGCACTGCGTTTATATCAAACGTTTTTACATGGTTAGTAAGGAAGTTGTACCTTTTATTTGGTCATCAAAAAAAAAAAAAAACCTGAAAGACACTGAAAACCACCATATTTAATTTTCACAATCCTACTGTAATTATTTGTTTTATAGATTAGGAAAGAAAGATGCACACAGTCCAAGCAGCATGCCCAAGGTTTCTCAATCAAAATGAAGCACAGACACATCTAATTCCAAAGGTCTTATTTGGTCTACTGTCTACACAGCCTGAGTCTTCATTCAAGTAAAAATTCCCTTGTGAAATCTATGACCCTTCAGGCCTGAATATGCAAATGTACTATAGAGTTGGTATAATTAACCTGAGGTACATTTCCAAAATAAGTGGCTTCTGTTTTCTCCTCTTCATAAGAATTTCTGTGCTACTCCTTTGTAAATTTACTCCTTATAAATTTTGAAACAGACCATCTTCCCAGAAAAAAAAATGACTTTCTAGGATTGAGAGAAGGATTGCCTTCTTCTCCTCAGAGCAAGTTCATGCATGAAATCCACTCACCATCCAAGATACAAGACCAATGCAACAGTTCTCTCTTCCTCCTTACAACTTTAATTCAGCTTTGAACATATGCTTTCTATTATAGCTCTTAGTCTAATAGAGTGAGACAGAGTACACTTTCTAAAAATCTTTTCAGTACTAATGAGAGGCCAGAAAATAAAAATTATAGAAAGTTCAGATAGAAAGAAGTCATTTCCAAAGCATTATTTTATGACCCTGTGCAATTTTTGTCATATCAGAGAGAATAGCTTTTAGCAATTCATGTTCCACTTAAATGTTCACATTCTCTTCTCATAGAGAAATTAAATTAGAAATAAAACAACTTTGTTACCTCACTCTGACTATAACATAGAATCATCATTTGCCTTCCTTTTTCAGAAAAAAGAAGATTTTTAAAGGCTCTCTGTCTCTGTCTCTGTCTGTCTCTGTCTCTGTCTCTGTCTGTCTCTTTCTCTGTCTCTGTCTCTCTCTCTTTGTCTGTCTGTCTCTTTCTCTGTCTCTGTCTTTCTCTCTCATCTCTGTCTCTGTCTGACCCTTTTTTTAGAGGATTTTGAGACAGGTCTTGCAATGTGGCCCAGACTGGTCTCAAACATTCAATCTTTCTGCCTCTGTCTCTTGAGTGTTGCATTTACAGGTGTGTCCTGACAGACTCAGCAAGGTATCTGTTTAAAAAAAAATAAAACATTAAATGAGAAATCCAGATGTTACCAAGTACACTGATGATTAGACCCAAACAGCAAGTGATTATTTTTCAGAAAAGGAAGAGTGAAAAATATTCCCAGAGGATTATTCTGATAAACCCTGCTTCAGGATAAGTGGTAGTATAGACATTATATTGTTTATTATTAGCATACACTAGCTACACAGGGTGACATTTCATTGTGCCATTTCTACTTGTGTACATAATGCATTCCAGTCTATCTCACATCTTCTATCCCTCTCCTTTATTCCCTTCCTAAGATAATCACAACAGGTTTCATTATTCTATTTTCATACTATCTTCTTGCAAACTATCTTTTTCAGCCATATTCATCTTTATTCACTCTCCCCCTCCCATTAGTACCTACTGTCTTTTGTATTCTAAATAAATAAATGAAATCTTCCCAACGTCACTCTGGTTACCTTAGGATATTGCTTTTTTATTTTTTATTTTTTTTATTTTTTTTATTTTTTACCATTTACTATTAGATTAAATCATATAAACCTATAAATGGCATAAGTAGTGACCCCCACCCCCAAAAAAAGAAGCTACAAAAAGAAAGCAGGTTGTGTAAGTCAGTAATCATAGTAAACTTTTAATGCATTCTTCTCAGTGATTATTAGGCAAGCAAAAGAGAGTAAATATATAGCTTAACTCATTTTCCTAAAAATCATGTGAAATTAAAAAAAACCAAACTCTAGTGCAAGACCATAAAGTAAATTTTAAAAAAAGTAATGGCTCTGCATCCTACTGATCAAATTTTATAGGAAAAAATTAGACAACTACCTAAATTCAACCCCAAACCACTGGAAAATATTAAACACATTTCTGTAGAACTTATAACTACACAAAAATCATATAGGCCAGGCGCTGGTGGCTCACACCTGTAACCCTAGCTTTCAGGAGGCTGACACCTGAGGATCGTGATTCAAAGCCAGATCAGACAGAAAAGACTATGAGCTTATTATTTCCAATTAACCACCAGAAAACCAGAATTTTCCCTGTAGCTCAAGGCAGTAGAGTGCTAGCCTTGAGCAAAAGAGCTCAGGGACAGTGCCCAGACTCCTTGAGTTCAAGCCAAACAGCCACTACCACCAATAAGAAAATTATATAGAATATTTTTTAAAATTTGTATTAGTCAATATTAAAACATTTTAGAAGTGTGAGATGCAGTTGAAGTTCTTTTGAGATACTTAAATGCTTATATTACAAAAACAGTACTAGAATTATTAGAATTACATAGAAAGAAGTTTTGTTTTTCTTTTGTCGGTTCTGGGTCCTGAATTCTGGGCCTAGGCACTGTCCCTCAGCTCTTCAGCTCAAGGCTAGCACTCTACCACTTGAGCTACAGCACCACTTCTGGCTTTTTCCGCTTATGTGGTGCTGAGGAATTGAACCTAGGGCCTCATGCATGAAAGGCAAGCACTCTACCACTTATCCCAATAGAAAGAAGTTTTAGGTGGAGAAATGATCTGATCCTGGTTTAGTTGAACACTTGGGGAAATTTTTAAAGGAAAAGCACAGGAAAGGAAACCCAAGGAAGGAATTTTCATAGGTGAGTGGATGCGTGCCAAAGCCAATCAACCCAATCCTGAGCTCCTTTCTGCTTGTGTTTTCTCCACAGAACCACTCAGCCTCCATGACAGAAGTCACCTGAGAAGAGTAAGGTGCACAGCTGTGCTTTGTTTTTTTTTTTAATCTCTTTCCAATTCAATACTTCAAAACACACAGTTACTCAATGTCCAACTGTGAAGACAAGTATTATGTTTATCTAGTTAGAGGCAAATGTTTTGTACATTTTTTTTGTATGAAAAAGTGATGTAGCTTGCCCTGATCTCTCTCTCTCTCTCTTTTGGTCAGCTTTAATATATTTATGCCAGAATTTTAAAACCAACAAAAATTTCTTGTTCAAGTGTGCATTGCAGAATCACATTTATTCAATGGTGGATGTTGTTTTTGTGAGATTTGTACACAAACCTTCTTTTCTCAGTTTTATAGACACAAAGATGGTGAATATGACAATTCACTTCAAATTTTTATTACCACAGTTGCTGCCTCCTCCAAATTTTTTGAATTTTAATGGAAGTTAAACTTTTGAGTGCCAGGAAGGACAATGTTGGTTAATGGTAAATCATAAAATCAATTCTAGGAAAAAGAAAATTCTATGAAAACATTGCATTCTGATCTAATAGTTTATTTGTGACATTCAAAGGTAAAATATTAGTGAAGTTGCCCCATTACGCAACAATTGGCAAAAAAAAAAAAAAGCCTAGGTTTTTGGGGGAGGAAGGGAGGGTAACAGGTTGTATGACTCTAAGAAACTAATAATCTGCCTAGAATTCTGCCCCTTAGCAGGCAGGTGACATTGTAACCTTCTTTCCAAACAGCAGCCAGCACCAGCCTTTCCTGTCAACTCAACAGTTTTATATATCTCCAATTGTATGGACTTTGTATGAAAATGAATATTTTACAGTGTACACAGTATTATTTTACAGAAGGGTTTCAGAGCATCTACAAAAGAGAGTCCCCAGAGCAACATCTTCACTCTGCGGCTTTTAACTCTCCTAGGATTTTAACTGCATCCTGTTTTTCTAGCATGGTGATAACTAACTAATGTGTACCTCCTTTGCGATAAGGAGCTCTTTGTCTGTACCTATCAGAATGTTTTCTTACATTTTCATGTTGATCCTTCTTAGCTTTTTTTGTACATATTTTTTTTCTAAAGAGAAGAAAAAGAAAACTATCACAAAATGTATTCTGACTCTTGTCCTTTGTTTTTTAAGTTTCATGCATTGGGCAAAGAAAGGTATTTGCAGAATGGCCAGGAAGATACTTCAACAAGTGTCCATTCCTTTCAAATTCACATGACCGCAAACCCAAATAAGGGCATGACTAAGAGGTTACTACACAGGTGTGGGTAGGGATGGACCTGATGGATTGGCAAAAGACAGTGATTTCTTAAACTACTCTCAGATGTGCATTCTGCATACCCGTTCTTCAACCTGCCTGTGGATATGTATGAGTTGTCGATTTTTTTGAGATCAGTAAAAGTTAAACTTTTCCTGACTTCTCACTTGCCTAACTTTATACACATATATACACTCACATATACCTTCAGAGTGATAATCAACTAACGTTGGAAAAGAGGACAAGGAATATTTCTTGTTCCCTTCATCCTAGACATTAAACCACATACCTTCCCATACATAATCAGGTGGCTCTCAATACAGTGATGCTAAGGAAGCACTGACAAATCAGTGCTATGTACATAAATACCAATATTTTAAGCCAGATCTGTGTCACTCCTATTTCTGGCTTTTTCTTCTGCATCTAGATGCTTTTGAACTGTGTCTGCATCTTTTCACAGGATTTTTTTAAAGAAATTAACCAACTTAGCTAGCTCAGAGGACTGTGGTAAAGAGAACAAGGAAATAATGAGAAAGAATAACTTGTGGCTGAGCAGTGTGACTCATGCCTATAACTCCAGCTACACAGAAGATAGAGACTGTAAACACTAATTGGAAGCCAGCCCAGACAAAATGTTAGTGAGAACTCAACTCAGACAACACTCTTGGTCTGGTAGTACATAATCTGTCATCCTGGCTAGGTAGGAGACATAAGTAGGACTGCTCAGACAAAAATGTGAGGCCTTCTGAAAAATAACTAAAACAGAAAAGTACTGGGGGCGGGAAGGGTAAATTGGCAGAGCAACTGCCTAGCAAGCACAAAGCCCTGAGATCAAACCCAAGGACTTCAAAATAAATAATTAGTCAATAATAATAATAGTTTGAAACCTCTGGGGTCTCTAATCTTGTATAAACAACCTAGGTATAATGTTATCCAACTTTAGGATGATTTCTTTTTTTCCTAAACATGCTTGAATATTTTTTTAATTAAAAAAAAAAAAAAAGCAATGAAGCCAGGCGCTGGTGGCTCACACCTGTAATCCTCACTACTCAGGAGGCTGAGATCTGAGGATCATGGTTCAAAACCAGACCGGGCAGGAAAAGTCCATGAGACTCTTATCTCCAATAAACTACTCAGAAAGCCAGAAGTGGCACTGTGGCTCAAGTGGTAGAGCACTAGCCTTAAGCTGAAGAGCTGCGGAACAGCACCCAGGCCCAGAGTTCAAGCCCCATGACTGACAAAAACAAAAACAAAAAAAAGCAATGAAGACTTATTTTTATTTGATTGTTCATAAGATATCTGAAAAAATGAAGGCAGACTGTATCATTCATTTCTTGTCACACTAAGATGACACTGATGTATTTGACCACTGGATTATATTTCCAAAGATAAAAATTCTAAAGATAAAACACTAATTTACAATAAATTACATTGTCCTCCCATACTTCTTTCTAGTTTTGATTCCAGAGAGTTCTGTGTACAGTGTTTCAGAATTCTGGCTGTAGACTTGGAAGGCAGGTGCATGGACAGCCATGCTTTATAAGATGCCACTAAGGAACGAAGGTTTTTGTCTGCAGGCTTGCACTCCTGCCATCCCTGAGCCATTGTGCCATGCTGGACTTAGTGTTGCCTTTATTTAACCCCATGACACTTTATAGGTGTCACACTAACGTTCATCTTTCATGTCAATCACATGAGATTCATTTCTTCAACCTGGAGACTCATCTGCTTAGGTCTTCTGCCAAGGACAAAGTCATCCAACCAAATGAGACAACTGGTCCCTCTAGCTTAAGAGAGAATGAATTCTGTGATGAGCTTTGCTGCCACTTTTCCTCTTTTAAGGAAAGCCCAGAGGAGACTAAGAAAATGTGACTCACTGTCAGAGGATATTGGAAAGAAACAAAATCTAATAAAAGTGTGCTGACATACAAAGCCTGACAAGTTCCCCCAACAGTTATCCTTGTAGTTATCTACGACATCTTCCATTTCTTTGATAACATGCCCATAACAGAGCTTGACGCAGGGAACACTGTTAAAATATTTGTCCAATAGATGCATGCCAGACTTTTTCTTAACTTGGCCAAATGGAGACCATGACTCATATGGAAATAAGAATTATAATCATAGGGACTTTAGGAACAGAAAGACAAACATTTAGATACAGAGATAATAATGGGGAAGAAATTTCACTCAGAAGATATGAAAATGTAAGTGCCTCTTCTGGTAAGTTCTAAAGATCACCCTATTAGGTTTCAATAGACAGAAGAGTTGTAGATAAGCCAGAAGCTGTGGCTCTGCTCTATAATTCCAGCTGCTTAGAAGGCTGAAATAGGTTTGTCCATTAAGGGCAGCCAAAACACAGTTAGCATGAGACATTCCGGGGGATAAAAACAACTAAGTACTGGAAATGTGGCACAAGTGCTTGGCATAAAGCCCTGAGTTCAAATTCTAATATAGGAAGGAGGAAGAGAAAGAGAAAGAGAGGGAGGGAAGGAGGAAAGAAAGGAGCAAAAGAAAGGGAAGGGAAAGGGAAAGGGGAAAGAAAAGATGGTGGATAGCTCTTTTAAAATCAGAGAATGCAAATAGCCATAATCTTGTACTTAAAAGAGAGTGGGTATTATTGAATAAGACCAGTAGGTAATTTGGGGTGAAAAACTGTAGGAGGTTATCACAGCTTCAAAAAATTGTCTGTTCTCCCTATTGACTGCAATTACAAGAATCCAAGGTGTTTGAATATCCTGTAGGTACATACAGGAAGGGCTTGAACTCTCCAACTTTATGGAGAGTTCATAAGGAGATTATGCCACAGCTGTCATAGCACTCCTGCCCTGCTCAATTCACGATGTGTAATAGAACTAATGTATCACTTACAGTCATTTCTAATCCTTCCATGACAAGTCCGTAATAAACACAAATAAACACAAAACTGCTCACACCCTGGCTCTTGAGCCAGAATGTACTGGGATTAATTAACTGATTCCTACATAAGTATATAATGAGCATCTATAATGTACTAACAATTATTCTGTTTTTTGTCTTTTGGTCGGTCGTGGGGCTTGAACTCTGGGCTTGGGTGCTGTCCCTGTGACCTTTAGCTCAAGGTGAGCGCTCTACTGCTTGAGCCACAGTGCCACTTCTGGTTTTCTAGTGGTTTATTGCAGATAAGAATAGACTTTCCTGCCTGGGCTGGCTTTGAACCGTGATCCTAAGATCTCAGTTTCCTGAGTAGCTAGGATTACAGGCGTGAGCCACCTGTGCCCAGCCTAACAATTATTCTAAGAACAGGAAATATGCACAAATGTAGATCAGCTTTCTACCCTTAAAAGGCTGATAGTTGGAGAAAAAGGTAGACAAAGGTCCCATGGTTTCCCTTATTTGCAATAACTAGTATATGTCTGAGACAAACAGAATAGGTCAGATAGATGATGTTAAGTGAAATGAATCCCAAGATAGGGACACAAGTGGTTTTTTTTTTCTTCCTTACTGATTTTTTTGGTTGCTTTGTATGTCCCTCTCCCACGGTGTAACCCCTGCTTTCACTGTATTTGATGTTGGTATAATTTGAGGAAGGGAAGGAAAAACAAATTGTTTAAACAGGGATACAGATGAACCCATTGCAACAGTGAGATGTACAAGATGCTATGTTGAAAAACAACCTTTACAATTTAGGCAGGGGGTGGGGTAGTGGGGTGTATTTGAAGAGGTGGGAGGGACAGGATGGTAGGGGAAAACAAAGGAGGAGGCAACAATGCTGGATAAGAAATGTACTCATTACCTTGCTCATAACTGTAACCCCTCCGTACAGTATTTTCACAATAAAAAACTTATTTTAAAAAAGGTGGACAATAATGAAAATAATGTTTAAGCTATATTTATAAAGGCGTTTTCTAAGCCTCTGAGATTTATGTTTTGACTCAATGCCTCATACTTGCTAGGCTGAGACAATGCTGGATTACTTGCCCTGTTTTTCATCAGTATTTTTTTTCAGGTTTTAGGTCCATTTCTTGACTTTTTTTCTTTTTTTTTTTTTTTGTGAAAATACTGTACAGAGGGGTTACAATTACATGGGCAAAGTAATGAGTACATTTCTTAGCAAGCATTGTTGCCTCCTCCTTTGTTTCTCCTTCCCATCTCTTCCCATCTCCTCCCTCCCCACTCCCCCACCCCCCACTCCCCACCTCACTCCAAAAAAAAAAAAGATGGACAAGCACAAAACATGTAATGCATAGTGCTTTGAATGTAATTTTAAAGAGAATGGTAGGTGTGATCAGGAATCAATCCCTGTCTCTGTCTTTCTGCTTCTATTTCTTTCTCTCATGCTGATTGTGGGGCCTAACCTCAAGGCCTTGTGTTCTTGCTTGGCTTTTTCACTCAAAGCTGGTGTTCTACCATTTGAGCTACACCTCCACTTTAGGATTTTTGCTGGCCACTAATGCCTGGCAATATCGCTTTTTAAAATTTTCCACTTTGAAAAAGGGCAGGCACACATAAAAGCAGAGAATATTGTAAGAGATCTTGCTGATTATTTAAACTCTAGGCATGGTTTTTGCCATATTCCTCTTCTCTTTTTTGGGGGGTGGGGGGTCCAGTCGTGGGGCCTGAACTCGGCCTGGGCGCTGTCCCTCAGCTCTTCAGCTCAAGGCTAGCGCTCTAGTACTTGAGCCACAGCACTACTTCTGGCTTTTTTCTTTTTGCTTATGGAGTGCTGAGGAATCGAACCCAGGGCTTCATGCATGCAAGGCAAGCACTCTACCATTGAGCCACCTTCCCAGCATATACCTGTATTTTAAAAGACTCCCAGGTATTAAGACCAGTTATTGTCAAATATTTCAATATGTATCTCAACAGACCCCTTTTTAAATATAAATACAAAATTGGAAGTGGTGCTGTGGCTCTATTGGTAGAGTGCTTGCCTTGAGCTGAAGAGCTGAGGGACAGCGCCCAGGCCCAGAGTTCAAGCCCCACAATCAACAACAACAAAAAAAGTATAAATACAAAATTATTTCTACACCTAACAAGATCATATCAATTTCTTATTTAGTGTGACTTAAAATCCAGTCCATATTCAAATTACTTTGGTAGAGAAGGGAAGCTGGGGACTGAGGTGGAGGGTGTGGCGAGGTTGACCACACAGTACAAAGCTACAAAGTGTCAGGGGGACTAGAAGATCTCTAGGGAATTCTATGGATAGCACAACGACCATTGTCAATAGAAATGTATTTATATCTCGACATTACGAAAGGAATAGATTTAAAATGTTCCCATTACCAAAAATAAACATATGAAATAAACATATGAAATGGTTGATGCTAATTAGCTTGATATAATCATGCTGAAAGTTTTACATATCTATATTATACCTTATAAACATGCAATAATTTTTTATTTTTAATAAGTTTATTGTGAAAAATATTGTACAGAGGGGTTATAGTTACATGAGCAAGGTAATGAGTACATCTTTCCTCCTCTTCTCCCCATACTTTCATCACACAAACTTTGCGTAGAGTTTGCTTGTGGTCTCAGTGAGGTGTTGCCTGAAGAATTTCTGACTCTCTCCCCAGGAGTGCTCCTGGGCTGTAGCATGTGCCACAGGATCCCCTCCCCAGAGCAAGACGGAGGAGAAGCCTGGGTTCCAGCAGGCAAAGCACATGGGAGCATAGGGCGGCGCTATGAGATGGCCCGCCCCAGGGTAGATCAGCATCCTTCCCTTGCTCTTCCCGGGGCTCTTCAGCTGGTCCAAGGCCTGCTGTGCATGTGCTCTACGCTCAATGCGTTGGTCATTCTGTCCTAAGATAGAGGATCCATCCTTGGGCCTTTTCCACTGGAAGCAAGCTCTTTCTGAGGGTCTCCTTTAAGGTGGCGCAGGCACACAGCCCCAGAGATGTGGGCCTGTATGCGTTCTAGAGCTGAGGACCTGTATGCATTCTAGAGCTGAGGGGGCCACAAGCAGACCCCGGTACCTGAGTGGGAAGTCACAGACAACGCTGGGCCCATTGATGCAGATCGTAGCCACCACCTGCTTCAGGTAGCAGGCCATGCCAGCCCGATCTCTGCACGTTTACTCACGGAGATCACTCCAATCCCTGTGCTCTGGATCTGAAGCACAAAACAGAGGGAAGCCATTACAGCCTGTACTCTGAGAAGCTGCTGTGCTGAAGGCCGGTCACCTGGACTGATGAGAAGAATCAAACAATTACAGAACCCAAAACAAAGAAATCATAAAAATTACAAAGAATGTAAGTACACACACACACATATCTGTACAAACAAAGTAATTAAAAACAAAGAACAAAACGCGATCGAGTTTTTAACCTCAGGTTTATCAGCTTCTCCAACGGAGAGCTTTACCTACTTGCCTTCTCTATACATCTGCAGGGTTGTTATGAAGATTCAAATGAAGCAATAAAAACAAAAACTTACCTAAGTAGAATTCTGGCTGTTATTATGGCTCACTGGTGTTAGATCGCACCTGGGAGACATGGCCTCTTTCCTTGGTTCTCTACCCTGTGCAGACTAGAAGTCCCCACCCACCACCCGTAACCAAGGCAACTGGCATGTCTGGAAGCAGGGGTGGACCCCCAGGCTCTGAGGTTCTTTCCCATTCTCTGAGGTCACCTCTTCATCAGCTGGGGCCATACCTCTTCCTTGCTCTCCCCTATATAATCTCTCTCCTCTGGACATAAACTCTATTGCTTCACTCGCCTCCAATTCCTAAGGGCCAGCAGTTTGGTTTCTCTTTTTCTCTCTTCTAATAAACTCTCTTCCTCCTGAGTTGTGTGGGAGTCTCCTTTCAGCCACCCTTACAAATGGTAAGAAACCTTGCCTTACAAGGGAGTCCCTGAGTTCAAACCATATGACCTTCACCAAAAGAAAAAAAAAGAGATCTATACATGCAATCAGAGACCTGCAACAGTGGGCATCAGAAACGCTTTTCAAAGAATCAAGTCCTTTTCTTCATCTCAAAACAAAACAAAAACAACAAATGCAATGATGTTAGCTTAGTTCCCTGAAATACTATGTGTGCAATTCCCATTTACCTAGTACATTTTTAACCACCGTGAAGATTTGTGTATGCATTACCCTTCATTATTCCAAAGTCTAATTCTGCTAGTACTGGGAGTGAACCCCATTAAACAGCTGCATCCCACTAGGAAAAGGTCGGCAGTAGTAATAGGAATCTTCATTCTCAAGTAGACTAAAAGATGCACAGGAGAGGGAAGAAGACTGACAGGTGAATAGGGACAGGAAGGACAAACAACCGCAAACACAGAGACCTAGGATGCTTATTTTGCTTGAAACCATATACTGAGCTCCTTTTTTGTCATTATTTTCATAGGAGAAAAGCAATCCAACCTCTTAAGTGTTTGCTTCAACTGATCTGCGTAGGTCAAGGTATACTGTAAAATATCCTCAAAGAAATCCAGTATGTGTCTACATTTGGAAGTCATCCAAATCTATTCTTCTCCATGTGAAGAATAGGTGTATGTGTAGGGGGGGGGGGGTTTACATTTGCAATCCCTGACATTCAGGAGTGGAGATCAAGAGATCAGGAGGTCAAAAAGTTAGCAAGTCTATACATCCATAAGCAAGCTGGGCATGGTGAAGATGTATCTGTAATACAAGAGAGATATCAATAGGAGGTATGTATGTAGGCAGAGGCTGGCCCAGGAAGAAAAAAAGTGCAAGATCTTATCTGGAAAGAAAAAGAAAGGAAGAAAGCAAAAGAAAGGGGAAGAATGCTGAGGGACAGCACAAGTTTCAGAGCACTTGTCTAACAAATGCAGGTCCTGAGTTCAAATTTCATTACTTCCTGAAAAAAAAAAAGAAAGTAAAAAAGAACAAAGGAGGAAGCCAGGGAGGAAGAGCATTCAATGAATGCACTGTTGCAGTGCTGTTGATAAGTAATGCTGGGGAACTAAAATAATGGCTGGCGGAGGAGAAAGGGGCAGAAGAATGAAGAGGGGAAGAGGAGAGAATGCAGGCCGGAATTCACTGTACCTGCCACAGAGTGGAGAAAAACAAGGGAGGGAGTGGGTCAAAGACATTGAAAGGATGACACAGACCAGGATGTGTCGCATACATAAACTGCTTGGTTAAATGGCAAAACCAAATTCAATCTATAACCTGACATTTAAGAAAAATGAAGGAAGGGGTGAGTTGAGAATGGTGGGCGAGGATGCTGAAAGGGGGTGTCACAGACCGAGATGCACCATATTCATAAACTGCTTTGTTGGGTGGCTACTCTTTCGTACTGCTTAAGATAATAAAAAAATATTCAAAAATAAAATAGTAACAGCAGAGAGGCTAGACATGCCCTAGATTGAAAATGATCTGAGAGTAGAACTCAAAACTTTTGGGAGGAGTTGAGAATGTGTGAGAAGAGAAAGGGAAAGTACCAGATAGCCAAAGATAGCCCGTGGACTTAGGGAGAGTTTGCCACAGCTAAGTGCTGTACAGGTGTGCCTCACTGTCTTCTTGGTGGGAAAAATTAGGCATAGGAAGGGGAAGACGTACCTAATACCACAATAGTATCTAGGACAGAGGTGGAAATTAAAGCTCGTGTACTTGATTAACTCCAATTTTAATTTTTTTTTTCAATTGGCTTTCTCCCTCTGACCTAAGTAATTAAATGAGTCTTTAAAGAATAAATTAAGGTGAGCATGGTGGCTCTTGCCTGTAACCCTAGCTGCTCAGGAGGCTGAGATCTGAGGATTGCAGTTCTAAGCCAGCCTTTGCAAGCAGGACGGTGAGACTCTTGTCTCAATTAACCACCAGAAACCAGAAGGGGAAATGTGGCTCAAGATGGTAAAGCACTCACCTTGAGCAAAAGAGCTCAGAGACTGCACCCAAGTCCTGAGTTCAATCCCCATGACTGACAAAAAAATAAATAAGTAAAGCAGCTCTGCCTTTTCACATTCCTTTCTCTTCTCTGGTGCTGTTAGTAGATACTTACTTTAAGTTTGGGTCCATCTCTGAACTCTGAAACTTTACTAAAGAATTAGATTATGGATGACCTGTGCCTCATTGCCAATAATGAGCTTGTGCATTGTTGTTAAATCTCATGGTTTTTTAGTGCAATTTATACCGGCATTTCCCCAGGCAGAGACAATCACTGAAGTCAAGCTTATTATTTGAATCTGTGCCTGGAATTGAAGAGCCACTTACAAATAAGTGACAAGCATTTCAAATGTAAGGAATCCTGGTTGATTTTTTTTCTCTTTCTCTCTCTCTCGAAAAGAATTATCACATGAGCACCAGGTTATTGCCTTCTATGTGCCAGTACATACTAATTACTAATCAACTCAACAATCCTACCAGACATATGTGATCATTCTTATTTAAATTCAAGCTGTGTTATGCACAAGTCTTCACAGGTTGATAAATGGGAGCAGACCCTTGTGATTTTTGCTTCTTGTAATGTTGCAAGAGAAAACAAGTACTTTAAATACCTTGGGATGAGCCAGTAGAAAGTTGACAACGTCCTCAAAATATTCCAAATCTATTTCCCGCAGGCGGTCAGGAAGGTCTTCATAAGCAAAGTAGGCTAATGCCAGCACTGCGAAGTCATGGGCAGCTAAAACACTGGCCCCAAGTTCACCTAAACCCCCACTCCATGCCTCCAAACAAATCAATGATTCCTGGGAAAGGGCTTCCCCTGAACAGAAACAAAAGAAAATGGGATCCAAAGGCTAAAGAAGGTCAATAACACTTAGAAACTGCTTTTATTTTCTAAAACACTTAGAAACTCCTCACTTGGACTCACAAGCAACACAATGCAGGATGTGCTGGGTACTGGTGGTTCAAGTTCAAAGCTCTCTCAAGTAGAAAAATCTATGAGACCCTCATCTCCGATTAACCAGCAAAAAGCTAGAAGTGGAGATGTGGCTCAGTTGTAGAGTGCCACCTTGGAAGAAAAGGCCAAGCAAGAATGAGAGACCCTGAGCTCAAGTACCAGCACACACACACACACACACACACACACACACACACACACACACACAACCCCCCCCCAATATGCAAACCTGTTTCTGTATGTGTCTCTTTGCCCTGAGCTATCCTCTTCTGCAGTCACCTTGGGTGATAACAGGTCTAATGGACAAACATTTTGCAACAAGGGTAGATACAACCTCTCCCCAGTCCAGGCCATGTTAACTTTCTTCTTGAGACAAGGCCCTAGATCAAGAATGATTATGTATGCTCCCTTTCATTATATAATCTGTAAGGCAGAGAGGGGCAGGTGACCCTTGTTTGTTGGGTCTATCCAAGGAGAAGTTTTTGTCCCGAAACTCTTGATAACGCAAAATTAATTTCATCCAAATGGGCATAAACATGCATTTTTATTTCTTTTTTTTTTGGGGGGGGGGTGTCTGGTCGGGGGGCCTGAACCCTGGGCCTGCGTGCTGTCCCTCAGCTCTTCAGTTCAAGGCTAGTGCTCTACCACTTGAGCCACAGCGCCACTTCCGGCTTTTTCTAAATTTTTTCTTATGTGGTGCTGGGGAACCGAACCCAGGGCCTTATGCATGCAAGGCAAGTGCTCTACCAATAAGCCACCTTCCCAGCCCCACATTTTTATTTCTATCAACAATGTATTCTATATCACTCCCTGGAGGGAGAAACAAGCTCCACAGACTCGACCTTCTCGGTTCTGCTTTCGTTCTACCCCTGGGCCTGAGAACCAGCACTGCACATGGAATCATACAGGTCCAAAGTAACCCAAAAGGTGCTGTTCATTACATCCTCCTTGAGTAACCTCCTGAAATGCCTCTTAGGTTTCAGAGACCAGAAGAGGCCCATTGGGTGGATGCCTACATAGTCACCTCCCAAATATGGAGTTCGCTCCAGGTCTACTTGGCCAGCCTCGTAGAAGGTCCTGTAGAAGGCTCTTGACTGAAAGAAATTCCCCTTCTCATCAGTCAGTGAGGCCCTGAGGGTCACCACTTGGGATGGAGGCAAACCTGTCACTTGGATGATCAAGGGCTCATCTGCCAGGGCACTTTCTGGAGTGGCGGTGAGCTGAAACATGGGGACTGTGGCGAGAAGACCAAGTGGCACTTTGCTGTCCTGTGGTGGGAGAGAAGATTGTGAGCTGGAGACTCAAATTCCAGTGAAGGGCATCAGATGGAGTTGAATTAAACTTTAGGGATTAGTACAAAGTACAAGATTCCATGAGAGAAACAAAACAAAGCAAAAGCCTCAGAGTACTCAAGATCATTTTACAGATGAAGAACTGGATTCAATAACCTGCTCACTTCTCACATGTTAATAGGTTACTACTACTCTCAGGTTTTATTCATTAAAACATTATGGTTAAGTGATTCAAAGACACTTGAGCTTTCATTCTTTAGTTGAAATAATAAACATCCAGGTGAGCTATTTACCAGGGTGTTTGTTAGCATTCCAGGTGGGTAATACAGGATAAAGGGCTTTTGAGTCAGCAAAGCTTTCTACTGCCCATACAAGGGGGCAGGAGAGGGATGACCCAACAGGTAGACTATTATGGGAGTGGTAGTTTATATTTAGCATCTAATACCCACTTACTATGTTAGGTTTCTAGTTTCCTATTATTTGTTCTGTGTGTGTGTGTGTGTGTGTGTGTGTGTGTGTGTGTGTGTGTGTGTGTGTGTGTGTGTGTGTGTGTGTGTGCTGATCCTGGGATTTGGAACTCAGGACCTGAGCACTGTCCCAGAGCTTTTCTGCTCAAGGCTAGCACTCTATTACTTGAGCCACTGGTCCACTTCAGTTTTTTCCTTTTTTAGTAGCTAATTGGCAAGCTTTCTTGCCCGGGCTGGCTTCAAACTGCAATCCTCAGGTCTCAGCCTCCTGAGTAGCTAAGACTACAGCCATGAACCACCAAAACCCAGACATTTGTTCTTTTAAAAGAACATTAACTTTACATTCTTTTTTCTGTTTTTATGCCTTTCCAATATTGATAAATGCCTATGTTGTTTGTAGTAATGAGACCTTTAATATACATTAGACAGGTCATTTCAAACCCTACTCCATTATGAGGAAAATTATTATGACTTCCTCTTTCCTTGCCTTTTCTCCTCCCTTCTTCTGTGTGTGTGTGTGTGTGTGTGTGTGTGTGTGTGTGTGTGTGTGTGTGTGTGTGTGTGTGTGTAATTCAACAAAGGATTGAAACTTATTTAAAGACAACAGATAAAAGTGAAATAAAGGCCAGGCCTAGGCATGGTGTTACAGAGAAGACAAAAATGAGGGGAGGCGGGGCAGGGGATTGTTGTCTAAGACCAGCCCCAGCCGAAAAGTACAAGACTGTATCTGAAAAGAACTAAAGCTCAAAAGGCCAGTGGTAGGAGTGAATCAAGTGGTACAACACCTGTCTAGTAAACACAGGCCCTGAGTTCAAATCCCAGTAACACATACATGTGAAATAAAAAAACAAAATATGATTGAGGAACATATGAACTGTAGTCACAGACACATGAAAAAAATTTTGAAAAATGAAAAGCATAGCATTTTGTAGGCTTTAAGTTTGGCACTAAACTAAGTATAGCCAAAGGAAAGGATACTATCTTATCAATTATATTGTTCTATTTATTCCAACAGAAAAAGTTCCAGTCTGGCAAAGCAGTTCACATTTGTGATCCCAGCTATTCAGGAGATGAAAGTTCCAGACCAATCTTGGTAAAAAGTTAAGAAGACTCTCCCTCCCACCCCGCCCCCCCCCACATTCTTAACAAATAGCTCCTGTGGTCCCACATGCCTGTTATCTAATCTATGTGGATAATATAAATAATAAGATCACAGTCTGATATCAACCCAGGGAAATTTTAAAAATTACCTAATACTTAAAGGTTTGGGCCTGGTTCCGGTGACAGAGCACCTGCTTGACAAATACAAGGTCCTGAGTTTAAACCCCGGTATTGAAATATGGATACTGGGTCCAAGTGACTCCATCTTGGGATCTTGGTGGATGATGGGGAATTTCCAAAACCTCTAGAAGTAAGCTTCCACTCCCCTATCCCAATCCCAGACAATAGAGCCTGAATTCCTAGAAACAGGAGTAGGGACTTGGACAATAGGTTCCCAGACCTGCCAGGCCTGTACCCTGAACGCGCAATACTCTGAACTCTCAAGCTCCCTGCGACCCTGCCCCCCAACCCAGCTCTATTTAGGCCTCTCCATCCCTGCCACCCTTGCACCATGCCTCGTGTCTCCTGACTCTCCTCCCGTCACCATGGCATTCCACTTCATCTCTCCAGTAGAGTTGATCTGGTTTGTTGAGATTGTTTTCTGTTCTTTCTTTACTATTCCCTTATGGTTCCTAATGGTATTAAGTGCATTGGAGGCTGCAAGTTTTCAGGGGACACGTGTCTGCCCACAGTCACCGACTTTCTAATAAAGACTCCTGATTCAACCTCTCAAAATGTGGGTTTTCTGTATCTCATAATTGAATTCCTGTGTAACAATCCTACAATAAGACTACAAAAGAAAACAAAAGTTCCATAGAGAAGTGGAAGAGGTGAGGCCTTTCCAAAAAGGGAATTAACTATATGAAACTTTGTATGCGCCATTTTTAATCTTTATTTTATTTTATTTTATTTTTTGGGTCCGGTTGTGGGGCCTGAACTCTGGGCCTGGGTGCTGTCCCTCAGCTCTTCAGCTCAAGGCAAGTGCTCTACCACTTGAGCCACAGCGCTACTTCTGGCTTTTTTTCTTTTTGCTTATGTAGTGCTGAGAAGTCAAACCCAGGGCCTCATGTATGCAAGGCAAGCACTCTACCACTGAGCCACCTTCCCAGCCCCCTTTAATCTTTATTTTGCTTATAATATTGATCCTTTATTCAATCCTTAAGAGGACCTAGAATTACTATATCCTCTCAAGGAAGTTTTTAAAAAAGTTTTATGCACTGGGTTTCTTAAACTTCCTCTTTTACCCCATACTCCATTTCAGGGGCTTACCATAGTATGCATTTGTAGTTTAGAACAATATCTTCTATCATATATTTTGTGATAAATTTGTTTAGGAAAAATATCTAGCTATAATATTTAATTTGGTTCTGTACCTGAGTTTTAATTCAACTTCTCATGCCTGCTTCTGTGCTTGCAATTTTTCAATGTAAAGAGTTACGTGGATAAATATAATGCAAGATGATAAGTTTCAGAAAAATCTTTCTCAGAGCCAGAATATTATTGTCAGGTCTCTGTATCAAAATCACGATTGAATGATGGATGTTTTGTCTCTCAACTTTTCTGGAGGGCTGGTCAAATGCATGAATTTATTGACTCTTTTTTTTTTTCTGAAATTTCCCAGGATGCTTATTGCTATTTTAATTCTAAATGTTTGCCATTCACACTACTGTAAATTCAGGAATTAAATCAAAGTGAAATTTACAAAGTTTAAACATCAAGCCATAAAACAACCAAACAGAAGAGATCACTTGATCAGTCACCATTCTGTGCTGTAAATGCTGTCTCAGCTTCCCCAACCAACAAAGACAGGGAATGGACCATATGATCAATGACCTTATAGTTGTTGCACCTTCAATAGGTGCTAAACAAAGGCTCCTTTGTTTACAGCTGGACAAGGCAGAGTGTGCCTTCATGAAGATTTGGTAGGGATTTAAGGCAGAGTTCAGCAGATCACCTTTCTACAAATTGCTCTTTCAAATCTCAGTCTTACTAGAACCATCTATTATCTATTCTTAATGTAACAGTAGAAGCAAAAAGAATCCAGGGGAAGGGATAGTAGGAGAAAAACAAAGGAGGGGTTACAATGCACCACAAGAAATATACTCATTACCTTACTTGTGTAACTGTAATCCCTCTGTACAGCACCTTTATAATAAAATAAAATTAGAGAAGAATCCAGGATTAAAACACACAATACCCACAATTCACACCAAAGACTTCTTGCCTGGACACCAGAAATGCTCATCCCTACAGCCCTACAAAATGTTACTAAGTTCTCTTTAAGAGCTTTAAATTGACAACAACAACAACAAAAATAATAATGGAAGAAAAAGCAACACTTTCTGGATTTCAAGTGTCATGTGGGACTAATGATCACAATGATGAAGAGTGATTTAAGAAGCCTTCTTAGTGACTTCTGAACAGGCTTTTAATCCATCTAGTACAACATGAGCAAGTACACTCTCCTTTGGTTGAGTGTGTTTTAATTTTCAGTTCCAAGATAAGGGAGGTTCTTGATGATCAGAAAGCAGTGTCTGCATAGAGAGGCAAGAATAAGCCGACATTTTTGCCTTTCCTTACCAAATGTACCTCACATGAATTATCCTAATGCTTAGTAGAATGAGTTAAGGGACTGAGCAAACTTTACCGGTGTTAATCAGAAGGAAATTTGCATTATTGAAACTGAATTTTTATGCATTGGCACTCAGTCACACTCGACACTTGACGATCACTGAAAATATTGCAAGGTTTGAACAGCAAAAGAGCATTGTAATAAAAACGTGTGGTTTTCATGGAACTTCTCTCACTTGACGTTAATTAGTAGGAATTTGCAATTTGTAAAAATGTTGGTTGGCCCAATAGGCTCATTTGTTTTTAACTCAGCACAGGCAAAGTTTACTCTGCAGAAAGGAGTGCCATCAGCCAAAACTCTGGCAAGCAAGCACTCGGATCAGACATGCTGTCTCCCTCTTTATTCCTGGAGCAGCAGGCCCCCACCCCTCTGATTGGGTTGGTTGTGCTCAGGCTCGAAAAGGGTAGGATGTATTTTCATAAGTTGCTCATTGAAAGACTTTGAAATAAGATTAACAGTCCACAAGCAACCTCAAAATGTATCCACAACCTCTGCTATTTGTTGAACTATCTGTAATCTGTCTTCTGAAGTGTGTCTTCATTCCATCTTGGAACAAAAAATTAAGATACAACATTACATTTCCAATAAGATGATTTTAAAACATAAGTGTAAAACAGAAGAGAACTGAAAATAACTATCATAAGATTATAGATGAATTTACCATCTTTTAGTCCTTTCCTGATATACCATGAACTAAAATATCAGTGAAGCTGTTTACTGGTAGGATTTGCATTTGTTATAATATAAATGGTCTTATTCCATTGTGCATAGTCAAAACTAACAGGTTTTTTTTAAAAATCAAACAGTACATCATTAGTTCCAGGAAAAAATATAATTATATTACAGTCATTTCACAAGTAAAATGGCTGATTATTTTAAATGGCTATTGGATTTATTCTTCCTTTAATTCATACTCCCTGCCTCTCCCACTTTTTTCCTAATGGCATATAATTATTGAGCACTTACTAAAACCTAGCTACTGGATAATATTAATTTTCCTAATTAAGCCTTTTCACTTTTTAAGTTCCTTTCAAAGTCATTTTTTCTCTTGATCCTTGCAACAACTCTATGGATATTTTTTACAAAACTATTTTTACATCATTAATTAGAAAAGGGAACCCAAAAAGCTAAATTATTTATTCCAATTCATATATTATATTAATACAGGTGACAGAAATCTGGTTTGTCTTCTGTGGATGTACAGTTTATCCAACACAATTAATTGAGGAGGCAATTTTTTCCAACCTATATTTTAGATCCCTTGTTAAATATTAGATGGCCATAAGCATATGAGTTGATTTCTGGGTCTTCTAGTTGAGTCTATTGGTCTTCAAGCCTATTCTGTATCAGTACCAGGCTGATTTCCCCCTCTATAGCTCTGTAGAGTTGCTCTGGTGATAGCCCTTTGTGGTTCCACAAGAACTTTTGAACTGTTTTCTCTATGTCAATAAAAAAATGACATTGGCACTTTGAATACTGAATTGCATTTGTAGATTGCCTTTAGCAGTACCATTTTCACAATATGAATTCTACCAACCCAAGAATATGGATTTCTTAACACTTCCTAGTATCTTTTCATTTCTTTCTTCCAAGTTTGGTAGTTTACATTGTAGAGATCCTGCCCTTCCTTGGATGGGTTTTTATTATTTATTTGTTATTTATTTATTTATTTATTTATTATTTGTTTGTTTGTTTGTTTCGTACTAGTGTTAAGGCTTGAACTCAGGGCCTGGGCACTATCCCTTAGCTTTTTTGTTTGTTTGTTTGTTTGGTTCCAGTTGTGGGACCTGAACTCTGGGCCTGGGCGCTGTCCCTCAGCTCTTCAGCTCAAGGCTAGCGCTCTACCACTTGAGCCACAGTGCCACTTCCGGCTTTTTTCTTTTTGCTTATGTGGTGCTGAGGAATTGAACCCAGGGCCTCATGCATGCAAGGCAAGCGCTCTACCACTGAGCCACCTTCCCAGCCCATCCCTTAGCTTTTATTGACTTGAGACTATTGCTCTACCATTTGAGCCACAAGTCTACTTCTTACATATTAGTGGTTAATTGGAGATAACAGTCTCATAGATTTTCCTGCCCATGCTGGCTTTAAACTGCAATCCTCAGATCTCAGCCACCTGAGTAACTACGATTACAGATGTGAGCCCTGAGTGTTAGGTTTGTTTGAGGCTATTGCAATTGGATTTCCCTCATCTGCTCATTGTTAGTATATAGAAAAGCTACTGATTTTCGTGAGTTGATTTTATAGCCTGTTACTTTGCCAAAGTTACTTATCAGCTCTAGGAGTTCAAGGATGGAGTCTCTAGGATCATTTAAATATGCGATCATAATATCTTCAAATAGGGATAGTTTTACTTCTCTTTTCCCTATTTGGATCCTCTTTATGCATTATTCATACCTTATTGCTCTGCCTTAGAATTCCAGTACTACATTGAAAAAGAGTGGAAATTATTTCAGTGTTTCACAATCTAGTATGATGTTGGCTGTAGGTTATATGCTAAAGTGGGTTCCTTTTATTCTTGACTTCTCTAGAGCTTTTTTTAAAATCATAAAAAGAGGTTGCATTTTGTAAAATGCTTTTTCTGCCTCTCTTGATGTAGTCATGTGATTCTTGTCCTTGGTTATGTTATTATACTGTGTTATATTCATTGCTTTATGAATATTAAGTCAGCCTTGCATCCACAGGATGGAATCAACTTGAACATAGTATACAGTTTTAATTATTAGTTTTTGAAATTGATTAGTAAGCTGAAGGCCCATTATTTGATATTTCCAGTGGCATATGCAAATTGATAATCTTCCCAAGCCAAAGACTCCAACCATCTATTTATAATCTTAGCTTATATGATTGTAACAACATGTTTCTTTAACAGTCTCTCCCTTTTACACACTGTTCAAAAGATAGCTGTTAGTCTCATGTGGCTAAGTTCAGTTAATTAAAAGCAAGTAAAATTGGCTCATGACTGTAATCTTAGCTACTTAGGAGGTTAAAATCTGATTATTATGGCTTAAAACCAACCTGAGCAGGACAGTCCATGAGACTCTTGTCACTAATTAACCATCAAAAAGCTGGAAGTTGAATTGTGGGTCAAGTGATAGAGTGCTAGCCTTAAGCCAAAAGTGCTCAAGGAGAGTGCCCAGGCCTTGAGTTGAAGCTCCAGGACCAATACATGCATACATACGTGCATACATACATACATACATACATACATACATACATACATACATACAATTATAATTGTAGTTCCTTACTTACATTAACTACATTAAAATATGCACTTTTTGTTATTGTAAAGGTGATTTACGGAGGGGTATAGTTACATAAGTCAGGTAATGAGCACATTTCTTCTTTAACAGTGTCACCCATTCCCTCAATGTCTCAGTTGTATAGTTGTACAGTTCATTTTCAAATAGTGTTCAGTGAATATCATTCTTGTCTACCCTTTGTCCTACCCTTTAAATTGCTCAATAGTTAAGTGTAACTAAAAGCTAATGCATTAGACAATATAGATATAGAATGTTTCTATCATCAGGAAACATTCTATTATAATACAGCACTGTAAATCCCTCTAGAGCAGAAAATATACCTTGTTCAATACTGCATTCCTAGCACAGTGCTTGGCAGATAGTGGTCATTAAATGTTTGACTAACTAAATGAAAAAAAATGATATATGTAAGAAAAAGTCAAGTGAAATTCCTGAGAGAATATGAATAAGAAAGCACAGAAGCCAAATTAAATTATTAAGGGCTACTTCGGAAGATGGGAGTCTTCAACATTCAGTTGTATAGATTTTCTAAATTCTCCCACATACACCAGAAGGTAGGACCCTGCCATTGCAAGGTATTAGCAAAATAAGGGTACAAAACAGCCAAAGGACAAACAGCAATAATCCTTCCGCATCAAGCAGATTGAATCTTGAAGTGGTTGAAGGAGAAACCTCCAGCAGCCTCATTGGTGGTTAAACATGAAAGGTGGGGTTCTGAGCAGGTCCTAGATGTCCAGATTCCCAAGGTGAAGAGACTCAGGCCTATAAACCAGTGGGGAACTGGCAGAGCAACAATGTGAGAAGATCAGAAACAAAGAATAAAACACAATAAAGGTCACCCATGGTAGATACAATTTACTAATCAAGAAACACATTGCTATTTCCTTTTGCAGCCTGTTGTTGTTTTTCTTTGTTACAAAAGACTTCATTATTCAGTCCAGAGAAGAATACCTCCATGCCACACACATGCACTGAATTCTAGGGAAATTTTTTTCAAAATAATCCAGAAATCATCTCTTTATAATTTCACATTAACTGAACACTGGCTTTTGCATTCAAATTATATCTTTTACCTCCAAAGTACCACTAAAACACCTCTTGTTTAGGTTGATGCAACTGACATAAAAATCTGCATTTCTGAGCAATAACCTGGTAGGACGGTAAGTTCTAGTCCCTCAGATAACCTTTTTATTTCTTGCAATGAGAGAAACCCAGAACAAAATGAAAATAGCTTTTCCCAGATGCCCTGTAAGCAATTATTTGAGAAAACAGACCATTCTGATTAAACAATACTCCCCTACTCCTACCTACTCTAAATTTAATTGCAAATGATTTGCTGAGCTTTAGAGGCATGGGGTTCTTATCTTTGCTTTCCAGTTTTTATCATTCAAAACATCTCAACCTGTTGATGCAAGTTGAAATCGTCTCCATGGACAGCTGGTGGTCTCCTGTTTTAGGTCCCAAGTATCGCTGCAACAGCAGCTGCTAGTATAAAGTCTGAGCAGAGCCTCTCTAATTCTCATTTATACCGTTCAATCTAAGAGTTTCATAATGGAGTCTAATCTTTCATCAAAATACTTTTCCCTGGGCTCCTCCTCTTGGCTCCTGGCTGTGTTCTTTGTCACTTTTTAATTTATTCTCTCTCTAAGTCAGCAATCTCGTAAGTAATGTTTCCTAAGATGAAGGGCCCCAAATATCCACCTTTGGAACAGGGTGATGACCTGAGGAGTCCCTTTCTCTGTCTTTTTTTTTCTCTTTTACCCTTGCCTCTGTCTCCACATGCCTCCATCTTGTGCAGGCTGGCAGTTTCCTCTCCATCCCTCACCCAATAAAACTCTTTTCTGCCTGAAAAAAATTCAGCTGAGGAGTCTTCTAGCCAATGATTCTGTTCCCCATAGCTTCTAAAAAATCTGACTTGACAGATATAATGTGCTGGAAGTTGTAGGATACACTACAGTATCTCTCTTTTTCTCTGTCTCTATTTTTCTCTTTCTCTCTCTGTCTCTCTGTCTCTGTCTCTCTGTTTCTGTCTCTGTGTCTCTGTGTCTCTCTGTCACTCTCTGTCTCTCTCTGTCTCTCTCTGTCTCTCTCTGTCTCTCTCTGTCTCTCTCTCTCTCTCTCTCTCTCTCACACACACACACACACACACACACACACACACACACACACACACACACACACACCCATCTTCAAAGCTGACACTTCATAATTTCAGGCAAATAATGTAGATAACTATTTACCAGCTACTTTTAAAGAACCTGATACTTGAAAAGTTCCTTTTATACTAAGATATGTGGTAAAGACTGTGATGTTTTCAATATATACTATGTATTCTATTTTGTTGTTAGGCTGAGTTACATTTTTTCAACCTTCCTTGCAGCAAAGCATAGCCAAGTCACTGATAACTCTTACATAGAAAGTGAGTATACTTTTGAGGTTGCAGTAACAAAATACCTTAGAATGGGTAATTTCTAAGTAATAATTATTTCTCACCCTTTGGAGTGATCTTCAGATTTTGTGTCTATTGTGAGCTAGCCTTGTGCCCTGTAACATACATCATACCGCTACACTTCATCACAGTGACCTTCACCTTCCACGCTTCTATCTATATTCTGATGGTTAACACTTAAGTAATTTCTTAAAAGATTGAAACATTACAGCTCTACTCTTTTCTGAACTTTCTCAAAGCAACGTATCTCCAAACTCTACTGGCCTTTATTCATTTACCGAGTTCCAAAGCCAATTTTCACATTTTAGTATTTGTTCTAATAACATCCCACTTCATACAATTTTCTGTATAAGTCTATTCTTCTGCTATAATAAATGCCTCATATCTCATAGCAGTAGTTATGTAGACTAGAAAATCCAAAAGTGCTAGCAGATTCAATGGCTAGTAGAGCCATTCTTTGTTCCATAGATGGCACCTTGTTTTTACATCTTCCCATGATAGAAGGAGCAAGACAGGTTCCTTTAACCTTCATATCAGGGCACAAATCCCATCATAACAGCAGAAAACTTAGGAGTTCATCATTTACCAAAAGGCCCCTTCTCTTAACCATTATCTTTAGGTAGGTAGGGGGAGAGGATAGATTTCAACATATGAAGTTTAGAGAGACATCAACATTAAAATTATAGCAGTGGCTAAATTTCATGTATGAGCCTGTCCCCTACAAGACCCAGAGCAAGGACGAAAATGAAGATTTACATATGATATCATGACTATGTAAAATAAACAAACCAGTAGGAAAAGGCTCATTAAATATTTAATAATCTTACCTGAAATATACCTTAAGACAAAAAACATATATATTTGGCTATCACTAAAAGTCTTTAATAATCAAAATACTCAATAGTTATAAGACTGTTGAGGTGTCCTTGTGGAAGGCCACTGTTCCGATTGGAATCTGAGATGTCCCTTGACATCTTGACACGTTGGAAGATTGGTTGCCAGTTGATGGACTTTTGAGACCTAATGAATGGATCCATCCCTGATGGAATCATAATTTGATGGCATTATTGGAAAGTAGTAGAAACTAGGAGGTGGACCTAGTTGGGTGAAAAGGGAGCATGGCCTTAATATATATATATAAAACTTGTCCCTGCCCCATGTCTCTACAGCTATCTTACAGATCTCTTAGATCTCTTGCTCTCTCCTATCTCTCTTTCCTCTCTTCTCTCTGTCTTCCTGTCTCTGTCCCTCTTTTTGTCTCCTTCCTTCTCACTGTGAAGTAAGCAATATCCTCTGTCACATGTTCCTACCACCATGATGCTTTGACCCATGGTAGGTTGGGCCTCCTCACAGCAGTGATACCAGCCAACCATGGACTGAAACCCTTCAAACGGTGGGCCCAAATAAATCTCTTGTCTTTTGTTTCTCTCAGGTATGCAGTCACAGCTAGCAAAGTTTCAAGTAAGCAATTTACATTTTAAGATTAAAAACTGAGAGTTTGTAAATGAGAATTTATCACTCCGGGAATTGTTTAATTTCATCATATCAATTGCTATCAATAACACTATGGTTTTAATTCTCTTAAAGTGGTGTCAACACCAATATGCTTACACAAAACATCAGCATCACAATTCATAGCTATTTATCTCAACATACAGACAAACCAATCTGGAACTGGACACATGGCTCAAGTGACAGAGTGACAACCATGAGTAAGCAAGAACTTTTGGCCCTAACTTCAAGCCCCAGTTCTCTCTCTTTTTCTTTCTCTTCCTCTCTTGTCTGTCTGTCTGTATCTCTCTCTCTCACACACACACATACACACACATACCCATCCATACACACACATGTATATACATATACAGATTTAAGACTAATATAAATATTTGGTATGCAAAATGTTCAACTGCCAAGTGAAACTTACAAATATTACACCAACCCTGAATACCTCCAGGATTATTGTTGTGGTTTAGACAAGAAGTGTCTCCCTAAAAGGTTCATGTTTTGAACTTTGGAGCTCAGATAATAGTACAACTGAGAACTGATATGGTCATGAGGTCACTAACTGAATGGACTATTAGGAAATGGGACCTAATTGGAGAAGGTAGGTCACTGGGGACAAATCTTTGAAGGTATATCTTGTCCTTGGCAATTTTGTGTGTCTTTCTCTCTTCCCACTGCCTACCATGAGGTGAGCCACTTTGCTCCCCAACATACTCCCTGAACCACACAGAGGCTCAGCAGTAATGAAGTCACATGACCACGAGTTGAACTCTCTGCAACAGCTAAAAAAAAATCCTTTCTCTTTTAAATCATTTTTCTTCTGTATTTTGTCCCACTGACAAAAAAAGTGACTAACATGATTACAAATCTGAGGAAAAAAAACAGTTAAAGATGAGAAAAATGTACACATACTACTAAGGGTACAAACCTTTGTTATTCAAGAGACTGTTGAATTCATACATTCTGGTGATGTCCAAAAAAAAAAAAAAGCACACAAAAAATCCCAAATGGTCTTAGTTTTGAGAAGAGTCCATAAAATATAAATTGAGGCATATATATCAGGCCAAATTTACTGGTTAGAAGAGTCGAAGTGAGGTATTCTGATTGACCATGGGTGTGAAATATAACCACTTCTCCAAATAAGAGAGGAGAAAAGGTAATTGTGCCACCCTGAATAAATAGAATTATTTAAATTGAAATAGTATTAGAAAGCAAATAGAAGGAAGTAAGTTTAGGCAGACACAGCAGAAAAGGATCATCCTGTGCTTTCTGCTCTTCAGATTCTTTACTAGCTCACCCATCATACCTCCAAAATGATTCAAAATTGTTTCTACTGATTCTTCTTTCCTTGATTATTACCTTTCACATTTATTGTAACTCAATAACTCAGGAATATTTGAACCACATATATGACCTTTTGCTCTGTCTATACTCAGAGTCATTGAATTCATTACGTTCCATGAACCCAGAGAATATTTTTGTGTTGTCAGTAGGTTAAGTCTTTTACATTTGTAAAATGCTTGAAAGAAAATCTTAAAAACTGCTTTTGGGGTGAATAAAATTTATGACAGGGAAACTTTAATATCCTTTAATAAATGTTTAATTGTAACACAGATACTATCATTCATTACACATTATCTTTGCTGATTTTGTGTTAAAGTATCAAAGTAAGACATAGTAGTCTAAACCTCTGGCCCACAAAGCTTAAAATATTCATTCTCTGGTAGTTTACAGAAAAAATATACTAGCTCCTAATTCAGAAAGGTAACTAGTTCCCAATATTATGACTACTTCCCTGAGATACAATTTTATGGGTCTTGATTTCCCCTTCAAATCATTGAGGATACAAACTGTTGTACATTTTGAAGCACAAACATAATTTTGTTAGCTTTCATTAAATTATTGATCATAAATGATTCAATGATCTTATGGACGTGTTTACAAATTGCCTTAAAATACCCAGCTTGAGTTTCTAATAATAATAAAGCAACTATGAAAATATGCATGTTATTTTCATGAAGCAATTTCAAAAATATTTTGAAATGTGATCAATTTGAATTTTAGGAAACAAATGGCATCTAATTGTTTTCAGTTTGTTTTTATAAGCCTAAGATTTCTGTGACTGATCATCGATTATCTTTATTCTCTTGGTAATTGCTATGGCTGAGAATTGCTGTGCTGACAATATTTAGGGCAGGTACGTTTACTTCTTCAAATGTAGGACTCCCAATGTCTATTTGGTTAAGTGGAAATCATTTTCCCCTTTTCTCAGTCCTTCTGCCCTTTTCTCATTTTAACTTCTTTATTACAAGAAGAGATCAAAGCTGTTCCTCTATAAACACAGAGACAAGGTGCTAATAAAGAAATTTACTTCTCTGTTTCTAAGGCATATCTAGTCTTTTCAGAGTTGACTGGTCTTCACTGGCACAAGGTGCTTCCTGAGAAATTTCTGAATCTCCTGCCAAGAATGTTCCTGTGCAGCTGCATGTGGGATAACCTCTCCTCCCCAGTGGATGGCTGTGGTCAAGGAGCTGAGCTTTGAAGCACGGCACAGTGGAGTATAGGGAGGTTCTATCAGGTGACCTGCCCCAGGGTAAGATAGCAAAGTCCAGTTGTTCTTCCCATGTCTCCTCAGCTGTTCCTTGGCTTGTTCAGCATGTAATTTGCTGTTGATATTCTTATCGTCTTCTCCCACAATGAAGAGAAAATGTCCCTGAGCCTTTTCAATAGGAAGAAAATAACGGCTATCCTTACATCCAGTTTCAGCATAAACTCGATAAAACTCTGCAAATCCAAAGACATCATTGGATTGCAGGTGTAAAGAGAAAGGGGTGGGCTTTATGATCTTGTCACGGTATATATGTGGAACATCAATAATGAAGTTAGGACCATTAATGAGCACAGTGGCTGTGACTTGTTTTAGGTGAATAGCCAAAGAGAGTCCAATCTCTGCTCCTCTGCATATAGAGACTATCCCAATGCCTGGGCCCAAGACCTGAAAATAAAATGGAAACAAAATGGACTCTTTCCTTCAGTTAGGAAATGTACTCTCTCAATCAAGAAGTTGGGTGAGAAATGAGAACAAAGTAAGCAAAAAGAAATCCTCATCCATATATTTATATAAACCATTTCTAGAGTTCTGGAATACAGAACTCTGTATTACTGAATATTGAATTCTATGAATTTACAAAGAAATATTATAGTTACTGTCACATTTTACTGCCTATATATTATGGATTCGACATTGTGTTTTATTATGAGTTCAAGATGCTTTCAAGAAATAACAATATAGAGGAGAAAAAAATAGTATTGTGAACAATGGTCAGGGGGCTAACCAATGGGTAAACTTGGTTGCACAAAATCCGAGTCTCTAGAGATTCGGAGGAGTGGGCACCTTACAGCAAGAGAAGAAGTAGAAATTAATAAGACAGAATATGAAACTTGAATAAAGTCGTTGGCTTGCTTGCTTTCCAAAAGATCTCGAAAGGGGGCTTAGTTCAGCTTTCTTTTTATTGTTAGTCATCAAATAAGCACTAGAAAGGCACAATATCTTATCATCGAGGAGCTCTCTGCCAGACGGAGAGATGAGGGAAGAAAGGAAAGCTTAGATAATCAGAGGATTATAAATTCTCTGACGTAAGAATGTACACAGATGAGCCGGCTAACCCAGTAAATGCAAAGGTAGGTTTCCATGGTGTAATCTCTTTGAACAATTAACAGACAGCTCAACAAAATAAAGACCAAGTAGCTGAAACCTGTCTTGTCTAAGGGGAGTGGGACTTTCAAGAAGGGTAGAAGAATGGAGAGAGGAATCAAGGGAGGAATACAGATGTGAATGCATATGTACCCATATGAAAATGGAACTAGGGAATTGAAGGGGACAGCCTGAGCTGGGATAGACCAGGGAGGGATCATGGAAGCGATGACACTAATCAAGATGCATTGTTTACATAAATTGACCTGCAGAATTGAAACACCTTTGTACAACTAATTTAAAGATAATAAAAATGAAAAATACAAACAACATTGTGACTAACATCTACTAAAGAATAAAAAAATTACCTTTGGATGTCTCAGTAGTAAGTTGGCAGCTTCCTCAAAATACTCCAGATCTACCTTTTCAAGTACAAAGGGCAGGTCGTCATAGCTATGGTAGGCCAAGGCCAAGGTAACAAAGCCATGACTGGCCAGGAGACTGGCCCTGAATTCAATCAGGCCTCCAATACCACCAAACAAATCAATGACCCCTGGGAACTTGCCCTCTCCTGAGAATTAAAAAACAAACAAACAAACAAAACACACAGTACAGTTATTAATAAAATATGAAACCACAAAGAAGAAATGCATCCAAATTTTGAAATGAGTATTTATGTGTCTCCCTCCTCCCTCTGAAGCTGTAAAGTTTGTTTTCAACATAGTATCTTGTACATCTCATTGTTACAATGGGTCAACCTGGATTCTTGGTTCAGCATTTTGTCATTTTCCTTCCCCTCTCAAATTAGAAAATCTATATATAAGATGCATGCACCGGAATCAAATACAGTGAAAACAGGGGTTATGCCATGGGGGAAGAACATACAAAAGAAACCAAAAAAAATCACACAGTACATTAAGAACAACAGCAACAAAAGTAAAACTTTTTGTGTCCCTATCTTGGGGTTCATTTCCCTTGGCATCATTTTATATGGTCATATGTACATAGCTTTTGATCTTTTCTGCTTGTCTCTAGACATTTTCTTACGAATCATATCCCTAGACCTGTTTAATCTCTGAAGCCAAGGAAAATGGGGCTTATTTCTATAGTTTTGCTATAAACAAAGCCATAAAAGTTGTGCTAAAGTTTTTGTTTTGTTTTGTTTTTTTATTTTTGTCAGTCATGGGGCTTGAACTTTGGGCCTGGGTATGGTCCCTCAGCTCTACAGCTGAAGGTGAGCACTCTACCACTTGAGCCACAGCACCACTTCTGGTTTTCTGGTGGTTAATTGGAGATAAGAGTCTCAAGGGCTTTACTGCTGGGCTGGCTTTGAGCCATGATCCTCAGATCTCAGCTTCCTTGGTAGCTAGGATTACAGGTGTGAGCCACTGGTGCCCAGCAAGCTTTTAAACTTCTAATATATGTACAAATAAATTTCAAGAAACCTACCAAAGTCCTAAAATGAGATACTAGATGTGGTATGTCCATTCATATGTGTATTTTATTGATGGGAGATGCTCTAGCATCTGAAATGTCCCCCAAAGTCATGTCGTGTGTCCCAGGGTGGCAGTACTGGCATGTGGTGGGACCTTTAAGACTTGAATTCTAATGGGTGGTCTTCAGGTCATTGAGAGGATACTTTGCAGGAGGTGGTGGGACCCCATCTTCTTATTCCTGTCTTTTGCTTCTTAACCATGAGGCAAGCAGTTGTTCCCTACCACACATGCCTACCACGAGGTGCAGCTTTGCTCAAAGCAATGAGGCCAACCAATTGTGCACCGAAGCCTCTACAATTGTGATCTAAACTTTTTTCTTTAACTATGTTTACCTCAAGTATTTGTTACAGTAATAGAAACTGACTGTCAAACAGGAGGAAATCACAGATTTAATTTTTCAAAGAAGTATATGGCTCAAAAAAAATTGAAGCAATTACATTGGCTCAAACCCAGATGGAACATTCTATTATACTTATCTGAGTAACCAGTGATGGGGTCTTCCACCCAAGCAGATGTAAATGATGAATCATTCATTCAATAATAGAGAGTATTCTCTATTCCCTTCAACCTAATACAGCCTAAAACACACCAATGGTTAATGAAAGAAAGGATGATCAGAGTATCATTCTACTTACACTTGGGTAAGGAGGGGGGGGAGAGAGAGGGAGAGAGAGTGCACTGGTACTTGAACTCAGGGCTTGGGTGCCATCTCTTAGCTTTTTGCTCAAGGCTATCACTTTACCACTTGAGCCACAATTCTACTTCCTCTACTTTCTCTCTTTTAGGCAGCTTATCTTTTTTCAAAATAAAGTAATGCCCACGCCCTGAAAGAAATTCACAGTGCACTTACATGAGTATTCTATTCATATGTGTATTTTTAATGACATTCAATGAAAAGTAGTGATTTGGCTAAAGGTGAATTGAGAATAAAAAATTACTTTCCTGGGCTGGGAAGGTGGCTTAAAGTGGTAGAGCATTTGCCTTGCATGCCTGAGGCCCTGAGTTCGATTCCTCAGCACCACATAAGCAAAAAGAAAAAAGCCAGAAGTGGCGCTGTGGCTCAAGTAGTAGAGCGCTAACCTTGAGCTGAAGAGCTGAGGGACAGCGCCCAGTCCCAGAGTTCAGGCCCCACGACTGGACCAAAAAAAAAAAAAAAAAGACTTTCCTTTGAAAAAGGAAATAACAAAATACTTAATATATATTTTATTCAAAAATGGTATTTGAGCAAATCTGTAAAAAGTCTTTTGCATTTTCTGTAGAAAAGAAGACACTTATTTTGAAATAAATACCCCTTGTCTTACCAGAATATTGAGTTGAGAAATGTTTTGAGACTTTTGAGTTGCATATGCTTAACCTCTTCTTTACCACTTACAACTCATCTCTCCTTTGTATGCCCACAGAACAAACACCTGAAGCAAGAGTCCTAGCACATGCAATGTCCCCAGTGGTTAACACATAGCACACCATGAATCAGCACTTCAACTCAAGGTAAAAGGCCTGAAACAACACCCACATTTTTAACAGAGGTGGAATACTAGAGGAACAAAACTTTGTGCTACTTACTTCCTGCTCTTTTCTTTGATCTTCTACTTTTTCTGATAAACCTTCAGTCCATCACATCATAAACTTGCTTTCATCCAATTGTTTCTAACATATTTACGAGATGATTTCTTTGTTGTTTTGTATGTCCCTCCCCCACGGTATAACCCCTGCTTTCACTGAATTTGATGTTGGTATAATTTGTGGTGGGGAAGGGAAAAAACAAAACGCTTAAATAGGGATACAGGTGGATCCATTGCAACAATGAGATGTACAAGTCATTATGTCGAAAAAGGAACTTTACAAGTTGGGGGGGGGGGCGGGTGGAAGGAATGGGAAGGGGAAACAAAGGAGGAGGCAACCATGCTTGATAGGAAATGCACTCATTATCTTGCCCATGTAATTGTAACCCCTCTGTATGGTATTTTCACAATAAAAAAAATAAACTTGTTTTGTCAACAATGCAATAACATAAGGTGTTATTTAACAAGACAGAGCTGGGACATGGTTGTCATATTATCAACATGAGTGTCTTCGGATAGTCAAGTTTTAATGAATATAAATTTAGCATAATACCCAGTTTTGGAAATCTCAGAATGGAAGGACTCCTTAAATTATCATATCCTGGGGCTGGGAAGGTGGCTCAGTGGTAGAGCGCTTGCCTTGCATGCATGAGGCCCTGGGTTCGATTCCTCAGCACCATATAAACACAAAGAAAAAAAGCCGGAATTGGCGCTGTGGCTCAAGTGGTAGAGTGCTAGCCTTGAGCTGAAGAGCTGAGGAACAGCGCCCAGGCCCCACAACCGGACCCCCCTCCCCCAAAAAATTATCATATCCTTAGACAAACTCCAGAACTACTGTGATGAAACTTAGGTTTTTAGTGCAATTATTACCACACTCCTGTTTTGATCCCTAATTTTGAAGGCAGGAAATCAGTTCAGCTCAATTCCTATTGGAATAAGGCATTTGAAAGAGGAAAAAGATATGGATAACAACAACTAGAAACATTCTACTCACCTGGAGGGACAAAGAGGGCTCCCCGAAGACGACCTTCCTTTATCAAGATCCGTGTGACCCCGGGCGCGACATACCACCTCTCCAAAGTCAGGCTGGCCTTCGGAACACTGTGAACATTTTTTAATGGCAGTTGTGGTTCAGAAACTTTCAATTGGATCTGGAAGGGACTATTCATCACATCTTTTTTCAGCAGTCGAGTTAAAGGATTTTCAGGTTTCAAGGACCAGAAAAGACCCATGGGGTGGATGCCCGTGTAGTCACCTCCAAGGGAAGGATCACGCTCCAAGTCTACTTCACCCGCTTCGTTGGCCCTAAAGAAGGCCTGAGAACGAAACACGTCTTCCTTCTCATCTTTCACTGATGCCTGAAAACACACCGTCTGAAAAGGGATCAGGCCTGTAGCGCGGATCCGCACTGGCTCATCAGCAAGAGCACTGAGAGGTGTCGCTATGATTTGAACCATTTTGGCAGTGTGGCTTCTTGGGTGATTCTTCAGAAATATCTTCAACAAAGCCCCCAAAGGGAAAGGAAAAACGATGAATGAAAGAAAATACTGATGAAGTGAATGAATAGTGAAATAGGATGGCAATCACACCTCTTAGAACTGTTTTAAACTTTTAGCAAATATTCTGTTACAAAATATTCTGCTACAATATTAAGCTTGTAATACAAGACATCTGAGAGATTAAGTTGATTATTTATTTATTTATTTATTTATTTATTTATTTATTGCCAGTCCTGGGGCTTGAACTCAAGGGCCAGAGCACTGTCCCTGAACTTTTTTGTTCAAAGCTACTAGCGTTCTAGCACTTGAGCTGTAACTCCATTTGTGGCTTCTTGGTAGATAATTGGAAAGACTAGAAACATGGTCATAAAACAAAGATCTCCCCCAAGAAGTGCATTTATATCAGGATCTTCTGATAAGAAAGGTCCAATCCCCTAACCAAATAAGTAAATAAAAATGAAAGCCAGAAGCAACTCAATCAAATAAAGTTACAATGAAGGGGCAATGCAGCTCAAGCTCCAATCAGAATGACACAGCCCCCAATTCCAATATTTTGGAGGAATAGGGGTATGTTCTTTCTTGGAGGTAACTATTAGTTTTTCAGTCATAATTTTATATAAACTAGTCAGAATTCAATTATGAGAGCTGCAACCTCTTTGTACATCACTTTTATGATAAAATTAAATTATAAAAAGTAAATCAGTGGATAAGACATTGCTTCTGTTTCTTAAGAGGCCTAAAACAAGTGATTTTTTTAGCTCAAAAGTACCTTATTTTACTTTTTACAAATAGTCAAGAAATTGAATACTTAGGGTTACATAGAGTTATACAGAAGAGTCAGAAACACAATGCATATCTCCAATTCTTAGTCAAAGTGATTAGTAGTTTAACAGAATTTATCAGCGGTCTACATATGATAACCACTAGAAGATTAGGTGACTAAAAGATTAGGTTCTAAAATAGCTCAGGGTGTAGAATTCCTTCTATACATTAATCTCATTAAACATCACATAATCAGCCAAACAGAAAGAAATAAATTGGAAAGTCATTAATTTTAGTCCATTTGCATTTGTTTTGGTGTTTTCTATCAAAATGATGGTTGCTATCAGAAAACATTCCTGAGTTGCATAAATAGGTCTAATAATAATAGTCCAGCTTTAAGAAATATTTTATAGAATTTAATCCTAGTAGGTCACTAATTGTACTTTAAACAAATTATTTCTAAACCTACAAGCAAAATATAAACAAGACCCCAATTTCCAGATAGATTTTTCCAGTATTTTACAAAATATTATTAGAAAGAGGGAGACACATTAATGGGTTAGTAAGGATAGAATAAAGTGATTTCTGGTACTCTTTCTCCTCAAAACACATAATTAGAGATTGGTACTCTCATTATTAGTAAGTTGCTATTAACATTCATTCTAATAATAAATCTGCCTGAAAAGCTACTCTTACCTGAACACCTTTGGGTATTCCACAGCTGTTTGAATTAGAGGTCTAGTTGATTATTAGCAGAAAGACTGTCTTTGTAAACTGCTAAGTCACAAAAACTAGATTAAACAACCACATTTAAACCTGTTTTAATCATTACAGAACAATATCCTTGTCCTCTTGAGCTTTCTGTCCAGCAAAAGATTGTCCTTACTTAAGACCAGAGCTCAAGTCTTTTATAGTTTAATAACACCACAGCACCAGTGTCACCACCACTGTTACCACCCACTCCTTGCTCCATTATTAACTATTAACTTTCAGTAAATTCAGCCTCCTCCTGTTTTTTATTCTTTTCATTTTGTATTCTCCAAATGCCTTCCTCTTACAGGTAGTCTTTAGAATTTGCCCACATTTACTCATTTTACATTTATATTTACTCATTTACTCATTTTCTACTTTTTGTTTGATCTTTACTTTAAAAAAATAAATTTATGGTATTGTTATTGTAAAGGTGATGTAGAGAGGTTACAGTTATATAAGTCAGATAATGAGTACATTTCTTTTGAACATTTCTTGTTCTCTCCCAGTTGGTCCCTCCTATCTCCACCCATAAGTTGTATAGTTAATTTTCAAAATAGAGTCTAGTCTTACTGCTGCCTTTGTTCACCCTTTGTCCCTTCCTTTCTGTGTCCACCCTCCTTACCCTTACCAAAACACATAAACTTAGAAACAAGACAAAAGATACAAAAATCAAAAACAGCAACAAAGGAAAAAAAACCTGTTTCCATTTCTTGGAGTTCATTTCACTAAGTATTATTTTAAATGATCATATGCACATAACTATTGAGCCTTTGTGATCCTTTCCTAAGAATAGTCTCCTTTGGTCTCACTATGTGAATATCTAGAAACCTGTATAATGTCCCTGAATAATACATGTTCCAATGTATTTTTTGTCTTTTACCATCCAGGGTGTGTATTTGTGGATCTTTACTTCTATTGGCACCATTTTGGCACATCTGACCTACAAATAAAGAAGTCAAGGCAACTACAGGAAAGGGCTATGATTTGTAATGGATTTTACACTTTGCAGAGGCCACAGCAGCTGGGAACTATAAATGTGGTCATGAAAACCAACTTCTTCTAGGGCTTTATCCTTCACTCAGAATTTTAAGATACTTAAATCAAGCGATTTCCTTTCTTTTCTCATCTAATTCACAGGTTTTTTGTTTTTTGGTCATGGGGCTTGAACTCTGGGCTTGGATGCTGTCCCTGCGCTCTTCAGCTCAAGGTCAGTGCTGTACCTCTTGAGCCACACCGCCACTTCCAGTTTTCTAGTGGTTTATTGGAGATTAGAGTCTTACAGACTCTCCTGCCCGGGCTGGCTTTGAACCATGATCCTCAGATCTCAGCCTCCTGAGTAGCTAGGATTACAGGTGTGACCCACCGACAGTCAGCTTATACAGGTTCTTGACATAGCTGTAGATGATAGTGAATTAACAAGCAAATGAAAGGGGAAAAAAATAACAATAACAGTCACCTGAGTCTTCTTTATCTGAAGAAATGGATAGCACTTAAAAAGTGCAAATCTAAAAAAAAAAAAAAAGAATGGTTGGTAAGCAGAAAATGAAGAAAACATGTACTACTGAAACAGAAAATAAACATTAGAAAAAATTACAGAAAAGTTGTTTGCTTGGAAAAATCAATGAAATCAGCAAACTCTACCTGTTAGCCTGACCTAATTTAAAAAAGATAGAAAACAAATAAAATGGCACCTGGAATGAAAGCTTATCATGAAAGCTGCAATAGACACTAAAAGAAAAAAGGGGGGGGGATATTCTGACCACATTTATGTAAACTATTATCACAACTAAGGTTATTGAATAAATTAATTGAAAAAGTAATATTGAAAAATGGTTTCAGATGAAAGAAAATAGAATAGTGAAGCTATCTAATATCTAATAAATAACTAAATGAACCGCAACGGATTCCTAGATTGGAGATGTCTTAACATATGGTATATATACACAATGGTAGTCTATGCTTCCATCTGAAAAAATGACATTGCCCGATTTGTAAGGAAATGGAAAGACTTGGAAAAAATTATACTAAGCAGAGTACAGCAGACCTAAAGAAACAGGCTGCATGGTTTCCCTCAATTGTAATAAGTAGAATGTGCCTCTAAATCTACAAGTAAATCCAATGGATAGTAAAAGACAAATAATTACACCTGGACATAATTAATTAATAGCAATCTAAACATTCACACAGTGCAAAGGAGGATATTCTTTTTTAATATTTTTATTGTGAAGATACTGTACAGAGGGGTTGAAAGTAATGAGTACATTTCCTATCGAGCATTGTTACCCCCTCTTTTGTTTTTTCCCCTACTATCCCTTCCGTCCCCACCCCCCAATTGCCCTCACCCAAGTTGTAAAGTTCATTTTCAACGTAGTGTCTTGTGTGAATCATTGTTGGAATGAGTCAACCTATATCCTTGTTTCAGCATTTTGTTATTTCCCTCCTCCTCCCCAAATTAGAAAAATGTACATTCAAGATGCATGGCACCATAATCAAATACAGTGAAAACAGGGGTTAACCCACAGTGGGGAAGAACATACAAAAGAAACAAAAAACAATTACATAGTACATTAAACACAACAGCAACAAAGAAAAAAAACCTCGTGTCCATATCTTGGGGTTCATTTGCTTAGCATCATCTTATATAGTCATATGTACATAGCTTGTGACCTTTTCTGCTTCTCTGGTAAGATTATCCTAGATGTAAACTAGTTGTTGCAAATAAGGGAAACCGTGGGACCTATGTTTCTTTGGGCCTGGCTTTACTTCACTTAGTATAATTTTTTTTCCAATTTTTTTCATTTCCTAACAAATAGGGGGATGTCATTCTTTCTGATGGAGGCATAGAATTCCATTATATCTATATCTATATGTGTGTACACATATATATATATATATATATATATCAATTTTTCTTGATCCATGCTCAACTTCTCTAGTCATAAAAGAAATGCAAATCAAAACAACATTGAGATTCCACCTCACCCCAGTTAGAATGGCTAAAATCAAGAACTCGATGCTGGAGGGGATGTGGGTAAAAGAGAACCCTACAGCATTGTTGGTGGGAGTGTAAACTTGTCCAACCATTCTGGAAAGTAGTATGGAGATTCTTCAAGACTCCACATAGAGCTTCCCTATGACCCAGCAATCCCACTTTTGAGCATTTACCCAAAGGATTACAAACAGGCCATACTAAAGCTATCAGCACAACTGTGTTTATTGCATCATTATTTACCATAGCTAAAGTACGGAACCAACTCAGATGCCCCTCAGAAGGAGGATATTCTTAGGAGAGGATCACAAGGGCTCAATAGCTGTGTGTAAGATCATATAAAATGATGCCTATAAAAGTGAACTCCAAGAAATATGAGGGTTTTTTTTTTTTGTTATACTATTTGCACTTCTTTCTTTTCTTCTGTTTTTTTTCCTCTGGTTTATTGCCTTCTGTCGCTGTTTTTTTTTTTGTGTGTACCCTTTGTCTTTTATATAAGTTTATCTGATTTAGGAAGGGGAAGGGAAGCACACAGAAATGGTAGAACAAAGGGTGAACCAATTCAGCAGTGAAACCCACTAGACACTATGTTGGAAATGAACTATACAACTTCAGAGGGTGAGGGGAGGAAAATTGGGAGAGGAAAAACTGGGAAAGAAATGAGGGATGGGGTGACACTTTCAAAAGGAAATGTACTCATGTACCTGACTCTGCACATCACCTTTTTTAATCCCTGAGATTTATTTTGGTATGGTTTCAGGTTTCAGCCCATGGTGAGTTGCATTGTGTTTTGGGTTCTGTAGCAAGGCAGAACATCACGGCAAGGAGCACACAGTAGAACAAAGTTGCTCATTCTATGGAAGCCAAAAAGCAAAAGAGACCGGAGTCCCAGTGTTTGATGGACAAGTCTCCAAACACTTAACTTCCTTCCATTAGACTCAAATATCACACCACTTCCCAATAGTGCCAAATGTTGTTGACCAAGCCTTTAACACATAGTCTTTGGGAACATTTGAGATACAAATTGCAACAAATTGCTATTAAGGTCATTACCAAGACTGGTAAATTTTTAGTATGAACACTATATAATTTTTAATATGAACACTATATAATTACTGTTCTACATATTAGGCATAGATTGATATTTCATGATGAAAAGGTGCACTGTACATCTACAATTACACATTTGAATTCTGTCATATCAGAAGCTAATCTCACAGGCTCCTTTTAAATTCAGAAAAGTCAAATAAAAGCATTCTTTTGTATTGTGAAGTAACCTAATGAAAACATGATAGGATAAAACAGTAGTTGCAAGTGGCTCATACCTATATCCTAGCTATTTAGGAGGTTGATATTGGAGGATCATGATTCAAAGCCAGCCTGGGCAGGAAAGTCCATGACATTCTTATCTCCAATTAACCAGTAAAATGTTGTCAAGTGGAGCTATGGCTCAAGTAGTAGAGCACTAAACTTATGTAACAAAGCTTAGGGACAGCACCCAGGCTTTGGAGTTCAAGCCCCAGGACTGTCTCCTGACATCCCCCCCCTCCCCGCCCCAACCCCCCACCCCCTGCCTTCCGCAAAAAAGAAAAAACATAGTTGCTGGTAAGACTGAGTTCATGGATTTTTGAGGTTTCTACCATTTTGTGTTTTAGGATTCATAGAGTACTTCCTAATGAATTGAGAGTCAAAGATGCAGGATTAAATTGCAGATTCCATCTTTAGGGTCATAAATTTACTAACTTCTGAATAGAAAGGAGTTTTAAGGCATTAAAGAATTTGAAAAGCAGATAAAAACAACATAAAAGCAAATAACCACGGATAATTTAAATATCCAATAGTAAACTATTGGTTGGAAAGCTGCATAATGTCCAACTATTGAACAATATGCTATTAGTCAAAACATTTTTTCTCTTAGTGCTCATAATGTGAAGGGAGTTAGGGGACATGATGCTACAGTAGTTGTAAGATAGAAAAAAGTTTTTCCATTTGAAAATACACAAGAATGTTAAGTAGAATCTAATGAATGAGATGGCAATGAGTCTTTTTCTTAATGCTTTTTTGCATTTATCGGCGAAGGGATCCTTCACATCCATCCCAGGGGACCATGCGGAGGCAGGCAGGCACCGGAGAAAGATTATTACAAGGTTTATTAGAGGAGCCACATTTTCCCCAAGAGGGAGCACATGCCACCTGTCCCTATCCAGGTAGCAGGAGGGTCTGGGGACAGGAAGTGAGGTAGTAGGTGGGAGCTGGGAGGGAGGGAAGGAGGGGAGCTGTAGGCTGGGGACTCCAGGGCTGGGAGGAGCTCAGGTCTGGGTGGAGCTGAGGACCAAAGGTAGGCACAATGCTTACAATTGGTTTGTAAAAAGAATGTGCTATGTTTAATCATAAAAGTTATGTCAAAAGTCTCTCTATACTACTCAAAACATATAATCTATTAAAACCATTTCTATTGACCATGATTTTTGACCAATTTTGGTTTTTGTAGACACATTGAATTTTAAAATGCAATTAAGTAAATAAAAGTGGTAACTGACACCTCTTTCACATAGTAACCATCGTATTAAAAATTAAAACATATAAACCTAATAAGTGTGGTCACTTCAGTAAACAAATTAGCAAACCTAGTTTTATCCTTTACAGGAAAACTAAAAGTCATTAATGAAATAACCATTGTACTAACCTATAAGCCAAGGATGTCCTCTAGTTATGGATGGATGTACAGTTTAACTGTTGGTTCAGAAAAGAGTACTTTCTCTCATTTCAATACGAACATCTAGGGCCACGTTACTCAAAACATTAGCAGCATTTCAAATATATAAGCTTTTCAGGCATATGTAAGCTATTCCAGACGTACTAAATCAGTATCTTCAAATGACTTACATACATGTTTAAATTTTGGAGAACATTGTTCTAGACTACAAAGGAGTACTTTCTCTATTAGCCATAAGGTGAATTTTGTTGTTTTTTGGGGTTTTTTGTCAGTCATGGGGCCTGAACTTGGGCCTGGGCGCTGTCCCTCAGCTCTTCAGCTCAAGGCTAGCATTCTACCACTTGAGCCACAGCGCCACTTCTGGCTTTTTCTGCTTATGTGATGCTGAGGAATGGAAGGAGCCCAGGGCCTCATGCATGCAAGGCAAGCACTCTACCACTGAGCCACCTTCCCAGCCTGTTGCTTTGTTTTCTAAAGATTCTCCCAGATTGTACTGGAACTTGAAATCCTCCAGCTTCAAACTCCCAAATGCTGGGATATCATGTGCTGTGAGGTCTGGCTTTTGCAATCTCCAAACCGTAATTTTTGCCCTCATGTCTCCAGTTGTAACCAAAGTTTCTACACCAATCACTTCACTTCTTATTTCGATTTTGCCTTTGAATGGGAAATAAGACAATCTAATCTTGTACATAATATTCAAATGTTCCATGCTGAATCCTGCTTCAAAAATAGAAGAGATATAATTATATCCGCTGTAACATCTAAGCTCTAGGGTCACACAAAGATTTCTGTTTTTGGATGAAGTTCTTGCTCAGTGACATTTTATAAGGCATGAATGGACTGTTAACTAATTTTCCCGAGAATGTTGGAATTTTCATTTCCCTTTCCAAAGAAGTTACCCATGCACAAAGAAGAAATGCAATTCTCAAAATTCTTTGAGAATTGTAAGTAGTCAAGATAAACTATGTAACAAACATCTTCCTGTCTCATTACTTTCTAGTTATATCTACACTGTGAGGAAAAACCATTTCTGATTTGAGCACCAATTTTGTCATTCTTCATCATCTAGTAATCTATTCAAGTAATTTTCACAAACTAAGTACATCAACGTAGACAGATCCACCACCCTATCTAGTAATTATAAGTAATCTAAGACCATTTTTTCTTGAAACTTTCAGAAAAAAAAAGTTTGAAATAAACATAGTGAGAATATGCAATTAAATAAAGAACCTGGCATATCTCTTACTTTTTAAAAGTGGGCATCTAATAGTTGCCACATATTCTTACTTTTAAAAAATTATAATACTTTAAGAAAATCACAAGGCAAAAACCTCCCATCAAATTTCACTTTAAAAACTAAAGATACAATATATTTTAAGAAATTTACTTTAATTCTAAGCAATTAATCATGAATGTACCGCATTTTTTAGTCTATTCAAACAGTCAACAGTGACAAGACCTTCTAAAATATACAGCACACCTTTATGTTTATTTTAATTATTTAATCTAATACAAATGCCCTCATTTGTATATGACTGTAATGTATACTATCTTCATCTTAGATCTTAGAGCCCTAATGAGGGCATTTTCATGAACTATTAGTTTATACCTAGAAAGGGTAAAGACAACATCTGAATTTGTAATAGCCTACTATCCTAAACCCAAGTTACAAAGTCCTCTGAAGAAAAATTTCCATAAATTATTAATGACTAAACTGTATTTAAAAACAGCTTCAGCAAATGAGAAAAACAGGAAAAAAGCCTATTTGTTGATTCATGATGAGAAGAGAGAACAAGACAGAGCTATTAATCTTCTACAGAAAGTTGTTTTATAAAACACAAAGTATCAAAAGGTCCAATAAGCAATCCACTTGCTCAGAACAAAATTATATTCAGTGTGTCCGTTTTCCGAATTGCTCAATAACCCCAGGTGATTTTCAAATTAGGAGGCAAATTACTGACAGTAAGTTCATCAAACTTAGAGATATCTTTAACAGGGACCTTATAGAAATCAAGAATATCTCTGACTCTACACATTTGGTGAAGCTTGGAGTTGGGTACTGCATGGCCCAAGTCATGGGCCAAGTGTGCCAAGAGACTGAACTTCATATGTCCATCTTCCACGGAGATGTCTTGCCAATCACTAGGAAGAGATGAACCCAAAACTTCTTTAAGACGTGATTCCAGACGACTTTGGAGATCTTCGGGTGGTGTGTATGCTCGGCTTCGTAAAGGTGGACACACCAGAACAGGTTCTTTCCTCATCTCTTCTACTGGCGCAGCCACCACCGGTTCTTTTTTTTTTCTGGAATGTCCAAAAGCAAGTATATCAATCTCTGGTTCACTTTATTAATGACATTAACATCTGACTGAATTTTGCCCATCAATCAAAATCAGTAAATAATTTGTACATTGACTAGTTTCTGAGCACTGTGGAGAATGAAAAAGCCTAAGAGATTCTTTTCCTAGGAATGCTTCTGGTTGAATGAATTAATGCAAACAGAAACAAGAGCTTAGTGTATACTCTGTGTACTCTAAGAATCCCAGCCGGGTGTGGGTGGCTCACAGTTGTAACTCTAGCTACTCAGGTGGCTGAGATCTGAGGATCCACAGTTGGAAGCCAGCCTGGGCAGGAAAGTCCATGAGACTTTTATTTCTGATAAGCTACTCATAAAAAGCTGGAAGTGGTACTGTGGCTCAAGTTGATAGAGTGCTAGCCTTGAGCAAAGGAAGCTCAGGGACAGTGCCAGGCCCAGAGCTCAAGCTCCAGAACTTAAAACAAAACAAAAAAAACCTAAGAATCAATGTAAGTCATTTTGTTTAAGATCCCTAGTTCTCTAATATTTAATTAACCTCAATATGATTTTCTATAATTACCTCCCACTAATTTTCTAGATGCCCTACAAGCCCATTCAAACTAATCTATATTTTGTTCCCCTCCTCAATCTATATTTTGTTTCCTGATACCATTGTTAGCTCAAGTTCCATCCTTTCTTTGATGCCAGCTTACATCATCACCCACAGACAGGTATCTTATTTATCCTTTAAGTCTTACGACAACCTTATCTTCCCAGAAAATTCAACTCAATTTCGTCAATCCATCTTCTGAGCACTTTATATTGCTCAGAGAGTACATTTCAAGGATATCACAAGTTCTAATTTCATTTATATTGTTTCTTTTACAAGATCAGGATTTCTTAGGGTTAAATATATTTATATTTTGGACTACACAATTCTTGTTATAGGAAGCCATTCCGTTTGAGGTAAGCTGTTTGGTAGCAGCTCTTGCCTCTATCTATTAGATGTCCAGTCATGACAACCAAATGACACTACCAATTATCCCAAATGAGCAGCATTGTCTCAGTTAAGTGTGCCAAACTATAAGCTACTAATTAAGACTTGTTTTACTGATTTGATGACTTTTTGAATAAGAACTGAGTATAAGGGCCAATGAAAAGGAATCTGCCTGTCGTATCATTTAAATGCTACATATATGGTTTGTCTGTGAACTACCTAGGATGTGCTGTTTCCCATGGCCTTGGTATCTCACAGGAATTTATCATCCTTACAAAGATATGAGGCACAAGAAATGAAATGGTGTCTGGTCAAGAACACACCAATTCCTCCTTTCCTATTTAAATGATTTGTTACGTAGGAAGCATTAAAAAAAAAAAAATCAGTACAAAGCTGGCCCAAGGGAAAAAGTAGGAAACCCTACCTGAAAAACAGTTAAAAGCAATGAGCTTTGAATGTGGCTTAATGGTAGAGTGCTTGCCTAGCATGCATGAAACCCTGGGTTCAATTCCTCAGTACCACATAAACAGAAAAGACCGGAAGTGGCAGTGTGGCTCATGTGACAGAGTAAAAGTAATTCAGATCAGTGCCCAAGCCCTGAGTTCAAGCCCCAGGGCTGCCAAAAAAAAAAGTTAAAAGCAAAAGGCATGGCTCAGATGGCAGAACACCTGTCTAGCAAGAAAAAGGACCTGTGTTCAAACTGCAATACTGCCAAAATTATTAAGTGATATAAATCCAATATAGAATAAAAATAGAAAAAAGCAAAGCCAATAAACCTGAGTCATTTGAAAACATAACAGTTGAAAACCCCTTTTTAACTTAAATAAAATCAAAATTGTAAGAGGAAATATTATAGTAGACACCTCAGAAACATAAGGTAATATAAGGGACTCAAACACGCAAACACACACACACACATATTTTTGAGACAGAGACTCTTGCCTTTTTGCCTTGGTCTCCAGAGTGCTGAGATTACATGTATATGTGTGGACCATTACACCTAGCTTAGTTAGATTTTAAATGCTCTAGTTTTCATAATTTACTACTTAAAAATAATATTCTATATTTGGTCATTTTCCTCTCTCTACTAATTTGGTCTAATTAGCCACTCTATCCTTCATCTAAACTACTAGACAAATAATAACAAGCACAAACTTGTAGACTTGACAGGTAATAAGTAACAAACATTGACCAAAGAAGGTACCGAGGGGGCTAATAATGAGTTGATGACAAAAACCCTTCTGTGAAGACTAACTTGAACCTTAAGAGACTTTCCATCCTATGTTTTGATACCCTTAAAAATTAACTAGGTCTACTGACAGGACGCAATGCAGTGGGGAAAAACAGGAAGGAGATAGAAAACTAGGAAACCTGGTTCTAGAACCAACTCTGTCTTTTCTACTGTTGGGAAAATACGTTCCTGTGGTGGGCCTCCGTTTCCTCAGTCAGAAAAGAAAGGTCTGTGATTCTCTATCCTGACGCTTAGGAAAAATACCCTCCCACACAAACGGGAGGTGGGAAGAGTGAGCAAATACGGCCATTATATTCAACGTAAAATATGTAAAAAGTGAACTATGTAACTTGAGGGTAAGGATGGGGGAAGACGGAGAACAATGAACGGAAGGGGTGACAAAGATCAACATGCACCCTACTCCTAACACGACTTACGGAGCTGTCTGCACAACTATTTAGTAATACAGGTTTCAAAAGAAAAAGAACAACGCCCTTGCAGAGCCGGCGAGTGTACGGCGGCGCTGCCCTTGGCAGCCGGGCTGGGAGCAGAGGCCGGCCGGCTTGCTGCCTGCGGGCGGTTCCGCGCGCCGTCGGGGAAGCGGCCCGCCCCCAACCACGGGCCTGGGGCGGCTGGCGTGCACACACGGCCATACACCAACCAATGCGATGGAGGCACAGGGAGTCCCCTTTCGGACAGGGAGACCCCGAAGCTTCCGCCCTTGGAACCCCGATCCACTTCACCTGGCGCCGCTCCTCCACCAGCCTGGGACCCGCGTCCCAATCTGACACGGCACCACGCGGCCTCAGAGCCCGTCCTTCACTTTTCTCCGGGCCTCTCTTTACTTTTAGTGAATGTAAGCCACAGGCCAAAAAAAAAAAAATCCTCAAACTCTACCTGGTGAGAGACCAAAGTTCTCTGCGCGTTGTCCCCAAGCAGGCCCGCGCCAAGCCACTCGCAGCAACGCCGGACACACGGAGCGCCGCCATCTTCACGGAGAGCCTCAACCTTGACCTCCCCTCAATCTCGCTCACGCTCTCCTTCTCAGCCAATCGGGTGCAAGCTTCGTAGCCGCGGTAGTTCGTCCTCACCCTTTGCACGCTGGGAAGTGTAGTCTCGGCAGCCATTGCGAAGGCTCGGCCACGGCTCACCCTCGGGGCATGATGGGAGTTGTAGTTGGAGGGCGTCCGGGGAAGGTTCTGGGTGACGCCTTCTGGTCCGGGGGCGGATGGTCGGTCACCGCGTTGCTGGGCTGTGAGGAGGAGGTGGAACTGGCAAATGGGAGGAGGCTCTAGGGAGGCCGGAAAGACGGCTCAAGCCCGCTAGGGGAGGGCGTTCAGGGCGGCGGGGAAGCGGGTTGGATATGCTGCTGGGAACGTGACCGCTCCGGGGACCGAGGTAGGACCTGGCTGGCCCCCATCGAGGAACCTCGTCCTGGTTGGGCCTAATTTCCTGCAGCCGCTGGCCCCCACCAGAGTCTCTCTTCCGTGCGGGCGCCCCTGTACTCTGGCCGGGAGATGGCCTCCCCGAGCCCCCCGGTGGAGCCAAAGGTAAGCCTAGGGATCCCCGTTATCACTTATCCTGGGGAGGGTAGGCCAGCCCCTGCCGCCCCCCCCCTCCCCCTAGTTTTGCTGCTCCACACCTCCCGGTCGCTAGTGCCCTGCCGGGACCCCGCCTCCCTTCCTCGGGTGCTCTGGGGTACGGTCTATTTGCAGATCGCCCACCAGCGCTCCAGTACATTCCAGAGCGACTCGATAAATCGGCTGGGGAAAATTAGCAACGCTCCAAGCTAGCTCTCATTTGTGAGCTTCTCCAGGTGAGGCTTGATTCACCCCCACCCCCACCCCCACCGGACCTCCTATTGTCTTCTTGTGCCTGTTGGTGATGCCTGAACCCCAAGGTAGGTGCTTAGAGAAACTGATGGATTTGAATTGAACCGGCTCATACTGCAATGAGAATAGAGTAGTCTAGCAGGGTAGTGAGCTAAGGGAAACTTAGAGGCCTTGGGAGCAGTTTACTAAAATGTACATGTTAGGGTGTAAGTATTATACCCACAAAACTTTATCCTTGCGCTTTTTACTTCAGAGGACAAGGATCGAACCCAGTTAACCTCTAGTCTGAGATGCCCATCTCTTACAGTCAGTTCCCAGAATCGGGCATCTTTTGGCACTCTTAGTTACCACATTTCTTCTAGCCTACTGGGCCATGGTAAGTGATTACTTCTACCACTGAACGTGCCCTTGAGACAATAGGAACTGACTGCAGAAATCGTAAAGTTTCAGGGGTTGCTGACATTTGAGGATGTGGCTGTGTTTTTTACCCAGGAGGAGTGGGAGTATCTGGACCCAGCTCAGAGAAGCCTGTATAAAGATGTCATGGTGGAGAATTATGGAAACCTGGTCTCACTGGGTAAGAATGTACTATTTCCCTAAGTAAAATATCTGAGAAACTACCAGAACTCAGACCCAGAATGCTTAGACCAGGGTTAGTATCAAATCTGCTTTATTTCAAAGTTCTGATTCAAATCCTTCACCCATGAATTGTTTCCATGACTCTCTTATTTCTAGCTTCTTTGCAGTGACCAAGATATAAGCTTTTCTGGCTTCCTGTCTTCATAATCTCATTCCCATGTTGCTCTGTACTCTCCCTCCTGGCACATCCTCCCACTGTTTTCCTCCCACCCCTTTTTACTCTGCCTTCTGGAGCCCCTGTTCCTCTTCACACAGTGTTCCTTACCCTTCCTGCCCTTAACTGAAACTTGGCAGGTTTCCAAGGACATCACTTCTCTGGCAGTCCTTCAAGGAGGGAGGGGCTGCTTATTCTCCCACATCCTCCTCCTTCCCCATCCTTTGTCTCAAAACTGGAAGGGAGAAGTTATTGTTCTTCCAATTCATCTGTGCTGATCCTAAAGCATCAGTTTCCCAACTTCCCAAACAAAACCTCTCCTTTGAAGCCCCAGCAATTTTGCTCAACCCACTGAATTCCTTTTCACCGTCTTCTATCAAGTTTGTCTTTGGTCCTTTACATGTTACCCTATCACATTTCACAATCTTTTCTTGACCCAGTCAATTCTGGAGCTTCATTGGATCTGGATTCTGTGAATGTAAAGGAACCTGCTTTCCTCATGGATTAAGCTACTCAGAGTTAATAAGGCCCTCATTTTTTTTTTGTAACAGGCAAATCTGAAGCCTCGCTATACCATTTTCTGACCACTTAATTATTTATTTTTTTCCACTTATTTATTGACTGACCAAAATAGACATATTTTCTGCCCCTGTTTTGCTTACTACCATCTAACATTCTATTTCTCTTATACCTTTACACTAAACCTACTCCTTCTTTATGTGCTTCTTACCCCTAGATGTGTCTGGTTTTGTGCTCCCATGTAAATTACCAGCATACTGTCTTTCCATCTTGAGCTGATGGTGTTCTGTTCAGATCCTGTCCTTTAAAATCTGCCTTTTCACCTCTTCTACTTGAGTAGAAGGAAAAATTCACTAACCAGAAGGGTCAGTACTGTAAACATACATGGCTTTAAAAAAAAGTCCTGCTAGGTTTTTATTTCAGCATTTTTTTCTTGATATTTTTATCTGGTCTTTTAGTGGCTGCTTAAAATTTAGTATTTTCCTTAACTCTACAAACCTCACTTCTGTTTCACAAAGAAAATATAGTTCACTAAGCATGAACTCTCAACTTCTCTACCCCTTATCCACACCCTTGAAGCTGCTCTCATCTTTTTTCTTCTCCAGAGCTTATTGTATCAATCATCTTTTTTTCTCTAATAGCTTCTAGTCTTTATTCTTTATTCCATATTACCTTTACTCAGATTATAGGTATGGTCATGGCCTTTATATCTGGGGAAGTGGGAGAAAAGAAAAATATTTATCCTTGAGCTAAGGTATACCTCTTGGTGCACTTGCTATTTATTTTCTTCACAGCCAAATTTTTCTGTGTTCCATACTATTTTTATTTTATTTTATTTCTGTGTTATTTTGTTTTGTCTTCAGTCCCCTTAAGTTGCTAAATAGTGGTTAATATTAACTTCATTGTTAAATGCAGAAGACCTCATTAATTTATTCCACCTCTTTATGAATATCTGAAATTCTTATTTAGCTGGTTTGGTTTTTCTTGAGACAGGGTCTTGCTATGTATCTCAGGGTAGCCTCAAACTCATGATCTTGTCAGCCTCCTGAGTGCTGAGAGTATTGGCATATACCAGCACATGTGGCTTATTTCAGCCTCTTTATTGCTTCTCACCATTTGTTTGCACTGTCAGACTTCCTCACAATCTGTATACTTGGCTTGGGGGATCTTACCTCCACTCAGTTCATGTCAAGTGTTGTTAAGTGATGATATAAAGACATGTCTTTATATGATGATATGTCTTCAACATAGAGTAATGATGATATGTCTTCAACATAGAGTGGAACTTAACTGCCTACATTCAAATCCTGCTTCACCCCTTAATAGCCTTATGACTAAGAATGAATTAGTTCATTCCTCTGTGCCTCGGTGGCTTTTCTTCTTTTTAATGTAAAGCCTCTTAGGGTTATTGTTAGTATTAATTAAATTAATACATATGTATAGCACTTAGGGCCCTAAGCACAATATAAATATTGATTATTCTTGTTATCTCCTGTGTTGAATTTCAGATTCTTAGTTACCTTTTTTTGAAGGCCATGTAAGTAATTCTAACAGGCAAATTGCAAATAATCCAGTAAGTTCTTAAAATTAAATGAAGTTAAATACTCCATTCTCTGAACTACTTTATCTGTACTAATAGTGTTTATCATCCTCCTCTGTAATACCTGTTAATGTTATTTCTCTAGCCACAATAACTCCTATCAGCTTCATTAATTTTCTTGCATTTATCACAGATAAGATAAATCATGAGGGTAGGGTGCATATGATGGACTCTCAGTTCTTGGAAGCAAAATAAAGACAAGCATATTCTCCCTGCTCTACTTCTGCTATGTGAGGACAAAGAAAGGAGGTAGCTATCTACCTCCTTTGTATGTTTGTTAAATATTTGTGTGACTGAGTAAGTACAGTTAATTTAGGGTTCCATATCTCCTACCTGGATTATTTTCTTAAACTAAGCTTTGGCTACCAGTCTCCCTTTCTTTTCACATATTCTGGTACTAAAGTAAGTATTCATTGGTTGAAATTTTGGTTTCTTATAGCTTTAAAAGCCAAAAATTTTAGTCAGGCACCAATGGCTCATGCCTGTATCCCTAGCTACTGAGGAGGCTGAAATCTGAGGATTGTAGTCTGTGAGACTTTTCCAGGCAGGAAAGTCTGTGAGACTCCAATTAACCACCAGAAAACTGGAAGAGGCACTGTGGCTCAAGTGGTCAAGTATAAGCCTTGAGCAAAACAGAGCTCAAGGACAGTGTTCAGGCCTAGAGTTCAAGCCCCACAACTGACTAAAAAGGACATTTTAATTTCTTATACTGGGACTAAATATAAATATAGCTTTGGCCTGGATTTTTTTGTCTCTTCTGTTATCAGCCATATCAGATGATGATTTTTAAAAAAGAAGGTAATATGCCAGTGGTTTCTATGAGTTACTGCTAGCTTATCCATATTTATAGTATCCTGCTTGATAGAACCAGACCAGTGTCAGCTCTGCCTGCTGGAGTATGTGTGAATACCATATGGACAAAGTCATGGCAGTGAACTCATCCATGATCTTGTGCTTTTAGGCTCTCTTCTTTTTTCTTTTTCTTTCTTTCCTTCTTTCTTTCTTTCTTTCTTTCTTGCTTTCTTGCTTTCTTGCTTTCTTGCTTTCTTGCTTTTTTTGGTTGGTCGTGGAGCTTGAACTCACGGCATGAGCTTTTTCTCTCAAGGCTAACACTCTACCACTTGAGCCACATGGGACTTTTTCTGAGTAGTTTATTGGAAATAAGGAAAGTCTAAGCAACTTTCTTGCCTGGGCTGGCTTTGAACGGCAATCCTCAGGTCTCAGCCTCTCCAGTAGCTAGGATTACAGGTGTGAACCACCAGCACCCAGCTAGCTGTCTTCTTTATTTCAACTTTCCATCAATACAACTTGCCATCATCTTAACCCAATCTTGTTCTGTCCTACAGTATATCTACCATTTTCTTTCCTACTCTCTCTCCCCTAAGCTCCCATATTGTTAGAACTGTTTAAAGATTATTAAAATAAACTCAACCTAACTTAATCCCACTATGAAATTAAGGATGTCTTTTGTAACATATAATCATGAGTATAGCTAAACAGCAAAAAAAAGGCTAAAAGCAGAAACTAAATCAGTCTCAAGAAGTCAGAATATTCTATGTTAGACACTTCTGACAAACTGCTATAGACTAGGTGGCTTAAGTACCAGACATTTTTTATCTAATAGTTTTGGAGGTTGGGAAGTCCAATATCAAGATATTGTCAGACTTGATTCCTGGTGAGAGCCCTCTTCATGACTTGAAGCTAGCTTCCTCCTTTCTTTGTCCTCACATAGCAGAAGTAGAGCAGGGAGAGTATGCTTGTCTTTATTTTGCTTCCAAGAACTTAAGAGTCCCATCATATGGACCCTACCCCCATGATCTTATCTACCTAATTACCTACCAAAGGTCTCATCTCCAGATACCAACACATTGGGACTCAGGGCATCTACATGAATTTTCAGAAGAGAAACGTTTTACTCACAGCACTCTGCTCTGATTTTCCCCCTTAGCAGAGTATTCTTTCCTTTTTACGACCATATGTTTCTCTCATTTTAGCTTTTATATTGTGGCTAGATGACAATCCTGGCCACATTCAAATTAAGTAGGTATTTTAGTTCTCTCTAAAGAGACTCAGTTTTAGCCAACTGCCTACTTTAGATAAATTAGGTATGATCACAAAAACAAGCACGACATCATAATTAAGTCCAGATCTAATAAATAGGTAATTTCAGTGCTGCTCTGTTTGAAAGCCTACACTCATTTTCTTCTTCCTCCTGTTCTGTTTACCTATTTATTTTTGTAGTTTTTCATTGTTTATTTACTTGGGTAAATAAACAATGGTTGAAATTTAGATTCCTGTTTGTTTTTTACTTGGTTCATATGATTTTTATAGGAATATTAGTTTCATGGAATAGTTTGGTAAGAATTATCCTTATAATAGAAATATTATAAGAAGCCTCTGAAGTGGCTGGATATATAGGATTTGTGCACCACTGTTTCTGATTAGGTCTGTACATTCCTTGTGATGTTTATTCCTATTTTTATAGTTTTTGTTACTGCTAGATTAGCATATCTTATTTTTCTATAATATTTACTTTTTTCTTGTTGATAAGAACCAGATTTTTATCATGTTGTTGCTATTTTATTTTCATTTGGTTCAGAAAGTTGAGGTAGCCATTCATGATACCTTCAAGTAGTGACAAATTTGTCTTAGTGCTGAGTAAAGAAACTCACAAAAAAAGCAATATCTACTATATAAACATTATAAAGACTTTTCCCTTCTCACCAGGAACTTACAATCAAAAAAAGACAAAAATATAACAAACACTAAGTGCAGTGTAGCTGGCACCAGGATATAAAGGATGTATATGGACATAAACCTGGGTAACAGTTATGTAACCTCGTTGTCAAAGGAGCAGAAATAAATGAGGAAAATAATTACAGGAGGTCAGAGAAGTAGAGAGCAAATTAAAACACCATAATAGAAACAAAAAAATGAGGATGACCCAACAGTGTCAGATGCTGCTGAAAGTGCTAAGGACTGAAAAATTCCCGTTTTATTTGTTGATTTGATGAGATGTTTCCCTTTGTGCTAGAAACAGATTTTGTAATAGTATGCAAAATAAATTGAATAAGAAAATATTGAACACGATAAGCAGGAAATGAAGCTATCGTGTTAAAATCTTCTTTTCAGAGTTTGGCTTTCATCAAGAAAAGCATTTCAGGTTCAAATTAAATGAGATATATTTATATGATGATAGGAACATATAATTTGAAAGCGTGGGTTGAGAAGAGCAGAAACAGTAATTGAACAACTGCTCAAAAGTGAATTGGATGTGGAAGAGGTAGATGTGTTATCGTTGGATATGAGTGAAATCTATCTGCATGTACTATTGAAGATAATTTTATAGATAGGGCAAAAAGTTAAGGAAATTCTTTTATCCTTTGTTTATTATGTGAAAGGAACAGTCCACGAAAAGTAATTTGGGAAGGAACATTGAATAGGCAAAGAATAAATCAAGGTTCTAAGCAGTTGCTTCGTAATTCTTTCCTGTCAGTTATCAGCTCATAAGGTACCATGTTACTTCAACCCTTTATATATTTTTTGAGCTATTTTATCTTTAGGAGCTAATTTTTAATTACTATCATATAAGTGTTTATTAAGCACTCATTGTAGTTCATAGGAGACTTTATGTCTTACCTTTGAATGTTGGCTCATTACATAGTGTCTGTATGCTTTTAATGCTTAGTGAATAAATTTTATTTTCTTTTCCCTTGGTTTTTTGTCTTTTATCATTCCAAGATCCTATAATCTGTTGCTTTTTTATTTATTTAGCCAGTCCTGGGGCTTAAACTCAGGGCTTGGGCACTGTTCCTGAGCTTCTTCTGCTCAAGGCTAGCACTTTACCACATGAGACAAAGCTCTACTTCTGGCTTTTTCTGTTTATGTGATACTAAGGAATCAGATCCAGATCATGTATGCTAGGCAAGCACTCTAACTCTAAGCCACATTTCCAGCCCTAATCTGTTCCTTTCTGTCAATTATTTGGTCTGCACACATCCCAGAAATGCTTTCTCATCCTAAATTTTTCTGAACCTAATTTTTTTTTCCTCCATTACCTTTTTTCCTTGATAATCCCACCACTATGTGTTTTGCTTTTATTGTTGTTGTTGTTCACCCATAATAATCATTCCTATGGATTTCACAGCCCTTCTGCTCAACTCTTCTTACTCCTACTCTTATTTTTTGGCCCCTAAACCCTCTTCATACACTTCTCAAAAAATTTCTTATTCTTATAGTCAGATAACTAAAAATATCAAATACTAATATTAAGCCAGATACAGTGGCACATGCCTATAGTCGAGCTTCTCATCTGCAAGAGAATTTGATGAGCCTAGGAGCTTGAGGCCAGCCAGCATGAACTGCATAGCAAGACTTTTCCATATATGAACTAATTTAATTCCCATAATACTGTAAGTAGCAGACTGTATCATGATTCAGTCAGATAATTTATCTTAGTTACCTTATTTAAAGTTTGTTATTTCCTTTAAAGAACTTGGCTGTTCCTTACATATTTTATTTACAAATATTCTAGATGTTTTGAACAGAGATAAGCATGAGGAGCCAATTGTGAAACAAGAAATTGAAGAAATTGAGGAAGATGTGGAACCACAAGGTGTAATAGTTACAAGAATAAAAAGTGAAATTGAGCAAGATCCTATGGGCCAAGAAACCTTTGAACTTGTAGGTAGATTAGATAAACAGAGGGGGATCTTCTTATGGGAAATACCACGGGAATCTTTGACCCAGGAACAGAAAATATTCAGAGAAAACACTAATATTATCCGTAAGAGACCAAACTCAGAAGAGAAATGCCATAAATGTGAAGAATGTGGAAAGGGTTTTGTCCGCAAGGCCCATTTCATTCAACATCAAAGGGTCCATACTGGTGAGAAACCTTTTCAGTGCAACGAATGCGGGAAAAGTTTTAGTCGAAGCTCATTTGTTATTGAACATCAGAGAATTCACACTGGGGAAAGGCCCTATGAGTGTAATTACTGTGGAAAAACCTTTAGTGTGAGCTCAACCCTTATTAGACATCAGAGAATCCACACTGGAGAGAGACCCTATCAGTGTAATCAGTGTAAACAGAGCTTCAGCCAGAGAAGGAGCCTTGTTAAGCATCAAAGAATTCACACAGGTGAGAAACCCCACAAATGTAGTGACTGTGGGAAAGCCTTCAGTTGGAAGTCACACCTGATTGAGCATCAAAGAACTCACACTGGTGAAAAGCCTTATCACTGTACCAAATGTAAGAAAAGCTTTAGTCGAAATTCATTGCTTGTTGAGCATCAGAGAATTCATACTGGGGAAAGACCCCATAAGTGTGGTGAATGTGGGAAAGCCTTTAGACTAAGTACATACCTTATTCAGCACCAAAAAATTCACACTGGTGAGAAGCCTTTTCTTTGTATCGAATGTGGAAAAAGCTTCAGTCGGAGCTCCTTTCTTATTGAACATCAGAGGATCCATACTGGTGAACGACCTTATCAGTGCAAAGAATGTGGGAAAAGTTTCAGTCAACTTTGCAACCTTACTCGTCATCAGCGAATTCACACAGGAGACAAACCTCATAAATGTGAGGAATGTGGAAAAGCCTTTAGTAGAAGCTCAGGTCTAATTCAGCATCAGAGAATTCACACTAGGGAAAAGACTTACCCATACAGTGAAACTAAGGAAAGTTTTGATCCAAATTGCAGTCTTATTATACAACAGGAGGTTTATCCTAAGGAAAAATCTTACAAATGTGATGAATGTGGGAAAACATTTAGTGTTAGTGCTCATCTTGTACAACATCAAAGAATCCACACTGGTGAAAAACCCTACCTGTGTACTGTTTGTGGGAAAAGCTTCAGTCGGAGCTCATTTCTTATTGAACATCAGAGAATCCACACTGGCGAAAGACCTTATCTGTGCAGACAGTGTGGCAAAAGCTTCAGTCAGCTTTGTAATCTTATTCGACATCAGGGTGTCCACACAGGTAATAAGCCCCATAAATGTGAAGAATGTGGGAAGGCCTTTAGTCGGAACTCGGGTCTTATTCAACATCAGAGAATACATACAGGGGAGAAACCATACAAATGTGAGAAGTGTGACAAAAGTTTCAGTCAGCAGCGCAGCCTTGTCAATCATCAGAAGATCCATGCAGAGATGAAAACTCAAGAAACCCATGAATGTGATGCTTGTGGTGAAGCCTTTACCTGCCGCATTTCTCTAATGCAGCATCAAAAATTACATACTGCATGGATGCAGCAAATGTAGAGAAATAGTTTTGATTAAATTTGAGACTAGCTACCCAAGTGCAGTTTCAGTATGGCTCAGTGTGGGTCAGATTTAGTAATAAAGCAACTTCTCCTTGGCCCTCAGGCAAGATCCTCTTAGTAACTGTCTGTGGGCAAATGACTTCCAGTTGCTCTTTGCTTTCATAATCATGGAGAAAGATGAAGCATCTTTCTTTAACAAATCATTCAGCAGAGAAATTGAACCTAGGTACAGAGCATTTGGGAAGGAGAGAGTTGAGTCAGGGTGGGGGATCTTGTAAGCTGTTGGAAAACTAAGAATAATGAGTTAAAAGAGTTCTCAAGTACCATCTCATATGACAATTCCTCAGTTGCACTAGAATGTTTAGCTATTCATAGCTAATCCAAGCGATTAAGCATAGGCATATGTATATTGTCAAACAAAGCACAGATGTTTTGAAACCAATATACAAAGCTTTTGGTTCTTCAGTTGTTTGGCATGTGGGTTAATGAAAGGCGATCCCCATACCTTGTTCCCAGATCAGTGAACTGAGTGCATCATTTATTTCACGTGTTAAGATAATATGATAAACCTACAAAGACGTTATCAAGGAATCTTTGGGAGTGCCTTTCCCTCATAATCCCCCCCCAAAAAAACTGGGGAAATATACTGTTCTTTTTGTCCTCCCATCTGTGAAAAATGTAATACTCTATGAATAAGCTTATTCATTCACACCAGGAGCATGTGAAATTGTACATATTTTGAATACCAAGAATTGGAAATACAAAGACATGAAGCTTATACTAGAAAGCTGAGATATTTTGGTATTGCTTCAGATTTTTTGGTAGATTTTTGCATGCTGTTTTAAAATCCTGGTTCTAGGGCTTCCCTCAATGGTTGTTATAAACCTATTAATTCATGTGTTTTAATCATTAAAATCTGTTTTAGTTTTTGTTCTGCCTAAGAGTTGTTACTTTAATATTAAAATCAGTCCTATTAAATACCTTGCTAGGATGTTTAAATTAGATCAGAAAATTTACAGTAGTTGCTCTTATTTGCTGAGCCTGTCGCTAGAATTTGTGTGTTGTGTGTGTGTGTGTGTGTGTGTGTGTACAAAATAAACTTTAGCTGGGTTCTGTTGGCTCTCATCTATAATTCTAGCTACAAAAGAGGCTGAAATCTGAGGATTGAGGATTACAGTTCAAAGCCAACCCCAGCAAGAAAATGTATGAGATTTTTATCTCCAATTGGCCACCAAAAAAGCCAGAAGTATAGCATGAGCCTTGAGCAAAAAATCTGAGGGACAGCACTCAGGCCCTGAGTTTAAGACCCCATTACCAGCACACACACACACACACACACACACACACACACACAGTCTATTTTGTTTAGTTTCTGAGTATATAACTTTCTAATAGTTTGAGCAAATGACCTCTTTTATATACTCCAGCAATTTTAAAACTCGTCTCTGAATTTTCATGTTTGTGGTGCATGTGCATGTGGAAGTATATGTACATGTTCACCCCTTAATTAAAATTATTTAGTTTTACATTTAAGGTTTCAAAACAATGTCTTACAGTGAAAAGTGTAAAAAAGTAACAAACTGCAACCTTTTCAATAAAATTATCTACCTATCCTAGTTTTACCAGTCATTCCCAGACTATAGACTTAACTAAGAAATGAAGTCCCTAGACCTGTTCTCAAGATTTTTAAGAAACTTAATGCAAAGTGTGTTTTCAATGAAGGCACATTAAAACATTTGTCTTTCACTGAAATTTTATACTAATCTTGTTTAGAAGATACTCTGGTGCTTTTTAAAAAAAATACTTCACCATATTTGGGGTCTAGTTTTGTGACATAATAGAATTATATAATTTTTAACAATTTTTTTTAGCAACCAAGGATGTGAATTAGGAGTGACATATGAAAACTCCAATAGCAGTGGATAACTCTTAACTGCATGTTTCATTCATTGCTTATTTTAAAAACCTAGCCCAAAGAATGGTTTTTACTTTAAACTAGTTGTGTTCACTTCTCTCCCAACAAAAGGATAGAATTGTGTAAAGGGCTCTAGGGAGGGAAAGGAAGAATCTAAAAGAAGAGAAAAAGAAAATGTTAGTATATCAACAGAAGATGCTTTAACTAATATGTGTACTGGTGGAGGTGACATGTAAAGAATTCTGACAGACTCTTGTAACTTCAGGGTTGAACTCTTGTTTACTTGATGATTCAGTAATGTAGCAGGAGGTAAGAAGGCCATGTATATTTAAGTATGCTGTATGTATTAGATTGTAGAGGTCTGAGTTTTTGAAAAATAAAAACGTACACCATTGTATATACCAGCATCCAGCTTAAGAAACATTTTGCTTAAATACTCCCCTTGTGTACTTTCCAAATACTACACAGAAACATCCTACATTTCCTCTATTTTAAGTCAGTACACAATATTTGTATATGAATGGGAGGGAAATGATTTAGGAGCATAGTTCTTAACCTTTCTTAGGTGTGCATTATGCTTCAGAAATTGTATGTGTAGCCTGGTGCAGTGGTCATGCCTGTAATCCTAGCTACTTGGGAGATGGAAATCAAGAAGCTCATAGTTTGAGGCTAACCTGGACAAAAGTTCTTAAGACCCTCATTCAATAAAAAGCAGGGTATGATGCCATTCATTTGTCATCCAGCTACATGGGATATCTGCATAGGAAGATTTTAGTCAGGGCCATTCTGGGCTTAAATGTGAGACCCTGTTTAGAAAATCAGAACAAAATGTCCTGGGGTGTGTGATTCAAAGTAGTAGAGTGCCTGCTCAAACCCCAGTACCACCAAAAAAAGCAAAAACAATTTCCATGCAAAATTATTGTCTCAAAAGTATGATGTAAAGAACCTCAGCAGCCTTACAGTAGAGTAGTTGAGAGATTATAGTGATTCAGCTGAAGTGAAGGGAATGTGTACAGACAGGTTTGAGGAGCACTTATAAATAGAATGAGTATAGTGTTAATTTGAAGAGAAAGAGAAGACAACAGGAAAGTGACCTGGACTAGTGTTGCAGAGGACAGGAAGGAAGAGCTGAAGATTTTTGGATATGGTTGTCAGGAAATCATTAAAGGATTTTTATAAGAGCAGCTTATGTGGATGAGAAGGGATCTTTCTCAGAGGGTTAGTTTCTGGAGAGGAGAGCATCAGCTGCCAAGACAGATTTTACGATAATTACGTTCAGTGTGATGCCTTTGTAAAATTTAATTGGTTAATGTTTGTTTATTATGAAATTAGGCCCTTTGCAAGTAAACAAATTATTTCTAAAATAACAGTAATGGGAGGATACAACTGTTGAATCTATGTCTTAGTTGAGAAAAGTGTCAAGAACTTGTTTTTCATTCTTTTTACTGTTTTCCAGATCTGACAAAGGAATAAATGAGATTACTTGTCTGGATATAAAGAAAGTTGTATAACATTGTGCCTGATAAATACACACAATTATTATTTGTCAAAATGAAATTTAAATTTAAAAAGAGGGCTGTAGATTGACATTAAATAAAATTGAGATCATTTTTGTCTTGGAAGATAGCTAATCAAGAGGTTGAAGACAGAAAACAGTGGGAGGAGAGCTGATTAAATTATTGGATGAGCTAATATGAATTCTAGCATTGATGTTCCTAGCATTTTGGGACCTTCCTCTTATTTAAGAAAAAAGTCAGATTTACTAGTGTCTGACTAAGGAAGGGTGAAAATTGAATTCATCTGAAGTGACTCATATTTTGCAAATAAGTAAATTCATGTTTTGTGAGGGAAAGAGGAGGACTGGGCATAGTTTCGGGGGACAGTCGGGGATTTGTGATAAAGATTTGAAGACACCAGATAAAAGAGGGGAAGGAAGGAATCAAATAAGTTTTTTTAGAGCTCAAATGACAGAGTTCGATAGTATTCAAATTCCTCTTAAGTTAATGTCTGATTTCTATCTCGTACCAGAATTTGACCTGCCAGTGCTCTAGCACTTGAGACATGCTTCCAGCCCAGCCTTTTTTTCTGATTATTTTAGCAATGAGTCTCATAGGTTTTAATGTTTGGGATGGCTCCAAACTGAGATCCTCTGGATTTCAGACACCTGAGTAGCTAGGATTATAGGTGTGAGCCCTCTGTGCTCAGCTTCATATAAAACAATTTTGGAAGTAAATTAGTGTTAAAAAGTAGATTAAGCAAATCATTAATTCGAAGATATATTTTTTTAAGCAAAGGAATCTGGCAGCAAATTGTTGGAATCCACTATCATACTCCATTTCTCCGTAATTTTGCTGAGTGACAATTTTATTGTCTTCCTAAGGGAAGATATCTACAAATCCAGGGTCTTACATCACACACCTTTCCTCATGGCTCTGTGTCCATTATAAGAGAAAGAGACCTGAATCCTATCCTCTGAGCTCTTCATTACAAGTGTGACTCTTGGCAAGTAATTTAACTGCTCTGAGCTTGGTTTTGACATATATAAAGTGAAAGTCCTTGTCTAAATAACGTAGACTTTTCTTAAATTGCTTAGATGAATATTGTTTTTAGAAAAGGAATGGCAAGCATATAAAATAAGCATCCATATGCTATAGAAGGCGCATAATGAGTAGGAATGATCTTTCTTGTGCCTTCCTCCCCAATCTTTCTCCTCAGAAGACCGCTTCTGCTTTTTTTTTTTTTTAATGGTACTGGGGTTTAAACTCAGGACCAAGCTCTTGCTAGCCAAGGGGCTCCTCTACCACCTGAGCCACACCCTCACCCTAGTTCTATCTTATGCCTTTAAAATGCTTATGCTGCCTCTGTTTACTTGTATTAATTTATTTATCTTTTAGTATATATCTTTGGTATTTAAGACAAGTTCATCTATAGTCTAACTTGCAATATTCATTTTTAATGATGTATATCCATTTCCTTTAGTACTTTATTGGTATTGGAATTTGAACTCGGCCTTGTACTTTCTAGACAGGCATTCTACAGCTAAGCCATAGCTCTAGCTCTTCCTTTATTAACCTGTCAAGTTTATGTAACATTCCTGACTCCCTTTGTTTTCCTCTACTTTTTCACTTTTTCCCAGGTTCTATCAGTTTAATCATTCTTTTTATATTGTTCAAAGTTATCTTTAAATTCCCTTTTGTAACTATGATTATCTGTAATACTTTTTCTATAGCTTAAGAAAAGTGAAAGTTTATACACTATAGTAATATGACCATTATTAGTTGCAAAACTAGGTTGCATGCTTGACTGTATAGAGGAAAGTCTTCTATTTCACCAAACCTGGGCACTTACAGAAGAATGCTCCAAGCATCAGCATCACATGTACTCTCTTACCACCTCCACAAGTTTCAACAAACCATTGTACATGATAGCTGACTTCATACCCTCCAACTTGAAATTAGACTAGTGTTCCCAAACTTGGCTGCTCAGTAGAATCACCAAGAGAATTTCTTAAAAGTCTAGTAGTTCCAAGGAGCCCATATCTAGAGTTTCTGATTTAATTGGGATAAGATTTGGCCTGAGAATCTGCTATTTCCAGTGAAGACTCAAAGTTGAGAATCCCAGCCTTTAATGCCAATCATGGCCAGTAGAGTAAAAGATAATGAAATACACTAAGTTCATTAACAAAAAAGGAAAAACGAAACCCCAATCCCACTGCTGTTGTACAGAACATTTTATTTCTTTGTCAGTTGCAACTGTTTCTATAACCTACCAAGCTATGACTTTCATAAGATGCACTTCTCCACCATGGGCTTTTGTATGTTTTACTCAAAAATTGTTATTTGGACAAAGAAATCATTTTCTTAATAAAGTCTAGTCTTTTCTTGGTTGAATACTTTGGAACATGGTGAACTGGAAATGTAAAGAAACTACTGTGTGAAATTTTGTCAGAAGCTTGACATACCTACTCATGTTTCAGTAACTGATTTGAGGTTTCTATTGCAGTTAAGTCTGATCTTTGTCTACTTGCCAGGGGTGGTTGAAGGGTTACTCCCTTTGGCCTCCCACCAAGACACTAGAAGAGCTGGAACCCAGCTGGTGGACATCAGGGCCTAGTAAGTATAAGAGGCAGTGAAAAGTGACTGGGTGGCAGCTGCACCGGAAGAGCCTGTGTGGACGTACTGTCCTTGGGCTGCCTGGCAGTTAGCCTACAAAACAAGCACAAGAAAGGACAGGGAGTTAAGGAAAACAGACCAGACTTGAACCTCTCTAGTTCTCATTTGAAACCACCTACACTTTCATTTTTCTCTCTCCTCCATGATCAGACTGCAGGCACCCCTTCCTTCCAGAATATGTTATCTCTACTTTTTAATCTGCACTTTTCTATCATTTCTTTGGCAAGCCTGATGTTTGTGTCAGTTACTGGGAAAAAACTCTTTTTAGTCCAAACCATATTGCAAAATGACTAGAAGTTAAAGCTGAGAAATTTCCCACTCATACAGTATTGAACGCTATTCTAAGAAAATACTTATTTAAAAATTTTTCCATGTTCTATCTGTCCACAAGAAGATGTAATTTTTATGTAGCTGTTACATAGTCTCATTTTATTCCCCACCTACATTCTTAGGAATGGTAAATTTATGGAAATTTTATAGTGCTAGCCAAATGCCACTCAGTGGTACCATTTCTTCTAGTTCATTGTTGCTTTTGTCTATTCTCTCCAAGATGCTCCATGACGTTAACATCTTCCATCAGTAGTTCTCAAAGAGTCTTTCATGAACTATAAGCATTGCTTAGGAACTTATTAGAAATGAACAATCTGTGGCCTCACCCCAGACTGAGTAAGAAATCAGTGGGAGAGACTGTGCAACATGCATTTTCACAAACACTGAGGTGATCAGGGGACATACTCAAGCTTGAGCACCACTGTCTTAGGTAAGAAATCCTACTTTCTTTCTCTCTGTGGATGGCCCTTCCAATCTGCACTGAGAATTATTATTCCATGTTGTGTGTCGGCCACTTGCCACCACATACATGTCCCGTGTCCTATCACCAAAGAAAAGTGCTAATCTCTAAATGGCTTACACTTTTCTAATGTACCAGAAATGGCTTTCCATCCTCCTTTGGATTCCTTTGCTTTAAAGCCTTATCTCCAAACTTTCGGTTAATTTGGATCCTGTGCTGGTACTCCTCTACAATCAATGAGCCAGAGGAAGCTATCACTAAAATTCACCACTCTTCTCCCTCCTGTAAACACTGTACTCACCTGAATGATGCCCATTTGAATCGGAATCTGAATCTCTCTTAAGGTTTTAAGAGAGTTGTGGGGAAAATTCAGGAAGGAACTAAGCTAATGGACCACAAATCCATTCTCCTTTCAGCTGCCCCTTACTTGATACTTGGCTATGTCTGGCCATAATGTCTGGTCAATTTTCTAGATGATTTCCTTCAACAACTATTTTTGCCTTCTCCACTGTCAGGATTGAAATCTTCATTTTTTTTTTATCATTCTCAGAAGGAGTAATCGGTGATCAACTGCTTTATCTCTTCATTTCTACCAAACCTATTACAATTATGCCCCATTTTCTTTCTTCTTTGCTGTCTTTTGCTCACCTTTGTCTACAACCAACCATGTCCTCCATACAGAATATTTAGTATCATGTACACCCATATCCTCAAGATTTCTGTCTTCAAGAATATCTGTCCCCTAATCTTTATTCTCTCCTTAGGCTCCTTTTTGTTGTAATTTAATCATGCCAAGCTCTTTCCTGTTTTATTAAAATTCCCAGCTTCTTGAAAGAAATGGCTGTGTCTGACTTGTTTCCCTTAGTCGTTTGTTTGGCTCACAGAAATTATTTTAAAAATAATGGTTTCTAGTTGAATAATCCATTTTTGGTGCTCATTTATCCTGATCATCTTTAGGAATCCTTTTCTGACAAAATTCTTAAACAGGAACCTTCTCTTCTCTCTCCTTTTAAAAACTGGTTTGTTGAGGATCACTGATGTGCTCCTAAACACCAATCCAAAGGCCTTTTCTCATCCTGTCATATTACTATTGTAACTCATTTCTATTTCTTCCCAGGATCTTTGGTTCATCCAATTATTAATTGCTGATTTTCATGTTCACCTTTTCTTGGTATAAGGCATTCCATGTTCATCCCTTGGTCCTTTTCTTCCTTCTGAATCACCCCTGCTGAAATTTTCCAACTGCTGTTATCAACTTGCTTAGCATGATGGATAATTCAAAACTCTTTGTAGCTCCAGTCTTCCTACAGATCTCTCATGACAAATTTTAAAATGTCCAGTAGACACTATCTGTAAAAACGTTCCTTACCTAAAGAAACCAATGCTTCTCTATGCAAGAATGTCAGGCCCACATAACAACTTGACCACATAAATAAGAGGGAGGAGCATCTTACCACAGCTCGTTTCATAAAAGCATCCTGTGTTGCCTTCTTGTTTGCAGCCTTGCCATGCCAGGCATCCAGTGCACTGGCCTGCAGGGCCCGTCCATAAGAGAAACTTAGTTTCCAGGGCTTGGGCAGAGGGCACAGGTTGATAGCATTAAGGTTGAGGGTAGCATCCTCTTCACTCATGCCACCAGACAAAAAGCAGATGCCTGGAAGGAGAAAGGCCATTCCACTGTTTTAGTCCCACCTTATGTATCCTGCCTGAGTGCCTGAGAAAGCAAACACTGAGCCTGAAAGAAATGTAGGTTTCACTTCTCTGTACTTGGTTTGCATGGGACTGCATCATAGAAGTCAGTTTGCCTTTGCTGAAGTTAGGCAAGTTAAGGAGAGAGGGCTTTAATAAATAAGGGAGGGTGGGGTGAAATGTTGAGGAGATATAAATGAGTGTGAGCCTCAGGATATTTGTCATTGTGGAGTAGGAGTGCTGGACGCTTGTTGATATGGCTGGTATCTTGTTTCAAGCACAGAAGCAGACTCCATACAAACACAAATACTTGTGGGGCTTTCAAAGGATGAGAACTGAGACCTAGAGTTAGAGAAGCAAGGTCTTACCAGGAACAGCCGCAGGAACAGTGCGGTGGAGAGCTGTGACGGTGGCCATGGCCACTTGCTGTGGTGTATATTTCTTGGTGCAGGCATGACCAGCAGTCACCATGTTGGGCTTTAGCAGGGTGCCTTCTAGGTAAACATGATGGTCATTCAGGGCCTTGTAGACGGCAGCCAGAACCTGAAGGACAAGTGATCCAAATCAGTGTATTCAGCATCAGTACCAGATGTTTTAGATGGTGGTACTTCTAAACCACAAGAATGCAAACTGAAGGAATTCCAATGTATTGTGTGACCACAGCTTTTTGGTTTATGAATCTCATTGTTTTACATTAATAGTAAATGAGGGTTTTCTTGTAGAGAATCCATAGATACATACAGTGTACTTTGAACAAGCTCAACCCCTTTATTATAATCCCTTAACCCCTCCCTTCATCTTCTCTCCTCTGTGTGTGTGTGTGTGTATAAAGCTTCTGAACCAGCCTTTATGTCTCTCCTAGTCAGTACTATAGCTATTAAACACAAGCTTACCTCTCCCCACTACCTCCACTCTAGCTTCCCCTAGAGATTCTTCCTTTAATCAGTGTACCCTCTAATGTGACTTATTTAGCTAGTTGGTGACATCTACTTTTCACTGTCATAGAAGCTGAAAGGTCATTAAAAGAACATACATTTTAGAGACTACAGTGCTTTCCTATCCCATTTCAGCTACATAATTTTGCAAGTGCAGTAATTAAACTCTGGTGGCATTATGTTTTCTCACAGTGCCTGAGGAAAAGCACTCTCCAAACCACTGTGACTAGAAAGTTAAATGTGAACAATGTAAGTTCTAGTTACATTTTCTCAAGTGAGCTCATGTCTTATTTAAAAAATTCTCAGCATATGCATAATAAAGCTGAGGTCCAAAGGAGATAATATGACTCTCTAGGTCCCACTGTGGGAAAACAGATTCTCCAACCTAAGCCTTTATATTGCAAATTCTTTTTCATAACAGCCGCATACTATATGCCCAAAAGGAGAATTGATGAGTGCCTCTCTACAAGCTCCATACTATGTAACAATTCTGAGCTAAAGGGTATTTCAAATATGACATTCTTTATATTCTGAGTAACAGCTGATTCTTAAGACAAGATTTTTTTTCAACTGGAATTTGTGCCTTTATACATAAGACCAAGTACCTTCTCAGTGACATACTGGCAGTGTTCCAAGTCGTGGCTCCCATCAGGAAGTACCTCTGGCTCAACAATAGGCACCAGCCCATTCTTAAAGAGAAAATGGAAGGAAGGAAGATAAGTGAATCCATGGTAAATGTGATCCCTTCCTTTGGAGCAGAGTCAACAGATGTAGTTGGTGTAAAATGAAGCCCTTATGGAGTTGAAGGTGGTAAAAAGAAATTGGTAAAGTGTCTAGTGAGATTTGTGGCTTAGCCCAGGAAGGACAGTAAGGACAGTAAGGATAAGGGAAAGGCTTCAGGAACAGGATAAAAATAGAACCCTTTCATTTCTGGACTTTAGAAACTATTCTAGCTACCTCAGAACCTTAATGGCAACTTTTTAGGACAGTGTGAGTTAGTTAAGGAATTTAAGCAGAATGTACAGTTCTAACTGGAAATTTCCAGGTGATTTAAACTCCAGTAACTGCAACATAGTATCCACAGAAACAAACCAAGCTTAACTTGGACCCAGAAATACTTGGTTGGAAACTTTGGTATCAAACCTTCATGCTCCAGGTAATTATGTGGATTGGGACTAGGTCAGAAATATTATCTTCTAGCTCTGGACATTATGGAAGGTATTCAAGCAAGCAAAAGCCTGATCATCTTTAAGACTTGACTTAAGGATTTGGACAGAGGGAAGCAGTTGATGGCATTGGTTTTGCACCCACCACTTAGTGAGTCTCTAATTGGCTTGTGTAACCAAATGTTTCCCTGTATACTTGATTATAGCAAAAGTGATAGAACAAAACTGGCACCAGAATATACTAGTGAGGGAAGAGATGAGATTTGAGAGGTTATGGTAAAATTGAAAAGTTCTAAAGAAAGCTTCAGTCTGCTGTTTGTTTGCCCAAGGGAAAAGCAGATTCCCATACCTGCTGACAGATGCTGGCATAACGTGCCAAGGCATTGGCATTTTCCTGGATAGCAAGGCTGGAGGGGCACTGATCATCTATCCTCAACACAGCACGCCACTTTCCAAAGTCAACACCCTCTTTCTTGTACTGAGCACAGCGTTCTGAGAGACCATCAAGTCCTGCAAATCACAAAAGGCAGAAAAATGTCCTTATACTCCAATATCTGGTTCATGAGGGGCCTATGAAGAAGTGAAGTTCTCTCTTAACTTTCAATCCCAAACCTTGAGAATTAACAACATCTAAGCATGTAAGTGTCAAGCATAATACTGGGCCCAAAACTTAATAATTATGGCTTTGATGTACATAATGGATACTCAATATGTAGGATAGAGGGAATTCATAATAAACTCATTTACAGATGAGGAAAATGAGGTACACAGTGATTAAGGGAATTTACCATGAAGTTTTTTCAGCTAATGAGTGACCACTAGAATTCAAATTCTGCTTAGCTAAACCAATGTTAGGGATAATATTGGTCTACCTGTTAATAAATTACTTTGCAAAATTATTTGGCATGTAATGGAATGAGGATTCAATTTCAAATGTTTGAGCCCAAAACTTGGTAGGCCTTCCTCTCTACTGCTGCTGGATTGTTCTTTTAAAATTGTTCCCAGTACAGAGTTTCTTCTCTGAGAGGTACTGTGATACACACTTTATGTACATTGTGTATAGTCCTACAACAATTCTGCAAAGTAGATATTGTTATCCTATTTTAAGGTGAGTGGCTCAATGTCACATTATCATTCTATCGAGATGCTGGGACTGAAAACTAGTTGTGAGTGGCTCTAAAAACACTGCAATCTTTGTATTTTTAAAAACTTGTCCCCCCCCTTTTTTTATTAGCTTTCATTTCTAAACATATGGGGGTGACTCATAAGAGTAGGCAATATCCTTACCTTGAATGGTAGTTTCTTTATTTGTTCCTGCAAGGGGAGCGCCTCCTTGGTCTAACTGTGGGTACAAATAATTAACAAGAAATTAGTAGAGTTCATGTATCAGTAAAACACAAGGAGGGCTCCGGGTGACCCCCTTGCTTTCACAAACCAAGGAGTGAATTGGTGATCACTGAGGGTTGCAGTTCAGTGCACAACAGAATGAATGTTTCCTGGAAGGAGCAGTGTAGGAATGTCAATTCTGGCATTTTCTGCATACTCACTCCTGCCAGGCATTGTGGTCTGACAAGAGGGAAGTAAAGAAAATAAGGGTCCAGCCTCTACTCTCAAAACAGCAGAAGACCTTGAACTGAAGAGTTGGATAGTCTTGACTGTGTACAAAGTTATATTATGCCATGAGGTTCTGTTTTTACTTCTCTCTAAAATAAAGATAATAACCAAGTCTACTTCCACAGGTTGTGCTGAAGATGGAATGAGTGTTTGGAATTGTAAATTATGTCAGCACTGGTTTTCACCAGAGAAGTTCATAGAGAAACAGAAGACGTAGTTAAAAGAAGAGCAAATGCTTCTACTAAAAGGAGCTGCTCTTAAGTGAACAGTTATGTGATAGGAACTATTTTGAAAACATAATTCACTATTGTAAGAACTTCATAAGGAAGATACAAATACTCCTATTTTAATAAGAGGTACAGATGTAAAAAGATGAAGTATTTTGTAGAAAACCTGAATGAAAGATGAACACATACAAAAAAAAAACAAGAAAGATGAACACATTGGAAGGAAAGTCTAAGAGATAATCTGGTTCTCCATGGAAAGATGAGGATGGAAAAGAGTGAGAAATTAGACACTAAGAACCTTGGGTGTGGGCCCTATCCTGGCCACCATTCTGGCCTGTGCCTGGGAGGAAGCCAGGGTGAAGTATGGGTGAAAAATTTCACCTTGATGCCCACAACAATTCCCTTCTCCTTCAGGATGTTTCTGAACAGCTTCCCCTGGCTGTCCTTCTGGTAGAGGGTCTCGTGGAAGAGAATCACGCCCCCAATGCTCTTGTTGATGGAATTGTCCACAGTGAAGAGGATTTCTCGGAACTGCCGGCGGTTCTCTTCCGTGTTTTCTACCTTGATCCTCTGCAGCCGGTTTCCCATGGTGCCTAAAGGATAAGAGTTGGGAGAGTTGGGGTGGTAAAGGCAGCGTTAAGAAATAAGCCAGGACTTTCCTGTGACCTTAGTCCCTATTCTCACCAGGATGGAAAGCAAGACTCTCTTTTTTAATTTAAATGTTCATAGCTTCTGACTTTTTTTTTTTTTCTCAGGGTACAAACCTGTCATGATGAATTGGAAATGTACTGCTGCACATATAGGGACCAGGACAGAAGCTACCATTGGATCCAGATGCATATGGAAGCCCCTCAGGCCCCAGCCCTCCCCTGATCTAGTTCTCAGTCTCACTGGATGAACATGCAGTGGAAGGAAGGATGCAGGCTCTTGACTCTAGTATGTATCATTTCAGGACGGTCTGTGCAAACTTGCCACAGCACTGCCTGTGCCAGCATGGGATTCCCGCAGTCATATTCTGCCCCACTTCAGGATATAGACGTTCCCTGAACTCCTTGATTGGTCTTTAAACTAAATTCTCATTGACTTCATCCAGGTTTGAGTTCCTGGCCTTCCTACTGACTGAATTCAAATGACCTCTCTCTCCTTGGAGTCTCTTCCCCTATGGTTTTCTTAACTCTGTCTGCTAGACATATGGGACTCATTGAGTCTTGTTTCCACTCATGTGTACGTGAATCTTTACTTCCTCCAAGAGGAAGAATGCTTATCAGAAAATGAGAGAACGCTGTTGTATGACCTGTTTCCCACACTCACCTACAGATTCATCGGCAGCCAAGATGCCCTTTCCATTAGCAACAATGCGCTGAGCAATTTCTGAGAGCTCCTTCTTCTGGTCTGGGGTGAGGGCTGGAAATCGGTGAGCCATGGTGACAGGTCTGGAAAAGAATGCACGAGGGTCATTCATGGAAAATTGGTGACCGTGATGCTTCTGGCTCATTTTCATAGATGGATCAACAAATAAGTTTGTTGTTTTACTTCACTTGAGTAGCTGCAAGTAGTCACCATGGATAAAGGCCAGATGACCAGTGTTCATGGTGATTCTAAATAGAATGCTTTCGAGGACATTTTGGAGATCACTAAGATCACTAAGACCACTAAAATCTAACAAAGAAAGACAACTTCAATGATGGACCAGCTCTCTGTTCTGTGGATTTTTGTTGTCAAGGGATGCCCTGACTGGCTAAAGAACAGGACAGTGAGGCCTCTAGCCTCCTAACTATCCCCCACTTGGTTCTAGCCTGCACTTCCAGCAGATTATTTTTCCAGGAAACAGTTTGAGTGTAGAAACCCACACATGGCCTTGAAGTTAACGCCTTTTACTTTAGGCTAGAGAGACTGAGGCACAAGCCTCCTTCACTCAACCCTCGGAGTGAGATTTGTTGATTAAGACCAGGGAAGATTTTTACTAAATGCTTCAGAGCCTGGAGGTTCTTCTGGCGATAGAGGCTGCTAACACTGTATGATAATCTCGGTTGCAGTGACTTTAAGCTTTGCTGCTTTAGCAAGGAGAGACTGCGGCTCAAGATTCCAAACCGGCATGAGACAGTGATACCCACTTAGTCCTGTCTTTTATGACAAACCCACTTGTTCACATTTTCTGCATATCTTCAGGGCAGGCTTCTAATACCTGGCCCTTGATAGAAAGAGTCAATGTCTACTGAATAATTCTCAAGAAGGTAAAACTGATGACCTTGTACTTGCTACTCTCTACTTCAAGAGGAGATTATGTTTTAGCCAAAGGAATGGAACCATAATGCTTTCACAGGAGGACAAAGAAAAACTAGTAAGAATCAGTTTCTAGAGAAGATGATCTTTCAAGGCTCTGTTATATCCCAGACACTGGCAGATGGGATTTGCCCTGTTTATAAATTAACTTGTTATTATAGTCAGAGATCTTTAGCTTGGGGCGTGGACCTCCTGTTTTCAACCAGACAAAATCCAATTTGAGAGTATTGACTTCAAACCAAAGTACAAATTTTCCCTCTCAGTACATCCATTTGCACAAAGGTCAAAATGATTTTTTTTTAAGTTTCCTCGACTAAGCAAAGGAAAAAATAGCTATTTCCAAGGTTTCTATCTATTTGACATGCACCATGTAATTTATTCCTTACAATAATCTTAGAAAATAGTTAAATACTTTTGTCCTCTCATTTAACTGACTAGAAGAGAAAATAAGAGAGTTTAAATTGTCTGACCAAGGGCTGGGAAGGTGGCTCAGTGGTAGAGCACTTGCCCTTCATGCATGAGGCCCTGGGTTCGATTCCTCAGCACCATATAAACACAAGGAAAAAAAGCCGGAATTGGCGCTGTGGCTCAAGTGGTAAAGCGCTAGCCTTGAGCTGGAGAACTGAGGGACAGTGCTCAGGCCCAGAGTTCAGGCCCCACGACCGGACCCCCCAAAAAATAATAATAAAATAAAATAAATTATCTGCTCAAGAACTGATAGTAATAAGGTCCACAGTTGGGATAAGGGGTGATGGTGATGCTTTCTATTCAAGGGAAAGCGTGGGGTTAGTGAAAGAAATTGACCAGAAAGCCCCTCAAGCTGTGAGTCATTGTAACACAGACATGAACAATTTGTAACATCTATTGCATCTACATAGAGATTTATTGTTATTAAGTCAGACCAACCTGTGTTCAAAGACCAGCTCTTCCTCCCATAAGTGTAACCATGGGCAAGTCAAGTAACTTTGCTGCATCTTAGTGTACCATGAACCAGATGGTGACAATATTTACTCTGGTTGTCTTATGAATAAGTAACTCACATGTAACCTGTGAACGTCCTGAACACCAGAGCAACTCAAAATGTACTTGTTGAATTTGCACGAGAGGCATGAAGATGTCTTATGAAATACAAAATGTAGTTATTATATGTGCATGGAAAAAATCATAATAAATCCCTTTGTATAATTAACATATGCTAATAAAAACAAATGAAAATAACAATGGCAACAAAGACCCCAAATGCAAATTTTTTTCCAATTTGTTTTCCAATTTTGTTTTTTCCAATTTTTTTTTCCAATTTGTTAAAAAAAAAACTCACCTAAAGATTTCAATGTTTCTATTACTGATCTGTTTTCTTTATCTGGGTATGCTGACTCAGAATAACAGAGAAAAGTCAAATGCATTCTGTTTGCAGTAAGTTAAATTTTACAGAGGGACTAAAGGTCTGTACCACATCAGCACAAATACTGTCCCTCTGTTAATCATAAAACAGGGTCATAGGCCAATGTTCACCACTTGGAGAAAGGAGGCCAGCCTGGAAAGGAAATTGATTGGCCTGAGTTTTACTTCCCTAAATCTGTAATCACTAAAGTCTCTAGTCAACTATTTTTAAAGTGTATTGAGAAGTTGTTCACATTATATTATTAAATGAAAAAAAGGAAAAAAGTTTTAGAGACCTATGCAATGCATACAATCAATCACCCTGTTTTTAACTAAGAAATAAAAAAGATATACTTGTATACTGTTTGAACATCTACATAGGCCATCCGTAATCAGTCTTGGTTTACTTCTGGGGTATAAGATAAGATGAGGAAACCCTCACATTTCACTTCATTCATTCTAGATTTCTTACTGAGCACATATCTGTCTATAGATACAGATAGATAGATAGATAGATAGATAGATAGATAGATAGATAGATAGATAGATAGATAGATATACACATGTGATATATATATATATATCTGTATATATGAGAGGTAATCTACATACACAAATTAGGACAATGTTATATGAATAGTAAAGATAGAATTATAAGTGACCTTAGAGTCTACTACTTTAGGCATGAGTAAACTGAGACCCAGAAAGATAATATCCAATGTCTTTTCTAAGTTATGATTAAGTTATTTGGACAGTATATGTAATCCTAGCAGCCAGAATGCTGAGGAAGGAGGACCAATTCGAGGCCAGCCTGGTCTATTTAGCAAGTTCAAGGCCAACTTGGGATACAAAATGAGACCCTGTCTCAAAAACTAAAACAAAACCAAACCAAGATAAAATTGAAAACACACACACACACACACACACACACACACACACACACACACACACACACACACACACACACACACACACACACACACACACACACACACGTTATTTTTCTTAGAATAAAGACTTGGAACTGTTTCACACAGGTAAACAGGAAGTGGCAATCAAGCCAGAGTATTTTTTCACCTTCAAGAAAGGTGTGAATGAGTAGTTCTGCTTACTAGACACCAAGATTTCCCTAAAAACAAAGGCAAACAAACCTTCTCTTGTCCAGGCTTAACCCTATCATTACCCTCACGTTCACTGGAGCTGCCTAGGCTTCCAAAGGAACTTTCTTTACTTACAGTCTGAGGGAGCAGAGTCCTCTTAGGTATTAGAAGCTGTCAGTGAAGTGGTAGCTGCTACATGGACGGGTCTCTGGGAACACATGGTTTTTATAGAGGTCTCATCCCAGTCCTTTTTTTTTTTTAAGTTTTGCCCTTCCCTCTTTATCTTAGACCAACCAATAGGGAGGTATTAATTCAATATCTCGATTGGCTAATAAGCAACCAATTCGTAATACCCATGCTCACATGCACTATGCTTGATAGACTGTTAAAGCCACAAAAGACATTCTTAGATTATTCAGTTCCTAATTCAGACCTTACATTTTTCATGAGTGAGGAAATTTAGGCACTGAATTGTGAGATTCTGCCTATGAATCAGTTAACAAATAACTGAACTCCAATGTCCATCAAGGGGTATTGAGAAAAATGTTAGCTTCGGTTTTATAATCAATAAACACATGACCTTGGTCAAGGCCTTTTGTTTATTTTAACTTTATTTATTTAATTAGTTTATTTTGTTTATTTTGCTCTGAACCTTGATTTCCTCTTCTGTCAAGAAGCTCTTCATAGGAGCACTGAGTTTATAAAATGCCTGTATACAATAGCCATCCAAGAATCATTTCCAAATAAGGCAAGCAACACTATATTTTCATTAAACATTTTCAAAGCTTCATGAGTAGTCTGTTCCAACTATTTTTCTGTAATATGTACTTAAAATGGAACATTCTTTTGATGAAAGAAATGCAAAGAAAGTTGTACCTTTTTTGGGGTGGGAAGTAAAAAATCAAATCCAAGCATCTTATTTTGAAAATTCAGGTTTTCCCTCTCCTCTCAGTCTTCAATGTTTTTTATGCCAGAAGCCACTGTCACTTGTACTATTGTCATTCTACTTCAGCCTTTATACTCTTGTCTTCAAAGTTGCTAAAAACTAGAATTAAACACAAAGTAAGTAAGCCACCAGGACCCCCAAATACAGCACCAAGTATGGTTTCATTATACATATTTTCATCTCTGATCAAACTCTAAACTAATTCAAGAGAATGTAGTTAAGAAGATTAAATGCTTCCTGAAACATTCAATGAGGTAAGAAGGAGAACTCTAAAAAAATGGAATGACCATAATTGCAGAAAAATAAAAAACTCTGGAGCATATTCCTTTTACACAAAATGGACAGCAAGACCAAAAAAAAGTGCCTGAATACTAACTTTATAATCTATTGTTGGAAAAGTTAAACTTCAATGAAGAGTGGAAATGCAATGAATTAGTTTTCCAAATTAAAAGCAAAGTTCAAATGGCTTCTAAAAGTTCTAAGATAGACAATGAATGTCATTATTGAAGAAAATATAATCACTTAATGTTTAAAATTTTCGTTCATGAGGCCTGGGAAGTTTTTCCCAAGGTCTATCTCAGACATGTCAGAGGGCCACCCAGGTATAGTTACTATCAGTCCATAGACTCCATTTGCAACCCTCATGATAGGTACATTCTTTGGTTCTCTCATCTCTACTTGGTGCTCAGACAAGCATCCAGTACTTGATTCGACAAAGTGACTTGATCAGAAGATAGAAGGTTTCATCTGGGATGATTTTTGTTAGAAGAAAATGGAGGAAGAAATGGTAGATGGCGATAAAATAATGCAGAGTGAAGACAGTGATGATCTGGGTGGGATGAAGCTGGGATGGTTAGAACCACAGCTAAGACATTCCACCTGGCCACGAATGTTGCTAGCTCTCATTACTCTTGCTATAACAATGACAGTAATATTAAGAGCTAAAGGAACTTTGGTTCACTGGAAAAGTAACTTGTTTATATGTAGTCAAAGCACGGGTACATGCAGTCTGTTGGTGATCTAACACAGTCTTGCTTCCAGTCTGATGACCACAGATAGCATAGATGAAGTCTTTTCCTATCCCCTCTCTCAGCAGTGTATAACCTTGGACATTAAACCTGCATTAGTCAGAAAGATTTGACTTCGGTTGGCAGACCTAACTATTCCTGGGCATGCTGGGCAGGCATCATTTCACGTGAACAGCAGTCTGGGCAGGCATGTGAGCGGTACAGCAGTGTGCCTGCTACTGAGCAGAGCCACCTCCTGCTGCTCCTGTGGCATTTGCCACCCCCACAGCTTCATGTACAACTGAAACTCAAAGTCCAGAAAAGTTCAGAAGGGCTAATGACTTACTGGACCTTAGAGAAAGGGCAACTGCTGACCAAAACAGGCCACATGCAGGGTTGTTGAGGTGTGTTTTTTTTTCTTTTTAATTTCATTTTGTTGTTGCTTGCTTGATTGTTTTTTATTGTATTATTTTGTCGTTTTGGACTTTGGTGAGGAAATCACTGGAAGAATTTTGTTCTTCTTGTTATTTTAAGTCTCATAAACCTTAAAATGTTCAAAATTGAGTTTTACAATATTTAGAAAGAGCATGAGACTTTGAGGCTGGGATGTGTTTTGAATTCATGGGGTCAGATTTTCCCCTCAACTGTTAAATAAGCGAGTAATGCCTTCATTAGGAAGTGGCTATGAAATATGAATGTAATAATGTGACTTAGAATTAAATAGCTGGATCAGACTGTGCAAATGTGATTTAGAGGCACCCATTAACAGGCAATATTATATCATCCATGATCATTACTATCAATACCTGCAATATCTGAGGGTCACACAGAAGTAAAAGGTCTTCATGCTTAGCATGTGATGAGAATCCACAAACACACATGCATCTCACCTCTCCCACAGTTCTGTAAAAGTGATGCTATACAAAGAAAAAAGAGCTCTCACTCAAGGCCACATCTACACAATGCAGTTGCAAGAATCCTGACAGAGAATTATATCCTCTCCACGCTGTGATATACCTATTCCCTTAGTGTATTGGAAGCTTCTTTCATGGGAAATCAGGAGTCACTGGTTTGGTCATGGAGACAGAGCTAGTGTTATTTTTAGGATGGTTCACAAAATCTTCTTTGAGTTTCTTTGTGCAAGGCATTCTTTTTAGCTGTGGAGACATTTTTGTAGTGGATATGCTTTTCATTGAGATGATAAAAAGGATAATATGGGCATAATCTTAAGAAACTAGACAACTATAAAAATGGAAAAAGAGGGCTGAGGTCAGAAGTATAAAAAGCAGTAAGAGACTATGATGGTTATGGTTTTCACAGTGTTCATAGATGACTCCATGAAGTTACAAGGAAGAAAATACCTGAAACATCCTAAATAGTGTTCATTCATGGCCAATTCATACTTCAGACTGATGGATCCAGCCCATGTGCTGACCTGGAAGAGCAGGGCAGTGGTGCTTCCTCACTCTCTTCTGCATCCAGTGCCATGGCCAGAACCCAGCAGGCAAACAACTTTGGTTAAGTAAGTGGATTAATAAATAGGAAAATGGCTCAATATACATGTCAGACATGCCTAGAATAACTGGCTTACAATTTTTACCCCTGGGGTCTCTGAAATCATTAATTGATATAACTCTCACTTCCTTATAAAATGGAGCTAGGTTTTGAAATTTCCTCTAATTTTGTTTATTTGGAATTTTATAGTAAGTCATGCTCTAGGTCCCCTGCAATGTTACACAAGAACCATAGTTCTCAATTTTTAAAAACAAAGTGTAAAGATAAAAATACACATGACATGAAAATGACCATTTTAAAACTTTTAGGTGTCTGTGGCAGTGGCATTAAGTATAAGTACACTGTTATGTAACTAAGCCCCAGAACTTGTGTAGAACTGAACCATTATGCTTTCTATGCCACTCTACTCCTAGGTCCTGGAAACCAGGGTTCTATTTTCTACTGCTAGGAGTTGGCCCACTCCAAATACTTCTTGTAAGTAGAATCATACTGTTTTCTTTTCATAAGTGGCTTCTTTCACTCTATGCCCTCAAGTTTCATTCATGCAGCATGTCAGAATTTTGTTACTCTCAAAGGCTGAAAGTTCCGTTGTGTGTATTTGCTAAATGCTGTGCATTCTTTCAGTAGTCAGTGGACCCTTTGGCTGCTTCCACTTTTGGCTATTGTGAATAATGCTGCCAAGAATGTGAATGTACAAATATCTCTTCAAACAACGTGCTCAGTGGGACTGCAGGTGAAGCTCAGTGGTAGAGCGTTGCCTAGCATGCATGAGGCCCTGAGTTTGATCCCTAGCAGTGAACACAAACAAACAAGAGCAGTCAAACAAAAAAAAAACTTTGATTTCCAAAATAAGCCAAGCATCTCATGATTTCTTATATATATAATCCAAATTGGAGGGGGGGTGTGTAAAAAGACATGAAAGTAGAAGATCTATCAGGAGGGAAAGGAAGGAACCAATGAATTTAAGAGTGTCCAAGTGGAGCTGTGGCTCAAGTGGTAGAGAGGTAGCCTTGAGCAGAAAAGCTCAGGGATAATACCCAAGACTTGAGTTAGGGACTGACAACAACAACAACAGACTGTTCTTTGGCTCATCCCAAAATCCTAGCTACTCAGGAGGCTGAGATGTGAGGATACTGGTTTGAAGCCATCCCAGGCAGAAAAGTCCCTGTGAGACTCTGAACTCTAATAAACTACTCAAAAAAGCTGGAAGTAGCAGTGTGGCTCAAGTGGTAGAGTGCTAGCCTTGAGTACAAAGAGCACAAAGAGAACAGCACCCTGAGTTCAAGCCCCAGGATCAGCAAAAAAGAAAGCCCATATTGTAGAGCCTCAAAATCCCATTCTCAGGACAGAAACTGAAATTTGAAATGGAGAAAGAGCTCTCATAAAAGGAGACCACATCTACACATTGCAACTAGAAGAATCATGGCTGCCTGAAACCACATTCATTCTTCCTCAAAAATAGGAAGTATTCCTTCATCAAGAATTCATATATGTAAAAGAATGTGTGGTTTCTAAGCTGGGCATAGTTGTGGTACCCACCTGTTGCACCAATACTCAGAAGGGAAAGGCAGAGGATTCTCAGTGTGATGTCAGGTTGTGCCTGTTAGTGAGATCTTGTCAAAAAGGAAGAAAGAGGACTGGGAATGTGGCTTAGTGGAAGAGTGTCCGCCTAGCATGCATGAAGCCCTGGGTTCGATTCCTTTGTATCACATAAACAGAAAGAGTCAGAAATGGTGCTGTGGCTCAAGTGCTAGCCTTGAGCAAAAGAAGCTCAGGGACAGTGCCTAGGCCCTGAGTTCAAGACCCAGGACTGGCAAAGAAGAAGGAGGAGGAGGAGGAGAAGGAGGAGGAGGAGGGGGGGAGGAGAAAAGAAGTTGAGGTTTTCTTTATCCCAAGAAATGTCCATGCAGTCAGGATAACATAAGAATAGAGTGAATAGGTAAGAATTTCAGTTACTGATGGACCAGGAATTATCTGACAGGAGAGAGCTACACTGTGGACCTCAGTGGCCACTCATCCCCATGTTCCCAGACATACCCCACACACTGGGTTATTTACGACTTTGTCAGTGTTCTCTCTTTGCCTTTTGCTCAATCATTTCAAAGTCCAACTTCTCTCTCACTATCTAATCAGGTTATTGGTTACTTATGTCATTTATGGCACCCCCGCCCCCAGACTAATACGTCTCACAAGTATTTCTTAACTCTTTGGCAAAACTATTGGCCTTTAGGTAGAAAACACATTACACAATGCTTTTCCAGAAGCAAAACTCCCAAGTGAGAAAGCAAGGGGTTCTGTGTGCTGAGGGTGGCCCTGCTTCTGACTGTCCAGGAAACGAAAGACAGTCTAGCCTCCTTGTATCCTCCCTTTCCTGATGTACACAAGATCCTTGGAATACCAGTTTTACCCAGCATTACAGAGCTTCTGTGTCACTCAGATGATGCCATCTGAATGAACTCTTTGAAAACTATGAAGTCTCACAACCTTGTTTAGTGTTGCCAACCATGGTACGCCATAGAATTAGACATCATTAGTACCCCTGTGGTGGAGACACACACACACACACACACACACACACACACGCACGCGCGTGCGCACACACACACACACACACGCACGCGCGTGCACACGCACACACACACACACACACACACACACAAAGTTTGAGAATCAGAAAGCAAGATTTTGACTTAATAGCTAGAGGACATTGTCAAGAAGTTAAGCTGGACACATCTCCAAGTTGCATGTCCTCATTTACGAAAAAGTACCCCCAACAGAGAGTATGAAGAACATAAATAATCAAAAATACTCTTCCCCTGTGAGGACAAGAACCAGTTAATTATGTACAGAAGGAAACTGGTGAGACTTGAGGAGAATAGAGCAAATGACACTATTCTTGGTAGAAAGGGAAAAGAGACATGAAGGAGGAGAAACGGATGGATGTCTGCCGGCCAGCAGCCAAGGCCATTTCATCAGCAACACCCTTCCAGGTCAGTACAAGGCCTGGCTACGTGGGACCAGCGTGTCCTCTGTGCTCCAGTTGAGACCTATGGCACTAGCCACGTGTTGGATTGCCAGATGGAGGTGTAAATAAGAGGCTGGAACAAGTTATCCCTGTGGCCAGGGGCCAGGGGAGGTTTGCTTCCAATCATTGCACCCAGCAGGAGGCTGCGCAAGTAGTGATCCCGGTACTGATCTGCCAACAGCCTCCTTGGCTCTTGATCTGTTTCCAACCCTGATCCCGGGGCACAGTGCCCACTTCTGTTGTTGCTTTTTTGGAGCAACAGAGAGCAACAAGGGAGAATGGGACCCCCTTGATTTCAGGAGGAAATGTGAAAGCTGTCACTCAAGAAGTGGGAAGAATAAAGAGGCAGTCACTCAACGGAATTATGTTCAGGAATATTGTGGACAGCTCTCTCGCTTTTTTTCATTTAAATTTTATTGTAAAGGTGATGTACAGCAGGGTTTCAGTTACACAAGCCAAGTAACAAATACATTTCTTTTTGAACTGTTATCCCCAACCTCATTTTCTCCCACTTCGTTCCCTCCCGAACCCCTCCACTCCAAGTTGTAAAGTTTCCAACATAGTGTCTAGTAAGTATCACTGTTTCATTGGTTCACACTTTGTCTCATCATTTTTGTGATTCCCCTTCCCCTCCCCCAATCAGATACACTTACATACAAGACAAGGGGTACAGAAATGAAAAACAGTAACAATGGGGAATAAAACAAATGAAAGAAAGGGGGAAAGAAAGAACTGCAAACAGTACCAAAAAAGCTCTTGTTTCCATTTCTTGGAGTTCATTTCAATAAGCATCATTTTATGTGATCATATGCACATAGCTTTTAAGCCATTGTGATCCCCTCCTAAGAATATCCTCCTTTGTTCTCACTGTGCAAATGCTTGGAGTGCTGTTTAATCGTGTCCAAGTGTAATTATTTGTCTTTTGCTATCCATTGGATTAACTTGTAGATTTATAAGCACATTGTAATTATTACAAATGAGGGAAACCATGCAGCCTATGTTTCTTTGGGCCTGCCTTACTTCCCTTAATATAATTTTTCCAAGTCTTTCCATTTCCTTACAAATGGGGCAATGTCATTCTTTCTGATGGAGGCCTAGAATTCCATTGTGTATAGATACCACATTTTCTTGATCCATTCATCCACTGAGAGGCACTTTCAGAAAGTCCAATGTCTTTCTCTAGTTTTAGAGAAATCCCAGATGTGGTTTTGTGTTATAAGATCTCCTATCCTCTTATCCTTTTCTGTCTCTTCTTTTCCTTTTCCTACTGTCTCTTCTCCTCCTCTTCTTCCTCTTCCTTTTTCTTCTGTTTAGACAATAGACTCTTATTGTGTGACCTAGGCAAGCCCACTCATGGTCCTCCTACCTCAGCCTCCCAAGTTCTGGGGTCAGTTATGTACCAACATACCACGTCCTAGCTCAGCGCTTGCCACTTCACGGAATCAGTCCAGTCATGGTCAGGGGTCATAACTCCCAGCTTCACTGCACCAGTCCAACCCTCGCTGTGATGGGATACTTGACATTTGCTTTCCATAAAAAAGCCCCTCCCTCAAAAACAAACCAACCCAGAATTCCATTGGCAGAAACCCATTGTGTGGGCACATGTAAAGGTTTAGAGGAGAAGGTGTCACATGGGGTGACATCAAGCATTAGCCATCCCTGTTCCGAACTATCTTTGTATCATCTGCCAGACACTCACCTTCTCTTGTCTCCCTTCACCTCTCCCCTGTCTTCTCTTCCTTCAAAGGTTTCCCTCACTTCTCCTGAGTGGTACGTGCCAAGTTAACGCTAACCCTTGAATCTCCTATCAAGTCAGCTTATTGGGCTATCAGTCAGAGCCACCTGCTCTGCTAGCAACAAGTGACTCATTAAAGTCTTTAGACCTCCATGGACACGTTTTACCCTCCTTCAAAGGTAGAGTATTACATCACCAATTTGGTTTCTTCTTTCCGCATAAGGCTATATAAGAGAAACAAGGCAAGCACTGTGCCCAAGTTCAGAAGAAAGATCTCAATCTCTGAGGCTTTGGAGAAGAATCAGAGTGACTGAGCTACGGTCAGGGAGCTCGAGTATGATGAATACGTCCTGTTCTAAGATACAACTTGCAGGGGCGTGGGTGTGGGTGTGTGCACGCACACTCATTCTGTCCCTTTGTGATTGTGAGGATAGGACAGTTCTCAAAACCACCCAGAGAAGCACTAACAAGGGGCAGGCATTCCTTTATTTCCAGATGATATGGCCATCATTTTCTTGAGCTAGACCTGACAAGGCGTTGAAGTCAGTCTAAAGAAGGAGCTACACAATCTGTGAGCTCCTATATAAAACGCAAGCGAAAAGAAGAGGAACAGTGCCATTATTAGTAAAACTAGCCAGGGGCCAGTGGCTCATGCCTGTAATCCTAGCTACTCAGGAGGCTGAGAATTGAGGACTGTAGTTCAAAGCCAGCCCAGTCAGAAAGTCCGTGACACTCTTTTTTTTTTTTTCTCATTTTTTTAAAATTGTGAAAATATTGTACAGAGGAGTTACAATTACATGGGCAAGATAATGAGTACATTTCTTATCAAGCATTGTAGCCTCCTCCTTTCTTTCCCCTTCCCATCCCTTCCCATCCTCCCCCACCTCCCCCACTCAATCCTCCCCACCCCCCCCACCCCCCCAACCCCCCCCCCCCCCCGCACGAAAGTTGTAAAGTTCGTTTTCGACATAACGACTTGTACCGAGAGACTCTTATCTCCAACAAACTACTCAAAACAAAAAAGCCGGAAGTTTCACTATGATTCAAGTGGTAGAGCACTGGCCTTGAGCAAAAGAGGCACAGGGACAGTGCCCAGGTCCAGAGTTCAAGCCCTAGGACCAACAACAAACTAAAAAAAAAAGTAGTAAAATTATCAAGTTCCTTTTCTTCCATATGCTTTTGCTTTCCTTTTTTATTTATTGTTGTATTTGAGTAGTTGTACAGAGGGATTTCAGTTTGACATGTCAACATATGAATACAATGCATCTTCATTAATGTCGCTCCCTTTCTATTTATTCCTCTGTTATTTTTATCTCCATGGAATGAACTAAGCAAAGAAACCTTAAAATCTAAATCATCCATCTCTATATTATACAATGCCAGCTTGAAATTGAACCATAAGAACATTCAACCTGTATATAGAATCACAAAATTTACAGTTCGCATCCTGTAGTTTGTACATGCATATGTATTTCATTCTTCCCAGAAGAGAGGAAATGCCACACAAAAATAACTTAGTGTTTCCATTTCTCTTGCTATCAACAGCCTCTACCTTTAACTTGCTGATGTGTAAGGAAGGACTGAGCGGAAACAGAAGTAAGGGATCACTTTATCTTTCCTTCTTTTCTGTCGTCATTTTCAAGGTAAGTAGCTGGCTGATTCTAGGAGGTAATACAAAAAGAATTGATGTGACAGGGCTCCTTGGTTGAGTTTCTTATAGTTCCTTTGTTTTCTTTCTATAATAGAGACAAGTTCTAGATTGAATGGAAAGCCTCTCCAAACTGTACCTTCTCCCAAATCCTTACTTTAAGACTCTCCCTGAACTCTATTCATCATGGACCAACTGGAAATCTCTTCTCATAGAGCATTGTCTATACTCTCTATAAATATGGCACCAAGGAACCATACATACACAACTATGTACCCCTTTACTTAGTTATACGTTCCCTTTTATAACGTCTCAAATTCATTTTAGTTTTTTCTATTTCTTTTTCTTTTAATTGTAAAGGTGATATACAGAGGGATTACAGTTACCTAAGTCAGGTAGTGAGTATATTTCTTTTCTTTTTTGTGAGTTTATTTCTTTTTGAACAGGGTCACCCTCACCCCTCCCTCATTTTTTGCCTGTTATTTCCCTCCTGATCCCCGTTCTCCCCGCAGAGTACATTTCCAACATAGTGTCTAGTGGCTATCACTGCTGAATTGGTTTAGCCTTAGTCCCACCATTTCTGTGCTTCCCCTTCACCTCCCCAAATCAGATAAACTTATATACAAGACAAAAGGTACAGAAATCAGGAACAGCAACAAATGGGGAAACGCAGACAAAATTTTAAAAAGAACCAAGAAAAGTAAAATAAAAACACCTCCTGTTTCCATTTTTCTTGGGTTTGTTCCCTTTTCTTACTAGATTTTACTTAACACATGTTTAGATATAAAATTACTGAGATTTTCAAGATGGTGACGGCTGATCATTAAGCCAAGCACTGAGCGCTTCTGAGCATGAGATCTCGTATGACTACACAGGGCAAACACCCACATAGCCAGGCCTGGGTAACAGAGCCCTAGAGTGCCAATCTCCTGGATGTTTCATGAGGACAAAATGCATTGCTGCCTAGTTTAAGCTGCTATGCATTGGGGTCTCTTTGTTATTCTTTGTTCTGGACTAAAACAAACATATTTAGTTCTCAAAGCACATTGCCAGATCCAGAGACAATATCTGTATATTTTAGTGAACATCCCATCAGCTGTACATCTCCACAAATACTTCACTCTACTCTTGCCATTGTCTCCGTTTTAACCAGCACCTCTAACTTAAAATGCCCCATTCTGTGTGTTGTTCAGCCTCCATGTGTTACAGGACTTTCTTTGGTGGCTTTTGGTGCTGAGTTCTAATTTTATTCCCTTGTGGTCTGAGAGAATGCAAGCTATAACTTCAATATTTCTGAATTTGGACAGGTTTGCTTTGTGGCCTAAAATGTGGTCTATTTTGGGAAATGTTCCAAGTGCTGCTGAGAAAAACATGAATTCTGATGCTGCGGGGTGAAATAGTTGGTAGATGTCTGTTAAATCTGGTTGATCTACGCAGTTGTTTAGATCTGCGGTTTCTCTGTTGAGTTTTTGCCGAGCTGATCTATCTAGTGGGGAAAATGGTGTGTTAAAGTCCCCAACAATTAATGTCTTAGTATGTATGTGTGATTTGAGGGAAAGTAGTGTTTCTTGGATAAATTTGGGTGCTCCATTGTTTGGTGAATAGATATTTAGAATTGTAATATCCTACTGAAGGAGAGATCCCTTAATTAGTATGTAGAAACCTTCTTTATCTCTTCTCCCTAATTTTAATTTGAAGTCTATTTTTTTTTTTTTTTGGGTCCGGTCGTGGGGCCTGAACTCTGGGCCTGGGTGCTGTCCCTCAGCTCTTCAGCTCAAGGCTAGCGTTCTACCACTTGAGCCACAGCGCCACTTCCGGCTTTTTTCTCTTTGCTTATGTGGTGCTGAGGAATCGAACCCAGGGCCTCATGCATGCAAGGCAAGCGCTCTACCACTGAGCCACCTTCCCAGCCCTTTTGAAGTCTATTTTATCTGATATTAGGATTGCAACTCCTGCCTGTTTATGGGGGCCGTTTGCTTGGTAGATCTTGTTCCAGCTTTTCACATTGAAAATGTGTTTGTTTTTATGGGCAAGATGTGACTCTTGAAGGCAGCAGATAGAAGGGTCTTGCTTTTTAATCCAACTAGACAATCTATGTCACTTAATTGGAGAGTTAAGTCGGTTAATGTTGAGAGATAGGACTGAGAGGTATTTGGGAGTTCCTGCCATTTTATCTACCTTCTTGGGGGCTGCGGCAACTGGGTTCTACGTGAAGTAAGCCAGGTCCAAAGAAACATAGGTCCCATGGTTTCCCTTATTTTCCATAACTAGTATATGTCTAGGACAAGCAGAGAGGGTCAAAGCTATGTACATATGACTATATAAGATGATGTTAAGCGAAATGAACCCAAGACAGGGATACAAGTGGTTTTTTTTCTTTCTTGCTATTGTTTTTAACATACTTATAATGTACTATGTGATTTTTTTTGTTTCTTTTGTATGTTCTTCCCCCATGGTGTAACCCCTGTTTTCTGTATTTGATTTCGGTGCCTTACATCATGTATATACACTTTTCTAATTTTTTTAGGGGGGGAGAAGGGAAAAAAACAAAATGTTTAAATAGGGATACAGGTTGACCCATTGTAACATAGAGATGTACAAGACACTATATTGAAAATGAACTTTACAACTTGTGAGGGTGAGGGAGGAGTTAGAGAGATGGGGAGGGAAGGGGTGTTGGGGAAAAACAAAGGAGGAGGTAACAATGCTTGATAGGAAATGTACTCATTACCCTACTCATGTGACTGTAACCCCTCTGTACACTATATTTACAATAAAAAAAAACATTTAAAAAGAAAAAAATGTCCCATACTGAACATTTCTCCTCAAATACAAACTCAAAACAACTAGGAAAGGCTGGGAAGTTAGCTCAGTGGTAGAGTGCTTGCCTTACATGCATGATGCCCTGGGTTCGATTCCTCAGCACCACATATGCAGAAAAAGCCAGAAGTGGCGTTGTGGCTCAAGTGGTAGAGTGCTAGCCTTGAGCTGAAGAGCTGAGGGACAGTGCCCAGGCCCAGAGTTCAGGCCCCACAACCGACAAAAGAACACTAGCGACAACAACTAGGAGTTGCCTTGCTTTCAACATGTACCAAACATCTTATATGCTTATCTTATTTGAGAGTTATCATGATCGCCATTTTCCAGATGAAGAACTGGAAGGTTCAAGAATTTATCTCGCTTGCTCAGGCTTTTCATGAGCAGAGATATGATCCCAATATTTATGGCCCCAGAGCCTATGGACATAACCATTTCTCTTTACTCAGCCTTTTACTGAGTCTACAACAGTGGCTACTGGTATGATTGGGAAAATAAATATCTTCCTTGCTATCTTGAAACAAATAAGCGCCTGTGGAAAACACAAAGACCTGGTGCCCATCAAATCACTCTCATCCTAGGATCCTGATCATTGTTGCCAATAAAAACGAGTGTATTTAGCCCAGTTTGTTCAGAGAAGCAGTGGTCTTTTGTTCCTCAGTGACCTCTTGTGGCAAATGCACTAATTGCTAGGAACTCATCTTCATAGAATGCTTCACTTCTCTTCCTGGATGCACATCCTGGTGGTATGTGCTTGTTACCCGGCTCCAGGGGAGGCTCAGAGACTGGGCACAGTGGCACATAACTGCCATCCTTGATAACCTAGGGAAGCACAAGTAGGGAGACCACAGTCCAGGCTGGCCTAGGGATAAACTGAGATTGTACCTCAAAAAATAACCAACATGAAAGGGGACTGAGGGTGTGGCTCAAGTGGCAGAGTTCCTCCTCAGAAAGGATGAGACCCTGAGTTCAATGCCCAGTGCAGCCAAAGAGCCTGAAACAAAACAAAATTAAAACAACTCCAACAAACAACTGAAAAACAAAGTAAACAAAAACTAACATATCCTGCTCTGTTTTTTATAATATTGGGAGTGAGTTTCCATGCAAACAGAAAAGAAATTCACCAAAACGTCAATCGTGGTGGTGATCTCTGTGTGTTAGTATTATAAAGTTTTAAAATCTCTTTTTGACATTGTTTTCTGTATTGTAGGGATTCTCAGTTTAGGAGGTACACTTAAAGGCTATTGTTTAAATAGGGATGCAGGTTGACCCCTTGCAACAAGGAGAAGTACAAGACACTATGTAAAAAACATGAACTTTACAATTTAGTCGGGGGGTGGGGGTGTGGAGAGGGAGTGTAGTTGTGGAGATGGGAGGGAAGGGATGGTAGGGGAAAAACAAAGGAGGATGCAACAATACTTGATAAGAAATGTACTCATTACCTGGCTCATGTAACTGTAATCCCTCTGTACAGTATTTTCACAATAAAAAACTTATTAAAAAAGAAATATCTGCATACTTGACTCACTCCAAATCAACCCAGTCAAAATTGTTTTCAGTGAGACAGAGATATTAATGGGTTTTTAAAAAAAGATTTTCCCCAGATAAAGTTCTGTGTGTGTAACAAGACCACACTAAAGCTACCAGCACGACTATGTTTATTGCAGCTTTATTTACTATAGCTAAGATATGGAACCAACCCAGATGCCCCTCAGTAGATGAATGAATCAAGAAATTGTGGTATATATAGACAATGGAATTCTATGCCTCCATCAGAAAGAATGACATTGCCCCATTTGTTAGGAAATGGAAAGGCTTGGAAAAAATTATATTAAGTGAAGTAAGCCAGGCCCAAAGAAACATAGGTCCCATGGTTTCCCTTATTTGCAATAAATAGTATATGTCTGAGTCAAGCAGAAAAGGTCAGATAAGGTGATGTTAGGGAAATGAACCCTAAGATATGTATTCAAATGTTTTTTTTCTTTCATGCGATTGTTTCTAACACATTTATAAGATTATTTCTTTGTTGCTTTGTATGTCCCTTCCCCACAGTATAACCCCTGCTTTCACTGTATTTGATGTCAGTATAATTTGTGGGGGGGAAGGGGAAAATCAAATCGTTTAAATAGGGATCCAAGTGGACCCATTGCAACAATGAGATATACAAAACTTCACAACTTTGGTGGGGGGAGGGGGCGGGGTGGGGAAGATTGGTTGGGGGCGCAGGAGGAGGCTGGGAAGGGATGGGAAGGAGAAACAAAGGAGGAGGCTACAATGCTTGATAAGAAATGTACTCATTATCTTGCCCATGTAATTGTGACCCCTCTGTACAGTATTTTCACAATAAAAAAAGAAAGAAAAAAAAGTTCTGTGTGTGTGTGTGTGTGTGTGTGTGTGTGTGTGTGTGTGTGTGTGTGTGTGTGTGGTGACTTGTGCCTGTAATCAGCACTCAGGAGAATGAGGCAGGCGGACTGGACTGTGAGTTCAAGGGTAGTCTGTGCTATATGGCAAGACCCTGTCTTGAAAAGCCAAGGGGAAAAAAAGGAGGAGGCTGGAAACGAAGGAGGAATGGAAGGAAGGGAGAAAGGAAGAAAGAAAAAAAAGAGGAAGTGTAGGAGGAGAGGATGGTGAGAGGAAAGGAAGAAAAACCAAATAAATAAATAAAAACTAAAAATGCATGATTGTTATTAAAATATCCCAGAGGTTACCGAATCAGGAGGAAAAGATAGAATACCATATTGGTCTGTGCAAGTTAAAATTGATTACAAGTTAATGCCAACTTGTCACCTTGACTGTAGGAATGGAGCTCAGCCTGTGGTACAAAGAGGAAAGTTCCCTGGCCAAAGGAGGCTCCCTCGGGCGCTAGCATGAAACTTCAGGCTCCACCTAACCTCTTTAATTGTTATTAAGCTTATGTAGGCCATGGCTGGCAACTTTTAAAGGTTTTTACAATGCAATCTGTATTTGTTTGTGATTTTACCATTTACTTACGCATGGTTAGATGCCATTTCAGTCCTTTTGTTCCCACTCAGCAATAACAAAAAGCAAAAAATGCTATCTAATGAGAATACGCTTGTAAATCAAGAAAAATTTGATAATTAGACATCTCTTCTCATTGCTGTAGGTTTAAATCCTCATAAACTTAACCTTCCCAATTACAAAAAAAAAAGTTGGATGGAAGAGTAGGCAGGTGCTCTTACTGACTATGTCCTCTAGAGGGAGCGCTAGGCTTCCTCCTCTAATAATCAATGTGAGAAGAGTAGAGGCCAGAAGCAGAACTGGCTGAAGATGAATGCTCAGGTACCTCCTATTCTTGAGGACATCTTTTTCATTTTTCTTGTCCTTTCCTCTTGAGTGTTTTCTTCCTTTGCTCCCATATAGCTGGTGCTTCAGGGGGATGCTAGATCGCCCTCCACTTGGAAGAGTTGACCTCTCCATTTAGAACTGGAGTACAACCTCTGGGGGCAGAAAAGGCCTCCTCATAATACTTGTTCTGGTCTAAATCACAATGACAGATGATGCCTTGATCGGGAGTGATTTCTGCCATAATTTGTCATAGTGGTGGTGTTTGCCAAGGTAGTGACTGATAGGAAGTGGCAGGATAGAGTTCAGAAACTTGGTGTGCAGATATAGTTATCAGACTCTCCCCTACCAACAAAATAGGCCTAGATTCTGTTTGCATCAGTGTTTCTCACTATGTGCCCTGGATTTGAAGTTTCTTGTCCCTCTTGAATCTTGCAAATCCTGACCTAGCAATTTTCTAAAATTGCTCTCACTTGGCATAGCAACTATGTTTCACTGGAAGATATGTCTTTGATTCCTATGTTCTCTTCATCTCTTGTATCTCTCTTCCACTTTTTTTGGCAGTACTGGGGTTGGATTCAAAGCCTCATGTCGGCTAGGCAAACACTCACCATTTGAACCAGGACCACTGGAACCACATTCCCAGACCCTTTTGTTACTTTTTTCAGACACAATCTCAAGTGTTTGCCAAGGCAGGCTTGGACCAAATGTATCTTGTTTACACGTCTGTCCCATGTAGCTGAGAGGGCAGGTGCATGCCACTATGCCCAGCTAGCTGTTGAGATGGGAGACCCAGTAATGTTTGGGGAGGCTGGCTTAGACAGAGATTCTGATCTCTACCTCCAAAGTTGCAGGATTATAAGTGTGAGCCATTGCACTGGCTTTGTATTTTTTTAAATTTGTAAATGTTTCCATTTGCATACTTTTGTAGAAGAAGACCTAGGACAGTTTCTGACTTATTTGCATAGAAATGAAGAAGGAGCCTCAGAGAGTTTGTATGATAACCACATGAAGGGACATCAGTCATAATTTTTATTGTAATGTAGTTTTCTTTGAAGGGTAGGTATCGAGCTTTATGGAGTGTGGAAGGAACCAGAATTAAGGCAAATGTGGCTAGAAAATTTATTTGTATGTGAAAGAACTTCAATTTCTTGGCTGCTCCATAATTAGATGTAGATTGGCTCACATTTTTATTCTATGCATGGCAAGGTTGACCTTCTTAGATACCAGTGTTCTGACACAACCCAGTGACTGAACTCAAGGTACTGTGAGATGAGAAAGGAAAAAGAAAGGAAGGAAGGAAGGAAGAAAGGAAGGAAGGAAGGAAGGAAAAAGAGAGAGAGGGAGAAAGGAAAATTCAGGTTTGAACAATATGCAGTTTATTTAGTACTTTCTCGCAGAAGAGTGACTGCAAGAGCTAGTGGATTTTTGCAATTTGGGCCAAAAGGAGAGTTGTATACATTGCTGGAGATATAAGTGGGTTCATATTAAACATAGTGATTTATATCAAGCTAATATGAAACAGTCACACATTTTCCACGTTCCAGAGTCCACATACCACTTGAATGTTTTTGTCCTATTTATACTTCACTGCGAATCAGGCAAGGAAAAAAAAAAAACAACTGGCAGGGGTTACTTCAGGACAAACACAGTAATTATGACTCAAGATGGCTGTTCTGTGCTTAACTGAAGCCATCCAACCACGCAAGCTAGTGTGCTAGGTCTAGTCTAGAAGAACCTGCTTGGTATGGGATTCCCAGGACGAAGATTAGACAACAGTGTTGGTATTGATTCCAATCTTGTGCTCAGAAGATGTTGTCTAAACCCCCAGTAGAGGGTTTAGATGTTTCTGAATAACTTTGTACCACACTTACAGCACAATGTCAGCCCCTGACTGTGGCCTAAAAGACCCTCTTTGTCTTACCTCAGCTTGGATCATTTCCCTTTTCTTTCTGAACATACTTTTTTTGTATTATCTATGAGTAGAGAGGGAACAATTATTCAACGGACCACTGAACTATGTTGAAGAAGCAGACATTAGAAGCAAACCATCGATCTCTGTGAAGACCAGGTGACAAAAAGAATACAACAGTTAGAAAGTGGGTCCTTATAACACAGTAATAATTTATAATCAGGTTTCTATTAATACTCACCAAAATCTGTTCTGTTCACCTCTTAATCTTTGCATCCTTCTTTGTCATTAAGTAGGGCCAGAATAACTAGTTCTGGCCCTTCTCACTCTGCAGCAGGAAGCTGATAAGTATCAAGTTCTTTTAGCTCAGCTTGGTTGATCCTTGTAGTTTCCTGTTCTTAATGAGATAGCAGAGGACAGTGAAATCTCCCTCAACCTAAACTGATGGTTTGACACATAAAAAGTAGTTACTGCAAAGAGTTGTCTAGATCTTTTTATTCCATTTTGTGGAAATGCGAGATAAACTTCGGCCATGATGAGCCACTGCAATGTTGGCATCTGGTCTTGATGCATTCTTGTCCAGCCTCGTTTATCGAGAACTGGTTAGTTGCAAAAGTGTTGAAAACTAGTACTCATGGCATAGGCACTTGGATTCTTAAGAGCATGCTTATAAGCAGGAACAAAAGAGGATCCCTTTAATGGATACTGTGCAGGTCAGGCGGACCTGGAGAAGAAAGATAACATGGTTGGCGTGTAATAATTGTAGGTAGCAAGCTTCGTCATGAGTCTTGAAAAGTGTAAGGTGCCTCTTCATAGATTCCCAGAAATATTTGAGTACAGCTTTTGGGAACTGCCAAGAAGGTTAAGTCATCAATGAAAGTCGTTTGGAAGTCTGTTGATAAAAATAAGTGTTTGTGGCAAACATTTCCTTTGCTAGCAGGAGACATCTTTGATGGATCACTTTGCCCCTAGCAAAAGAAACATTGCAGAGGAGTTGAGAAAGTTAGGGTAACATAAAACTCCAGTGCTAACCAGGCGCTCTTGGCTTACACTGGTAAATCCAAGCTATTCAGGGGGCTGAGATCTGGGGACTGTGGTTGGTAACTAGCCCAAGCAAGAAAGTCTGTGAGACTCTTTTCTCCAATCAATTGCCAAAAATAAAATATAAAAAAGTTGGAGCTGTGGCTCAAGTGGTTGTGAGCCAGTCTTGAGCAAAGAAGCTTAGGGACAGATCCCAGGCCCTGAGTTCAAGCCCAGGACCAGACAAAAACAAAAAACTCTAGTACTTTGGTGCAGTTTATTCACAGAAGCATGTAATTATGACCTTCCATGTTGTACCCCACTATATTAACCCTGCCCCAGTCCCCACAGAACACCAAGCCTTTAAATGTTAAGAAAGACACCTTAGTGTCTCCATTGGTCAGCACAGTACCCGGCACCCATATGCAATCACTAATATAACCTGATAGGAGACTCGACATTTGATGCCTTTTAAAGAACTGTTTTTTTTCCTTAAGTGGTTTCTTGAGATTCAATCCTGAATCTTCGTGTGTCTTTGCCATAAATGTGTGTGTGGGGGGGGAGGATGTTTTAAATTTAACAATCAGGGCTGTTTAACTGAAGCTATTTTTTTTCCTGTGTTGTAATTTGGCTGGTAAAAATAAACAAGAAGGTGACTCTAATTTCTTGAAAGCCTTTCCCATTGCAAGTATAGGTATTTATTTCTACAGATTGGAGACTTTTAGTTATCAGTCTATCAAGACCAAAAAGAAAAAAGAAAAAAATAGTTTAAATTATCTGAATGAATATCTCTAACAGGACTTAGACATTCATTAAGATGGAGGTAAACTACTAAATTTACATTTACTAAAGATTGTTTGACATAGTTCCTTGCAGAATAATAACGTGATCTAAAATTCTGAAGGTGGCATAGCCATTTTTCTTTTTATTTATTTATATAACCTTTAACATATAACATGTATTTCAACTTTGTTATGGTTTGGATCTAAATGTCCTCCAAAAGCCTTGGAGGCCTGGAGGAGTCCTAAAGGCTTGGTTGGCACTGTTTGAAGTTGGTGACATAATTAGGAGGTAGGACCTAATTCAAAGAAGTTATTGCCTTAAGGGTATGTTGAGGCCCCAGAGGTCATCTCCTCTCCTCTCTTCCTTTCCTCTCTCCTCTCCCCTCCCCCTCCTATCCTTTCTTTCTTCTCTCTCCTCCTCTCTACTCCTGTCCTTTCCTCTCCAGTCTTCTCCTCTCCTCTCCCTCTTTTCTCTCTTTCCCTCGTCTGTCCTCCCTTCTTTCCCACTTCCCATCACTCTTTTCCCCTCCATTCCTTTCCCTCCTGTCTGGTTATGATAGGAACAGGGCCAACTGACCAAGTACTGAAACAAAATAAGGCAAAATAAACCCTCCTTGCTTTTTTGTTTGTTTTGGTTTGGTTTGCTTTTGTCTGTGGGGCTTGAACTCTGAGCCTGGGTACTGTCCCTGAGGTCTTCAGCTCAAGGCAAATGCTCTACCACTTGAGCTACAGCACCACTTCCAGTTTTCTGAGTGGTTTATTGGAGATAAGAGTCTCCCAGACTTTCCTGCCAGGGCTGGCTTTGAACTGTGAGCCTCAGATCTGAGCCTTCTGAGTAGCTAGGATTACAGGAGTGAGCCACTGGTACCCTGCAGCCTCCTTCCTTCTAAGCTGATGCTATCATGTATTTTATCCCAGTAATAGAAAACTGACTAACACAAGTTGGGTTGTCCTTTTCTTATTCAAGAAGGGGAGTACTCCACATGGACATTACAGAAATAAGATATAAACATGACTTTTTTATGAAAACAAAAACAAACTATAAACCTCATTAGAGAGGGAGCTAGGAAAAAGCCAAGCTTCTGCAGAGCCTGGCTATGAATTCTGGATGCATCTGAGCTACAGAAGAGTTTGATAGGAAGGACAGGAGGCATCACACAAGCATGTTGCTAGCAAGAAACCTATAGACTGGGAGACTTGAAAATAGGCATATCAGAAATGCTGTACCTTGGGGCTGGGAAGGTGGCTCGGTGGTAGAGCGCTTGCCTTGCATGCATGAGGCCCTGGCTTCGATTCCTCAGCACCACATAAGCAGAAAAAAAAAGGCGGAAGTGGCGCTGTGGCTCAAGTGGTAGAGCACTAGCCTTGAGCTGAAGAGCTGAGGGACAGCACCCAGGCCCAGAGTTCAGGCCCACAACTGGACCCCCCCCCCAAAAAAAATGCTGTGCCTTGCTTAGGGTAAAAAATTAGGGGAAAAAAAGGCGGGGGAAAAAGGGGTTCCCATCTCTGTGAGTAGCATGCCTTGCTTCTGTGAATTTCTTCTCGGGGAATTCAAATAGCAGCTGAAGCTTACAGAGAAACAAGCACAATGGGGAATTAAATGCAGCTTTTTGCTTAAAAAAATTGATAATTGATCGTTCTATCTTTCAAATAGAAACATTTAAAATATTCAGCCTTCTTATTTTATGGTAAGAAAAAATGATAGCAATTACTATAGTGCAACTGGGAGAATACAAACTGGACAGGATAAATCTAATTTACCTTAGATAAACTTCTCATTTAGGAGGATTTCTCTCATTGGTAACCTAATTAGGATGCAAAGGTATTTTAAGTGGAATAGATTCTTGTGGGTTTCTTTCTATACACTACCCTGTGCTATGAGTTTCAATACCACATGACATAAAATTGGGTAATTTTAAGCCATAGGAACCATTTGGATATTTTTATCCCTAACACAATTGAATTTACTGTGAAATTCCCATTCATTGGACTCTTTTCTTGGCTGGATATTATTTGGAAAATTTGTGAAGCAGTGTTCAACCACAGTTGGGAATTTAACCTAAGTAGGGCAAAAAATATATTTACAGTATATATTAACATATATTAGGGCTGCAGTGGTGGTGTGTGGTTACTGGCTTCTCATCTCCATAATTGACCTGCAGTGATGTGATGGATCACCATTATGTAATAAATGGGATGTTTTTTTCTGGTAGTTCATAGTCTTTTCCCTCAACTTACCAAGCAACATGTGGAAGAATGGACTGATTTTTTTTAAAAAGCACCTTTAGATAAAGTCAGAACAGACAGTGTAGCATGTAGGGATGGGCTAGACAAAGATATTTAGTGAGATAGAGTATCTATATCTGTCAGCTGTTCTCATGGGTCTCATGCTCTTTTTATACATGTCTTATATACATCCCACAGTCATGAATTCTTTATAGAACCAGTTTATACAGAATGCAAAAGAAATGAGCAAAGTCAATGTCCTGCAAATAATAATAGTAAAAATAAAATAATTCATTGTCTTCCAGGACCTGGATTCCCATTGAATTCTGAATAAAATTCATCCCCCTCCCTCAACTCCTAGTCCTGCTGTGATCTGACCTCCACAACCAATTTTATGCTTTTGTACCACTCCATCTATGTACTTCAAATTCTATCAACACTGGCTTTCTTTAAATTCTTTGGACTTTTCTACATTGGTTCTTTCTCTTTTTGTATGATACAACTGTTTTTCCCAGGAACATCCTTTATATATTTGTCAAATGCTTGCATCACATTTCTTTTTTTTGAATAGCTTTTTAATAATTTTGTTACATCTGTATCTTTTATAATTGGATTTGTCTTTCTGGACAAGTGAATCTTGTAATAAAACAATGAAAATATTTAACAAGATAAGAATCTATCTTATTTGTAAAAATTTTGTTGAAGCAAAATTCTCATAACATAGATCATTTTAAAGTAGAGAGTTCAATGAAATTTAGAAGTTCTCAAAGTACTTCTATCGAGTTACCCTGTGGATCAAGAAAATGTGGTATATATATATATATATATATATATATATATATATATATATATATATATATATACACACCACACAATGGAATATTATGCCTCTGATCATCAGAAAGAATAACATTGCCCCATTTGTTAGGAAATGGAAAGACTTGGAAAAAATTCTATTAAGTGAAGTAAGCCAGGCCCAAAGAAACATAGGTCCCATGGTTTCCCTTATTTGCAATAACTAGTATATGTCTGAGATAAGTTGATGTTATGCGAAATGAACCCCAAGATAAGGACTCAAATGTATTTTTCTTTTCTTGCTATTGTTTCTAACATATTTATAAGATATTTCTTTGTTGCTTTGTATGTTCCTCCCCCATGGTATAACCCGTTTTCACTGTATTTGATGTTGGTATAATTTGTGGAGGGGAAGGAAAAAAACAAATTGTTTACATAGGGATACAGGTGGACTCATTGCAACAATGAGATGTACAAGACATTATGTCAAAAATGAACTTTACAACTTTGGTGTGGGGAGGGGGTGAAAGGGGTGGGGGGACTGGAGGGGGTAGCAGGGGAGTGGAGAGATGGGAAGGGATGGGAAGGGGAAACAAAGAGGCAACAATGCTTGATAAGACATGTACTCATTACCTTGCCCATGTAATTGTAACCCCTCTGTACGGTATTTTCACAATAAAAAATAAAAAAATAAATAAAAAATAAAAAAAATAAAAAGGGTAAGCCCCCATGCCCAGAAGCTAAAAGGAACACTTCCTCCAACCACAAGGGCAAACACCTGTAGCGCTGAGGGTTAGAGTCAATGGTGGTGGAGCCGTTGCTCACACCTTGCCAGCTCCTAACATCCCAGGGTCTGCAACATCTCCCCCTATTATATTTTTTAAATTGAGCAAATATATATCAGCCTGGACCTGGACAAAGGAGCAGAACATACATCTCAGGAAGAATGGCAGAAAAAGGAACTCTAAAATGATAAACAGGAAACTGTCTAAGAAATACCAAAGGAGTGCTGTAATAGATTCCCCAGGTTAAATCCCTGCAGGTAGTAGAGAACTGATGCAGCTAAATCCACGAGCTGTGTGGAGTAACCAATGTCATATATCAACCCCTGAGGCTACATAATGTCAAAGCTCAAATTATCAAGGGACCAGATTCCTTGAATATGTCACTGGATATTGGTCCAAGTCATATATCCATCAGATGTAAGAGGGATAACACAAATGTACTGATAATTAGCATGGCACATCATTTTCAGCAGGTCTACCTGATTATCAACATACATCATGGCTGTTTCCAAATCATTTAGACATTCCACAATCTTTTTATCTACTCTTACCTGTATCCCAAGGGCATCAGAAACATTTCAAGCTAAAGTATTAACATGTTGTGCTGTACTATATGGTTTCTACAAGGGTCACAGCAGAAGCATTAGCGCTAGCAAGAAGAGTTAGGGTAGCAATAATGCTGGCAACCAATATTCCCCAAAATCTGCAGGAGTGGCAAAGAGGCCTCTGAGCCTCAATAGCAAACAGAAGCCCAAAGTCAATACACCATGGTTCTATCAATTTAACAGTCAACATAAGGGGATTGCATAGTAATCTGGGATTAATTATGCAGTTACTGAGAATACAGTTGTTCCTGCAAAAGGCGTGAAATGCCTCCCCATCCTTGAAAACCAGGTCTAGCCCAACTACCAGCATGTACAGATGCACGACACAAGTTTGAACAGTAAAGTTTGAACAAAGCCATGAAACTGGATAGTTCTCTGAAACAGAGGTATGGGATGGTGAGACGCATTACCCCAACTAGGGCTCCGGTGTCCAGATGTCAGGGTGATCTTGTCCATGCAGGCTGACCAAGATGGTGGCTGGCAAGGTACAATTGATCAAGTCACTCCTCTGAGACCGGTCCTGCAGTGCATACTGGGGACTCCCACCACCAGAACAGTGGACAAGATGTCAAATTCACAGGCCCTCCATGGTGGTTGATCATCACAGCCACAGGGAATCTCTGGGCTTCCTGGAATCTGAGTGGGGTGCACCACAACTCCTTAGCTCCCACAGCTGGGAAAGGTCCCCATGCATGTATGCATACCTAGGACCTAGTGCATCTCTACATTGGTTCTTAATTGCAAAGACTTTGTACCATCTGGAATGCTTTTCCCTAAGCTAAATCTTTTCACATTAATTCAGACTAATTCTGATCTGCTCTACAAGTGTTGCCATTCTGTTCGAAGTAGCCAGCCTGCAGCTTACTCCTGGGTGCATCAATCATATTTCCAGCAGCTAGAATCACATGATACCTAAGAAGCAATGAATAAATGAATGAATGAGCAAAAATAGAACTGTGTAGAAAAAAGAGCTGTTGACAGAGAAATAAGACTAAAAAAAAAAAGCATGAGGGGCTGGGAAGGTGGCTCAGTGGTAGAGTGCTTGCCTTGCATGCCTGAGGCCCTGGGTTCGATTCCTCAGCACCACATAAGCAAAAAGAAAAAAGCCACAAGTGGCGCTGTGGCTCAAGTGGTAGAGTGCTAGCCTTGAGCTGAAGAGCTGAGGGACAGCACCCAGGCCCAGAGTTCAGGCCCCACAACCGGACCCCCTCCTCCCCCCAAAAAAGCATGAGATCCAAGTCAGAAGAGTTAGTGGTATACCATGTGGGAGTTGTTGTTTCATGTAGATTCTACACAGAAGGCGTAAGATGTGCAGACAACTCTTATAGCATCACACTCACAACTTTTCACTTTATTACTATAGCTTTGCTTCTCTGTGTGAACAGGTCCCTGTGTGTTGCTATCTGGGGAAAGTCTGAAATTTGTCTTTTGGGCTGTGTTGGCTTTACCTTCTTGGTGTTTCAATGAAAACCATCTAGACACCAACACCGCTTGTGGGAGCTTCACAGCCCCATGAGGACTTTTAGGTTACTGAGTTTATATTAATAGTACTGAGTTTATATTAATGTGTAAGGGGGGAGGAGGTGTGACGGTCTGGTGGCCCTCAATCTTTTTATATCTAGAAAAAAGATGTAAGACTTGCTTGGCCTATGATTGTGGTTGCTTATACAGACAGTACTTTTGAATGACTAAGGTAGACTTCATAAGCCTGTGTGTACATGGAGGGGTACTGTTGGCCATCAACCCAAAGATAAAATGTGACAAGTCTCCTTTGAAAGCCACAGCAGAATAAGGGCATTTAACTGGCATGTTGATACAAATACACTTGGCCACAACAGGGCGCTTCTTAGACTGGATTATAAGGTGAACGCTGATAGGTGTGTGCGATTGTTAGAGAACTCTACCACCTGCTAACCTATGTCCCTGATATGGAAGGTGTACTCCAGATCTCCTATAATCTCTTGCTCAAGAACTAAATGAGACCCCAGCTATGGTGGAAATGTTTTGGCTGTCTGAATCAAGTGTACCACATTAAAATTTTAGACTCTAGGAATAAGGAGTAAGTAAGAATGAAAGGGCAAAATGGATCTGATACCTGCAGAAAATGTTCAAGAACTGAATACCTTCATTAAGGTCAATGGGAAAAGACACCTTGGTGTGTAGGTGGAGAAAGTGGGTAAGAGAGGATATCCTTGGCCACCCAGAATAGCATTTAGGGAAGAGATATTCACCTGCAGTGAACAATTAAATTATGAAGAGCAAAAATGTAAGCCAGAAGTGTCCAGGACCTGGCTAGAGAATGACTCTCTTGTCATTGGTCTGGCCAATCTTTAAAGTAATAAACGCCTCTGAGTTCCAAGTGGGTAGTGGTTCAGTTCTAAAATTTGATGATGGGCTAATGACTGAGGGAGGGGGAACAGAGTAGAATCTGATCATCATATAAGTTAGTCTGATGTAGGTCTGATTACTTTGAACACGGTGAGATGTTAGATTCCTAACAGCTTAGAATAACAGAACATATAAGTTACTTTTTCCTCAAGACTACCTTAAAGTCCAAGTCACAAATGGACTTTGCAGAAGTGACTTTGACCACATAGAATTAATGTAGTTAAGAAAGAAGTAGAGGAACTGGAAGTCAGAAGAAGTATGGGCCCATCCTCTGTGCTGCTTTTCAGCTGTGGGAATGTTTCCCAATTCTGCAGAGCATTGCTGATCCATCTCTACATTCTGCCAGTATTCATGAGCAGACCTCAAGACAGAGTCTCACTATGGAAATTGAAAAGCAAATAGAAAATGTGGGAGTGAAACCAATTGCACAGCTGCTTGAACTCTGTCTAATGCCATTGTGCATTCCCATTAGAGGGACTTGCTGGCCACTGGTTTAATAATGTTGTCAAAGGACATTTGATGAGAGTCTTGGAATAAATTCAATAGGAGTCTTAGTTCATTTCCAGCTTAAATGAACAACTCACTTTTGGATTAGTTGGATATTGGCGGGGGGTGGGGGGAGGAGGTAGATGAAAACTGAGTGGCTAGCTTCAATCTTAGAAGTGAATGGTCTCAACCAGCTGCGATACAGGTGTCTGTTCCATGTTCTATGTCATCCTTTAACAACATCACTAACACGTTTACCTAAACATACACTGAAATCCTGTATGCTTATTACAGAAGAGAAATGGGCATCTGACAAGTGTGTTTGTGGGTTAATAATTTGTAAACTGACTCACATACACTGTTATTTAATCTTCAGGGCAACCTTAAAAGGTAGATACTATGTCCTCAATTTTACAGAAATGGAGACTCAAAGTGATTATATGACAGGTCCAAGGTTGCATCTGTAAACAATGCCAGAGATCTGAAACAAAAGTTTGGGTTTTTTGACTTCATGGTCCATGCTTTTTCTTCTATACTAGCAGAAGAAAAAGAAATGAGCATAGTTTCCATTAGCCAGGAAAGAATATATCACATTTCACATTCTGAAATGTCTAGCTGCCAAACAAGCAGAATCTGATCGAAATTTTCAATATGAAATCACTATTAAGTCTAATCAATTGATGTGGATCTTGCTGAAATATCTCACCTCTCGTTGTACTACAGATACAAGAGGAAAGAAGATGGGAATCACACAGAAGCCCGATCACTTGCCTCTCTCCCCCACCCCATCCCCAAGACGCCTAGCACTACACAAGTTTTATCAGCTTTTATTTCACCAGGTCAAGGAAACAAATAGAATATGTCAACATGGTCTTCTTCTCTGGGCATATACATTTAAACATACATACATACATTCTCATTCCCAATGTGAAAGACCATTTAAAAGGATCTCACCTCTCGTCAACTTCTACCCTTAAATCCTAAAAACAGTTAGTTATCACTGTGCACAGGGTTTCTGGCAGTCACAAGCTCTATCACAAGGCAGGGCTTACAAACACGTGGTGGAGAACGTAACTGGCATTTCCATGCACCCTCGTTGGGTGGGGCAGACTGCATGAGGCAGTGTGGCTATGTGGAGGAAAAGAGGGCTTCAGACCTATGCCAAACTGCCAGTCCTGCCAGGGGTTACCAATGTCAAGGCCCTTAACTTACACCTGTCCCTCGGGTAGGCCAGTGCCTTTATTCCTAACAACATTAAACAATGGAATGTTCTGCAAGCAACCACGTCTAAATAAAGAGCTTGATAGGCAAATCTCTAGGAAGTGGCCAAGTTCAGAAAGGTATTTCTTTCCCCTAGAGCAGACTGGGATGAAAGTTGTACCGGAGGCTGGAGAAGAGTCCAATGTGTTTCACAAGGTTTGGCTCTACCACATAGGCCCGCTCTCCCTTGGCCCTCAACAATGAATACAAGGCCATGTCCTTGCCAAAGCCCTTGTGGCAGTACACCTGGGACAAGTAAGTGAGGGTCCGGCGGGCGGCAGGGGCAGGGAAGAGCATGGCTGGGGTGCAGCACTGAGAGGCAGGAACAACGCTGTACAAGGAAGGACTTAGGCGCCGCAGTTCCAGGAAGTAGTGACGGCCCACCAGTTCCACCAAGCCCATGCTATAAAGGGAGAAGAAGAGCATCACAGGCCAGCTGAACCCCGGACGGCTGGCAAACCTCATGTATATCCAGGTTAGCAAGGGCCCTAGCAACATGCCCACACCAACCCACTCCAGGATCCGCATGGGTTCTGGGTTGATGTAGTGCTGCAGTCTCTCTGGGTGATAGAGCTTTAGATACAGCGCATCTCGAAGGTGGGGCTCCGAGAAGCGAGCCCGCAGGAGATGCTCCAACACTGGGAAGATCTGTTCTTCGGGAATGGCGTCATCTTCCACCATCAGTACGTAGTCTGGATTGTAAGTCTGCAGCGATGATTCTAGGCAGTAGACATAGTCCTGCTTCTCTTTCTCAAATGAGTTGGTCGAAGGGTCATCGCCATAATCATCCTCAGTGCCCTCATAGCGGTTGGCCACGGGGACATACTTGGAGAGCAGCTTGGCATCCATGTGACTCACACTGCGCTCTACATTGCACAGGAAGAGCTGGTGGCCCTCACACTGGGGGCCACACTGTTGCAGGAGCCGGTGAAACTGGGACACCACCTGCAAGACGTAGTGGAAGCCGGGCTGTCTATCCACAGTGATGATGGTGATCACCAGCCAGGGGCGGGGTGTGGCCTGCCAGACAATGGGCACAGAGCCATTGGCCGAAGGCAGCTCCTCAAAGTAGTGGAGGGCAGCCTCGCCCTCCTTCAGGCTTTGCTGCAGAAACTCTTGGCTCATTTGGTTCAGATGCCAATGGCGCAGATAGAAGTATGAGTGGAGAAGGCGGTGGCATGCCAGGGGAGCCAGCAGGCCAAATGTTACCACCGTCAGGATGAAGAGCTGGACAGCGGTGCTGCCCCAGGAGAGTCGCCGTAGCCTCCGGAGAAGCATGGCAGCTGGAGAGGCTGACACACTCATCAGGTCAACTTTTGGTCAAGTCTGGTCCCAAGAACAAACCATCCTGGAACTCTGGCCAGAATCACAAGTCAAATCTAAAGAGAGAGGGAAACAGAGAATGGTAAAAGGTAAAACACTAGCTTTTAATCATAACCACCACCCACCACCACCCCAAAAACCCCTCAAGATTCCCTAAGATGGAATATTTAGGATTTTGTTATTTAATGTCATCTGCTATTCATATTTAGGATTCTGTGCTATTTTATGTCATCTTCTATTAAATTTTTCTTATCTCATACGATGTATTTCAAATTGCAAGTTCATTTAATCCTGATTGTTCTCTTATTTTCATTTGTGTGGGTTTGTGTGTGCTGGTGCTGTGGTTTGAATTCCAGGCCTTACACTCTCACCTAGCTCTTTTTACTCAAGGTTGGCACCCTACCACCATATTTCTAACTTCTGGCTTTTTTGCTCATTAACTGGAGATAATAGTCTCATGAATGTGTGTGCCTGGGCTGGCTTCAAACCTCAATCCTCAACTGTCAGCCTCACTGCATAGCTACAATTACAGGTGTCAAGCTCTCGTTTTATTTTCAATAAATTATCATTGGAACCAATGGAGAAAATATCACTCATATGATATTATTGTGAAAGTTAAACATGTTAGTGAGTAAGTGCAGGGTAAAAATTCATTAAAATATGCACCCATGTTCACACTTAATGTCCTGTTTTAGAAGTACAGAGATTTAATTTTGTGATAGAAAACAGACTTGCACCAACCAACAGAATTACAAAGACAACACTAGTATGAAAAGTGTAGGGCCAATTCAAAACTAAGTAATATAATAGCATTGAAAATGAGCCTCTTGGGGGACACTGATGGCTCATGCCTGTCATCCCATTTGGGAAGTTGAGATGGTTCTAGGTCAGCTAAAGCAGAAAAATCCACAAGACTCCATCTCAGTGGAAGAAGTTGGTTGTGCTGATGAATGCTTGGGAAACAAAAAATAAATAAATAAAATAGGAGGATCATGGTCCAGAGAAGGAAGCAGGACTCTATCTCAAAAACAACCAGTGCACACAAAGGGCTGAGAAGCATAGCTTAGCAGTAGAATGTCTGCCTAACAAGTGCAAGGTCCTGAGTTCAAGCCCATAATATTGACACAAAGAAAGAAAGAAAAAAATAGCCTAGTTAAAATAGTGACCCTTGTAGATGATGCAGCTCAACAAAAAAGTTTGTAAGATCAGGCAGACAACTAAGAAAATGCCAAGAACACAATACATTTTGTGTACTGAATATAATGTTAGGTAGGGCCGAAATGAAAGAACTTTAACCCCAGGTAATTTTCCTAACTAGGGCCAATAAAGTTATTAACAACCGCTAAAGCCCTGTCAGTCCCCTCCAGGGAAGGAGAAAGATTCAGCTCATAGAACTCATGATCTCTGCCTGAAGAAGTGACCAGCTCTTACTGGGCCAATGAATAGCTCAGGTATTCATAATGTATGATATGACATGAAATTCCTGCACAAAAGTCTACCGACAGGTGTGGTCTAACTGGAGGCTGAAAATAAACCACTTGACTTGTTTTCCATTCTGGATCAAAGTGCAGACAGAGGAAAACAGTTACTTAGGCAAGCTTTATGATGGATAGAAGCTGAGGCCTTCAAGTAGACACATTTACTTTTATCCTTGTTTAAAGTGTGCCCCTAATTGAGCACATACACCATTATCCGCTGGACTAAGCAGTGAGGCAAGCAAAGTACTTCCTCCCACAGAGCAGAAGTGAAAGCTCACAGAAAAGAAGCAGAATCGGAATCATTTCTACATCTTAGGATAAAGGAAAAGATCTAATAGACTGCTCAGAGGAAAAATTTTCATGTGGCTAGGTTCCCTAATATACTGTATGCTGTAAGAGACAGAATAGGCTTCAACCATGATTCCCAAATCTCAGTGGTTTATAAGGTGGTTTTGTTTTCTTTTTAGATAAATGTGAGAAGAAACAGTTCAGATGACTACAGGTGAGACACAACAAACATTTTTACCTTAAATATGTCCCAGAAAAAAAAAACACAAACCATGTAATAAAAACACATCTCTCCTATTATATTACTTTACTCGAGTCTTAAATAGATTCTCACCCCAGAGTATTTTTAATTACTGTGAATTTTGTTTTTTTGGTGTATGTGTATGTGAGTATTGGGACTTGAACTCAAGATCTAAGCATGTAAACCCTTTAACTCGAGGATGGCGCTCTCCTAGCTCTATTTCTGGCTTTTTGCTGGTTAGTTGGAGATTGGAATCTTACAGAGTTTTCTGCCTGGGCTGGCTTTGAACTGTGATCCTCAGACCTCAGGAAGATTATAGGCATGAGTCAGCAGCACCAGACCGACATTTTTTTGTGGGGAGAGGACATATATGGCTCTACCCCCAATCCTGCTCCCACATAAAGAGAACATTATCTATTTTAGAAGCAATATCTCTCATACATAATTTTTTTTGGGGGGGGTCCAGTCATGGGGCCTGAACTCTGGGCCTGGGCACTGTCCCTCAGCTCTTCAGCTCAAGGCTAGCGCTCTACCACTTGAGCCACAGCGCCACTTCTGGCTTTTTTCCTTTTTTTTGCTTATGTGGTGCTGAGGAATTGAACCCAGGGCCTCATGCATGCAAGGCAAGCACTCTACCACTGAGCCACCTTCGCAGGCCCTCATACATAGATTTATCTACTCATCCTGATGTAGATTAAAGGAAAATGCTCCGGTTTTTCAATTCCTATAACCCCCACATAATATATTGCTTTTTCTCTGTTTCTCTGTCTTTCTGTCTCTCAAGAGGTAAGGCTTGTGTTTATTCTCATCATTTGCCCATATCAATCAATTGTGCTCATGTTTCATGTTGTCTGTACACCAGGGTGCATAATTACCTTTTCTGTTTGTTTTGCGACAGATAGAAGCAGTGAACCATAAGCTAGCTCCTCAAGCTCCTATTCCAAAGTAACACACATCATTTCTACTCACATTTTAGTGGCCAAATGAAGTTACATCATTCCTCTGCAGTTCAGCAGAGCAGGGATATGTAATTTTCCTGCAGGAACCACTACCAAAGGCAATGATTAGGGGAAAATACGGATCTCCCTAGGGAAAGGCAGAAAATATTTTGAGAAACAACACAGCTAGCATACCCACCTTGAGCCACACCGGTTAGGATTACATCCTTCAATCGCTGAAAGACTGACTGGTTTGGCAAAAACTTCAGGAAGTATGTAAGCATTAAAGAGTATGTTCTTGTTTTGCCTTTTAAAATATTTTCTTAAAAGATTTATACAACTGCTTCTCTGTGGCATGGGGTGTCTGTCACCATTTGTAATTTATTTTACCTTATAGACCTAGAGTTTTAAGACAACTGGTCTTTGTGGAACAGACCAAAGCAGGAAATTTTCACTGGTAATTTGAGTAATTCTTTGCTCTCAGCTCACTCATGGGGGTGGGGCACAGAGGACTGTGTTTACATCACTTGGACAGCTTTTTCCAAAAGGGCATGATGTTACCTGCTCAGTCCCACCCTCCAGTACCCAGTTATACTGCAGGCTAACTATGAGCTGGCCCAGTAACAATCACACCATTATATTCCAGTTTCTATTGGACAGTGTTTACTGAGCTTTTTTATGTATGCCTGGAAAGCACACCTTTGGAACACACATTCACACACACACAAAAACTGGATCTGCCTATTTACCAGGTCTAGGGTGCAGAGCTCAGAAAAAGAGTGAAAGACAAAGATCTCAAAGAATACACCTGAATTAGGGCTTGTAGTAAGAAATGCAGTGACAATGACAGTTACATTTTAGAAAATTAAACGGAAGCTGGGCACTGGTGACTCACGCCTATCATTCTAGCTACTCAGGAGGCTGAGATCTGAGGATGGTGATCCAAAGCCAGCACAGTCAGGAAGGTCCATGAGACTCTTATCTGCAATTAACCACAGAAAACCAGAAGTGGTGAAGTGGCTCAAAGTGATAGAGTGTGAGCCTTGAGCAAAAGAGCTTAGGGACAGTTCCCAGGCCCCAAATTAAAAATAAAAATGAAAGACAACCGACAAATAAAAGATAAAGAAAATTAAACTGAAGGAGCCCTGGGGCACAGGAGGCAGAATTCTAGCCTAGGGAATCAGGAGTTAAGAAGCTGAAGGCTGTCCACATTTCCAAGTCTTCCTCCTTTAGGAATAGCACCACCTTTCTCCCAGGTACTCTAGTCCAAGGGACTGGCAAGTTCTGACTTCTCACAGCCCACCAGTCACTTCCATGGTCTCTCTTCTTAAACCTCTCATTTTCCTTTCAGTCCCTGTGCCTGGTCCTCCTCACTTGCCAGACCATGATTACTCCTCGACACCTCTAGGTCAGCTGATTCCAGCAAGCTCATTAGTGGGGTCTGGTCTCCCAGCACAAACAACGGATTTGAATTCAAAGTATCTTGGTCCCAGGGGAGGAATGCAAAGGTACAATGCCAGCATGCCTCTGATCATATAAAATAATGTTTGGTTTTTTTTTTTAAATCAAAATGAACTTCAGAAAATGGAAACAATAGATTTTTTTTCTTTGTTGCTATTTTTGTTTTCTTTTAGCCTTATCTGTTGGTTTATCTGTCTTTGGGAGGGAAAGGGTAGGACACAGAAATGGAGGGACAAAGGGTGAACAAATACAGCAGGGTACTTATTAGACACTATAGTTGAAAATGAACTATACAACTTGTGAGTGGAGACAGGAGGGAAAAACTGGGAGAGAGGAAGGAAAGGGGTGACATTGTCCAAAAATAAATGTATTCATTACATCCCTCTCTATATTCCCTTTATAATCACAGTAAAAAAAATTTCTCACACAGAAAAATCTCAGTCCAATTCTGCTTCCCACAATCCACAATTAGATCAATTTGTATGAAGTTATTTCTCTCCTTAGGCCTATTTTGTGTCTTGAAAAATAGGGGAAAACCTTTCATATGGAGATACTATTTAGATGAAAAGATTTTGGCTACAAATCCCTTTGTCACGTAAGGGGCATTGGGAAGGTGATATTCAGAAGCACAGATGGAATATGGCACTCTTTTCCGTGAAACTATTCCATCAGTCTCCAATGGCTGAAGAATTCTTGTAGTTTCCATCCACTTCTAGCATTCTTTCCTTACATGGCCTAACTTAATCATAAAAAAAAAATTCAAAAGGCACTTCTGAGAGCCAACCATGATCTCCCCTGACCAAAAATAAATAGAAATTATATTTTATTACTTAGATAATAATGGCAATAAAAACAACCACTATACATATTCTAATAGATATATGAGTGTATATTTATGTATGTATATATATATATATATATATATATATATATATAGAGAGAGAGAGAGAGAGAGAGAGAGAGAATTTTTGATCAACCATTAGTTAAATCTAAAGATGCAGAACCTAAGGCACAGGGAGCTGACTACATCTTTCTGTAGTGACCATTTATTAAGCCCTAATAGGAGTACTTATTAAGGGTCTAGGGTGTGCTGGGCCTTTGGAATTATGGCCTTCTGACCAATTCAGAAACTCATAAATCTCAGGAGAATTAATTCTACTGAGATGATGTAAAATAGATGCAAGCAAACTGAAAGCAGGAAATGGAAAGATAGGACACATTGCAAAGCCTATGCATTATCAAGGATGCCTTATTGTCTCCCATGGCTTTATTTATGGTCCTGGACTTAATGCTCCAATAGGAATTTTAAATATCTTTATAGTAGATGTAGTCTTATTTATCTTTGGTACCCTCTAGTCCTCCATACATTGAAATGGTGCAATGACAGTTGAGCAAATACTAAGTCTTTTGACTTCCATGGGCCTTAATTTCTGAGCTACACAACTGGGAGTAGAGGCTGTCCTCATAATGTTCAGAGACCAACTGATTTGTAAATATCTGGTGGATACTTAAGTGTAAAGCACAATTCTAGCATCTCATTGATCTTCATTAAAAAAAAAAAACAACAACCTATGACAAAGTATTAAGCCCATTTTAACCCTGAAAAAAAACTAGGGCACTATTCCCTTTTATTCAAGGTAAACAAAACTTTTAATGAAGTGGCAAAACTGGGTCCAGAGAGAGGCTGGTTCTAAAAACTTAGATGCACCACTGCCCCAGCATAAATCAGAACTCAAGAAAAGCAGCTGAAAAACCAACAGAAATGGCAAGAAGCTTTTAGGATATAGTGGTAACAGTTTAGTATAAAAATATATCCATACATATATTATCATTCTGACACACACACACACACACCACACACACACACGTGTATATATATATATATATATATATATATATATATATAAGCACACTATCTATTTATAAGCATACAATACTTTCATCTAACCAATCAAAAATTAATTCATGGGACCAAATGAAAAAAAAGTTAAATCCAAACTAAAACACCTAGCAAATACACAAACTACATAGACATTCCACAAAATTCTACTAAAGGAAACTGTGAAAACTAATAAATGGAGAAAAAGGACATTTTCCCACCAGTAATATTAAGTGGTGCCTTTCTCGAAAATTATGCTCTATATTTAATACAATCTCAGATCACCTTACCTCAAGAGGAGTGGTACAAGTCAACAAACGAGTGCTCACCTGTGAACTGGAGCAGTCCTTGCGTCATCTTTGATATAGTAATTCTACTTCCAGGACCACACCTGGCAGAAATGCCATTAAAAATGATAAAGGAGGGCTGGGAAGGTGGCTCAGTGGTAGAGCGCTTGCCTTGCATGCATGAGGCCCTGGGTTTGATTCCTCAGCACCACATAAGCAAAAAGAAAAAAGCCAGAAGTAGCAATGTGGCTCAAGTGGTAGAGCGCTAGCCTTGAGCTGAAGAACTGAGGGACAGCGCCCAGGTCCAGAGTTCAGGCCCCACGACCAGACCCCCCCAAAAAAAATGATAAAGGATTTTCATTTAACCTTTGCTTGTACTAGGAAGGATACAAGGAAAGCAAGAGGGAAAGAAATTTTAAAAGGAAAACAGGAAAAAGAGTATAATTTAGAGGAGGGATGAAGGGAAATGATGGGACATTTCTGTTTGTTTTTTTTTTTATTTTTCCGTATCTCTACAAAGAACACATTAATCCCTTTCATGATCTTTACTCAATATCTGATTTAACAGTGGGCCTTGAGCTGGCACTGGTGCAGTGACTGTGACAGTCAAGGAGCCTAAATCCATTTTTATCCCTAATTTAGATTGCTATGATTATGATTTATTAACTTATTCCAATCTTTGCTATATGGAAGGCTGCCCTTGAACTCCGAGTACCCTCTCTGTACTCTGTGCACCTCCACCAGCACTTGGCAATAAGTTAAGTACTGCTAAGTACTGTAAAAAAAGTTAGTAATATTGCAAACACTCTTCTAATTTTAATTCTCCTTTAAATAAGCTAAGTTTTAGTGGCCAGATTTGACTCGTTGAGAATTGTCAGACACTTGTCTTGTGCCCATCTGCCTTGGGTAGAGAGCTGTTCCCTGAACAGTTCTTCTGGAGCCAGAGAGAACTGCCATTATGACACCATGATGTCTCTGAACCCTCCATAATGCCTAGAGGAAACTACACTACAGCTACAAGTGAGGATTCCTATATGGAGAAAGCCTTGCTCCAACTGTTTCAGACAACTTGCACCAACTTCAACCATCACAAGCTTTGAAGAGGTCTAGATAACTTTACAATTTCCACTGGAGAGTAAGGAAGAAATACTGAGAAATACTTCTTTCAGTGACAACAGAAAGTCTATGGTTGGTGCAATATGAAACCTTTATTCAAGGATTATGATTTGCCCTATGTAAGGTTTGTGAATGCTGTAGCTAGAAGTTGTGTTATTGGTGCACAATCCTACAATTTTCATGTCACACTCATGCCACATCCTGCCCTTTCTGAGAGAACAGGCTATTTTACTCACTTTTGAGAAGTAGCCAGGAGATCTTTTTCTTTGTGGATACCCTGGTGTTGTAACACTAGACCTTAATAAAAGATTTTTCTCTTTTAAAGTATTGTATGTGTGTGTGTGTGTGTGTGTGTGTGTGTGTGTGTGCAGATTTTAAAAAGATGTATGCATGCATACACACATACGTTCATATACATAATCTTGTTATATAGGCCAGGCTGGCCTTATCTTCCTTCGTGTTGGAGATTAGAGATGTATACTATCATGCCCAACTATAGGTTTATGCATCTCTCTATCTGTGTATGTGGGCCATGTTATTTTAATTACTCAACCTTTATAACATGTTTTAATATCTGAAAAGGTAGGTTTTCATGACCCAGAATAATTCTCCTGGCTTAAGAAATAGATCAATTTGCCAGGTACCAGTAGCTCATGCCTGTAATCCAGCTACTCAGAAGGCTGAAATCTGAGGATTGTGGTTCAAAGCCAGCCCGGACAGGAAAAGCCATGAAACTTTTTTATCTCCAACAAACCACAAGAAAACCAGAAATGGCACTGTGGCTTAAGTGGTAGTGCTAGCCTTGAGCTGAAGAGCTGAGGAACAGCACTCAGGCTCAGAGTTCAAGCCAAAAAAAAGAAAGAAAGAGAGAGAGAGAGAGAGAGAGAGAGAGAGAGAGAGAACGAGAGAGAGAACGAGAGAGATCAATTTGACTATGGTATATTTTACATAAAATACGATGTACCGTTTAATTCAATTTTTCAACTCAAATCCATTCACCCATATAGCCACCACTACAATTTAAAAATAATGGAGGTATTCTAAAGATTTTATTTGAAATTAGAACTAGTAAAAATGACCTTATTTTATTGCAACATACAATAGAAAATGCTGCATTCATGTATAACATGTGAAAAAAAATCAGGAAGAGAAAGACAATCTAATTGAGGGTAAAATGAGCAAAAGAATTAAGTCAATTCACCCTCAGAAAAATACAAAAGACAATACACATAGGAATAGGTGTTGATTCCTGAGGGTAATCAAGGCATACAAATGAAAACATGCTACCACTGTTGTTATCAATGCAAAACTTCGAATGTGTGTATGTAAATTTTAAGATGTCAAGGAAATCTTAACAATTTAAAAGATAGAGTTTTAAGTGATCCTTATTTTCCCTTTTAGATTTTTCTGTTTCCTGAATGGGCTATTTGTTCTTTTAAAACATTTCTAATAATTGTCCTCATGTTAGGTATTAGGCACAATTTTCTCCTTTCACCTGTTTCTGTGGCATAAGGTATCTTTAGAAATCTGCCCCTAACATAATTATTTCTCTTTAGTTCTCTTGGAGAAGAGCACTTGCTCGCACGCTAGCACACGCGCGTGCGCGCGCGCGCACACACACACCTGCAGGTTTTGCTAATGGTCTGCATGGTGAGATCATCATTGGAGCTGCCCTGCAGTCAGTCTCCTGGGAGAGCCTGGGGCCGCCCATCAGGAGGTGTCCGGGTCACAGCGACCTGCCCAGGGACTCAAGTTCCCAAGCCAGCTAGGGCGGGCGCAGTGCGACACAGGAGACGCCCACACCCCAAGGTCCGGGCGTGGGAGGCAGGGCACATCCAGGAGGTCCTAATTAGGAATGGCACAGGATCTAGCATCAGCGTCTGACCTTGGACAATCCTCACTGCCCTCAGGCCTCAGTTTCCCCACGCGAAGGCCCAGGCTGACCGTCGCCATCCATTGCCTGGCTGGATTCCTTTAGCTGGTGTTTCTGGGAGCTGGAAGGGGGCGCCTTCTTTTGGCCAGGTCAAACCCCCGCCTCCCGGCCCCGTTCCCCGGCTAGGTTTCCAAGAGGAGAGCCCGAGGCTGCGGCGGAGCTCGGGGCGCGCGGGGCGGGGGCGGGGGGAGCGCGCGGCGAGGGTCCGCGGCTCACGGGCGGCCATTAGGCCGTGGGCTCTTGGGCACTTGGCTCGGCGGGAGTCTTACCCAGATTCCGATACCCTAGTCGCATCTCTCTGCCCTGACAGCGCGGGCGGGGGGTAGAGAAGGCCACCATCCATCCCCGCGCCGTGCCCCGGCCCTTCGGCGCGCCCCGTGGTCCTCCGACAGGAAGCGGCGGGCACGGTGGGCAGGGCCGCGGCGAAGCCAGCCTGCCCGGGGCGCACGGCCGGGGAGACAGGCGGCGGGGGGGGGGCGGGGGGGGACGCAGGCCCTCCTCCGCTCTCCCGCGGCCACCCGCACACCCGTGCCCTCGCGGGATGGGGGCTCTGGCCGCCGTGCCCAGCGGGGCTGGGCAGGCAGATCGCGCGTTGCGGCGCGGACACCTACCGGGCGGAGGCGGTCAGCCGGGTCCTGGGCGCACCCCGAGGTCATTCATCCGTGGTGTGTTCCCGGCTGGCTGCAGCCGGCCGGTCGCCGGGGAGGCGCCATTGGCGGACCCCGGGATCCGGGGTCTGGGATCGGGGAGGCGCGGGCGCGGCGCGGTTGGGGTGCGCGCCGAAGCCTCACCTCCGCCCGCAGCGCCGCTCCAGCGCAGGGATCCCCTCGCTCCGGCAGGCCATGTGACCTGCGAGCTGCGGAACGACTGCAGCCCCCGAGGCGGGCTTGCGGGGGGAGGGGGCGCGGGGGAGGAGGACGGCGAAAGGCGCCCACTCACGGGCACCCGGGGAAAGGCAGGGGTCCCCCCCCAATTCTCCGACTGAGAGCAAGTCCCCTTGATGACGGACCTGGAAGCCAACGTTTCCTTTCATCTGGTGGTCACAGGCTCATTGACGGAGGTGAATGAAACGTCTTTAGGAAGCGAGTTCTCTGCTCCTGAATGTGTTCCAGTCCTCCCGTAGGCCTCCTAGTCAAACAGAAGTAGCTAGGAGGTTGGAAATCTCTGAAGGGCAGCACCGGAAACAGATAAGGAATGATCCCAGGGAGGAAAATTGTTCATGGCCAAAGAAAGTAACAACCAGCTGTGTTTTCTGTTTTTCTTTTTTTCCCCCCCTTCCTTCCCTTGCCCTCCCTTGCCTTCCCTTTCTTATTTGGTCAGCGGTGGGGCTTGAATTCAGAGGCTGGGTGCTGTTCCTGAGCTTTTTTACTTTTGCTCAAGGCTAGCGTTCAACCACTTCTAGCCACAGCTCTACTTCCGGGATTTGGGCGGTTAACTGGAGATTAAAAAATCGCTGGGAGTGTATTGCCCCATCGGGCTGGTTTCAAACGGCCTCCTGAGTAGCTATGACTTTCTGCCAGGATTTTCACCATGCAGTGTTGTTGCCTTTTTCATTGCTTCTAATACTAGGTCAGTCTATGTAGGACATGGCTTAGTAAACGAAAAGAAGACCAATATTTCGAGACGTGAAAATTACATCAAATTTGAATTTGGGGGTCTTAAATTGTGCTGGGCCATAATTATAGTTTTCATATTATCTATACTATCACACAAGAAGAGTCGAAGTGGTTATGACAGAGATCTATAACCCACAAAGCCTGTAGGATTTAGTACTTGATTTCCCAGAACCTGGTCTGAAATGTCTGATCAATAGAAGGGGAAGCATTAAATCTAGCAAATGCTCATGTGATTTCTTCTTGTGTATATTAGTATGGTCGATACTGGATAGTAAGTTCCTTCTGAAGCTCACATCCATCAATCAAGCATGCACTTGTCCTCTATTCTTTCAACTAACTTTGAAAAAATTTTCTGACACAGAGTTAATACTATAGATAAAATGTGTTGCAGGTCTTGTACTTCAGAGATTTACCTTCAGGAATGTTGAACAGTCCTCAAGCCAGGTGACGGGAGAGCTGGATGAGGCATGGGAGGAACTTGAGAAGGCATTTTCATTTCTTGGATGACAAACTAGCAATCTGATACTTGGAAATCTAAGGATTGTTATAAACCTCAGTGGAATTCCAGTCTCTGGGCTCCAGTTGGTTTACTGTGCTCAATGTCCTCATCTATATAACAGAGATAGTGATATTTCTTTTATGGTCTTTTTGAGAAGTTTTCATGTGATAATGTAGACAGTACTCAGAACCATGTCTGTTGCTAATCAGGTGCTAATCCTTTTATTAACACTAAAATGTTGTACCCCCGTTGCAGGACCCCCACCAAGAAGACCACCGAGAGTCAGACATTCCGAAATGCAAAAGCAAGGCTTTATTCAGGCAGGCTGCAGCTCGGGCCTCGTCCTACACAGTGACTCAGGGGAGCTTAGGAGGAGAGCCCCGAGCTGAAATGTCACAGGGTTTATAAAGACAAAAACTACAAAGTTACAAAAGAAGGAGAAAAAAAAAAATCACAGACTGACAAATTTACAGCAACTAGAGGCGTCAGCAGGGCATTCCAAGGTGATAAGAGATAGTAGGGAGTTATCAAACTAGCTGGGTCTTAATGGGCCATCTGGACATTTCAGAGCAGTTAAAGCTTAGCAGGGAGTAATTGGTGGTCTGTTTATCTTGGGCCAGCTTGGTCATCTCCTGAAGTTTGTGGGGACCCAAGGCCAGCTATAGTACAAAGTGGGGCCTGACTTCAGAGTAGCTTTGTTCAAGTAATCTATGGTTTAGCAGTTTCAGCACAAACAAGACGGTTTCTGAAATTCAGGTGGGCCCAAGGTTAATGTGAGCAGCAGAAGGGTTACTGCTTTGAAACGAAACCATTTTTAACTCTTCAAAAACATCTTAACATTCAATAGCTGGTGGAAAGTTATCCATTTGTTTAACAAAAGTTTACTAAGAACCCGTTATGATGTGCTAGGCAGAGTCTGTGCTGTTCAGTCTGGGAGTGCTACCACCCAGACCTACTGAAATTTAAATAATTTAAAAATGAATTAGAATTTTAAAAATCAGTCACATTTCAAATACTCACTTGTGGTTAGTGACTACTGTGGTAGATAATTGCAGATATAGAATATTTCTATCAACACAGACATTTCTAGATGCCAGAGACTCAGCAGTGAACAAAAAGAAATCTTTGTCTTTAAGGAATTTATATTTGAGTGAACAATAGATAATAAAGAAATGCACATAATTTGTCAGGTGCTAATAAATATTTTGAGCAATGAATAATTTACTAAGACTTTCTATAATATTGTTCTGAGTATTTTCAATATAGTAAATCTTTTTATTTTTCAAGTCCTGGGGCTTGAACTCAAGGCCTGGGCATTGTCTGAACTTCTTTTGCTCAAGGCCAGCACTCTACCACTTGAGCAACAGCACCACTTCCAGCTTTTTCTGTGTATGTAGTACTAAGGAATTGAACCCAGGGCTTCATGCCTGCTAGGCACCCAAGCTAAGTAATTACCCAAGTCAGATTTCTTAGAAAGAGCTAGAAGTCAAACCTATATTACAGAGTCTGACTCCAGAGCTCAGTCTATTAGTCAACATGTAAAAATGGTAAAAATAAACAAGGATCATAAAGGAGGTAAAAGTTAAAGACTAACAGTAGGTACTACTATAATTGCTGCAATGATATTTTAACATCATTGCAAATCTGTCCAGAAATACTTACACTATTAAATTTTAAAAACGTTTATTTTTAAGTGTCTAGGTAGAATTAAGAAAAACAAGCAAGGCTTTTACCAGTAGGAAACCACTACTAATCTTAGGCCTTAAGATCAACATGAGGGAGCCTGATTAAAACCATAAAAGAGTAATTGTGAAGAGGAGGCCATTCTATGGGACCTGTTACCTTTAGTAAAATAAAGCAGTGAACCTATGATGAATCATCAAAGATTCTGCCATCTTATTTCCTACTGTCTCCCATTGGTTGAACCTAACCAGAAACTAGAAGGTAAGCCATTCACATATGTAAGTTGGTCAAGTATGTAGGGCACAGAGGAGTTTGGATGATTAGGAAGCAAAACAATCCATATTTCTCAAGTGACTATAATGCACCAATCAAGGCAACAGAATAGTGCATTACCTTTCTTGTCACTATGACCAAAATACTTAAGAGAACAACTTAAAGGGAAAGAGGATTGATCACTTTGACTCATTGTTTCAGAAGTTTGCTTCTGTCATGATGATCAGAGCATGGTAAAGCCAAAACAGATCCATCTTCACAAGTTGTTTATATCAAGCATTCTGTCACAGTGCCATAAAATTAACTAAAACACGTACCTAATAAATGATGAGGTGGGGGGGGGAGGAAGAGACGTCATGGATACTATCTGTAATAACTCTTAATGCTGTTATTTTCTTCCGAGGACAGTTGGATTTCTGTGCTAGTCCTCAGTTCATCTGCTTGGACTCAGATTTCAAACTGTATGTCTCCCCAGGCAGCAGCCATCTCTGTTGCTTTTTCCTCTGCTTTCCTCACCCTCCAGCGTCTGCTGTTTCTAGACTGGCTCCTGAGTGTCTTTCCTATATCTAAGTAACGGGGTGATCAACTAAGCAGTTGAATATAAACTATACCTGGGGTGGGGTCCTTCCTCTTGATGTTTCCTTGCTCCTGCAGTTCCTCCTCAAAGTTTCAAGGTGCTCACCTAGTTCCAGACTCTGTCCTGTAATACCTAAAACAAGTAAGTCTTCTGCTCTGAGTTGCCTAAAATGGGCACACTCAGACATAAAGAGAAATTAACAAATATATATCTCAAACCAGTGGAGTTGTAGCTATCGATTTCGTGTGTGTGTGTGTGTGTGTGTGTGTGTGTGTGTGTGTGTGTGTTGGGTATTGTCAAGTTGAGAGGGATTTCATAGTCAACCAGATTTGAGGACTCAGGATTTCTTTATACTCAAATTGTGAATCTGTTATTCTGCTACTTTCTTGCTCCCAGCATTCCTCCCTAACTTTTTAGCTGTCTTCCAGAACCATTACGTCCTCTGCCCCCTCATATCACATGCTCGTAAAGTGGTTTTCTACTTTGACAGCTGTAAAGATTGAAGAATTTGAAAGGCTTCCATTAGGGCTTCAATATGAAATGCGTCCCTAATGGTCATGCTCAGGCCCCAGCTGGCAGCACAGTTTAGGAAGGTTCTTGAAGCTTTAGGAGGCTGGGTCTTCTTGGAGAAAGTAGGTCACTGTGGGCATGCATTTGAAGGTTATACTGAGTCCACTGTGTTTCTCCTTTCTGTCTCTGTCTCTGTCTATCTCTGCCTCTGTCTCTCTCCCCCCTCTTGTTCCTATCCACCATGTGGTAAAGAACCTTTTCTACCACAGGCTCCTGTTGCCATGGTATTCTGTGCATGATTATGGGGTCAAGGAACTGTGGACTGAATTCTTTGAAATTATGAACAAAAAAAAAAAAATCTCTCCTGCCATAAATTGTCAAGTAGTCCATTATAGTAATGAAAAAGTTGACTAATATAGAATTTATCAAAAGAAATCTCTGCTCTAATATCTGCCTCTTGTAGATTGCTATTCTGTGGGTTTTTTTAAAAACATTTTTTGTTTAGATTTTGTAAGTCACCTATTTATTAAAGAGTTGATTCTATCAGTTCTTGCCACCATGAGCTGGAAACTAGAATTTCAATAAGTACGTTACTCTATTTTATGTCAAGCAAGCAGGATATGCAGATAATAATATTAACTGTATATTTTATAGCTCTTAAAAATTAGAATGGAAATTGCCATTTTAGTTTGGTTCCTTCAAACTAAAAATTCAAACATTTAAAAAAATACTGTTTACTTCTAATCATCCACATTCTATCACAAGGAAGTCTTCAAGAAACATAAGCTTTACTGACAATGATTATATAGAACCACATTAAAAATTTTTAGCATATCAATGTATTTGAGTATGGACAGTGAAACAGGCAAAGCTTCCAACCATTAGAAATCAAACACCAAGAATGATGATAGAAAATAGGTATGTTCCATGTAGAGCATATAGTTCTTTTTTTACATTACAACCTCCAATGTGTCTTAATCCTACACTTCCAGCATGTCTTTCTGGAAATAAGTCAGTGGTTATGCAATAATCTTCCAATGAAAGGAGAAAGAAGCCAATGATTGAATAAAAGACTTAAGGCAGATTGTTCTATTGGCCCTAAAACACAATAAAAGAACTACCTTTGAAATGCTACCATTACAGATTTGTGGCTCTAAAAGAAAGGTAAATATCACTGATGCTATGTTTTGAAAATAGAAGAACTTTAAGTAATGATAACAAGGTTCAATTAATTGATCAGAGTTTTCCTTAATAGTCAAAGAAGAGGATAATATTCTCAATTATCTTCATCAGTTGGAGTCACTTTATTTCCAGAGTCAGTCAAGAAATGATTTATCTTTACCAGCTGACAAGGCTGGGTTTGAAGGGTAAAGGAGGATGCAGCCTGCCCACATGCTGATGGGTATGTTGTAGAACAGGCTGTAGAAGAGTTTTGCATGTGATTTTTCTAATAGTGTAAATATATGGGCCAGTGGACTCCTGGAGTTCCAGCAGTCCTTGGCAAAGACTGCTGAAACTCCCAAAATGCTGGTAAAAATCATATTTATCATGAAATCATTGGAAGTTAAGCTTGCATGTTGATGTTGATTCAAAATAATAAAGCTCATGAGAAAAATATCTATATCTATCTATTTTTTTTGCTTTTAAATAATTACCAATAGTAAAATTGTATTTTAAAGATTAAAAAAAATCCCAACTTCTCAAAAAGCAAAACTTTACCTTTTTGTGTTACTATGTTGTATTTACACATGCATATGTTATTATTTGTGTGTATCAGGGAATAACTACTTGAAATAGTTATACAGTCCATTTATTCCTCAATTCTTCCATGTTCATTTTTTTTTTTGCAGTACTGAGATTTGAACTCAGGGCCTTGCACTTTCTAGGCAAGTACTCTGTTATTGAGCCATGCCTCCAGCACTTCCAGGTCTATTTTTTTAAATTCTTTTTTTTTTTGTCGGTTGTGGGGCTTGAACTCTGGGCTTGGGCGCTGTCCCTGTGCTCTTCAGCTCAAGGCGAGCACTCTATTGCTTGAGTCACAGTACCACTTCCCTGGTCTATTTTTTAAAACAAAAAGATATTATGTACAATCCTAAAAATTCTAACAATTTTAACAATTCTAAAAATAAAAGTTTGCATGCTAAAATTAATATACTTAAAAGCCTTTAATTCTCATTGATTATCTCACAAATATGCTTCTTTAGTGAGAGATAAATAATTTAGTTTGGAATCAAATCTAGGATCACATTTTGCATTTATTTGTCTTATCTCTTGAATCTCCTATAATCAGGAATTGTTTTTTACTTGTATAGTTTTTGTTAGTGTCTTACACACACACACACACACACACACACACACACACACACATACAAACACAAACATACATTTGTTACCTTATAGTTCTGCAGTTCAAATGTCCAAAATCAGTCTAAGTCAAGGTGTTAGCAGGGTTTTTGTTTCTGGATGTTCTGAGAAGAGAATCAGTGTTCTTGGTTTTTTTAGTTTCTAGAGCCTACACACATTCCTTGGCTCACTGACCTCCTTCCTTGTACTCCTTTGCCCCCATAGGTGGACCTGTTATTTCTAACTCTGGCGCCTCCTTCCTAGAAGGCAATTTGTGATTACCCTGGGCCCACCTGGATAATCCAGGATCATCCTTTCTCAGGATCCTTAATCTAATCACATTTGCAAAGTCTCTTTTACTACAGAAAGCTAATATTCACGGGTTGGAAGGATTAGATGGGGGGATGGTTATAATGGAAGATTAGACAGTTTAGTGTTCATGATCGAATATGTTTTTTGAAAGTTACTATAAAGCCTCTTGAGAAGAAGGTGGAAGGGAAAAGATGAAAAGGAGAAGATGATCATGATTGAGAAATTTAGAGACGTTCCACAAAGAAGGAAGATGGACAGGAATGGTTACTAATCATGATTTCTGGCTTGGCAACTTGCTCAGGACCTATTTCCTTTGCTTAATGGGGGTCAGGCAAAAGGAAAACTGCCTTTTTCTAGGTCTCCTTTCTCTTTAAATTTGGCAAAGCAAAGTTTATTGCCTCTAATCGGGAGACTATCATGAGAAAGAGTGAATACCGCTTTACTAAGTTCTTCCCCCAAGTATTGATTAAATACTTTCAAAGAATATATCCATCTCTACCTCTGTGGCTTTTTTTTTTTTCCTTTTGGGAGTGAGCAAACCTCAGATCCTTCATAACTTCCTGTACATAAAATAACTGAGGTACTACATGTGAAGTAGAAACTGAAGCTCTACAAGGAAATGATGGTGGTACATACCACGAGAAAGAAAAAAGTGAGAGAAGAGAAAGAAGAAAGGAAAAAGAAGGGAAGGAGGGAGGACAGAAGAGAGGGAAGACGGGAGGAAGGAAGAAAATGGATTTATTGCTAGGATCCTCAGTTGAAATGGCAGGACCTTATACTGTATGTATGGTATTCGTGGCCCACTGAACAAAGTTAGGTTCTTCTTAAGGTTTCACACTCGGCACCATACATGTTACCATAGCGATGATTATGTAGCATCAACAGATACATATACTCTGAAATTACCGGAGGTTCAGAATCTGAGCTGAGCTGAACCTGATGACCGAGAAATGGCAGAACTTGGGAACTGAAACAATTTTATAGAATAACCATGCAAAGGTCCTGAAGACTTCAATCTCATTGAACAAGACATCCCTGTTGCTCTCTATGTCATCAATCATAGGCAAAACCATTTTCATAAATATAGAATACAGTAATTCTTTATCAAAATTGTTACTTTACCAATACAGAAAATATTTCACTTGTACAAACTATGTGTTATGTGCTGGAAGAACCGTGGTTTTCTTCATTGGACACAGTAAAAAGTATCTCAATTGTTCATCTCTAAAAGAATCTGAAAGAACAGTGGTGCTATTGGTCCTTTCTTCTCTCAAGACCTCATCTAATCTTGTGAGTCTTTCCACTCAGAAAAGAGAAAAATCAAAATGTAGAGACATCTTGAATAAAAAAGACATTCCAACCTATTTGTGTATATGTGTGAGCATGAGTGTGTGTGTGTGTGTGTGTGTGTGTGTGTGTGTGTGCGTGCATACGTGCGCGCCAGTATTGTGAGTGCCAGAACTCAGGGCCTGGGTATTATCCCTTGTTTTTGTTTTTAACCTTTTGGTTAAGCATGGTACTCTTACTACTTAAACCATAGCTCCACTCTGGCCTTTCGCTGGTGAACTGGAGATAAGACTCCCATGGACTTTTCTACCACCAATGCCCAGCGCTCAACCTATTTTTTATTATGAGAAAACTTTGCTCAAAAAGAACTAACGTTCTGAATTTAGAAATATGACTTGAAAGAGGGACAAAGAGTGAACAAATGCAGCAGTGGTACTCACGAGACACTATATTGAAAATGAACTATACAACTTATGAATAGGGACAGGAAGGAAAAACTGAGAAAGGTAGAGAAGATGTGATATTGTCCAAAAAGAAATGCACTCTTTTTTTTTTTTTCGGTTGTTGGGCTTGAACTCTGGGCTTGGGTGCTACCCTCAGCTCTTCAGCTCAAGGCACATGCTCTATGGCTTGAGCCACAGGGCCACTTCCAGTTTTCTAGTGGTTTATTGGAGATAAGAGTCTCATGGACATTCCTGCCTGGGCTGGCTTTGAACCGTGACCCTCAGATCTCAGCCTCCTGAGTGGCTAGGATTACAGGCGTGAGCCACCGGCGCCAAGCTGTACTCATTTTTTACTTATGTAACTGTAATTCTTCTGTAAATCATCTTTATAATCAAAAGTTAAAAAAATATGACGATTTTAGGGCAAAAACCCTACCTCTGGAAGTCTCAATAGAACAGGCTCAGTTATCTATCCCAATTATACCAATCAAGAAAACAAATAGTAGTGAAGGGCAGAGAAAGTAGCTTTAATCATTGGGAAGAACAAAGAGGCTCAGTATCTGGGTTAGTCCAGTATCTAATTAATCATTCTCTCATTTATGATTCTGCCAGGTAGGTGGAGAAGCTATTACAACTAGCTTCACTTAAGGGGAGCTAGTTCCTCTGGTTCCTGTGAGATGATTGTTCTTGTTCTGGGGTGCAGCCTCAGTCTTGGTTATATAGTAATGGCTCCCATTTGGGAGTGATCTCATCCTGGGGTTATCTGTGTTTTGAGAGGGGTTATTTGTGCTTGAGGGTAGTTTTGGTCTCTTGTCATAAAGCTGTTGACAGATCATTTATAATTATCCTTCAATCCAAAGTAGCTGCAGAAGAGAGTGACTCAGGAAGAAACAGTTAGAGGCAAAATAGTCAGGGCAATGACTGAATTCTCCTTTCGTAATAGCCAGATCCCTTCACTCCAGTTAAAATGTTGACAGAAGAGCGTGGGAGGTAAGGACATTATTTCTCTCCTGGTTCTTGTCTCCAATCCAACCTCATGCTTTTTAGTGTTCAGCTCCAAAGAAATCTACAAGTCATCCCAGTGAGTTTTTTACCATGTAAAACCACATCAAGTTTCTCTCCCCCCAGCTAAAGGGTAAATGGACTACGTTGGGAATTTTCACCAAAAATTTCAGAGGGCTTTGGCCTGTGTTCCACAAGAACTACAATCCAGCTGGTTCAGCAATTTTTTTTTTTTTTTGTGGGTCGTGGGGCCTGAACTCTGGGGCTGGCCGCTGTCCCTCAGCTCTTCAGCTCAAGGCTAGTGCTCTACCACTTGAGCCACAGTGCTACTTCCGGCTTTTTCTGCTAATGTGGTGCTGAGGAATCTAACTCAGGACTTCATGCACGTAAGGCAAGCACTCTACCACTGAGCCACCTTCTTAGCCCATATTCATGTAATTTTGAATCATATACACAGGCATTGGTTTAGGTAAACTTGAATATAGCCTTGAGACTGGGTGTGCCTGTCCCAGCTAGTGTGTCTGCCTTTACCAAATGCTGCTCTTGTCTATTAAGGATATAAAACAGAGACCATTGATGGGCAGTGAGGAATTATGGAGTTACGTATTTGATGATTGCTTCTGCTGGGGTACATAGAGATATTCTGCTGGACAGGATGTGAACCTGTGCATGGGTTACAGAGCGTATGCTGGGGTAGCTGGTGTGAACCTTGTGCTCTTGATGTTATACTATATATTCTGTTTCTGAGCCAATGGACAAAGCTTCAATTAAATATGACCAACACTTGCCCTCATTACATTTTTTTGGAGGGGGAATGACTTTGCGAGGTACTGCCTAAGAATATGCTTCTTCATGTTTCCCATGTTTTGGAAACAAGGCTTTAGCTCTTCCCTGGGTGGAGATTTGACATTATAATCAAGTAAAGTTTGTCTCTTTGGTCACTGAAGCATCTTGATTATGTGGTAGCTTGTAGACTATTCTGAAAAACTAAGATGAGTTTTGAGGGTTCAGGGTAGATTGTAACCTTTCGAGGCTTCAGCATGAGAGAGTCCACTTTATGCTTTCCTAGGCTGTTGAGGTAGAGAAGGGGGTAGGGAAATTGGGGGAGAAGCCTTCACCCAGCTTTCCCATGGAAGCACCACCTCTAGTTCTAGCTGTTTGCTGATTAATAGGAGATACGTCTCTCTCAGATTAGCCTGCCTGACCTGGGTTCCAATCTCAGTTCTCAAATCTCAGCCTCCTAAGTACCTAGGATTATAAGCATGAGTCACCATCACCAAGCTTAACTGGGGTTGGGGGGAGGAGGTAGGAGGGGGAGAGACAGAGAGACAGAGAGAGACAGAGAGAGAGACAGACAGACAGACACAGATAGACAGAGGAGAGAGAGAGAGGGAGACAGAGAGAAGCAGACACAGACACACATACACATAAGGAAGGAGAGAGATTTCTTTAGAGTTTGACAATCCCAAGAATATGGTACCAACAACTGCTGGGATTCTTGTAGGACCTCAGGTTGTTCCATGCATGGCAGAAAAGCAAAACAGGAAAGCAACAGTATGGGAGAGCCTACAGAAGGGAAGCTTTCTTGCTTTGCAACTAGTTTCCAAGGTAACCAATCCAATTTCACAAGTTAAGATCTGTGATTGGCTTCTGAAGGTGATGGCCTTATGATGTAATCACCTGTCCTATGACAAAGTCCCATCACTTTCAATTCTTTTAGTACATGGAGGCCCAAGTTTCCATCATACCATACTTTGTGGGACAAAGTGTGTGTGTGTGTGTGTGTGTGTGTGTGTGTGTGTGTGTGTGTGTGTGTGTGTGTGTGTGTGTGTGTGTGTGTGTGTGTGACATTTTTGGTTGTTACAGGCTGGAAAGGAATCAAAGGGAATCAGATAACACCTATCTTATGCTGCTGTCTGAACTGAGTTTAGAAATACCAATCAGAGGTAGAATGGAATAGACTAAATTAGTTGGTCAGGCTTGTGCTCTTGTGTTTTCATTAGTACTTTATAATTTATAGAGAATTCCCACAAATGGCTACAGACACTTCCACTAGATTGTTTCTGGTTTTAGTGGCTACATGGAGTTCCTTATAGACATGGTATAATTTATTTAAATATACTCTAAGAAAATTAACAAGTAATGCTACAATCAACATTTTTGAGCAGTCATATTTATACAAGTATTTCATTCCATTCTCTTTAGAACTATAACTAGACCTGTAATGGCTGGATCATTAAGTGTGACACATTTGAAGTGTGGTGCAAATTAGTAAATTGAGAATTATTTTCAAAATTGGATAGTCTTCACAAGAAGAAAAAGTACAAAACAAGATGTTCTCAGTACTGCAGAGATATTTTCCAGTTAGCAGCTTGAAACCACTCATCTTTTGCTGTAACACTAAATGTTAAGATAACATTTCATTAGAAGAGCAGAATTAATCACCATCAAGAAATAATAAAGTTCAAAGTAACTGATATGCAAATTACTACTAGTTTATTAGGACTGATTGTACAGATACATTAAAACATATTCTACTTCATGAGAATGTACAAATATGATATATCAACAAAATAAATAGTCCAAGTATAGTGGCACATGCCTATTTTAACACCTAGCAGGCTGAGGTAGGTGGATGACGAGTTTAAGGCCAACCTGTGTTATACTGTGAAACCCTGCCTCAAAAAGCAAAACAAACATTTCTTTTGGTATAGTGAGGATTGAACTCAGAGAGTCTTTTGCTTGCTAGGCAAATGCTCTACCACTTGAGCCACATCCTAGTAAAAATATTTTTTAATAAAGAACAAAAGATTACATTTCATTCATAGAGTATCAGATTAATAAAAATGTGCACAGGAAGCTAGTCTAGGTTAAATGAATATCTGAAATGTCAATGCAGTGTCAAAATATTTTCCATGGGTTGGGTATACTCAAGTAAAAATATCTTTCTCTCTGTACTTATATTCCTGTTTCCTTGGCATTCAATTACTCTTACAACCTTTTCAACAATAAGCTGCAAATGAATCTAGCTTTTAGGCTGATGCATAAAATATCATTTAAGGTTTTAGTCCAATAGGAGGGACATATATGTGACTTAGTCCATTATTCCAAAATGAAGATTCCTAACTAGAACAATATTTGAGAATTAATAATAGGAAAAAAGATTTCAGGAAAACCCCAAACTCCCTCAGAATTGTTCCAAATAAGATATGTGTCCTACTTTATAAATGCCTTCATCAAAAGATATGTCCTCCTGTGGTAAAAATCAAGCTTCAGTGAGATGCCTGCAAGGAATAACTTGAATTCACAACATATCAACATGTGTATTTAAAGTCAAAGTGTTTCCTGAAGTGAAGACAGTGAGAAGACAGAACTAGCTGAGTGCTGCAGGCATTGGGGATTGATGGAGATGACAGTTTACCAGCAAGGACCTTTACAGAAGCTGAGATGCTGGAGGTAGTATTTGCTCATTTCACAGTCTTGGAGCTAACTACATCAATCATCAATGCAATAAAGTTTTTTCTTAAGTGGAGAAAGGGCGGTTGTTAGAGAGGATCTCAAACATTCATTAGTTCTAGGCTATACACTACTACTGTTAAGAACTCTTTTCATCTGGGATTTGGTCACATGCCACAGGTACCAGAAGTTCATATCTATAAGCATTGGCATAAAGTGGATAAGAATGTATCTATAACTGGTTAGAGTCAATACATGTTTAAATTGAGATTTACCATTATAACAGATGATACTGATTTTGATTCATTTTTACTGCTCTCAGAACAATTTGAAATATATGGAAAGAAATGACTAGATATAAGAAATAATCATGAATCTTTTATATGCACATATAAAAATAGAACAATGAAATGTGTTGAAATTGTTTCAAGAAGTGGGGAGGGACAAGAAGAGAGGAGAATGGAGAAGATAAGTTTCATCTAGGTGCATTATATGTTTGTATAGAAATGTCAAAAGGAAACTTCCCCTTCTACACTAATGTATACTAATAAAAATAGAAATAACCAGGAGCCCCGAAACACAGTACACATATAATTAATGCATGTTGTACAAACTGAATGTATAATGTCCTTTTTAAAGGAAAACAAATTTCTTTTGGCTCTCTGTGTTTACTTAAATTATTTTTATTATAATGTTAGTGAAAATGTATAAACATGAACTTGATATAAATACATTATGTTCATACTGCTATATAAGCCAAAACCTACTTACAGATTAATTAGAATGATAATTGGTGCTATTTTGCTGAAATGAAGACACAATTTGCTATCTGAGTACAGTATGATAAGCATGTATTCAGCTGCTGGTGGCGTATACCTATAATCCTGGCTATTCAGGAGGCTGAGATCTGAAGATTGTGGTTTAAAGCCAGTCCATGCAAGAAAATCCATAAGACTCTCATCTCTTAACTACCCAAAAAGCTGGATGTGGAATAGTGGTTCAAGTGGTAGAGCATTAGCCTGAAGCAAAAAAAAAAGCTTAAGGAGAGTGCCCAGGCTCTGAGTTCAAGCTCCAGGACACACACACACACACACACACACACACACACACACACACACACACACACACACACACACACACACACACACACACACACACACACACACACACACACACACAGAGTAATATACTGTTCAAGTGGTAGAGCATTAGCCTGAAGCAAAAAAAAAAAAAGCTTAAGGAGAGTGCCCAGGCTCTGAGTTCAAGCTCCAGGACACACACACACACACACACACACACACACACACACACACACACACACACACACACACACACACACACACACACACACACACACACACACACACACACACACACACACAGAGTAATATACTGTGATAACAGTCTTTAGAGTTCAGTGATCTACTTCAAATTCTTCACTGGCCATCGGGAAGGGTGCTTGATTTCTATCCATGTGTGTTCCCACAGGACACCTGTAAACTCTAAGGCTAAGGGAGACAGTGCCTAGAAACCTACTTAGGGGCTGCTGTTACAGGTCTGTAATCAGACGAAATGAACTAAAGGAGAACAATTTACCAGAATTGAGATAATGAGACCATATACCTCCCATGTCTTCTTCAGATCAATCTAGCTCTCAATGGTCTGGAAATCCTTTTTAAGTAGCTTCTGGAATTTCAAATGAGTCAGAAATAAAATGGATGCCAACGTTGGAGACAGACAGTTTTCTTTCAGCCCTCTTCATATTGGGGCTAGTCATTTCTTACTTTGGCTGTGTGAGAAGGGTTCTCTAATTAGCCTTCAGCCTTGATTATGGCTAGTCTTGATCTTTGTCCACTGTGTCTATGAAAACCTACACTTTCCTTTATGAAGTTTGAAAAGTGCAATTAAGCTGAAATCCAGTCTTTGGATTTTAGATGATTCAGCTTGTTTTCTGAAATATGATCATGCCACATTGCTAGAAATGAACATTTCAAATGTTAATCTTTGTACTTCTTCTCTATACCTATCACCCCAAAGCTTGTCAAATATAAGCTTTCCAGGATGCTGGTGTTAATAAGATAGAACAATGGATTTACTTAGAACTCACAGTGACAACATGGCTCCTGCTTCTCAAAGTCCATCTTTTATTAAGGGTCTTAGCCAGGGTGAATGACTAGGGAAAATGAAAATGACGAAAATGGTAGAAATCTAAATATAGAATGTCACATGGTATAAGCATATAACTGATTAAGTCTATGACTATAACACAGCCACTTCTCAGATTTTTAGAAGGCCATTATGTGAGCAGGGACATCGATACAATTTGTGACTACGCATCAGCTCTCAGGATTCCATAGACCTGCTACGACTGTGCCTTCACTCTTCCAGGCCATCCTGACAAGCTATGTCAGAAGCGTAGACATTCGTATGTCTTTCCTCAATGCCAGAATTTCTCGGATAATGACAAATACACAAATGATGTCAATTTTATTGGCATTAATTAGCCACATTCTATAGAGATCACTTGACAGCTGCAGCCATTGACAAAACAGATTATTCCAAACTTAATCACGACTATTAACTCTCCCCTCACACCATACACAATAATATAAAGTTCACAAGGTAACTGGGACCATAGGGTTCAAAGAGGCTTTGCCTAATATAAGAGCAGAGAATGGATACAGATGCAAAGAGAGTCCCTGCAGGGACTCCTTGAATCTCAGCGGTTAAGTGGTGGGGAGCTCAAGGATGGTTGGCATACAGAGCTGCTTTCAGACATAGAGTTGAGTCAGAGTATGGATCTAATTCTAGGGCTTTACTGGATCTAGGATGGTGACAATTCCAGTGGGTCACATCAACCAGGGGATGAAGCTGAGCCGAGGTGCTAGAGACACAGATGGGAGCTCATCACCTTTTGATTGTTGATGCATAATGCAACAGAGGGTCTAATGACTGGTCTGTATGTGCCACTATACCTCAGGGCCAGGAGTCCCTCCTTTTATATAATTCAGGGGAGGGAGTCTGCATTAATCATGAGTCCTCAATAAGTTCATGCCTGGTGTTTCTGATGTGATTTTATATATCAAATTGATTTGTTTTGATGTAATTGCCTATTGGCACAAATAAAGTGTTATCAATTTTTGCCTCATGGTTTGCTGACTGATGGTAGTTATTTACTTGCATACATAAAATGTAAAGGCATTCTTGTGGAATTGATGGCATAGGTTAAAACTATTGCTTTATAAAATGGAGTCAAGGCTAGAAATAGTCTAAAAGCTGCTGTCGTAGAAAAGAAGGGTGGAGCATAGGGTAGCATAGTGGGCCAGGTTATCTGGGGAGATGGAGAAAGGTGTGGTGAGTGGCTATAAGGTATGGAAAGCACAGAACAAGAGTAGGAGGCCGGTTTCTGTAGAGCAATCTTTTTTTTTCTTTTTCTTTTCTTGTCGGTCATGGGACTTGAATTCTGGGCCTGGGCACTATCCCTCAGCTCTTCAGCTCAAGGCTAGATGTCTATCACTTGAGCCACAGCACCATTTCCAGTTTTCTGAGTGGCTTATTGGAGATAAGAGTCTCACAAACTTTCGTGCCCGGGCTGGCTTTGAACCAGGATGCTCAGATCTCAGCCTCCTGAATAGCTAGGATTACAGGCATGAGCCAGCAGCACCCAGCTTGTAGAGTACTCCTAAGTGGAGCTGGACACCATCACCTGGAGCAGTGTTCCTTAAATCTATGCAAATAGGAAGCATAATGTAATAGGAAAAATTTGTATTTCCTGAGAGATTTACTCTGGAGATTTGGTGTCTAAAGCAAGGACGAATGGAATCTGTGTGTTTCCGTTTAACAAGTGATGTTATGATAGGAACAACAGAACTTGTCTAAAAATAGAGCTTCCAGAATTATGTTTAGTATACAATTAACTCTCAGGGAATGTTGGAGCCCATGGAGATAGAGATCAACAGGAGAATTTTTGCAGGAAACAGAAAAAAAAAGGTGAGTAAGATTTCCCAAATCTTACTGTGTTCTTTGTGAGAGCATTAAATGCACAAAGTCATATGGCATGGCCCATGAATAAAGGAGGCACTGTGGAGGGAGGTGTGTCACCTGCTGACACCTTGTGGCAGAACTGTGTAATAAAGACAGTCTGGAAGTCAAATGCTGGAGTCCTAAAACAAATATTAAGTACCTCAGAAAAATTACTTGAAATTGCAACCTACTTTCTCCTCAAAGAGGAGGTTATTGCTATTTGGCTTAAATGATAAGGTTGGAATAAGCAATGACAGCTTTAAAAGAAAAGGGAAATCAAATATGAACTCTTGCTCATGCTGTTCTTCCATTTGTGTGAGTGGAAGATTTATCCTAAGGTTCTTTTTCTCTTTATTAAGGTGATAAGTAGGTGGAAGGTGCTTAGAAATGAGGAATGTGGTCAGTGGGAGGATTCTCTGCTACCTTTCCTTTCATCTATTCCACTTGCCCAGTTCTGTAAGGAAAAGCTACCTTTGGATCAGTACAAGTTACTGTAGAGTCAGATAGCTGAGGCTTTCAGAAAAGATATCACAATTCACTGGAGAAAGTAATTATCTACCCTTACAGTTAATTTTATGTGTCAATGGCTGGAGCATGTTTCTGTGAAGTATGCTTTGGATTGAAATTAACATTTAAATTGGTGATGTAAAGCACATTGTGGCAAGGACTCATCCAATCCATTGAAGTTATTAATAGAACAATGTCTGACACCCCTTTCTCCCTGAGCAAGAAGGAATTCCTCCAGACCTCCTTTGAGTGACAACTGCAACTCATCCCTGGGTGTGTTACCCTATCTGAAAATTGTAAATTTATCAAATCACCACAATCAATTCCATGCATATAGAAATAAATACACCCACACATAAACACAGATATGTATACACACACATACACATCAACACACATACCGTATTGGTTTTGTTCTCTAGAGAACACTGACACACAGAAGAAGGCCTGAGATGACTGCTTGGGACTTTTGAAAAAGATAACTGCACTGGTAGATGGAAATTACAGTTACTACATGGTGAGAATTAACGGTTTCTAGAAAGTCTTGGTCTTGTTCAATAGCACCCTGAATTGTGGATTGAAATTAGGGGTGACCTAACTCAGTTGATCTGGCTCTATTTCCCTGAACCCTCTTGGTTTTGCCCACTGTTATGAGAGAGCTATGTCAGAAACATAAATGAAAATTATTATGTTCCTCAGTGTCAGAATTAATTCACAAAGGGGCAGGGTCGTGACAAGTTTGACATTTGTTGATGCTTGACTTAGATACACTGGAGGTCTGATGACAGATCAGATCTGTGTATGCTGCTGTGTCCCAGTGCCAGGTATCTCTCCTTTTCTATAGTTCAGGTGAGGCATTTGACTAAGTGACTGGCCTAGTGTATCTGGTAAGTTCATGCCTGATGTTTCTGATATATTTTGATATATTTGTCAGCATCATTGTTTATTGGAACATTATGTATCAGTTTGGGCCTCATGGTGTACTGAAAGATGGCAGTTGTTCTCTTGTACAAATAAAATGTAAAACCATTATGTTTCAATATTTATTCTCAAGATGGAATAGCTTAGGCTTAAAAATACTGCTTTATAAAAGGAATGAGTCAAAGCTAGGTACAACCAGATCAATGTTTTTGTTTTTAATCTAAAAACAGAACAGAGCTTCTGTTCTACCCATCCTGGAGTAACCTAGAGCAGGCCCAGCCTGTCCCCTCTCCTGCCACCTGACCTGTGTGTTGGCTCCATTTTTAACAATGGTAGCAAACACGTGCCACAGTTTCAGGCAAAAACTCTGGAAGAAAACTGCCCTGACCTAATATCCCAAGAGATTTACTCCAATCAAAGTGAATAACACTATAATTAGAACTATGATTTGGGGGGATAAACCTATTTATATTGAGACAATCCTTGGAGCTTCCTAATACATAACCAAAGGGGCTTCATGGACACATTAGTAAAAATTTTAATCTATTCTAAAGAAAAAAGGTAAGAAAGGAAGTATGGGTGGTATGTAACCAAAGTGCCCACTGGACAGGTAAGGAATAGTGGAGATCATGGTACCTGGAAATAAGATGATCAATGGATGAAAAAGGAAGTGGCTACTCTTGTCTAAGTAATATGACCATGCAAGCTTCAATCATGCTAGATTGTCAACATTTTTGAGAAAAGTTAATTAGCTTGGATTTTTAATTTAAAATATCCTTATTTGAAACTCTAGTAATCAAGTTACTGTTTTTAACCATATGGAGTGTCCAGTACTGTCCAAAGTTAAACACAGAAGGTCTGCTGGCAAAATACAACCTGTGAACATCTAGTTTACAAACATGAGGCTGGAAGAATGACTCTGCTTGCCATCCAGTGGGTACAGGGCTTGCCAAGGGTAAAGCAACTCAAGGATGGAGATCAGAAAATGAATGTTATTGTCTTATACTAACGATAGATTTTTCAACAAGTAGACACCAAATAGTTCTCAGTCTTCTGCTTCACCGAATGGAAGGAATTTGGGTTTCATTTAAGAGCCAATTAATTTTTACCTGGTTCCATGCATTACCACAGAACTTTTGTCTTCTGTTGTTCATCTTTTGCACACACATCTAAGAACTAGTAGGTACCTATCAAATATACCTTCTTTTTCTTTCCTTAGGCACAGCCCATCATTCCTTTATTTCTGGGCTCTTATCTGATGACATTAGTTAGTTGTCTACCATTTGGGGCGGCATACATTCTTTTACTCACAAGTTAGTTCAATGACCTTTCTATCATTAAAATCCAGACATTTAGTTTAACTGACTGGGAAATGGCTAACTTGTTTTTAAATTTCATGCTTAATTAGCTTAATATAGAGATAATATTGTGTAGAGACTCACTACTCATTGACTTGCACGACTTATCTTTTCTTGGTCAATTTCTTGTCTACTTCTAAAGCACCGGAGATGTAGCTGTCAATCTTGTTTGCAGGCTGCAACCTGAAGGGTGAAAATAAGATGGGATAAAGGCTTTTCTATTTTTCACTTGTTTTTAAATTGTAAAGGTGATGTACGGAGGGATGACAGCTACCTAAGTCAGTTAATGAGTACATTTATTTGAAGTGTCACTTCCTCCCTCATTTTCTCCCATTTTTTCCTCCTCCCGACGCCCCCTCCTCCTCCCAAGTTGGATAGTTCATTTCCAAAGTAGTGTCCAGTGAGTATGACTGCTCTGTTAGTTCACCCTTTGTGCCCCTATTTCTGGGCTGGGATAAGGGCTTTTTGTCCAGGCCCCGCCCTAGAGGGACTATCACTCCCCAGATGGGTGTAACGTGGAGGCAGCACTAAACACAGTTCCCTTAAAAAGCAACCCCCAACACCTAAACCCATGAAATCCCCCAGCTTTTCTCCAAACTCTCCGTTCTAGCAAGAAGGGGGCTGGCATTTCCTCCAGGTGTCAGTCTCCGCGACAGGCTTGGGGCCCCGAGATGGACAGGCGCTCCCGCCAATCGGCAGTCTAAACGAGCTTCGGGAAGCCCAGAGCAGGTGGCCCAACGGAACGCTTGATGTCAATACTCGCACTAATCCAAGTCAGGCTGCTGTGTTTTCTTTTTAACTTATCAAGGCAAGGGCTCGCAGTCCGGCCGCAGCGAGACCCGGTTACTCTCGGTGGTCTCAGCAAAGAGATGCTCACTCACCACCCGGGGCCTCTCTCCCGCCCCAGTGTGGCCGGAGACTGGGCACATCCTTAGCTCGCTCGGCGCCCTCACTTTACGTCACTTCCGCCCGGCTGGATCTCAGTTCACCCGGTAGGGTTGAAGCGACTTCCTTCCTCTTTTCCCTTCTTCCTGTCCTTCGCCCCGTCTCCCGGAAGCTAGGTCCCTCTTTGCGGCGGGTCAGAGGTGAGGGATGGCAGGCCTGGCCTGCGCGGGCGGGCCTTAGGTGAAAGACCAGCCTAGAGTTGGGCTCCCCGCGGCGCGAGTGGGAAGAACGCAGGTTAGACCCCGGCTCACGAGAACAACTGACGTGAGGAACAAGGCTGTGGTGTATCCCAGGCAGCCTCCACCCTCTGCGGACCCGGGGCCCTCCATCCGGGCCCCGGAGACGCCGCGGCCGGGGTCTTCGGCTCCTCCCGTCAGCCCCGGGCGTGTGTCTCTCTTTTCCCGGCGGGATCCGACCCAGACCCACGGTCCCCGACTGCCACCCCCCGGAGCCGGCAAGTGGGCGCAGTGTGGCCCGTGGTCTCTCGGTGATGGCCGGGCAGCTTGCTCCTGTAGCAGAAGTGCTCTAGCATCCTTCCGTTCCGCCTCCTTGAGCTCCCGGGAAGTCAGTCAGGTAGGGCTGAGGAAAACACCTCTACCCCGTGCCGAGCAGGTGAGGAAACGCTGAGAAGGCCCGGGCCAACCCCCCCTCTCTGAAGGCCACACGACTCCCTCTGGGAACCGGCACCCCCTGAGGCTAACTGCCCCCTCGGGCTGCAGAAAGCCTTGTGATGGGGAGAGGATTTGTAAAGCGGCGAGAAGCTGGTGCTTTGAGTGCCGAGTTTATGTTTGGCTCCCCCCCCCCCCCCTTCTCTCCAAGTTCCTTTTGTAATTATGCCGTCCGTTGATTGGCTTTGAGCTGATAACCGACTTAGGCATTTCTCAGATCTCTTCCAGCTCTCGAGTCCTCCACACACTTTAGAATGAACTTCTCTCGTAATCAAGCTGTACTTTTCTGATTTTTTTTTTGGGGGGGGGCGGCATTTCATGAAGTGAGGTTCTTGAAATTTATTCATCGTCTATGCTCTCACCAGTGTCTCACCTTACTTAGAAATCTATAGTGGGTGACAATTCGGTTTTGATCTTAACCCACTGTTTAGGTTGTGACAATTCAGTTTTGATATGAATCCGCAATTTAGATTTTTTTTTTTCTTTCTTAAGAGGAATTTGGGGATGGTGTTGCTTGGTTTGGAATGAATGGATCCAGATGAAAGGGCTGGCCAGAAAAGTTGCTAGCTTTTGTATCTATTGTTGCTCTCTTTGCATGTCTTAGTGATGGATTTTATTTTTATTTTGTTTTTTGCCTCCAGGAAAACCACTGTCATCAAGATGTCAGGGATTGGAAATAAACGAGCAGCTGGAGAGCCAGGCACATCAGTGCCTCCAGAGAAGAAGACAGCTGTTGAAGATTCAGGGACCACAGTGGAGACCATTAAACTAGGGGGCGTGTCTTCAACGGTATGAAGAAAACAGAGCTATGAAAGTGTACTTTTCTGCTGTCATTTACAACCTGAAAGTAAACTTATTGAAGCCTTCTAGAATAAGGGAAAGCCATTTGAAAAGAAGTGGGAGATAGGTGAAGTAGTTCATAGGTGTCACAGTCACTTGTGAAAGAGAGATAGATTGATTGATGTTTGATCTTTGTTTTCATGTTGTGTTTATGTGATTTTGAATGTCTGGTGCTTGACACCACTGCTATTACTTAGCAGTGGAAATACGACTATAGCAAGTCTGACTCATTTGCAGGTTGGTTGTATGCAGTTTTGGCCTAGGGTGGTCAATAAATAATCACAAGGAATTTCAAAAATTAAAAAAAAAATCTAATTCCCACATGGGCATTATGTGTCTCTGTTGATTGGGGAGAAGCTCTCAGTCTGTTCCATGTTAATGTCAGTTGTGTTTAACTCTAGTGATGAACTGTTTCCTTGTCCTTATTTTTGTGAAAATATGCCTCCCTCAAAGCCAATGGTGTCCCAAAAGGAAAAACTTAAGTGTGCTTAATTTAAGTGATAAAGCTTTAGATTTGCTGAAAAGTGGCATGTCTTTGGTGGGCTTTGGTTGATGCTGTGAAATAAAGTATGCACAGCACTGTTCTTAACTCTGTGCATCCTGAGAGTTCTTGGTTTTTCCTCAGTGCTCATTGCTTAACAACCATATACTCATGGATAACAGGGTCTGCTGTATTCATTTTTTATTCACTGAAAAAATTGGTGCCAGATTTTAAGAGCCATATCTCAGAGGTGCTTGAAAGTGTTGTGAAGAATGTCAATCTGAGACCAAACTGCTTGACGTTTATTGTCTGCTTCCTCTCTCTCTAGCTTTATGTCACTGTCTTATCCTTTCTGTGTATTTCCTTGTCTGCAAAATGAATTTAAAGTACATTTTATATAGTGTCACACTGGGTTGTTGTGAAGATAAAAATGGTAGTTCTTGTTAAGGGTTAAAACACTGACTTTGGCATCTTGTACTTATAAAAGTTAGCTATTAATAAATAGAGGCTAGATAACATAGAAGTAAATAAAACTGACATCATCTTTGCTCTTATGGAAGTAACAGTTCCATTAGAGTGTATATACTAAACGTCCAAGTAATGTATATCTTTGAAACATCAGAAGCTTATAGCTTTTTATCTAGATGAGGATTCCATATTTTGTACCTTGGCCATGGGAATGTGATGTTAACTATTTTTCATTTATATTACTTATGTTGAGGCTGAGTTTCAGAGAGACTGACATTCTTAGGACATTCCTAGCATGCTTTTGCGGCTCTACCCTTGCTGAACTGTCTGGGCTTGTGGAACTCCATGGTGTCACCAGGAGTTGCTTTCATTTTAGCCTCATGTTGCTCACCCCAAAAGCAGTTGAGTAGTACTTGTTGAGCATTTTGCTTGCTGGGTACTGTGCTTTATGCTGAAGATGCCTCATAGACATCAGTCAGTAGGGTGACACTGACAAGGAAGTAGACTGTGTCATTGGTGGAGAAAGATAAACACATGCTGTGAGGGAAGATCAGCACCAATCCTAGCCTGGACTTTATCCAACAAGTCTTGTGGGTGAGGAACATGCTCTGACCTATGTTTGGAGAGTAGACTGTAGAAAAGCAATGGTTGTACTGAGTCCAGTTAGCAAAATTGTTCTGTTATCTTTCTCTCCTCCACAGTGTCATCTCTCCAAATGTTTCCAGTAGTTCCAGCCAGCTGTAGGTTCTCTTAAAGGCAGTAACTCCAACTGTGCATTTTGAAGTTGCTATAATAAGTCAGCTGATTCTTGGGAACAGGTTAAGTGAGATTCCAAAGTATGAAGGAGAACACAGACTGGTGCTGTTCACCACAGCTGTGCTGAAATTTGGTAGGCAGGCTTGTCACTAAAATATTTGGTTCAGGAGGCCTTCACAGTAGTAGAAAAATGTGGAGGTAGCTATGACAGGATTTGCTCATGGATTAGATAGAACATATGAGTACGGAGGATCACCAAAGGATTTTGGAAATAATGACATTTTCTTTTATTGAACTAGAAATTAAGAGTAGATTTTTAAGTGCACTGTAGAGCTTGAATCTTGAGTTAGTTTTTTAAACTTCAAGACTCCAATTAGCATGGTAGTTGTATATAATAACCTGGATTCTGGAGAGTTGTCTGGTCTAAAGCTGTACATTTGAGAACAGCATTTTGTAGGTGATATTTAAATCGGTGAGACTAAGGCTCTCCCTTAAATAATAAACATAGATAAAGTTCTGAGGGCAGAATTCTGGGACGTGGAGATGAGAAGGGACTAATTAAAGGAAAAACTTAAGAGGAAGGGATGGGCAGAGACCCATGAGGTAGGAGAATAAGAAAGAGGGCTTCCAGAAGCTGAATGAAGAAGTATTTTAACTTTGAATTTTTGTGTTTTGATCAGGTGCTTCAGGTGAGTTAAGGGGAGACTGATGCTACATTTAGTCTCTTGGAGAACAACCAGATCTATGTTGATGTAGTAGTACGGCTGGAAGCCTGATTGCAATGAGTTTAAGAGACTATGACAGGAGAGGAATTAAGGAACAGAGGGTAGAGACAACATGTTAGAGGATTATTGCTGCTAAGTACAACAAAGAAGATGAGGCAGTAGCCAGAGAGATTTTTTTTTGAGATATTTCATTATTTTTATCTGTTGATTGAAATGATTTGATAGAGAAAATACAATGATACAGTAGAAAGAGGAGACAATGATGTCCTTGAGTAGATGAGGGGAACTAATAAGGTAAGCCATAAGGCTGTACAGTGGTGGAGTTGGTCTTTTTTTTTTTTGGTCATGGGCTTGGACTCTGGGCCTGGGCACTGTCCCTGCACTCTTCAGTTCAAGGCCAGCGCTCTGTGGCTTGAGCCACAGCACCACTTCTGGTTTCCTTGTGGTTTATTGTAGATAGGAGTCTTACGGACTTTACTGCCCGGGCTGGCTGTGAACCGTGATCCTCAGATCTCAGCCTCCTGAGTAGCCAGGATTACAGGTGGGAACCACTGGTGCCCGGCTGTGGAGTTGGTCTTAACCAGGAGTAGAACAGCTTATCCATGGGGACAGGAAGGAAGGTGGAGGGAGTGGGTTCTGGTGTAGGTAGGTTTGGAGCTGTGGCTGTGGGAAGTAGGTATGAGTGTTTTTTTCTAATTGCTTCTATTTTTTTCTTCCAGTGAAATAAAAAACAAGACTCATCTGAGAATGAGGATGGGGAGGAAGTTTTGGAGGTTTGAAGAGGCAGGAGTAGGTATGAAGTAGTTATCTTGAGGAGAGGCTAGACTAAAGATATGTAGTAGGGTTGATGGCCTGCACTGAAGGCCCACTTGAATTTGTGAGCATGAGTGTAAAGGGAAACTAGTTAGTATGGTGTTTGTATTTTCTAGTCACATTCAGTTGCATGGATGTAGCTTTGAAGTATATAGAGGGTTGGATGTTACAGGATTGGAGAAGTATGAAAAAGAAGCAAGAAGAAGTTTTTATAAGAAGGGTTGATTATAATGGCTGTTCACAGAATTTAAGCTTGATAAAAGTGTCCTGAGGATGTGAGCAGAATGAAAGACGGGGAAAGGTACGGGACCAATAAGTTGTAGATTTTGGAGAGGCTGAAGAATTGTTGGAGGGAGGAACCTGCAGAGAGTAAGCTGGAAAAATAGTGGTAATTGTGGAGAATGAGCTTTTAGAGGGCTTGTTGGAAGAGCAAAGTAATCACTGAGAATAACTATTAGCTAATGACGGAAATAGGAGGATAATCATTGATGGAGAGGTCAGTGATTTGATTTAAGATGGAGAACAATCATTCAAGTGGATATTGTAATCATGAATTTTAAAAGAGGTATCTTAGCAAGTGATGGTAAGTTAAGTCTAAATCTTGGAGCAATGTGGTGACATTTTTTTTTTTTCTGACATAAACAAGTCAGCAAAAAGGATGACAGATGGTTTAAGACTAGTGATATCCTGTGCAGGACTAGGAGTTTTTTAGGGAGCAGGTGAGATAATGGCTTTGAAGTGGCAAAAGAAACTGTCTACCCACGAAGGCTTTGAAGGCAATGTGAGAGAAACAGCTGCCACTGGAGGAGCCTGCAGGGGAAGTGTTACCATGTGGGTTCCAGGTAGAGCAAGGAGAGGCAGGCAATGTCCAGAGAAGAGACAAGGTATATTACTTATTATTTTATTCAGCTGCATTAGCTTATTAATGGGGTAACGACCAATTGTAATAGAGAAAATAAAAGTAAGATAAGAAATTGGTGCTCTAGTAAACAATTGTTTAAAATAGTTATTCACTCATTCTGAGATAAAGTGAGAATGTAAGCCTTTTTCACATGTCTGCTTGCCTGTAATATTTCATCCCCCAGGTCCTCCCCAGCTTGTCCTGGGAAAGGATATAGTCAGGAGTTAAAGATACTGAGAGACTTTCTGAGGAATGATGTTTTTCAGAAACAAAGGATTCTGAGCAGAATTTGAGGTTTTAAGAATGTGTTCATGTGTCACGTATAGAAGGTGAAAGAGGTGAGGAATTGAAAAGACTCCCATCTGATCATTTGTGTTCGTTAAAGTAGGAAGCAGGGCCATCTGTTTAGTGTGAGGTAAGAGAAGGCAAGGCTTGGTAAAGCTTAAAATTGCTTTGATAGAGAATGAGAGCTCATTTGTTAAATATTTCTGGATAAATGATAAGATCTGTTCAATTTAAGAACTTGAACTCAGGGTATGGGTGCTGTCCCAGAGCTTTTTCAGCCTAAGGCTAGTGCTCTACCATGTGAGCCACAGTTCTAGTTCTGGCTTTTTGATGATTAGTGGGAGATAAGATAGACTTTCCTATCTGGGCTGGCTTTGAACTGTGATCTTCAGATCACCCCTGACGGCCAGCTTAATGACCTTTTTGATATAGAAATCTTAGCATAGGGTCTGGGAGGTGGCTCAGTGGTAGAGCGCTTGCCTTGCATGCTGAGGCCCTGGGTTTGATTCCTCAGCACCACATAAGTAAAAAGAAAAAAGCCGGAAGCGGCACTGTGGCTCAAGTGGTAGAGCGCTAGCCTTGAGCTGAAGAGCTGAGGGACAGCACCCAGGCCCAGAGTTCAGGCCCCACGACCGGACCCCCCCCAAAAAAAACAAAAAAAAAAAAAGAAGAAATCTTAGCATACTGGTACAAGAAGGGAACAGCCAAATGTATGGATGAATTCAGTTGAAGTTTGTTCAGGACAAAAAGATGAAGGGCAGAGAATTGAAGAGACTAACATGTTTGAAGAAATGTACTATAGTACATGATGAGACTATGGAAGATAGTGAAAAAAAGAGGGAAAAATGAGAGAATTCAAAATTCTAGAGCTCTAAATGATGTGAAAGGACTGCCACAATGATGGAGGGAAATGAAATACCTGGAAAGATTTTATTTATTAGACTGTGAAATTGGAACTTAATGGAGAGCTGAATTCCAGGTAAGGTCTACAGTGTGACTTATGAATTCATGGCTGAAGCAGTGGATAGTCATTTAGTGTTGAAATACTAGAAGCATAGATAGATACTAGAGGATTGGATGGTTTGTCTACACATATGTATTCATGTGGCTAGGGAAGCTTGAGTATGCTCATGTGTCATGCTTTCCTCACATTAATATGCACCCATTTCTTTATTTTTGAAAACATGTTTTTCTTTTTGGTGGTATTTATCCAAAGTCTTAAGCTTGTTCAAGCAAGCCCTCTATCACTTGAGTGACACCCTTAGCTATCCTTTGATGTAATTATTTGTTGTATGATTTCCTTTTAAATAAACTGCTTTGTTGATAGGAGATACTGTGAATTAATGTGACCTTGTTCAGTTTTGCAGCTAATTTGTCTAGTTTCTTTGTGGAGACTAATAATACTGATTTCTGGGGGCAGGAGGAGTTAGACATTCGAACATTGCAAACCAAAAATCGCAAGCTAGCGGAAATGCTGGACCAACGGCAGGCCATTGAAGATGAACTTCGTGAACACATCGAAAAGCTGGAACGACGGCAGGCCACCGACGATGCCTCCCTGTTGATTGTTAACCGGTACTGGAGTCAGGTGGTCAACTTGTTTATTCACTAAGGTTTGTGTGGGCATTTTAGTTCTTTGTATTCTTCTCCTTTCTAAAGTCATGTCTTTTTTTTTTTTCCCAACAATTGTATATCCTCCAGTTTGATGAAAACATCCGTATCATCCTTAAACGTTACGATCTGGAACAGGGTTTGGGAGACCTACTCACAGAAAGGAAAGCTCTGGTTGTGCCAGAACCAGAGCCTGACTCTGACAGCAATCAGGAACGCAAAGATGACCGAGAGAGAGGTAAGTGTTTATGAGGGATTCTGACACTGCATGTTAATCTGGGTTTTCAAGAATTAAGCTCTGCTTTGAAGCTCTCCCTTTAAAGGGGGAAAAAAAGTATGTTTTGGTATTTCTAGGTGTATAATTTTGAGGTTTTCTCTGTATTTCCTCAGGGGAAGGGCAAGAACCAGCTTTCTCTTTCCTTGCTACGTTGGCCAGCAGTTCCAGTGAAGAGATGGAATCTCAGCTGCAGGAGCGTGTGGAGTCCTCCCGCCGAGCTGTGTCCCAGATTGTGAATGTGTATGATAAGTTACAAGAAAAAGTGGAGCTTTTGTCGCGGAAGCTAAACAGTGGAGGTGAGACAAAGACTGGAAGCAGTGGGGAAAGACTTAAAACCCATCTTTTTGGAGATAGGGGATCAGTAGTAGAATGTAGCACATACAAGGTCTTGAATTCAATCTCCAACACTAAGAAGAGAAGAACTTTTAGGCCTTACCCATGGAGATTATTATTATGTAAATGGGTTTCACAGAATTGCCTATTTTAAAAGTAAGCTGGGCACTGGTGGCTTACACCTGTAATTCTAGCTCCTCAGGAGGCTGAGATCTGAGGATTGCAGTTCTAAGTCAGCTTGGGCCAAAGTCCCTTGAGACTCTTTTCTCCAGTTAACCACCAAAGATTGGAAGTTTAACTCTGGCTCAAGTGGCACAGTGCTAGCCTTGAGCAATAGAGTTCAAGGACAACACCCAGGCCCAAGCCCAAGGATCAGCACACACATATACATATATACAAAAGCCAAAAAAATCTGGTGGGCAAAAAACCATGGAAATACACCACGCCACCAACATATTTTATATTCCTTCTACAAATGGTGACAGTATGTGATATGAAAGAGGTGATGTATGTTGGTCCCTATCCTTTTTTTTTTTTAGTGACATTTATATTAGAACTATAGAGATTGTGACTTAATTTTAAACATATGAGCTTGATGTAATAAATTCTAGACTTACCTACTTCTTTTGTAAGTGGTGGTGTATGTTTTGTTTTTTGAGCTTCAAGAGCACCCATAGCTAGGTTCCATACCTAGTACCTAGTCTCTGGGTATTTTGTCTGTCTCAGGAGGTAATAGAAATAGCCTACTGCTTGACGTTCTGAGGAAAATGAAGAGAGGTAGGATGTCAGTGATGGGATGCATGGTTTTAAGATCTGGCATGATAGATACTAAATTAAAATGCAGTTCTTCTTCCTCAGATAACCTGATAGTGGAAGAAGCAGTGCAAGAGTTGAACTCCTTTCTTGCGCAAGAGAACATGAGGCTGCAGGAACTGACAGACTTGCTCCAGGAGAAGCACCGCACCATGTCTCAGGAGGTACTTGGCCAGAATGGAGGGATGGGTATTCGAATGGCCCTGGCAGACATTGACTCAGATTGATTCTGAGTGCTTCAATGGACTGGTAAGATGGATATAACTGGATGCTTGGCTAGGCTGGTTTCAGACCAAACTCCTTTCATCTCCTACTCTCACATAGCTTGGATTACAGGAGTGTACCACAATTCTTTTCCCTAGTTCCTGCCTCTTGATGGGAGGACTGTCAGAGGATTTAGAGGACATGTTTGCAAACCAATCATTTATTTGGGTTGATGTGAACAGTTTTGTAATTAAAAATACTAAATAGCACTAGCTGGTTTATAGTTTCTAAATAAAGAGGATAACAAAGTGTCTTTAGAATACCTAATTCTATATTGTTCTGGGTAAGAAAGTGGGGAGAAAAGATAATTATCTTTTTATTTTCTAAAATGTTCTGTGACACGAAGGTTATTCTTTCTTTCTTTCTTTCTTTCTTTCTTTATTTTGGGTCCGGTTGTGGGGCCTAAACTCTGGGCCTGGGCGCTGTCCCTCAGTTCTTCAGCTCAAGACTAGTGCTCTACCACTTAGCCACAGTACCACTTCCAGCTTTTTTCTTTTTGCTTCTGTGGTGCTGAGGAATCGAACCCAGGGCCTCAGGCATGCAAGGCAAGCGCTCTACCACTGAGCCAACTTCCCAGCTCCGAAGGTTATTCTTTTAAGTAGTGATTTTTCCAATGAAATGGTGGTCGATCTAGGGAAATGGTACTTTTCAGAAGTAGAAAATTTTTTTAGTATCACTGGATCCTGGTGGCTCATCCAGACTATTCATGGTGCTAAGATCTGAAGATTGAGCGTCAAAGCTAGCCTGGGCAGAAAAGCCTGTGAGATTCTTATCTTCAGTTAACAAGCAAAAAGCTGGAAGTGGAGGTGTGCCTCAATTGGTAGGGTACCAGCCTTGAGCAAAAAAGCCAAGTGAGGGCTTAAGGCTCTGAGCTCAGAGCACAAATACTTCTATAGTTTTCGTAATTATAACTGACTTAAAAGTATTGAAATCACTGGACACTGGTAACTCACATTTGTAATCCTAGCTTCTAAGGAGGCTGAGATCTGAGGATCAAAGCCAGCCTGGGCAGGAAAATCCATGAGACTCTTACCTCCAATAAACCCCAGAAAACTGGAAGTGACACTGTGGCTCAAGTGGTAGAATGCTAGCCAGGAGCTGAAGAGCTGAGGAACAGCATCCAGGCCCAGAGTTTAAGCCCCACAACCTACAAAAAAAAATGTTGAACTGAATCTGTTGTTTTTATTTTACACTCATGTTGAATAATCTAACACACAAACAAGGGTTAATTTTGTGGGCTTTGTAACTTAAGCAAGTGAAATAAGGCATTCCTTTTTTAACTGAGTCTTATTTTGTTATGGGATGTAGTTCTCCAAGCTGCAAAGTAAAGTGGAGACAGCTGAGTCACGAGTGTCTGTCCTGGAGTCCCTGATTGATGACCTACAGTGGGATATTGACAAAATTCGAAAGAGGGAACAGCGACTCAACCGACACTTAGCGGAAGTCCTAGAACGGGTCAGTGCTGTTTCTTTATAGCCTGGAGACTAAAATCATGTTAAGAAATCTTTGCAGAGATGGTCCACTTGCAAAGTGGTATTATGGTTTAAAAACTGATCCTTTGAAAGTACATCATCAGACTAAATCCTGAGGTCTCTCACTGAAGAATCTTTTTCTTCTTTGTAGGTGAATTCTAAAGGATATAAGGTGTATGGAGCAGGGAGCAGTCTCTATGGTGGCACAATCACTATCAATGCCCGGAAGGTAAAGTTAGGGACTCACTCAGGACAGATGTTTGACTGATGTCAGGCTTGTATTGATTGACCAGTGATAACATGGGGTTTACTAGAAGAGTATCCAGTGAATATGGGAAACTTAGAAATTGGAATGATTTAAGGATTTTTTTTTCTTTCTTCTCATTTGCTGTTTCTTCCCTTCCAGTTTGAGGAAATGAATGCAGAGCTTGAGGAGAACAAAGAGTTGGCTCAGAACCGTCACTGTGAGTTGGAGAAACTCCGGCAAGACTTTGAGGAGGTCACTACACAGAATGAGAAGTTAAAGGTAGGAGACACCTGTCTTTCTTAATTTGTTCCTAGGTAAATAAATAGGAATAAGAATGTATGAACTTAAAAACCAAAAACAGCTGGGCGCTGGTGGCTCACGCCTGTAATCCTAGCTACTCAGGAGGCTGAGATCTGAGGATCGCGGTTCAAAGCCAGCCCGGGCAGGAGAGACTGTGAGACTCCTATCTCCAATAAACCACCAGAAAACCGGAAGTGGCGCTGTAGCTCAAGTGGTAGAGCGCTCGCCTTGAGCTGAAGAGCTGAGGGACAGCGCCCAGGCCCAGAGTTCAAGTCCCACTACCGACCAAAAAAAAAAAAAAAAAAAAAAAAAAAAACCAAAAACAACCTAAGTTAATCAGGTAAAGTGTTTGAGCAGTTAAAGCAGACAGTTGCTTAGGACAAACATAGCTTTTTGTGCTATTGTGTCAGAAGTGTTTTCTCTGTGATTCTTAATAAAGAGAAATTAGTGACAAAGGTCTCTGTTAGCTGTCCTTTTAGTATCTTTGGCCCTTGGTTGAAACTATGAAATACTTAAAAATTAGTTCTGGGAAGTCTTAATTGGAGGTAGATTTTACATAGAGGAATGGTGGGGGGGGGTATGTTAAGTGTGATAATCTTTGCAATCATTGTTTCAAGTATGCAGGACATTGTGTGTTCAAGATTTTATTTACTGTATGTCTAGATTTTGCTTCCAATTTGGCTTTTACTTTGGGCCTTCCTAAGGTGGAATTACGGAGTGCAGTGGAAGAAGTGGTTAAAGAAACTCCAGAGTACCGCTGCATGCAATCACAGTTTTCTGTTCTGTACAATGAGAGTCTTCAGTTGAAAGCACACCTGGATGAGGCTCGGACCCTACTTCATGGTACACGGGGAACCCACCAGCGCCAGGTTGAGCTCATTGAGGTAATAGCTTTACTTTGATTCTGTTGTTGTTGTTGTTGGCGTGCATGTATGTGTGTGTCCCTGTGTGTTCTTGTATTTCAGATAGAATATGATGATATTTCTGCATTTTGACAAGAATATTTTATGGGTTCCCCTTTCTGTTTGTAGCGAGATGAGGTTAGTCTTCATAAGAAGTTGAGAACTGAAGTGATCCAGCTAGAAGATACGTTGGCTCAGGTGCGCAAAGAGTATGAAATGCTGAGGATAGAATTTGAGCAGACTCTTGCTGCCAATGAACAAGCAGGTATAATTATCCTCATCCACCCTGCAGTTTGCTGTAAATGCTTTTCCTACACGGTGCAACATGATTCCCAGGATTTGTCATAAGGCTCAAAGACCCATAAATAGAGTCTTGTAATTCATTTTGGCCCACAGCCCAGGTGTTTGTTTTTTTAGATCAAGTTGACCACTTTTAAATGCTCATCTTCTGAGAAGAATATTTCTTCTGGCAACTCCCCCTGATTTTCCAAAGTTCCTCATGTGTTTTGTACCTTCTCTCTTTTTGTCTTTGCCCTGTTCCTTTTTAACCTTTCTATTGCTGTATTTAAGGTCCTATAAACCGGGAGATGCGCCACCTCATCAGTAGCCTCCAGAATCACAATCACCAGCTGAAAGGGGAAGTCCTAAGGTATAAGCGAAAACTGAGAGAAGCTCAGTCAGACCTAAACAAGGTAATCAGGAGCAGTAGAACAAGCATCATTTGTTTTTAAGTGAGGGAAGCAGTGCAGTTCTCCAAAGTGATGTCCATCTTTCCTTCTTTCTTTCTCCTAGACACGTCTGCGAAGTGGCAGTGCCCTTCTGCAGTCTCAGTCTAGTACTGAGGACCCTAAGGATGAACCTACAGAGCTGAAACAAGACTCTGAGGATGTGTCCAGCCAGTCATCAACACTGAAGGCATCTCAGGAAGATGTCAGTGAAATTAAGTCCAAACGGGATGAAGAGGAGCGGGAACGAGAAAGGCGGGAGAAAGAAAGGGAGAGAGAGAGAGAACGAGAGAAGGAAAAGGAAAGAGAACGAGAGAAGCAGAAACTAAAAGAGTCAGAAAAAGAGAGAGATTCTGCTAAGGATAAAGAGAAAGGGAAACATGATGATATCAGGAAAAAGGAAGCAGAAATTATCAAACAACTGAAGATTGAACTCAAGTAAGAGTATTATTTTGAGTGATTGTTTCTTACTTGAAACTTAAAACTTAGGCATCATGAATGAAATAAAATAGTTGGTGGGGTGGCTCATCTGATCATTATAATAGTTCAATATCAATTGTATAAATGTACAATTAATGTAGTTTCTACCCGATCAGATGTTTAGTCAAAACTTAGCCAAATGGTTGGCCTTCATGTATGTTGTCTAGTTGAGTAGTTTTCAAAAAGTTCATGGCTGTGCCCTTATTCTCTGGGAATTCAAATTAACAGAAGGTACATTGTATTTACTGAAAATCATGGGAAATTAACTAATGTCCTTTATTGGATCTGGGCAAATTGCTGGTATTAATTGTATGTTAAAGTATACTAAGTGGAGTGAGTGTCAGTGTAACTTGAACAGTATCTGATCCAATCACTTGACAGTTGACTAGTTTGTAAGTATGCCAGATCATATTAAGATTACTCAGGAGCATTAGCCCTGTAGAAATTCAAACAAATACCTTTGTTGTTACCTCATGCGTTGCCTTTCTTGTTAGAACAATGATTTCTCTCATAATACTGGTTACTTTGACTCCCCATTTTTCATAGTTGACTCTTGATGTTTGGATTTATAAGAGAACACTGGCTAAAATATTTGAGCTCAAATGTTTTAAGAGGTTTAATAATGTAGTAGCAGGTGAAGCATTTCATGAGTTATTCAGCTGTCAGGTCTAGGATTAGCAGTGTATTGTAAACTTTCAAATCCACCTCTCTTTGTTCTTCTTGATCTCTGAGAAATTGAGGTGTGGAATCAGAGTCATTGGCATTGTTTAAATATTTCTCTGTATACCTACTAAATCTCACTTTCTATGAGTAGGACTGTAGAAATATACCTGTGTAATAATACACTATGTTAGAGATGATTTCACTTAGCTTACTTTTCTGTAATCTCCAAATACATTTGAGAAGTCTATTGATGGTAAAGAATTTTGTCTTTATAACAGAATATTTTTTAAAAATTTAAAATAATCTGTGCAGTGAACAGTTTCCCTTGTTTGATGCCTTTTGTTTTCTCATTTCACACTCCTTCTCTCTGCTACTCATTCATAGGAAGGCACAAGAGAGCCAGAAGGAGATGAAACTACTGCTAGATATGTACCGCTCGGCACCAAAGGAGCAGAGAGACAAAGTGCAGCTAATGGCAGCTGAAAAGAAGTCTAAGGCAGAGGTAATCTATCTAGTCTGCCATTCCTTGTGAGGTTAAACCTTGTGTGGTTTAACTTTATACTGCTCAAAGATACAGTCCTTTAAAATTATGTTAAAATTGAGTAACATTTTCTATCCTTCTTGAAGGCTATGTATAAATGTTAAGATTCTCCACAAAGTACTAAAGCATCAAAATTACTGAGTATAGGATTTAAAAAACTTTTTAGTCATAAATCATTGCTATAATGGTTCTCGTTCTCTGATGCTTTTTAGGAGGAATGTTTTACACTTAAAAACTTTCACCTTTTCTGAGGGCAAGAAAAGCTGAAACCTATTCTAAAGAAAAGGGAATAGGTGCAGAATTTTGATTATAGAAGCATGAGAACTAGGAATAGAGTGATGTTAAAAACAGTGTTGAAATGTGTACTGTATCATCTGTAATTACTGTAATATTTAGCTTGGTCCATAATTTCTGTAAATATTATTTTGAGCTTAAGGTCCTCTCTTCCTCTCTGCACAGTATTGATTTGTGTGTATGCATGCGTGCATATGTGCGTGCTGGTGCTGGGACTTTCTGCTCAGCTTTTCTGCTGTTGGCTGGCACTGTACCTGTTGAGCCATATCTCCACTTTGTGCTTTTTATTGGTTAATCGGAGATGAGAGTCTCATGGATTTTCTGCTCAGGCTGGCTTTGAACCTTGATCCTCAGATGACAACATCCTGAATAGCTAGGATTATAGGTTCATGTGCCACAGGAGCCAGGCTCATATTAATTGATTTTTGAAAATTTATTGTAATTTTTATTCTAATGTGATTCTTTTCCACTGATAGTTGGAGGATCTAAGGCAAAGACTCAAGGAACTTGAGGATAAGGAAAAGAAAGAGAATAAGAAAATGGCTGATGAAGATGCCTTGAGGAAGATCCGGGCTGTGGAGGAGCAGATAGAATACCTGCAGAAGAAGCTGGCCATGGCCAAGCAGGTGGGCAGACTTTGTCTCTTTAACTAAATGTTACATAACAAGTATGGAAGTGACAGTTAAGTTTGCTCCTCTCCTAGACTCCCACTTTTCTTTTTAAATTAAAATCTTAGACCTTTCCATTGTTTATATATTTGGATAGCCAGTTGTTCAGACATTGCTTATTGAGAATCTGTTCTTTCTCTGCTAGCATACAACTCATAAGAAAAAGATAAAGGATTTTATACAAATACTACTTCCCACATAAGTTATAAATAGTACTAGATCATGGAACTGTGGAGACTATTTTCCTTCTTATAATGAATATGTTTTAGTTTCTAGTCCCACTGAATTTTCCTGACAGATATTGCAATCCCTTCACTTGGGAAACATAGGTGGGAGGATCATAAGTTTGAGGCCAGACTGATCTACATAGCAGGATCCAGTCTCAAAATAAATAAAACTAAATAAAAAACATAGCAGGAATGGTTAGAACTGTCTATACTTGTTCAATGTTAGGAACACTTCACTGTTTCTCAGGAAGCAACTTTAAGGGTAACTGTCATTATTTATTTTGAAAGAGAGAACTTTGATTAGATCCTCTGTACCCCTATAGTTAAAAGGAAAATTTTAGCTGTTCAATTTTTTTTTTTTTTTGGTACTGGGGACCTCAGGTACTAGGACTTCATGCTTGGTAGACAGCACTTTACCTTTTGAACCATGCCTCCAGTCATTTTTTTCTCTGCTTATTTTTGAGGTAGGATCTCACTTTTGCCTAGCCAGCCTTGATTGTGGTTATCCTATTTATGTTTCCCACTGTATCTGAAGTAATTGGTTGAAATGAGATCTCATGTACTTTTTGCCCAAGCTGCAGACAAAAAAATGAAATCCTCTCAATAGGATTGTAATCCTTCCAATGTCTGCTTTTTGGGTTACTAGGATTATAGGCACAAGCCACCAGTGCCTGGTTTAATTTTTTCTTAAATATGGTGATTTGCTACTTTTCTTTCAGTCTTAAAATATTTGTTTGGAAATTGTACTATCATAGGTCTTTGAAGGAGTGAGTACACAGAAAGACTCATGATAACTTATATAGGACTTTTTTCACTTTTTTAAAAAAAGACAAGTGTCTTACTATTTAGCTCAGACTGGTTGTATTGGGCTTACAGGCATGCACCATCATGCCTGGCTTTTAATCAGTAGCTTCAAAATGTATATGTAAATTTACTATGATTCCTCCAGTAAAAGTACTATTTGTTTTTTGGTTGTAAACAAACTAATGTTAAAATACATAAGGTAAAGTAAACAAGAGTGATAAAGAATCACTAGAAAAAAACAGCAGTGGGATCTTCTGTAGACATTAAAACAAAATTCCAGTAGATAAAAAAGCTTGAGACTATTGGGCAGACTATTAGTACTGAGTCAAACAACCGGAAATAGCCTCAAGTACAATGGGTGTTTGATATTCACTAAGGATGTGATTTTTAAAGCAGTGGTGAAACAAGACTGCTGAATGTGATGGGACAGAAATTTTAAAAGGGGGAGCAGAAGTAGGATACACACCTGAACATTATACCAGAATGATTTCCAAATGATCATAGGCATGATGCTAAAAAGAGGAGTCCACTGGGTGCCAGTGCCTCATGCTCGTAATACTAGCAGCTTGGAAGGTGAGGATTGGGGATCATGGTTCTAGACTGGCCAACTGGGGCACAAAAAGACTCCTTCTCAAATGGAGAGCTGGGCGTGGTAGCACAGCACACCTGTTATCCTAGCTACAATGGGAAACCTAAAATAGGGGATCTTGGCCCAGATATATGCCAAGGAGGGACAAAAGCCCTATCTGCAAAACAACCAGCACCAAAAAAGGCCTAGAGGTATGGCTCAGAAGTAAAGTACTTGCCCAGTAAGCTTAAGGCCTGAGTTCAAAATCTGAACTGGAAAAGACCTTTCTATTAATAAAAGTAAAGTATAAAAGGAAGATGGATTTTAAGTTGCTTTTTTAAAAAAAGAAGATAGACAGCTTCTACACAGCAAAAATAACTGCAAAACTGACAGATTACATGATAAAATGGAAAAAATTACTGTTATTATGGGTTTATAGGGTTTATATTTCTAGTAAATTTAAACTAAACTGGAAATGGATAAGTAAAAGTGTAGATAAATATATGGAAAGTTCACAGAAAATAACTCAGATCATTCTTGAATATATAGATAATGCATCTAACTTGTAATGTGATAAATGTAATTAAATCTATTATTAGATACCGTTTGCTAGATTGTTAGGAAACTTATGATACTTGCAACTTCTGGAAAGCATAAGTTAACTTCAGTATAATCGTGGATAAATATGAGAAAATGTGAGACATTATTATAGAAATACTCTTAACCAACTGCTACTGATCAGATTGCTATGTTAAAAGTACAGATCAGACAAATGCTGGAGGGGATGTGGAGAAAGAGGAACCCTATTACACTGCTGGTGGGAATGTACACTTATACAACCACTTTGGAAAGCAGTCTGGAGGGTCCTTAGAAAGCTAAACATTGACCTCCCTTACGACCCAGTTATACCACTTCTAGGCATCTACCCTGAACAACAGGAACCAATATACAAGGACACGTGCACCTCCATGTTTATTGTAGCACTGTTCACAATAGCTAGGATATGGAAACAACCCAGATGCCCCACCACAGATGAATGGATCCAAAAAATTGTGGTATCTATACACAATGGAATATTATGCAGCCATTAGAAATGACAAAATAATGGCATTTACAGGGAAATGGATGGAGCTAGAAGGAATCATGTTGAGCGAGGTAAGCCAAGAACGAAGAGACAAACGGTACATGGTCTCCCTGATAAGTGGATGCTAAATCCAAAATGTTAGGTGATACGACAAAACTAACAGGACTTAATAAACAAAGAACTCCCACTCATCTGGTTGAACCACTACTAAATATCCCCATGCTGCTGATCACAAATATGGTATATAACGTGAACACCGTTATATATTACAGACTGTGATAGACAATTTGCTCCAGGAAAGTTAGAATGAACTTGTGACTTTAAATGAGCATCATTATTCCACAATACTGTGAAATTCCGGGAATTATGTAATCACTTAATCACAATCAAAAAAAAAAAAAAAAGAACCTCGGGGAAGGTAGGGAGGGAGGGGATGGTAGGGGGAAAACAATGGAGGGGGTAACAATGTTCAAGAGGAAGTGTACTCATTACCTCACTCATGTAACTGTAACCCTCTGTATAGTATCTTTACAATAAAAAAAATAACAACAACAAAGAAAAAAGTACAGATCAGCTGAGGATTATCAGAACAGCTGATGGCAGGTAGTAGGACTTCTATATTCTCAGAGAACCCAATGACCCAATGCTTGAACTAGTTTTTGTTGATCCTTGAATTAATTTACTAAATGAGCAATGGGATGGTTTAGTTTCCTATGCTCATTCTTTGGAGTTAAAAGATTCTGCTAATAGAATTCCTCATTTCAGGAGGAAGAAGCTCTCCTCTCCGAGATGGATGTCACTGGCCAGGCTTTTGAAGACATGCAGGAGCAAAATATTCGCCTGATGCAGCAGTTGCGGGAGAAGGATGATGCCAATTTCAAGCTCATGTCAGAACGCATCAAATCCAATCAGATCCATAAGTTGCTTAAAGAAGAGAAGGAGGAGCTTGCAGACCAGGTTTTGACTCTAAAGACTCAGGTAATTATCATGAGTAGAGCTTTCCAGGTCTTTTGGAATAGAGTGTTCTCTACATTAAGATAATTGTTGTGGCTTTTTTTCTTTTTTGTGTGTGATAGGAAAAAAGCCCCTGCAAACTAAATATCTATTATCAGGATTCTAGTAAATGATTACTCATTTTTGCAAAGGAATACCATGTAGTTGTTAAAAACACATATGGAGTCAGGTATCTGTGGTTCACGCTTGTAATCCTAGCTACTGGGGAGGCTAGTTCAAAGCTAGCCTGTGCAGAAAAGTATGTGAGACTTTTATTTCTAATTAAATCACAGAAAAAGCCAGAAGGGACACTGTGACTCAAGTAGTAGAGCACTAGCCTTGAGCTGAAGAGCTGAGGGACAGCGCCCAGGACCAGAGTTCAGGCCCCACAACCAGACCTCCCCCCCAAAAAAAAATGTCTAAAATATATCAAATGATTTATTATTCCTCTTGCATTAAAGTGAGTGTGATGAGTGTGTGTGAAGGGAGTTCATTCTTAAAATTTCTGGAAAGCTGCAGGGAAACTAAAAGCAGCTACCTGGTTGCCTTTGGATGTTGGGATGAGAATCTTAGGTGAGGGGTTAGAAGGTATGTGCTTCCCACTTTTTACCATTTAATATTAACTTTGTGCATTCAGTTTTAAGGAAAAGACCACTTGTTCCTCTAGCCATTCTGAAAGAGAAACACTTGGACTTTGAGCCAGAATTTGCATGCTTTAGAAGGAGTTGCCAGAGTGTGAGGGTTAGCACAGCTGTAGAAGATAAATATCTGTGTGTGCAATCTCCTCTGTTCCTGGCAATTCGGAAAAGAATCTTCTCAGTGGTTTCCCAGACTCTTTAAATCCCTATCAATAGTTTATGTGGTAAGCAAAGCCTTTAATAATCAGTCTTGCAGTATTTTGAAGGATTTATGGATAAAATCAGTAATAATTGTTGAGATTTTCTAGCATTGTATATTTGTGTGTGTGTGTATGTGTGTGTGAATTAACAAAACATAGCCAATTTTATTTTGTCTTCCTATTTGTTTTAAAATCTGATTTCTTCCTACAAAGGTGGATGCGCAATTACAGGTAGTAAGAAAATTGGAAGAGAAAGAGCACCTGCTGCAGAGCAACATCGGCACAGGGGAGAAGGAGCTGGGTCTTAGGACCCAAGCCTTGGAGATGAACAAGCGCAAGGTACGATGGATTACTCTGTAATATAAAATGTTGATTAGTCTCAAAGGAGTCACAAAGCAAAGAACGATAACACGAATGAAATTTTGAAGTTCACATTATTCCTTGAACTTAGGTTAACATTTTTGTTGTTGATGAAAGGGTGATGGATGACGTTATTTGTACATCCCATGTAGGCAATGGAAGCAGCCCAGCTTGCTGATGATTTGAAAGCACAATTAGAGTTGGCTCAGAAGAAGCTTCATGATTTTCAGGATGAGATTGTAGAGAATAGTGTCACCAAAGAAAAGGATATGTTCAATTTCAAGCGAGCCCAGGTGAGAGCAATTGTCTTGTTTTACGTTTCACCAGCAGTCTAAAGTGACCCTGGTATAAGTAATGCATGTTATAAACTACTGGACTGGATGTTCCCGGTGGCAAGAGGCCAAGTTCTCTTCAGTGCCACATCCCCATAGCCTGTCATGGTGGCTGCTGCCTAGTTGGCATTACATAAATATTTTTTGACATTAAATTAGTATTTTTGACATTAAATTAGCAATATAACAACATTAGGTTTCAAGTAACTCCTAAAAGGCCCTTTTTGTCATATCATCACGATGCCTTTCTAACCCTGTCCATAAATCAGTACATTATTTTAATCCCAGTGACCTTAAAACTAGTCACCACAGGATGAAGTGGCCTGTCCCCTATATTCACAAGACTGAATTAACTGCTATACTTCTGATTTGAGGATATGATCATGATTGCCTGTTCTGAAAACATCCTGTCATTTGCAATTCTCTATGTTCCTAAAGATAATTGGACATGAAGGATAGAAGGGTTTTTCTTTCCACGAGAGACTCCAAGTTAGAGGGATGATTTCTCAAATGGCAGGTCTGGGGGAGGATGTCTAACAGGTCTACTATGCTGCCATAGGAGGACATCTCTAGACTTCGAAGGAAGCTGGAAACCACAAAGAAGCCAGACAACGTACCCAAATGTGATGAGATTCTAATGGAGGAGATTAAGGATTACAAGGTCAGAAAGCCTGTCTTATTGCTTTCTTTGTGTTGCTTGTTAGGCCTGAAATTGTCTACTGACAGACTGGGAGAGTAAACATTGAACTCTGTCTAAAAGTAGCCAGAGAATGGTTTATTTTAGTGGGTGGAAATGATACTCTTTTCCTAGTTCTTGTGGTTTTGTTGGTTTTCATGAGCTGTCCATTTGGCCTATAACCTTTATGGTTGCTTCTTCCTTTTTTAGGCCCGTCTGACCTGCCCATGCTGCAATATGCGTAAAAAGGATGCTGTACTTACCAAGTGTTTTCATGTTTTCTGCTTTGAGTGTGTGAAGACGCGCTATGACACTCGCCAGCGCAAATGTCCCAAGTGTAATGCAGCTTTTGGTGCCAATGATTTCCATCGCATCTACATTGGTTGATTGCATTAAGAAGAGGAATTGTCTGGACAAGCACTTGTTCATTAACCACCAAACCTCTACCTCTTCTCTCCTTGGCAGTTTGTCAATTCCTTTTCCTCCACAGACTTTATGTCCATGCTCTTCTCTCCAATAGCTAGATGACTTTAGGGAAAAAGACTGGTAAATGTAAGTCTTGGGTTTTAGAATGAATTAGAAACAACTCATACTTGTCTTCCCTACCAGCTATTTTTTTTTTTTCTGCTTTAGGACCTTTCAGCATTTTCTTCTTTAGGCCCCTTCTACAATCTTGGATTGTCCATTCTTCCTGAAGAAGAAATGTTGGTATTTTTGACGTGGAAAGGGGAACAAAGAGTGGAAACATGGTCTTTTGGGGGAAGGACCTTTTGGAAATAAGCTTTCTATGGGCCCAGACTTCTATTAATTTGGATAGTATACTTTTTCTAAACTTAGATTATAATATGGCATAATTGTGTACTCTTTCCTGGATGGTTTGAAGCCTTAATGAAGTTATATCCAGGAGAGTTCAACTTATTTCCTGTTTACTAGCAAAGTAGCTTTTATAGTCAAATGGCTGTTTTGTTAAAGTTATTTAAGTTTTAAATATTCAGCTACTTAGTCTTTAAATTTCTTGAGGCTGAGATAATTTAAAATAATAAAGCCCCTTTTGTCTTTTAATGAAATCAGAATTGGAAAAAAATTAGATATACACTGAATATGCCTGGAATACTCTGAGAATTTGAAACAGAAAGGCCTTGGTGAGCTTTGACTTGGTCATTCTCTTCTCCACAAGGGTTATTATGATCCCTGTTTTCCAAAAGATTCTCTTAATATTTCAGTAAGACTTTATACTCCATAAGTGTCAATTAAAGCAGGGTTCAGTTTGCTTTTGTTTGTGGTTTATTTTTTTGAGACAGTTGATTTTACACATGCTGTTAATGAATTCTTGAATCAAAGATTATGAAGCTGGTTGTATTATTTAAATTTAGTATTTTCATTAATTGAAGTTTTCTTTCAGTTTTATTGAGTCTGTGCTGAGGAGATACTATGTGTAAAAGATATCAGTTGATTTGACTGCTCAGTTCTCTTCCGTAGTTCACCATGAGGTAGGAATGGTAATTTGTTTCTCAGGGAATATAACATTGCTTGGTGCTTTGAGTTGACAGTTCTTGAATTAGTTTTACAGTAACTAGCACACCAGAGGTTGTCTCTCTTTGGTAGGTATTATATAAATTGGATCCTTCTTGATTAGTATTTGTCCCAGGTAGTGGTTAACAGCAAATTCCATGTCATTTTGCTATCCCCAGCTATAATCAGCAGATTCAAGATGAATTCTATAAGATCATGTGATACCCTGTAAGAAAGGAACCTGATTGGGGATTGTGCGAGGTCATCAAGAGAGGTCAAGTTCTATTGATCATTCTGCCCAACATTGGTGGGATTAGGCCTTGTTCCTATTACAATACATTTGCATTCAATAATAGGGCCTTGTCCCCTTGCTGTTCACTCTCATAAAGGCAAGTTGTTAAGAATATTTGGGGAACAGATGTTTTGTGACATTAGCTGTTAATGACAATTGTCTAAGAAAGCCAGCTGCCCAGTGCCAGGGGACCATGTGGCTCATTGATTGTTGTGGGGAAAGCACTAATCCCATGGGAAATGGGTTTTAGGACAAGCTTCTCTGAGGATTTAAGGAATCAGGCAATATGAGGTGAGCTCTCAAAATCATTTTCAGGTGACGTCCAAAAACGATGGTAATTATTTGAATAGTCCATGTTCCCTACCAAAAAGGTCAGTGAATGGGCTTCAGGAATGCCCCCAAATTGCATATCAAATTTTGTCATATGAGTATTATTTATATTTTTTTTCTCAGACCCTTAAAAGAATTTGGAGACTCAATGGTTTGAATCATAGCTCTAGATTCATAGAAATTTTAAAGGGTAAATACTGGAAGGCTACTCAATTGAAAGTAAAACACATTTTAGATCTTATAGAAACTCTTTCTCCCTCTCTCTCTCTGTGTCTGCCTTTGCTTTTATTGTTCCTTTGAAAATCTGGTAATGGTTTTGACCCAAATCAGGCATATTCGAAGGCATTTATCTTAATTACATTTCTGCTCTTTCCACTACATATAGTACTCTTCATGACTTTCCATTGGATTGATTTTCTTATTTTATGTTTATTTCCACAAGCATTCTTGTTTTTCAAGGACAAGAATGCTGTGCTTAGAAAATAATGAGTGGCAGATATGATTTGATGCTGTAAAGACAATAAAGAGATGATCATCTGTCTTCTAGATCTGCTGGAATGGTGGTGGTTATTGATGCAAGAAGTGAAATGCTGTGTCCTTTGTTGGTATGGGAGGCCTACAAATTTTGTCCCTTAAGGGTTTTTTCTTAGGACTATCAGTTGATTGATAAATCTAATTGCCAGTGGATCTGCAGAAATAATTTGACTAGTTGCTATCATTAACGTCTTCCTATGTAAGAGCAAAGTATAGTCTAAGTTCAAAACTGGTGTGTTGTGTGTGTATTGGATTGGACTTACACATGGGAAATGCTTAACATGAAAATACTTGAAAATTTACTAGATCTTAAACTTTGGAACACTTAATTATCCTACCACAAAGTAAAATGGAACTCAGCTTCTGGGGATTTCTGCCCAAGTGTGGTTGCTTCCTAGCATTAGCTCTTAAGGTCTTATTTGTAATATCCGTCACAGATATTAAGATTAGGTTTTAGAAAGGACTGTGTTTTAACAGTGTAACCCTTAATGTCTTGAAGAGGCACATCCACCTCAGTATGTTTTCATGACTAAGTTCATTCAGCTCTGTGCTTCTGCCAGATTTTCAGAAGTGTTCTGTAAGAATTCAAACCTTACTCCTCTCTTCTACACCTGGTGAATTAAAACCACTTGTCTTCATATATTGAAGTAACATTTAAATTTGGGTTATCCTAAGATAGAGAGAGAGAGAGAGAGAGAGAGAGAGAGAGAGAGAGAGAGAGAGAGAGAGAGAGAGAGAGAGAGAGAGAGAGAGAGAGAGAGAGAGAGAGAAAGAGAGTGTATGTGTGTGTGTGTGTGTGTGTGTGGTACATACTGGGGCTTGAATTCAAGACCTAAGCACTGTTCCTTAGCTGCTTTGCTTAAGGTTGGCACTCTATTGCTTGAATCTAAGTTTTTGCTAGGTAATTGGAAATAGGAGTCGCATGAACTTTCCTGCCTGGGCTGATGAAACTTAATCTTCAGCTCTCAGCTTCCTGAGTAGCTAGGATTACAACTGTAAGACAGTAGTACTCAGCTTTTGACTGGATTTTTTTTTCCTTTATTAATTCTGAAATTAACAGCTCTGTAGAAGCAGCACATGGCAGAAGAATCTGCTCATCATAGGTTAACCTTTTATTGAGGGAAGATATAGGTAGAATTAGGACTATAGTATAGTTGTGCTACTATTATAATGATACAATCAGAGCATTCCAAGTTTTTGAAATACATGAGTGGAATGGACTCATAAGGTCTGATGTAGCACATGACTGAAATCTCAGCACTTAGGATGTTGAGGCAGTAGGAGCACAAGTTTGAGACTCGCCTTGCCTACGTAGTATCTAGACTAGCCTTGGATATGTGTTAAGACCATGTCTCCAAAAAGCAAACAGAAACAAAAAGCTCGAGAGGTAAGACATGAGAGCTTAAAGGGATCTCAGGCCTTGTTTTTATTTTGGAAATGTGGATATATGGTCCAGAGTCAGTTTTGAAATGTGATAATCAGATTTGCTTTTCTTTTTTTATCTAAATGGAGACCTCTGCCACATACTCTGTAGAGTTTTGTCATCAGGGATGAAACAAGTGAACATTTTCTGAGTAAATTTGTAGTCTTTCTGAAGACTTAACACAAACCTAGGTTATGTCTCCTTGATTGTTCTACTCTAAGTAGAATGGTTAGGACTGCCTTTTATTTCCATGTTCACTGAGACTTCTACTAGTGTCCATTACAGCGTAGAAGTGGTCCAAAGTGGTCTTTAGATTTTCCCCTGCTCTCTCATTTGTTGAGTGCTTATTGTGACATGCATTGTTGTAAACGTATTTCTTATCAGGTTGAGACTTGTCTGGGTATGTCTTTGCCACCTATTACCAGGTTTTTTCAGTTCTCTGTGCTTTGATTTCCTTATCTATGAAATAACTACATTGTTGCTGTACTGAGAATGAAGTGTATCAGTATTTAGGAGATATTCGGTCCATTGCTTGGCATTTAGTAAGTGCTCAATAAAGTGCTTTTATTGCTGTAAGTAAAGGAATGGAAAGCTTCTTTTCTTTCAGTCCACTTCATACTTCTCGAGAAAAAAAGTAACACATCTCTCCTGAAATTATGCCCCAATGGGTTTTTTTTTCTTCTGACTATTCTTACCTAGTCTGTCCTGGTTAAATATAGCCAAGTCATTGCACAATATCAGTTAACTTTTTATGCTCAGTGCCCTAGACAAAAATGCATGAGTAGTAGCCAGCCCCGCCCAGTGGTAAAGATTCTGCCTTTGAGTATATTCTTCAAAAACGTAAGGTTCCCATAGCCTTAGAACACAAATCCAACTTAATCTGGTGATCTTGCCTGTGCTTTTGTATTCCTTATAATTTGTCGCCTCTTCATGCCTGTGTTTCTATTTCTGTGTTTCTCTTGGTTTCCCAGCTTTGAAATTTTCCACATGCTGTTTCTTTTCTTGAGATGCCTGTTACTTTCACCATTGTCTCTAGCCCACTCATATTACCCATATAACTACCAATGTGGCTCACACACACGTCTGCTACCTTAGTTCTTGATGTGCACAACTTTATCAGGCTACAAGGCACGTTCTAGTCCCCCAAATAGACTGAGACCCATAGGTCTATGAAATTAAAAAATGTGTTTCTATTTTCCTCCAGCAATTAATCTCATTGCTGGCTTACAGTAGGTACCTCTTCTACCTTCTCCTCCCCCCAAAATGAAAGACTAAATGGTACAAAAACATTGGGTAGGTTGGCAGTTGAGTTGCTGTGTTCATATTTTTTGAGATTTGACTTGATGTGGCACAGAGGTGTGTGAAGAATGTGTCAGGGTAACAGATTCATGAAGGCAAGTTTGCTAGGAGTCGAAACTGCCAACGTTGTCAGAAAGTGCAGAACTCTTGCCTGATTGGCAGCTGTATTTATACCAATTCTTGCTTTGGCAGAAAAAATGGATGCTGAAACACTATTTGTGTGAGACTTAAGTGGTTGCAGTCTTGAGTTAAATGGACCAGTGCAAGTGTGGTTATCAGCTTTCTGCTCTGCTCCATGGAACTGAGGAGTCCTTGGGAGGTTGCAGGGCAGAAAGGCTAAAGGGGCATTGTGGAAGAAAGGAAGGCTGGGAAAAGAGCAGGTTATGAGAAAGTTTCTGAGGTTAGAGACCCTGCTGGCTTTTTTTTTTTTTTTTTTTGAATTATTGTGTCTCTAACACTTGGCATGTAAATGGAAACTAGTTAGCAAATATTATTACATTTGCATGGTTGGGTCAGAGTTTTTAGACGTGTGTGAAGAATACATTTTTTTTTTCCTAGAATGTATCTCACAGATAAAATCGTTTTCTTCTACTTTATGATGTCGGGTTCCGAGTTTTCTCAGCATATCTTTGGCTGCTTCCTTGTACTGTATACAAAGAAACAAGCATCAGTCACAGCACTGATGGGTCTCCTGTGAAGTAGGAGCTGGTACATTTGAATCTTCAAAGAATTCCGGCAGTACATCTGAGAGTAAAGTTTCTATCTGAACATTTATTCCACAGTCATAGAAACTGAAGATGGAAAAGATCTGAGGACATCTAGTCCCATCCACGGGGTTGTACAAGAAAAATGGCTGGAACAAAACAGCCTGTTCACTTCATGCTCACAAGACAGCATTTCAGCTCTTGGAGCGGAGCGACTGCAAACACATTGAACTGAAGACACAATGCAAATACTTTTCACAAACCTTAAGAAAATACTTATAAGTACATCATTTGCACAAAAGGATTATTAACGAAAAGGAAGAGTAAGGGAGCACTAGATTGGACGAAAGGACTAACTAAACAGTGCAGGTAGTGAGGTTTTAATGACAAAAAAGAAATTTCTTTTGAAGACCACTTGGATTTTCTGGTTTGCCTATCACAATGTGAGTTGGAAGGAAAAGAGGTTCTAAAGTTTTTTATCTTTTCCCTTTGTTCATTGTCCATACCAAGGAATTGCTTCAGTTGCTCCAAGACTGTAATGGACCCTGTACCAATACTTGGTAATAACCACTCTGTTCTGCTTGGCTCTTACTCGACTTACCAATTCTCAGGCTGTTATAGAAGCAGCAGCTCCAGTGGAGAGTTTGTGCAATAGCAAGATTCATGAATAATGGGAGTCACTTCCAGGCACATTAAAGAGCTCAACTGATTGGGTCCCTGTGGCTGCCTTACTTGGCTATCTGAGTCATATTCCCAACTTGTTCTTATTTGTTGGAAATTTCCCTATCTCTTTTACCTTGTGCCATATGTATTGCAGGGCCCTGGTTATTCTTTTATACAAGAACCAAGTAGTTTTATTTGGTGTAGTTTACCCAGTCATCTCTTCTGTGAGCCAAGAATTCCCCCTTGGGATATGGGCTTGGAGTGTAAGAGAGTTTGCCATGCTCTAGGTTTCTCTGAATCAGAGCTTGAAAGAGAATGGGGGCCTTTCTGATCTCATTAAATAGGAGCCTGCAAGATCAGGCAGGGGAAAGAATCCTAAACTCTTTCTCAAGCTTCCACCTGAGTTCTTTTGAACTGGCGGGAATAGCAAAGAGGACTGAGGTGGAACAGAGCAGAAAGAAGGTTTTGAAGGACATACCCTTTTCATGAAGTTTTTACAAAACACAGCACACTGTTTCACAAATTGCAAAACACTGTTCAACTACTACCATTTTGGAATTAAAAAAAGGTGCTATTTAACATGAAGATTGCTTCATTTCATCACAAGCAATTATATTTTTCTTTACCCACGAATGGAAGCATTTAAAGCAATGTTGAGCATCAGTAAGCCTGCCTTTAACCTCTGCTGCTGTTTGTTGCATCCTGGCCACAATTTTGGCCAGACAGTTTCTTAGAAAATAAGCATGTCAGCTACTCTGGAAAGGCAGGTTGGTCATCATTGCTCAGAATGCCTCAGTAGATAGAGAAGCTTAAGGTAAACCTGATGTACAAAAATCCAAACTTACAAAACAGATACATTAAGGGATAATTAATTGCATTACAAAAGGGTTCTTTACAAAAGAATTCACTTTCAGGTTTCCTTAAATAGCTTCTCAAGTACAGTCAGAATGTGAGTCAAGTTACAAAAATGTCCATGTACACTGATAGGAGCATGGCTGTTACACGAGTTGAGGTACACCTGTACATCAGCACAGACATCCAGGGGGTCTCAGAGCATGGTGGCAGGTACTAGGGCATCCTCAGTTGCAAATGGGTGGCAATGGCTAAGGAGTATAATGTTCCAAAGGCAGGTGCATGCCTAGAGTGTGTGTGTGTGTGTGTGTGTGTGTGTGTGTGTGTCTGTGTGTCTGTGTGTGTGTGTCTGTGTGTGTCTGTGTGTGTCTGTGTGTGTCTGTGTGTCTGTGTCTGTGTCTGTGTCTGTGTTGGGTGGGATTATTTCAAAGCAAGTTGCCCTTCTCTGATTTCTAGGGCTCTTTTGTTCCCTCATCGCTGAGGTTGGTAATCTGTGCTGTAAGACTGATGAAGTCTAACTTTAGAGCCCACTTGCTACCCCAGTCAGCATCTCTGAGTTTCCCGGCACTTCAGAGTTTACTCAGCAAATTAATTGCTGAGATATTACCTAATGAGAGCTGTAGGGTGCTGTCTTTCTGTGGGGGATCTGGATGGGTCTTGGTGGAAATGTAGATATATCTAAAAACAGGAGGAGAGATGTGATGAAGAAAGAAACCTTTCTGATAATTGCACACAGCTCAGCACAATCCATAGACATTCATACTGATATGTAGGGAAGCAAGTAGTAAGAAGATGAATCAGTACTTGATAAACAGGGAAAGTTCATCCCATCTTGTGACCTGGAGTCAGAACAGGGATATGGAAAGGGAATCAGCCAGTGGGTGCTGAAGAGAAAGACTCATCACCACACCTGGGGGGCAGCCAAACTGCAAGAGCCTTGTTTTATGTCTCTGCGTGGGTCTTAGGGGTGTTGGTTAACACAGGTGGCTGAGCCCACATCCAATTTGTTTTACCACCCATTCTGGTTGGATCCTGGCAGTTAGCAAGGAATGAGTCCCTTAGGGATTCTTCCCTTTGCTAACTTTTGGGAACTGAAGTTGTTGAGTTCCCCTTTTCTTATTCTTTCCACAGTCCTCATAGTTGTTTGCTGGGAAGGGATTGCCTAAGCAGAGGAGAAACTAGATAACTTACATCAGTCAGTCTTCAGGCTATTAGATGGGGCCTGAAGAATAATCAGAGGGGCCAAATCCTGTTCATCCTTTCTCAGATGAGTAGCTTTGTGTGAGGATGGAAGATTAACTTGGTAATTTTCTATACAGGTATGCAAAGCACTGGGCAGCTAGCCAGTGGTGAAGCTTGTGATGAGCCCAGGCCTCAGGTTCATTTTTGGCATTCTTCAGGCTCAGAGATAAGTAACTGCTGACAAAAAGAAAGAAATGGCCTACTATGTGGTGTGCAGAATATTCTTACTTGCTAGTGCCAGCTCATAGCTTCTGTTAGAACCTTAAGCAATGTATTCAGGTTTATCCTGAAGTTACAGCCTTGCTCTACTTTTCTCTCTCTGGTTTCTTTTTTGTCGGTTGTGGGGCTTGAACTCTGGGCCTGGGTGCTGTCCCTCAGCTCTTCAGCTCAAGGCTAGGGCTCTACCACTTGAGCCACAACACCACTTCCAGCTTTTTCTGCTTATGTGGTGGTGAGGAGTTGAACCCAGGGCTTCATGCATGCAAGGCAAGCGTTCTACCACTGAGCCACCTTCCCAGCTCCTCTCTCTGGTTTCTTTAATAAAAAGGTACATGATTAGAAGTATTGTCCAATTCATGCCTTAGCCAAATTGTCTTTCTGTTCTAAAAGCTCAGTCTGCATTTCGAAAGCCTATTCTATCATCTGTTCTTGCTCACCACCTTTCTGTGCCCTTTCATAGTAGCCTCTAAATATGTTCCACCTAAATGTTCATCATGATGGTATCAGCAATCCAGAATCTTCTCAAGAATATGACTCTTGCCTGACCCAATCAGTCCTTATCTGCAGTGATTCTGAGTGTAGTTAGTTTTTAGGTATCTCCTCTGGTGCAAGTTCTCTAGCTTTTACCCTGCTTCCCGTTCAGAACATAGACCAAAAAAAAAAAAAAAAAAAAAAATTCTAGATGGGGGAGTTGTACCCAATCTACAACCCTGGATAATCTTGTTCTAAATTAGGATTAAAAACCAACCCAGTAAGACACGAATATGAGTAACAACTTCTTTTCTTTTTATATATATCTTTTGTTGAAGTGCAGAGAAAGGGCTAAAAATCAGAAATATTACTGTGGCACCAGATGGTTCATCGGAGCTGGGATAATCTGGTTGTTCACAGATCACTTGCACAGAATTTTCTCCTGAAAAAACTTCAGATTCCTGCTATGGAAAGATCCCTAATCTGGAGACCTAGGGCGCAGTGAGCCTTGGGAAGAGCTGCTGCCCTGTGTTAGGCTGGGATAGCAGACCTGACCTCTAGAAGACCTAGATGTCAGTCAGCTTCTCCATACCTCTGTCAGTCATTACAAAAGAGCATTACAAAGTGTCTCAAGGGCTCAGCGATGCCAGGAACTGAGAAAGGAGAGCAGTGTGACTGCCTAGGCCTCACAAGTCCTATTTGTCCTTTGATACTCCTCCAGCTCTGCTTTTCTGCTCACGGCCAAATGTAGCTCCTGGCGGATCACCTGAATCTGCTTCTCTAGCTCTGAGAGTTCCTGCATCACGGAGTTCCGAGCTTTGTTGAGGGGGTCTGCTCTCCCATTGGTGGCCAGCGAGGCTGGGAGCTCTCTTCTCCTTGGAGGGAGAGGGATGTCCTGGTGGGTTGGGATGCCCAGCTGGTTTTGTCCTCCCTCGTCACTAAAGATGTATTTTCGTTGATTGTCGTGACTCAGGTTGGACGTATTCCACACCATGAGCTGGCGGGGTCCCAAGTTGGACCTAGGAAACAAGAGACAGTTCAAATTCACTTTCCAGTCTGCAGTTCTCCAAGTGCTGCTCTTTATCTGTGGGCCCTTCTTGCTTGACCAATATGAAGCTGGGTATGCACATAGAAATAAAGTCACTTAATCTATGCATAGACCACTAGGGGGACTTTAGGAACCCCGGACTTGCAGCTCAAGTTCAAGGTCTTACTAAGTAGCTCTAAAAATGAAATTGGGTATCCTCTGATAGAATGGGGTATAACATTTCTTTGGGGGAAAACCTTAGATGCCTTTTTATTCCCTTTTTTGAAGGTAGAATGTTCAAGAATAAAGCATCACTGGCTTCAAACATCCTGTGGCAGAAAAGATGTGGCCCTAGGAAGAGTAAGAATCTGTTTATCCAAATATTGGGCTCTAAGCATTACTATATAAACAGTCATTGTTATATACCTCATCTTAAATCCCACTGCACTCTTCTTGGAGTCAGTATTTGAATAAGGGAGACTATAAGCATTTGAACCACAGGTTTCAGTGAGTGATTTTTTTTCACTGTAGGGATAACTATGTGGGTAATGAATGACCCAGATTTGATGCTGAAGATAAATCAAAACACCAAATCCAAGAAGCCCCTAGGTTCTTGCTAGGATAATATAAGTTAAGTAGAAACTTTTTCCATCCTTTTAGGCTCGCATAGTACCATCTGCCACCATTGTGGAGAGGTGACTATACACTTAAGCCACTTATAACAATAGAAAGCTATTGTTAAGACAGGTATAGAAGCGAGACTACCTTGTTCCTCACATACGCTTTGACAGATGGATGAAATGAGAATGGATTAGAATCCGAAGCAGTGTACCTGCTGATTACTTCTATACTAGTATAGAATGAGGATTAAAGGAGGATGAGGAGGAGCAAGAGTAGGAGGAGCAGGAAGATTTTCACTACTCTTGCAATTTACCACAGGGCAAAACACAACAGAAACATTCTGTTAAATCTTTACATTCTCTGCCCCCACCCTCGCCCCATCCGTATAACTGAATCAGTTTTATTCCTGGACTCTTACTTGCCCAGGAGAGACCCTGGAGGGAGAAGGACAAAGGGATAAGAAAGCATAAGGGTAAGAAAGTCTTGAGGCAGTTACATGGCTGAGAGCAAACAACCACAGGGCTTCGTAAATTAATTTTGTTTTGCTTGGCCTGGTGATACATGCAAATTGACCTAATATTCGTTCTTCCTTTTATCCTTGCCCTCTCAGCATTGTGACTTGCATTATGATGGATGCTTACCTCTCCTTGAATGAGGATTGTTGGTATAATGTGTTTTGGCCCATAGAAAGGGCAGCAGAGCCAAGCCTAAGCTTTTAAGGTTTGGCACAGTGCTTCTCTCCTGACTGCCTCCCCCGCCCCGCCCCCCCATGCTACAATGTGAGCAAGTTCACATTCACCCTGCTGGAGTGTGAAGGACCCTTTGGAACACACTCTCAGCCTTCCTAGTTGACCCTAGTGGAGGCCAATCATAGACCAGCTAGCCTTTAGCTGCTTCACTCTTCCCAAGCTGGCTGCACACATAAGCCTAGCTAAAAGCAGTCAGGTCTGGCTCAGATCAGCAATCTGCACAGTGAACCTATGGATTAGTAAGCAATGCACTGTTGAAAGTATTAAGTATTGAGATGATTTCTCATACAGCAAAGCCCAGCTAAAACAGACCAATAAAACATAACAAACATGCTGTAGTTCTTTAACATAGTTGTCAGTTTATGTCTTGTGAAACTGAATAGAGAGCACCAGAGCTCAGCATTTCTATGGAAGTAGTCCCATACAATATCCACATTTTTTCCTTCATACTAAATAAAAAAAGAAGCAACATTTGTCTCCATACCAGAGGCCAAAATTTCTCCTTGCCTTTCTTCAAACTCATTTGTTTATTATTCATTCAATTAGCTATTCATGTGCAACACAGGGGAAGATATCAAATCAAGTAGTGGGAATGTGCAACATAGGGCAACATCAAATTGTATAGTGTGAATGAGTGTGTTATAGTCTTTTGTAATGTGTAGGTTGTGTTTTGTGCAAGCCTTCCTCAGTCTTAAGAATGTGACATGACTAGTGATTGAGAATTACTAAAAACAAACAAAAAAAGCAAATCTGGTTTGTAGGGAACAGTTTTGTAAAACTGAAGTTCAGTACTTCACAATACCATTTAAAAGAGACAGCTTTGAGACCCCAAACACACATTGTGTGTAAAAGGTTGTATGTGGTAGGTTGGAGGAAGTTACAGGGAATATAGGCCTGAAACATACCTACATACTTAGGCCTAAATATTTAGACACAACTTCGTTTCTGAGTATCAGTCTGTTTCATACTAAACTTTGTCTCAGTACAAAAACAGTGATCATTAACCTCTTCTTACCTCTTTTCCACACGTTTGGTCTTGAAACGCTGCTGCTTTTCCTCTACAAATGATGTGTTTAGTGCTCTATGCAATCTCTGGTGGAAAGAACAGATTCACGGGTAGTGATCATTAGAAATGTGTAGGTCAAGGGATAAAGTACTGTTGGAGATTTAATGGAGTATCTACTTGCTACAAACTTTGTTCTCTTTAACCAAATTTCTAGACATCCCTGAAAATAGATCAATACTGAGCCTCAACTCTCAACAAGAATTCTAATTATTCCTTCCTATTTTTCCCCCAAACGAAAATGTATTTGGTCATAAGGCTTGAACTCAGGGCCTGGGTGCTGTCCCTGAGCTTTTGTTCTCAAGGCTGGTGTTGTACCATTTTAAGCCACAGATCCATTTCTGGTTTCCTGGTAGTTAATTGGAAATAAGAATCTCACAGACTCTCCTTTCTGGGCTGGCTTCAAACTATGATCTTCAGATCTCAAGTCTCCTGAGTAGTGGGAGCCACTGTTGCCGACACCTGGCTAATAGTGATATTATAGAAAGCTTGGAAATAATTTGGATTGTAAAATTGCATGTGATATGACAAAATGTCTAACTCATGTGGAGCAAAAAGGCTGTACAGTTGCTTGAAAATATGAGTTGAAAAATATGTTAGAACCTCTTTGCAACCAAAACAAAGAAGTCTCCTGAGTCTTAAATCGAACATGTCAGCATACAAAAGAAGAGATCACTTGTCTGCAGAGTTCTCCGAGGAGACCAAATATTTCCCTGTAAGAAAGTAGGAAGCACAAACTTCAACTGTAACCAAATCAACAACAGTAATTTATCTAGAAAAAGAAAAAGAGTACCCCTTAACAAAGCAGTTAACTGCCTTGTTACCTGGCAGCGAAAGTAGCCATCATATGGTTGAGAGGGAGGGGTGTCCCATGGAACACCAGGAGGCTGAGGGCCCCCTCCCGTCAGTAGGGATCTGGAAACTGCTCATCTGCCTCAACATGGTAGATGAAACTGTCCTCTTTGCTAAACTCTAGCATGAAAACACCTTCTAGCTGTGGTTTTGGCTCTGTCAGAGTTTCAGCTCTCCCTGTAAAACGTGTTAATATCTGGCTCCAAGCTTCCTGTGAAGTTTGCCCTTGGTACCAGTGGACCTCAAAACTATAGATCAGAGGAACACACAGAAGAAAATGGAGTAAATGTAGATCACACTCATTTTAATGGGTTTTGGTTTTGACAAAAAAATCATTTATACCATCTCTTATTGTCACCCTTAAGTGAAATCTGGTTGCAGACAGTTCTCCTGCGTTGATGATGAGCAGTAGTGGAATTTTCCAGGAAAATTGGAAGGGATGTTGTGGGGTCCATTTGTTTTAGGGGAAGGTAGATGAGTCCAATTTAGAGAGAATTCTATTTTCTAATTGGGAGCGTTATGCTGTTTCCCTTCATTTGGCTCTGGATCCTCCCACCACTGGGAGTTCTTACACAAAGAACACTATAGCAAGAGATCTGCAGCCCTCACCTGACTGGTGTGTAGCCAGTATTGCAGCTTGGATTTGTTTTTGATTCGTGGTAGCAGCAGCCTGTACACTATGTGCTCACCAATGGTTGTCAAGATGGACAGGCCGAATCCAATGCATAGCAGCACGAAGAGTCCAGAGAAATGTTTGATGCCCATTTGTAAAGTCTGTGACAAAACAGGACAGGCCATAAATGCAATGATCCACATGACTCCATGTTTATAAATTCTTTTTTAAAAAAAATGTCGGTAGCAATAAGATTTGAACTCAGGACCTTCCACTGGCTAAGTAAGCATTCAACCATGCCCTTGCATTTTTTTCCTGAGTTGGCTTGGACCACAATTTTCCTGCTTACATGACCAGCATAACCAGAATCACAGTTGTATACCATCATGCATTATTTTGATATAGTGTTTTTCCTTTGACTTTTAACTATGATACTCCCAATCTTGGATACCTTTTCTTCTTCTTTCTTTTTATTTTTGGCTCAGATTCCTTTTTATTGGCTCCAAAGAAAGCTAGAGACTATTATTCCCTGTGTGTGCAGTGAACTTTACTACATGGGAGGAATCAGTTGGGGCATGATTGAGGCTACCACAAAGCATAACTTCTGGGATACTGTCCAACAATTAATTTCATTTCCTAATAATCTCTGGAGTTGTGCCAAGACCCTGGGTAAAGACCAGCCCATGGTATCCTAGAGACTCAGTGAGACCAAGACAGAGACATAAAACAATATGTTAAAATACTGAATAGCTATAAAGGGAAGGACCCTTCTCTGAAAGAGAGTGAGAAGATGTAAGGATAAAAGATGAATTTAGATTTGCCAGGGAAATGATCATCTAATTCAATGCTTGCATGTTACAGAGAAAGAAGTAAACCAGAGGTATAATGAGTTGAGCAAGGTATAAAATTAAACAGACCTAGAGAAGAGAAGGAACTTAATCCTTATTGGTTGCCAACTTTTATCCAAGTGTTTTGCATTGAGATAGGTATTATAACTCCAATTTTTTTTTTTTTGGCCAGGCATGGGGCCTGAACTCTAGGCCTGGGTGCTGTCCCTTAGCTCATCAGCTCAAGGCAGCGCTCTACCACTTGAGCCACAGCACCACTTCTAGCATTTTCTGCTTATGTGGTGCTAAGGAATTGAACCCAGGGCCTCATGCATGCAAGGCAAGTGCTCTACCACTGAGCCACCTTCCCAGCCCATATAACTCCAATTTTATAGTTCAGAAAACATAATATGCAAGTACTTAAGTGGCAATTGGTTGGTGTTGTTTGCTAGAGATTTCTTGTCATTATGATTGTTAATTATTTAGTATTTGATGTCTTAACATTATTGCTATGAGTGAAACATGGAAAATTAATTTTGGACATTAACATCAAACATTCAGTAAAACCTCTATATAAAAGGTACTACTTATAAGACAGGTCAAGATGAAGAAGAATATAATGTATATCAAGAAATCTTGCCATTAAACATGTGGCTTCCCCCCCCCCATTTTTTGTGCATTAGGAGTAATTCATTTAGTTTTTGATTTAAAAAAATATTGGCAAGTGCTTAAAAGGCATCATGAGAACAACCACCATGGAAACTCACCATTGTCAACCAAGAAAAAAATCCCTGCACATTCTTAAGTCAGATTTAAACTCTGAGCTGTCAGACCATGTCTGCTGATCTACACAGATTTACTACAGTGACAGGGTATAGCATTAGCTTTTTATTACGAATCAGCTAATTCATTTAAAGGTGATGTGACATGTGGTTTATAAGCCACACTCATCGACTATGAGCATAAATGCAGTAGCTAATAGAACAGATGTGCATAGCCAGGATCTAGGGCTTGCCTAATATGTGTGAGACTTTGCATTCTATCCCCAACACTCTCGTTCTCTTTCCCTCTCCCTCCTCTCATATGCACACAAATCTTGTCTCTTAGACTAGTCTCTGCCCTCCTCTACCATGATAATACCCTATCTTACAGAGCATCTGAGCCTCTCCCTTCTTTTTTTTTTTTGGGGGGGGTCTGGTCGTGGAGCCTGAACTCTGGGCCTGGGTGCTGTCCCTCAGCTCTTCAGCTCAAGGCTAGCGCTCTACCACTTGAGCCACAGCGCCACTTCCGGCTTTTTTCTTTTTGCTTATGTGGTGCTGAGGAATTGAACCCAGGGCCTCATGCATGCAAGGCAAGTGCTCTACCACTGAGCCACCTTCCCAGCCCACCTCTCCCTTCTTGTATCATGCACTCTAGATAAAATGCCATAGCTAGACCACCTACTGTACAGTCTAACAGAATCAGTTACGGAAGTGAAGAATGGAATTTGCAATTTTTTTCCCCCTCTGTAACTTCTGGAAGATTTTTTCCCCCTCAAGGATGTTTCTAAAGAATGATAGACAGAATATAAACCAACTGTGCTGAGGCCTTATTTTCCTCCTCTGTTTCTAAAGGATTGTCTAGTGGCTTGGAGATTGCAACATATGGCAGAGAGCACACACAATCCTTTAAAGTAGATTCATAACAACATCTTGCTACTAATCTCTATCGCCTCAGAGCAGAGCATGGCAGTTATCAGTTCAATCTAAATACTGTCAGTCACCTGTTTCTTATGATGATCTGAAGGTGGCAGCGGGTATAAAACTGTCTTGCCTAATATATCTGTTTCTTGCAATGCATAAATGGTGAGCAGCAGGGGCTACTTGCTCCATGACAAGCAGCTCAGTTCTTTAGGCCTTAGTTTCCTCTTTTTTTTTGAGAACTGAGGTTACATTAATGAGAATATAAGACAGGTAAATACAGGTGCTATTAAAAAAATAAAGAGCTAGAAATGAAGCTCAGGGTTCAAGGCCTTGCTTTGTCAATTCTCAGCTGTCTGACCTTGGAGAGGATTCTGGATCTTTTTTTTTTTTTTATGGTATCATCTATAAAGTTGAGATGATTGCTTCACTTCACAAGGTTGTTGAGATGATTAAATGACACAACAAAAGTCATATCAAAAGTTAGGGGACTTGCTCAATAAATGTTAACCACAAGAAGTTGTTTGTAAATAAATTTGTTAGCATCTGGCTATCAACCAAGAGAGGGGATAAAATGTTCAACGCTCTCTAACTTGGAAGTAAATGTGATCAGCTCCTCCAAGTATCTGGTTCAATCTTTCCAGTGCTAAAACCAGATACATGACTAGTTCAAGGTCATTACCACAAAATCTGATATAGCGCTCTTATCTAGACTGAGCAATTCACTTTAATTGAAGATATATCAGCTGGATTTTTTCCTTGTCGCACTTGAATATGAAATCCAACCTATTTCATAACCCTGGTAATAATTTCAAAATTTCCATATTTTAAAGTGTCTATTGCAAGGTAGATAAATAATCTAAGAGGTGCTCTTTCACATTCACTTTCATCACGTTAAAATTTCCTCACAAAGTCAAACAGGCTGGGCTGGAAGAATTCTCTTTTATATGTTCTGTAGTTCACAAAAAGTCTATTATCCCTTCTGCACATGAAGGGCTGGAGAGGACTTTGATGTGGTTTCCTTTGTTTCCTTACTTGGCTAGGATCACACAAATGTTCTGCCAGTTTGGAGTGGGTGTAACTAAACATCTGTGAAGCCTCATGCCTCCTTTGTAGAGGCCTAGGTAGGGTTAAAGGCAAAGAATGACTGTAATGAACATATTGTATTTTATGTGTTTTACTTATTCCCATGGTTTGAGATCCTCAAAAATAACCTTGGAATGGATGCTTAGTTTAATAATTAGGTAAAAACCACACAGGGAAGCTCAATTAGTTGCTTTCATGTACACACTAATAAATCACTCTGATAACCCTGTTATAACTAAATACATGACCAGGTGTGTTTGTGTCTTTGTATTAATTACCACACAATGGGTTATGATTCACATCACTACCAAGTTGGGAATACTTGGTTGCGAATACATTTTTAAAGAACTGAACAGAAATGAAGAGGAATTCCTATATTATAGGGTCCCTAATCTGTGATACATAAAGTGTGACTGGGTGCCTTGGTAGATGGGAGTAATACCAGTGATTACATGTGTGGGCTTTTATTTTACCCTTTTTCTCCCTTCACTGGTTGCTAGCTGCCACAAATGATATCACTCTTGTAGATCTTATCCTGAAAAAAAAAAATCACCTGATCGGTGTCCTCTGATTAGCTAACTCGAGGAAGAGTGTATTTCATTGTTCTAGGCAATTTATATGGGGAATGGCCCTGCAAAGTGGCAGCTGTGGGGACCCTTGTGGCCTTGCTCCTCTGACAGTTTCGTGCCTTCCAAGAAATGGGAATATTCAGGGTGCGGCAGTTGTGTTCTCATTGGTAAACTGATTCCCCAACACAACGCAGAATTGAAAGCTTTTTGGTCTTTTCCATCATGTGCGCCTCCCACCATGACTAATCTCAGACTGCCAACATGACTGACATGAGTTGGGAAGACAGGGCCACAGGCTGAATCTCATTGATACCAGTAGGCTCCTGTACGCCCCTGGGTGTAGGTCTGCTAGGGAGGGAGGAACTCTTGGCTGAATGGTAGAGGAAAAGCTGCCTGATAAAGACTGATCTAAGAGTCTGAGATTGAGATGATTTAGCACTTAGCTCCTGCTGTCAGCTTTTATCTGGCTGTTGAGGACAGGATTGCCAACCTCTGCAAGACTGAGCACCAAAATAACGCCACTCCAGCATCCCAGGGAGAGTCCACTGCACTCTGAATCTTTGCCTGTGGGAAGACCGGCTTTTTATCGGTCCTATTCCTTCCCACTGGATCGGGGCTGAGTGCGAGAGGAGTCAGCACTTTCTGGGAAGGTCTGGGGAGGTTCTGATTTGACTGTACTAGAGTGGAAAATCCACTGCTACTAAGGTTGACAGGTGGGCTGGACACTTGGTTCAGGCTTAGCATTTCTCACATGAGCCTTAAAAGTTCTCTTGTGGTGTGTGTGTGTGTGTGTGTGTGTGTGTGTGTGTGTGTGTGTGTGTGTGTGTGTGTGTGGTGTGTGTGTGTGTGTGTGTGTGTAACAATGAGACATAGGCCTCACAAGCAGATTTATATCCCTTAACCTTGCTGAAGTGTTTCTAGAATAGTGTGGGAAAAGGAGCTGTAGTCCGTCACAGGAAAAGATGGGCTTTGTTGCTTATAGTGATTAAAAGAGGATCAGACCAAAAAAAAGAAATATATTTGTGTCTGTTGTACACTAGGAAGGTAATAATCTTTCAAAGATAATCAAATGTGACAAATAAATGTAAACATTTCACCCAACACCGGATAGAAACTCTACAGTGTCCCGTTGTGTACAGTTTCAGGCAGAGGAAGGACACGTCTACGGATGTTCTCATTTCGTTTTGAGTTTTCAAAGGTCTCTTGAACTTGGTCTCAGAGTCAAAAACAGAGAACAAGACCTTTATAAACGCAATGTCTTTCTCTTTCCCCACTTTTCTTCCATCTTGCTCTTCCGCGCTCAAGGCATTATCCTGAAGCATTGAGATGTTTAACAACACTGCGTTGATGATGAAAAACCAGGTTGGAAAATGCTTGGCCAAGACAAAACACTTCCCGGTTAGTGAGAGAGTCCATTTTGTTGAGAGACAGAGAGACAGAGAGAGACAGAGAGACAGAGAGAGACAGAGACAGAGACAGAGAGAGACAGAGACAGATACAGAGACAGAGACAGAGACAGAGAGACAGACACACAGACACACACAGAGAGACAGAGAGGGAGATAGAGGAGAGAGGAGACCCACGAGGTGGGGAGGAGAAAACAAAGCAAAAGTTGCTGGTGGGAAGTGGTCTTAAAAACAACAAAAACAACCCCCAGAAAACCAAAGCCCCCCCCAAAATAACCCAAGCCCCAAGGCTCACACCATCACAACCAACTTCTTGTGGACCTCCAGGCCTCTAACCACATTGCAGAATTCCTCAAAAGATATTCTGCCATCGCCATCCTTATCCAGGACGATGATGGTCTTGTCCACAAGCTGCTGCAGCTGCCAGTCCTTGAGGTTGTCGCCCACCATCATCTTCAGCACCTGGAAGAGCTCGCCGTTGGAAATGAAGCCGTCGTTGTCTATGTCATAGATTCGGAAGGCGAACCTCAGCTTCTCCTCCTCAGCCCCCTTCACACTGAACTGGGAGGCTCCCATGATGAACTCTCGGAAGTCCACCACGCCGTCGCCATCCACGTCGAAGATCTCCACCACTCGCTTCACCAGCGGGTTCTGCTTCAGCTGGGGCAGCGACAGGAACTCCTCCACGCTCAGCGCGCCCGACTTGTCCAGGTCTATCTTCTTGAATCTCTTGCCCAGACGTCTGAGTTCATCTTGGTCAAAGTGAGAGCACATCTCCGCTGGGTAGCTGGCCTCGTTTCCCATGGCAGAAACCAGGGTGGACGGAGGGTCAACGGCTGCCAGGGGGTCGGCAGGATCCGAGGAGAGCAGAAGCAGGGCGCGCGGGGCGCGTGGAGAATGGAGACCGGGGGTGGCGCGCGCCCTGGGCTCCCTGGGACGGTTGAACCACTCGGGCTAGTGGGCTCGTGGCCTTGGGGAAGGGACGTATTGGGCTTCAAGAGAGAGGAGGTGGAGGTCAGTCTGGAGAGGAAAGCAGAGGGGAAAGGGGCCCAGAAAGGAAAGGAGAGGAGTGGAGAGCTGGGGACTGCTCAGTAGCAAGAGAGGCCAACAGCTGAGCGGACTCCCTCTCCCTTCTCTCCAACTCGTTGGGAGATTTTCCATTGCAAACCATCCCAAGGATTTTGTCTTCTCATTTCCTCCTTCTCTCCTCGGGGAGAAAATAAGCCCCAAGTAAGCCAGGACCACACCCTTAATTACTCACCAGCACACCAACATAGTCTGCACTTACTAACTAGATGTTAACTGAGCGAGTGAATGGAAGGCCAGGGCTCATGCTTGCTTTGCAGGCCTCAGGTGGTGCTAAGTCAAAGGACAGGCCACAGGTGGGTGGAGTCTCTTGGAGGAGAAGCCAGCAGCTTTTCTTGGAGGGAGGGGAATGTGGGGTTCAGAGTCTAAGACCTGCTTTAAATGGTCACACAGAATTATACAGCGTGGATCCAATTCCTCAGAAATAAACACAGTTGTAAATTTGGGATGTTCTTCCAGAAGACACAAGTCCCCAGAACACAAGGCTTGTAACTCTGTGGCTTTGCTCCCCGTCTTTGTGGTCTGGTGCCTGCAGGCTGTCTGTGCCCTGCAGAGTAGGTTGGTGATCTGCAGTGTGCTCAGAGAACTCCAGGCACCGGTGTGTTGAGATTGACAGTGGTCTCCAGGTGACTTCAATTCCCCACTTTACTTCCACTAGATTTCTTCTTTTTGTTGAAGATGAATCGTACAGACTCCCCCAAGTTCCTTCTTCCTTTAAGGGCAGCACATCAATTACTCTCAAATGCATGAGAAATAAATGTAGTCCAAGAGTAGCATGGTTCAAAGGGACTTGGGAGAAGCTCAAGCCACTACATCAAACTGAAGGGTAAAAACCATGCTCTGGCTTTAAAAAATACTAGCAAGGTGCTGTCTCCTTTAGTTCAACCAAAAGGTCAGGCTGAAGGTCACCACATGAAATTGGCACAATTGAACCAGTGGAAACTTTATCATTAGTTGGCAATTTTAATAAATAATAATACATTGATCCACACATAGAGAGTACATATATATGTAAAATAGAATATATTATATAACAACACACACAGAGCTGATCATAGGTATTAGATGAATTCCCCTATCTGGGGAACATGGTCCCATGGGAACATGTTTCCATCTTATCTGCTTGCTTTCCAGTTACTCAGAGAGATGAATAAGGTGTAGCTTTAGCACAAAGCTTTTAAATTTGCAGTTCAGCAGAAATTGTATTATGAGAGGTATGAAATCTGTGTTAAATGCCATCAGCTATTCGGGTCTGTTATCTTTCTAGAGCACAAAGAACTTCCTAGACTCTAGGCCCCAGAGAAGCTCTGTGTTATTTTTCCCCATCCCCCAAGGGGGCTAATACATATACCGTTCAGTTTTATGAAGATTAAAATTGAGAATAGTCAATATAAATTATTGTCATTGTTATTGTTACTAATTTTATTTCTATCTGCTGTGTAGCAGTTTCTATTTTTCTTTTTCTTTTGGTGTGTATATAGTACTGGGGCTTGAACTCATGACCTGGATGTTGTCCCTTAGGGTTTTTTTTCCCTCAAGGCAGGTGCTCTACCGCTTGAGCCACAATTCTACTTCCTGGCTTTTTGGTGGTATAATCAGAGATAAGAGTCTCATAGACTTTCCTGCCCAAGCTGGCTTTGAACCACTATCCTCAGCTAGGATGACAGGGGTGAGTCACTGGCAATAGCCTTAGATGTGAAATCGCAAAGCCAGAAGATCTGTCAGAGTCCTTGGATAGATATCCTTACATTCTGCTGCCAAGTACTTTAGCCGCAGTTTACACCTGTTTGAGCACTGATTGTGGATTCTCTATCTCAGCTGTGAGAACCCAGACAATGGAGATTCTGTGCCCATCCGGCACTCTCCCCATCCTTCTCCTGGGTAATTTCTTGATGGTCATGACTTTGAAAGGAGTCACGAGGATAGAAATTCTTAGTGAGCTGTGGTCCTCTCTGCAGTGTATTACTAGGAAGCAGTAAGAGGTAATAAGAGAGCATGGGGATTAAATATACTTTGTTCGAATCTCAACTCTGCCCCTTATTAGAGACAAGCCCCTAGGGGAGGCCACTAGTCTGCCAGCCTCTGTTCCTTAACTGCAAAATGTGACAATAAGCGCACTTGCATTATCTGCTGCATGTGACTGTTAGGTGTGACAGATGTAGTGTCTACAGCCATGTGTCGTAGAAGGAGAAATATTGTACAGACACTGCCCGGAAGATGGTGCTACTCCGTTCCATCACTTGTAGTGTACAGAAAGCAGAGTTTTATTCCTGAACTGTGCAGAATGAAACATTATGCTAGAGGTACGGCCAGTGGGAGCTTGAGTTTCCCATTGCTCTCTATTTCATAAACGGCATAGTCCAGCAGTAGTAAGGGACCCAGCTTGGTTGTATTCCAGCTCGGTTGTTTCCCTAGCCATTCTTTTCATTCACGGAAAGCACTGTGTGTTAGTCTGTCGTTTGTCAGTGTGGAGCGGACTGTAGGAATTTACTGTAGTAAGGGACCAGGTGGATGGATGGATGTGGAAGAAACAAACCAGAAGCACTCCTGTCAGCAAGACATTATTTGTTTTCCCCCTCAAGGATTTTCTGATGAAGAGCTGTGAGATGGTCAAAAGAACTGATGGTCAAAAGAACTGATAGTAAGAAATCAAACTATCGGAATTGGAAGTGATGAGAGTCGAGGGTCCAATTCAACTTCCTCTTTCCAAGAGAATAAGTTGTCTGAGTAAGGTATACGACCATTGTTGAGGCTTACTGGGCAACCCTACCCTCCAGCCAGAAGTTCTCTCCTCATGGGGGTACATCTCATTGCACCAATAGTGACTCCAATATAGTCCATGGAGCCACTCAATCCCAAGTTTAAAGTACTTACAAAGCATGTGAACTAGTGCCAGCACACAGTAGGTCTCCACTGTTTTAATTGTGTCTCCTTTTCCCATCCCTACTTTTTGTTTTGTGCCAGCACTAGGGCTTGAACTAAAGGCCTGGATACTGTCCCTTAGCTGTTTCCATTAAGACTGGTATGCTACCATTTAAGCCACACCTCCTACTCCAGCCTTTTGTTGGTTAATTGGAGCCTCCTAGATTTCCTGCCTGAGCTGGCTTCTAACTACAATCCTCAGATTTCAGCCTCCTAAAGTAGGATTAGAGGTGTAAGCTACTGGTGTCTGGTGCCTTTCCTACTTCTTTATTTGCTTTCTCTGAAGCAGAAATTTGACTCTGGCTACATGTGCTTTATCTTCTTTGCAGGAGAGGAAACTTGCTTCAAGTTTAAATACATTCATTGGACAAATACAGATGTAGTACCCCCTCGATGCCAAAGCTCCGTGCCAGATAGTGGCCTTTACTGTGGCGATAAAAGCAGAGGAGTTGGGCTGGGAATATGGCTCAGTGGTAGAGCGCTTGCCTTGCAAGGATGAGGCCCTGGGTTCAATTCCTCAGCACCACATAAGCAAAAAGAAAAAAGCCAGAAGTGGTGCTGTGGCTCAAGTGGTAGAGCGCTAGCCTTGAGCTGAAGAGCTGAGGGACAGTGCTCAGGCCCAGAGTTCAGGCACCACAACCGGAACCAAAAAAAAAAAAACAAAAAAACAAAAAAACATAGGAGTTGGAGAAATAAGAGTTTTGCCATCGAGAAATGTAGTTTAATAAGCATTATTACGCCAGTCATTTGGTCTTTTATGTTCATCATGTATATTTAAAAGGATTAGGAAAAAGACGACTGACTTCCTCTTGTAATTCTGGGATGGTGTTTAATGGGGGTTTTGAAGTGTGTAATTTTAAATCAAAGTTTTGCTGTCTAACAACTCTGTGACCTCAGGCAGAATTAATTATCAGAGTCACTGCTCCTTTGTAACACAAGGGAAACTATTGGGAACTCGGCCTCCTTTCACAGATTAAATGAGATAGGATAGTAAAGAAATAAGGCTCTATGCCTCATACACAGTAGGCACAAAAATAGCAGCAGTGATTATCCTGGCCTACTTTAGGCTTGCCTGGAAACTCTAGCAGAACTGTTTTTGTAGAAACCCATGCACAGGGGATACTGTCAACCTTCATTTTGCTTCTTAACAATGCTGCTTGGGCATGTACTAGGTGAGAGACCCATTGGCAGGGAACCAAATTTCCATAGTTTCCCAATACAGATAACTTCTCCGAGGTCCTATATGATGGTGTTTTACAATTTTGTTGGAGAGAAGAACATTAACCAACTTAGTATGCAGATCCAGGCCTGTACAGGAGTCTGTGATGATAATTCCAGGTGGGAGGTGCTGGGAAAGTTTGCATAATGGGAAATCTTCACTAGGATAAAGTAGTACTTGAACCAAAATCTCAGGAAGTAGGAGAAATTAACTAGGTATTCTAGAAAGAGGGGAGTGAATGTTCATGGCAGAGGAAATGCCACATGATTCTGAAGACCCCAAGACCCATGTATTAAAGACTTAGTCTTCCAGCTGGCGCAAATGGAGAGGTGCTGGAATCTATTTGAGGTGGTCCTGGTGGATGGTCTTCTGGTCACTGGGTCTTGAATGGTATGGTAGGATCATAATGCCTTCCTCTTTTCTTTTCCTTCATCCTAGACATAAACTGAGCAGCTTTGCTTGGCCATGCATTCTGGGTCATGATATGTCATCTTGCCAGAGGTCCCCAAAGAATGAGACCAATCTATCAAAACCTCCAAAACTGTGAGTCAAGATCAACCTTTTCTCTTAATAATTTTCTCATTTCAGATCATTGGTTATAGTAATGGAAAGCTGATGAACAACTTCACTTGCCACTAGGTAAATACAATCTCTTCCTTCACCATCAAAGGTCGTGCTCTCAGTGTGCACTTCTACCTTCACATGGCAGTAATTTTATAAGGACACCCATGATATTGTATTTGGAGCCTATCTTACTATAGTATCAAATAGTGCTAGCTAATCACATTTGCCAGGATTCTGTATACAAATGAGACCACACTTTGAGGTACTGAGGTTAAGACTTCAGGAGCTCAATGTATTTTTGGGGACCACAAGCCCATAACACTAGACCTGAGATATAGTTGTCTAGAAGGGTAGAGGGCAGAAGCAAATGTAAGACCCCTAGCTGACTAGCACTGGGCTTAGATGTTGTAGTAAGCCACCCTTAGGATTCAGTCATAAGCTCCCTTCCTTCCCCAAATACTCTGAAATATAACTCCCACTTCGCATTTGGAGGACGTATCCTTAGAAACCCAGGAGAACAGATCCAGGCTACTTCTCACATTCTTAGATTTGGTTAAATGACGTTTATGTGAGACAAAAACCTGGCTTTTCTGGTTATTTTGCAATTGCTCATTTCAGAGACACACCACTAGATGGCAGTCTTCCCTCACGTGAATGCCCTGGTTTCTTCAACCAGGAATCTTCAGGGCCTGGGCATTACCTAGGGCAGGGATTGGGAGGAGGAGCCACATTGCTGTGATTCCCATACACTTCCGTGAAGGCAGTCTGAAAAATGAGGGAAGAAAAAGGCGGCCTCACAACACTCTAGTCAGTTTGAGCAATATTCATACCTTCCAGTTGCATAGTACATTGCATTTCATAAATATTCATGAGTTCACTGAATTTAGCCCAGAAGAGAAAAGCAAGAAATATTGGCAATATGTGGTCATGGGTGTAATTTATGCCAAAGCAGTTTTTACTTCAGTGAGATCTGTTTACTGACATTAGCAAATGGTGAATGGGACACTTACTGGATTAGGTTTCTGCGGGTCAGAATTCAAATTTCAATCATTTCTGGAGAAGCAGCCTTAACTTGGCATTGACATTGGGGTGGGGAGAGCCTGATTCAGAAATTTTCAGGTCCCAACCTGCCCACAGAACCACAGGACCCCGAAATGCCAGTGGGGATACATAGTAGTCAGCATTTTTTTCTTCCTCTCTAAAGATCTGTTTTAAGGGTCACCTAATGGTTTGTGTAAGCCCCCTTCAAATTTCTCCACTCAAACCCAGATGCTGAATTGTCAGAAATCAAAAACACACCCTATAAAAACAGTGGATCCATCCCGTGGGGGTGAAGTTCAAGGCCCTTTTGTAAAGTGGAAATTGTAGAGTCAAGGATTTCTCAAGTCCTTCCTCCAGAGTCCTTCCATGATGTAACATAAGAAAGGAAGAAGTGAAGAAAGTTTATGTGGGAATGATCGGATGCATGTCATGAGATACTCTTGATTTTTTTTTTTTTTTGGTGATTTGTGAATTGGGGCCAAGAGGGATGATAAGACTCTGGTAAGCTGTTATTCTTAACCAGTGAGCTTTCATCTTTGTGTGTTGGGGTATATTCTGGGAAGGCGGGAGCTTTTGTTCAGTCACATTTTCATCAAGAGTTTTATGAATAGAGCTTGCATTTTGAAACAGGTCTATTGGTACCCTTGGTGTGAGAGGCTGAGGGGAGCATTATAGAATTTTAGATGTTGCTGGTTTTCCCAGTCACACAGTAGTGGGCTGGGAGTCAATCTGGCTAGGGCTTCTTATTCCAGATTGTATTTCATATGAAAGCTAGAAAAGATGTGTCTGCCCTTGAGGAGGAACTAAATAGGCTACCAGGAAGAATGCAGGGAGAGTTAGAGGCCTGCAATTGACAGTGGTCCACCTATGGCTGCAAACCCACCGAATCCAGGAAGGTGGCCACATACAGTTTTAGAGTCCCCAGGACATGCATGATGGCGTGCGGTGCCCTTAGAAGGCAGAGATAAATTTAATTGTCTATGATTTCGTGTCTTGCCTATATTTTGCACGGGGGACTCCTTTCCCTGTAGGGGGTCACCTCCTCCAGGAAGCTCTTTCTGCTTTATCTGAGCGAATCGTGCTCTCATTTATGTTGCTGTTCTACCTTCTATTTTTCCTCTATTGCCTCTGTGGTGGCCTGGACCCAGGGGCTTGTTCACAGGTCTGTCTCCCTGCCTGGGAGCCCTGGATTCATCTTTGCTCTGGCAAAGATGGGGGCATGCAGACCGATAGGTTTACTACATACTTGCTGAGGGACAGATGATGGGTAAGTGAATGAATAAATGAATGTATGAATTTTATTCTGGCTGTAAAGTAGTGAGAGGTGAAGCCTTTCTGACATGAGGTTGGCTTCCCTGTCTTCATGCCCACTTCTACTTTACAACCGAAAATGGCCTGAATACAGCTTTGTGTTTCTTCAGATTTCCAGGAAGTACTACCTGGATAGGTTTCATCTGACCTTCTGCTTAGCTTAAATATTAAACTTAATTACTCAGGCTATTCCCAGGGAAGCACTCAGCTGTCAAGGTGGTGTTCGACATATATGCGTTTTCAATTTAAAGCAATCTACAGTCATTAACTTGGCTTGCCTTGCCATAACTTTCGTCAGCGCTGAATAGCAGACAGCAGTATTTTAAATTGGAAAAGGGAAGGGGTAGAGATGAGAGGGGCGGGGAAATATTGAAATGAGACCTCACTGTCAGGAACAGAAAAGAGAGCATTGCAGACCTGCCTGTCTCTCAATACCCTAGTCGTCCCCTTTGAGTTCTTCATACAAATTCATGGTAAACTGGACCGAAAGTCAGTATACAAAGTCTGGTGTGGCTTGGGTTGATCACCTTTGGCTATTAATGTATGTAGTTGATTAAGCCTTCCTTTTCCTCACTCCTAAAACTCAGTAGAGGGAAAAATAGATCTGCTATGAGGAAACTATGTATATATATTTTTTTCTGTGTGAAAAAAATACCGGTAGATTAACAAATATGAGGCACAGGCCCACATCGTAGCAGTAGTTAGAAGCCAGTCTTGGGCAATGGACAGGAATGGGGGCCATGGAATCCTTTGTTCTCTCTGTTTCTGGGTCTGTGCCTTCAGAGAGTTAGGCCAGAACTGTGCAAGAGACTCACAGCCTCCCTTTGCTGGTCTTGTTACCTTTTTTTTTTTTTTTTAAATATTTATGACAAGGAAACAAATTTAGAGATATCAAATGATTTGCCAAAGGTCACACAGTTAGGTTGCAGTAGAATCAAGATAAATATGATAACTTCTAAATCCATACGTGCTATGTGTAATAATATCCATCTTAATGGATATTATTCCATTCTTTACTCCAAGCCAGAAACATAAATCATCATCTCCCTTTGGAAAAGGAAGGAACCCACAGAGGTTAAGCAATTTGTGTTCGTGACAGTTTAATGTGCCTTTTTGATGTGGTTATTTTGATACCAGGGTTATTTTTACTTCTGTATCCATACAGTTCGCCTAAATAACAAGCCATTTAAACTTCACCCTTTAAAATTGCTTCATAATGAACTTAACAGACATTGCCACTCCATCTCTGCCCTACAGTCCCATCCTGTAGGTGGGTAGAGTTCAAGGTTTGGGAGGCCAAGAAGAAGGGACGAATGAAAGGACATGCTGGAGCTGGTGGGCAGGAACGGCTGAGATGCAGGATGAAATAGGTCAGGAAGGGGCCAAGCTGTCTGCTGTGCATTTTCCTAGATAATAGAAATGCTGAGGAGTTTCATCATTTACTTTTGTACTGTTTCAAAATATATTTCTTCTTTTCTCGACCCCATGCAATCACCTTTTTAGTTAAAAGATTACAATTACTCAACCCATTATTTAAAAGGAGATACGCAAAGAGAGGTCTCATATGTCTTACTAACGTCTTACAGACCTAGGGCTGCTTGCTAATCCATGATGTGCTACCTGCTTTCCCTGGCTTGCAAATAACTGATATCACCCCATGCAATCTGGGCTATGGGTTCTGGGATACAGCTTGTATTCACTTCCATATCAAGCGTCTTGCTTCTTTGTTTCCCTTAATACAGAATGACAAACCCATGTCCTCTCCTCTCCCAATTCAATCAGAAGCCCTTGTATCAATTTGGGATGATATGTATAAACTTGAGGCTCAGGGACTTAGAGCTGTCTCTTTATAGTTGTGGTAGAAACAGGGTGATGTGACTCCCAAGATAGACTCCTTCATCAATCCAGTGACCTTGGTTACATTTTCTTCTCCTTCCTGATTAGGGCAAGGTAGGATCTCTCTCTCTCTCTCTGTCTCCGTGTCTGTGACTGTCAGGGTCACTCTGCAGGCTGGACCTATATTTGCAGGTGCAGGAGCTACACCTTCTCAGATGATCAGGTTGTGGACACTTATCTGAAGCTGGCTTATCACTCATTTGCCACAAGAGTCTGTGCCTGATATTTTCCCCTTTCAGGTCCACTCTCTTCCTTTTTCACCCTGCCTTGTGTTCTGGAAATTGACTTCTAGGGACTGCATAGCTAGACTCCCATGCTTTTATATATAGTGGTAGAAGATGGGAGGTGGGTGAGTTGGAGGCTGAGATGGGCTATTTGTTCCTCTTACAAGATCATGCGTGATGGCTGTATCCCTCACCAAATGGCACAGCTCCTAGAAAGCCCCTTTATATACCTTTTTAGGTTCTCAGAAAGGCTCTGTCCTGGGGGACTTCCCTGTTCATACTGGTCATCGTCATCCCTCCTCCTCCTCCTCCTCTTCCTCCTCCTCCTTTTTTTTTTGTCTATCATGGGGCTTGAACTCTAGGCCTAGGTGCTGTCCCTGTGCTCTTCAGCTCAAAGTGAGTACTCTACCACTTGAGCCACAGCACCACTTCTGGTTTCCTGGTGGTTTATTGGAGATAAGAGTCTCATGGATTTTGCTGCCTGGTCTGGCTTTGGACTGTGATCCTCAGATCTCAGCCTCCTGAGTAGCTAGGATTACAGGCACGAGCCACCGGTGCCCAGCCCTGCTGGTTTTCTTAAGCCATCTATTTGCAAAAGTTTTCTTAAAATTCTTCCACGTTTCTTTGCGTATGCTATCTATTCTCTACCAAGAGCACTCTTTTTCTTTCTTGACTGATCTCTTTTAGTTAAAAGGTGAAATTATCCAACACATTATTTAAAGGAGATGTGTAAGAAGAGGTCTCCTCAAATGCTTTAATAATGCCTGGAAGAATTTGGGGGAGCTTGGTAAGAAGATGTGATTTTCTGTCTGCTGTCCCTGGTTTGCAAATAACAGATTTCACAAAACTGTTGCCCTAGAGCTCTTAAATTCACTCAGAGCCTGTAAAAAATGACTTTTTCTTTCTTTCTTTTTTTTTTTTTGCTGAGTCAAAGGGAGATGAAGGAAATTTACACCCTGCCATACATTTTCCCCCATGGAATTGATCGACAATGAGGCCATGGTTGTGCTAGGAGCATTGTAGGAAAATATCAGAGGTCAATTTAACATTCCTCTCTGAAAATTGCCCAAGTCTAGTCTGCAGAATTAGACCTGTAATTTCCTTGGTGACTCTGGGGAGCAGATAAAGCCCTAGATTTTTTTTTTTAATAAATGGATTTATCCTCTAGAGAAACTGCATCTGGACAGCTCTGGGCTTGTAAAGAAAAGAAAGGGTGAATAGATCAAGGTTCTCACAGGAAGCCAAGTATTAATGTCCAATGGCTAGAAATGGAGGACAAGTATCTTTAAGATTTAGTACCAGGTGACCATATACTTCCTTGTCCAAATTAAGACATGTTTCAGATTGGAAGGGGGTATTTAATTTCTCTATGAAAACAAATATAATTTGGATTTCATCCTCCCTCCCTTCCTTCCTTCCTTCCTTCCCTCCTTCCTTCTCTCCTTCTTTCTCTCTATATTCCCCCTTGTTCTTTCATTCTTTTTTTTTTTTTTTTTTGTTTATCATCGGGCTTGAACTTTTGGCCTCGGCACTATCTCTGACCTTTTTGCTCAAGGCTAGTGCTCTACAACTTTGAGCTACAGTGCCACTTCAAGTTCTCTGGTGGTTAATTGGAGATAAGATGTCTCTTGCACTTTCCTGCCCAGGCTGGTTTCAAACCTTGATTCTCAGATCTCAGACCCCTGAGTATCTAGGATTATAGGCATGAACCATCAGGGCCTACAATAACCTGTATTTCTATCTGGAATGTAAAAATGGCATGTAAGATCAGAAGTCAACTGAAGAATGTCTCTTCCTTGAAGGGTGTGGAAAGTACAGCTCATAACATGCCTACTTCTTCAGTACGGGACCCTGTGCCCACCCTCTGATGAAAGCGATAGTGGAGAGACAAGGCAAAATAGGAGGGCCATGTTCATGAAACTATCATCTCATCTGCCACTCTCAAGAGCCACTGAGAGATGAAGGTAAGGCTGAGCTAGATGAGGTGATTTTCCTACACTAAACCAGTGACAGGCTTCAATACAGCTTGTCTAATTACAGAGTCAGCTCTTGTGTCTCTGCACTAACATAGCCTCACACAGTATAATGTGAGGCAAACGGCAATAAAAGCATTAAGAGGCATGTCTTCTTCTTTTGGTCTTTCCTAGAGGAAGTTAAAATTAAAGTTAGGTATAGTCTTCAAGCAAACAATGGCCTTCACAAAGGAGACTCAGCTACTAAACCGAGGATGGGTTTCCTTTGGCTATATTTTATTGGTAGGTTCTGTGAGGATGATTCTGAGATTCTGTCTTAGGATATTCAAGGCAAACGTGCCAGTCCATGCACCAGGTATAGGCACAGCTGTGGAAATGCACGCAGGGAGCCTCCCTGGGAAACAGTTGCTATTGGATAGAAGAGGCCATGACATGGCGCACACCACCATTCCTGAGAAGGAACAGCTCCATGCCTGCTCTTAACACTCGTGCACGCTGGGGTCTTTCTCTCTCTCATCTCTGCACACACATGTGTTTGCAGAACTTCTCCCTTCCTTCAGTATCTAGAGATCCACTTAAGGATATACCTTTCCTACTTGTTTCTTCCCAGCTGAACTGGGGATTGAGTCTAGAGTGTCTCAATCACCACAACTTGATCTAGTAACAGTTTCTAACCCAACACTTCCAACGGACTACATGAAAGACTCTGCAGTGGCCTCTTTTCCAGATTTGACTTATTAAAAATCTTGGTTAACACGATCATCCCAACAGATACAGAAAAAGCATTTGATAAGAGCAACACCCCCTTTAAAAACTCTGGAGAAGGGAGGAATCCATGGAACATTCCTCAATATAATAAAGGCTGTATATGACAAACCCACAACCAGCATTATACTTAATGGTGAAAAGTTAAAAACATTTCTTTAAATTCAGAGGATGAGACAAGGATGTCTGCTTCCTTCACTGCTCTTCAATATTGTATTGGAATTCCTCACCAGATCAATGAGGCAAGAGATAAAAATAAAGGGAATTCAAATAGGGAAAGAAGGAGTAAAACTCTCCCTCTTTGCAGATGACATGATCCTGTATTTAAAGAACACCGTAGACTCCTCTTCCAAGTTAATTAAGCTGATCCAAACTTTGGCAAAGTAGTGGGGTATAAAATTAACCCACAAAATCAGTATTTTTTCTGTATATCACCAATAAGAAGAGTGAGGCTGAAATCAGAAAAGCAGTTCCATTTGTTATAGCCTTAGGAAAAAAATACCTAGGAATTAACTTACCAAAGAGATGAAGGACCTCTATGATCCAAACTTTAAAAATCCCATAGAAGGAAATTAAGGATTTAAGATTTAAGGAATCAGAAAAAGCTCCTGGATTGGATGGATTAACATTGTGAAAATGACAATACTGCCCAAAGATATCTACAAATTCAATGCAATACCCATCAATAGCCCAACAATTTCTTCAATGACACAGAGAAAGCAATCCAAAAATTCATATGGAATAATAGAAGACACCGAATAGCAAATAGCAAAAACAATCATTAACAGGAAGAAGAGTGCTGGAGGAATATTAGTACCAACCTTCAAACTCTAGTACAAAGCTGTACTAATAAAACAGCTTGGTACTGGTACAAGAATAGGCCTCAGGACCTATAGAAGACCCAGAAATAAACCCACAGACCTATAGCCACTTAATATTTGATAAGGGTGCGCAAGGTACAGGATGCAAGAAAGGCAACCTCTTCAATAAATGGTGCTGGCAAAGTTGGCTATACTCGTGCAGAAAACTGAAGATAGATCCTTATATATCACCCTGCCCCAGAATCAACTCCAAATGCATCAAACACTTCAGTGTAAGACCAGATACACTGAAAACATTACAGGAAGTGATAGAAGAACCATTAACCTTCCTTGGCACAGGTTGAAACTTCCTAAGATCCAGAGTCACAACAAATCAAAGACAGACTAGATAAACAGGATTGAATCAAACTGCAGAGTTTCTGCATGGCAAAGGACATAGCTAGCAAGATAAATAGAAAGCCCACAGAATGGAAGATCTTTACTAGCTATGTGTCAGACAAGGGCCTCATAAATATACTCAGAGCTAAAAAAATTAAACCTCCCAAAAAACAAATCCTCAAAGAAACAGCAATCCAGTTAGTAAATGGGCTAAAGAATTAAAGAGAGACTTCACCCAAGACAAATAGGAATGGCCAATACACACATAAAGAGATGTTCAACATCTCTGGCCATAAAAGAAATTCAAATCAAAACAACATTGTGATTCCACCTCACTCTTGTTAAAATGGCCCTTATCAAGAAAACTAACAACAACAGATGCTGGTGAGGATGTGACCAAAAGGAAATGCTACTACACTGTTGGTAGGAGTGTAAACTTGTTCAGCTTCTCTTGAAAGCAGTATGGAGGTTCCTCAAAAGACTAAACATAGAGCTCCCCTATGACCCAGCAATCCCACTCCTGGGCATTTATCCAATTGACCCCAAGCCAGGCCACACTAAAGCCTCCAGGACAACAATGTTTATTGCAGCATTGAGTGCCATAGCCAAGATATGGAATCAACCCAGATGCCCCTCAGTGGATGAATGGATCAAGAAAATGTGGCATACACACACAATGGAATTCCATGCTTCCATCAGAAAGAATGGCATTGGCCCATTCATAAAGAAATGGAAAGACTTGGAAAAAATTATATGAAGCAAAGTAAGCCAGACCCAAAGAAACATAGACTGCATGGTTTCCTTTATTTGTAACAACTAGAATGTGCCTATAAGTCTGTAAACTCAATGGGCAGTAAAAAACAAATAATTACACCTGGACATGATTAATTAGACAGCCATCTAAACACTCACACAGTGAGAACAAAGGAAGGATATTCTTAGAAGAGGATCACAAGGGCTCAATAGCATACAAAATGATGCTTATCGCAATGAACTCTAAGGAATGGAAGTAAGAGTGTTTTATATTGTACTGTTTGCACTTCTTTTTTTTTAAATCTTCTTTTTTTTCTTTCCTTTTTTTCCCTTTGGTTTATTCCCTTTTGTTGCTGTCTTTGATTTCTGTGCCCTTTGTCTTGTATGTAAGTTTATCTGATTAAGAGAGGGGAAAGGAAGCACAGAAACAGTGGGACAGAGAGTGAAACAATTCAGTGAAACCCACTGGGGCCATATAGTGAGATGTCAAACACACACACACACACACACACACACACACACACACACACACACACACACACACATACCAATCACAAAAAAGAGAGAGAATGCTGATAAACCCATATAGGACATTCATAGTGAAACCTCAAGTTTTTGAGAAACACGAGTAATGTTACAGTTTTCCTAGATGGGTATACGCTAACCCAAATGTTAAAAGCATTAGTTGGCTTTCTTCTTCATCTTTATTTATTTTTGTTCTTAGTTGTGGCATTAGAACTCTGGGCCTGGGTGCTGTCCTGGAGATCTTCAGCTCAAGGCTAGTGCTCTACCACTTGAGCCACAGCTCCACTTCTAGCTTTCTGGTGGTTCATTGGTGATAAGTGTCTCATGGACTTTCATACCTGGACTAGCTTTGAACTGCAATCCTCAGCTCTCAGCCTAGGATTACAGGCATGAGCCATCGGCACTCAGCTTCTCTTCCTCTTTTTTAACCATAGTTCTATGTAGTATGTATCACTCTTTCTTCAGGTTTTAGAAGCTGAGGCTCAGAATGGTGGAGCCACAGTGTGGCACTCTCGACTGCACCAAGAGGAAAGTGGCAGGAGAGGGATCTGGGAAGTGGGCTAGAGCTGATATCACAGGGCTTCGAAGCTCAGGTTGACCTTTCAGGTTTTGTCCCATGGACATGGCTGGCCATTATGGCTTCTAGCAGAAGAGTGAACAGCCATGAGGAAAAATCATTAGCAGAAGGCAGGGGCTGAACACAGACCAGTTAGAGCTTCTGTAATTGTCATGGTGAGGGATGACGGCTTGGACTAGATGGATGACAGCAGAAACAATAAATGGCCACACTTGAGATATTTTATAGGGGGAGAAGATACGGCTTGTTGATGGAGGAAAAAGGTGAACATGAGAGGCAGTAAGGATCCCTGATGGCATCCAGAATGAGAAATGAGATGCACACAAGTACCATTACCACGAGGTGAAGCACAGGAGAAGAAGCAGGCCGAGGAGTGCAGATCAAAGCTTTAGTTTCGAAGAAGTGAAATGTGAGCTGCTTGTAGGATATTCAAGAAGAGATGTTAAACAGGAAGGTGGCCATGTGTTCTGGAGATGAGAAAGATCTGGGCTAAGGTAAATGTTTGGAAAGAGAGACTTATTTGGAACCATTTGTTTTCAGATGTGTTTTTTTCATATTTTTTTTAAATGTCAGGATGACCTTGTACTTGGTCATTTGCTCCTCTTTAAAAGTAGTACTTTGGTCTGTGCCTTTGGTTATGCTTTTCAATCTCCAACTGAATCATCTAATTACATTGTAAAGATATAGTATTTCTATGTAGGAAGAAGTAGATTTTTGACCTTTTTTTTTTGCCTTAGGAAAATCACTTAGTACATGTGGTATTAGTTTCTAACATATAAGAGACTGGAATTGGTTATTTTCAGATTTGAAAAACCTTTGATTCTGCTATCTAACAACTGCTAGTTAAGAATTTACTGCTAAATAGTCACTACTAGAAAATGAACAAAATTTTGATTATATTTAAGCACTATTGTGAAACCCACATCATGACCAGCAGTGATCAGTTAAGTCAATTACCGTTCAGGCTAATCCCAGATGCAGTTACTATAGGTTAGCACATCATGTCTTCTGTACTTGTGGATGCAGAAGTTGAGGAAAAGTAGAAATGGAAACTCTGACCCATCTAAACAGAATCACATTTAAATAGAAGGCAAATACGTTTCACTGAACATTCCTCTAGAAATTGGCCCGCTTCAAGCAAATTTAAGAATAATCCAAATACCAAGCAGAGTCCTAGTAAATTAAACTGTTTGAAATATTGATTATGAGGCACCAATAGTAGTATTGCCCCCATGTTCTTCAAGGTAAAGCTCTATAACTTTACCAGAAGTCTTTCCATACCTCAGTGACGGCAAAACTTCTCTTGCCACAGGGAACCACCTTGTACCATTTGTCATGCAGCACATCCATAAACCCATGTGACTTGTACTGACTGATTAGCTCCGATATATTGGAGGTCAGCGGAGAGTTGGGTGGGAGACCAATGCCATAGCCTAGAAGAAAATACAATCCCACATGAGGCTTTCACACTTCCAGAGAGGTGGTCCACCATTGCTTTAGACCTGATAACAAAGGCAGGGTGAATTGATGCTCTCTCCTTCAAAGGACTCAAAGATGTTCTTCCATATGTTTATCCTTAGATCAGCTTCATCTCTGAGTGATGAGACTGATCTGGAAGGGAGAGAGATTGGCTATCTTCTACTCTTCCCTCTCTTGGAAGCAATCTTTGAGATCGTTGCAAGGGCTGAGAGTCCCTCTCTATCTCTCTCTATGAATCCATCCTTTGGGTGTTAAGTACACAAAATTAATCATAATCTTTTATGTTATTCTCTTGTCATTGTTAATGACACCCTTGTGAATTTTTGATTTACTTTTGGATAATGTAATAAGACCCTGTGAACATATAAGCATGAGAAATAAAACATCCACAAAAATTAACAATAACTTCCTTTTATCAGAAGAGTCATATGTGAAATAGTGAAGACAAGGGTCAATACATCATTTATACCTTGAATAATGGAATGAAGATTGATTCAGTTGCTTTGGAAAACAATTTGATATTACCTTGTAGAACTGAATATATGTATTAAGACCAATTCTGCTCCTAATTCTGCTCCTAATACAATTCCAAACAACTCCTCCACAAGCACATCACTATACATGGTCAAGAAAGTTTTGAGAGAAATTGTTTGTAATCCCTCAAACTGGAAACAACTCGAATGTTCTGTGGCAAGGCAATGTGCAGCTGTGGATTCTTTATGTGGTTACAATGCCATATAACATAAACAAACAAATTAGGCCTTGATGCACTGATACGCATTGGTAAGATGACTCTTGCCAATATGTTATTGAGGGAAAAGTATCAGTTCCAAAGGGTATTTATAGCACAAATCCACCTTGTAAATATAAAAATATTTAAGACAATTATATTTTCAGGAAAACATATGTATGTGATGAAAAAAAATGCTCTGATAAATTAAAGGTCCAAGACTATAGTTCTGCAGGGTGCAGATGACTGGAGACTGGCTGGAAAAAGGGAACAAAGATAGATATATTGCAGTGGTTTTATTGATCAACTTAGACTGCATTCCCACACTACCCGGCTCTGCTTGCTTTTGAAACTGTTAATACACTGTTAATCTCTTTGACAAGCCATGTGCAAGAGGCTAATTAACTTCATCTTGTTTTAGCAATTAGAAATCATAGTACAAAAAGATTATATATATATTGTTCTTAAGATGATAGAGGAAGATAACTAAAAATATGTTTAGTTCCTTTTTCATAAATAAAGGGTTAAAAGCTGTCAAGGATCCAAAGATATGTCCTGGAAACAAATGCCTGCTGTAATTATTTTATCTTCCAATTGAATTCTAAAGCTATGAGTTTGTTCCTTTTTAAATGCAGATACACAAGGCCCCTTTTAAATCTATGAGAACTGAGATGTGTACATAAGCAACAAAAAAGATATAAATAATGCCAAACAATTCTAGAGTGTTAAAGAATTGTGTATTTTTTCCCCTTGGTTAATTTTGTTTGTTCTTTAACAATTCAGAGTCAAGGAGATGATGACAATGTCAAAAGCAAGCTTTTGAATCTTCTATTCTAGGAGCTATGTTGTGAGCCTATTTTTTTTTATCTTTTTATTTTTGGCCTAAGTAGTCTTAGTTTGAAAGGCAAGACTGATAATAAAAGACTTAGAGGTGGGCAGCTGTTTATTCTGCTGGTGCTATCATTAAATAACATTTTTAACTGGGTAACTTTTTATAAGGAAGTTACCACTTTTCTTTAGCAACTTACAATGAATGCCATTGACAATTCGGTTTGTACAAACATTTATTTGGAATGTATTTACATGTCAGGTTCAACAGGAGGTACATGTGTAATAACACTCAATGATTCACTGACTTACCCATCCCTTCATTCACTCATTCATTCAGCCATGGTATAAATATTTTATTGAGTAACTAGACCCTGTGATAAGAGGACAAGACTTAGCCGTGAGAAGGGTCTCTCATGCCATGGAATGTTCTCTCTGTGGGGGAGATTAAACAAAGCAGCCCATTTCTAATGCATAGTTCATTACAACTGAGACAGGTGTCATGAGAGAGAAGAACGGGGACATGCAAGAACTGAAAGTAGTAGGGTTTGGAACTATCTGATAGGAGTGTGTGGGTAGGATAATTAGTTTGGGCCAGGTTTGTTGAATGTTAAGTGTTTTCCCACTGAAGCAATAGTTTTCAACAATGGAAGCAACAATGCAGGAATAATTTCTAATATTTATCAAGGGCTTACTATACCCTAAGAAGTGCTGTCAGGTAAACATTTTTCATATTCTACCCTGCTTTTGTAAATGATGCACTAAACCCAGGTTGCGTGCTACGCGTGCTGGTACATGGTTCAGTTACTCTGGGATTCCAGACATAAGAATCAGGAGATTCTGAGGCCTATTATGTGCCAGACACTGTTCTGCGTTTCCCTCTAAGGATCCATGTAAGAATATGTGTTGTTTAAAGAGACTTCAAGATTAAATGACCAAACTAATAATATCACACAGGTAGTAGTTGATAAAACCAGTATTTGAAAGTAGGTGTTCACCATATCTCATACCAGTCAGGGGACTATTTGATATATTTCCTCCTCTTTTATAGTATGGGTCTGATCTCAACCTCTATATTGGCTTACTCTCTTCAAATCAGGTAGTTCCATAAAAAGTCTCCATCACCAAAACAAGTGGTTTACTTTCAGAAGACAAAAAATAAGATTATTCATAGATAGATTTTGTTGATCAACTTTTCAATAAGTTGTAAAAAGAGTTTAAGAATGGTCCTAACTTGTATGTGATTATATATGTCAGTAGTTTCTCTAACAAGAACACTTACGAGTTCTGCTGTTTTTCTTAAACATTCTGTTCAAGCTGGTAATTTCAACTGATATTGGTATAATACTAAAAGAAAGGTTTTTCTTCCGTTTTCTTTAATTTGACAGGCATTTGTTGCACACCGATTTATCTACTCACTAGTTGTACACATATGCACTTCATGCTTATTCCATGTCAGCCACTCTTCCAGGTGTCATGGAGGTTAGTAAGTTATATGAGACACGAAGAAGTTTCTGGGGGCAGGTGGGAGCTGAGCATACACCCATGGCTGCCCGACACAGTGGGAAGTGATATGACTTTTCTTGGAAAAAAGATGTGTAAGGCACGAATTTAATAAAGGTAACACATAACAAATAAGACACAAAGAGGCTGGAGGAAGTTCTGTGAAAGTTCAGAGGAGAGTGATCGCTATTGGAAGAAAGGAAGTATGAAGCATCTTAGACTGATTCTGGATCATGACACTTTCTGATAGATGAGATAAAAATACATGATAAGAAAGATAAGAAATGTGAAGTTAACTCTTATAACAAATCTGTATATTCTAAGGATGGAGTATTCTATATTATCACAAAAGTATTAAAATTCTCTACTGGGCAAACTATAAGTTACAGAGACATATAAAAAATACCCTGGCATACAGGAAATAATAAATATTAAATCACTCTACTCCATCATGTCCAGGTTATTTGCAATTGACTGCCAAAATGACTAATATCATTTTTAAATTTTCTATTTTCATACATATATTAGAGATATCCATATTTCAATGATTCCCAGCATTGATAAAAATAATGATTAGCTAATTAAAAGTTGCCTGTGAATGAGAGGAAAAGTAGGAAAGAAATAAGTGACAGTGAAAAGAGGTATTTGTTAAAGATACAGGAATTCCTTTTATTTAGAAACATAAAATGGTAAAACGTTGAAGCATCCATTTCCATCCTTATGTTTCATCAGTTGCTTTTCAAATGTGGCTGTACTCATTGGTGAAAGAATTTAAACTGCTGACTCAACGGAGTCTGAGTGGCTTTCATTATCATTAGAATTGTGGCTTTGCAATAAAGACATGGCTGACTATTTTGTGGTTGACGGATGAAGCAAAATGGAATTCCTCAACCCTAAAGATGAAGCCATCAAGCACCCTGGAGATTGGCTACAGCTTAATAGCCCAAGAGAACAATTTTCAGAACAGAAATCCTGATCTTTTCCCCATGGATAAATCAGCTTTACTCAGCTGAAAGTAGTGGAAATATATTTTGGCTAGCAAATGTGCAGTTATAAATGCATAGACTGAAGGAATCTTCCTGAAATGTGACCAGGAAAATAAGTATTTTGAAAATAAGGTTTCAAATAGGGTTAAAAGGCTTCAGGATGAAACTCATTCAGTTCCGAAGTCTGTCTTTGGAATAACATAATTACTGTGGGACAATGGTTGAGAAGATATTGTTAATAGTTCTAATTAGAAAGGAGATTTTACAAATGGGCTGCCTTTATCTCCAGCCCATCAAACTGAGAAATGTCTGAGAGAAGTTGAGATTGGTGGAGCTTATTAATTTGTATACTGAATACAATACTACCATTAATTTAATTGAATATATACAATATACTGGGATTTACTGAGTATTTCCCAAGTACATACTTTACATGTAGTATTTTCCTTAATCTTCATATGACTCTATCCTATCCTCAGTATGAAGATAAACTGGAGGAAACCAGTAAGACATTTGACAGGTAGTGACAGCGAGTCTATTCCAATTCAAGCCCCTAGACTCCACAGCTGGTGCTCTAGGCACCATATTAAGTAATTATTGGAAAGCAAGGAAATGAAACAAGGTCCTTTGGCAAAGGTCTTTGGCCGAAAGGTCACAAATCGTTATTGTGCAGTTACATTACTCTTTTCTGCTTGTTTGACCTTTATTGCCAGGTAACTCCAATGCATAAATTTGGGGCTTGTATTTCATTTATCATAATTTCTTTTTTTTTCCCTAAGCAGATACTATGTCTTTGTACTCCTGATGTGTTTAAGTTGATCAAAGATTAATACATACTCTCTAACTGTTAACAGTTTTGATTTGCTCTGTTCTATATACTCTTTAGCAACAGAAAAGGCTCAAACTCAATGTGAAGCCATAATCTCTCTCTCTCTGGCCTTATTTTAACTTTTTTTTTTTTTTGCTGTAAATAAATGCACAATGTTGAAGTTGGGGGGTAATGAGTAGTTATATTAGTTTGGTTGGGCTGCTATAACAAAATATCCAAGACTGGGTAACTGTTGTTTTGTAAATCACTTCTCACAGTGAGGGAGGGTAGAAAAATCCGAGTCACTGCTGTGCCTGATAAGAATGAACCAGCTACCTATGAACTTTGTAGCTCATAGATAGCTTCTAGCTTTGTAGTCCTATTTGGGAAAGGGTGAATGGGCCCCATGAGTCTGTTTTACAACAACCTGAATCTCATTTTATGAACACAAAGCTTTCATGATATAACATATTTCCAAAGGCCCCTCCCTTGAAACCCATCACAGTGAGGTTTACATTTCAACATATGAGTTTCGGACAGACACAGACATGGAGACACTAAATGAGTGTGATAGTGATACTATACAGAGTGAGTGTACTTCTAGCACTAGGAAATCAACAAACTCTGTTGTCTTTCCTAAGTTCCTCGAATTATTTAAACACTTGAGGAAATACATGCGAACTATTAGCATGTGTTTTGGTCAACTATATGACTAAATGTATTTGGTACTTATTTCAAATTTAAGTGAATGAATTAGTAATTCATCATTTATTTTATAGCTACTGTCTGCTTTGCATTGCACTAGACTCTCTGAAGGGAATGAAGATAGACACATGCAACATTTCTATAAGTCAAATGGACAATTATTGGTCAGAAACTGTTTATACTTATTGATTCTGACTGTATAATAAAAGTTCCTCTTTCACTGAGTTGGAAAACCTGAATGTTGTTAAAGTAAATTCTATGATATTTGTTAAACAATGCTTGAAAAAAATTGAAGAAAAATAAAATATTTCCTAAAATAGTTTTGAGTTGAATATTTGAACCATGCTCTAAGCCAAATTTATTTATTTATTTATTTTTTTGTGCTGCTGGGATTGAACTCAGGGCTTCACATGCAGTTGGCATGTACTCTATAATTGAGCTATTCTCTTAGCCCTTTTATTGGTCTTTATGAATCTGCTTTTCCTGTTGTGTATGACTTAGAAGTATCCTCTGTTGTGATTTTGCGAAGTTCCAGATAGTGGTTTGGATCTTTAACATTCCCTCCAAAGCTCTTGTGTTAAAGGCTTGGTCCTTAATGAACAGTATCCTAGGTGACAAAATCATGATGGCTCTGACCTCATGAATGGAACAATCCATTTGTGGATTTGTAGTTTAATGGCTATTGGATAGTGATAGAAACTTCAGGAGTTGGGGCCTACTTGCAGCAAGTATGCCATTGGGCGCATGCTTTGAAGGCCATTATGTCTCCACTTCTTAAGACCATACATGATGAAGCAGCTTTGCACCACTGTCTGTGTACTCTTTGCCATGATGATCTAACTCAACAATGAGCCAGAAACAACACAGTCAAGTGACTGGGTTGATTAGACCCTTTGAAATGATGGGCCAAAGTAAACATTTCCTTCTTTGAAAATGTTTATCTCAGGTGTACTTGCTGGTAGGGGCAGTCTTGAATGAAGTTTTCTGAGGTTTATCCCATCTGTTCCGTGACAAAATCAATGGTGGTGATAATCCTCTCTCTATTCAAATCCGTAAACTTTTCTCCAGGGATATCTCTCCTTGTGGCCACTTTGCATTTATTCCCTGAGAACGACGTAGTTTTCTGGAGAAGATAGGAACTGCAAGACACTAAGTCTCAGGAGCACAGATGGAAGTGTAAACAACAAACCAGTAGGGAGTTAATTGTGTAGCATCTGGCACTGGGGTCCAACAGAGGCAAACAAGCCATCTTACCATTGCTTCTTGACAAGAGAGGGTTACCCCCTAAAGACAGAGGTGGAAAATGGAGCCCCTCAGTGTTATGCCCTGTGCAAATGATTCATTGTTAGTAGCAACTAATGGTAGGAGGGACCTCAATTACCCAGGGCATTTAGGACTTTCTTTCCAAATCACCAGATGCCAAAAAAAAAAAAAGAATTTTTCCATTGGTACATTGCAGTAGATGAAGTATATAGAATGTATTGAATATTCTTTTGGTTTTTCTGGCTTTGCTTTCTCTTCTCTCTCTCTCTCTCTCTTTCCCTTGCTCCTTCCTTCCCTCTCTCTGCTCCCTATCTCCCTCCCCTCCTACCTCCTTCCTTTCTTCCTTTTTTTGTGCCTTCACTAGGCACACTTAAGTCTTATAGAAAACTACCATTACTATTTCTCTTCTTGAGTTCTATTTCTGGTTAGCAGGGGTCATTGTGCTTATAGAGGAAAATCATTTCTCCTAGGAGAGGGCTTGAAGAAACAAAATCAGGTGTACCATTGTCATTCATCACAAAAAAAAAAAAACAACCCAGAATGAAACAAACGAAAAAAAGAAAAAGAAAGAAAGCCCACTTATGTGGTTAGGGGAAAAAAAAGAGACCAACTGTGGGACAATTGGAATTGGAATGGTCTTGATACTCTAGTTAACATACAGCAAGTACAGATTTCTGAAAATAGGACTTTGGTGCCCCCATGGGATTGTTTCAAGCCAATGTGTCTTGTGACAAGTGAGCACGGCTGTCTTGAGAGTTAGCTTGTACTGTCAAGGAAGGAAAGCTGGGAGTGGGGAGATGTGAAATTTGCTGGTTCAACCTATCAGCTTCATATATCAACTGTCATTCGGAGAATGAGAGAAAGAACTGACAAAGCAGTCCTTCATTGGTCCTGAAGTGTGATTGATGGGTTGATCTAGTTGCAAACAAAAATTACTACCAGAGGAGGGAAAAAGGCAAATGTGGGGTCCCTAGAAGGTTTCATTTAGGCTTCTAAAGAGTACTAAGTTTTTTTCTACTTTCCAATAGTAGAAAATATTTACTTAGGAAGCATGAGACTTGGATTTTAATCCCCGCATCATTGTCTAATATAAATGATATTAAATGATATGGATGTGTGATTTATTATGGTCAGGCTTTTTATTGTATATAGAATGAATGAAGTGGATTAGATCAGTTCAGGCTCTTCTGGTTAGAAAATGTGATCTTTCTAGTTTTTGTATCAGATTCATTACAGTGTTTGGTTATTTAAAAGCAAAGATTAAGGGCTGGAGATGTAGCTCAGTAGGAAAGAGCTTTCCTAATGTGCTAGGACCTAGTTTCAATCCCCCAGCACTGAAAAAAATCCAAATAACAGACAACAACAACAATAACAACAACAACAACACAAAACAAAAGCAAAAGCACAAAGAAAAATCCTGATTAAATTTCAACTGCTCCCCTCACGGACTCCACTCCCAGATATCTGAATCATCATCATTTGGGAAAACTATCATTTTCTTCTTCTGTTCTAACAAATGCATAAATAAGTATTTGTTGAGCCAGTGAAAAATAAATTCCTAACTTCAGCAACTTAACTGCTAAGTGCTTATGAACTGAAAATGGAAACAAGGGAAGACGAATCATTTTTTGCCCCTGACGTTGGCATTTGTGACTTGCTAGGTTAGCAAACTGAGCACATCTTGAGCAAAAGTGAATTGAGAGTGACTGATTAATACCTTCTATGGCAAATGGCTTCCCCACGGTGAGAAGCTTGCAGTCAGCATCGATTGACACTTCATAATCCAGAAGGGCTTTGTCCATGATGAAGGCGTCTAGTTTCTCTGGATCATTCCTATATTTAAGACCAAGAGAAGAACAGTGACAACAATTCATTAATAGGTAGGAAGCATTAATGCTGACAGCTGTCTTTCATTGAGGGGACAGAAATCTGGATATTAAATAATGGCAGCAGAAGCTTGCTATATGCAGATTCAATTCCAGAGCAGGAGAAACAGAAAGAGGTGAAGGCTTTCTCTACCATGGGTTTCTCTACCATTCTCTTCTGTTGCTTCTAAATTCAATATCAAAAGCAGATGAATAGACTTGATGTATAGAGAAAGTTGCTTTCCTCTTATAATATCAGAGTAGCTTCTTTTTGCTCATTCATTCCAGGATGTTGCACTTGCTAGGCAAGCGCTTTGCCACTGAGCTACATCCCAGCCCTGCATACATATTATCACTCATAAACATTGTAATATAACATGATCAATGACCATAATATCATGATCACTGACATTTTTTTCAAAGATCAGGCAACATTTCATATTTTGGAGCAGATATTAAAGAAATACTTGTAAGAGATAGAACATTTGTGGGGACTAAAAAGCTAATGTCTCTTTTAAGTCCTCGCACTAGCAATCAGTTTAAGGAACATGTTGTGGGTCTGTGTTAAGTGAAGGAGCATAGACTCAAGATGCCATTTAGATGCCTTCGACATTCTTCATCACGATCTTCAATAGTCCTGAGAACGATCATGTCTCATCATGCCTGAGCTCCCACTTAAAGAGAAAAGGAAGGAAGACCTCCTCCTCCTCTTCCTCCTCCTGCTCCTCCTCTTTCTCCTCCCCCTCCTCCTCCCCCTCTTCTCCCTCCCCCCTTTCATTCCCCTCCCCTCCCCCTCCCCCTCCTTCTCCTCCTCCTATTTCTTCTCCTCCTCTTCCTCTTTCTCCTTCTCCTCCTCCACCTTCTCCTCCTCCTCTTCCTCCAGTGCTTGTTTGCCAATGTTACCCCTGAGTTGGTTTTTCCCCCATTGCCCCCTTCTTGTTCCTACCCTCAAGTTATATAATGGAAGGAGGACTTCTAAAGAAAGTTGTCTTGGCAATTCTTTGCTCTCATTCATTTCAAATCCTTTTTGGAAAGTTGTAGTACATATATTGTTTTTGGCTCTGTCACTTGACCATACCTCCAGCTTTGCTTTTAGATATCAAGTCTAGTAAACTAATTTTATTTATTTTTTTTGTCAGTTGTGGGGCTTGAACTCTGGGCCTGAGCGCTGTCCCTGAGCTCTTCAGCTCAAGGTGAACACTCTACCACTTGAGCCACAGCACCACTTCCAGTTTTTTGGTGGCTTATTGGAGATAAGAGTCTCATGGACTTTGCTGCCCAGGCTGGCTTTGAATCATGATCCTCAGGTCTCAGCCTCCTGAGTAGCTAAGATTACAGGCATGAGCCACCATTGGCCTGGCAAATATTTTTGCCTAGGTTTTCCTTGAATGGTGACCCTTCAGATCTCAGCCTCCTTAATAGCTAGGATTACAGGGAGGAGTCACCAGCTCCAGGCTGAGAAAGGCTTTACTTTTGCATTACAATGTATAATTTATGGATTTCATTGGGATAGTTTGGTTGATACATTTAACATATATTGATCATATCCACCTTCCTGTTATCTCCCTTTGTCCTCCTTTCCTCCTTCTTATCCCTTTCTCTTCCCTGACAGCATCCCTTACAGTAAAGTCTTTAATACCCTCAGTGTGCAACACTCTTTTTTTCTCATCTGGCCTCAGTCCTTCCTCCCATAAAACCAGGAATGGGCTGTTCAAGTTCAACACAAAGAAATTGCCTCTAAACTCAGAGAAGAATAAGGCTATGGCTCATAAAAATTTAGAAGAGAAAACTGTCCCCAGACAGATTCATCACTGGTCAGGAAACACATTGCCAAATGATAACTCTGTTCTGGATCACACACAGACACATAGTAAAAAGGGTAACTGCCTTTGGTGTCAATTAGCAAGGCTTCCTTCTCCTACTCTTCCCAGAAATGGAATAGGGAAACTAAAATGTAACCTCTTTTCTATGGACTATTGGATTTAAGTTACAGTAAAGCCCACATTTAACTTTAAATAAAATGAAAACACCTTCCAGATAAAGGATGCTAAATCGACATGGTGTGTGTGTGTGTGTGTGTGTGTGTGTGTGTGTGTGTGCGCGTGTGTGTGTGTGCATGTGTATATGTGTGTTGTGTGAATTATCTCCTAGGAGTTGATAATGAGAAACCTTAATGGAATCTTGGCAATGGAATCAAAATCTCCAGTCTGACTGCTTCAGTAGCAGAATGTACCTTGTGAAAGCTACTTCGCAACAAGTAACTATTTGCCAATATTCCACAAATATTTTGCGCCAGCAATATGACAATAGGAAAAAAAATTGAAATTCAATGCAGCTATTTTGGAACCAGATTTTCCTGAGGCCCAATGTCAATGATATCCTTAAATAACCACTCTTGATTTTGGACTGCAATATTCAGTTAGCTGTAATGGATTTCTGTTTCACAGAAAGGCAAGAAACAGTGAGCTCACAGTTTCCTCTGGGACCTTGAGTCATCAGGGAGGAAGTGGCTGAGTATGATGAGCCTGGCATTAGTTGTTCTAGGCTGAATTACTGTTGTAGTTTGGCATGGCTTGGAGTTGTTTCTCCCATTGCAGTATCGTGTTCTTCTTTTGGAGCATTAATGTAAATGTATATTGAATACCACAAAGGGGTGTGTGTATATGTGTGTCTGTGTGTGTCTGTGTGTGTATTGACATGTCAAAATGAGCACTTTTTTATTTCTTATAAAGCTGTCATGTTAGAAAACTGGGACCTGGGGCTAGGGTTATACCTCAAGTGGTTGAGTGCCTGTCGAGTAAACGAGAGAGCAAGGTTAGGTTAACACACAGGCACCCATACTGCACAGATGACTGGGGTATCATGCTGTGTAGGTGTGAGGGAGGGGGCGTAATAGGAGGATTCTGCTTGTTCAAAGTGGTAACTAGGAGTATCAACAGTGACTGGGTCATAGGTGGAGACAGAAGCCCCAGAGAGAACCAAGAAGGTGTTAACATGAATTTCTGCTTATAGTTCTTTTTCACATCAATCATTGAATCATTTGGGGAGCTTGCTACATGCACATTCTAATAAAGTAGGTTCCTGATGGCTTGCATTTCTAACTTTCTCCCAGATATCACCTGGAGCCTGAGTACTGCTAGAACATGGACCATTCTTTAAACATCCGGGACATATTCTTCTATTATGGTTTCCCATCCAGCCCTAAAGCAGTGTTTGGATTTTAGACATCTGGTTCTATTTTGACATTGTGCTTGTTAACCGGAATACCAAGGGGATTTTATTTCTTTTAGGCCTGCTTCACTGTGCCTGCTTTTTAAATGATTGGCTCTTTCTAGGCTAGAGTGTGGTCCACCCTGGGCATGAGATGGGGCCTCCTCAGGTGAAACCTTAAATGAATACACTGAGTGGAATGAGCCTGCTGGGGACCATAGCAGAGTTCCATCTCATTCTTGTCATATTGTTATCAGAGCCCAGTTTGTCAGCCATTGCTTTCTATTGGGAGCCATTGCTGTCTCCCTGACATCTTATTCTCTTACCCACGCATTTGCCTGAAGGAGGAAAAAAAAAATAGAAGAGCATCTAGGGGGCAGCTGAGCTCCAAATACTGTGTTAGAGAGAGAGGGGGAGAGAGACGGGGGAAAGGGAGAGAAAAGCAGAGTCTATTCTTGCAAAATTAAAAGTGCCATTTCGTAGTACATCATATATAATTTTGCAAATCTAAGAGCACACAGCTTTTTCTCCAAGCTCTAGTTAAAAGTCTATAAGGTTTTTTTTTTTTTTAAAACAGGGATTATTACTAGGGCACTTAAAAAACACAAAGCCCACGTGTCCTCAAGTATTCTTATCTAGTCCCTTTATTTCTCTTTACTTTCTTTCTTTTTTTTTGAAGAATTTGAGATGATAAGATTTACTGTCCAGTGGGAAGACTCTTGCAGCTGATCATGGGAAACTAGATTCCTGATGTTGGAAATTCTGGGGATTGGAGGATCTGTAATTGTCTAGATAGCATCAGGCAGGAGAGAGAGGACAGTTCACATTTCATCCAGTGGTGCTGCGTGGAAGCCATATATTCCTTTTCCCAGGAAGACTAGACAAACAGAGCCATACACCAACCTTCTCTCCACTTAGCTCACTGAATGATAGGCTCTGATAATCTGTCATGGCAACATGATCACCTTTGATCACTTCTCATGACTTCTGATGAGAAAAGAGTAGGCACGGAAATCACAGCCTTCTATCTTGTTTACTTTCTACAGGAAATCTCTATGAGAGATTTCAGTTCTGTGAATCAAGAGGAGTCCTTCTATGGCCTTATAGATTCATGATGAAGAAAAGGGTTGCTTTGGGACACTGTATCCTTTGGCCCCATTCCCTGTGTGTTTGATCATTTCAGCACCAGTATTTCCTCAAGTGATGCCAAGCAAACATTTACTTCCCCCTCCATCTGCTTGACTAATGATAACACTGGCTCTCTGAGCAAGGATTCTGCCAACTTGAGACTATTCAGGTAACTAGTAATCTAGGTTGTATAAAATAAATGCATACTGTTCTGTACTGACTTTGGGATCTCACAGAGTATGAGGTATTACTGACCATCCTTAAAAAAGTATCCATCCTTCTCTGTCAATAAGAACTTTTAGGATATCAGATCTTAGAGGTTGATACTCACTTTAGATACTGTACTCCGTCAGGGGTAGCTGGGACATTGTACCTCCTCATATACTCGTGCATCTCTGGGAAGCTTTGTCTCACATAATCTTCAGCACTGCTTTCCCGGACAGTTCCAAAGCGGAAGCCTTGAGAAGGATGGTGCAACTGTTGAGGGAGAAAAAGAAATGGCTTATATATATACACACACACACACATATATATATATATATATATATACACATATATGCACATATGTTTTATAATCATTTAAAAGTTTTTCCTTTTGCACCATTCCTTGGAATTGAATGCTATTTCAGAGCTTTCAACCATTCAAGAGCAAAAATCATCCATTTAGAAATGTACAGATGTAGGTGCAAGCTCTTTATAGCTCAGCTTTCATTGTCATTAATTGTTGTATCTTCAGAAGCAAACAGCTGGGAACAACTAATGAAAACTATAAAGCTTTTTTTTTCTCTGTATTGAGACCCTTGTAGATTTCTCTGAAGAGCTGCACTAACTGGTATATGGAATTAGCACTGTGTTACAAATTGCATATTAAAATATGTAATTATGAAAAGAAAACCAAAGATTATGATCCTCCTTGGTTAGAACTACACAGAGACCAAGTTAAAACCTTTGCCCGAGATCATGCTATTCCTGCCCAATGCTGTCATGACTCTACTCCCTTTATGTTTACCACTCTTTATGCTATATTACATAGTAAGTGTACTGAACTTATTGTGGGGATTATTGAGAATTGCTGTCCTTCCTTTAAGTAGCTGTATTATCCAGTGCTGATTCATTTTGCATATTCTCTCGATAGTAATCTCATGCCACGCAGCCAGGTGTAACAGAGGGGGGGCTTGGAGGAGTAGATCCAGGATGCAAACCCTAGCAGTCAGGAGAGGTGTTGCACTGGCAGTCTTGCTGAGGCTTTCCACCACCGAGGATAGTCAATATGTACTGGATGAAATACTTCTCAATGGAAGGTGTAAGGAAGCATTAACATGCAAGGTAAAACTTGGACTATTTCTCAGATACAACAATCAACTGGAATTGGACCATGTTATTAGAATGTTCAAGAATCCTGTTTGTCAGCAGTGTTTTAGAGTGATATTTTTCTCCATCATTGTTCCAATTAAGTGTTTGCCCTTTTTTTTTTGTTCTGCTTCATATTGACATATTTCATGCCATTGGTTCTGACCTGAAGCTCTGGGGACAAGAATCTGTGGATTTGCTTCATGAAGTTTATAAACCTCCTGACAGTTTAGGCACTGTTTTATATGAATATGTGTTTGTAATTTTCTTCTAGGGAAGGAGATAACACAGAGCTCTTTTTAAAATAAATAATTAGATTTCGAGTTGTTAATCTCCCAACTAAGAACACATGAATATGCAACATACACCTTATGCCTGAAGGTGAATTAGTTTTGCTATACACTGGAAATCTAACATGACAATAGTTCAGTGTGCAGCTCATCCTTATAGAATGTCAAAATCATGTTGGGAAATCAAGAAAGCAATTAAGAAAACAAATGCACCTATGACGAAAGCAAAAATCTTTTATATGGCACAACAGAAATTAAATAACACTTACTTAAAAGCAATAATTCCTCACAAATATGGTGTATGTACACACATGCATGCAACATACCCAGCAACATATATCATGATATTAATAATGGTTGTCCTACTGGTGTTAAAATTATATCTATATATATACATTTAATTTGTGTATTATTTAACAGAAATATGCATATGTTTATCATAGAAAAGTCACTTCAAGATCAGCAAAATAAATCATGCATTCATTCACTCAGTGTTTATTGAAGGCCTACTCTCAAAGTTACAGGAGCCATTATTGTCATCTGGGAACTGTGATCACCTGGTTGTTCATGATACTTCTTTGGCTCCCCCACTGTGGAGGAGGTAATATAGTACATATACTTGTTTTTAATGCAATTACAAAATGCATCCAACAAGTTCTAACTTTTTATGCCAGTGCAACCTAAGTGACACATAAACAATAACATCAGCCAGCATTTATGGAGTGCTTAATATGTGTCAAGCATGGTACTTAGCACTTTACCTACATTAGCTTGTTTAATCCCCATAATGGCTCCATGACGAGGAATAGCACTACTCTTACTTGGTCTTTGAAAGATTAGTACACTGAAGTTCAACGAATGGAAGTAACTGGTGTTAAGATCACCCCGCTGGCAGCAGTAGGGAGTGAATGAGAACCCAAGCCTGTTGATTTCAGAGTCCACACTGTTCTCTGTCGCCTCATACTGCCTTTCAGCTAGTGGCAACAATGAGAGTGAAGGTACTTATTAGAAAGAACACACTGAACTTTACTTGCTATTCTCCTTGCAATACTCACAATAGCCATTGCCCCCCTATGGTTGAGCAAAGCAAATTTATCAGCATGTTGCTTACATAACACCTATTCACTTTTGAAGACCAATATTTTCGATGTGAAATCTTTGTTCTTATCTAGTTTCCTTCTCCTACCCAGAGTGATAACAGAAAAAAGTGCTTATTTATCTGTGCAGATACAGCATCTTGTACACACAGAATATGTGGCCTAGGTATTTAGTCAATTTTTTTCACACTTTCTGTACATTGTCTTCTTTAATCCTTTCAAGAACCCTATGAATTAGGCATTTCCATTATCTTTCTTTTAGTGATAAAGAAAGTTTGCCATTTATGCAAGGTCACTCTATCAGTGAAAGTTGCTCATGGGGTTCAAACCCAATCAGTCTGATCAAAATACTCAGCTTTTGACCTTTATGGGCCACTGCTTCTTCTACATCCTACTAACCCTCTTGATCCCAACATTACAAAATTTGTTGCTTATGTGCCAGGCACTGAGTTAAGGACTCCAATGTTTGTAATGCTCACAATGAAACCTGCTGGATTGATGTTACTTTCTTTATTTTATAGATGAAGATGCTGAGCTGAATTCAGATGGTTCAAAGAATGACCAAATTCTCACAATTAGCCATGTCTAATCCATGCTACTTTCCCTTTCTTGTAGACTGTTTTATTCATTTGTGTATCCATTTCCCATTGTGACCTTTGGCACTTGCAGGTAGTCTATACTTGTTCATCAATTGAATTCATTTTATAATTATTTTCTGTCTCCCGTTTTGCCTGTATTTATGTTGCTACTCTGTTTTGCAATCATTTCCCTAAATTCTTGTCTGTTCTAGTCCCTCCTTTCATAAGTGTGCACACAGTACATATACAATTGTAATTTTAAATTTGTGTGATTTTTTTTGAGTAATGTATGTACTCAGCTTTTCCACTGAACTGAATATGCTATGTAAGTCAAATCATGTCTATCTTAATTCATCAATGTATTCCCAATGGCTTTCATCACATAGTTGCTCAATAAAGTGCTTGATCATTGATTCATTAGTAATGGCCCCTTGAGCCCAGAGGGAGTTGAGAACTTTTGTCATCCCATTTAGAACAAACCGTGCCAGCAGGATAGCTTACCACTCAAGCTTTCTAAATGAGCCCTGTATTAAAGAGTAGGGCCATTAATTACAATGTTCTCATCTTACAGGTGAAAAGAATCTCTTCCTGGGCTGTATTTTTTTTATATTACAGGGTGGCAATACTTTTATGAGCTATAAACTATTTTCTAGGCAAACGTTGTCTTTCTGAACCTCATGTTTTTTTTCTGTTAAGAGGGAAGCTAAAAGGCCCAGGCTCACAATTTCCAGTGCAAGACAAGGTTTCTGGTGGTTTTCCTCTCTATGACCTTCTGCTGCCATTTGTGTACCCACTCTCTCATCAGCCTCATAGGATTGTAAGAAGAACTAATTTTTGGATCCTGAGAATGGAAGATTCCTTCTAGCAAACAAGAAATTACTAGAGTCCTAGGGAGAAAACATTTTGCTAGCTGGGGGGACTCACTTTAACTTAAAGGTGTTTTAGCAACACAATGACTGTTCTAGTGCGAATCATCATCTCCTCTATGTTCTAGACATTTCCTTTCTTTCCTTACAACTCACTCAGAGTCATGTTAGAACTGAGAGCTGATCATGATGTGCATTCCCTCAATGCTCATCCACAGGGATCCATTTGAAAAGAGCCCAGACTTCCTCACGTGGCCTCTGAACATCAAATCCTTCAGCATGATTTTGTTGTCACTTTTTCTTTAGACTTATCTCCTCCATTCCCCTTCCTTTGGCTAAGAACGGAATAGTTTTCTGTTATTTTGACACGTATCTCTTATTTGATCATATTTCTTACATGTAGTCTTTTTGTTTTTGTCTGAGAATCTTTTACCTTGTCTTTTATTGTTGTTGTTGTTGTTGTTGTTGTTGGTTGTGGGACTTGAACTCTGGACTTGGGAGCTGTCCCTGAGCTCTTCAGCTCAAGGTGAGTGCTCTACCACTTGAGCAATAGTGCCACTTGCGTTTTTTTGGTGGTTCACTGGAGATGAGTCTCATGACTCATGCCTGGGCTGGCTTTGAACTGTGATCCTCAGATCTCAGCCTCCTGAGTAGCTAGGATGAGAGGGGTGAGCTAGGGGCGCCTGGCTTTTTACTTTATCTTTACTTCTCCTTTTTTTGTCTTGCTAACTCTTCCATGTCACTTCCTTGAGAGGCTTTCTGTGATCCTTCATCTAGGTCAGACTTCCTGTAACACTTCCTATATAGAATATCTAACATTTCACACAGCACTGATAACACTTGGAATAATTTGTTAGATCTATCTTCCCTGCTAGATACATGTTTTCATGAGAGTAGAATTCATGCCTTTCTCATTCATGTGCTTATAAATAGGCCTCAAAAATATTAGTTTCCATCACTATCACCACCACCACCAACAGCAGCCGCCAAAATGCTGTGTCTGGTACATAGGAGTTGCTTGGTAGATCCAAGGATGATAAGTGAGTCATCATTGAGATGAAATTCTCTTTGAAGAATGCATTTGAATGCAAATTTCATACTTTTGTCGCACTTTATGTGATCTTTTCTTTCTCTTAAAATTATTCTTTCCTTTAATTGCTGCCTTAATTCTTTCAAAACAAGATATTCTTTTTAGAATATGAATAGAATCTGAAAAGGGATCTAAGAAATGATTGATGCAATCCAGCAGGCCAGCCCAGTCCACCTGTGTGTAACCCAAACAGCCACGGATGTCAAAGAAGCCTGCATTAAGGGGAGAGAATGAACGGATACAAAGAGCTAAAAGCATTCGAGCCACAGAGAGAGAAGTATTTCTTTAGAGTTTTTACTAAATCCTTCTAACTCTGTTTATATTTGTGTCAACCTCTTCAGGCCTGGGAAAATATTGAAGGTTAAACTATTTGTATGTGAATTGTTCTGTATTAATGGAATGCTAAACTCTACCTGGAGTGTACTGAAAAAAAATCAGACAGGTATTTCCCTTTCTCAAACCAAATGCAAGCAAACTCAAGAAATAAGCTTCTGTGTCCTACATAGATACGTGGGTACTTCAGATAAACAATTCTACTGCTGAGCATGTTTGTTTGCACCTATCTGAGACTGGTACTTAAATCAGAAATAGAGTCATTGGACCTAATACCATGGCCTTAGAATTGGGTGGAAAGGGCTATTTTTAACTTGTCCCATAGGATGGGATACTATAGATCTTAGGCTGTAGCTTCTCCCATGGCATTTTATCCTCTTAAAACCTATGGATTCCATAATGTCAAGCAGTCTTAAAGTTCAAAGGAGATTTCAAGCTTTCTGTGAACTCTTACTAGCCACTAGTATCTGAATCCTTTACAATAAGTGTAAATTTTTCTTTAAGATGTAGATTTTCAGTTCATTAAGTCTACACTGGAGCCTATGACTTTCTTACTTTTCTTTTCTTTCTTTCTTTCTTTTTTTTTTTTTGGGTCGGTTGTGGGACTTGAACTATGGGCTTGGGTGCTGTCTCTCAGGTCTTCAGCTCAAGGTGAGTGCTCTACCACTTGAGCACAGTGCCACTTCCAGTTTTCTAGTGGTTTATTGGAGATAAGAGTCTCATGGACTTTCCTGCCTGGCTGGCTTTGAACTTCAATCCTCAGATCTCAGCCTGTCAAGTAGCTAGGATTACAGGCGTGTGCCACCAGCACCCGGCGAGCCTATGATTTTCTATCATCAAGATCCTAGCTAATTCTGATGACATGGCTCATGAACTAGACTTTGAGTCAGAAGACTTTTTTTCATAGCATCATTATTAAGTGTAAGTCTACTTGAATGTCTGAAGTGACAAGAAAATCACTCCTTTTGGGATATACTTCTGCATATGAAGGGTAACTTGTATCTCTACTCAGCCAGTTTATTCAATTTAAGTAATAGTGAAATAACAGACAATATTTAAAACAGTTATTGTATGCTACTACCATTAATTACTACCAAGATTACTACTTTTATTATTTAGGAGAAACGGAGATACAGGATAACATACAGCATCATCCAAAGTCATAGAAAGTCATAGAAAGTCTAGATATATACTGGTTATTGCAAATAAGGGAAACCATGGGACCTATGTTTCTTTAGGCCTGGCTTACTTCACTTAATATAATGTTTTTCCAAATCTTTCCGTTTTCTAACAAATGAGGCCGTGTCATTCTTTCTGATGGAGGCATAGAATTCATCTGTCTGTCTATCTATCTATCTATCATCTATCTATCTATCTATCTATCTATCTATCTATCTATCTATCTATCTATCTATCTATCTATCTATCTATCTATCTATCTCACATTTTCTTGATCCATTCATCTACTGAGGGGAATCTGGGTTGGTTCCATATCTTAGCTATGGTAAATAATGCTGCGATAAACATAGTTGTGCTGGTAGCTTTAGTATACCCTTGTTTGTGATCATTTGGGTAAATGCAGAAAAGATCAAAAGCTATGTATATATGACCAGATAAGATAAGTGAAATGAACCCCAAAACAGGGACATAAGTGGGTTTTCTTTCTTGCTATTGTTTTTAATGAACTTATGATGTATTGGGTTTTTTTTGTTTCTTTTGTATGTTCCTCCCCCATGGTATAACCCCTGTTTTCACTGTATTTGATTCCGGTGCCCTGGTCTTGTATATACACTTTTCTAATTTGGGGAGGGGAAGGCAAAAATCAAAATGCTTAAATAGGGATGATACAGGTTGACCCATTGTAACAATGAGATGTACAAGACACTGTGTTGAAAATGAACTTTACAACTTGTGGGGGATAGGGAGGGAGGAGTAGGGGAGGTGGAGAGGGAAGGGATGGTAGGAGAAAAACAAAGGAGGAGGTAACAATGCTTGATAGGAAATGTGCTCATTACCTTACTCATGTAACTCTAACCCTTCTGTACCCTATTTTTACAATAAAACATGTATTAAAAAGAAAGTCATAGAAAGTCTATGTCCAAATCCATAGAAAGTTATAGAAATGAATTTGGATCTGACTCTATCTAGCTTGAAGCCCACACTTTCCATTCCCTAGCACTATAAATTATGTTATTGTTTCAGTTTGGGTTACCTGCTTTGACTATTTTGGTTGTGGTCCTACAGTGAATATTGCAGATGAGGGCATGCCTTAAGCAGGTGCAATGTGGGTAACTGAATAGAAGCCATAAGTGTAGTAGGCAAACAAGGATTGATGCCTTTCCTAGCTATTTCTCTTGCTTTGAATAGTAGAAGATAGAAAGCAAGGCAAAAATGATGTGTCTGAGCTCTCCTCTGTATTTTCTAATATAAACTCTGAGTACTTCTTAGACTCTGATCTTTTTTTTTCTTTTTTCAACATCATTTTTAAAAAAAATTTTCTTCCATCCTCTAAGTCAAGCAGTTTACAGCCTTCCCTTCATTGTCAGTCCTACGCCCTCTGAGTTAGGCCAGCTGCTCTTTAGTCAATGACAGTTTTCAACACCATGCTTGATTTATATGAGCTTTAGCTCAGGTCTTTCTGACAACTTGAGTCATTGCCTCAGATCCATGAATAGACTAGAGGTCAGCAAAGTATGGCCCATGGGCCAAATCCAGGCTGTCACCTGCTTTTGTAAATCAAGTTTTATTGGATCGCAGCCCTGCCCATTCATTTACAGACTGGCTGTGGCTCGCTTTTGTATAAAACATTAAAGCTGAGTAGGTGTGAAATGGACTATCTGACCCAAAAACCTGAAATATTTACTATCTGGCCCAAACAGAAAATGTTTGCTGGTTGCTGTAGAGACAATATGAATCTTGATTCTCATCTTTTAAATATTCCCTTCTATCCTAAAAATTCTGAAGATCACTTAGAAAGAGCCATATTGGCAGCTAAGTGAGAAGAAGTTGGCATGATAAATCTCTGCAGGTCTCCTGGCACTGACCAGATTCGAGCTTTAGTGTGATGGTACGTCATACTTCTAAACTGCGTGGGAGTGTGAGCCTGCCAATTACTATAGTCCTTTGTTCTTTCAAGGTCTAGTAATAGTAAGGCTCTAATTACAAACTCTCAAGCAATAATGTGGCACATGGAATCCTGTCCTAGGACAGGTGATTTTGGAGGTTATAGAGACCAGCCAATAGCCTACCTAGTCATTTTAGCTGTTATTTATTCCATCTCCTTTGCACTTTTCCTCTATTCCTTTTCCATTTGATCCAGACATTACCTGTCTGACATCTCATTGAAGCTGGAGTTGTTCATTGTTTTCATATAGCGGATTCCATTATTTTCTATTGATAGCAGTTAACCTCATTGGGAGCCTCCTTCATTCTGGCACTATGGCAAGATCTTAAATTCAATGCCTTCATCAATCCTCAAGACGTCCTTTTGAAACACATGCAAGCCTATCCTCACATTAAAGATGGAGGAACTGAAGCTTGGAGTGGTTTAACAATTTGCACTAGGGGACTACAATGAGAAAGTGGGAGATCAAGGAAATAAACCCCAAACCTGAGAACTTGTAACATTAATCTCTAGTTCACTTATTTCCTAGTTCATGTATTTTTTTCTCTGGTATATTTTCTCTGGTATATTATTTTCTCTGGTATATTATTTACTCGTTTTCTCTAGTACCTTCGGGTTTCTCTTCTTAGAGAAACTACAGATAAGGTGCATTTTCCTCAAACCTAATAACCAATTTAATTCAAATAACGAGTGCCAGCTTACAAAAATAAGACACACTGTCCATACCCTTTGGGTTTTTAAATAAGCTGTTTATCACAGTTATAGCAACAGCAGCAGCAACAGCACCATTTGAATTGTGCTGTTGATAAAACTCAACCATGCATATTATTCCATTCATGAGGAACAAAGAAACCTTATGGTTTCTGTATTCTATTCATAAAAGGTAAACATCTATCAAGATGTATTGTACTCATAAAATGATTTGTTGGATGGTAACTCCTTTGTACCACTGCTCTAAAAAAAGATAATAAAATATAGTTGAAATAGGTAATGAAGCAAGAGAGATAGACTTGTGTTTCCAAGAACAAGGCATGCATCCTGTGTCCTGTGGGGTTCAAATACTTATGTTCAACATCTAGCAGTTGGTGAATGACTGAGCTCTTCTCCATCCTTTTTTCCACACATTTTCACATACCCTGCCCACTTTTCAGTGTCCTTTTCCCCATAGTCTACTTTGTTTACAGGTAAGGGATAGGAAATGAATTAAAAGAGAGATGTGAAAGTCAGGAGACTGTAACAATATGGAGCCCAGACTATTAGAAAGAAGAGCAGCTGGAGAAGATGTTAGTGATCATGTCATCCATCCATCTGTTTTTGTTAATAACAATATAGGTAGCTCTCATTTATTTAGCACTCCCATATGTCAAGCATTGTGCCAAAACCTTAATATGGATTCTATGACTTAAAGGACATGATGATAAAGAGTTTTGCCATCACTAGCTTTCACATTGGACATTAAGACTTTCTTTGAAATAACTTACTTCAGAGAACTCAAATCATGAACTTAGTCTCACTCTGAACATTATACTCTGCTGCTTCTTGATCTGCCTAAGGAGATTTAAGCTTCTATTGGGAAAAGTGAAGAAGGGAGTTGCTTCACATCACAAAACCAATACAAATGTGAACTTTACAAGTCCTGACTGAGGCCTGACTGATATGGCATCGCTCCAATGAAGATGGCTTGTAGTATCCTACGTTTGACAATTGCCCCATCTACCATTTATGAGACAAAAAATTTCCAGGCTTTCTTTATTTCTATAAGGAATAATTCATTGAATCAAAATTACTTCACAGCATCCACGAAAGGACACAGCTGTATTCATTTATCGAGACTTCTAGAAGTCTTGGTATATTTGTTTCACTTACAGTATTACAAGCTTTAGAACCTGTTGTCATGGTCTCCAGGTAAAGTATCTGCCTTTAAACACAGATGTAAAACCAAAGAATTATAAGATCTCTACAAAGGAATCATTGCTTTGAATGTTTTGTCTACGCCTTTGGTCCCTGTTCTTTCCTTTCTTTCCTACAAGTCATTCTTTTTTGTTTTTCCAACACTGGGTCTAGTGTCTTCCTTTTCTGTTCATCCTTTCCAGTTCACTGAGTCCTTTTGAATCGTCTTAATGAAAATCTTCCTCAAATTTTATGTAAAAGTGACATATAGGCCAATGGTTTTCAGGGCCCATAAATCTATGCATTTACGGTTAATCATTTTTTTAGCATACAATGGAGGTAGGAATAGTTTTTATAATAAACAGTATTGGGAAAATTGAGCATGCACATATCAAAGAATGAAATCAAACTCTAATTTATACCATATATAGAATTAACTCAACAGTAATTATAGGCTTTAATACAGGACTCCAAGCTATGATATTATTAGGAGAAAACATTGTAGAGGAGCTCTGTGACATTGGAAAAAGTAATGATTTTTTACAAATATGATCTTAATAGAAACAATAAGTGAAAAAATATCAGATTATATCAGTGATTGTATCAGACTAAAAATGTTTTGCATAGCAAAGGGAAATAAAACCCAACAGTTCTCCTGATGTGATTCATATTTAAGGAATGAACTCAAAATATCAAAGAAACCAAAAATACTATCAAAAATGGACAAAAGATAGAGTCTGGGCAGTTGGAAAGACTGGGGTAGGTGATGGAAAAATATGTAAAATTACAGTTATAGAGGATGAAGCTCAAGAGATTTATAATACAGCTATTGTATAATTATTCATTTGTGACAATAGCTAATGGTGATATATTGTATTCCCGAAAAATACTAAAAGAGTGGATGTGAAATGCCCTTACCACAAAAACAATCATGTGAGGTAATGCATAGGATAATTAACTAGACCCATCCATTCCACATTGTAGATACGTTTCAAAAATTCATATGAGACAAGAAATAATTTTATCTGTTATTTTAAAAAGCAAAGACAAAAACATGAAAAATGATCCCATTTTATGTAGGATAATCTTGTGGAACCAAATCTATTTCTCTGTTACATACATGTCAGCTTAATTATTGCACTAACACTCATAACAATATTACTTGGTTTGCCAAACAAGCATGGATAATAATGATTATGATGTACCATCTGTGTAATAGACACCGCTTAAATACTTTATATGTATAATTAAAACAATTCGTGTGATAATTGTATAAAGCTTATTTTATTATTATACCTCTTTCAATGCTGTTTGGGACAAACAATTCATTAAATTTTCTAGATTGGCTGCCAGTTCCTAAGTTCATAGAACTCTGCTGCTTTAGCCTCCACATAGTTGTGATTACAGGTGCATTCGCCATGCCTGGCTTTATAGTTATTCTATAGATGAGCATCCTGAGGGATGGTGTGCTAACAACTAACATGCCCAAGCTTATGGACTAGTAAATGAGAGTGGACAGCTTTTTGTGGCTCTATTGCCTATTTCTGGACTACTACACTACGGAGTAAAAAAGTTGTAGGCTCTGTCAACTATTCCCTTCAGTGTTGTGAGCAAGAATCAATTACATTATCTTCAAAATGGCCAGTTGAAAGAGTTTGACCACTGTACATGTAGCCAACAACCAATGGTGAGTGTTTAACTGAATCCCAAAGTCTGTTAATACTAGTAGCTATTGTTCTCTGTGCTGATTGTGTGCTTGGCCCTCCATGTTTGCCAGCCTTGCTTTGCCTGGGTGAGGTGGGTTCTATGAAGAATCTCAGCTCGTGAATTGGGGAAGTGGAGCTCAGACCTGAAATAACTTCCCTCCAGGTCCATCAGCCCACACAACTGGAGACAGTTGCTTTATATATTTATGAGTCGATTCTAGAGCCCAGCTACTACAGATGAGACTGTCGAAAGTGATTATGGTTGTATTAGTTACTTTAGAACCACAATCCCTTTTAAACTGGAATTCCATGGTGACAGAATTAGGGCTTGTACCAGGTCATTTTGTGCTGAAGCTGAGGTGATAGAGCTCCTTACCGAAGAGACAAGGAGAGGAGAGAAAGGGAGAAGAGAAGAAAGAAGAGGTGATGGGGGAGGGTAGGAGTAAAAGGGGGAAATGGAGGGGAAGCAGAAGGAGGAGAAAGAAGACTGCTTTAAGGTCATTGTCAGAATAACCGTGAATTTTTGTTGATATTATTGACTTGCTATACAGCCAGCTTTCTTTCTTTCTTTCTTTTTTTAAGATAATGAGTACATTTCTTATTAAGCATTGTTGCCTCCTCCTTTGTTTCCCCTTCCTATTCCTTCTCATCTACCCCACCACCACCTCATAACACCCCCCCACCCTGCCAAAGTTGTAAAGTTCATTTTTAAACATAATGACTTGTACATCTCACTGTTGCAATGGGTCCACCTGTATCCCTATTTAAACGATTTGTTTTTTCCCTTCCCCTCCACAAATTATACCAACATCAAATACAGTGAAAGCAGGGGTTATACCGTGGGGGAGGGACATAGAAAGCAACAAAGAAATCATCTTATAAATGTGTTAGAAACAATAGCAAGAAAGAAAAACATTTGAATACTTATCTTGGGGTTCATTTTGCTTAACATCTACTTAGCTGACCTTTTCTGCTTGTCTCAGACATATACTAGTTATTGCAAATAAGGGAAACCATGGGGCCTATGTTTCTTTGGGCCTGGCTTACTTCACTTAATATAATTTTTTCCAAGTCTTTCCATTTCTTAACAAATGGGGCAATGTCATTCTTTCTGATGGAGGCATAGAATTCCATTGTGTATATATACCACATTTTCTTGATCCATTCAGCTACTGAGGGGCATCTGGGTTGGTTTCAAGGTGAAAAATGACCTGTGGGCTGTGAAATTCAAACTCCTCACCTGAGTCATTGTCCATCGCCAGCAGTGTACTGAGGCCTGCCGACTGAGCAGGCAGGAAGGTCCTTTCTCAACCTAGAGTCAGCAATTCTGGCCTGATTAAATGCAAATGAATGAAAACAGCTATACATTTACCTCCAGTGTAGTGATGTAAGCATTTGGCACCACTCTACCCACATCTTCACAGCCTAGGACTTTTTTCCTAATGCCAGTTATTTCATTATATAGTGCAGGAGCACTATATCAATATCAAAGGATGTCCAATTTGGCCTTCATTCAAAGTGGGTGGGATGCAAAAATGTAAGTATAAATTTAGGTTGAAGGTCAGCAACCCCCGCCCCCCACCATAAACCCAAGGAAAGAGTGGTTGCTCAGAATAAAGCATCAGACCAACAGAAAGACAAGCCGTGATACAGCAGTAAGAAGAGACATCCTCTGCTCTTGCTCTATTTTTCTCTTAGGGTACCTTCTGAGGATGGTTTGGCTGTATCTCATAATTTTATTTTCCATGGCTGAATAGTTTCCAGTCTTCATTTTGAAGTGCTCAGGGAATTAGTGACAGCCATTACAATGAGAGGTGTTCAGACATTCAGAACACCTATCTGAGTAAGGACAATCTAGAGGAAAGGATGCTCTCTCTCCTTCCTCCCTCAGGGCAGCCTGTAGGTATTCCTCTCAGCTTTTCTCCTTGAGACCATCTCCTGGATTTAAGAATGAGCTTGTATTTGCTTAAATCTTTCCTTTTCGACTTATCATGTTTGTTCTGGTTAAATGAATCACAAGAAACAGCACATATAAAGCAGTGTTTTTTGCTTTGTGAGCTAAGGAATGGAGGGTAGTAGTCAGCTGAGTTAAAAGGGCATTTTCTTTTTGAGTAAAATTTTCAGGCAGCAATAAAATAAAGGCAATGATTATAAAGCTTGCAGGGGAAAAATGAGGATCAGTGAGATTAAGCAATTTAGTTAAGATGAGACAGCTAAATGGAGCTATGTCATGCACATATTTAACACATTGCACTTGGGTTTTGCCTCTGGAACTTAACCTGAATGCTAAATCTGTCTGCACAGTTTTGAGTAATCCTCAGGGCACACCAACTAGGAACAGGAATTGAGGAGTTTATGATTCATGTGGAGATACTAGGGAGGTTAAAACTGGAAGAGCTGATCTATGATCTGTCACTCTGGTGACCAGGTAGTTATAGTAGATGCTTACTGAGTGTCAGGTGAATGAATATGCTCACAGTAGAGAGAGAAAAAAGGAGAGCTCATTCATAGCACACACATTTGTAATGTGAGTTTACTCATGCAATTATACAAATGAATGTATTTTATTAGTCCAAAAAAGTAACTATTGGGGGTTGTAATTTAATATACTTAACATATGTGAAGTCCCGAGTTCAATTCCTGGTGCCAAAATCAGAGTAGCTTACAAAATAGTAGTTGTGAGGTGGCAATTATTTGATCCTTTAAAAATCATCATTAGTTACATTGGTATTCATTAATAATAAATAACCTTTTGATCTTCCAAAAAATCCCTAATAGCCAAAGTAATCTTGAAAAAGAAGCGTAAAGTGTAAAGACATCATCTTACTATCTGAGTTAAGTTAGGTAAAAACTGATTTTAAAACATACTACAAAGTGAGTCTGGGAAGGTGGCTCAGTGGTAGAGTGCTTGCCTCACATGCATGAGGCCCTGGGTTCAATTCCTCAGTACCACATAAGCGGAAAAAGCTGGAAGTGGTGCTGTGGCGTAAGTGGCAGAGCACTAGCCTTGAGCTAAAGAGCTGAGAGACAGTGCCTAGGCCCAGAGTTCAAGCTCCAAGACCGACAAAATAATAGTACAAAATATAGGAATTAAAGAAGTTTAGTGTGTTGGGATTAAAAAACAGACTCATAAACCAATGTAAAAGAATAGAGAACTCAGAAGCAAACCCATGCATTTATGATCAACTAGCTTTTGAGAAAGGTATAAATAAGTCACCATGGGGAAATGAAAGGTCTCTTCAATAAGTGGTATTTAGAAAACTGCATGTTCACATGGGAAAGACCAAAACTGGATCCTATACTATATGCAAAAGTCTATTCCAAGTAGATTATAAGATTAAATGTAAGACATGAAATTATAAAAACCTTAGACGATTACATGGGGGACAATTTCCTTAACATTGGTCTTAGCAATGATTTTATAAATATAACTCCCAAAGTACAGGCAGCAAAAGCAATAGTAAGCAAATGGACTATATCAAACTAAAGTGTTTCTACACAACAAAATAAACAATCACAAAAGACAGGTCACATTATACAGAGGGAGAAAATATTTGCAAAACATATGTCTGACATGGGGCTAATATTAAAATATGTAAGGAACTCACACAATTCCATAGCAGAAAGTTAGGTAATCTGATTAAAAATGAGTAAGGGACTTGAATAATCATTTTTCCAAAGAAGTCACATAAAGGGACAATTCTATGAAAAAGTACTCAAAATAATCACCAGGAAATGCAAATCAATGCTACAATGAGATATCACCTTATACCTCTTAGGATGGTTATTACTAAAAAGCAGAGTAGAGGAAAAGAAACCCTTGAGAATGATGATGGGATTGTAAATTGATATAGCCATTATGGAAAAACAGCATTCAGTTTCCTAAAAAAACACAAATAGAACAATTATATGATCCAACATCCCTTTTCTGAGCCAGTACCTAAAGGACTGAAATCAGCAACTTGAAGAAGTGTCTTTATTCCATCAGTATTCACAATAGCTAAGCCATGGATAAAGATTTGTGGTATACTCATAAATACAATGGAATGCTATCAATTCTATAAAAGAAGGACATACTCCCATTTGTGACAACATGAGTCAAGCTGGAAAATATTACAATAAGTGAGATAAAGCAAACACAGAAAGACAAATTTCATATCATTCCACTTTTGTGTGGGATCTAAAACAATAAAAAAATAACATAAATAAAAAGAAGTCACTGAATGGTGGTTGCCAGGGGCTGAGCTGGAGGTAATGGGGAGATGTGGTTCAAAGAGCATACACCTCATTATAAGATAGCTGTCATCTGGGAATTTAATGTATGACTTGTGACTATAGTGGATAACACTATATTACAGATGTAAAATTCGGTATGAGTAGGTCTTAAATATTCTTAACATAATAAACATAACCCTCTGAAGCTTTGGATATGCTAATCATGGTAATCACTTTACAATATATACAACATATGACAGCATGTACATCTTCCATGTATATTTTTATTTGTCAAAATAAACAAAAATTGATTTTAAAAGTTGTTTAGTAGAATCTCTGAATCAACCCTCCCTCCCTCCCTTCCTTCCTTCCTTCCTTTTTATTTTAATAATTATCTATAAGTAGTTATACAAAGGGGTTTCAGTTTAGCATGTTGGTTTGTGAGTACAATGCCACCCTTTCATGATTTTCCACACCTTTTTCATCACCACCCATTCCCTCAATTACCTAGTTTCATTTTCACATGTATTTATTGACTATTATGTCTACATTCACCCTCCCTTACTCTCTCCATTTATTTAACTCTTCCTTCCCTCCCTCCCTTCCTCCTTCCTCCTTTCTTCCCTCCTTCCTTTCTCCCTCCCTCCTTTCCTCCCTCCCATCCCTCCCTTTCCCTTCCCTCCTCCTGGTATCACTATGAAAAGGACATGTCTGATTTAGCCTAATGGAGATTGAAACCTATAGAGTAGGTCACATCATCCAGAAAATGATTAAAGCTAATGTGTATCATCTGAAAGCCAGCTGACACTAAAATATGTAGTGAGTGTGGGCCTGGTGAAGTGAGCCCCATAAATGCTTGTATGTCACTGATATTTTGTGGTTGTTTGCTATGCAGCAGGAATAGGTAGGGGCAGAGGGTAACACTCGCATGTAATGATCCAGAAATTGAAGCAAGACCTTCATTTTACTAAGACCAGTGTCCATGTCATTTGGACTAATCTTACCTTTTAGAATTTGCAATATGCTGTCACCTTTACCTGGCATTCTCTTTTCCTTTTAGTTTCTGGGTAAATACTAACTTTTAAACCTGGTCAGGTACCATTGCCTTTTCTGTTACTCCCAAGAAAGCTAACTATCTACATGAATAATCTGTCTCCCTTTTACATACTTTATTATTTCAGCAATCACAATGTTGTATCATTAGTTGCTTATTTGCAAAATTTCTCATGTAAATTTGTTTCACTAAAGTCCTTTAGAGCCTATTGCATTGCCTCATTACTATTTTTGGCATTCTATTAGTTGCTGGAAAGATACTGACAAGGAAATGACTTCGTTTTTATGGTATTGGGATTTGAATTCAGGGCCCTGAATTTTCTAGGGAGACTCTACCACTTTAGCCACACTTGAAGTTCTTTAGCTTTTAGTTTGTTTTTCTGATAGGGTATCATTGGTTTTTGCCTGGCTGGCCTTGAACCAAAATCCCTCCTCTTTCCACCTCCCATTTACAGGCCTGTGGCATGTAAATAACTCTCTCTCTCTCTCTCTCTCTCTCTCTCTCTCTCTCTCTCTCTCTCTCTCTCTCTCTCTCTTTCTCTCTCTCTCTCTCTGTGAGCGTGTGTGTGTGTGCGCGCGTGTCTGTGTGAAGGAAAATAATGGTATAATATCAATTCAGGTAGGCAAGTCACTTTTTGATATCAAAAAATACTGACATATTTATTGTATGTTCAAGGGTCTATCTTTTCTTCCCAGCTTCACTGTAGTATCTAAATTACTTATACATTTTCTGAGGATAAGAATGTTGTGCATTTTTCTTTGTATACTCCACAGGCGACATGCTGAGATAGCTTGTTCACTGATTTATTGTTATAAAGAGGGATCTAAAAAGTTCTCTTTGTTTATGTGCATGTGAGTGTGTGTGTGATGTCTTTCAAATTTTAAAAATGTATGCTACTTGCTTAGAGGGCGTTGTAAGTCTGTAACTTCTACAGATAAATTTCATATTCCTTGGTAATACCTTTGTGCTGCTTCTGAGATTTCCTATTTGAAAATGGCCACAAGCTTTATTTTGAAGACGTATGTTCAAGCATAAATCCTGCATGCCATGAATGCTGGCTGTAATTCTTCCTGGGGAAGTCAAGGATGCACTTGGTCTTGGTCTATTGTTACGACTATAAGAAAAAAAGTAAGTAGAGTGGGTCTTTATATGTGATATAACCTGTCCCTTCATCTGGTCACTAGGACTCTGCGATTATAGGCAAGTGGAAAATTTGGATTTAACAAATAATTCAACATTTTCAGTGCATGATACAGATAAGTCCCTATGCTAAAGAGGTGTGTGTGTGTGTGTGTGTGTGTGTGTGTGTGTGTGTGTGTGTGTGTGTGTGTGTGTGTGTGTGTGTGTGTGTGTTTATGTATGTTGATTCTGTGGTTTGAACTCAGGGCCAGGAAACTGTTCTTTTTTTTTGGTCAAGGCTGGTGTTCTACCATTTGAGCTACAGCTCCACTACTTTTTGATACAACTGGCGATACAAGTGCCACAAACTTTCCTGTCTAGGCTGGCTTCAAACTGTGATTCTTGATCTTAGCATCCTGAGTAGCTTGGATTACAAGCATGAGCCACCAGTGCTACTGATGCTGAAAATTTTAAATACATTATTTCATAGTTGCCAGACTGTGGTGCTTTGAGTAGATATTAATCTCATTTCTATTGTGAGGCATCTGAAATTCAGAATTTAAGTAGCGTGCTCGGAGTTGTAAAGCCAGGTTACACAACAGAATCAAATAGGAAATCTCAGAAGGCAGCCCAGAGGTATTATCAAGGAATATGAAATTTTTATCTGTAGAAATTACAGTCTTACAATGCCCTCTAAGCAATTAGCATAAATTTAAAAACTCAACCCTAAGTTTGCTTGCTTCAATAGGACCTAGAGATCTACTTTACCTGTTTTAAGCAAATGTCTATTAAGAGGCGATTTGTGTATTATGTTTTGGAACAGATAGGACATTCAAAAGGCCTGAGGAATTCCATGTTACCCCATAAACATCAGAAAGTCAAAGGAGGAGGGGTGGGCTGGGGGTGCTCTATGGAAGTTGGTCTAATTAGAAGAGTCACATTAAATTCTCAGGACCCAGTCTTTCCTAATTTCTTTCTCCCACTCAGTGCATTGCCCTTTGTGTTGGAGTGACAGGAGTTACAGAAGTAAGCTCTGTACAGTGCCCCGCAGTTACAATTTTCATGCATTTTGCACTTCTTTGGATCAGGGACATTGGAATGGACAGCCTACTTGGCTTTCACTTTTGCCTTCAGGGAAAACCACTCACTAAACCTGTCTTTTATGAGGCTTGAATTTTTTTTTTATCAGCATGGAGTTTTTATATATTCAAACTTTCCTCTAATATACATAATTGCTAAAAGAAAAAAAAGACTGTAGCGCTGCCATGAATTATAGCTTTTAGGGGAATGAACACTGTGGTTAATGTTGCAAGACAGCTTCCATTATAATCCTGTTTTCACATCCCTGTGATTTTTCTAGGTGGGGGTTGGTTGGGGAAAAAGGATTTTTTCCTTTGAGCTAAAATTTTCCATGGTTTGACTCAGCCCAAGGTGATTTTTTTTAAAAGAAAGATTTGCACAAATATTTCCTTATATTATTCTGCTTGGAAGATGTTCATTTTTACTCCAACTATGAGTGGCTATTAAAACTTTTCATCAATCTATCTTGTCTTAGGAATACTATACAAGTAAGATTTAAAAAGATTTATAATTCTCATATTTTTATAACCATATTAGAAGCACCAAGGGCAATATTGGCTAAAACATTTTGTAATTTTCATACTTTTACTGATACTTGCTTAATACTCAGCCTTTCAGAAAAGAAACATATTTAGGTTCTGATATCTTTTGCATTCGTGATGAATGACAAAATAAATTTAAAAATAATTTTTATAAATTTCAGCTGCTAATCAAACAATTTTTAAGGTTATATCTTTGATAAGTGCATCTTGTAAATGGTATAATTTTCACACTTTTTCCTACAGATCTTGCTATTTTTAGTGAAACCAATCTGGGGGAAGAATTATCAATAATTATTAAAAACCTAGAGTACTGCATTTTGTATGTAAGGATCTGTATTTATTTAAGAAAGTGATTTGATCTATTAGTTATTATCTCAAATTGTTCTTGTTACTGAAGTTTGACCTTTTTCTTTTTAGTCAGTCGTGGGGTGTGAATCCAGGGCTTAGTGCTGTCCCTGAGCCTCTTTGTGCTCAAGGCTAGCACTCTACCAACCCAGCCACATTGCCACTTGCAAGTCTGATGTTTTGAAAGACATTTTTGTGTCTATTTTTCACCTGTGTATGACTTCAGATGATTTATGTGTATTGAGTCCAAACTGTACTATTAACTTAGACTTCAGATGATTTATGTGTATTGAGTCCAAACTGTACTATTAACTTAGACACTTATATAATGAGTAAGCTGAGAACATGCATGACATTGCACACTATATCACAATGTATTTATGTTGAGCTAAAACAGCACTATTAGTATAGTCAATTAACTAAGCTGAGAATATGCGCGACATTGCCCAAGTATGATAGAGATAAAAAATAGTGTTTTCACTGAATTGTGTTATCATGAAGACAATAATAAAATCTGGTTGTTTGAAATGACTGAAATATTATTGGTGGATGGGCTGGGTGGTAAGTTAGTCTTTTGAGCCTCTCTATTTGGTGACAGTCTCTGTTCTCCTCCAAATGAATTGTATCTTCTCTAGGTAAATGTTTCACATTGAGTCACCTCTTTCTTGGTCTCTTAGAATTCTGTACCTATTGCCCCATTCAACACAGTATTTCATGACCTTATCTGATTTTGTCATCCTAATTACTCTTTGAATATTTTCTCTACAACCTTTGAATCTTAAATTATTTCTTATGACTGTAGATGAAGTATTTTTTGCAAAATGACTTAGTGTTTTATTATTGCAAATTCTGTTCTGTATATACACATGAATATATACATACACACATATATAACATAAGATGGTAAACATGTTCTATATTATGTATCCTTTGTATTTCACATTATATATAGACATGACTTCATGTATGTTATGCATGTTCTACACATAATACAAACCACACAATAGGATAGGATATACTTCTAACACACGCACATATATCAGTATATATATATATATATATATGTATATATATATATATAATGAGAAAATCCTTCCTTCCTTCCTTTCTTGCTTCTTTCCTTTCTTCGTTCTTCTTCCTTTCCTTCCTCTCTTTGTTTCTTTTTTGTAAGATAATATTTTTCAGTGTAGCTAAGAGTAGCCTCCAACTCACCATGTAGCCCTCAAACTTGTGACTCTCGTGAATATACTTCTTGAAACCTGAGATTATGTGTATAGCACCATACCTAGTTTATGCATTTCTTATTAACATCCTGTAGACACTTTAAAAATAAATTTTGGCCACACTGGAGTTTGAACACTGGGCCTTACACTTGTTAGGCAAGTGTGATATTGTTTCATCCACACCGTCAGCTCTCCTGGAAACATTATTCTGTGAGTCTTTATCATATTTCCTCTGGCATAGCTGCACAACTTTTTCTATCAGGTGAAAGGAAGTCGAGCCTCTGTGTTCTTCTTCCATGGTCTCATTTTCTCCCTCTCATTTTATTTTCCTGCTTGTGAAGAATGAGAGTTCATCTTTTCTTTCTTGATGAAGAGTTCCTCCAGGGAGCCTTCTTTGAACATGTTTGGCCTCTTCCCTGACTTGGTCAGTCCTTGCTAACACATCTGGCACAGTATTTAGATCTTCATTCCCAGCATTCAGTGCTCCTCATCAGAGCACTCATCTCACGATTCTAGTCATCCTATGTCGAATTCCCCTACCGAAATGAAAGTTCTTCAAGGGGAACATTAGGGATCTGACTTGATATAATCCTAACCTTTATCTTAGGCCAGACATATATGGTGACTCATACATATTTATAGAGTGATGGGTGAATGAAGAACCTGGTTGTCATTTTCATTTATAAAATAATGTCTATATTTAAAGTCATTAGTCAATATGACAAGGCATTTAATATGGTTTTCTCTGTAATTGCTATGGAGAACCAGGCTAGTTATGGTCTTCAACGGCTGAAAGCCTTTCAACAACTTTTGCCCGCAGGGAGCTATAATTTCACCTTATGATATCATAAACCATTCAAGGATTTCATGTAGTTACCAAAACCTTGAGCTGGAATTATAACCCTGAAAGTTCTTGCTACCAATTAGTCATTTGGTACATGACACAAAACAAAATACATTTGTCATTCTTGGACTTCAGTTTGGCTCTCATTTTATGGACTATTTGATATTTGACTTGAAAAAATACTCAGCATCCTGAAAGACAAACTCTGTAAAAACCTATGATGATTCACAAGTATGAATTGGACTCTGAGCAGCAACTAAATGTACATAGTATGATCTTCTTATTGTTATGATGATTATTTTTCTCAAGCAACACTCTTGAGATAATGAGCAAAATTCTAAGAGTCATGGGCATTTCTACTATTGTATGCTTAATATCTCCTTTGGATATCATCTAAAAGGAACCATCACATTCTACTGGAAATTGTGATGCTATCTGCAATTAGGAAATAGCAGTCTGAACCTTGAAAATGATCAATTTTACTTTCCCTTCTGGCTCACAAAGTTTTGGGGCATCAGCTAAGGCACTGGAGTGAAGGTGTTTGAGAGGCAATTAGGGCTTTACACATGATATGTGTCATTATCAGTTATTTGTCACATTAGTGAAGCTAAGTCATTTTTCTAAAAGCATGTAAAAATGAAAATCACGGGTTTGGGACAAAAGCTTGTATTTCTAAAGTATGGCACTTTCCCTCTTAGTATTAAGTGCAGATGAGAACTATGTCAAAGTGTGCTGATGATAAAACTTGGGGGGCTGGGAAGGTGGCTCAGTGGTAGAGCACTTGCCTTGCATACCTGAGGCCCTGGGTTTGATTCCTCAGCACCACATAAGCAAAAAGAAAAAAGCCGGAAGTGGTGCTATGGCTCAAGTGGTAGAGCGCTAGCCTTGAGCTGAAGAGCTTGAGGGACAGCGCCCAGGCCCAGAGTTCAGGCCCGACAACCAGACCCCCCAAAAAACAACAACAACAAAAAACCTTGGAAATAACAGGGCAGTACATGCTGGAAACAAGTGATTGGTCAACTTATTTACAAGATGTGAAAAACAGGGTGAGAAATGGGTTAAAAATGACTCAAAAAAAAAAGCTGATAAAGTTGGGGCTGCTCTCTCCACAAAGGAGAGGGAAACAGTAACAAAAGCTAAGAATGGGACTCTTTTCTTATTTTCTTTAGAGGGTAGACTGACGTGTTGTTGATTTGGGGCTACAAGATACAGAACAGATCAAGTTGGCAGTGGTCTGAGAGAATTCTGGGTGAACAATACAAAGGAGAGTTGCTAAATCCATTGTCCAAGATGTCAAGAAGCTGGGATAACACTGGCAGGCTAGGTCTCACATGCTGGGTAAGGGTCAGAACTAAGTGGGATCACACTGAACTTCTTAACAAGGCTAGAGCCAACTCTAAGGTAGCAAGATGAAGCGTGGTCCTAGAAAATATATTGACTCAAAGGTTAAAGGTAAGAGTGGATCTATCTACTTGGAAAGCTAAGATCAGGAGGCATGGTTCCAGGCCAGTCTGGGGACAAAATAATTATCAATGCCATCTCAATCAATAATCATAATCATCATAATAAACTGGAATGTGGTGGTTTATGCCTGTTAACCCAGCTATGTGGGGTACATAAATAGATGATTATGGTAGAGGTTGTACTTGCAAAAAAAAAATCAAAACTCTCTTCAGTAAAAAAGAAAGCAAGCAGGAAGTGTTAGGAATGTGACTCAAGTGGCTGAGTCTGCCTAGCAAGGTCCTGAGTTCAGACCCCAGTAAGAAAATGCTTACTTACCCTCAGTTATGAGAGGCAGAGAGTGACAGGAAGCTGAGCCTTGGCTGGAAGCCATGGTGGCTGCTTTGTATTTTGGTCTCTTTTTCCATAAATTTGATGGCTGGTGTCTTCTCCATAAAATTCATCAAACTGTTCAGTGGTACATAGTCTGTTGCTCTCAATCTAAGCAGAATCATCTCGTCTAAATTAATGACCCATGTAGGAAGCTAACAAAAGTGCCACCCTTTCAGGGAACATTTGTTTTATCATGAAATGGATGCAGTGTATGTAGGAGCCTTTTGGAGGAAATTTTCTCCACATAAAGCAATGGTTGTTAGGGAAAATTTCTAAGTCTAAGGCAGGAAGAGAGGTACCTCTCTGATAGCTTCATATTCTAATGATGATCATCCCTTTCCATAAGTTCAATAACACTGAACATGTTCAATAAAGCTAGAAACAATGCTGGGTGCTGTCAGTTCATGCCTATAATTTCAGTTACTCCAGAGGCTAAGATACAAGGATCTTAGTTTGAAGCCAGCCAAGGAGGGAAAGACCATTGAGACTTTAACCTCCAATTACCCAGCTAAAAGCCAGAAATAGAAAGTGGTTGAGTGCTAGCTAGTTTTGAGCTTGAAAGTTTAAGGACAGCACTCAGGCTGTGAGTTCAAGTCCCTGGACCAACATACACACAAAAGAAATGCAACTAGAAAAATTTTCACATGTGATTTTATATTCATATGTTGTATAATGTACTTTGAAAAGAGTTGTTCAATTTTAGTCATTTGGTGTGTTTACTTGTAGATTTCTAGGCACATTTATAGGCTGTCCCTGAGCCTCTTTGTGCTCTACTACTTGAGCCATAGCGCCACTTCCAGGTTTTGAGTGGTTAACTGGAGATAAGAGTCTCACAGGGACTTTTCTGGCCAGGCTGGCTTTGAACCACAATCCTCAGATATCAGCCTCCTGAGTAGCTAGGATGACAGGCGTGAGCCACCAGTACACAGCTCAGTGTTGTTTTGATTTACATTTCTTTTATGGCCAGACATATTGAACACTTCTTCACGTGTCTATTGGCCATTCTTTTTTCTTCCTCTGAGAAGTCTCTCTTTTAAGTCTTTGGCCCATGTATTGATTGTGTTGTTGAGTTTTTGAGGGGTTATTTTTGGGGAACATAATTTTTTGAGCTCTAGCTATATTTTTAGATAAACAACATTGGGGCATGATAAATTATATAGGACCCTAAGTCATTACCATGCAGAGGCCAAAAGAGACTTTGCTTAGGAATTGTAGACAAGGCTCAATAGGCACAGATGATCAAATAAAATAATATTCTATGAAATGAACTCCAAGGAAAGGAAACAAGTGACAATCTTTAATCTCCATTGTTGCTGTTTTTGTTTTCTTTTCCTGTTATCTTGTTTGTTAATTTGTATTTGGAAGGGTAAGAGAGGGGAGATAGAAGGTGGGACAAGGATGAACAAATACAACAGTGATATTCACTAGACACTGTAGAAAATGAACTGGATAGCTTATGATTGGAGTTGGGAGGGAAAGACTGGGGGGGGGGAAACGACAGAAGGGGAGACATGGTTCAAAAAGAATTGTACTGATTGTGCCTGCTTCACATTGACTGCAACCCTGCTCTATATCAGCTACACAGAAACAATAAAATATTTGCTCAATTTTTTTTAAGAATACTATATTCTAATGGGAGAATGTGGCACTCTATGCCACAAATCTTATCTCTATGTCTATAGACTTGGATTTTCAATGGTGTAAATAGCACTGATTTAATGCTCTAAGCAAAATGTATGTGAGTTGAGCATGAGCAGTGCCAAAGGTAGAATGGAGTAAGGGTTGGAAGAAAAATAATGGAGGTTCATTGGCCTCAGAGTTCATTTTCAGATGCTCTACTTCATTTGGAGATGTTGGGGTGGAGGCCAGGCCATGGGACAGTACCTGATACTGTGACAGTATACCACAGAGGTGGTGGATAGAAGACTTGATCCAGAGAAAGAAGTCTTCTTAGTTTTATGAAATACATAGAAGGATATATTCCTTCTACACAACTTCCCTGGGTATGATAGTATAAATGGGAGTGGGGAGTTAATCATACCTAGGCCTGCATTTCTCTTGCTTCTTCATTCCCATTATGTGTATTATGTGTACACAGATTCAAATATTACAGCCTTAGTGCAGTCTCTGCCCTTGAATCTTCTTTGTAGTGAGGATGGCTTTCATAGATTAAGTACAAGTTGAGGTGATGAGCTGGTTGGAATAAATCACTTAAGGAGGCCATTCTTAATGAGTGAATAAATGAAAAGGAATAGTTTCTTTTTTTTCTTTTTCTTTTTTTTTTGGGAGGGGGGTCCAGTCATAGGGCCTGAACTCTGGGCCTAGGTGCTGTCCTCAGCTCTTCAGCTCAAGGCTAGCACTCTACCACTTGGGCCACAGCGCCACTTCTGGCTTTTTTCTTTTTGCTTATGTGGTGCTGAGGAATCAAACCCAGGGCCTCATGCATGCAAGGCAAGCACTCTACCACTGAGCTACCTTTCCAGCCCCAAGTAGGAATAGTTTCTAGTCAGATATTGCTGCATATGGATCCTCTGTCTACCATTTATTAGTTATATGGACTTGGAAGAGTTTAATTTCTTTTAACCCAGTTTTCTCATCTGTATAGATGCAGTAATGTTTATATGGGAAAAAATCTATTTAGAGAGCATCATTCCTAGAATACAGTAACAATTCTATGAGTGTTATTATTAGTTGACATTTTTAGTTTCTGTTCTTGACATGTATCTCTATCTGATTATGAAGCTAAGTCAGTCATATTTGACCTTAAAGATGGTGGGTGATGATCATTTTAAGCACACAAAACCATAGGATCTGTGTTATTTGTATGCCTATACCAACTTAAAGGCATACAATAAATTCAACTCTATTAAGTCTATGCCTTCAGATTGGGCATGTCAAAAATCCTAGTTGAAATATAACTTAAGGAAACAACTATATAGGTTCTATTTTGTTTGGCATTGTTAAAGTTTTCTTTGGTGTTGTCTAAGCATCAGCTTTGTGACAAGATGCTAAGGTAAGTAGACTTCTTGCGTTTGAAAAATATTAATGGATTCTGACAAAGTGCCTTTCTGAACTGAAGCTATGAATAACATCATATCAATCAGGCTTATATGTAGTTGCACCTGGGAAAATTGTGCCTTAACTAGCTGAATTTCCCAGGTTGAGTTCACAGTGAAGCTGAACTCCAAGTTGAAGATTTCTTACTTTTCTGCTGAATACACCAGGGGTCAGGTCGTAGCAGCTCCTGATCTGATTTAGGAGTACAATTTACAATTGAGGCTAACTAAGAAAAACCCAGCCTCCAAACATAGTGCACACTGTGTTTTTGGAGCTAAAATATGATTTTAACGAAGAATAAAGAGTTGGGGGAGGCTTCTCTACACATATAAATTATTCATTGAACATGAAAATAAGATTCTTCACAGGATAAATGACCATTAACTTAGTTATGTGTCATTCTAAATATGTGTGTCCATTTAACCCACATTAGCTTTTAAAATAATGTGAATGTATCTGAATGTGCACAGACTCAAGCTAATAATTGTTTATAATTACATAGACTATATACAAAAATCTGTAGATATTCTTGGACATGATCACTGGTACAGAAAGTTCTTATGTATAGAGATAGGCTTGCTACAAGGCGAATAGTGTAAACAACGTTATAAGCCAATTTTCCTCTAATTTAAGAGAAGGGTTTGCAAAATGTTGGCATATTCTGTTTGCACTCAAAGGGAGGAAATGATCTTAGACATTCATTAAAACAAACTCAGTAGGGTGTCTAATTGAAAATGCTGCAGTTAGCATGAATTACTGTATCTACTTAAAAGTAATAAAAGTGCAGTTATTTAAAAAATATTCTGTAAAGTTGCCATCTCAAAATTATTTTAGAAGTAGGTCTGGCAAAAAAGTCACATATTTATTGGTCCCATTTGCCATTTATTAACCTGAATTAGAAAAGACTAGATGTTTTCCCTAAGGTTTCTTGAATTAGAGAACAGTCAGAAAGAAAGGACATATCCGATTTTCATATCCTACTGTTTTTCATGCATTGTTGTTCTGATCCATACTAGATTGATTTAGTTAGCTATCTCTAGGAACCCAAATCACATAGGTTGGAGCAGGGCCATCTGTCCCATGTTCCCACAGAGTGCATTCTCACTGAAGGACACTACGCTGTGTGGTCATTTACCATTTACTGACTCACACATTCCCTGGTCTCTCTTGGATGCAATTTGTAACTCACTTGGCTACAGCCTTCAACTACACATGAGCAGATAAAAGCATGAGGTTTAATCTTTTGTCTTTACCCTACTTGACTCATGGTGGCCATCTCTGCTTGACCTTACATCTGATTGCTTGCCTAACATTTAGCTGAGTGAGTAGTTGCCATCTACTTTGGCCCTGGAATTATATATGGACTTGCTTTCTGTTCTTGTGGAGTTTCTAATCTAGTGGTGAATGGCATCTGAACATAAGCTAAATGTTTCAAACCCCTGGTTTCCTTTAACTCTCTTAAAAGAAGACACAGAGGCCATAAGAGGCTCAGTAACTTGCCAAACTTATATACAGCTAACATGACTAACATATAATTAACTCAGACATCAAATAGGTTCAAATAGGTCTGTCCAACAGACCTATTTGTTGTAGTGTGTATGTGTGTGTGTGTGTGTGTGTGTGTGTGTGTGTGTGTGTGTGTGTGTGTGTGTGTGTGTGTTGGTCCTGGGGTTTGAACTTTGGGCCTAAGCATTGCCCCTGAGTTTCCTTGTTCAAGGCTAGTGCTTTACCACTTGTGTCACAGCTCCACTTCCAACTTTCTTGTGGTTAATTGGAGATAAGAGTCTCATGGACTTTCCTTCCACACAGGCCATCCTCAGATCTCAGCTTCCTAAGTCCCTAAGAATACAGACATGAACAACCAGCAACTTCATGAATCATGTCCTTTATATTCAATCAAATTAATTGCATTAATAAGGCTTTCTTGCTCTTTGTTCCATAGCACATGAAATGACACTGATTTTGAAAAGTTATATTAAAAACATAGAGCCCAAAGTGATCACTGCAGAAATTGATGCCCTTCTTCCTTTTCCACTGCAAAAATGTGAATATTTTGTCTTCCTATTACATTATATGATTATTTTTCATATATCCTGGAACTGTCCTTTTTTGTAAATATTTTCATGTCTTTGCTTTTAAACCTTATCTTTCAAAGCTATTTTAAAAAGATTACAACCTACTAGAACTATTGCAACATAGCAAAGGCAGTGACAAGAAGAAAGCTTATAGCTATAATTGCCTAAATAAGACACAGAGGCAGCTCAAATAAGCCTAGTGATGCACCTTAACCTCATACAATAATACAAATTAGCCAAATCCCAAATTATCAGATGGAAAACATAAAGACTAGGGCAAAATCAGTAAATGAGACTAAGAACACTATGCAAAGAATCAATGAAACAAAAAGTTGTTTGTAAAGCTATAAAAGATAAATCCTTACCTAATTTGACTAAAAGGAAAGAAAAATCCAAATAAATAAAAGTAGAGATAAAAACAAATGCAGCACAAAAATACCAATGAAATTAATACAATCATGAAGGAATCCTTTGAAAAATCGATTCTCAAGCAAATTGGAAAACCTAAAATATGGGTGCATTTCTAGATACATTGACCTACCAAAATTGAACCAATAGGAAGTAACCACTTAAATAGATTTAAAACAAATGATTAGATTAAAACCTTAATAAGCAGTTTAACAAAGGAAAGCCCAAGAACTGATGGATTTACTACCAAAATCTACCAGACTTCTAAAGAAGAATTACCACTAATACTCATGTACTCATTGGTGAAATAGATGAAAAAAAAACTACCAAACTCATTCTATGGAACCCATATTATACTAATTCCAAAACCAGATAGGGTGACTAGAAGAAATGAACTTTTAGACCACTTTCTGTAATGAATATAGGTCCAAATATTCTAAACAAATACTTACAAACAGATTGCATCAACATATTAATAGATCAGTTGAGTATCAGTGGCTCACACCTATAATTCTGCCACTCAGGAAGATGAGATCTAAGGATCATAATTTAAAGCTAGGCAGAAGAGTAAGATTTTATCTCCAATTAACCAGCAACCAAGCTGAACTAGCAGTGTGATTCCAGTGGTGGAAGGCCATCCATGAACAAAAAAGCTGAGTGAGAGCAAAAGGTGAGTTCAAGTTCTAGTGGTGGAAAAATAAAAAACAAAAACAAAACACAAACAAAAAATATACAAACCCCCCCCCCAAATGCTCACACTTTTGGATCAAGTTGGCTTCATTCCAGGAGTGCAAGCGTGGTTTGAATTGTAATTTATCATCTGTAATTGTAATTGTAATTTACCATCTAAACAGAATCAAAACTCAAATCCCACGATCATCTCAGTTGTTACAGAAAAAAAGTTTTTGACAAAATTTAGTGTACTCTTATGATTAAAAAAAAGGCTCTGAAGAAAGTAGGAATACAATCTTTAGGATATCTATGACTTCATACATTGATCCTATTTTTGGTGGTGAGACCATTCTTTCTTGTGGAGGTTGCTAAAAATTCAATAAAGAGTTTGCCCTGTTTTCACTGTATTTGATGTTGGTATAATTTGTGGAGGGGAAGGGAAAAAAGAAATTGTTTAAGTAGGGATACAGGTGGACCCATTACAACACAAGATGTTGTGTCGAAAAACGAACTTTACAACTTTGGCAGTGGGAGGGCAGAGGAGGGGGAATATGGGAAGGAATGGGAAGGGGAAACAAAGGAGGAGGCAACAATGCTTGATAAGAAATGTACTCATTATCTTGCCCATGTAATTGTAACCCCTCTGTACAGTATTTTCACAATTAAAAAATATTAGAAACAATAGCAAGAAAAAAAAAGAATTTTCAGTCAAAGCTCCCCGACTGTGCAGTAGAACACTGGAAATAATTCCTTCTACCTCTGACTTGGTCTGGAGCAAACCACGCTTTACACTATTGCCCCTCCTTTCCACTCTTCAGTCTCTGGTGACCAGATTTCTACTCTTTTCTTTTATAAAATAACAACAGTTCCTTTAGATTCCATATATAAGTGGTTAGTACCATGTGTCTGGCTTGTCTTCTATCTATCTATCTATCTATCTATCTATCTATCTATCTATCTATCTATCTATCTATCTATCTATTTTTATCGGTTACAGGGCTTGAACTCTGGGCTTGGGTGCTGTCCCTCAGCTCTTCAGCTCAAGGCTAGTACCCTACCACTTGAGCTACAGCGCCACTTCCAGCTTTTTTCTGCTTATGTGGTGCTAAGGAATCGAACCCAGGGCCTCATGCATGCGAGGCACGCATTCTACCACCGAGCCAACTTCCCAGCCCTGGCTTGGCTGTCTGAGATAAAGTCTTGCTAACTTTTGCTGAGTCTGGCCTTCAAAACTTGATCCTCCCATCTCATAGGTCATAGCTTGGATTATAGGCATGTATCATTATCCTGAACTGATTATACTTTCTTTAAAAGTAAAAATTAATCCAGGAAACTTTGCCATCAACCTCTGCCAATTTGGTAATGTGGCTATTGATCTTTATCTAAACTGTCTTTTATATCTTAGCATATCATATGTTTTTCTCAATACAATTATTACAGAAGACACTCTGTGATCTGTTAGGAATTTTTACTGTTAGAATAAATTGAATGATTTTCTTAGTCTGTTTTCTACCAATAATCCTGTGTGGTGGCCCATGGGAAGTTCAGTTCTTCCTAGACTATGTCTGTCATTTCTGAGATTTTAATTTGTTTAAGAAGTGTTTTTTTTTTTTTTTTTTTTTTTTTTTTTTTTTTTTTTTTGCTGTTGATTTTTGTTTGTCGTGGGCCTGAACTCTGGTCCTGGGTGCTGTCCCTGAGCTCTTCAGCTCAAGGCTAGCACTCTACCACTGGAGCCATAGCACCACTTCTGGCTTTTTCTGCTTATGTGGTGCTGAGGAATCGAACCCAAGGCCTCATGCATGTGAGGCAAGCACTCTACCATTGAGCCACTCTACCATTCCCAGCTCAAGAAGTGAAATTTTAAAATTAAGATTAAAAGAAAATTCTCCTTGTTATGTATCCTAGTTTTACTCATCTTTGAGTAGATTTCCAGTCTCTAGCTCATGATGGAGCTGTCAGGATTGTAACCTGTCCCTCCAGCCTCACATTCCACATACTCCTGCTGCATTACTCTAAAATGTTTTTCTTGATCAGCCCTACTGATTTTTGCTTCTTTCAGGGCTTCTGCAACTCTCCATATAGATCAGGTCTCTTGTAAGTTCCTTGATTTTGCTGTATTTTTTCCCCCTAGTAACTTATTACAGTTGCAGCCATGAAGTGATTGATGTGCTCCTTTGATTAATATCTTCCTTTCCTTTTCCATGTGTTGCAAGAACAGCATCTCTTTAGGTAATGACTAAATTCTCAGTCACCTTTCAGCGTGCCTGGAATGGAGGTGGCTGTTAATGGATGAACCAAGAAAGAAGGACTGAATGATTTCACCTCACCTCAAGTTCCACTTGCAGTATCTTATTTGCCTTGGAGTTATGGCATTGCTTCTTCTTGATGGTCCCATTTTATTATTTGAATTCTCATGTTCTATTGGACAGCTGTGTGCTGTTATATGAAGATCAATAGAGGTGGCATTTATTATTTTGGGAAATGCTTCCTATTTCTTACTAGGGTTGTGCCTGTGTCCTTAATCTTAAAAATTTCTGGCTAAAGTTTTGTTCTTGTCCTTGTAGGTGGTCTATTTAATTTTAAATATTTATATGAAGTGTTTTTTTTTTACTCTAGGTCTGTCAGTCATGTGCCTATAAAACAATGATTCTAGACTTCTATTTACTCTAAGGAGTCAACACTTTTGAAAACAAATACTAGAAAGTCCACTAAAATCACCAAATAGCTCATTTTGGATCCTCACATGTCCTTATGTTTAACTGGCTGATCTGGCTCAATGAGAGAGGCAGCAATCGCTTTTCATTGTACTATATGGTACATGATTTGATTGCCTTATCTTGCCTCATATCCCAGCATACGGGATATCAATTACTGCTAAGCCTAAACCCAATGAAATCAAGATTGGGTAAAAATGAAGCTGGAGTTTCTAGCTATCTGTCAATAATTTCAAACTGGTACAAGAAAATGAATGCATGAGAAGGCTTACTTCCATTTGTCCAGTCTAATAGTTGAGGAACTACCCAAATAGCTCTATTAAATGTATCACTTATACATTGTATCTTTTCCTATATCATGCCTAAAGATTCCTTTGAAGCTTGGAGCTTGGTTTCCAGAAGAGGGGTGTGTGTGTGTGTGTGTGTGTGTGTGTGTGTGTGTGTGTGTGTGTGTGTGTGTGTGTGTGTGTGTGTGTGTGTGTGTGTGTGTGTGTGTGTGTGTGTGTGTGTGTGTGTGTGTGTGTGTGTGTGTGTGTAACTACACATATTACTTTCAGTGTAGAATATATTAGTCTGGAAAAAAATGGCTAATGACAGAACCATATTCTTGAATTTTATTTTCCCAGGAGGCCCAATAATAAGATGATTTCTTTTATCTTACCCTCTATCAGGGGGCATAAAAAAAATCCAATGTTCCTGGATTACTACAACATCCAGACTTTTGCTTTTAATTTTATTTCTGATTCAAAGTGTTCAGTTGAAACCAATGAATCTTAACCCTGAAAATGATTGATAAAAGAGTCAAAATCTTAATTCTGAAAAATTTTACTAATGGTGTTACATGTATGGCTTGCATGGTAAATAGTCACGATCCAGATGAAAAATGGAGTTATATTATACTTATTGTAAATTATCTGTTATAAGGTTTGTAGACACTTCAGTGGTGAGGACTCAGTTCACAAATGGATGTAAACACAGACTGTTACTAAGCTTCCTTCAAGTGAATAAATTTTATGCAACAAAAAATCTGTTTAAAGAATTCTTTGGTGTCCCTTTTAAGCACTCTTTTTTTTTTCAAGACTTAGCTGGTTTTGGAGAGATATCTCTTATCCAGGGATGAAAAAAATGAACAGAAATGGGACAGAGGTGAAAGAATCTTCAGAGTGTGACCAATATTCCATGTAACATGTCACCTCTAAATCAGATCTGGGTTATGTTCAGCTTACAGCAAAACAAACAAACAAACAACACATGTCCCCAAAGAACCACAAGAGACCGATGACTTCTGTGAAAATGATAAATTCCCTTTCAGCAGCACCAAATGTTGCACAGTTAATTTGAAAAAATGAAAATGGTGTTCTTTAAAAGTAGTGAAAAATATCAAATCATATCTAGTTTCATCATATATGAATTAAGATACCCACCCCCCAGCAGCTGTTTCCTGTGGTGTCAGCTAACCACCGGTAAGATGCTAAGCATATGTTGGAAATGAACTTTACAACTTGGGGGAGGGCACTAGGGGGTGAGGGAAACTGGGAGAAAAATGAGGGAGGGGGTAACAATGTTCGACAAGAAATGTACTCAGTACCTTATGTATGTAACTATAACCCCTCTGTACATCACCTTGACAGTAAAATTAAATTAAAAAATAAAATGTACATAGCCAAGAAAAAAAAAGAGTAGGACAATACCATTTTCTTTTCTCTTTTTTGTTCCATTTTCTTAAAATGTCAAAACTCAACCAAGAGAATGGTATTCCAGGGTCTGCCCAACTTGGTACTGGGCACCTTTTCTTCTTTATCTCCCATCTCCTCTCTTCACAAACCTTACCCTGCAACACATTTGGACTTCTAACTCATGGTATTTTCCTTCAAACAGCAATTTTTCTTCCCATTATCCTTGGGAACCTTATACTCATTCTGTGGGGCCTTTAATACACAGTATGGCCTTTCTAGTCAGGACTTCCAACAAGCTTCATTCTCATTCCTGAACTCTCCCTGCTCCATGTTTGTTAGAGATTGATAGCTTTTGCTCAGTGTTCCACAAGGGATTTTTAAATGCGATGAACGGAACTGACCTGACCTGGTCACCATTTTTTTTTTGTGGCCTGTAAACTGCCTTTTCTGTCCCGCCCGCCCCCAATGGTGTCATCATTTTCTCAGGCACCCAGAGCAGTGGCTGTGTGGTTTTCTCACACTGTCATTAGCTTGTATCTATTGTGACATGCCCATATAAGTATACAGTGTGCGTTGACTACACTTGCTCCTTCATCACTGTCCCATCTCTTTTTCCTCCCTTCCCAGACAAACTTTTTCCTTGAAGTGTTTTTGACGACACTCTCCCCCCTTCGCCCTCTCCATTCACACTGCCCTCCCACCATGACAGGAGGACTGTCTTTGAGTGAGACTGTTGCCTCTCCTGCCCAATTCTTGGTCAGGTCCTCCTGATTTCATCACCACCACAGTGCATCCATCGTCCTTGTATCAGTGACCACAGCTCGAACTTCTATCCTGCTTTTGTTCTCTTCAGATCATGTTACCTTGCTGCTTGCCAAAGCAATCATCCTCAGTGAAGACTGTTCTGGCCTGTTACTCTATTGTTCAAAGTGACTATGGAGCTCTATTACCAGAATCTCCCATTTCTCTGTCTGATATCAAATATCATTTGTTATCTCAGTTAAACTTGGTTTTTCCCCCCAGACCTTGATTTCCCTCTTTCCCCTGCTGTGATGTTTTGTGGCAAAACAGAATTCCTTACGATTTCAAGCATACCGTTATCCTTCCCACCTCCACAGCCCACTGTGCTCCTATGAATTCCATGTCGATTTCTCTTTCCCTGATGCACATACCCAGACTCTAAGTATTATTTAAATATAGGCATGGATTTTATCTCACTGATGAAACTTTTCCCTCATCTGATGTGTTGCCAGTCATCGTCCTTTCTTGAATTTGAGTAATACTAAACTTGGACAACTTCATAACGATCTATGTTGTTTCTCCTCATGTACATGTCTTTCCTCTGCTACTTGACTGTCACCAAATTATTTGACTCATTTACCTCTGTGTTTTTTTCACATCAATTGATGTGGGAAGAAAAATAATGCTATTTTAAAAGCAATTAGCATTGGTAAAGAGAGAAAAACACATGTGGAATCTATGATATACCGAACAGTGAAGGCTGAGTGACTGAGAGGGTATGGAAATTATTTTTATCTTATGTCTTTGTGGGAGGGTGAGGATATTATGTAGTGCACATTATATCATGTGTTTGAAGGAAGACAGAAAAACTGTTACCAACACTCAATATTGGCTGGACATCAAAGATCATTTGTTATCTGAACTAAATTTGTTCTTTTCAGACTGGAATTTCTCCAACAGGACACCAAATACATATAGTCAATTAATCTGTGAATATATATTATATAAATGTGTGTGTGTGTGTGTGTGTGTGTGTGTGTAAAATCTAAACCATTTATATTATATAAATGTGTGTGTATGTGTAAAATCTAAACTACTGCTGTTTCTCTGTTAGGTAATAAATGAGAGATTACCTAACAGAGAAACAGCAGTAGTTTAGATTGATACACACTGGTGAGCTTTTGTTTCAAATTCACTCTTATTGCAAATAGAAACTAGTTTAGACTTAGACTTGCTCCACTTCATTAAGGAGTAATCTGCTGTAACACCAAGTTTACTCTTGCCTGTTTGTCAGGCTTTTTGTTATTTTGTTGGTTGGGTTAGCTTGCTACAAATTTTACTTCTTTATTGTAGTAGAGTCAGGGATGGAAGAGCTATATCATTTTGCTTAAAATGGTTTTGTGGCTGTGTCCGGTTTATCTTATATTGTTTTTAATCTCCAGGAAGAGTCACTGCTTCAGGTTTCTCATGCATAGCATCCATGACTTAATTTTTGCAATCCTGCTTTTGATGAATGCAACTCTAGTCAGCATTGTATTCAGCTTTTCACATAAAATAATAGTCTGGAATCTGCACAGCAGGCATATATTAGGTTGCTTTTGTGCTAGATTGGACTGAATGGTTTCCATTTTGAGTCTGTAATTTTAGAAGTCACACTGGCAAGATTCTTGCAAAAATCTGCATACATCTCTAGCAAGACTGCGATTCTTCAATAGATCTACAGGTCTACTGGGGAAAAGAATAAACAGCGGCTGCTAATATTGCTGCTGAGTATGAATGCTGGTATATCACCCAAATCTCTCTTTGGGGTAATGCAGTTATTTATGCTAAAGAACTTATTTGCATTCATTGAATTCCAGCTCTAACATAAACCTCCGAGTATTCATTAGGAAGCAACACAATTCCTTGCCTAGTTAGACAGACATTGCTAATAGAATCCTTTCCTATATTTGGTGTCACTTATCAGGAGATTTGAATTACATGTGAGTGAAATTTCTCACTTTCCTAATAAAAACTATATGAGAAGTCTCTGAAACTATCACCAGTCCTGTGTATTAAACCAATTCATTTCTAAGGCTCTGCAGATGTCCCATTTGTTGATGATTAATCAACTTAATTTTAAATGTTCAGCAGAAATGTATAGCAAATGGTTAGTACTTTGAGATTGGGGCAGTAAGATGCACCTGGAAAGGGATGATCACTGTTTTACCATTAGACAGAGCCCACTTAGCTCAAATTGCTTTGAACATAAGATGTTCTGGATGTGTCTATACTATTGGAGCTTTCTCCCCCTCTATGAGGTGTGTTGCACAGTGTAATGTATTCCTTCTCAGGATCTGCATCCTGGGTCCCATCAGGGCTGCAGTACACACTCGAGCCCCATCCAATAGCTTTGGGCCTTGACAACACTGTTTCTCTACTCCCACTGACTGGGCTAGATTCTCTTCCCATTCACTAAAAGGGGTTCTACTTTAATTCAGAGAGAACATACATGTGACTATATACTTGTACGCCATTATGCTTTGTCTGTTTGCCTAAGTCCTTTTCCCTACCCTACAGTCAACAATTTTCTTGAATATCTCATGGATATTTTAATGCAATGCTGGAAGCCCCCTCCCCCAACCCATGGTAGTTAGTTTAGAACTGATTGAGATTACTAGTAGTAATTTTAGTGTGCTTAGGAGAAAATGCTACTTCTTCTCATTTCACTGTATTTAATGGGGGAAAATATGCCTTGCTCTTTGAAACATGGATCCTATTTCCACCAATTACTGATTTCCAAGAAGCAGTTGGTTGGTTTTTGAAATCCTCTGTGGATAAAAAGATTTTGGAAGACTATTCCCTGATAGCTAATCTGTCAGATGGCTAAATGCTATGAGAAGCTGCATTAATTGATGTAGTTACACAGACTATCAACTCTAAAACAAATACTACCTTAAACCTCTCCCTGTTGTTCTCCATAACATATAACAATGAGTTTAACCAGGCCACACACTTTTGGAGTAGTCTCTACAGTTAGCTGAGAGAATATGTCTGCATTATATAAAGAAGGCAGACATACTACAGTGTAAGACACAACACATGACATTAAAATAAGCAATAAAAAAATCCAGAGTAAAATAAAACATTACCTTAGGATCATGTATTCCAGAAAGCTCTTCATAGATCTTCTCACCTACCATGACAGCAGCCAAGTTTGCTGTGTATGTAGAAAGGCAAAACATACAGAAAATGGCCCAAAGGTTCATTAGAAATCTTCCAGTCCAACATTTTGGGGGTTTGATGGCTACTGTTCTACCAAACAGAAGAGCATAACACACGTTCAAGGCTGAAGAGAAGGAGAAGACTTTACTTCTATTTCGCCCTTTGGGCGTCATACCAAAGGGGCTCTTCCATTCATACAGAGTGAGAAAGATGGCAGTGATGTGCAGAGCCACAAAAATCCCCAACCACATTGTCCAGTGGAGTGGCCACATGAAGGCTCCAATAGGAGCTGCTGTGTCTCGGGTCCTCACTAAGATGCCCAAGCTGGTGGAAAAGAAAGGACTGGTGAAATCTATCACCTGGCTCCTTGCAGTATTGATGCTAAAAGATGTGACTGCCATGTGGGCAGTCCCACTTAGGAGATCACCTACCAGCCCTGTCCAGTGTCCATTTTTCCAGGCTCCGTACTTTCCATCTCCAACAATGTACAGGTCAAAGTCAAAATTCATGTCTTCTGCTAGCTGTTCCAGAAGATCAATACAATACCCATAGCAGCACTTCTTGAATTGGATTGGCACAGTGTCATTACCGCTATGGAGACTACTGAATAGGCTGTCCAATATGGAAGAGTCATTAGTCATCGGGTCGAGACAGAGCTGGCCAGCTGGGCATAAGCCTTCATCATCTACCTCCCTTGTGAAGACAAATGGGTGCTCAATCAGGGTCACCACTCTTAGGTGTAACTTATTTGGGTGTTGGAAGTGGGTCTTGTGCCTCTGAGCCTGCTCTGGCCATATTCCATAATCCATGACAATTTTCCCTCCCTGCCAGCTACCCAAGCGGGTCCACATTGGTTTTCCCATAGGGTCATGCTGAAGATTCCAGATGAAAAAGTTGTTTTCTGAGCTGATGATGGTGGAGCCTTTCACTCTGACGGAGCCACTGAGTCCTCGGAAAGTGGTGTTGGCTAGAAACCTGGCAAAGAGGAGCAAAGGCAAAACAAGGAAGAGAAGTAAGGACAAAGGCAGGAAGTAGTGCTCATGTTTGCTTTCTGTTTTTCTTTTTTCATAAGGAACACGTCACGAATTTGCGTGTCAGCCTTGTGCAGGGGCCATGCTAATCTCTGTAGCATCTCAATTTTAGTATATGTGCTGCCAAAGTGAGCACTGCTTTCTGTTTTAATGCAAAGAAATTATGATTTTTTTTCTGTAAAATTCTGTATAAAAGCCAATGCCCATATTTTCTTCAAGAGTTGACAAACTAGGATAATGATCCTATTTCATTGAGTGAATGAGATCTCACCTTCAAACTTCAAGTTTAAACAGCCTAGCCAGGTGCTTCACAACTGAATTTACTACAAATCTTTTAATTTCTTGTCAAGAGATGTGTTTATTGTTTGCTCTTGCAAAGTGTTATATATTTCTATAGTTTTCCAAGGTTTTGAAGGTTCTGAGAATCTTTAACATATCTTATTTCTATTACTTACTATATATGCCCATAGCAAAATCTGCTCAGTAAATATATTTTGATGTGGGCATAAGTTTTTGTAAGTATAGGTATATTTTTATAATTGCTTAAAAATTTGTACTCATGACATTGGAGAATAGCCAGATCTTGTTTCCTTGTAGAGTAGAAACAATTAGCGTATCTCTCCCCATGAGCCCAGTCAAAGCTGCAAGTTGGATGCCATCCACAGAACAAAGAAAAGATGATAAATAAACTTGGAGTTCTTAGGATAGCCTCAGGCTACCCTCCCTTGTCATTAGAGGAAAACAATTGGCCCTGGCTATAGAGAGTGCTTCTGCCAGAAGTCACAGAAAGGAAAATTACTAACTAAATGATGTACTGGTTTCTCGTGAACCAAGGCCTTTTCAGTATATATTCTGGTATAGACTGGACAGGAAAATGCTTGGACTCTGTCTTTTTTGAGCTTAGGACTTTGGGACAATCAGGGATAACACATCACACATACCCATGTGGTATCTCTGTTCACCTGCATTTGAATATTGACCCAGCTACCTTGTAGTATTGACTTTGCACCATTTACTTGATTCTAATCTTCATGTTTGCCCTCAGCAGAAGGAGTAAGTATAATCATCTGCTACATTTCCCAATATTGAACACATATTCTAAATATGGAATTATTTAATACTCAAATTATTTTCCACTCAAGGACATCTCCAGGTTACTTTTATTAGAATTTTCTATCCAAATAAAAAATACTGCATTATATAGACCCATAGGAGTGGCTCAAGACCCATTTCAAGTTTAAAGGAATTAAATCAAAATACGTAATGCAGCACAGTAGATATGGGGGATCAGAATATATAAATCTAGGTGCTCAGAAAAACACATTATCCAATTGCCTGTTATAAATATTACTTAGTAATTACAAGAATAAATAGAAGTATTAAATTGTGTTACCATAGAAGGAACATAGAAAAATCAGAAAGTATGCAACACAGACTAATTTTCATTAGAGAGAAATGTAAATCACATTTGAAGATGCTACTGTCACTAAATGTAATGGCAGCATTTATTTTGGTAGATTGCATGTAATGGCAATTACTCACATTAGGGCTCCCCAGTGGGACTCTACCACTTAAAATAAATTTTATTTTGCAACAAGTAATGAAGTCTCAGCTAGCTTTGACTTCAAAACAGTTTTCTGCTTCTTCAGAGAAGCAGGGAGTCAAATCATTTATAGATTAATCAATTGATAATTACCTGGGTATTATAAAACATGTGTGTCTAAATGTGTCTCATAAAAACTCTCCTTTCAGATTCCTTAAAAAAACAGAAGTACATATACATTTCATGACGTAATATAAGGAATAAAGCCATTAGTAGGTTAATTTTATTTGGTTATCCTGGTGATCAGAAAAGTAAAAGGAAAGTTAGACAAAGAGGAATCTTAGAATTATTTTTAGAGTATGTGGAGCTTAATGATATAGTTTTTTTTTAACTAAATGGACCCCTGAGACATTTTCTCTGACCAAAAATATACCATTTCAGAAAAAGGTGCTAGAAATCGATAGGAGTCTTTCACAGATACAGCCTCCTTATGAGTAAAGTCTTTTCCCCATTATCAGTGCTAACACCTAAAGCAGCCATAGCAGAAGGACAAAGCTCAGGGTCTTTGAGGCTGGCATAGGTCAAAGAAGATAAATCAGTCTGGATCTGAATGTCTCCAACTTTCCTTACCCAGAAAATCGAGTTCATGTTTTACTGTGATCAGACCTGAAAAATTCGCCTCTCCATTTATGGCAGAGTAGTTGTGCCTGTCTTATTTCCAGTCTTTCAGTGATGACAAATTAAAATAAGCTCATCGATGGCCTTTTGTGATAGTCACTCCATTATGTATTATTTGGAAAGCAATGACAATGCATAGCTAAGCAAGAATGCTCATTCCTGAGTTCAGAGATCAAAAGTTTCAATGAGCTTTTTGCTTTAAATGAATTCTGCCATTTTCTTTTCTATCTTGTCCCTTAGGCTTTTCTTGAATAACAGGTAATAGGGCTGGGTGTTATTTTATTTGTTCTGCAAGATAAATGGATACAAATGGTATACCTCTAATACCCCTAATACTTATGGCAGAAAGGAAAGCCAGAAAGTGAATGAGTGATTTAAACCAGTGTGACAGTTGTGGTGATGGAGGAAAACGTGGTCACACTAGAAAGGAGAAGTCAGAAACTTGTAGATTCTACTGTGGAGTGCCAAGGATGGTTTCTTTAGTGAAGAAGATGGAAGAGTGGTCTTTAAGAAATAATTACAATTGTCCAGGAAAGAGAAACAGCTGAGAAACAACACTTTCAGGCCAGAGAGACACATGCACAAAATAGAGAGATAGAATGTAATGATGGAATATGATTGGGGATAAAAGTGGGAAATGAATTATGTCAGCACTAAGGCCATACTGAAGGCAATAGCTAGCCATTGAAGAAATTTTGGGGGAGGGACGTGATTATCAGATTTTATTTTAGATTTTTTTTGCCTCTTTGGTAGCTATAGAGGACGTAGTATACAAGGAGGAGGCTAAATATAATTCCAGATGTGAGGAACAGCACATCTCGCTTCTTTCTCTCCTTTTCTCTCCCTCTATTTGCTTTGGGAGTTGCAGGAGTGGAGAAGAGGTTATATAATAAAAAGACATTTAATCTCTATAAAAGCGGCGATTCCAAGAAGGCAAATGCCAACGACTGTGTTTAGCTCACAAACCATACTGAGAATGTATGAAAGGCGGGTTAACAAAAGGTTACAAGAATAAGACCTGTAGAAGATAGTGGAATATAAACTTCATGTAATCCCAAAGAGCAATGTGGATAAATAATCTTAAGTTCCTTTAGTAGAAATTTAGAGCCTATATCCAATTGCTCTGCCCTGGATGTGTACTCTAAATAGATCTTCCAGATTCAGGATTATGAAGAAAGATAAGAACACAGAAAATCTAAGAAGGCAATAAGCATAACTTGGAGAAAAGTATTGGAATATAATAAAGGGCAAACAGGTTGCATCTAGACTTTAGAGGCCTCTTCCACATGTTTTATGATCTTGGATTCTATTTTAATAGTAAAAAGGGAGCCATAAAGATTTCTGAGAAGTATAATGCCATCACCAGAGGTCTGTATTAGTAATACTGACCTAGAAGCAAGTAAAATGTATATACAACAAGGAAGAGATGGTGACCTGGAGACCAGTTAGAAGAATATTATAATACCTTTGTCATTCTGCAAGGGCTGTAGTTTAATCCTCCACCTTGCACATGGTAATGTTTAAGAAAGCAATTCAGCAAATCTCCCAAGACACTATTTCACTTGAAAGAATGAGGATCCTTAGTTAATTTTGCTTTATGAAAAGCTCCTGATTATATCACTAGTTAAGAATAAGTGTTGATTTGTTTAGCAGCTAAGATAAAATTTGTACTTTGAAAACTATTTAACATGTCTTGGAGACATTTCATAGTACAAGAAAGATCTGCATTTAATATATTTACGATCTATTTTGTAAGTCATATTTGGACAGAAAATCTCGACACATAAACAATTTTTTCTTGTGTATTGAAGCAAGTGACTAAAGATGTTACCAAACATCTTTGTCCATTTACTAAAATTTTTATTCAACAATACTCACTATATGGCAGGTACTATCTCTCTCTCACCTCCTTTTTCTCTCTCTCCAAATATATATATATATATATGCATACATACATATATATGTAAATAAAGACAATAGTCTATTCAGTTTATAGTATAAGACTGAATAAATATGCTTGTTGGTAACATACATGAAATATTATAGAGCATTAAATGCAAAAGAGGAAAAATATATATGTAAATAAAGACAATAGTCTATTCAGTTTATAGTATAAGACTGAATAAATATGCTTGTTGGTAACATACATGAAATATTATAGAGCATTAAATGCAAAAGAGGAAAAATAAGACAGTAAAAAATCTTACCTCGGAGAAGGTAATATTTGAATTAAGAACTAAAGAGAAAAATCCAGAATAAAGTTATCTAGGTAAAGAGCATTCCATGTACAGGGGAATACGGGAGTATGTCTAACATATTCTCTCCATGAATATGTTAATTCATCAACTCCCATTGAAAATGAGGTCAAAGAAGATTGGGAAACACAGCCTTTCTTTCATAGGTCATTGTTATGTTTGTGTTTTCTCTCTGTCTATAAGGACAGTTATTGGTGAAGTTTGAATGAAGAGATGTAATCATACGACTGTATATATTTTAACAGGACTCTCATGTTACTGTGTTAACAACGTATTGAAGTGCAAGGCAGAAGCAGAAAGACCAATTTGGGGCTGTTTTACATCATATGCAGATAAAAAGTGGTATGGTGTGAACTGCAGTTGTAACTAAGGTGATTCCTGATTAGTTATATCTTAACATGTTTTAAAGATGGATTTCCTGATGGCTCAGACATGATGGCTAGATGAAAGAGAGTCATGGATGTTTTGGTTCTGAGCAACTGAATGGATGGAGTTACCATTAATTGAGATAAAGAATTCAAATGCTCTGTAAGAGAATTAAGTTTTAGGTGGAGGGAAAACTGCTGGGGACTTAGTTTTGTGAATGTGAATGTTGAAATAGAAACATTCAAATGAAGATGTCAAGTTGGATCATGTGGAATTCAGGAATGAAGTCTATACTGGAGATACAAATTTGGAAGTCATTAATCATGCCATTGAAGAAGAGCGAATGATGTCTCAGTGGGAGTTACTATAGATGAATAGAAGCATAAGGGAAAATATGTGGTACTACAAGATCTGGAGGTGGCCTGGGTAAGAAAAACTAGTCAAAAACACTGAGAAGAAAGAACCACAGCTGTTGAGAATGAATAGGTTGTAATGTATTCTAGAAGACAAATACAAAGGTCTTTCAAGAAGGATGCAAAGATCAAGTATGTCAAGTGCTTCTAACCATCAAATTTGGACAACATCAACCATTGGCTTATCAATTTATAAATGTGAGGGTTGCTGGCAACTTCCATTTAGTAATTTTAATGATGTGTTTTAACCTAATTCTTTTTTTGAGAGGAGTAGGAGCTGCATATTTAATGGTTAAGCAGGTTCATACATGAAAGATGAATAATGCTGTGGATGAATGGAAGGGACGGTTGCACACAATGTGGACATAGTACATTTAAGAAGAAACAATGCCTCCACACAGTACAGAAACACCTATACTCCTTAAACCTGGAAAACTCAAAAAGGATTGGCAGCCATCTTGGGCTACATAACAAGTTCAAGAGCATGCTGGAATACATTGCAAGACCTTCAAAAGGAATATGGAAAAATCAAATTTTGGACTCTGAATTTTATCAGAAATGTAACTAACACATGTACATATTTTTTGTATTGAAATAACAAATTTGGAAACTTTTTTGGGGGGGTCCGGTCGTGGGGCCTGAACTCTGGGCCTGGGCGCTGTCCCTCAGATCTTCAGCTCAAGTTTAGCACTCTACCGCTTGAGCCACAGCACCACTTCCGGCTTTTTCCTTTTTGCTTATGTGGTGCTGAATAATTGAACCCAGGGCAAGTGCTCTATCACTGAGCCACCTTCCCAGCCCCAAACCTAATTCTGTAATGGAGCAGGTTCAGGGGGGAACATGAAGAGAGAAACTAGAGTTAATTCTTTAGAGGGTTATTCTGTAAAGAAGAGATAAAAATGGAATAGTGATGGGGAGAAAATCAAGCAAATATCCATAGGGATATGTATTGTAGATACACATATGTCTATATGTATATTTTAGCTAGATAAAGAAATAAAGCTTTTATGCTGATGGGAATGACCCAATAGGAATTCACAGGTTACGGATATAGAAGAAATAGAGAATTACTGACACAAAGTGTTCTTGAGGAGGAAAAAATTGTGCTTTCAGACACAAGTTTGGTGTTAGCTGTGATAAGACTATGGACAAGAGAGAAGTCAGAGGGTGTGTAGGGGCCTGGGTCAGGTAGGCGATGGGTTTGATATGGGAACTTTTAGATTCTATTTGTTTAGAATATCTTAGAGGCCTATTATAGATCTCATTATACTTTCCATCTGTAATTCATTGGGAGAAGGTTAATTATGTTTTCAAAATGAAACTGAAGGCATTCATAAAAGTGAAGGTGTCTTGGAAGGTGGCTCAGTGGTAGAGTGCTTGCCTTGCATGCATGAGGCCCTGGGTTCCGATTCCTCAGCACCACATAAGCAGAAAAAGCCAGAAGTGGCGCTGTGGCTCAAGTGGTAGAGTGCTAGCCTTGAGCTGAAGAGCTGAGGGACAGCGCTAAGGCCCAGAGTTCAGGCCCCAGGACTGGCAAAAAAAAAAAAAAAAAAAAAAAAAAGTAGAGAAGGCAAGGACTTCAATAAGAAGTGTTTCACTTAAATTTTGGTTGAAGTGATTATTGTTCTGATTTCCCACTGGAATTTGTAGGAGTCAATTCTAAAATTATCTGAACCTGGAACTTTAAAAAAACTAATCACTTTCATCAATCTATTTCTACATTTCTGGATCAGTTTTGGCAAACGTTTTTTTAAAAAAATTTATTGCTATTCTCATACAATGCAATAATATCTCCTCAGTTAGCTTGTTACCTTTTTTTTTCTTCTAAGTCTCTTACCTCTTTTAATTTCTTTGGATGAAGATACTTTTTATATTCACCATCTCTTCTTCAATATTGGAGACATTTAGGACTACAATATGGCATGGAATTCCTTTCTTTCTTTCTTTCTTTCTTTCTTTCTTTCTTTCTTTCTTTCTTTCTTTCTTTCTTTCTCTCTTTCTTTCATTCTTTTCTTCCCTCCCTCCCTCCCTCCCTTCCTCCCTTCCTTCCTCCCTCCCTCCCTCCCTTCCTTCCTTCCTTCGTTCCTTCCTTCCTTCCTTCCTTCCTTCCTTCCTTCCTTCCTTCCTTCCTTCCTTCCTTCCTCCCTCCCTCCCTTCCTTCCTCCCTCCCTTCCTTCCTTTTGTTTTTGTCGGTCATGGGGGCTGAACTCTGTGTCTGAGTGCCGTCCCTCAGCACTTAGCTCAAGGCTAGCACCCTAACACTTGAGCCATAGTTCCACTTCCAGCTTTTTCTGCTTATGTGGTGCTGAGGAATCGAACTCAGGGCCTCATGCATGTGAGACAAACACCTCTACCAGTGAGCTACCTTCCGAGACCTCTTTCTTCCTTTTTTTTTTTTTTTTGTTAGTTGAAGGACTTGAACTTAGGACCTGGGCGCAGTTCCAGAGCTATTTTGCTCAAGGTTTGTGTTCTACAGCCACAACTCCACTTGCAGTTTTTGAGTGGTTAATTGGGGATAAGAGTCTCATGGGGATTGTGTTCAGGCTAGCTTTGAACCATGATGCTCAGATCTCAGCCTTGAGTAGCTAGGATTACAGGTGTATGTCACTGGTGCCTGGCACATATTTATTTTCATTGTATTAGAGAAAGTAGATTTAAAAATGTTTGCTGATTTGCAGGGCTGGGGGGAACACATATGCAAGGCAAAGTTTCTATCACTGATCTCAGTCTCTAAAATGCTCCCATTTTCTATTATGGTAATTTCCTTTGTAGGAAAATGCATTGAGTTTTATAAATGTCAAATGAACAAAAGAAAATAATTTCTTTTAACTTCATGTATTAAATGAAGCTGGTTGGGTATGTCGTTTTGGACTTCTATGTTGCTTGTGTATGTGGGCAAGTGTGTGTGTATGTGTGTGTGTGCAAAAGAATACTTAGGCTTTAACTCAAACCTTTACCCTCTTGCTTGACTTTTTTTCTTCAAGGCTGGAGCTTTAATACTCAAGCCACATCTCTACTTTTCAAGAAATATGAGTTTCTTGGATTTATCTGCCTTGGCTGGCTTCAAATTGTGCTTTCAGACCTTAGCCTTCTGAATAGCTAGGATTATAGGTGTAAGCCATCAGGACCCAGCAGCTTCTTCTGCAGTTCTTATGTCTTCCTTTAGTAGATCTGACTGAGAGCATATACGAAGTTTTTATTTCAAGTGTATCTGTTTATATTTTTATTTAGTTATTTAAAAATGCTTTAGCTATCATATTGCATGCAATGTTTAAGTGAAGATATTCTGGTAAAGAAAACATTCCATTAATTTCTTGTTGTATTTCTTTATTTTTTAGCTTGTATGGGGGAGCTTAAACTCAGGGCCTTGTGCATATTCAGTTATTTGCTTTTTATTTTTGTGTTTTTTCTCATACTGGTACTCAATTGCATAAGCCAAGCCTCCAGTCTGACACTATGCTGCTAATTGGAGGTAGAGTCTCTTGTCTCATATTGGCTTCCAAAAGCAATCTGCCATGTTCTCAGTTTCCTGAATAACTAGGATTACAAGTCTGAGGCACTGGCACCTAGCTTTGGAGAATGTGTGTGTGTGTGTGTGTGTGTGTGTGTGTGTGTGTGTGTGTGTGTGTGTGTGTGTGTGTGTGTGTGTGTGTGTGTGTGTGTGTGTGTGTGTGTGTGTGTGTACACATATATGGATTTGGGGCTAGGGTTTGAACTCTGGGCCTTGGTGCTATTTCTAGGCCTGGGTGCTATTCCTGAGCTTTTTTTGCTCATGGGTAGCACTCTACCACTTGAGTCATTAGCTTTTTTGGTGACTAATTGGAGATAAATGTCTCATGGACTTTTTTCTCAGAATAATTTTACTATGCTTCTCAGATTTCAGACTCCTGAGTAGTTAGGATTATAGCTGTGAGCCACCAATGCCCAGCTTGGATGCATTTTTAATACAAACAGATTAGTAGATATGTATCTTCAAAAATGCCTTATTGCTTTTCGATTAAAGGGGGGAACTAATGCAACAGCAATCTATACAAGGCAATATGTTGGAAGTGATCTGTACGACTTGGGGGAGGAGGGGAGGGAGGGAGGGAAAGTAGGAGAAAAAATGAGGGAAGGGGTAACAAGTTGGACAAGAAATGTACTTATTACCTTTTTATGTAACTGTAACCCCTCTGTGCATCACCTTGACAACAAAAATGCAAAAAATTATATATAATTATCTAAGCTGATATTTAGAAGTTAATAGATCATAGAGGCTGAAGCAGGAGGATCTCTGTCTAGAAACAAGTTACAAAGCACACATGTCATCAATTTACTTTTCTATTTTATAACCACCAACATTCATGTATGAGAATGTCAGCTCCAAAATGACAAGAGTCGTCTTCAGTATATTTCACTCATGCTAGCTCAACAAATGGTCATTGGTTGAATGGACAGAAACACTTAGACATATGTCTTTATGGAGGTGTGATCAAAATAATATGCTATCTGTAGTCATTCCACATAATTAACCTTTAGTAAATCACCTTGCAAATAAATTGTTACAGATCTTTCAACAGTCTTGGTGCTCTAAGGCTTTTGGTCCACATTTAGTTATGATATGCATTTGCTCTAACACGTGGGGAACGAGAGAGAATAAAATTCCTTATACCTGTAAGTATGTCTATGTAGTCTACCCTGAGAAATGATTTTTCTCATCTAAAAGCCAATGCTGAAAAATGCCATGTTTTTGGTGCCTTCATTAACATTTTAAAATGTTAACAATTCTGTCAGTTCACACTGAAAATGACACTGTGAGAAATGAAAGCTTGCATAACTCCAATACCCGCTAGTCATGGCTCATTATCCCCCCTGGCTTTTATTATGTGGTGAGGAAGCAAGGTCAGCCTCACAGAATTTAGGGACAATTAAGAAAATTACTGTATGCAGATGTGACTTATGGGCTGAGAATAACTAAACTTTCTAAAAGACCAAATTAAGCAAAATAAATAAAGATGATGAAAAATCCACAGATGTTTTATGACTTACGTGGCTTTTAAGTTATTCATTATAGAGAAGCCTTCCGGGGATTGGCCCATTTCCGCTGACCCTTTTCCTGAACACTTTGAAACTTTCTCTTTGACTGCATTCCTCAGGGAGTTTAAGATGTCCTAGGCATATTTTCTGAAGTTCTTTGAGTTCATTTCTCAAACACTTCCATAGGGATGAAAATATTGTCACTGACCCTTCTACATCGTGGATTACCACTGGGGCTCTAAACTTCACATTCTTCTTTTACAACTTTCAAAGCTTGTAGAATAAAAATGTGGAAACAGTCATGAGGGTAAAGGTTATCATCCAAGTTTCCACAAAGAAAAAAGAAAAAGAAGAGAAAACTAGACAAGAAGCAGGTAAAAAAAAACCCCTACATTTATCTACCAACTACTTATTTTCTTCTAAAGTAACAGACATTGGAAGGTATAAATACAATACACAGTCTCTTTTCTTTCTTTCTGCATTGGTAAGGTCCAGTGAGTATTTATTAGATGTCTGCTATATTCTAGGACTTCGACTATCTTGAACAATTGTGCTTCTCTTTCATAGAGTTTATATTTTAGCTCAGAAGTCAGATGCACAGACAAATAATGACGGAGGGATGGGCTGAGTAACATCATAAAATTTGATGTTCAGAGTGCCATGAGATTCTTGTGGGAGCAAGCATGTAATTTTAATGTAAATTAAATCTTGGTGAGAATGATCAGTTGATCTTGATAAAATGAATCCCTAAGGTTTGTCTAGCCTGACAGCAAATATTTCTCTAGGTGGCTTCTAAACATTTTCAGCATCCAAACAGAATGATTTTTCTTATGCTCTCCATTTTACATGAGACAGAAAGATGCTAAATAACTGAATGTAGTTTTCACTAGTGGTATTTCCTGCCTGCTGTTCATGATTGTCCTTCTAAAAATAGTGACTGTTTGAAATTATAAAACAAAGCTTTGCTTCTACATTTGTGGTGAAAGAGATTGCTTTTTGTCTTAGACAAAATCCTGAACCTCTGCTGTGTGGTATTGTACAAACAATAGATTAAATCTTGATGGAAGCTGTGAAATAAAACTTTTACATAGATTGACCTTAAGGAAATTCAAATACGATAGGGGGGAAATGGAAAGTTCAAATGATATATAACATTTAATAGAATTATTAATAGATTCCTAGAAATCCAATTTGACTTTTTTGTAGTTTGTTAACAGCATTAAAAATTTTAGCTAGTGTTTAATTCTATAATATGTATGGCATTTAGCATATTGTCTTGCATAAAGTTAGGTAGATGCTCAATTTGGAAGTTTCCTTAAGCTTTTATGAAATCTTCCTGCTTTTAAAGGTAAATTTCCTTGCATTCTTCAAATTGGTCACTGTTCCAAGAGTACAGTTTAAAACTAGGGTCAAGACTATAGGCTAGCTTTCCCCTCTGAAGTAGAAATAATTCTTAACTTGTTCTCTGACTGTAAGTGGTCCTTATCTAGGTCCCTGCAAAATATACTTTAAAGATATTCCCCTTTACCTAAAAATTACACAAATTATTTTGGATGAGAGGTAGTGTTTAACTTAATGGGCTTTTTTTAATATAGCTTCAGAGTCAGATTGAGGTACTGAATAGAAAGGTACCTACTTAAAGCATGCACATATAATTACTATGCAAATATAATACACAATACTGTTAAAATATAGTAATGCTCTTGTGAAACTTTTGCTTGTATCTAGGTATCTATTCTCCTATGTGTATCTATCATCTATCTATCATTTGTCTGTCGTTCATTTATCACTTAACTCCATGAATAACAAAATCTACTCATATCCATTTTATATAAGTTGATTTAGAACATGGGAAACTAAGGCTCAGAGAAGCTTTGTAACTTTTCCAGGTTATGATATTATTAAGTAGCTAAAATTTGCTCTCTTTACTATTTAAGCATCAGGGACTGTGAGGAGGAAAAAAATCCATTTCCTGTGCACTTTTCTTTGTTCTGGGTATATTGAGAGATTTGTTTAGGTCTATGGATATGGAAAAGAATAGGTAGGAAAAGGACTATTCCTTGGGCAACCACTATGAGCCAAATGTGACATTACTTTTCAAAAATAGTTTCATGACATGTTATGAAGCTTATTTTTTAGTTTAGAAACTTGACAAGAATCCAAAAATGAGTAATGAATTAAGTAGACCTGAGTACTTTCTCTATATGCTGCACTTAGAAGTCTAGAGAGCAAATTACAGATAACAGATCACAAAATGCTAGCCTTATGCACACCCTCTCAGAAGTTTATAGTTACTTAGAATCAACATTTCTGCAAGAGCTATAGATATGAACATTTGACTTCTTGTCAGAGATATAATCCAGGATTTAATCCAGGCCTTGCATCCTACCTTGATAAATATTGTCCTGATGTGAGATTCGTAGTTTTTACATCCATGCAGTTCATCGTGCTGGGAATGAGAGCAAGTTCAGGCTGGATCATGGTGGCTGTGGCTACAGCCCTTGCAACCAACTCCATGGCATCTTGTACGTAGTATTCAAAGAAAGACTGTGTTGTTTTTCCATGAGCAATGAGCCCCAGGGGTAGACCTTCTGTCCTCAATTCTTCTACGTTCTGTGAATCTCCCAGCACCCAGTGAAGCTCAGGGGGTGTTAATCCAAACTGGGTGGCCATTTCAAAAATCTGCTGGATGCTTTCCATGTTGCAGCCAAACATCACGATGGTGGGTGTGCTGTTCTTAACGTTCTCAAGCTGGACCTGCAGGAAGCTTAAGAGGTTGTTGGTGGAGGAGAGGCCTGCAGTGGTGTTGATGATGGACCCGAGGTGGAACTTGGAATTATTCTGGATGAGGAGAAGGAAGTCGGTGATGTTCCAGTCTTCCTGGCACAGCAGCAAGCTAAAATTGTACCAGTTGTTCATGGCGAGGATTGAGACAGTGACATCAGCATCAGAACTAAAGGATTTTTCTAAACTCAGTTGTAGGTGGAGGGGATTCTGTATTTAAAGATACGAAAAAGAAGAATTAGAAAGCATTGGTCAAAAAGTATGATATAGGGAATTTTTGCTTTCTGATGAGCCTAGAGCTTGGTTATTATTATTTTCTCTCTGCGATATTCAAATATCCCTAGGGTAAGTTTCCCAAAGTACGGGAATTTTCTCTCAAAAATGTTTTACTATGCATATTTGAGATTTACAACATGATGGTAGGGATGACATGGAGATAGGAAAATGAGCGGTTTGTTGAAGCAAATGAACAGATCCATCATCTCGCATACTCAATGTTTATTTGTGGTAGTGTGGTTGGAATTCAAGTCTTCATGCTTGTGAGGCAGGCTCTTTACTTCAGAGCCACACTGCTTGCCTGGTTACTTTTTTGTGTGTGTTTTTTTTTTTATTATAAAAATACTGTACAGAGAGGTTACAGTTACATAAGCAAGGTAATGAGTACATTTCCTATGGAGCATTGTTGCCTCCTCCTTTGTTTTTCCCCTATCATCCCTCCCCTCCCCCAAAGTTGTGGAGTTAGTTTTCAAATAGTGTCTTGTACATCTCATTGTTACAATGGGTTAACCTGTATCCTTATTTAAGATTTTGTTTTTTTCCCTTCCTCTCCCTTCCTTGTATATACAAGATGGCAGGGTCCAGACATCAAATACAGTGAAAACCGGTTATACCATAGGGGAAGAACACATAAAGAAACAAAATGACTCTCACTTCCTACCCCAATGTGTACCTGGACTGGTCATTCTGAGCACATTGAGTTATCCATTTAAAATCCTTATCTTCCCATAATGTTTTGTTAGAGGAAAGATAACCCTAGGTGTCAACATGAGAGATAACAATCATATATGTTATCAAGCTTGTCTTTATATTTATATAGATCACAATTTGTAACTTATTTGTTAAGCATCTCATTTAGTTAAGAAATGGAAAGATATTACTTTGGCTTCCTTTTAAGGTTAATGCTTGCAAGAGAGGAGGCTGGGGCTAAGGGCAGAGGAGTAAAAGAATGAAGGAGGGGAGGAAGGAGAGGAAGCTGGCATGACTTCATTGTGTATCTTACAGAATTGAGAATTATAAGGGAAGGGGGGGCTGAGGAGAATGAAGATATTGAAGGGATGTCACAGATCAAGATGCATTGTATACATAAAATACTTTGTTAAATGCCAAAAAATTAAATACATGACCTACAATTAAGATAAGTGTGGGAAGGAGTGGGTTGAGAGCGGTGGGTGAAAATGTTGAAAGGGGTGACATTCATTAAGAGGCACTGGATCCACAAACTGCCCCGGTGAATGGCAACTCCTTTGCACAACTGCTTAATGATAAAAACATTTAAAAAAGTTAATTATAGAAATTTTAACCCCTCTGTACACCACCTTCACAATGAAAACAATGGATATATTGAAAAACTAAGCAAAGGAAACATGAGATAATTTTTGTATTTAAAGCAGTGATACAAGAAAGGAAAGATCATTGTAATACATCTGTCTCATGTTGTTCTGCAATGAATATTGATGATTAATTTTTTTAAAAAGTTAATTATAGCTGGGTGCCGGTGGTTCATGCCTATAATCCTAGCTATTAAGGAGGCTGAGATCTGAGGATCGTGGTTCAAAGCCAGCCCGGTCAGGAAAGTCCATGAGACTCTTTTCTCCAATAAGCCACCAGAAAACAAGAAGTGGTAGGTACTTGCCTTGAGCTGAAGAGCTGAGGGACAGTATCTAGTCCCAGATTTCAAGCACCATGACCGATCAAAAAAAAAAAAAAGGGTAATTACAGAAATTTTAACATAGTTCTTTTTTTTTCTTTTTGCTTATGTGGTGCTGAGGAATCAAACCCAGGGCCTCATGCATGCAAGGCAAGCGCTCTACCACTGAGCCACCTTCCCAGCCCCTAACATAGTTCTTGTACAAGGAAATGGGGAAGAGAAATGGATCATAGTTTCTTATACCCTAGCCACTTGAACAACATACTTCTGATATATATGTAGATTTCTTTTCATTATAGACATCAAGATTAAGAGTATATAGTTTAATTCACATTTCTGAATCTATTGATCCTGGATTCTTGCTGTGAAATTGTGCTATTAAACACATTTATGTAACTTAAACCACAATTTCATCTACTCATGGAATTCACCCTTCAATAAAGGAAGAGTACTTAAGAAAAATCACAAATTATTAGACATGTAGGTGAAATACAGTCTTCCAATGTTAATACACTTGTCATTTGATTTCCTCATAAGCAGATACATAACACATTTATTATGTAATGATGATATCTTGAGAATGTTTAGTCCAGGGCCTTACTCATGTTCTTTATGCAATAAATATTGATCAAATTGCAGTAAATACGTTTCACTTGGGACTTGCTGAACTATTTTTAGGAGCTTGCTAAACATTCAGGTCAACAGAAGAACAGTAGTTTCTCAGCTAAATTTCAAACCTTGTATAAAAGGAAAGCAGAAAATAAGGATGAACTTTTTTGACCCACCAAAAATGTGTACTAAGGGAGAGGATTTAAAGTCTGGGAGTGTACCTTAGTGGGCAAAACCCTGGGTGTGATTTCTCAGAACCACCACCTCCATAAATTGAATTGAACTTTGAACTCTTAGAAGCATTGAAAATTTTTCATGCTTTTTTTTTTTTTTTGTCGGTCATGGGGCTTGAACTCTGGGCCTGGGCGCTGTCCCTCAGCTCTTCAGCTCAAGCGAGCGCTCTACCACTTGAGCTACAGTGCCACTTCTGGTTTTCTAATGGTTTATTGGAGATAGGAGTCTCACGGTCTCTCCTGCCCGGGCTGGCTTTGAACCGCGATCCTCAGATCTCAGCCTCCTGAGTAGCTAGGATTACAGGCGTGAGCCACCAGAGCCCGGCTGCATGTTTTGTTTTTTGTTTTTTTTTTTTTAAATTAAGGATGAGATTCTGATGGGGTTAACAGGAAGAAAACTATGAATACTGGCAGAAATGAGAGGACACATGATGGTCGGCAGGATGGAATTGTAAAACTTACTCTAAGAACTCGACTTCTGTCCTTTTAAGTTAAACATTTAAGTAAGGCTTATGTTGACAAAAGCAGAAGTTTGGGAAAGTCATTCACAGGCAGTGACCAACCAACAAGTAGCGAAAAGAAAACCTTCCAAGTCCCCATGGGACCATAAGCGAACTGGAAGCTTAGGTGTTAATGATAGCTGGGAGGGAAGTGGGAAAAAGGTTCTTAAATTAAGAAGGATCAAGTGATAAGATCAAAGGGAGGTGTCCAAAAAGAGAAGGGTGTCAAACATCAGGAGACAGTACCCAATAGGTAGCTCTTGCTTTTCAGATTTGAGAGGGCAGACAAGCTCAAAGTGAGAGGAATGGATGCTATAGACTCCACTTCTCTTTTTGGTGAATATATACTGCTCCAGAGACTTCTTTCTCTCTTCCTCTTGTAGTTTTCTGCCCATCCTTCTGTTTTTTTTTTCTTTTCTTCTCCTGACCTAACCTTTTTTAGGCAGAAAGGAGCAGTGGAAGGTACACTCTACATTTAGTTGGCAGGAACAAATGTTTCCCAACTGTTTTCTTGGCTTTAGTGCCCCACCCCAACCCCTGTATTCTTTGACATTTTTCTTTCTAAAACCAGTATGACCAAATCATTTTCGAGAATCAAGACTTCTGAATTACTCATAGGAGGAATTTCAAGATCAATCATATGGATTAGGAGGGCATTCTAATCTTAGGGTTTACTTTATTATCAATACACCAGATCACTGTAGAAAATGGACCACCCTAAAATATGACCCTTTGGCATAAGAGTTATTTTGAATGTTCACTTTGAGATTGAAGACAGAGAAGAGTCTATGAACACAGAGTAGGAGTTATCTTTTTACAAGGGAAATTTCCACCTATAAAGAAAAGCTTTATTTGTGATGGCATCTTTCTCTCTATGTACTAGGAAGATAAAGATGATTGAATCACTAGAGATCCTTGTCAATGTAGAAGGCATAACCACAAACCCACATAGCAAAGCTTACTCATGTGCATTGTACTTTGCCTGGCTACCTCCCTAACAGATCTCTCTAACAGATTTGTTATAGTTGAAGATGTTATTGCAACATAAACTCAAGGCCACATCTTGGAGATTTATTCCCTCTTTCCTGGCTATCTTCCATCTATACATAGATACTAATATGATTAAATGTTCTTATTCTTTCTCATGTTCTCATGCTTTCGTCCTAAGAACTATGAAGGATAAAGAGAAAGTTAGTTTTCCTACTCTTTAACGTGCTCCAAGTCATACTATACAATTGGTTTTTCTTGAACCAGGGAAAACACTGTCATGCCTACATTAACTTAATTATTTCTTTTCACCTGGAAATTGGTTTGATTGTATTTATATTCATCTTTCCCAACTCAGTTCTCTCAGGTAGATTTCTAGAAGCTATCTCATATTGTGTGAACCAAAGTTCTACAGACTGCTTGACGTTGGCTGATAAGACACTATGATTATAGGTAAAAAAATGTTATAGGTCAAGAGCCAAACCTATCTTGGGCTATCTTCAGCCCTTTAATGGCCATTTAACTTGTTTCTTGCTCTAATGTTCTTATTGTTATTAGATAAAATTCTCAATGCATTACTAGACTTAGCAGACCCCCAGACTCTACCAATCCTAAAGCTAGTAATGTTATAAGGTAACACCTTAAGCCTCTAGAAAAATTTCTCTGTTGTTATGCTTTGAATATAAAATATTGAAGGCTTGGATTGCATCTATAGGCTTTGGGGAAAGTGATTGGGTCTTGAAAGCTTTGACCTAATCAGTGTATTAATCCCTTGATTAATTCATAGTTTGCTGTCAGCAATGAGAAAGGTAAATAATACACCTGCTTTGCTGTATTCTGCCTACTTAATGCCCCCTCCCAGCCCCCAGTGTAACTGTTCAAGGTACTGGTTTATGACTTTCTTTGTTCTGTGGGTGTACAAATTCCATTGTGGAATAAATCATTCAGGATAACTTGAATTTATATTCCTGAGCTTTGGTCACTTTCTTCTTTTCTTTGAAGCAAAACTGTTTTTCTTTGTATTGACATAATGTTTTTATCCTGTTGATCTTAATGCAATGATAGATTGGGTTTTTTTTTTTGTTATTTAACTGTTTCTCTGCTGACTCTACAGAATGAACCATCTCCTGCATATGTCATTGCTTTGGTACAGAGCTGTACATACACACTTGATACTATTGTGTAGCTACTGATTATTTTGTATACACAGGAGACTAAGAGCTACATAGTTTCTAAACATATTTTAAACATTTTTAAACATATCTTCTAACACAGTTAGAATAGTATTTGTCAAATGGAACTTCTCTTTCATTTACCCCAAAACCTGGGATCATAGTAAGAAAGACGGAAAACTAAACAAATTGGAAAGAAAACCAGTTCCAGTTAAGTTCCAAGATCCAATATTTTGACCTGAGTTGTAAGACAGGCTTCTCCAGCACTTCCCACAGAGGAACTCATTAAATTAGTGTGTGAAAAACAAGCTCTTATGGAGGTACAGATAATTGTCAGCCCCTTGCTATATAGGATGTGTAATTAGCTAATAATATTGAGCACATAGCACTAGACAGAGAAATAAATGCGTTTGCAGAAGAGAGCAACATGAGATTGAAACAAATATTCCCTTTCCCTCACAAGTGGATAATGATTAATCCACACAATCTCATGTTCACTCCTATAAACAGTTCTACTGAGAAATATCAGATGGTGAAGTTAATCCTTTCACACATGTAATGGATGTAATTCTTCAAAATATATGTATTAACTAACAGTTTAGAAGCATCTAGTAATATATTATTTAACTAGCAGTCTTACATATCTTATAATTTCTTCCCATATAATGACAACACACACAGAGATATAAGACACTTAAAATTCAAGACATATAATGAAACTTTTCTTAAAATCTGGGGCAAGGATTAAGCAAGTCCTATTGGAATCAAGAAAATTTGGAAAGAGCAAAAAATGACATTGATCCTTAGAAAATATTAGAACACAATAGAAAATGTAATTTTTGTAAAGCAAGAAAGGTTTAACAGGTAAATAAATAGAAAAAGAATGTCAATATTTATAAAAGAATGCTTCACCTTAATATATTAAGACTAACTCAAAGCTCAACAAAATAAGAACCAAGAAATGGGTACTTGGAAGAGGGTGCGGCCAAGATAGAAGGTAGAAAAATTAACAGGTGAAGAAGGGAAAATGCAGGCAAAAATTCATTGTATATACCATAGAACTGAGAACTGTAAGAGAAGGAGTAGGTTGAAGGGGATGTTGAAGTGATTATACAGATCAAGATACATTGTACACAAACTGCTTTGTTAAATAGTAAAAAAATCAATACATAACCTAAAATTAAATTAAAATTAAGGAATGGGTTGGGAGGGGCAGATGAGAATTTTGAAAGGGGTGACATTGGTCAAGATATACTGTGTCCACAAACTGCATGGAAATTCCTTTTTATAATGACTTAAAGATGATAAAATATTCAAAAAAAGCAAATAAATAATTTTTTCATGAAAAACCGAGAAGGAAATATGAGATAAAGCATTGAAGCCAGGTGTCAGTGGCTCATGCCTATAGTCCTAGCTACTCAGGAGGCTGAGATCTGAGATTGTGGTTTGAAACCAGCCCAGGTAGGAAAGTCTGTAAGACTCTTTTTTTTTTTAATTGTGAAAATACTGTACAGAGGTGTTACAGTTATATGGGCAAGGTAATGAGTACATTTTTTTTTTTATTATGAGTACATTTCTTATCAAGCATTGTTGCCTCCTCCTTTGTTTCCCCTTACCATCCCCTCCCATCTCCTCCACCCTTGGGCCAAAGTTGTAAAGTTTGATTTTCAGCATAACATCTTGTACACCTTCCCCTCCACAAATTATACTTACATCAAATACAGTGAAAACAGGGGTTATACCATGGGGGAGGAACATAAAGCAACAAAGAAATATCTTATAAATATGTTAGAAACAATAGCAAGAAAGAAAAAACATTTGAGTCCTTATATTGGGGTTCATTTCGCCTAACATCAACTTATCTGACCTTTTCTGATTGTCGGGACTGGCTTACTTCATCTAATATAATTTTTTTCCAAGTTGTTCCATTTCCTAACAACTGGGGCAATGTCATCCTTTCTGGTGGAAGCATAGAATTCCATTGTGTGTGTGTGTGTGTGTGTGTGTGTGTGTGTGTGTGTGTGTGTGTGTATATCACATTTTCTTGATCCATTCATCTACTGAGGGGCATCTGGGTTGCTTCTATATCTTAGCTATGGTAAATAATGCTGCAATAAACATAGTTGTGCTGGTAGCTTTAGTATGGTCTTGTTTGTGATCATTTGGGTAAATGCCCAGAAGTGGGATTGCTGGGTCATAGGGGAAGTCTATGTGGTGTCTTTTGAGGAATCTCCAGACTACTTTCCAAAGTGGTTGAACAAGTTTACACCCCCACCAACAATGCAGTAAGGTTCCCTTCTGTCCACATCCCCTCCAGCATCTGTTGTTATTAGAGTTCTTGATTATAGCCATTCTAACTGGGGTGAGGTGGTATCTCGATGTTGTTTTGATTTGCATTTCTTTTATGGCTAGGGAGGTTGGGCATTTCTTCATGTGTGTATTGGCCATTCTTATTTCTCTTCAGAGAAATTTCTCTTTAAGTCTTCAGCTCACTTATTTATTGGGCAGTTGTTTCTTTGAGGATTCTTTATCTCCAATAAAACACCAAAAAACCAGAAGTGGAGCAGTGGCTCAAAGTGGAAGAGTGCTAGCCTTTGTCAAAAAAGCTCAGAAACAGTGCCCAGGCCCTGGGTTGGAGCCCTTTGAAAGACCAAAGAAAAAAAAAGAAAGAAAGAAAGAAGAAAAAAAAGTTGAGGAAATAGATCATTTTGAAAATGAAAATTTCTAATATTTGAAAACTATAAGTCAAATTTCAAATTTTACCATATACAAAAATAAATTTTAAATTATTAATAAACTAGTATATAAACATCTCTCCAAAATGGCAGTGATAAAGAGAAACACATTATATGATATATAACACAGAACTCTGGAATTAAACACCCCTCATAAAATTTAAAAACATCATGGCACAATAAGATGAGAATATTTGTAAACAAATTTGGTAGACAAAGAGTTTGCATTCACACAATACGAGGAATGTTTACTAGTCAATGAAGTAAGAGAATCCTTTACTGAACAGTCATTTTTGTCCCCACAAGTAATTTTAACCTCCTATCGAGAGCCATGCCCTCTGCCAGGCATTCTTTTTCCCTTGTAGAAAGGAAGAGATTAAAAAGTACTAAGTAATCAGATCAATAAACATTCATAATTATAAATTATGTAAATGATTACAAATGAAGGTCTTCCCTGGGAATGGTAAGAGGGGATGGGACGATACAGGTACTGGTTTGGTATAAGAATTCTACCAGCACAACTATGTTTATCGCAGCATTATTTACCATAGCTAAGACATGGAACCAACCCACACGCTCCTTATTAGATGAATGGATCAAGAAAATGTGGTATATATATACAATGAAATTCTATGCCTCCATCAGAAAGAATGACATTGCCCCATTTGTTAGGAAATGGAAAGACTTGGAAAAAATTATATTAAGTGAAGTAAGCCAGGCCCAAAGAAACATAGTTCCCATGGTTTCCCTTATTTGCCAAACTAGTATATGTCCTACATGTGTAGGACAAGCAGAAAAGGCCAAAAGCTATGTACATATGACCACATAAGATGATGTTAAGCAAAATGAACCCTAAGATAGGGACACAAATATCTTTTTTCTTTCTTACTATTGTTTCTAATGTATTTATAATGTACCATGTGATTTTTTTGTTGCTTTGTATGTTCCTCCTCCATGGTATAACCCCTATTTTCACTGTATTTGATGTTGGTGCCCTGCATCTTGTATATACACTTCTGTAATTCTGGGAGGGGAAGGGAGGGGCAAAAACAAAATGCTTAAATAAGGATACAGGTTGACCCATTGTAACAATGAGATGTACAAAACACTATGTTGAAAATGAACTTTACAACTTTGGTGGGGGAGTTATTTGTGGAGTGGGAGGGAAGGGATGGTAGGGGAAAACAGAGGAGGAGGCAACAATGCTCAATAGGAAATGTACTCATTACCTTGCTCATGTAACTATAACCCCTCTGCACAACATTTTTACAATAAAAAGTACCAAAAAAAAAAAAGAATTCTCTAACTGGTTCTTTTGGAAAAAAATGAGATAAGGTTGAAAACAACAGATCATGTTATAAGTTTACATATACCTGATTTACTATAAAATGATTTACTGTAGAGACATAAACACTTAACTCAAAGTTTCATCTATCTAAGAGTCTCTTTGGAGTACCCTTTCTTCTTTGGCAGTGTTTTCTTTCCCATCCCAGATAAATGATTGGCTCCACCACCTCTGCCTCTACACTCCCTTTGTGTAATGGCTTCAGTAATCTACAATGTTCTCAAGTAAGTCACATACTGTCATGGCTCCTGGGCCCACTGATTTCTTCCCTGAGCTCAGGTCTTGTAAGGAACAGGATGTTGGTTAGCAGTCAAGGGGATTTCTGCTTAATTCTATCATCATCATTTATAAGCTGTGTGGCCATCTGCAAGTCATTCAGCACGCTCTGCATCATCTCTAAACTGAGGACAATACCACTTCGCACCTTACAGATTCCTCCTGAGAATGAAATGTGAAAACGTAATCATCTCTCATCTGGCCTGGAATGAGGGCCTGGTAAGGGAAAGTTGGCAATTTGCATGCAGAATTTAGCCCTTGTGTTGGATGTGCTTTCTAAGGTGAAGGTAATACAATATTTTTCTTTGCTATTGCTCTCTCTGTCCTATCATCTATTTGCACACAATGGCCTTGGTAGTAGACATCTTTTAAAAAATATATCAGCTATACAAACTCTTTCACAGGAAAAGAAATGCTTTGTCTCATTCTCAGAGAAGCTGTTTATTTTGGGGTGAGTTAAGTACACAATAGAGTCTACAGCCCTCTATAACCTCTCTTTTGACAACAAGTTCCAGAACCACTTCACAAATTAAGCGACTTTTGGCACCAACTGCTGATGATTGCCCTCATCCATCTTTGTTCTCTCAGGGAAAAAAACTATATATATATATATATATATATATATATATATATAAATATATATATATGCATTTGTTGTTTGTTTTTTTTTTGGGGGGGGGTTAGTACAAGCGTCCAAAACAGCATTCATTGCCAGAGAACTTTATGATATTCGCTGACAAAAGAAATGAAGCTGGTTCACTTTCAGAGTGAAGAAAAAATATTCTTTCAACTCTTTCCCAGGCCAGGAGACCTTAATGAAATCGGTCAAAACTCAGGAAGTTCAAATGAGTATATTTCTACTCCTTTTAACAGAGATGAAACTCCCTCCCTTTCATGAGTCTACCAACAATTAAATACGTTGGAGGGGCATGGAACTGATTTTCCATGCTGCTATCTCTTCTCCTCAGCCAAGGAGGCCATTGGAGGTTTTTTTGTCTCCCATTATTTTACACCTTGTTTGACCTATATTATAAAGAAGGCCCCTTTTTTTCTGAAAAATAAAAGCTTATTCCTTTAGAAGCTCAGCCTTTTAACTAAATTAACTGTTTTTATGATTGCATTAAGAATTCAGGCAAACTGAAGGCAAAGTCCCTGTCCAGAAATTGTAATCTAATAATAATTATAAAAATGAAGACCTACTGATGTTTCAAATATGTTATGGCCTCCGGAGGTGAATCATTGATTGGCCTCTGTTAATAGATGACAACTGAGGTTCAGAATGGGTGAGTCATTTTCTCAGTGTAGCACAAAATTACTAAAGAATAGAGCTGAGATCCCCAACACCAATTTTCTGGACTTGAAAGCACTACTCTATATTGTCCCCTTCACTTGATAAGAACAACATGTAAAGTAGGCCCTTGACATTTGGATTTAATCTTGACAGCGCCGATTAGTCACAAGTAATTCTAACAGCCCAGAGAATGAAGTCACTTTTAGGATATGTTGTGGCAGGCATTTAAATGAGATGCTACGTGTCATTGGGAGCCTCATCTACTGCCCATGCGCACACAGCCTCCCGCTACCTGCTTCTCTCCTCCTTCTATGTGTAGCCACTCTGGCTCAATGAAATGACAGTAACCATAGCAATGACTGTAATGAAATGTAAGGCTAGTTGGGTAATACATAGCATCTACTTTATGTCTGGTAGAATAAGAATGTCTGGAAAAGCTCACTTTAAATTTTCATGTAGATTCTACTGAATTTTGTGGTCAAAACTTCCACCTCTCGTACTATTCAACCATCGAGGGTGGAGGAGCCATTATACACATATATTCTGGAGAATCTCCTCCATGAATTTGAGAATTCAAATTTGAGAATTTGAGAATTCCTCCATGAATTGAGAATTTGTTATGTCCAACCTTACGTATCAGAGTCAGATAATACATGAATGTGTCAGAAGGCAGGATTATGGGTGCATGGGACAGTTGGCATAATCATGCTGGGTGAGGTGTATTTCACTTCACTCACTAAGTGGGAAGGGCTGAGAGGTATGAGGACCCAGCATGGAGCTCGCTTCTTGGAATACAGCAGATTCTGGTGGAGTGAATGGTCCAGTTAGGATGAGGTATTAGTGTGTACATCACTACCGTCTCAAAGACAGCCTGCTGATATATTCTTTTAACAAAATATATACTTGAAGTCATATGTGGGTGTTTGTTACTAGAAAAAAAAAGCTGTGTAAGAACCAAGGTCAAAATCCTTAGTTTTGAGTTCATTGCAATTTCTAGGAGAGTCTAAATTAGAGAATCAGAGGGCTTCCTTGCAAGGCATTCAGGTGTGTGAACTGCCTTTATCAGTTGTGGGTGAGACTTTGTGGGCAAGCCTTGGTCACTGGAGAAAGACTTCTAATGCAAGTGGAAGCCAAGATGCCAAAGATTTATGGGAAGAAAGCAGGAAGCTGGAAGAAGACAGGATCTGACAATGAAACGTCATGATGTATAGTAAATGCGTGGTAAATACTATTCTTGTTACGTTTATCATTCATAATAATTACATGTCTGCTGTGCTGACTCAGTTGAAGAAAGGTCTTCAAGACTCAGGTCACCGGTGTTCAGCAGCAGTCTCATTCCCTGCTAGTGTCTATGGAGACAGGTGACTTTCAGCCTCACTGAACCAAGCAGAGCTGTGCTTGTGGCAATGCTGGAGCTCCCAAGCCTCTTCAGAAAATATATTTTCTCTTTTGTCCTGCCAGAGTGAGGGATCTACTGTGCTTTTTGTGTTTTGTGAATGTGCCTACCTTCATTAATTCCCCTGCAGTCCCTTTCATATGCTTTAAGGACAAAAAGGGGAATAAATAACATGTTGTTACCATTTTGTTTCAAATAAGAGGACACTCCTAGAAGAACACTGAATCAGCTTTAATAGTGCTGAGAAGGTCAAGCACTAGACTTGAGAGCAGGACTCTTCTCAGGGAACTTTGGACATCTATTTTGTTACAGCAGTAGGAGATTACTATTGACAAGCAAGCACTTCAGGGCGCAATAGAGACCACGTGAAGTTCTACATGTTGAGATACTTTTTATGAAGTAGAGCACCAAGACAATCCATTTGCTCGATTCCTGAGAGAAAGAGACTGTGGGATTGGTATTTAGCAAGGGCTAAAGGAAGCAGTTTTCTGGTAGGGCATCCAAGTTGGGTCCGATTTTCAAATTCTCTATGAACATTTTACATTACAAAAGATAAAAGCATTTCAAAGTAAAAATGTTGCTTAGGACTATTTTTCATCCCTTTTCTACCATCTAGGTTTTGCTGAAATTTAATAATATTCACATTTACATATATCAGTAGGCAGGTGATTTATAAGTTACAATTGATCAAATATTGAAACTATTGGTATAGACATTTTTGGTGACAAATGGGAGCATATTTTCTTATCATGGGAACCATTGAAATATATGTGATATTTAAAAACGTCTGGCTTGTAAGTTAAATTTCGTATTGTAATTTGATTACTCCATGTCAATGCAGCCTGAAACTATTATTAAGAGATGACCATTTCACATGCTAATTTGCTTTATTGCACTAAGAATGAAAACTCAGCTAAACACTGTTTATGCCTACTTTAAAGACATTCTGGTTAAAAAAAAAAGAACTTCTGGAACTGGTGCCCTAATTGACACAATTTCTCAATATGCTGTTTTTAATTAATATAACTACATATTTTTAAAAAATATTTTATTAACATGCATTAATGATATAAGGGGTTTCATCATGATAATTCTGTAGAGATGCACCACATAGAAAATTCATGTTTTGAGCATTTAAACTTGTTATGTAATATGTTATATAATATGCCTTTTATTTACTTATATATTTATTTAGCTCTACCTATTAATTTCATTATTGATTTGGTTTAATTGAATGATGGCTTTTTATTTGAGAATTCAAAAAATTGTTATTGGCTTGTATTTATCATCCACTGCCCAACACTGGCCAGTTTAATAATAGAATATTAGCATGCTTGAACAGTAGCTCAGTATATTTCCATTTCAGCACTCGATCTCAAAATTTGTGATTCATAAATTAAGATTTAATTTTGCTGCCATGACATTTTATTTCACTTAAATTGTTAGGGGAACATTAGTAGGATTAATTCTTTGCACCTTTCCACTCTTTGTCCAAAGTAAGAAGGCATTGGGAATGTTAAATGTAGGTCTTTTGGAACTTTGGTCACAGAAGCAATCTTTTGCCATGAATTAGAAATCCAACTCTTTAAACAGAATGGTGATCTCAGATACAGGACAACTAATCCGAATCAAACAGGTCTGTGTTGTCTTGGTAAGGTCTCTGAGAGCACTGTCTAGAATGTTTATTGAGAAAAGGTCTGTCAAATTTAAGACTTTGGTTGATATCTTTGTTCTGAATTCACTTGTCAAGTCATTGTCCATAGCTACTCAAACTTCATAAAATCAAACAGAAAAATTTAGCTTGAGAAATCTACCTGATGCTAATGAGCGTGCTTAGGATTTTATCCTAAAGGATTTGGAGATGAACTTGGAAGTACAGTACAGAAGTGCCACAAAAATAGCATACTACAATTAGGGTCTGGAATGGTAGAGAGACATTTTATTTTCCTATTAAAAAATTAACAGTGTGTTTAATTGAGGTGGTCTGTCTTCATTATAGTCGTTGGTGAATATGGCTTTTTCTGTGTGATATTATAGGGTCTGAACTCCGAGCATCACACTTGATACACAGGTACTCTGCCACTTAGCTCTTCCCCCACCCCAGACCCTCTACCACCTTTGGCCTTATTTAACAGGGAGGGACTCATATTTTTGCCTGGGTCATCCTCAGACCATGATCCCCTGACCTCTGGACTCTGATTTACCAACCTACCATTTATATATCTACCACAGTTGTATGTCACCTCAGACTCTGATTGGTGATTGACATGGGGATTTTGTTGACTTTTTGTCTGGGCTGAGTTAAAATCACAGTCTTTCTGATCTCTACACCTGGAGTACTTGGGATTTTAGGCATAAACTAACACAGTCATAAAATTTACCTCCGGAGTCTCTCTTTCATTCCCTCTTCCCTCTTTTCCTTCCTTCCTTTCTTCCTCCCTCCCTCTCTCCCTCTCTTTCTCTCTCTCCCCCTCCCTTCCTCCCACCTTCCTTCTCTTATTTCTCTCTTTCTTTCCTTCCTTCCTTCCTTCCTTCCTTCCTTCCTTCCTTCCTAGCTTCTTTCTTTCTTTTTTTCTTTCTTTTCTTTCTTTCTTTCTTTCTTTCTTTCTTTCTTTCTTTCTTTCTTTCTTTCTTTCTTTCTTTCTTTCTTTCTTTCTGTTTATTTTGCTTCTAAATTTTAAAGAAAAAATTTAGGTTCAATGAAATCTACCACTTCTACATAGTGAAATGAATATATAGCCTTTATAAAAGAGTTATAGTAACTCATTTACTCCTTTTTCTTATCCATCGTATGATACATAGAATCATATAATATAAATATAGAACTATTAATTACTAATTTATTTAGTGAAAATAGGATTACATAAAATATAGTGAATTTTAAAAGCGATTTACAAATGATTTAAGCAGGAATTATCTCTGTCATTAATAAATGTCCATAGATAGTCATTTTTAGGGCATTGTTTAACATGATTTCCTCTGAAATTCTTGCATAGTATGTCAAAAACTTACAAGCTTTAAAAGAAGAATCTCTCGAGATCATTATGATATTTCCTACATTGGTCCAAGGAACCAGGAGAATAGGACTAGGAGAGAAAATGAGGGAAGGGGTGATATTATCCAAAAAGCACTATACTCTTTACATGACTTATGTAACTTCTGAACATGACCTTTGTAACAATAATGAAAAATGTAAAGAAAAACGAGAATCAGGATCATGAGATGTTATCATCATTCCCAGGATAAAAAAAATGAAGAAGATACCTGTCTTTACATTATAGTCTCAAAATGGTACCTTCACTATGGTGGCAGTGTTCATAACAGTCTTTGTCCAAGACCTAGATGATCATGGCCACTCAGATCTCTTGTCTCCCTTCCAGCTTATATGAAGCCCAGGAAAGCAGACTTCCTGCTTTATGTACAATAGCTCTTCTGCGCTTACCAACCTTTAGCCTAACAGTGGCATCACCTTGTCCTGTTTATTCAATTGTACAAATAAAGCTTAGCTTATGTTTAACTTGGAAGCTTATGTTTAACAAACAAACAAACAAAGAAGAAACCCTGGAATTCTTCAAGTGCTCCATTCACTCTTGATTTTTGAGTAGGACAATTTTGAGCAAATGTGACCTGTTGTTTTGTTTTACAAACTCCTAGTCATCTTTCCATCTTATGTTCAGATTTTTTTCTCCAGTTAAATTTCCTTGATTTTCCTCATTTTTAAATTGTATTGTTTGCCTCTCTTTTAATCGCTGCCCCATTATACCCCTATATCTATTCTCTAATCATGTATTACAAGGTAACATCATTATTAGTTTACTCAACTCTTTCCTTCTCAAATTGTTCTGAGGACAGAAGTGCTTCCAGTAATAGTGTCCAGAAAATAACAGACTCCACTTGAAGATTTTTTGGTTGAATAAATAAATGAATAAGTGGTGTCGTGTAGTTTAAATTTAGGTAAGACGGCTGACTTTTGGCTGAGGTGTGTGTCTTGTATTTTTATGAATCCTTTTCCTTCTGATTTCACTAATACGGTTTTTCTCTAGAAGCAAGAGTAATTATTCTCAGTTTTCCCATAAAACTATATCCTTTCAGATGACACAAATCTTCTCTAATGTCAATCAGATAAGTGGCACCCGAATGCAGAGCAGATTGACAGAACAGCTCAAACTCTAAGGGGCTGGAGGCTCTCATTAGAAATACAAGTTGAATCATGTCAGTCATTCCTTTTGCATTAAATGTGGCTGTGGGGAAAATATTCAATGCACTTTATAAATTATTCATAACCAAATTTTAATGCTCAAATCAATGTATTTAGGATATGATTTGGTATAAAATGGTATCAATGTTATGTCAACCTTTCAATTATTTGTCGAGTCCTATGTGAGGTACCCTTGAACTAGAAACATGACTTCAAAAGTCTTAATAACCAACAAGTGTATCCTAATGAAATAAAAATGAGAATGATTGACATAATTAACATTAAGAGAAAAGAGAACAGATGTCAAAGTTTTATCAAGGTTTTCTTGCCCCTCCCCCCCATTAGGGGGTTTGAACTCTGGGCCTGGGCGCTGTCCCTGGGCTCCTTTGACTGAAGGCTAGCATGCTAACACTTGAGGCACATCACCATTTTTTCTGGCTTTTTTTCTGTGATTAATTGGAGGTAAGAGTCTCATGGACTTTAGTGCCCAGGGCTGACTTTGAACTGCCATCCTTAGATCTCAGCCTCCTGAGTAGCTAGGATCATAGGCGTGAGCCACCTGTACCCAGCTTTTATCAAGATTCTAAGAGTTAACACAACATACTTATTATCATAAGCACCCTGGCTTCTGCTTAGTTGAATTTGGAGATGCAACTAGTTAAGAGACACACATGGCATGGGAGATGGGGAGAGGAAAATGTGAACAACTATAGTTTAATTTCTTCCCTTCTCCATGTCTTGACTATTCTAGTTTACCACTGCGTGTATTTGTTAGAATTGTGAAGCAGCTTGTTATTTTCTGTTTTTGGTTTGCTTTTTTGTCTTGCTATGTAGTCCAGGTTGTCCTTGAACTTGGGATCCTTTTCTTTGGCCTCTCCAGAGCACTGGGATGACAGGGAAACCCTGGCTTACTGTTTACACAAGGAAACAGTGTAGATGGTTATGAATTGAAATGAAGCAAGCCAAGATTTAGTTCCTGAGGCAGTTGGTAAGATTCAATTATGAGAGTGATCAAGAGTGTTTTCATTCTCCTGTCACCTCTCCAATGGTCTTGTTTTGTCACCTGCATCTGTAGTTTCTCTTCCTCATCCCATTCACTTTCACATATACTCACTACCACCTACTAAACTCTTCCAGCTCATCTTCCATATTTTGTTCCTTTTATTATCAGCACAAATCTGAGACTTACAGTCGAGGAAATGCAATGTTGCTCCATCAAGTTACCTTTACTTATCTATCTGAGAGTCCAAGTTCATCACGAGACAACCTCTATCAAAGCAGTCAGTGACTGACTCTTGCAGAAAAGGTGAGTTTTCAGCCTAATGACACTGAGCTCTAAATACATTCATCCCCTGGTTTTCTCAATACCACAGACCTTGTTTTCTTTTATATCTCACCAGCTGGTTCCTCCAGGTCCTTCATTTCTCAGTAGATGATATTCCTTGGGCTCTGTCCTTGCTCGCTTTTCCTCACACTCCCTCCTACTAAGTTTGCACACCACCCATATGGTTCTTTCTTTAACCCAGACCCTGTATAGTCAACTGCTTTATTGATATCTTTCTTTTGGATTCATGTTAAGCTTCTGAAACTAGACAAATCCAAAGACAGAGATTTCTTTCCTTCCTTTAATCCCCATTCTAGATGCCCTAGCCAAATCCCTTTCCTTTAGAGCCTTTCCCGATTCTTTAATTGCACTATCACCCACACTAATGGCTTAGGCTAATACTAAGGGGTCAGCTTTTCATACTCTTTTTTTCTTCACACTTAATCAATCAGAAAGTTCCATTCTCTCCAAAATACCCCTTGAATTGAATCATTTCCAACATCTCACCGGCTCTAGAGTACGTTTCTACAATCTATCACCTGGGCTAAGGTTGATTGAATTGCTAGACTGTCTCCAAAACTTCCCAACTGGCAAAGAGTTCAACATCCAACAGGCAGAATAATACTTAACAATAATGGTGGGCTAGAGATAGAGTACTTGCCTAGCATACATGAGAACCTGAGTTTGGCCCAGCACCACAGGTACACCAATCTGAATTTACATCATTTGCTTAAAACTCTTCAACTGTTTCCCATTGCAACTAGAAAAATTCAAGCATCTTACTCTTTGTCCAGAAGGATCTAGTCCTACCTACCCTTCTGACATCACTCATTCTACCCACATGATCTCGATGCCATGATGCTCAGTTAGTCTCAGTCTCAGAGCCTTATAATAGTAGCTGCTCTTTCTGATTATGCGGCTCTTCCCCTCAGGCCACTCAGGCCATCAGCTCACCTTTCAGGCTGAATCTTTCTCAAGATGAATGTCTCATCTCAAATATTCAGAGCTGACTACCCTAAGGTGAGCAGCCTTCTGCTGTACCATCATATCCAACTTGTTCTTCCCATGACACTATTTTATCTTCTTCAGAACACTGCAAAATACCCAGACTGATCTTACCGAGTTCTTTATAAGTTGAAAGATATCTCATTAGTCCAATATAAGTCCATACATATTCCAAACATTTGGTTCATCATTCTACCCTCAGGAGCTAGAATAAAGTCCTACAACATTGGCTTGCTCAGTTTGCCTCTGCATAGGGCATGTAAAACAATGAGCATTTCTTAGTGTACTAAGATTTGAACGTGGGGCTTCTGCTTGCTAGGCAAGCACTCTTCCACTTGAACCACACCTCTAGTCATGTTTGCTTTTATTATTTGTTCAGATAGAGTCTTGAGTTCCTCTTGGATTGGCCTCACATTCTGATCCTTCCCATCTCAGCCTCTGGGAAGATAGCATTGCAGGCATGAAGCACTACCTGGTCTAAAATGTACCTTTCTACTGGAAACCTTAAAAGCTCATGTCTTGATTAATAACTCTTTTCAGAAATAGTACCTATGAAAATGCTACGGGGTTGATTGCAAATTATTGTTGGTTGACATGGAGAAGTCTGTGCATCCATCTCTGCTAGGAATCTGTCTCTGCTCCCGCCTCTTCCTCTATGTCCACATCAATCTCTAAATGTTTCTAAATCACTCTATCTAATAATTTTACCCCCCTTGCAGCTCTGTTTCTACTTTTGTCTCTTGTTTAAACACACCGCAAAAGGATTCCTTGAAATTGAGCACAATAATGGCAAGAGGCTGTATTTACTGAACATTAGAAACCATTATCATCATATCCCAGCAGCTCGCTGTTTTGGCTAATGTCTTAAAAAAGATGAGACATTTTAGCTATCATTATTAGTTAAAAAAATTCTCATTATGGCAGAGCTCTTTACTATAAAATTGGATATCCTGTGGATCCAATCATGTCTCCTAAAATGTTCTCACATAGAAATTTCTTTGTAAATACAGCTAGTACATTCTGTATCTTACTGTTGCTACACAGGGGCCTCACTTAATCCTTTGGCATGTGAGATCGTATTTACTTCTGGAGTAAGTCATGTTCTAGGATTTGTTGATTTTGCTTCTGAATATTCCGTGAGTCTCTACTAGGTGGCAGGCATGTCATAATGCATTATGTCATGATGTCATTATGATATGCATAGAATGTGAAAATAGCAATAAGTGAGCAGACATATCTCATGCCTTCAAGGGGAAATGGGTATTAATAAAATTATACATTAATGAAATTTAAAAAATAAATATGCATTAGATTAACAGTTGTGGCAGCTACTATCCTAGGTACTGTACAATTATGTATTCATTTAATTCTCAGAACAACATCCTACCTCATAATCTCAGTGATGTAGGAACCATCAGTAGTTTCATTTTGCAGATGGAGAAACCAAATCCATACAATTAGAAAGAAGATGGCATTCAATTGCTGTATTTTACCGAGACTTGATTAAAAATAGATGGAAGAATCAATTCAAATGAATTTATAATAAAAAGGGTCTCTGAGCCTAAATTAGGTTGGGAACATGAAGAGTAGTACATTCTGGAGTGATCTAAGTCCAGAGAACCAGAACCAGATAAGGCGTGTGTGTGTGTGTGTGTTTGTGTGTGTGTGTGTGTGTATGTGTGTGTGTGTGTGTGTGTGTGTGTGTGTATGTGTTAGTCCTGGGGCTGTGTGTCTTAGTCTGGGGGCTTGAACTCAGGGCCTAGGCACTGGCCCTGAGCTTTTTGGCTCAAAGCTGGTGCTCTACCACTTTCCTGCCCAGGCTGGCTTTGAATCTTGATCCTCAGATCTCAGCTTCCTCAGTAGCTAGGATTACAAGTGTGATCCACCTGCACATTGCTGAGATTTTCTTACATGTTAGAATTCATATTAAAGACACTTGATTAATTTACATTTCATTGCCTCTAGCTCTGCTCTACCTACTACTACATGAACCTTACTTTCAAAGGAATATAGGAGAGAGGCTCCTCATTGACAATTTGGTAGTTAATACATATTTACGACTTTCCCACTACTTGCCATGTAATCCATTTTGTTGTTGCTCAGTATAATGTGAAGTCAGAGCAATTATTGGGTTGATACACTTAAACAACCATTATAAGTGACTGTAGTCTGCCTTCAAGATGAATATGAATTTTTGCCATCTTTAATAGCAACCCCAAGAAGTGAACAATATTAACTCTGGTGCTTCCATGACCCATTCTATCCCCTTATAGGGAAAGTCATCATTTGGACCCAGATTAAAGGTATTTAAGAACATCTAATGAGATTATGCAATCAGGGTACTGAAAAGACTGACATTACATGTAATTCATGAGATAAGGTCACTCCTTATAAGGCTGGCCATTAGGGAAAAACTTTCTCACTAGCATGTAGCAGACTGCTCTGATGTGCTAACAGAGAAGGGCAGCTCAGGTTCTCTAAAAGTAACAGCTCATTTGAAATTCCCAGATGGGTCAGGAAACTTCAATTTGTTTCTTGGACACAGATTTCATCCTTCACCCTGGCACTTATCTAAAAGTGCAGAGTGCTTCACCCAAGGGATCCCAACAGGAAAAAAGAAAAGAACAAGAATGAATACGTTGCCAAATGGCCAAGTTTTATGGTCTCTCAAGTCCAAGTAGATTGATCTCCTTTTCTTTGCTCTTACTTGCAGATGAAACTTACAGATTTCAGAAGATCACTTGTAATGGGGTGGTGAGACTAAATCAACAAATGAGCGGGCGAGACACATCCCAACAGCAATTATTCAACAGCAACTAAAATTTGTAAAAGATGCCAGTGTCTCCCAGCAGAGTAAACAATAGTGGTGTTGAAATGCCAGCTGTGGAAAAAGCAGGTTGAAAACAAAACCGCAGTGCCAAATTTCCCCGCAGTATATTTTGTCTTATGGAGTGTAGCTTTGCACAGTAGTCTATAAGTAGCCCCAGGGTTGGAGCTTACATCAGCAGAACTGTCCATGATAATTGTGTAATGAACTGAACTGGGAACAAACTGGCGGGCTTAATTTATTACCACCATTTACTGTTTATGTCTAATAAGACTAAATGATGGAATTTAAACCCAACTTTTCTACAACCTCATCTGATCATTTGATTGCTATGCTTTTTGGTTACTTTATTGGCTGATTCTATATTTTATTTATTTGCAAATAAAGGTTTGAACGCAAAGCCTCATTTGCTAGGCAGGTGGGTGCTCTACCACTTGAACCATGCCCCCTCAGATTCAGAGTACTTTCTACCATTAAGGCCTCCCTTTTGATGGGCATTGATCAAGATGTACTGTACATATAATCCTACTTGTGGAACTGAAATCGCTTTGTGACGGCTCCTTAAAGGAATAATGAAATAAATAAAACAAAAAGGTCTTTCTTTAGGTTGACCTGGTAATACCTATGTCTTCTAAAATGTTCCAGATTGGCACACCTTCACAGATGGAAATCAAATGATTAAAAGCTAAGCTAATTGTTTTGTATCCATTTGAGGGTTTGAAACTCAGGGCCTCATCTGTACCTATCACTTGAAACATGTTCTCAGCCATTTGTCTCCTTTTATTTTTCCAAAATAAAGTTTTCATTTCATTTTTTTATATTTAAAATAATTCTTTAAGTAGTTGTACCCAAAGGACTTGACATTTAATAAGCTGTTTATGAATACAATGCATTGTATTCATAAACATACATATTGCTTCAGATATGGTCTCCAGTTATTTTTTTCCCAGGCTGGTCTGTAACCATGATCCTCTTTTTTTTGTGTCTCTCAAGTAGCTGGCCTTACAGACATAAACCATGATGCCAGACCAAGGCTAAATTAATTTTTAATAGATTTATCTTTCTAGTATAAAAAGTGCTTTTATTTTAGCTTCTTACAATTGCTCCCAGGAATGGCAGAAACATTTCTAATGCTGAAACATGCCTACAATTTTGAGACCTTAATGAGACAGTTGTTTTCACCTTCAACTACAGCAGACAAGTCATCCTTAGAATTTGGGATTAGTGGATCATGAACTTTGGCTTCCATCTTGGAAGGAATTTGTCCCTCAATGTGTGTGGGGAATTAAAATGTGGATGCCAAAATCTCTGAGTAAATGCTCAGCTCAGAGCATTCATATAAAATGATGTGGTGTTTGGATGAGTCTAAGTAACTAATGGAATCTGATTTTAAGTCATGAAAAGCAAATTGCATGTTAGGTTTTTCTGAGATTTTAAATGATTTCTTCTGGCCAATATGTTGTCTAGTGTTGGAGAGAAAAGGATCATATGCTTTTTAAATATTTTCCCAAACAAGATGATGTGATGTGATGTAGTGTGTGTGTGTGTGTGTGTGTGTGTGTGTGTGATAGTAAGTAGAGCCAATTAAGGTATATTTTCCTCTATTAGGACTAGGAGCTATCTGGAAGTGACTCCTAAGACATAGAGAGAGGGAATACAAATAGCTCCATGAAAGAGGTGAGGTTTTGCAGTATAGTCTTCTGCATGAACTCAATGTTATAGATATGAAAATGGCCAAGGTAATAGGTGTAAGATACAGACCATGATAAGGTTCTATCTCTATTATAGTTTATAATGGGTTATTTTGGCCTAGAGATTTAGAATTTAATTGATCATCTCTCATCAAGGCATAAATCTTCATAAGTAATTGAATAATAATTTATGATATGCTCTTCTATGGCTAGCCTGACATTTTTACACTGGATTGAGTGAACATCTAACTCTCACCCAAACACCTCAGAGTAACTTTGAAGACTCTCACATAAAATTTTGCAGTAAATCTCAAACATATGAATATGTCATAGAACATGTTTTATGAGTCTCACATAATAGTTGAAAGCTCAAGATTGAACTTTTAACTGATGTAAATGTTTTCAGAAAAACTTTTAAAAGGATTTGAAACGATCATAATACACAAGCAATTTCAAAATGCTCCTATAACCTTTGCTGACCCTTGGTAATAGACTCACTCCTTTAAGAGTCTTCTCTCCTCTTCCCCAGCCACAATCTGTACACCTATTTCTAAGTACCTCTTCCCCCTCTTTGAAATGGATTTTCTTTCCCTAGGTAGCTTAACAACTTTAGAGCCTGGACACGAGCAAAGATAGGTAATGGTAAATATGTTAACGTGCCTTCAAGGTCAATGGGTTTCAGAGATTCAAATCATCTTTCCTATAAGAAACAAAGAAAAGAAAATCATTATTTATCCACCTCACATTTTAAAATGCTGAGAGATAATCTAAAGGCCACTTCTAGGAATGTACCATTTATTTTAAAAGTACAACTTGCTAATTTATGGGCTCTTGGTAGACTGTACCTGGTTTTATTGAGGCAGCCAGAGCCTATGGGTCAGCCCCAGGATCTTTGAATTCTGAACTGGGTGCTACAGTAGCTCACACAGCAGCCTTCAAATTTAGTTATAAAAGACTGTTAAACTGGGCATTGGTGGCTCACGCCTGTAATACTAGCCTCTCAGGAGGCTGAGATCTGAGGATCAAGGTTTGAATCCAGCCCAGCAGGAAAGTCTGTGAGATTCTTGTTGCCAATTAAATCACAGAAAAAGCTGAAAGTGGCATTGTGGCTCAAATGGTAGTGTGCTTGACTTGAACAAAAGGAATTCAGGCCCAGAGTTCACATCTCAGGACTGTTGTGATATATCAATATAATACTGTTGAATTATTTTCAAAAACTATTATTTGATGCCTAAACCTGCTCTATAAGCAACCTATCTCCTTTACTATTATTCTTTGTTGCCCATGAAATTATTTATTTTTAGACATCTCAGAGTAATTCTCAGACATTCAGGAATATGGAAGAAGGAACTAGAAAAAAGGTTAGATTTCTATACTGACACTGTCAGTCCAGTCTTTAAAACCTGGAGAAGTGCTTATAGGTAAAGGAAAATTGGAAATCTAGGCAGAGTGGGGGATGTATGACTAGAAACTGGACATCATAATTAAGGCCCTACATCTCATGTAAACTATCTTGAATGACCAATAGCATATTTTTGTATTCCATTTTTTTCTTTTAATTAGAAGTTATATGCTTGAGTCTTAAGCATTAATCAGGTTAATACACATTTAATTAATACAAAATTAATATAAAATTTCATTTATCATATGGAGACTACCAAATATATGCAAATGTCAGTAATCATATGCAGATATCAGTAGCAGATAAATGAGGCTCAAGTCTGTACTCAAAAGCTAGTTTACTCTCTGAACAGAGATCTCTATCTCTGGAGATTTGCAGTAAGATGATACTTTCCAGTTTCCACCCTGTCCATAGATTCACATTATATTATGGGATTACTATTTGCAGAAAAGTTGTGCAAATGGTTTATCCAAATTGCTTACCTAAGAAAGGGTTTACTGAGGAAAGTCAGCCTTTGGTTCTTTTGCTAAGGGAAGAATCTTGCTAAAATGTGCAGGGACATTTTTCTGGCACAAAATTAATTGGCATTATTTCAGGCAAATTTCTGAAGGACATTGTAGATGGCCAGGGCAAATCATCCATACTAATATATTTCTTCTAAAGTTTGAATTGTCTGACTTGCCTGTTTAGTTCAGATGAATTGGAAAATTGCCCAGGCCCAACAGCTCTGAGCAGTCATGCCCATATGCCTAATGTACTAAATTCAGTGTTGTGAAGTAGTAATTTTTTGAGACTAAAACAAAATCAAATAATTTTAAGTACAGAGAAATCACTCACTTACAAATGCATCTCAGTATTAGAAGAAAGCATAGCATCAGAACCACCCACTGTGAGAGGCAGAATTGTGTAGAGGCATTAGAATTATTAAAAATTGAGCTTGATTTCTTAGCTCTGCCTCTTACTAGTTATAAGACCTTATTGTTCTTACTGCTAGTCTTTTTACCAGTAAGGAGGAAAAGAATGGTAGCTGGCCATGCACCCGTGGCTCAGGCCTGTATTTCCTAGGGTTCTGAGATCTGAGGATTGTGGTTCAAAGGCAGCATGGGCAGGAAAGTTTGTGAGACTTTTATCTCTAATTAATCATCCCAAAGCCAGAAGTGGAGTTGTGGCTCAAGTGGTAGAGTGTTAACCTTGCCAAAAAAAGAGCTCAGAGACAATGTCCAGATCCTGAGTTCAAGCCCCAGGACCAGAAAAAGAAGAATGGTAGCTACTTGTGAAGATTTAGTAGCAATGAAATGTAATATGATACACAGCATATAGTAAAAGCAGGAAGAATACAGATGCCATTAACTATTATTTCTTTGATATTCTGGTTGACTTATTATTGCAGTTGTGGCTAACATTTTTTAGCTCAAGCCCAACATTCTTTGCTACTCTAGTGTGACTACATTCTGCTTTGCTAAGTAACTCCTGGTAAGATATACCAAAAGGGGCCATTAAATGGTGACTGTGGAAGAGAAGGAGCTTCCTTTTTCCTGTCTGTTTCCTGTGGGTTTTTCTTTCTTGCTCTGAGGTTCCTGGAAGCATCATCCCAACAATGTTCCTTCATCCCTTTAGAGATTCTTTTCAAGAGGAGCAGCTAATCTAGTGCAACTTTTCTAGTGCTGAACCAGTTTGTTCTGTGCTCTTAAAGGTGACCAACATCAGCAGCTAGATTGAGAGGTCTGTTTCTAGGCTCTGAGGACCTGGTGGGTCCTTAGCTGGTAGATCAATAGCTTAGAAGCACCTTTCATTTTCAATATCTGAATCTCAACTTTACAGGGCTCCTTCCTATAAACTTCTATTATTCTTTCCACTCTCCTATTGTTTCTTCAGATCTGAGGATAACTGATTTGAGAATTTGCTATCTTCAGGATGCCATAGAGATCTCTTATTACACTTTCAGTTACCTAATTAATAACTGTGTACCTAGAGAATAATTCCTTACAATGCATTGTCTCTCTTCAAAGTATCTAACTGGTTGTCACCAATGCACTTACTATTGACAGTTCATTCAAACACCTGGATAGCCTAGAGTAATTTTGGTTTTGATATAAATTGTTCTGTTATTGACTATCAACCACAGGGGCATTCAAATTGCAGAGAATAACTTTTCTCATGGATTCTGATAGGTTATCCAATATTGGCAAAGCAGATTATGGGTTTAAGCATAGTTGAGTACAACTCCAAAGCCTACACAGCTAGTAGAAGAAGAATTGAGGTAGACAAGATAGACGAGGCAGCCAGTAAACAAGAGCAGGAAGGCCTAGACAGAGATGAAATGATTCAGCCTAAACCTATAAAACATAATGATGAATCATTGTTCTTGGATTTGTCCACAAAATTCAAGCAAAATTCAAAAATCAGTATCCTGCAACATCCTATATCAAATCTCACCATTCTAAAAACCTCCATTAGCAGGCAATTTATTTCTACCATGAAAAAATACTGCACAAATTACAAAGTAGAGGCATTAGAATACAAGAAAATTGTGAAGAAGATGTTGTTTTATAAAATAAAAAATGAAAGTTAATATTTCTTGGTCCCAACATAAGCTACGTCATTCTTTGCATTCTCTATGAAAGGTTTTACTGAATTGCCTTTAAACTTACAAATGGTTCTAGTATTACTAACTTATTGATGAGGAAAGTTAGACATAGAGAAATAATTTGGATCTGGTGGCTCATTGTTCATCCAATGTCAGTCATTTCTTTCTATCATTTAGTTCAGTTAGAAGAATCACTATGGCCCTCCTCCTGAATATGTTCTGATTTTTTGAGGTGGTATTCTGAAATCTACATAAAAGCTATAATGCCAAGAAGAATGTGTGAGATGTTTGATTCTTAGAAAAACATTAGAGAAGGCAGCAGAATAAAACATTAAGAAATCACCATAACTAAAAGACATTCAGAATGTCAGCCACTAAAAATATTGGGTTAAACAGACTTAATTGGCTCAGAGTTCTTGCCTTATATGCACAAGGTTCTGAGTTTAGGACCTAACCCCTTAAATTTCTCATATCAGTGATTCCAAATATGTAGGATACACCAGAAATACCTGGGAATTTTCTTTCATATAGTAAAGCCCATATATCCAAAGATTTTGAGTCAAAGGATGGAGGTCTAAGATACGGCTGATGTATATAATTTGAAAATTATACTGGCACTTCAGATGGTCAGAAAGCAGTACATTAGGCTGAGGCAGAAGCCATTCTGGTTCAGCAGTCTTATCCTGTGCCCAGTGGGTGCTGAAGACTGGGACATGGTTTAGGTAGTATATACCTATGTATACTTAAACAGCAACTTAGCATCCACCTCTTTATGAGAAGGGAATTCAGCCAGTAGAAAAGTGAATCCAAAGTAAGGCAATTAGCAACCTAACACAATTTTTGGCAAAGTGAGGATGTAGATAGATGCTTTATTGTTCTAGAATAGCAACTCCTTCTTCTTACCTAGTTAAAAGAAAACAACATGAGTCTTTACCATGATACAGAAAAAGACAAAAAATAAAATAAGATAAATGCGTTACTTTAAAAGACAAATGAAAATTGGAAAATGAAAAAACCTGGTATTTGAAATGGAAGACTGAAATGAAAAAGATCTTCTAGGATACACAATGAAAGGGTCATCAAGAACCACGTATGGTAAGAAAAGAGTTGTGTCAAGTTGTCCCCAGTTGGCTGTAATAATTCCTGTTTTTATGCCAATTGTCCCTATTTACTGTGTTGGAAGCTTTCTCGTTCTCAAAGTTTTCATAGTTTGAATATAATCTTTTTGATCACTTACATATGGCTAAAGAAGAAAACATGAACTTGGGAATTGTAGTGCACTTAATTATAGTTCACAAAAAGTACAATAATAGAACCAAAAGTACTAACCAGAGACATATCTAAATAGAACATTTCTGCCAAAAATAGATCTCAGTTTGATGACTATCTTATTCTTAGAAAAGTCAATAAAAACCAACTATATTTAGACAAATCTGGCAAAGTGTTTTAATTTTAAAAAATTCTGTCAAGCATTCAGGAAGAAAGAAAATTAAAAATATAACCTTCCAAAAAGATAAATGTGAATGCTATGGGCTTCTCATTTCTGCTACATTAAATGTCCAATGATGGTAAAGTAATATCTAACTGAGTTTGTTTGGGAAATAATTTTATGCCCTGTCAATCTGTCTTTTATTTGTAAGAAAAAAACCCAAAGACAAGCTGTGATACATAGGGTACAGAAAATATGTCATCCATAGACCTAGATGAGAAAGATCCTTGGAAATGCTCCAATTAGCTACTATTATTTTCCTCTTCTGGGATTCTATATTAAGAAAATAATCCATTAAATCTGTGAACAAAGATCTTTATTGTGGAATACTTTAGAAAAAAATTGTGAAAAGCTTAAATGTCAACATTCCAGCCATATTCAGCAGCTAGGATTAACACATTAGCAGTTAATGAATATGGTCAAACTAAATTACATTCATGTTTGGAAGTATCACAATGAAAACTTCCATGTTATACAATTAAGATGCACCAAAACATGAAAAAACAGTAACAGTTTTAATATATTATTTTAAAAATAATGACAGTGGCCTTCCCATTATATGAGAAAATACTAACAATGCTATAGTGAACAAAAGGACTGGAAAGACATTTCCTAGGCTTAAAGAAAAAACTTTCATGTGACAAATGCTAGGAAAAGATAATTCAACAAGTTTACAGGGATTGTCTCTGGGTAGTGAAATTGAGAATCATTAAGCTTTAATATTTTTTCAGTCAGCAAAATGGATAAATATGACTCATTCAGAGTCTCTGGAGACTTTTAAATAGTTCATGATATAATGAAGAGAGCAAAGCAGAATACAAGCTTGATTGCATTTTCTAATCCAAGCAGTTCATTCTTCTATTCCTTAAGCAAAGATTATTTGAGTAGCAGTACTATGTGCAAAGTCCTGTAATAGGCCCTTGGGTTGTTAAGGAAATAAAACAGAAAATACCATCCTCATAGAGATAAGAAATGTACTCACTATCTTGCCCATGTAATTGTAACCTCTCTGTATGGTATTTTCACAATTAAAAAAAAGCATACAGAAAGAAGGACAAATGTTGTAAGGTAGTGAAACTGTTAGCCATTTATATTCTAAACACATTTAAATAAAGGCAGCCTTTCCAGACCACTCTGGTTTCAAATATTACCTGCTTTTTCAGAATGATCTGCAAAAATTCTTGAGATCACTAGTTTAGTACCTTTAAAAAAACAACAACAAATATTTGGAATCACCGAACAGTAGCGAGAAGAAACCCAGTGATAGGTGGGGGGTGGGGGGATGGGCAGTAAATACTTGTATTTTGAAGTTACACTTCTTACAGAGGACTTGAATCACTATCATCAGCATAGCATTTATTTTTCCATGAGTATGTGCTGGTATTGGGGTTTGAACTCAGAGTTTAAGCTCTCATTTGGCTTTTTTTCATGTGTAGCTGGTGCAATTCTGCTTGAGCCACCCCTCCAGTTCTGGCTTTTTGCTGATTAATTTGAGATAAAAGTCTCTGGGAGCAGGGTCCCTTTGAATAGAGATTCTCAGATCTCAGCCTCTCGAGTAGCTTATAGATCTGAGTCTAATATCAGTCTATAATTAATGCCTCAAATACAAAGAGTAGTTATAATCTCAACCTCTCTATTTTATGAGGGAGATTTCTTTTGGGGGAGGGGTCTTGAATACAAGACTTCATGCTCTTACAGGGTGTTTTTACTCACTGTGTTTTTTTTTTTGTTCATGGCTCTCCTACTTGAACCATATCTCCAGTCTGACATTTTGCTGGTTAATTGGAGAGAGGGGTTAGACTCTTCTGCCCTGGCTGTCTTTGTACCAAAAATTCTATGACTTTAACCTTTATGAGTAGCAGGGATTGTAGGTTTGCCACATGAAAAGTATGGCTTCTAAGATTCGGTTATGAGCACACATCAAATGGATCTTTACTCATCCTTCAGTGTCTTTACCCTTTTTCTTCTCTTGCTCCCCAGGGAAGGAATCCTTTTCTCCTTTACAATGTGAATATATTCTACCTCTTTCTAGTTGCATCTTAAAGGTTCATTTTCTTGTTGTGATTATAGACCTATGTCACAATCTATCATTTCGCCAGGCATCTGAAGCATTTCTGGTTAATACTTGACTGTGACAAATGCCTTGACATTTCCTGAACCAGAAGTGTTGAACTAGTGACCCTCTGGTGCTGGCAGGCCCAAAGTTGATTTATTCTTTTTTTTTTTTAAATTACTGAGTTGTCAACATTCAAGGATGTTTTTTTAATGTTAAAAATTTCCAATCTGGTTTCCTTCAAAAAGTCAAAACTCTGGCAAAATTCTCTCTGACTAACAGCTGGTTGCAGCTGAGTAGTGGCTGCCTGCCTGCTTTGGAAAGGTCGGGCACTCTTCCGTTACCTACAATTCTGCTACTCCCTACTGTATGATTTGGAACTGTTTTTCACCTTTCCATTCCTTTCCTGATTCCCTAGAAGGCATGTGAATTTGAGATCTCTGCCCTGGGTCATTAGCTCTCAAACTGTACTCTTCAAATATGAATCACCTGAGAGATTTTGGGGTTGGGGGTCCTACTAGATAATTTATTGAAACTCAGTGCAGCTGAAAATCAACACTTTAGAAAATGACCACATGTAACTTTGTTTCCGATGATTCCCCAGTCACGTTTTGCAAGCGGCATTCGATGAGACTCTTAGGGTAATATGGTCCCAAAGAATGATATTGGGAGTCACCTGTGGGCATAGCCTCCCTGAAGTTGTTTGTTTGGGAGATACATTACAGCCTCAGGGGTGTGGATGTGATGATTTTGGGAATCCTGTATTCTGAATAGTTTTGAACACCTCGAAACAAAGTTGGGGAATCTTAGCCAGATCTGAACGCTTGATTTCTTGATGTTTTGGTTTGACGGCAGATGACAGGATAAAACACAACTCTAGCCTTTTACTTTTCTATTGATGATTAATTCCAGTAACTTTACTTTTCATCATGTTTGACTTCCTTTGAGTCAAGAACCTTTGGCTACACAATAGATGGAAATTGGCTGAAGGGAGGGAATGCGGGTTCTGGAAAGCATTGACAACAATGCCACTTTCCTATCACTTGGCCTGTACAGGAAATTAAAAACTGATTTGGGAACAATGAAGGCAGTATGAAAAGTTTAGCAGGGTAGAAGAAATAGGTTTTCTATTTCCTAGGAAAAATCAATTTCCCCAAGGCCTTCCTCTCTTAGCTTTGTGCTATATTTCAGACTAAATTCTGGGTGGTCCTGAATTCTTTCCACCAGAGTGATTGGGGACCTTCTTCTGTAAGACAGAAGTCCTTGGTCTTAGCTTCAAATCTAACCACCTGGAGAGATGAGGAGGTTTAGGAGAGTAGGAAAACAGCCATCAATTCAATTTAATTAATAATCATTGAGTATGTTGTATGAGCCACAGGCTGTTCAAAGAGCTCAGGGTTTAGTGTAGTGCAGAAGGGAGATCCACATGCTAACAAAAAAGGAAGATATATGGTGGAAAAGTCACCGAGAAGAGAAAGCAATGGTAGGAGGAGATGATGGATCCTACCTCATGCATGGAAGCAAAGGTATTAAGGTTGAATTGGAGTGTTAGGCAGACTCAAAGGAGCTGTCAAGGCAAACAGCAAGAGCAACGTGTGACAAAAGCATTGAAACAGTGCCACACCTTTAGAACAAAGTGCAAAAGGCTGGCATCAAGAAGAAATGAGCAGAAGAGTTAAGCAAGGACCAAGTAATGAAAGGTCTGGAATTCCATACTAAGCCATTTAAAATTCAGCTGATAGGTTAGTGTTTCCGCAGAGTGTGGGTGGTTTGTGGGGGTGATTTTAGGTTGTTCAGAGCCTTGACATTGAATAACACTAAATCACAGCATGAGAAATTTAATCCCCTTTCAATTAGCATTTAACCTGTCTGTTTAGTCAAGGAGAAAGCATTCTTTCGGTGTCAGTGAGCCTCACATACTTCTTTAGAACCTGGAATTTTCCTCTTTTAAAATAAAGGGCTTAACTTCAGACCTCAGGCTAGCAACATTACCTAGACAAAACTGTTTTATGCTTATTGTCCACTGCTTTTGATCAACTTGTATTTTTGAACAGCAGTCCTGAATTTCCGTTACTGTGGTGATAAAAATTAATCAGTGGGCATATTTATTCAAAACATTAAGTTTATTAAAAATATATTAGAAATATATATATGACAGAAATATGGCAAAATAATTATGAAGGTAGTACAAAAATGACAAATTTGGACATGTGGCTGTCATTTTGGAAGAGTAGTAAGGACTAAATCAGGCCAGTGACTATGTCTTCTTCCTGGAGACTAAATTAGAGGGTTCAAGAATGGAGACAGAGAAGACAGGAGGCTATTGAAGAACTGTAGGCAGACAGTAAGCTTGCCGGTTTATTTCTGATTTTCCTAGTGTTTCTGCCCTCTCTATTTCTATAAGCATAGCCTAATGGTTTCCTGAACTTGTGCTCAGAGTTACATCTTGAAGTAGATGTGAATGAAAGATAAAGATCCACTTCAAGTGGATTCTGCCCTTGACGTGTTAAAGCTACACCTGGATAAAGCTTAGAAAGGGATTTGATTGTTTTAAGTACCCTGACTATTGTGGAGTGTTGTGTAGAAACAACGCAGTTTTAAAATTTCAGCTAGTATGCTTATGACTAGAAACAGACTATAATTAGCTTTAATATTTGATTTCCCTAGTGTTTGTTTTCCTAACTTGTGTCCTGGCTACCATCTACCTATCCTGTCAGCTCATCAAACTCCCTTCTTACCCCTTAGACCTAGAGTGGGTTGCTAGACTCCCTAGGTTCTCCTTCCTGACTAAAAGAATATCTCAACACATTTTAAATCTGTATGACAAAATAAAACATGCTTTTTTAGAATTAGACCACTAGACTCAGTTTTTGATGGCAACACTCAAAGCATCATAATCAAGAGCCATTGAACATTCATCTTGTTCTCTCTGTCAGTCACGATCAAACGATTGACCCTCAGTCACACCATTGTCATAAAGTTCATCCCAGCCTGTGTGACCTGATGCTGGTGGGTTCTGACATCCACAGTAAACACGAGTTTTGTGCTCCTCCCTGTCTTCTCCTGGAGACACTCTTCTGAGAATATCTGGGTTGACTCGAAGCTGCAGTGTCTTGGGCCACTGGAAGGCTGGGAATGTGTTTATAACTTCTTTGTGTGGCTGTGGACATCTCTCAACACTGTCTTCTTGGCCTTTGCTTTGACTTAAGCTTTGGGAGTGGCTTGAGCTTCCATTTTCAATTTTGGTACCACCTCGGTTCAACTGTTTGGGAAATGTGAAACTCTACTCTCTTTCCAGCTGTTGCTGATTAAGTATGACCCTTCTGGTCTACTGCAGGAAGATGGGACAAGGTATTTATTATTAGTGAATGTGATTCTGGAACTATAACTAAAAGCCAAGTGTTTGGTTAGCCTCCCTGCTCTAGCTCTTTTTCATGTTTGACAGAATGAGTCTGTTACAGATAGTCTGTTGCATCTACAGAGCTGTTAATATCAGAATTCTGCTGCCTTATGGGTCCAACAGGCATTATGGCCTGGCTTGAGGTCTTCCCATCCACAGATAACAGTATTTCAATGGAAAAATCAATCCTGAATGAGAACATAATTGGTCTACAACTTCAGTATATATCTGTCATTCCATGTGAATATATAATAGAGAAGTGCTTTTTAATATGGTGATTTACATTTATTGATTTTTTAAAAAACTATACAAATTTAAATTCCTTGAAGTCTTGTGTTCTCTGCCCATCCGTCTCTTAACAAAATGTCACAAATTGGGAAGGTTTGTTGCACACATTCGTGGAAAGTCTTGTGGACTAGTTCTATAAATTGCTGATGATTGTTGTTGATGGTTATTGACTTCTCTTTCTCTGGCTTTAAGGGAGGCATGCAGTGATGAAGGGGTATGGAATGCTTTTATGAGCTCATAACATATGGTGTATCTGCTACATTCTTTCTTTTTTTAATGTTTTAATTAAGTAATTTAGGGGCAGGCATGGTGGTCCATATCTGTAATCTCATCTACTTGGAAGATGGAGGTATGATGATCATGGTCTAAGGCTGCCTGGGCCAATGTGTGAGAGCCAATCTGAAAAACAAGCTAAAAGCAAAAGGAACCACGGATGTGGCTTGAGTAGTAGGTAGGATGCTTGCTTTGCTAGTGTGAGGTCATGAGTACAATCTTTAGTACTGCCAAGTTAAAAAAAATTGTAGGGAGTAGGGTTTTATTGTGACATCTCATAAATGTCATATTTTCATTCTTGAATACAATATATCACAGTCACACTCTCCTTTACCCTCTTTATCTCCCAACACTTTACCCCTACCCCATCCACAACAATCCTCCTTTTTCTTTCATAGTCCACCCATCCACTGAGATTCCACAGGTAAGAGAGAAATATGACACTTGTGTTTGTGAGACTAGTTTCTTTAAATGGGTATGATAGTTGTGAATTCCATCAATTTCTCTGCAAATGGCATGTTTCCATTCTTTTCTCCATTGTGTATATACTACATTTTCTTTATCACTCATTGCTTGTTGGACAACTACATTGATTCTATATCTTGGTTACCAGGAATAGTGGTGTGTACACTGATTCTCTATCTTGGTTACCAGAAATAGTGGTATGATAAATTTGAGTGTATAGGTATCTCTACTATATGCTGAGTTGTACTCCTTTGGATATATGCTCAGAAATAGGACAGCAGAATCATATATTTGTTATGTCTTTTAGGCTTTTTTTTGAGACCTTGATGACAATTTCCATCGTGGCTATACCACTCTTGTTTTGTACCAGCAGTGTATAAAGGTCCCTTTCCCCTCACATCCTTGCTGATGTTTATTGGAGAATAACATTCTGACTAGGGTGAGGTGGGATCTTACTCTAGTTTTGATTTGTATTTCTCTGAACTATTGCTCAGTTAGATTTTTCTTGGGAAATTGTATGTTCAGGTCATTTGCCCATGTATTGATTATTTGCTTCTTTTTAATTTTTGCTTCTGTTTAATTTTCTTATATTCTGTAGTTATTAATTCCCTGTCTGGTGAATATCTAGCCAAGACGTTCCTCCCATTCTGTAGGCTATCTCTTTACACTGTCCATTGTTTCTTTTGTTGTGCAGGAACATTTTAATTTAATGCTATTACTTTAATCAGTTCTTGCTATTATTTCTTCAGCTCTTTGAGTCCTACTCAGAGTCATTGTTTATCCTTTGAAGTGTTTCCTCTATGTTTTCCTCTAGTGGTTTCAAAATTTTAGGTCTTACGTTAAAGGCTTTGATCCATTTTCAGTTGATTCTTATATAGGCTTAAGAGACATAGATCTAGCTTTGTGTCTATATGTGGATATCCAGTTTTCCTAGCATTTGTTAACACAGCTGTTCCCCACCCCCCAGTGGATATTATTAAAGGCAATGTACCCAACTTCAGTTTTGTGAAATATTATTGTAATAATATATTGTTATTATGATATGTTGATATATGATATATATGATATCATATATACATATTGTTATTAACATGTGCCTTTAATCTTACTGGAGAGTTGGGACATGGAAAAAGAAAGACTGCTACATAGTAAAATATTGTTTTGAGCAGGTAAGTGGCTTGAAGCCACGGAAGTATATTTGATAAGAATTGAATGACTAAGCAAAAGAATGAAGGTAAGTTGTTTTAGGGAGTTATATGTAGCAGCAGTGTGCAGCATGGTTTGGTGGAAAGAAACTAGAGATTTACAGATTACTAAAAATGATGGTACTGAATGATAATTAAAAAATTTAAATGTTGGTGAGCAGACATAATAAATTAAGAAGAAAGGATAGGAATATGAGAGATACATCATGGAAAATGAGAGAGTCTGGTGAAGAGAAAAGGGATGACTCAAACATGTTATGAGAAGATTTATTATAGGTGAGAGCAAGCACTATCTTAAGGTGACCTCAATTATTTAGTGCATAAGGTGAGACTTGGAGACATAACTAGAAAATCTAGTTAGAGATTCCTGTTCTTGCCTCCTGTAAAGAGAGAAACTTGGGAGTTAAAATCTTGGGAAATGTTTTGTAACTATACAAGATGTATTTACTGACTCACTATTTATTATTGCCTCCTTTGAACTTATGTCTACTAACAAATCATGTCATGGATGGTACGAAGGATAATATTTGTTGCAATATTCATGCCTGCAAATATTGGTTGCAATATTCATGGCTACATTTTTGCCTTTTTTTTCTTTTATGACTTATAATGTTACTTACCTCAGAAACTGCATGGCTTGCTTCTCACTGAACCTGCTGCTCAAAGGTTACTCCTCAGACAACTATATTCTCCTTCTCTCTGCTTTGTTTTTCTCTACTCTACTTGTCTCTGTCTAATAATAAAATGTTATGTATATATGTGTTTGCACGGCTTGTCATCTGTTTCCCCTGCTACAATGTGAGTTCTCTGGGAGCAGAAGCTTTGGCATTTTGTTTACTGCTAGATTCTTAGGCTATGTTGAGAATGTAGCTCAGGTTTCTGATCATTGCTGACTCAGCTAAGGAAGGAGGACATGTAACTTGTGATAGAAAGGAAATGGTTTATAGAGGTTGAACCCATCAGATATCTGGAGAATTTTAACTACAGAACAAGAGAAATGTAGTCAGTTCGATTTGAATTACCAAATCAAATTATCCCGTGGTGAGAAGCATATTTGTGTAGAACTTAAGGGTAGGCAAGGGAAGAAACTAATATCCAGAAAGATAGAACAGATGTGAAGTGTGAAGCAGGAGCAAAGCTGAAGAAGGAAAAGGAAATAACTGTATATCATTTTGCAATGATACAGACCTGGTCTTCACATGCATATCTGTTCTGTTGATTTTATTGTATGATTTTGTCACACGATTCCTGTACTAGGTCAGTTTTATCACTTCAGTGTGACCGAGTACCTGACAGAAACAACGTAAGGGAAGAAAGATCGATTTTGATCATGGTTTCAGCTGGTCCAGTCTGTGGTTGCTTGGCCCCATGTTCTAGGATACTGGAGTGGGAGTATGTGGTGGAGGAGACTTTGCCTCATGGCAGACAGAAAGCAGAAGTTGGGGTAGCTGGAGACAAGATACAGGCCCAAAGGACACACCCCAGTGGTCAGCTTCAAGCTAGGCTTATCTCCTAAAGTTTCCACAACTTCCAAGAGAATACCATTATCTTAACAAATAAAGTGTGTGTGTGGGGGGGAGGGGCGGCTTTCCTATTCAAACTGTAACACTCCCTGTTTCTGAGTTTCACGTGGTTTCTCTTTCTTGCATTTGCACCTCCTTTGTCGTCATGCCCAATGGAGAACAGAAATGCTTTTAGTCTGCTTTGCTCAATATAGTAGCCTCCAGCCCTGTGAAGACTCCACATGTGGTTTGTACACATGAGCAATGTACTGCTGAATTAAAGTCATTTTTGATTAATTGAAGTGTAAGTAACCCTATTAGAATATAATCTCATATAAAAAAACAGCACTATGGTTATTATTACAATGGGCCAAAGACAAGAACCATAATCAGTGAAAGATGACGAAAGCATAGGGAACAAAGGGGGAAATCCATGATGGGGTCATGGAATCCAAGTAGAAGGTGTTCTATAATAAAAACAACTACAAGAATGCCAGGAGATAACATTTTGGTAAAATTCTATACATTAAACTATTAAGTATTTTTAAATGAAATAAAAGCTCCTGATTTTCAACAACAGTGGCGATGTACATAAATCCTGCAATAATTCATTCAAAGGCAGAGTGTATAGTCATTACAAATAGTGGGAAAATATTAAGGACATGGGAAAATATTTAAAATGCATGTTAAAAAGAAAATTGGTAAAATAGTATGACCTCAAATTTACATTGTATCCATGTTTCTAGTTCTTTGGTGAATTTGGGAATGATTTAAATTTTATTGTGGCGTTTTATTAACTTTCCCAATAGTTTTACAAGGAATGTTGCTTTATAAATAGGAATAAAAAGTAAATGAAAGAAGTGATTTGCTTAACATATCTTTTTATGTTGCAATAGAAATCAAAGTGGGGGACTGGGAAGGTGGCTCAGTGGTAGAGTGCTTGCCTTGCATGCATGAGGCCCTGGGTTCCATTCCTCAGCATCACATAAGCAGAAAAAGCTGGAAGTAGAGTTGTGGCTTAAATGGCAGAGTGCTAGCCTTGAGCTCAAGAGCTGAGGGACAGCACCCAGGCCCAGAGTTCAGGCCCCACGACCGACAAAATAAAAAAAAAAATCAAAGAGGAAGAAATATTACTAAAATAACGAGTACATATTTCTCCTTCCTTTCTCCTCTTCCTCCTTCCCTGCTTCCTCTCATCTCTTCCTTTTTTCCTCTCTTCCTTTTTCCTTTTCTTCCTCCTATACTTGTACTTGAACTCATAGCCTTGACTTTTGCATACTACTGGCTCTCTACCACTTGAGCTATGATTCCATTTCTATCTTTTGCTGGTTATTTGAAGATAAAAGTCTGGAGGATTTTTCTGCCCAAGCTGGCTCCAAACCAATATGCTCAGATCTGCTAAGTAGATAGGAATATAGGTGTGAGCCACTGGTACCTAGATCCAGTCTAAAGTTAGTAAATTTCTTCAGTATCTTTCTCTGAACTCCTCTGGACCCTCACTTTAAGATATCTTGCTTTATGGAATACAATTATAAGTATAAAAATGCTGGCAGAGCAGCAGAGTTTGTTTAATCTTCTTAATAGAAGGCAGCAAAGATCTTCTCTTTGATTGATTAACATAGATTCCCCACTGTCAGAAGACTAAGAAATTAATAAATAGCTGCTCTAGTAGGTGGGATCTGCAGGATGCTTCTACTTATAGCTATATTCCAGACACCACTAGATGGCTCTCTGTGTCTTTGGCCAGGTGAAAGCAGAGTGGATTTATTCAGGTGTTGTTTCTTTTTAATCATTCTTCTTAAAGTAAGCATTGAAGCATTAAAAAAATATGCGAATTGCAAGGTGTGCACTAACATGATAACCTTAATGTGTGGGTGTCTGGCTCTATATTCACATATATCTATATGTTGGTTTGCGCCCATTGCATTCATAACATAAAGAAGCCAATTGTTTAATGTTAGCTCTGTTAGAAACTTATGATTGAAACAGAATAAATATATTCCACAAATGAGTCAGATTGTGAGTCTGTTTGATAAAGACAGGCTGTACATTTAACTTTATCCAAATATCATTTTTAATCTAACCATATTAGTCCTCCTTTTGTTTGTCAAGGCCTTCAATGCAGAAACAAAAACAGAAACATACAAGAGGAAAAAGAAAACCACCAGGAGACTGCAGACAGGTGTGTAGCCATCAAAGTGCTTGAAAGAACACACTTATGAAGTAAGTTCAGCTAATGACTATCTCTAAATGAATTTTCTTCCCCCTCTCCCCACCCCCGCCCCCCAGTTGTAGGGCCTGAACTCTGGGCCTGGACATTGTCCCTGAGCTCTTCAGCTCAAGGCTAGTGCTTGAATATCACTTGAGCCACAACGCCACTTCCGGCACTTCTGGCATTATCTGCTTACGTGGTGCTGAGGAATCAAACCCAGGGCCTCATGCATGCCAGGCAAGCACTCTACCACTGAGCCACCTTCCCAGCCCCAACTATCCCTAAATGAGAGAAGAGTAGTGACAAGCTACTTCTATGTAACTCCTTAAGAAGGTTTCTGAAATATACAAGTCCTTGGAATTCAGCAGATTCATTCACTAAGTGAGTTGTGAAAATACAAAAATAGACCACAAATATACAGGCAAATCCCACATTTAATAGAGAAATGTCACTAACTTGGACATTATCATGACCAAGCTCTGACAGCTAGGCTAACTCACACTGTTCAGAAAATTAGTTTTTAAATTGACTTTCTCTTAATGTTTTTTCTCCTGTTCTTTGAGGCCTATGCTCTCTTAGAGACACAAAAGGATCTTCCCTTAATTCAGAGAATAAAATACACAAAAATGTTACTGAGTATTATCTGCAGGCATGTATGGCTATGTGTACTAGTGAATCTACATGACATTTGTAATTAAAGAAATAATGACACTTAAAAGTCCTCCAAAGTTGTGAGTATCAAATACTTATCACAGTCAGCATTCAATGAAACAAAGCCCTTTTGTTTTATGGCTGTTCCTTCTCTCTAAGCCTTAGTATGCAGCAACCCTATTTACTGTCAGTTAAACTGTGGGTTAATAAAAAGCCACAGTTGGTTATGTTAATACAGAAAGATAGGAAACAACTGGACCTTCTATCTATGTTGAGTTAGAGTCTGTCTTTCCAGCAGAACATCCTAATACATCAATTAAGTCATGATTAGTAGTGAGTAGAATAATTTGCTATACCTTAGAAGACAGGAACCCAAGCTTATCCTCTCTTGATTTTTTTTTCTTCTCCAGCTGTAAAATACATAAGCTAAAGCAGAACTGGCCTTTTCAAGCAAGGGTAGGCCGGTCACCTTCTATCTTTTTTGTCATGTCCTTTCTGCACAAGTCTAGGTAGGAAAGAATATCTTGTTTTTACAAATTGCTACTGATTTAGTGGTTTAATACAACTCAGCCTTTTTCTTTTCTATGACTGGAGGTAATAATCTGAAGTCAGTTACAATGACCTAAAGCATTGGGTGAGCTGTGAAGAGAGCCTGTGAAGAGAGAATCCATTTCCTTGCCTATTTTAGTTCATAGTGGCTGCCTGTATTCCTTGGTGTATAGCCCCATTCTCTGTCTTAAAAGCATAACACTGCAATCTCTGCTTCCTTTACCATATCAGCATATTCTCTGACTCTTCTGGCATCATTCTAAAGAACTTCATTGTTTCCTTGAGCCTCGTTACTCCAGAGTATCTCACTCATCTTCAAAGATCTTTTAGCCATAGATGCTAACATGCCCATTGGTTTAAAGGGTTTGGATGTGGACATCTTTGGTAGATCATGATTTTGCCTACCACAGCAAAAATGAATTTACTCTTTCCCACAGATTCATGCTTGTTCTTCCTTCTATCACTCTGTCACTTCCTTCTTTTATTGGTCCAGATAGAAATGAATAGATGTCAAAATTTAGAATCTCAAAGCAATGTGGCAGATGCTGAGAGATATTTGTTTTCATGCCTAGTTTTATAGATTCAATATCACATTTTAATGCTTTGATCTCTGAATATGACACTAGTGTAAACAAAAGTAAGAGACAATGGAGTTTTTCCTCCCCACATTTAGTGGTGCCTCTAACATGAGAGGCTATAAGAACCCTACCACACACTTGCATAGGGCAATGGTACTCAGTGTAGTTGGTTTGCAATTGTTTTCAACCTATTTTAATTATCTTTAAGTAGTTATACACAACGAAAGGTTACCATTCAATGAATCAGTTTGTAAGTTCAATACATCTCGATCAATGACATACCTTTCATCATTCTCCACCAGCCCAACCCTTTCCTATAATTTTTCTAGTTTCATTGGCTATACAATGAAAATCCTAACATTCAATAGAGATAGTTATTGTGGTATTATGAGACAAGGAAATTATTTCAGCATGAATCAATGTTCTGCTTTCTTTATCAAGAAAGATGTGTTGTAAGTCAGGCGCCAGTGTCTCATGCCTGTAATCCTAGCTACTCAGGAGGCTGAGATGTGAGGATTGCAGTTCAAGGCCAGTCTGGACAGGAAAGTCCATGAGACTCTTATCTCCAATAAACCACTCAAAAACTAAAAGTGGTGCTGTGGCTCAAGTGGTAGACCACTAGCCTTGAGCTGAAGAGCTGAAGGACAGCATCCAGGCCCAGAGTTCAAGCCCCACCTCCGACAAAAAAAAAAGATGTACTGTTAAAAACAATGTTGAAGATATCAAAGTGCATAATGGTACAGTTGGCAGAATGGAAGTCTGGGGTAGGATACACTTTGTCATGTCTACAATCTAATGAATGGTAATTTACTTGTAAAAGAAACTTGTGACCAGGGGAAGAACTAAGAATTCTCAAAAACCTTGGATACTTCACAGTACTTTCTATGGGTATTGCTAAGGTTCTGTAAACACTGTTATGTGTAAAATAAGTAGAGATTATCATTGATACAGGTACAGTACTATTGCCTATCTTCTTTTGGGAGCAAGCCTGCCACATGCTTAGAAACCTATTCTTTTTTTATTCTGAGGGGGAAAATGAGATCTACAGGCAGAAAAGTAGAGAGCTGATTCATGTTATGATACAAATCATGCCTCATTTTGATCAGAAATTGACCATGAGAGAAGGATTAAGACTTACTGATTTTTGTTTTGAAATGAGGTCTGTCTTTGGCTAGACTTGAAATCATTAGCCTCTAGCTGGGATTATAGACGTCTACCACCTTGCTTGGCATAGATTTATTCTTATTGGTGCAGGACCAACATCTTTCCACTAGCTGTGTGGCTAGCAATATAAAATTATACAATGTAATTTTTACTTTCTCATTTGATTTATAAAGTGACTTCGTTTGGCAAGGAATGTTTTCTTGGCTTAAAAAGATTAGATAATCAGAGTCATTTACACAAAATTACGTGGTCACAGAGGTAGACTGGAACTGTTTTTGACCATTATTTCATAAACTTGGAATTGTATTCTACTCTTTAAACCAATGTGGTTGAAATTTGACTGGGGATATTTGGGAAATGGTACAAAATCCCTCATGACTTCTGCAGCACTGGAAGATAAAACGCTAAAGTATTGGACACTAAATTTAGTGTTCAGATAGCTGATTCAAATATAAATCAGCTTTTAAGATATAAGGAGGAAAATCAATAACAAAATTATTTCTTATGAATATCCAATAGTATTGTGGTAAATGTAAAGAAAAGTTTGATAAGTAAGACAGTTACCCCATAAATGGTATCTACTAGTCTCTACTGCTCTACTTATCTGGAAATTAAATAAGTGATGCAAAGAAATTGCCGAATTGGAAAAAAAAAAAACAACAATCCATCAAATAACCCAAGTCTGTGTTCTTCAAGAGGAATCTGGAAAAGATCATTCCTAGGAAAAATGTTTTGCTTCGCTTGACATTTAATTTGAAAATATTTATCTTCAAGTTGACAGCCATTAGGTGCTACTACCATCAGCCTTTCATCACAAATGGCAGAGAACTACTTTCTCCCAAGAGAATTGCATAGAGCAGTCCAATGGAAGGAAAACCAACACAGTTGAAAGCAGATATCTTAAGAATAAATGATCTTTTCTGGTCCCCTCTTGAGGCACCTACATCATTTAACACTACCAATGTTGTGTCCCTAGTTAAGAGCAAAGGTAGAGCTGTCTAGCAACATTGTAATAAAGAGGATTTATATTCAGCCCTGTATTTTCAGAGAAAATGACCATCTGAAACAGTTACATGTGTATGAAAAAAAACATGTTAATTATCACATAGGGCTTTCTGAGACAGACAAACCAACAAGAATTGGAAGTAGCAGTGCAACCACATTTGAATTGCATAGGTTTGAATCTACACCAATTATTTTATTTCCTTAACTCTGCCTGATAGAACCAATATGGAATTAATATGGCATAGATATCTTAGTAAAAAGGTATATCTGTCACTACTTTAGCAGGAATTAATTTTGAATAAACTAAAACTATTAGGAGAAAAAGTAGTTTGGCAAAGGAAGAGAAAGAAAGAACAGCTCATGGAACTTAATGTAATTTAAATGCAGTTGCAACTATGTTCCTATGTAGCATCAAAGGTCAAAGGAATGGAATAATTAAAAGTAAGAAGTGGTTTTTTTCACTAAGGTGGGTCAAGGTCAGGTGGACATTTGAGTATATGGTAGCAGTCAGGAGTTTTAAGATGGAAATGTATTTGATCCATTTGATAGGTAATGTTATACTAAACTTTTCTTATGTGGTGACATATTCCCACTTTGGGAACATAGATAACGATATATAGAGAAAGTTATACATTTGAAGTTATATAGATTTATGTAAAGTTAACTAACTTAACTTTTAGTGAATTTCCCTTTTTAAAGGACTTTGGTTCCTTTGAAGCTTATGATCATCTATTTGAATAACTAGTGTTCTTAACTGAACTATTACTCATTTCTCAATGGTTTGATAATCCCAGTAGTATCTTCTTTTATTTAACAGCTCTGATGCAAGCCATTATTTATTAATTAAAACCATCACATGGGAGAAATTAACAGCCAAGAAGAAAGTGAGAGAAGACAGTTGTAGCTACTTTTAGTCCAGCAATTCTGACTCATTTGAATAAGGGACACAATTAGATGTCACTTGTGGGTAACTCCACTTTTTTTCAAAATAATTGATTCATTCAGGCACTGATACAACCAACAAATTGGGTCACTGGCAGTAGACTCCAAGGATAGTGGATATATCAAGTCATTTTATTTAATGTGTAAAGTGACTTTGACATCCTTTTTTATTTAAAAATCACATCACTGTGTTTGAGAGAGGTGTACCTCTCAGGGGAAGCAAGGGGAAGTTCAGCTATCAGTTTTGCTGCAAGTACATGATGGTCATTGCTAGAATTATGTATTATAGTGACTTGACATTGAGTAGGACATTTTCAATATAAAATAGAACATGTAAATACAGTAAAAGTACAGCAAGACAAGTCAGATCTGTTTGAATTTGAAACCCAAGGGGAGATGAAAGAAAATATAGGAATCAAATGAACTAGGTCAGATTTGTACAATATATTTGCTCCTTTTCCAAATGTGCACCCTGAAAGTAACTGTTATAACACTATTTAAGATATGTTTCTGTATTGAAATACACAAGTCAGTACACTTGGCTGAGGATTTATTTTATAGTCAGCTTGTAAGGGCTGTCCCTGAGAGACTTCATCCCCCCTAGTGGTCTTAAAGCTTTGAAGTTTGCTGATTCTAGAAGCTGCATCATGGCTTTTCTCATCCCCTTGTTGTAATGTGCTGTGGACTGCACCCATCCATCCATCATGGAACACAGACGATTTCCCTGATAGCTAAAGAACACTAATATGGGGAAAAAATACTTGCTATTTAAGATGTGTGCCAAACAATCTGCAAATGGAAAGGAGTCTGGAAACTGTGACTGTTATTGGCAACTTCTGAAGTATTAGGTAATAAAGAAACAGTGATGAGAAAGAAGCCAGTGATGCTGACTCTTGCATCTCATTAGGTCGAATTCTTCACCTGTATTAATAGTGATGCTCACCTTACGGATGCAATTTCATGTTTATCACACAATGGTCAGTGGCAACTCGGTACATCTACGTTTTCTAGGCCTCCTTTCAGATTTGGATGGCAGAAGTATCTTAGATAATTGATATTTTAGATAATTCCTTAGTTAGATAATTAACTAGCTGCCTTGTAGATCAAGCCTTTTTGGCCCTTCCTTAAATAGGAGTCTTTCAGGCAACTAAAAGTAATTTGCACTTGCCTTTCTCTACATGAAAAGTGTAAGATTCAATTTTCTAGAAAAAGAAAGCTTTGGTGCTGCATTGATAATTTTGGCATAGATTCTATGCTCACTTCTCATTGTAGCTTTTATATCTGTATAACACATATAGGAAGTGAAAGTAGAGAGATTAAAAAATACTTTTCTAACTAAATGGACAGTGTGAAAAGGATTGAGAATCAGAACTCTTGGCTTTTCTACTAGAACACTGACTGGGGTTTAGGAAATGTCAAAACTTTCTTCAGTTTTTCAGTGTTTACAGTGGGACCAGTGTCAATTATCCATTTGCTCCACAAATACTTTGTGGCTAGACTTAATGCCACTTGATATTATGATAAAAGTAAAGCTATTGCTCAAAAGGGCCCCTTATCTTTTTTCTTCTTCAACTATTTATCTCCACATGGTTTCTTCTCAACAGTTAAGTTCACAAACAACTTTTTTTTTTATTGGAAATATATTTAAGATTTGTTTAACCCTTAGGAAATTAACTCGTTGCATTCCTTTATTCTTAGATAATGAGAGCAGTCAAGATCAAGCAAAGCAACTGCATACCAGCCTCCAATCCCCCTTCATGTAGGAAGACGGCAGGGACAAAGAAACACCCCTCAAACGAGTCTCTTCAGCATTTTTTTTTAAGGTTCTCCGGTGCTATTTCTAATACTTTCCAATATCCAAGATTCTGAACCACTCTGCAGCTATGGCTTCTGTAGTTGTAGAATTTCCAAACCAAGCACTTTGTACACTCTGGCCCGAGGCTGAGGCCACCTCCTGAGCCAGAGGGCAGACACTGCCTTTTCTGTCACGTGCTCTCAGAGCTCCTGGGGGAGGGCTGGGCTAGGATCCTACTGGGAAGCCAGGTGCCCACACCCCCATTCCATGTTCTAGTCCCCTCCCCCCATCGCTCTCCAGGGTCCTGAACTCCAATTTCTACTTCACTCATACACTCAGTTAGATTCCTCTCAGTAAGCTGATGGGAACATCATGATTTTTCGCCTGTTCTCCTTACTTCTTCCATTCATCCGCGACACCTCACCCCCTCCACTTCCCATTTCATTTCCATCTCTCTGAAAATGTTTCCTTCTACTTTCTACCGAGGTCACGCCATCCAACAACCCGGACCGATCGATCCTTCAGCCATTGCAATCCTTCAGCGCGAGCAAAGTTATAAAGCCTAAGTTCCTCCCGAAGTCACCCAAACCCTTTCCTCCTTCCCCCTCTCCCCCCACCCCACCTCCCCATCTTGGGGCCTGGACTCCCCAGACGCCTCTCACCTGACTCTCCCGCGGAAACTCGTGGCGCACGATGCTGATGACCGGGATGTGCAGGACAGAGCTGACCAAGTCCAGCTCCATCATCTCGCCCTGGCTCTGGGGGAAGGCCAGCAGCGCCGACACCCCCTGCACCACCACGGTGTGGCACACGCTCTGCAGAAAGGAGAAAGGGTCACTGCTCCACGGCGAGCTAGGGGAGGAGAAGGGCAGAAGCGGCAGATCGCCCAGGCCCGCCTCGATGGCCATCACGACTTCCAAAGACAGGTTGTAGGGCAGCAACCCTTCCACGCGGTTCAAGTTGTCCACGGCGAACAGGAGGGCGTCCCGAGGCCATAGCGTCTCAGCCCCAGTGCCCTCGTCTGGCTTCCGGGCACCGGGTGGCCCCCGGCCATGCAGAGCGCTCCCCAACCGGTGTGTGCCCTGCGAGGGCACCGGGGGCCACCAAGTCCCTGGTTCCGGCTCATCCCTCTGGGCATCGGCCCGGCTGCTGTCGGGAGCGCGGCTGGTCGCGCGCGGGGTCGTCGTGGTCCAGGGTTGCAAATGCACCGCGCCCACCCTCACCGCGTGTCCTATGCGCTTGAGGATCTGGCAGGGTTGCGGGTGCGACGAGGAGCCGGGCACCCCGGCTAGGACCAGTGCCCAGGGCGGCGGCAACAGCAGACAGACCCTGCTCAGCAGCCACCACAAACTCAGTCTCCTCATTACTGAGACCCGCAGGGAGAAAGTGCGCCCCCCACCACCGCCACCGCCACCTCCCGCGCGCGCCCCGGCTCAACCCCTCTCTCTGCAGCCGCCGCCGGGGGGGGGGGGTCTCCTCCTCCTCCAGGTCCCGTGCGCAGCTTCACCCGACGCGGTGGAACGGACCCACCGACTGGGGCGGTCTCCTGGCCATCCACGCAGGACCTAGCGGGCCCTCGATCGTCTCCGATCCCGCTGCCAGGTTGCTCCGCCTGGCATCCTCTGCCCGCCAGGTCCCTTGGGCGAGCGGAGCAGACGGGAGCCAGCGCCTGTCACCCGCGGCGGCTGGGGCGCCTGTGCCCGGCCCGCCCCATCTGCAGGGCGCCTTGGGCCACTGCGTCCAGCCCGGACGAGGAGCCGGGGCAGCCAGCGGGAGTTCCAAAGGAAGGCAGCAGTGACCGAGGAGCAAGGCTCTTTACTTGGTTCGATTCTTTCCCTTTTTGTTTTCTATTTTTTTTCCTCCCCTCCACCCCCCAACCTAGGCGATATCCACTTCTTCTTCCCCGCCTGGGGTGCGGCGTCGGAGAGGGCGTTCACTCTTGGGGTGCTGCAAAGAAGCAGCCCAAGGCGCCCGGCGCTGCCGTCGGCCACCCCCTCGCGGTCTCCTCCTCCAGGGCTGGCTTCATGGTGCTTCTTCCCTCCCTGCTTCCTCTCTGGCTTTGCTTTCGGGTTCTTTCCTCCCCCAGCCGTCAGCGCCACTCGCTCCTTCGGAGGAGTGGACGCGACTGGCCAGCAAAGGGTGGCTCTTCCGCTGAGAGCGAGCGAGCGAGCGAGCGCCAAAGTTCTCCCCGCCTGCCTCCACCGACGCCTCCCTGTTGCTGAGCCCTGGCGCCTGGCGGTCGCTTGGCTGCGCTAAACGCTCACTGATGGTGAAGTATACCCCCACCTCCCCGTACCCCCGCCCCGCGGCCCCCCGGGAACGTCTTCCTCCCGCTAAGGCTGGGAGTCCGCCGTTTGCAGCAACATCCCAAAGCTAGAATTCTGAATTCCCACTCGCGCCTGGAAGGATCTGAAATCCAGTGGATCCCCGGGTTAGGCGCCAGGAGGCTGTGACTTTAAGGAGCTCCTCTCCTGGGGCCCCTTGAAAGGCTTTTTTTGAGTTAAGGGTATTAAAGCAAGAATTATTTACACATTCCACCTCCTCCAGCTAGCTTCCTTCCTTTCGTTTTTTCTTTTCCTGTTTTTTTTTTCAACTCTTGGCATGTGGACCTTTGCATTTTTTTTTAAAGGATTCTTAAGTGTTCGGGTTCTTAGAATTCAACCAAAGTAAATCCCAGGCAATCGTTTGTTCAAGAAATTAAGGGGATTCAGATTACTGTTAGACTTTGCAACGCAGTCAACTCTAGTTCCTAGTATAGACCAAGAGATCCGCAGGTGACAGTTTCTAGTAAGTTCTTTTGTTCCCATGGCGAGGGGAGCGGGTCCGTAGGTATGTGATCTAATATTTTCCTCCATGAACAAGGAAGGGAAGAGTTAAAGGCAGGCTTGTGGTTTCCACACGTACTAGATTAACTTTATTTTGTCATAGTATTATTTACAAGGATATATATATATATATATATATATATATATATATATTTCATAATCAGCAATTCCAAATCCAATACCACTTCCAGAGAATGATGACCTTGGCAATTTATTTCACCTGACCTTGCCCTGCAGTTTGTGCTGGTTAAATTATTATGCAAATGCAGCTAGCTTTTAGCTCTGGAGAGTTGTTTTGATTCATGAGCAAAAGTTTCTATCTTGGTTTAAATCCTTGGGATGAAGACGCTCCTGCTAAATTAAAAAAAACAACAGCAACCAAAAACCCAAGCAGGTTGCAAAGTTTTCCTCAGTCCAAAATACTTTTTGCAAGACTGAGGTGCCAGAAAGGAAAAATTGAAGAGTCCAAGGAGGGCAAAATCAAAACCAAAGCTGGAGCTAAATCAGGAGAAGCTTTCTCTCTCCTCCAGGTCCCCAAGGCCTGAGATAGCATGGAGTGTATGGGGAAAAGCCTGCTCACAATTCCCTCTTGTTCCTAAAGATGCCACTCTTTGAGTATTGGGAATATTGGGATCTACTCTGTATGGTTAGGGATGTGTATTTTGTCTGTGTTTGAGCATACAAGAGTACACAGTATTCCCAGTGATGATCATGACTCAGAGTGGTCATCAGAATACTTGACACAAGTGTACAGATGAAGCCCACCACAAAATAGTGATGGAGACTTGGTTGATGTAATATCTGAAGGCATCCTGTAGTCTGTAGGCTAACCATGACCTTGAGAGAATGGCTTCACTGATATGGTCATTCACAGTAAAGTTCTGAGGGTTGTAGGGCCCCAGCTCATGATAAACCTAAAGTTTAATGTTGAGAATGCTGAGTGAACAGGAAAGAACAGCTCTTCCTGTTGTGTTTCTTCAATTCAGATGCATTTTTTTTCTTGTCTTCTTTTTGCTGCCTGGTTCTCTGTTTCCATGTTTCTGTGGTTAAACATCTGATATGATTCTTCTCTCTCTTTCTCATACTTCTGTTTACTTTTCCCTTTTTCCATCTTTTCTCCATTTTCCCTGCCTCCAGAGGTCAAAATGTTCAAAGTATCAATTCAACACCAAACTACTAAAGCTCCAGGAGTTGTGTCAAATGTTGGTGTAGGGCTGTACTAAAAGTAGGTAAATAAACTCTGCTTAAGAAAAATTGAGTCTTGTTAGTTTTCACAAAGTCACATAGTTAATGCTTCAACAACATGTTAATGAGTTTATACTTGAGTAGGAGAGACAAATAATATAACATATGATTAAGTACATGTAGGACATGTTGGTGCCAAGGAGAAATATAAAGGAATAAACAGGAAGTAGGAGGAGGAGAGTGATTTGTAATTTTAGATAAGAAAGCCTCTCTTGGATAAAGATGTAAAAGGATGTACAAGGCAAGAACTTCCAGGGGTGTGTGTGTGTGTGTGTGTGTGTGTGTGTGTGTGTGTGTGTGTGTGTGTGTGTGTGTGTGTGTGTGTGTGTGTGTGTGTGTGTGTGTGTGAACAGCCAGTCCAAGGGCTTTGAGAGAGTGTTTCTGAATATCTCAGGAATAGCAAGGACTCAATGGAAGCTGGTGCAAAATGATACAGGGTGAGCACTGGCAAGTCAGGCCAAGTGGCCATAAGATGGCAGACAGTAGAAGCCGATGAGAAATTTTGCCTTCTCTTCTGAGTAGCTTGAGAGGCATAAGGTTAAAGGAGCCAGTGGAAGAGTGGAGGGTGGAATAATTTTGTAACAGGCCCATGTGACCTATTCAGTTGACAGTAGACAGAAACAGTGCAAGAGTAGAAACTAGCAAGATCTGATATGAGGCTCTTAAAATCATGTGTGTAAGAGACAGCATCACCACCCATAAGAACTGTAGTAAGTTAATATGAGCATTTTCATTCTAAAAAGTAGGACTTTGAGTTTTAAACAGTCATCACACAGTGAGTAGTATCGCTTCAAAATTTTGTTCATCCCAGCTGTGCTGTTAGTAGCAAGAATCAGTCAAATTTCAAAATTGTCTCGCCCAGAGAAGATGAAGGTTTGTTTCTTATGTGATTCAACATGAGAGCTATTGATCTAAGAACCAGTGTCGGAGGAGATTCACACAAAAAGCAAATCCAAATGTTCATTTTAAAATGTGCTTTTGTGCACATCTGTGTGTTCTGATGCTAGCCATGGCTGCTCTAAAAGCTGTGAAATCCTGGAAGTGGCCCAGAAGGTGCTCCAGGGAAGAGAGCTGTGGGGATTAGAAATCTGGATTCTCTTCTCAGTATGGCTTCCCTGAGGATATGACATTTAGTCTCCCAAAGCTGGAGTTCCGTCTTTTCTACCATCATTGTGGTGACAGACTTGACAGTTGCTTATATAAACACGGCAGTGTGTAGACTCCTGAAAGCCTTTTCAAGTACCACAGAAATGGGAGACATCTTGCTATGTGTTTATAATTGTCTGGAAAATTATCCTTTATTTTCTTCTACTTCCTGACAGATTTTAAGTTGTACTCATCTGCCTTTATTTATTTTTTGTTAATAAATGGCAGTGATACTAACTGGCCCAAATTATGGGCCGGTTGTGACTATGTATGTTTTTATTTGTCACTATTTAGATGAAAAATGAGCTATTGGAGAATCCCAATTATTCTCCCTCCCATACCAACTTTTTTTTATCTCTATTGCCAAACACCTTTTTTTAAAAAATGGGAATATTTCTGGATAAAAGCCAACAAAAAGGGAGTGAAGGTTGTTGAAAATGTAGGAAGAAATGAATCTAGCAAACAAATAACAATAGGCCACTTCAACAAAGCAGAATTTGAGCCCTTATTTATCATAATACCTTGAAACATGGTCTTAATCTTTGTAACAGTGATCCACACTTAAAATGGATGTAACAACATTTTAAAAATATAAACAACTCATAGTTATGGGCTTATTAGTCCATCATTCATTACTATACATTATTTTATTATAATCATTATAAAATGCATATCTTGTGGAGAATTTGGGAGTTTAAGGAGTTCCTTATGCATTATAAAAGAATTTGGGGATATGGGAGACTTTAAGGGAGATGTTCAGATGTACAAGAATTATAAAATCATTATTATTTTACAATTTTCATTGTGAGTGGCTTCTACATTCCAGGAAGACTGTATATGTGATCCATGTGAGATCTTAGCAGATGAGTTGGGAAATGAGAGGGACTGGGAATAGGAGAAAAGGGGCACTAGATTCTAAGCAGATGGGTGGGAAAAAGGAAGCAAAAATGAGTATAACTTGCCTATTTCGAATTATTGTCTAGGCTTTTTTCTTATGTTGGAAAGTACAAAGGAAAATGTCTTATTTTTACCACATGATCAATTATACCCTGGAAATCAAATCCGGGCCAGAGTTGTTACCTATTTATGAATTAGAAACTGCCAATAGCTGCTTGCCTTTCTGCTATAAAAAAATCATGTTGTCCTGATTCCAGCTGTTGGGAAAATGAGTTATCAGTTGTGACAAGTGCCTGGCCTTTTCAACATCCACCAGGGTTATTAGCTGAGTGTTCAGATTTCCTGATTTCTTTCCTAAACCTCACTGCAGGGAACTCCAGTAGTACTTAGAAAGGGTAACATGGCTCTCTCCTTTCCTCCCTTTTCTTCCTTCCTCCCTCTTCTCCCCCCTCCTCTTTCTTTCCACCCCCTTTCTTTGTACAATCATTACAATCCAGTGTTTATGTAAGAGATGTACCTTATCCCATCCATCACACATGTGGCATTTTTAAAGGACTTTTTCTTTAATGCCCAGTTTGTAGTATTCATTTTGTAACTACAGGGTAAAGAGTTTAGAATTTTCTCAAAGCGCTCTGCCTTTCTGGATCTCATGTCTTGTATCTGTAAACATATTTTGTTTCTAATACATACCCTTTAGAACTTCAGAAAGATATTTTAGGAAAGACTTTCAGAAGATGTGTGTTCAGGAAGTATGAACTCTTCCTGATTTTAGCGCTTTCGTCTTGATTGACTTCTACAAGCCTGGTAATTTCTCATGCACCTTCTCTTCATTTCATGAAGGACTACCCCCTGTATTTTATAGGTGATTAGATGTCATGTTGGTTATCCTCAGTTGTTTGCTGAGAACTGTGGTGCAAACATAGATTCGATGCTCTTCTTTCAAGTCCATGTTCTTTTCATCTTCATATCCATCATGGGGTGTGGGTAGAATTATGGCCAGGCCTCGATGACCATCTTTGATATATGTACGGGGATAAATATAACCATAAAGATCTTTTACTATTCATTATTTCTCAGAGTGCATAAATGAATACTCCAAAAGTTTTAGGAGTTAAAGAGTTCATAGGAAATGGTTTCTTACTACACCAATAGATACAGATCATGACCATTTTCCATTTCTCCTGGGCCACATGTCATCATATATGAAATGACTCCTACCTTGCATTTAAATGTCATTGGAAATATTTCACATTTATTTCTCTTAGGGTTTTTGTGCAGCAACCACATACTCAGAATGTTAGAAAGTTTCTATATATGAAAATCTGGATAATTTTGAATGATGGGTCTGGAATGTTATACCGAAGCAGAAAACTTCATTTCTAGAGGAGCTTTGACTTTTTCCAAGAGTGGAACCACTTCCTTCCATCTATCTATCTATCTATCTGTCTGTCTATCTATCTGTCTGTCTGTCTGTCTATCTATCTATCTATCTATCTATCTATCTATCTATCTATCTATCTATCTATCTAGAGCAAGCTAGCTCTTTTTTTTTGTTGGTTGTAGGGCTTGAACTCTGGGCCTGGGTGCTTTCCCTCAGCTCTTCAGCTCAAGGCTAGCGCTCTACCAGTTGAACCACAGTGCCACTTCCGGTTTTTTGGTGGTGTATTGGAGCTAAGAGTCTCACCAACTTTCCTGCCCGGACTGGCTTTGAACTGTGATCCTATGATCTCAGCCTCCTGAGTGGCTAGGATTACAGGCTTGAGCCCTGGCACCTGGCTCTTCCATGTTCTTAAAGACAAGACAACTGGGGCTGGGAAGATGGCTCAGTGGTAGAGCGTTTGCCTTGCATGCATGAGGCCCTGGGTTCGATTCCTTAGCACCACATAAGCAAAAAGAAAAAAGCCGGAAGTGGCCCTGTGGCTCAAGTGGTAGAGCGCTAGCCTTGAGCTGAAGAGCTGAGGGACAGCGCCCAGGCCCAGAGTTCAGGCCCCATGACCGGACCCCCTCCAACCCCTCCAAAAAGACAAGACAGCTGTCTATCAAAGTATTGAAGGATTTTTAGAGTATCATTTTCTTGCCATGTCCTAGTGCTACAGTTGATGCAGGAGGAAGGAAGAAGATCTCATGGATGCACTACAACTTTCATGAGTGGAACCACTGTTTGAAATGAGTTCTAGTTACCTAGATATTGATATTCAATAATATCCCTGAATTTTCTTTTGGAGGTCTGTTGTTGGGTTAACTACCTCATAATCTGTTCACTCCAACACATAACAGTACCATTATTACAGTATACACACGGACAGAAGACTGAGCCAGACTGAGCCAGTATAAACAGTGGTAGCTTATGGTTACATGTAACTCTACCAAGAACACAATGGAGAACACTTCTATCCATTAAAAATGCTGGTACTGCTTTGGATAATATAGGATATGAATAATAATAATTACTATATTATGAAATAGGGTCATACTCTCTTTTGAAGAGCTTAATGGACTTTTTTGGGGGGTCTTGTCGTGGGGCCTGAACTCTGGGCCTGGGCACCGTCCCTCAGCTCTTCAGCTCAAGGCTAGCGCTCTACCACTTGAGCCACAACGCCACTTCCAGCTTTTTTTTCTTTTTGCTTATGTGGTGCTGAGGAATCAAACCCAGGGCCTCAGGCATGCAAGGCAAGCACCACTGAGCCACCTTCCCAGCCCCCCTTAATGGACTTTTGTAGATCATTTTTCAAATTCTGTCTAAGGTAAGAAAAAGGTAAACATATTAATATACTTATATTGTTTTAAATCAATACAAATAGCTGATACTTAAAGCAGAGTCAAAAGATGGACTCCATAGCACCACATTCCATAGCTGAAGGCAGAACTCAAATCCCACTTCTTTTATAACAATAAAAACAGAGAAGCAACTGGAGGAATGAGGATTGTATAGGCAGTTTTTCTTATAGATTTGCTCCAAGTGTAGTTTTATTCTGACATTTAATGTCATTTAAGCTAATGGTTGAAGTTTTCTGCTAGTGGAAATACTCAATTCCCATTTGTTTATAATGGCTATATTGCCTTAATATCCATTTGTTTTTCCTAATTGGGCATTTTGAGCTTTCTCTAGCTTTGGTACAGCTTCTTTTGGAAGTCCTTTGTCAGGTGAGCAGAACTGTCATGTTTCTGTGGAGTTTAGAAAATGGTCTTTGGCAAAAGCAATCTTTCTTTTCTATCATACCAGCTATCCAATCTTACTCTTTAAGTCTCTCTTCTAGTTCCCTGCTGCTTTTTAAATCAGGTTGTGATTTTCCTGGTTTATCAGTCTCTCCATCATGGGGTCTGAATTTGCTATTATAGATTTTCTAAAACTGGTATCTTTTTCCAGTGCCAGAATGCATTACTTTTATTCAAAAAGAGTGTGGCCAGAAAAAAGGTACAAATCACCATCTCCAATTACTAGTAAAGGTATTGATAGTTATATATATAGGATACCAGATGCAGGATACCAGCTTTTCCTTTGGGCTTTGCATTCAGTTTCCAAGTAACTAACAAATCTATGCACCATTTCATTCTGGTTATGAAACTATCTAATAAAACATTTGAATATATTTTTCATAAGATCAGAAGTAAGTCCTGATCCATCTATTAATGAATTTACAATCCTGCAAAGGACAATGCAACAAATCCCTCAAGAGTTTAAGGATTCCAAAGCAAAGTAAAAAAATGTTCTTTCTCAACTCTGGATCTTGAAAATATAACCAGCAAGAAAAATTTGTGCTAGAATTGTATGAATGTCTACTCAACACCTGAGAATGTCAAGAATTCAATCCTATAGACTGCCCTCCTTCAAGTTAAATCACTCTGTCTAGCTTAATTGTAGAACAATTGTATAATTAAAAATAAATAATTAGAAGAATATACATGTATTAGGTCATATTTCAAAAGACAATTCTTGTCCATAGGCATAAAGGTATGGAAAATACTGTCATTTAGTTATTACTTCTTAAATGCTTTTCTATCAACATTGAACTTACTTTTAACAGAACATACTTCAGCTAGATTAAATAGCTAAATATAGTCACATAAGAACATTAGGCATTTACTTAAATTTACATTGTTAATGCTTTGAAAAAATAAGGATATACCTATTTTCTAGGAAGTAATCCATATCACGCCCAACTACTAAGTTATACAGACTCTTATATAACTCTTGTTCCCTTCTGATAAGGAGAAACAATTTGTTGAAATTAGTACCAACATTCAAAGTACAAACAAAAAGGACATTTAAAAAGAAAACAAAAAATGAGTAGAGGCAAAGATATTTGCAGCAGCATAATTCAAACATTGCAGAAAAAAAACTAGAAAGGATTAGAAATACTTAACAATAGAGGAGTGATTGTTTATGGCATATTAGTTCTACGTAATTTCATCTAGACAGTTAAAAAGAATGAACATGGAAATTTAGCTTTTGGTAATCACCTATGATAAAAAGTCAGTCATGAGTTACATAAACATCAATTACAATCCCACATGTCAAATCCTCATCTACCTGACAATAGAAACCACAGATCTGAAAAGTATTAACAGAAAAATGATGGATCTCATTAAAAAATTAGTTGTGATTCATAACTAATCTAGCAAGGCATTTCCCAACAATGTCTCATATTTCAGACACATGTAGAAACCTGAAAATAAGCAACTACATTTCCAAGGAGCCAAAATAGATATTAGAGTGCCAATGTTCTGAAATTCCCACATTTTATTTATAGAAAAACACCTCTAACTTTCATTCGGAGCACTCTAACACAATTGCTCTTATAGCATATAAGAAGCCATCATAAGAGAGGGAAGAATTGCAGAGAGTTAATGTGAATAAACTCCACATAATACCTTCTACTATATGAATCATGGTTCCCTAATGTTATGATTTGGATATAGTTTGAGTGTGTCTCCAGAACTCATGTATTAGGTGCTGGTTTCTGTGTGGCAGTGTCACAAGGTAGAAAGAGGGAAGAGTCTAGAGGCTGCCAAATTGCCTCCTTCTCTCCCTCACCCTCCTGTTCTCCCAAGTACTCCTGTGATGTGTTCCAGTCCACATGAAGGCTACATCAGAGCTAATGAAATGCCAGTGTCATGCCTTTGAAAGTCCAGAACTCTGAACTATTTAGATGTCTCATTTCTTTACACTTTATACTTTATTTGATTATGTACCCATCTCATTTGATATGAAAACTGTTGAAAACATATGAAAACTGCTTTTTTTCCCTGCAGGGTTTATACTTAGGGCATATGCTTGTGAGGCCAGGACTCTACAGCTGATCAGTACCTCCAGATATTTGTTCCTTTTAGCCTCTGGTTATTTGTGAGGTAGTCTCCATTCTTGTCCATGTATGTACTTGGATCATAGTTCTCCTATTTTTGTTTTCCACAGTAGCTGGGATGTTATCTGTATACGACTGCACCCACTTTCTACTGTTGAGATGAAGTTTCACAGGTGTTTCTGCCTGGGCTGGTCTGAATCACGGTCCTACAATCTCAGCCTCCTCGTTAGGATTAGAAATGTGAGCAACTGGTACCCAGCTGAGGTTTTTCATATATTAAACTATATCTTAAGTTATGTCCAATATAAGTGGGTAAGAATCTTTGCCCAAGATCTTAAATTCAACCTCTCTGGTTTATTTTTAATGTGTATATGCCAGGAATGGGAGGGGGGAGCAAGTGGAACAAGGTCTTGTTATGTAGCCCAGGTTTGTCTCAAACTTGCAATCATCCTTCCTCAAGCTCTCAAGTGCTGTGATTTCTTAAACTCTATACCTTAACTACATTTGCTAACTGGAAAACTAAATAGAACACTTAATATCTGTTTATTTTTGTATTTGACATAATGTTAAAGCAAAATGCATCTAAAAGTGATGCATATGTATAAATGTTTGTTTCTTTCATTTAGAATATCTTGCTTAGATGAATCTTGGTAGTTCTCTCAGTATTCATGATTCTTATTTAAATCATGGGATGAAAATTTTAGAAATTTTTTTTGAAATTTATGTGTAATATGAAAGTGCTAATTTGTATTGTGGAATAGCTCAGTGAATAGAAATTTCTAGAGTACTACTCAGTGCTGACGCATGTCATAGACTTTATGCACAAGACAGAGTTCTGGTAAAGTGGACATCACAAAATTTCCATCATGAGAAAAGGCGCTTAGGAGCCACAGACTACTGGCTCAAAGGGTGCTCCCTGAAAAGTATTCAAGGTACTACGGTATTCTTTTCATCTTGTCTTTTGGCTTTACAAGGTACTTAGAGTTTTCTTAGGAAGTTTTGGACAGATTAATTGGTATTTTCTAGATTGTCATGAACTCACTAAAGTATCATTTAGGGAAACGGTTTGAATGAGGGTAATTTTTTCAGTATTACAAACAAAAGTACACATACACACAAAGACATGCACCACACAAACTTAGCATTTACTGTCTCAAATGCATTTGTGGTTTCTACGTATCTTTGTTTCACAAACTCAGGAAACTTGATTTGATTGTTTTACATAAAGAAATAATGTGACTCTCTCTTCCTTAGATGGTACAGAAAGTTTACCTGTTTGTCATTCCCTCAAACTTGCTTATGATACTAAAAAATGTACAATAAACAGCGGAAAACTGGGTGATAGTTTCCAGCATGCTGGGTTATAGGAAATAAAAATTCCATTACCCCTTTCCCCCCCTAGCAATTAGTAGAGTAGACATATCACAGACCAGGAGTGAGAAATAAATAAATTAAAAGTTCTATCTCCAGCCCTCTCCCTCACTTTCAATCTTTGGTCTGTGAGAATATGAAAACAAGACAAAACAAAGCAATAAGCAGTAAGCGCAATAACAAAGCAAAAGTCTTCACTCCTGAACAAATAAGATGAAGCACCTAGTAAAAGCTACCAGGGTCAGCACTTGCAGAAAGAGAAAATCTATAAAATGACAGTGCTTGTCTTTTGTTTAATATGCTGGTGAATGTATTACTTGGGCCAAATAGACAACTGTCGCATAGTCAGGACCTGATTTTAGGTGGAAATGTTCTAACCCATTTCTTTGTGTTAATGTGACAAGTGATGAAGACCCTTGTTGTGTTTTGGGGAAATTAAAAAAGAGAGAGTTAACTTATGTGATATGTGGAGGGTAGGGAATGGGTCAAATATCAACATTAGTGTCCATTATCTGAATAGGGGAGAATGCTCTAATTTTTGAATGGGAAGCCTTTCTGAACTCTTGAATTGTCACGTGGCCACTTAGCAGGCACTCCACACACATCCAATTAATACCAGCTACTGTGATAATGGAAAAAGAAACTCCATATGCCATAAAAATACCTCAAAGTACACTTGAGAAGCATAGGGCTTCAGAATATAGACAAAGTGTGTCATACAAGTCAGAAGTCTGTGAGAGCATTGTTATACTGCAGTTGAGGGCAAAGATGAGTTCATTCTCTCTTTCAATTAGATTGAACTACCTCACTTCTACACCCTTGTATTAAACGATTTTATTCCTTAACCCATAAAAGAATATCCACATGATAAACTATACTTTCTATTATATTATTCTAGTTACTAAAACAAAGTTTGCTAAAGCATTTATTGGAAATTAGAACATTTTTCTCGAACATCTAAACTAGCTATTTATAAAATGTTCTGTGAGCAATTGTTATAGAAATAATATATAGAAAACTGCCTGCCAATTTTCTTTTAAAACTCGTATATTTTCCCTATTCTAGGAATTTAATTGGTTCTGATTAACGCCCCCCCCCACTGTCTTTACCAAAAAACACAATGCTCACTTAGATATTCATGTGAAGAAAGTCTCTTTATATGATACCTTTTTTTGTTTTAATTTCTTGGTTTGTGTTTTACATGCCTATATATTCTGCTACTGCATCTCATGCATTTTAAACTACCGGCTTCTTCAAATCCTTTGAGAAAAATAGCAAATACAAGCTCTATCAATCAGTGAAACAACTATACCCTATTCTGTGTATTCATTTTGAGTTAAGATAGTAATGTGCAAAAATCATATTATGCATTCCTCTAGATTTGCTTATGAATTTTGTCAAGCCTGATGACAGAAATTTTCAGCCACAACACAAAGAACTAGGTGTTATACTGCTAGCATTGAAAGAACTTTGGAATTTACTTACTTTGCCTCCAGTCTGACTCTTAGCTTTTGAATTCTCACTGACATCATATTTTCTGAAGATTTTGTAGGGCTTAGTGTATAATTATCCCATTTTTATATCTTGAGATGAATAAGCTTATTAAAATCAGGCTCACTTAAATTAAGGTAGGAATGCTCAATAATGATAAAATGTGCATCACAGCATATGAAATAATTTTAATTAAAAGTATTTTGATACCTTATTTTTCTTGTAATTTATGCTCTCATAAATATCTTAAGGTTCATTCAAACCACTTGTTTCAGAATAATTAGCATTCATATAAATGTTGGTAGGTGAGAATAACAGCTCATTTATGCCTTTTAAGCATTTTAAAGATGATCTGTTTAAAAAAGATGGGAAACCATGACTTTCATTATAAATTAGATATGGGCCTGAGCACAAAATATAGTCATTTTAGAAAGCTTAGTATCTTTGCAAACAGTGAACTTCCACTTCAGGGCTTGGTATACCCTTAGCTGTAAAGAACAGGAAAGAGAGTATTTAGTGGTTTCAGTGAGTGAATTACATCTACCTTTCCTTCACGGAGTCAAATCGCAAACAATATGAAAAGATGGTTTAACATCCCTGGAAAACCTGCACAACTGGGGACGTCTGAATCATTAAAGCAGCTGCCAATGGAAATAAAACTGCTGGTTATGGTTAGTTCTGTGTAGAAATGGGCAGTAGACACAGCTGGGCTTGATGGACTGTGTGGGGAGTGGAGCATTGTGTTAGTGTGGTAGAATCCTGTCCATTGAGTCATTCTACGCCTAATTCAGTGAACCTCTTCTGAGCAACTACATTGTGGGAACATTTCATTTTAGGGAACTTGAGTGCTGTGTGAATAGTGACAATGCCTCCCTTCGATAAGGAAATGGAAGATGATTCCCAGTAGTTTATTCTGAGTAGGATTCAATTCTCTCAGAAAGCTGTGGGTGCTTACAGAAGAGGCAGTAAGTAAATATAGAACCACCTGCAAAATGGTTCTGTGTTCTCTAGGTCAAATTTATACCAGTCCTGAAACCAGGCTGAGTAACTTCTAAATAGAAGACCCTCGGCATATTTTCCTGGGTATTTATTTTTCAAGAATTATATCTTGAGATGACAGCTTGTGTTTGCTTTTTTTCTTCTCTTATGTTTGTGCTTTGTTAGTATCACTTCAGCATATCACAGTTAGTCTAATTAGTGTAAAAGTACTTCATTTTCATCTGTGTTTGGATGTAGATAAAAATACTTGGGCCTTTTATTTTCAGGATAATGTCAACCCAAGGTTATTTAAAATGTAATATTCTAATCTGACTTGATTGGAATTGATCAATTGTCAGGTAAAACAGTATCGCTTGCCAGAATGGTTGACCCACATAAACTGTCAGCCAGAATTGTGAGTAGATCATTGTGTTTTCATACCCAGGCATGGAAGAATAATGAAGAATTTTTCCTAGTTATTTCCAATAACCCATATATAAATCTGCATTACTTGTAAAGATTGTCTGATGGTGGACATGGGTCACAGAAGCTCAATGTAGCCAATCTGGAATGTAGAAAATTGCAGCCTATTTAGGATCTATCAAGGAGTAAGTGATATACAGATTTTTTTCTTAGTACAATAAAGAGAAGTTACAAAATGTTTACCAACTTTGTGTTTCAAGTTTTTGAGTCAGAAACATAAGTACTGCTATTTGTTCAACAGTGAAATCCAAGATTACTTTGAAGGTGATGTTCTAATTTTGACACTAACATTAAGAAACAAACGTTAAGGACCTTTTAAATTGGATAAGATTGCAGATTTCCTTGGAGACTAAAGCTGTGGTGTGCTTTGTATCTTTTTATTTATTTATTTTTATCCCAGATGATGAGTTGGTAGAGCAAGGGCTGAGGAGTTTCAATACAAAGTATTTTCAATAAAAGGTAGTTAAATAGTTTCATTTAAAAAAGTTTATGCTAGAGTCAGTATAGAAATAGTTATGTAAAGAAAGGCATGTGCCAAGGAAGGTGTTGGGTAGGAAAGTGACAAGGAAAGATGATGTCAACAGAGGGTTCATAGCTGGAGAGAGTTTCACCCTCTGTTCTCTTAAGAGATCTAGGAGACAATTCTGTGAAATCAACCACTTACGGGGTACATTGCGGCTTCAGGGGGTCATAAGGCACGTCTGTCATTGCCTTGGGTCAGATTCTCTAGAAACAAATTCTGACATGAAAATGTGCATGAAAGAAGGCATAGCCCTGGTACAGCCCTTGCTGCAGGTGTACAGGAGAAGGGGAAGGAAGAGGATTGGGCAATTGGGTAATGCAGGTGCAACAGAGGCTTCAACATATTCTAGAAGTAGTTCTGGAACAGGCTGCCTTTTTAGATCTGCCCTACACTGGAGGGAGAAGACAGGGCCCTTGCTCCTTCTCCCTATCCAACAGACATTATAAAAAGCGATCATCTTAGGATAACCTGCCTTCCTTCTTCCCACCTTCCCTCCCTCCCTCTCTACCTTCCATCCTTCCTTTCACTCAGGACCTCATGGTCTCACTTGGCTTCCTTGCTCATGGCCTACCACTTAGAGCTATGCCTCCACTTGTTTGATGTAAGAATTTTCTGCTTGGGCTGGATTCAAAATGCAATCCTCCAGGTCTCAGCCTCCTGAGTAGCTAGGATTATAGACATGAGACACTGGTGCCTGGCCAGAGTTCATTTCTCCAAGAGTGATTTGTTTATCAGTTCTACCATCACCCCTCTTTGTAGCTGGATGTGACTTAATTTTCTGTGACATCTTAATTTCATCATTGGCTACCTAGATTGGTCTAAACACTATTTAAGTATGTCCATGAGAACATTTTGGAAGAGATTAGCAGTTAGATGAGTAGATGATGTAAAGCAGATTGCTCTCCCCAGTATGGATGGGCCTTACTCAGTCAAGAGACCGAACATAAAGAGCAGAGGGAAGGACAATCTGGTCTGTGTTTGATTACATTGGCTGAAATACCGGGCTCCTTGTCCTCAGTCTGAGATCACTAGCTCTCTGGTTCTGGCTTTGGGACTTATAATGAGCTATAATATTAGCCTTCCTGGATCTGTAGTTCATAGAAAAAAGGTTAAGTCAATTTTCCAGAATAAATCCATTATCTATCTATCTATCTATCTATCTATCTATCTATCTATCTATCTATCTCTCTCTCTCTATCTATTTGTCTATCTATCTATCTAGTTTTCATCTATCACATTGGTTTAGTTTATGTAAATAACCCTACCTAATATAGAAGCATCCTGTTTTGAAGAGGGATCAGTGTAGTCAGACCCCAGCATTTCCTGTGGTTACCATGCCCTGTTAAATGCAGAACACACAATTATTATGTTTTTATAGTTATTAATAATTAGAGCAAATGTTTATGGAGACTCTTTTATGCATTTTATTGAGACTTCTTTATGCATTGTACAATGAGCCTTCTTGCTTTATGAGGCTTGCCACTTTAAGCATGATACCCTGTGAAGCAACATAAAACCTAGAGATGAGCACAGGCTTTGGAGCCAAAGTGCTTGGATAAAATGCCAGCATGGATTCCTGCTTTCTAGCTGTGCAACACAGAGCAAGATCTTTAAGTTAATAGATCCTGTCTCATGGGGCATTTAGAATGTTAAATGAGCTTAATTTATAAAGCATTTAGAATGTGGTCACAAAAAACTATCCTGTAATTCATACCTATGAAATATTAGTTGTAATGGTTGTTTTCTCTTTCATATGAGGAAACAGGCTTGGAGAAATTATCTAAATGTCAACACACATTAACTCAGGCATTTGGATACTGAGTTCAAAACACTGAACAGTTTGAAATTTTCTGCAATAACATGCTAAAAATATTTGGTCCAGAAAGTTGAATTAGCTGTATTCTCCATGATTTCTGGATGAAACCAAGCCAAATGTAAGATCAACTTTATAAAATTCTATAGGTTCTTCTGACATTGTAGTAAGACTATAAATTTTAAAGATATTATAATCAGTTGTTTGTTCCTTCATTAGTCAACAAAATCTTTTGAGTGGGGCTATATAGTTCCAGGTATTTTCTGGACTCTGAATGAAGGATTGGCAGCAGACATTGTTCCAGCATGTGTGGTCTTGTGATCAAATAAGGAAAAAAACATTAGCCTAGTGCCAGATCCTCAGGAGGACTATGGTTCATAGCCAGCATAGGGAGGAAAGCCTGTGAAAGTCTTATCTCCAAGTAACCACCAAAAACCCAGAAGTAGATTTGTAGTTCAGGTGGTAGAGTGCTAACCTTGAGTAAAACACTAAGGGAGAGAGTGCCTAGTGCTTGAGTTCATGCCCTAACGTGTGTGCGTGTGCACACACACACACACACACACACACACACATACACACCCCATAAAACTTTATAAAAGCAAGAGAGAGAGAGAGAGAGAGAGAGAGAGAGAGAGAGAGAGAGAGAGAGAGAGAGAGAGAGAGAGAGAGAGAGAGAGAGAGAGAGAGAGAGAGAGAGAATGATACTGGAAAATTCAATTAACTTGTCCATGCTTTTCTTCCTGTGGACAGTGGAGATAATCTTACAGCATAGATTATTGTGAAGATTAAATGAAAACATCTGCAAAACACTTGGTTCGGTGTTTTATTGAGCAATATATGTGATATGAGAGGAAACATGAGCCTAAGATTTATTTAATACTTAAGTACTGATTAGAATTGCAGCTGAAATTGCCCCTCCAGTATTTAGAAGCAATATGAATCATTCAATGATAGTAACCCTGTCTCCCCCAACCCTTTGTGTGGCCTCATGGCATCTAGTAGAAGCACATTGATTGTACATGCTCAAAAGAAAAGTAAAAAATAAAATAAAATTAGTACAGGTAAGACATTTCACTCAATAGCTATGTGCCCTGGAGAGAGCATGAAATGGGAGATATTCAGTCAGTTGGTTTCAGTTTCCATTTACTTTCTTATAATGTGAGCACTTTATTGAGCTGTGTGTGATTCTTATGTTAAAGACACTTCCTTTCAAAAACATGGCCTCTAAACATAAACCATTTCATCTGTGCCTGAACTGAAGAAACAGCAATCTGTTCCATTCAGAGGAAAAAAAAATCTAGTATTGAATTTATTGGTCTCCAATGTAGTTGAGAATATGATCTAGAAGACAATCAGTGATTGAATGGAAAATTCAGTGGTAGTTGTGATTATATGCAATTTTACCTTATGTTCTGACTTTAGTAAACTTAATCTTCAAATAAGATGTGACTCCTTTTAGGATTTCTGTTTTCATGGGAATGGACTCTTTATTTATGTAAAGTTGGACTTAAAATTACATCGTAACAAACTGGTGAAATTGAGACAGTCAATTAATTTGTGTATGCTCCATTTCCCCCTGTAAATGAGAATAATTTTATAATGTAAATTCTTATGAAGGGGAAATAAAAACATATACAAAGCATTGTGTTTTGATGAGTAATAAGTGAGTGGTAAGAAAACATCTTTGTCAAACATATAGAGTTGGCCCCATAGCTAGAATTTAGTTGTGCAGACATGTGTATTAAAAGCCAGTAAAATGTAGAAAGAATGCAGTATATAAAATGGTCATTAAGTTTGATTGTGGTGTGTTGAGATTGAAACCCTATTTACTATACCAAAAAGCTTTGCAACTTTGGGCAAGTTTATTTAACTTTTCTAACATGCTTATCTGAAAAATGGTACAACTAGGAATCTCTGTTTCATGGGGTTGATATGAGGAGTCAGTGAAATGATTCATATAATCTCTTTGGCAGAGTTTTTACTTTGTTTATTCCAAAATGTTAGCTTTTATGGTGGATAAGATTCACACATGTGAGCATTTTAATTCAACAGTTGCTTTATAAATTAATTAAATAAATACTAACAGAAGTTCAGTGATTTGTCTAGCTGGTCAATAGTGATGATATTCATCTCTATTATGCAACTTAGACTCTAAATGTCCAATAACCTATGCCTGTCCATCACTCTTTCCTGCCTCCTGGGAGATAGCATTACAAATTATGCTGCTGATGTAATTTTGTAATTGACAAAGTCTGATGCTAAAAGCCAATCTTTCAGCTAAGATTAAATTCATGGAAAATTCCTTGTTGAGGTTACAGTAAAACACAAATGTGTGAAACTGAAAAATCACACTAGAGCCACTCACGCATAGAAGCACCAACAAGACTGACATAATTGTCTTGCGTCTATTTCTTCCTGTTCTCATTCTGACTCAGTTTCTGCTTAATTCCTTACACCGAATTGAATTGCTCCTACGCTCTTCATTGTGTCTGAGGTGCTACTGAAGTTCATGTCAACATCAAGGATTGTGTCTTGGATGTGTTATTGGCCATTCTTGCTTTTACTGCTCTTTTATAGAATATCCAGAATTAGATTTACTCTACTTGCATCTCAGGAAGATCCATTTAGATAAACGTGTTTGATTAAAGTAAAACATTAAAGCTACTAAATCAACACCAAGTGGATTTATTAGGCTCTTTTCCCTATTTTGAGGATTTTCAAAGTCATTGCTTACTGTACCATTCCATCATCACATAATAAGATTCTCATGTAACTACATACATACAATAATTATTATTTTATTCCTACATTTTCCCAGCCTTTAAAAATAACTTCCTTAATACTATTTTAAGGGAAATAATAATTGCGTTTAATTATGAGGCAAAATGTCATGTTTTGACTTATGTTACATTGTGGAAAGGTTTAATCAAGCTAATTTACATATATATCACCTCACCGACTTGTGTGTGTGTGTGTGTGTGTGTGTGTATGTGTGTGTGCATTTGCGTGTGTGATGAGTAAGTCAAACTCAGAAAAAGAGTAGATGCTGAGGGATCAATGAATGAAGAAAGGTAAACTGTTGATCCAGGGCACCGAGTTTCAGTTGTACTGGAGAAATAGGTCTTAACATTCTATTGACCGCATTTAATAATTTGCATTTCAAAATCACTACAGAAATAGATTTTTAACATTCTTGTGTTGATGTTTCTATTGTAATTTTTTAAAAAATAACTTATGTTCAAGTGTCCATGTACAATGAGCCATTTGTAAAATCCCCTCCCTGAATATAATAATAGTAATTAATAGTTATATTGCACTTATATAGCAGGAACAATTCCAAATATTTTATTCATGTTAAATTTATTTTATATTCAAAACAATCATATCAGATAGATAATATTGTTTTCACTGTACAGGCGAGGCAACTGAACTACAGAGAAGTGAAGTAATCCCTCAAAGGGTGGCTGAAACCTGTCATCAGAACAATCTTAACTTATACACTAAATCTACTTACTCACCCGTGATACTGACTCTGCTTAGCCCCAGTGGCCACAATATTCAGTTTTGTAGAATTCCTTTTTTGGCACTATTTTTCTCCCCTTCCTTTGAACTAATTTCCCTGCTGAAGTACTGTTCTTTCCTGTTCTTTCAACTATCCCCTCAGGAGTAATCTTAATTGAAGATGTGGAGCTGAAAGTAACATGACTCAGAAGAATGAATGCAGATGCTTGATAAACATATAAAAAGATGCCCCACCTTAAGAAAAAAACTATGAAAATGCAAATAAAGCAGCAAGATCGTTTTCTTTTTTCCTAACAACCTGGCAAAATTTTAGAAGCTTGATCATTCTGTCAGTGCTAACTGACAGAGGAGTTGTATTTATGCTCTGCTCCTAGATATACAAATTGGTATCATTTTTTTCTTGTTTTCCTCCCTTCGGATGGCAATTTGGCAGCATCTTAAACAAAGTTAAATATGTGTAAACTTCAAGACATCAGTTCCCTTACAAGTGCCTTAAAGAATTATTCTGATGTGGACATTGTAAGTAGGATGTTTGCCCAGGCATTATTAGTAAGTATTTTTTAATAATTACAAATTAGTAATTTGTAGTAGGTAGTTTGTAATTAGTCAGGAACATTATGATGGCTGTGCTGGTACAATGCCATGTATATAGTAATTCCAAGCAATCAGAGAAATATATATGCACCTACACCTGAGAAACCTCAGGTATAATTTGATTAAGCAAGTTTTAGAAACAAGAAAAAAAATGTGCACTTCTGTTATAAACATTTGTGCCAAATGTGTGTGAAGCAGAGTAGCAGCAAACTTGGGTAAAGCACATGAAGAATGGAGGCACTATTGTTTGAAGGTTTTGTGCATTCCTGTGCAAATACATTTATGGATTCTTCTGTGTATCTTTAAGAAGTCAAATAAATACATCATTTTATAAAGTGTTTATGTCTTCCTGTCTTCCTGTCTTTCCCCTCCCCATTTCACTTGCTTTAAAAGAGGACTTCAGGAAAGGACATTAAAAGTATCTTTTTTATCCATCTTATTCTATAACCGAAAGAAATATCAAAAGCTTCCTGGTATTTCTCCACCACCTTCAATGCACTGGGAAATCATGATATAGGTCATAGCAACCATAATTTTGCAAAATTCAACTAAATCTTCCAAGTTCCAAGTCTCATTGTCCCTGATTATATTACTCAGTTGCCTAATATTGCTTCATACTGTGGCCCTCTAAAGTTTACCCTATTGGCTTTTTCTTGATTCTCTCACCTGCAAGCCAAATAGACTTAGACTTCAAATATTCCAATCACCTGTCTAATGGCTCTACATGCTTACTCTAATGAGCCTACCATAAGTCTCTCCAATTATCTATAGTACTGTGTTCAGGACCTCAGACTAAGACATAATGCTAAAATGGACCAGAAAAAAATTTTCGGAATACTGTGAACTTCCAAAAGCTCTTAGGAAGTACATCAATCATTTATCAAAAGAGTACCAATCATCTGAAATTAAATATGGAAAGCTAACATATGGGATGAATCCAGTGTGCTATCTGTTGGTGCTGTATTCAGGAGACCAAGATGGGCAGGATGTGAAATGTGCTTCCCGAGATGTTGGCCAGAGGTTTTCCTGGGAAATAAACTAAACACTAAGTAACTAAGTGCAATGCTGGAGGCATGGGCGATAGAACACAGTCATACTGTAATATGGGGGTACAGTTGCTAAGAGGATTAAAGCTGCTAAAGTCTTTTAAATGACACACACATTTACTAGACCAAGTGTCATCATGGCACAGTCATGACATTGTCTTGAATCATCTATTACTGTGTCACAAATTCTTCTATTAAGGAATCTCCTCTTTTCACTCACTGGTCAGTTTTGGGCTTTGGTAACAATGAGGTTGTTGTGCTTGAAGGCATCATAGTCTGGAGGTCTCCTTTCTAGATCTCAAGGCACTGGAATCTGTCCAGTACTTCCAGAGATCCAGCAGAAGAGAAGACAGCAATGTCTTGGGCTTGTTATAAAAGGAACAGGAAGAGTTATAGCTGTGACATGAGCCAGTTTACCTTGCTTAGTAGACATTATGCCACTATTTTGTACACTCAGGATTTTGAAATCCCCCTATCTCAAAGACGTCAAAGACCTCAAGACCAATGGAATAGAATTGAAAACCCAGAAATGAACCTACAGACCTATAGTCATCTAATCTTTGAAAAGGGAGCTAAAAAAATAGAATGGAAGAAAGACAGCCTCTTCAATAAATGGTGCTGGCAAAATTGGTTAATCACTTATAGAAAACTAAAGCTAGATCCTTATATATCCACCTTGCACAAGGAATCAATTCCAAATGGATCAAAGATCTCAGAGTCGAAGCAGACACTCTGAAAACATTACAGGATGGAAGAGGAGAAACCATAGGTCTCCTTGGCACAGGCTGAAATTTTCTTAAAAGAGACTCAGAAACACAACAAATCAAAGAAAGGTTGGACAGATGGGATTGCATGAAATTGCAGAGTTTCTGCATGGCAAAGGACATAGCTAGCAAGATCAATAGAAAGCCCATGGATTGGGAGATCTTCACTAGCCATACAACAGACCAGGGTCTCATATCTAAAATATACCTGGAACTCAAATAAATCCCCCAACAACAAATTCTCAAAGAAATAACTGCCCAATAAATAAGTGGGATAAAGACTTAAAGAGAAACTTCTCTGAAGAGGACAGAAGGATGGCCAATAGACACATGAAGAAATGCTCAACCTCCCTAGCCATAAAAGAAATGCAAATCAAAACAACATTGAGATACCACCTCACTCCAGTTAGAATGGCTATAATCAAGAACACTAATAACAACAGATGCTGGAGGGGATGTGGCCAAAAGGGAACCCTACTGCATTGTTGATGGGAGGGTAAACTTGTTCAACCACTTTGTAAAGTAGTATGGAGGTGTCTCAAAAGACTTCACATGGAGCTCCCCTATGACTCAGCAATCCCACTTTTGGGCATTTATCCAAATGATCATGAACAAGGCCATACTAAAGCTACCAGCACAACTATGTTTATTGCAGCATTATTTACCATAGCTGAGATATGGAACCAACCCAGATGCCCCTCAGTAGATGAATGGATCAAGAAAATGTGGTATATATATACAATGGAATTCTATGTCTCCATCAGAAAGAATGACATTGCCCCATTTGTTAGGAAATGGAAAGACTTGGAAAAAATTATATTAAGTGAAGTAAGCCAGGCCCAAAGAAACATAGATTCTATGTTTTCCGTTATTTGCCATTACTAATATGTCTGAGACAAGCAGAAACAGTCAGATAAGTTGATGTTAGGGGAAATGAATCCCAAGATAAGTATTCAAATGTTTTGTTCTTTCTTGGGATTGTTTCTAACATATTTGTAAGATGATTTCTTTGTTGCTTTGTATGTCCCTCCCCCACGGTACAACCCCTGTTTTCACTGTATTTGATGTTGGTATAATTTGTGGAGGGGAAGGGAAAAAACCAAATTGTTTAAATAGGGATACAGGTAGACCCTTTGGAACAATGAGATGTATAAAACGTTGTGTCGAAAAACGAATTTTACAACTTTGGCCCAGGGGGGGAAAGGGAAAAAAGGGGGATGTGGGGAGATGGGAAGGTATGGGAAGGGGAAACAAAGGAGGAGGCTACAATGCTTGATAAGAAATGTACTCATTACCTTGCCTATGTAATTGTAACCCTCTGTACGGTATTTTCAGAATTAAAGAAAAAGAAAGGTCAAAAAGAAGGATTGTTAGGTCCTTCTACGCTAGAGCTTTAATGAATGAGAAGTGAGTTGTCCAAAGGACTGGCATGATGGTGGCTGTAGCAGTCCAAGAGCAATGAGGGAATGGTCAAACTTAAAGAGAATCTGGAGTAATCATTTGAACTCTGGGCATTCTACCTGTAGAGGTTAAGTGCTGGAAGTTCTGGGCTCAGTCTTGGAGATATTTTTCAGACATAGCCATTTTAGCAGTAATTTCCTCGCTTTTAGGGTGTTCAACTGGAGACAAGATGACAGATTTCTACTCAAAGTGTTGTAGAAAAATCCAAGAATCAGCTAAAGTGGGAACCCTATATCATAGCACAAAGAGAGGTGTACTCTAAGGATTTATAATCATCACATTCTCTGTGTTGTCAAACCCTGGAGAAATAATATATACTGTATGGCCTTGTGGATTATTGGAAAAAAAGCAACGTAATTAATATTCTACCATTAACGGGTAGTGCACTTTTGCCTAACTATTTAACTGACTACAATTACCCTGAAAGTTCCCTAGCAATTGAGTTCAATAGAGACAAAAGCTTATTCATATAATGTCATCTTAATTGTGAATTCTCATTCTTGTAAAAGATTTTTTAAAAAGAATCAACATACACGCCAATAGTCAATGAAAACATTTGCTGTGCTTTTCAGCATAATTGGAGAGTAATTATGTATAAAATATCTACATATTTGTTAGAATGAGCTTTAAAATAACCCAAAGTGTTTAAACTCAGGGCATTCACAATCTTCATTTATTTATCCTTTTAGCTGTGTTGTCTGAATTTGCTTTCTTTCTCATTTAGATATACAGCATTGGTCCAGCACCCATTTCTGTGCATGTGTTAACAGGATTTGGTACAATAGAGTATTCAGAAACCTTAATGATTTGTGTTGTTAAAACATTTTTTAAAGTAATAACAACTCTTGAACTTAAGCTCCATTCACAAAAGAGCATGATTACAAAGAAGGCATTTGCAGTTCGAAAATCAACTTATTATTTGTGCTTAAGGATAATGAAAAGAAGCACGCAGCATAGCCAACCAACAATTTCCTAAACTAAATACAATGCAAAGAGAACACATCCTCACGTATGCAATATGTCATGCTCCTGGAAATAGGAAAACAACAGACGTTCATTGTTCTTAAAAATATTCTTCTATCTTGGCCATCCTCTGTTTGTCCTTATTGTTTCTTTTAATCATTTACAGAGTCATTTTCAAAGGCAATCTTAGGGGGATACAAAGGATTTTTTAGTTCCTAGTAGGAGACACCTCATTTTAGCCCCAATTCAATTATAATGTGAGCCAAATAATTTGCTCTTTGTACATAGCATCTGAGCATATGGTGAAGCTTCCTTGATAGAAGCTTCTAGCTTGGTTATCCCTTGTGATATATTTTCAGACTAGAGACCAATTTATAATTTAATAATAATAATAATAGTAATACTAAAATCGATCACATTTGTTGAGTGCTTACTGTAAACCTGATTACTGTAAATTCTCATTTATAAAGGAAATATGTATAGATGCACACATGAAGTGTCAAAGGAATGCTATTGAAAATAAATTGGGTTAGCGTGCTTGAGTTATAATTTGGAAATGTTCTCACTCATTAATGTTTTCACTATTTTCTTTTCTGTTGGAGTTTGACTTTGATTTATCCCTTGCATGGTCTTTTCTTAGTTGTTTTCAAATAGCCACCCAGTGGATCACTTTTTTTTTTTTTTTGGGTCCAGTTGTGGGGTCTGAACTCTGGGCCTGGGCGCTGTCCCTCAGCTCTTCAGCTCAAGGCGAGTGCCCTACCACTTGAGCCACAGCGCCACTTCTGGCTTTTTTCTTTTTGCTTATGTGGTGCTGAGGAATTGAACCCAGGGCCTCATGCATGCAAGGCAAGCGCTCTACCACTGAGCCACCTTCCCAGCCCCCAGTGGATCACTTTTTAAAGTGGCCTTTTTGGTAAGAGATTAAAACTCTTTCTTTCTTTCTTTCTTTCTTTCTTTCTTTCTTTCTTTCTTTCTTTCTTTCTTTCTTTCTTTCTTTCTTTCTTTTCTTTCTTTCTTTCTTTCTTCTTTCTTTCCTTTCTTTCCTTTCTTTCTTTCTTTCTTTCTTTCTTTCTTTCTTTCTTTCTTTCTTTCTTTCTTTCTTTCTTTCTTTCTTTCTTTCTTTCTTTCTTTCTTTCTTTCTTTCGGCTGTGGAGTTTGCTCTCAGGGCCAGCACTGTCCCCAAACTCTGTTTTTCTTAAAGCTAGCACTCTAGCCGGGCGCTGGTGGCTCACGCCTGTAATCCTAGCTACTCAGGAGGCTGAAATCTGAGGATCGGGGTTCAAAGCCAGCCCCAGCAGGAGAGACCGTGAGACTCCTATCTCCAATAAACCACCAGAAAACCGGAAGTGGCGCTGTAGCTCAAGTGGTAGAGCGCTCGCCTTGAGCTGAAGAGCTGAGGGACAGCGCCAAGGCCCAGAGTTCAAGCCTCATGACCGACCAAAAAAAAAAAAAAAAAAAAGCTAGCACTCTACCACTTTGAGCCACAGCTCCACTTCCAGTTTTCTGGTGGTTAATTGGAGATAAGAGTCTCACAGACTTTCTTGCCCAGGCTGGTTTTGAACTGTGATTCTCAGATCTCAGCCTCCTGAGTATCTAGGTATCTGCCTGGTTATGGATTCTAACTTCATAATATATATTTCCTTCTCTAAATACTAAACCATATTATATACTAATTTTCTTGGCTATGTTTGAGAAGGTTGAAGTACTAAATATGAACTTAATGTCTGGTAGGGGATAGGATCCTGTTACCTATTAAAAGACATGATGATAACAATTTCAATTTATCATACCACGCCACAAATAGATGTTCTATATTAAGTAGCATGGACAATGCTAGCAGGTGTTAGATAACCATCTTCTTCAGTTTGAAGATCATCCTATGTTTTACACTGTTGCATATCAAATTGCTAGCATATTGCCTGCCTCACTCTGATGGAGAAATATAGATATAAACATATAATAGATGAGACAGCACCATCTAGAAGAGCTAATACTGAAAATGAACATTGAATACCACAAGTATTCCTTCTTCTTTGATTACTTTTTCATTTATTTATTTTAAAATTTTATTGTTAAGGTGATATACAGAGGTGTTAGTTACATAATGAGTACATTTCCTTTTGGACAATGTCACCTCATTCCTCCCTCTCTCCCAGTTTTTCTCCTCCCAACTTCTCTCCCCACAAATTGTATAGTTCAATTCCAATATAGTGTCTGGCAGTTTCATTGCAGACTTGGTTCACCTTTTGCCTCACTATTTCTTTGCTTCCCCTTCCCCTCTCCAAATCAGATACACCTGTGTATAAGACAAAGGATACAGAAATCAAAAACAGTGACAAGGGAATACACTAAAGAAAAAAAGGAAAAAAATATACTGCAAACAGTCCAATAAAAAACTCTTGCTTTCATTTCTTGAGGTTCATTTCAATAACCATCATTTTATATGATCATATGCACATAGCTATTGAACACTTAAAATCCTCTATTAAGAATCTCCTCCATGGGCTTGGAAGGTAGCTCAGTGGTAGAGTGCTTGCCTTGCATGCCTGAGGCCCTGGGTTCAATTCCTCAGCACCACATGAGCAAAAAAAGCCAGAAGTGGTGTTCTGGCTCAAGTGGTAGAGCCCTAGCCTTGAGCTAAAGAGCTGAGGGACAGTGCCCAGGCCCAGAGTTCAGGCCCCATGACTGACAAAAAAAATATTGTCTTTTGTTCTCACTGTGTGAATATTTAGATTGCTGTTTAATTAATCATGCTCAGGTAATTATTGTCTTTTACTATCCATTGGATTTACTTGTGGATTTATAGGTACATTCTAATTATTACAAATGAGGGAGACATGCAGCTGATTTTCTTTGGGTCTGACTTACTTTGCTTAGTATAATTTTTTCCAAGTCTTTCCATTTCCTTATGAATGGGGCACTGATATTTTTTTCTGATGGAAGCATAGAATTCCATTGTGTATATAGTTATACCATTTTCTCGATCCGTTTGTCCACTGATGGGCATCAGGGTCAATTCCATTTCTTGGCTATGCTAAACAATATTGTAATGAACATGGTTGAGCTGGTGGCTTTAGTGTATAGCACTTCCCTATGACCCAGCAATCCCACTCCTGGGAATCTATCCAATTGATCACAAACTACTAAAGCTTTCTCTAATTTACTCATTTTACTCATAAACCAACTTGTGAAATCAATACATCTTTGTATAACTATATAAGATAAAAATATATGATGCCAGTATGGTGGATTTATATTTTTTCTTAAACTTGCTAATGATGATAATAATAATGTTGATACTTGGATAATAGCTGAAGAACAGTATGAAACTTTTCACTTTTTAGGAGACCTCTTCAAATTAGAATGTATAAATAACATGGCTTTCTTTCCTTCTCTTTCCTCCTTTTCCTTATCTCTCCCTACATTATCCTATTATACTAAGATACTGTCCTTTTCTAAAATTAAAAAATAGGTAGCTGCTTAGAAAGAACTGTATTTGTCTTAAAACCAATATGTTACTGCAGTTTTCTCATTTTCCAAATGAGAGCAACACCATATTTCCCTCCTCCTAAAATGTATTATATGCAAAGGTGTCAATGTGATGTAAGTATGTTCCCCGAGGGTTTATGTACTATGGTTAGCACCTCATCTGGTGTTCTTGAGAGGAGGCAGGGTCTTTGAGTGGTGGTGGGGTCCAATAGGCATATCCTAGGTCACTGGGGATACCGCCTCAGAGATGGTTAATATAGTTTTTATGAGACTTCTCAGTGTGTATGTGTGTGTATGTGTGTGTGTGTGTGTGTGTGTGAGAGAGAGAGAGAGAGAGAGAGAGAGAGAGAGAGAGAGAGAGAGAGAGAGAGAGAGAGAGAGAGAAAGAGAGGGGGGGAGAAAGGGAGGGAGGGAGGGATCTATATCTCTGTCTGTCAATCTGAAGATAGAGTTGAAGATAGTAGATAGAGCTGTTATAAAGCTTGACTGAGACACTTGACTGGCAGCAATGTGTTTTAAAACCATAGGCTCTATGCTTTTGCAACCATAGTTGATTCAAGGCCATTGAATTAGTAAACTAGCTGGATGGGAAAGATAAAGTAAGCTAATCACACACACACACACACACACACACACACACACACACACACACACACGCATATAGTCTGTCATGGGGCTTGAACTTTGGACCTGGGTGCTGTCCCTGAGCTCTTTAGCTCAAGGCCAGTGTTCTACCACTTAAGCCACAGTGCTAATTCTGGTTTTCTGGTGGTTAATTGGAATCTCAAGCACTTTCCTGCCCAGGCTGACTTTGAACTGTAATCCTTAAATCTCAGCCTCCTCAGTAGGTAGGATTATAGGCAATGGCCACCATCACCCAGCCTGATCAGATAATTTTATCTCTGGTAAATACTAAGAGAAATTGTCAGAGTCACAAGAAATAGAGAGTGTCTGGTGCTCCTGAGGCCTGGATTTATAGATATCCATATGTATATTTATATCTATAGCTATGCCATTTCTTTTAATTTTTATTGCCATTATGAAGGTGATGTACAGAGGAGTTACAGTTAGGTAAGTTGGGTAATGAGTACAATTCTCTCTCCCAGTTTTTCCCTCCTGTCCCCACCCACAAATTGTATAGTTAATTTTTAACATAGTGGCTAGTGAGTACCAATGCTGCATTTGTTTACCCTTTGTCCCTCCATTTCTGTCCCCCCTCCTTTAGTCTCCCAAAGACAGATAAACAAACAAGACAAAAGGAAAACAAAAAGAACAGAGACAAAAGCCTCTTGCTTCCATTTCCTGCAGGTCATTTAGATAACTATTATGTTATATGATCAGAGGCAAATAGGCATTGTGTCTTTGTGTTCCTCTCCTAAGAATATCCTCCTTCAGTCTCACTGTATGTGGATACTTGCCATTTCGCAAGTAATTTCCTTGGAATATCTTCATTCTCTATAATTCTTCAAAGAGTGATAATCCTAAAATATACCACACCTTTATTTCAGTAAAGTAAATATAATTTGTAGTCATGAATTTACTTGTATGTTTATATGTTAGATGTATGTGTTCACTCAGAGTCTAAGTTTTACCTTAGTAACTTCTATACCTGGAACATCTAATTTTGTTGGTACATAATTAGCTTTTAATATCATTTAATGAATGAATGAATATAAACACGAGACTAAAAAATTGTAAAAGCACAGAAATTGAGTGGATGATTATTGACATAGCTATTTGTTTTCCTTCCAGTACAGGGTCATTGTGGTTATTTAATGATAATTTTCTTTTTATATTTCCTTCTTATATTCTAATTTCAGTGATTTTTTTAGTTTCTCTGAGTACCTTTCTATAAAGCTTATTATCAAGCTGGTTTAATTTTATTGGTTGAATTAAGTTCTTGGTTCTTTTCTTGGTTGAATTTTCTCTGAATAACATATACTGAGAAATACTGTTAATGGTAGTCTTAAACTGCTGTCTTTTAAAATAATTTTCCATAAAGCTTTCTCAAAGTAAACCTCAGAGACCTCAATGTCACTTATAAATGATGTAACTTTTCTTGAAAAGTTTTTGTTTTGAATTTCAAGAGGAAATTTGAGTGTCATGAGCTAGAATATTCAGAAATTAGTACTCTTTTAGAATGAGAATTAATCCTGATTGCTCAGGTTGTGCTGGACTGTTAGAATTAGAATCCAGCATGACAGAGACAATTCTATCTCTTTTTCATATCCAAATCCATATCAAAATTCACAGTTGGATCTAGCAGAAGGGAAGGCAGAGATGTCAGATAAACAGATGTTGGCATTGTAAAAGCAGCTGCTTCATGCTTAATTTTACATGCCAAAAAATTCTATTATTAAAATCCAACAGCTGTCTTTTTAGATGGGGTATATCCTCTCAACCAAGCTGAAATGAAGCTCTAGTATTCAATTACAGGCATTTTCTTTAAAAGGTAGAATGTTTCCCATTTGAAAATGAATTCAATATGCCAGGTAGGCGCCTCTTTCAATACTCAAAAGTATTCATGGTGTTATACAAAAGTAGATTCAGGCACGAAAGTTTTCTTATGTGAACTGTTTCTAATTTTTGTAGCCTGAACAGTCCCTTTTCCCTTGCAGAGCCTAGCAAGTCAGCGGAGTTGGTGTAAGACTACCCATTAGAAGGAAACCTAAGGAGGAAGCTTTGGTTTCAGAGAAGATGAAGTCCAAGACCAAGAGTGCTCCTGGGGAGACTTTTGATCAGCAATGAAGGGAGACCTATCTCAGCCTGTGCTTTGAAAGGCTGTATCCTTGATAAGGTCAAAGATACAGAGCTAGTTGCCCTAGGAACCTAATTAAAGCCTTTACTCTCTGAGAGAAATTAAACTTTGGCAGGAAGGAAGGCACTAGCAGCTGTCAGGAAGCCATTTCTTCAAGGACAGCAGTACCTTGACAAGCACTTTTAAAGTGTTTTCCTCATCTGCTCTGAAAATTCCCCAAATTCAGGACTTTCATCTCAGTTGACAGTTAGCCCTTAACAACTTGGTGAGTCTGCGCTGCTTTTCTTATGTGGAAAACTGTTCATGCAAAGATCTTTTCATTTGTGGCAACTTAAATTTGCAATGACTGGTTAATGAGGCAAAAACTCCCATTCCTTAAAAGGCAGGTTAAGAAGAACCATGGATGGCCCAAGGATGCTGGGTTACCTTTGTAGTGCATTTGGAAATCAGACTTAAGAGTTTCAGCGAAGCTTTATACTGTTTTTAAAGAGGAGAATACCTTAAGCCTCACAGAAACTTACTGGCAGGAAGGCACTTAGGTACTCAACGTGCGTTGAATTTGTTTTCAGACATTCTCTGAACTGAGAAGCATGCGTGTAAAACTTATAGGTTTCCATAGTTTCTACGATATTTTCCAACTGGAGTTCTTGTGAATTCACTGCATTTCCTTTCAGGAAACTTCAGGAGGAAATTGCCTTTTGTCTGTGGTTTTTGGCATGTAGATATAGATACCTGCAAGAAAGGTTAGGAATGAAGGATGACTGGGAGATGAGGAAATCTTTTTTGTGTGCTGCCTTTTAGGATATATTGATTCCAGGAGGTTGTTTTTGTTCATAGAAATGATTATGATCTCTTTAAAGGCCAAATGGTTGTTTCATCCAATTTCCCCTTTAAGTGCTAGAGTTAGTTGAGGCAGAGTCATAGTACCACTGTGTTATCCAGTAGAAGAACATAAATAGCACAAATGTGAAGTTTACATTTTCTCTGGCTCTCCAATGGTTAGTCGCACTGGCAATTTTCTATGACTGTCCCTTTAGATTTAATGATATTTGGGGAGTGGTATTTTGTGGGTGTTCCTGGATGACTGAGGTACTGATATTTTGGCTTGAATCTGAAGGATTAACAAAAGTTTGTTGGCATATAAAACAGGGAAATATAAGCAACTGTGCTGTGCACAGGAAACTGTAAATTCTGATTGTTCCCTTTTCTCTATAATTTACTCCTTTTCTGGTATCCAAAGTACTCTTTTTTTTTTTTTTTGTCAGTTGTGAGGCTGAAACTCAGGGCCTGGGAGCTGTCCCTGAGCCTTTTTGTGCTCAAGGCTAGCACTCTACCACTTGAGCCACAGCACCACTTCCAGTTTTTGAGTGGCTAATTGGAGCTAAGAATCTCACAGGGACTTTTCTGCCCAAGCTGGCTTTGAACCATGATTTTCAGATCTCAGCCACTGAGTAGCTAGGATTACAGGCATAAGCCAGTCAAATCTATGCCATCCTTCTTGGTATGTTTTGATTCTTCAATGTCTTATCTGCTCTGATACTCAAGAACTGACTACCTTCCTGCTCAAAGCTTGGTATTGTTTGCTGTTCCTCCTACTAGAAACTGTTAATTTTTCTCTTGCTAACTCTGATGAGATAAGAAGAGGAACATTGTGAAGATTAAGCGAATTTCTTGTTAAAACAGCACAGTGATGAATAGTTTCCCAAAGTTGAAAAATAATGGAAGTAGAAAATTTCTTTTTTTTAAATTTATTTTATTTTATTTGTGAACATACTGTACAGAGGGGTTACAATTACATGGGCAGGATAATGTGTACATTTCTTAACAAACATTGCAGCCTCCTCCTTTGTTTACCCTTCACATCCCTTCCCAGTCTCCCCCTCCCCCCCAGTCCTAATCCTTCTCCCCCCTTCCCGCCCCCTGCACCGACATTGTAAAGCTCGTTTTGGACATGACAACTTGTACTTCTCATTGTTGCAACAGGTCCACCTGTATCCTTAAACGACTTGTTTTCCCCCATCTCTTCCACAAGTTATACTGACATCAAATATAGTGAAAGCAGGGGTTATACTGTGGGGGAGGGACATACAAAGCAACAAAGAAATAATCTTATAAATGCGTTAGAAACACATGCATGAAAGAAAAAAACATTAAAATACATATCTAAGGGTTCATTTTCCTAACATCACATTATCTGACTTTTTCCACTTGACTCATACATATACTAGATATTGCAAATAAGGGAAACCATGGGACCTATGTTTCTTTGGGCCTGGCTTACTTTGTTTAATATAATTTTTTCCAAGTCTTTCCATTTCCTAACAAATGGGGCAATGTCATTCTTTCTGATGGAGGCATAGAATTCCATTGTGTATATATACCACATTTTCTTGATCCATTCATCTACTGAGGGGCATCTGGGTTGGTTCCATAGCTTAGCTATGGTAAATAATGCTGCAATAAACATAGTTGTTCTGGTAGCTTTAGTGTGGTCTTGTTTGTAAACATTTGGGTAAATGCCCAAAAGTGGGATTGCTGGGTCATAGGGGAGTTCTATGTGGAGTCTTTTGAGGAACCTCCATACTGCTTTCCAAAGTGGTTGAACAAGTTTACTTTCCCACCAACAATGAAGTAAGGTTTCCTTCTGTCCACATCCCCTCCAGCATCTGTTGTTGTTAAAGTTCTTGATTTTTGCCATTCTAACTGGAGTGAGGTGGTATCTCAATGTTGTTTTGATTTGCATTTCTTTTATGGCTAGGGATGTTTAGCGTTTCTTCATGTGTCTATTGGCCATCCTTCTTTCCTCTTCAGAGAAGTTTCTCTTTAAGTCTTTATCCCACTTATTTATTGAGCAGTTGTTTCTTTGAGGATTTGTTGTTGGGGGATTTAATTTTTTGAGTTCCAAGTATATTTTAGATATGAGACCCTTGTCCGTTGTAAGGCTAGTAAAGATCTTCTCCCAATCCGTCGGCTTCCTATTGATCTTGCTAGCTATGTCCTTTGCCATGCAGAAGCTCTGCAACCTTATGCAATCCCATTTGTCCAACCTTTCTTTGATTTGTTGTGCTTCCGGGTCTCTATTCAGAAAATTTCGGCCTGAGCCAAGGAGACCTAGGGTTTCTCCTATTCCATCCTGTAATGTTTTCAGAGTGTCTGCTTTGAGTTCAAGGCCTTTGATCCATTTGGAGTTGATTCTGGTGCAGGGTGATATATAAGGATCTAGCTTTAGTTTTCTACATGTAGTTAACCAATTTTGCCAGCACCATTTACTGAAGAGGCTGTCTTTCTTCCATTCTATTGTTTTAGCTTCCTTATCGAAGAGTAGATGGCTATAGGTTTGTAGGTTCATTTCTGGGTTTTCAATTCTATTCCATTGGTCCTGAGGTCTGTTCTTATGCCAATACCAAGCTGTTTTGATTACTATGGCTTTATAGTAGAGTTTGAAATTTGGTATTGATATTCCTCCAGCAGTGTTCTTTCCATTGAGGAGCGTTTTTGCTATTCGGGGTCTTTTATTCTTCCATATGAATTTTTGGATTGCCTCTTCTATTTCCTTGAAGAATGAGGTTGGAATTTTGATAGGTATCGCGTTGAATTTGTAGATACCCTTGGGAAGTATTGCCATTTTCACGATGTTAATCTTTCCAATCCAGGAGCATGGGAGGTTTTGCCATTTTTTAAGTTCTGTGTTGATTTCCTTTTTTAAAATTTTAAAGTTTTCATCATAGAGGTTAAGTTAATTCCTAGGTATTTTATTTTTTGTGGGGCTATTACAAATGGAGTTGCTTTCCTAATTTCAGCCACACTTCAGAAAATTTCTTGAAAGACTGGCAGACATCAGGCAACAAGGGACATAGAGTGTATTAGGAAACTTAGATTTTATTCTGAAAGTTTGTATCAAGTAAGTTTTTAAAGGAAGTATCATTGGTAATCATGATTTGGAAAGGCATGGTGGAAAACATGGGTTAGGGATTTGGCTGAAGAGAGAAGGTGAGGCTGATAAAAGGCTTCCATGGTGGTCGGCATATGACTTTGGAAATCATACTGTCTACTTTTTTATGTTTTTTTTTTTTGTTGTAAAAATAGTGTACAGAGGGGTTACAGTTACATGTCTATTTTTGAACCGTGGCTTCCTATTGGCTTTTTTTCCCTGCTGTGAATTCTTGACAAGTTGTTTATATCATTGGGAAACATGAGAATGTTCTCAAACCTTTGACTTCAGAGAAGTTTAACAGCTGAGTTGTTGAGCTCTGAAGACCACGTTTTCCTGAGCTAGTGTTACCAGTGGTTGAGTATGAGGGACCCTCCGGCAGGAGCTTTCCCTGGGGACCTTCTGAATGGGGAATTTAGATGGAGGAATCCTCATCACCTTTATCAGCCTTTCTTAGGATGGACTTGCTGTCTAAGAACTTGCTACTGAACCTTGCTTTCTTCCTTCCCTCCACAAAAGTCGACTGTATTTTTCTCTGATGCCTGTCCCTAACTGCTCTGGCTCCCATCCTATTTTTTTCTTCACACTGGTATTTTTCCATTAAATTTCTTACCCTGGGTTGACACCTGCTTCTTTCAGCCTTTACAAAATGGCAACGGTTAATATCCATATCAAAAATTGTTTTGAAGAGCCAATGAGAAAAAATATCTTGTAATGGTGAGCATATTTTATAGACCTGGATTTACCCTGGACGTGTTATTTTTTTGGTAAATAATTTACCTAATAAAATTAATGTATATCTATGTAAAACTATATAACTCATGTGAGTATTGTTAATATAAAATTTACATTGTATAGGTATTTATGAATTTTAGTTTTGGAATATCCATAAATACTTTCATCTTCTCAGAATCCACAGAAGATAGATCTGTGGATCCTAAAATGTTCAAATCTGGCCAATAAAGTGGTACATAATTTGTGTACAATCTACTTACACCATCTGGTACACTTCATTTTTATTCTAAAATACTAGTTTTATTTCTTCCTCTTTTTTAAAATTAGTGCATATTAAGAGTACATGGAGTTCACTGTGATATTTCCATTCAAATTTACTCCCTCTATTATTCTTTCTTATCACTCCCCTTTTTTGCATGTTACTCTTGACGCTCCTCTAGACAATTGGAATGAATGTGCAGGAGGCAATCTGATTCATGGTTATGGATCTTAGAGAAAGAATTGGACTTCTGAGGTATGATTGACAGCATGTACCATGGAAATGAATGAGACTCACAAGAGGAGCTGGATACTGAGGGGAACACCTCAGGGAACAGCATTTTAAAGGTGTGTTTAGTCGAAGACTGTCAGTAAGGAGACAGAACAGAAAACAAGTATTAGACAATTAACTAGAAAGCTGTAATTAAGTTTAAAAATAGAGATGCGGATCAATGTGGAAATAGAAAATGCAGGAAATAAAACTTTGTAGAAAGGTTTCTAATTTGACAATATAAGAGAATCAGGAAAGTTTGGAGAGCACAGGAAAGGTAGTTGAAATTCACGTGTTATAATGCAACCCTAACAATATGTGTAAATAGATAGATGAAATGAATAAGACAGATCCAAGAAAAATCTAGGTTAATTTTCAGACAGTTTTGGTTGTAATTGAGTAGCATTATTAAATTTCATAGACTTCATACTTTCCTATATCTTATTGGTAAGAACACCAATTCACCTTCAAAAATGTTTCTAACACTTAATAAATTTAAAAGTAACATAACTCAAGCAAAGTAGACAAATTTTTCAAAGATTTGCTAAGGATATCCTACAAAATAATAACTGTTTTTTCTAATGAATTGGCATGTTATAAGGAATAATTCATAAAAAAGATATGCAGTTACAAACAAGCATATGGAAGATTTCTACCTCATTAGTTGTGAAATATGAAAATTCAACTAACTGCTTTATACAGGTATAAAATGAACGGTGTGGGAGGTATAATTTTATATCTATAAAAGAAAAATATGAGGTATAAATTGATCAGTATGTATTTCATTTCTCACATTTTATTAATCAGTAACTTTATTTATTACTTTAGGAAAGATAATTCTCCAGGCACATTATACATTATACATTATAAAAAAAGAAAGATAAAGTTTCCTGTATACAACAAAGAAATGACTTCCTCCTTTTTCTATCATTAGTTTTGCCTGAAATGTTTAATCAGTTATTATTTCTTGCTATGGTAGTAATACTCTCAATCTATATTGTCTATCTTACTTCAGTGAGTTTTTAACCTTTTCAATAGAATCATTTTTTATAAAAAACAAATCCCTGTGAACCTCATCATATATATGGAAAAGGATAGAAATATGAAGTTTAGACTTGTGGTTTTAATTTGAATTTTATTATTGCTAATGAAAGGGGACATTTCTTAGTATGATTAAGAGCCATCTATGTCTTTTTTATGAAATGTCTCTTCAAATCTTTTACATTTTCCTCCACTTGCTTAGTAATCTTTTAAATAAAGGTGTAAAAATCATCATGTCCTATGCCTATTACCATATAATTATACATTACAGAATACACATGCATATATACATTTTCCACATTTAATATAAATTGTTAGCTTTGATTTTATTTATTTTAGAAATGAGCCATTGGCATCTAGCTGTGAGATGTGTTTTACTTTTTTATTTTTATTTTTGGAGTATTTTTGATTATCTTTAAGTAGTTGTACAAATGAGTTGTCATTTGACAAAGCAGTCTATGAATATACCATGTCTTAATCAATGTTTCCCCTTTCGAAATTCTTGCCTACTTCTGTCAACCCACTGTATCCCTCACTTTTAATTTTTAGGTTATGTATTGAATTATTGTTCCATTTGACACAGTTAATATACACCATGCTTCTTGATCTTTGTCATTCCTTCAATATCTTCATCTCCTTCAACTTACCATTTCCCTTTGTCTTTCTCACTATTGTGGTACATTCAATGAATTCTTACCTGCACTCTCTCTCCTTTCCCCCTTCATTTTTCTATCTCTCTCCCCTTCTCCCCATGCTCTACTCTTGCAAATACCTATTTCCTGATACTTATTTTTGTTGGGCTTTGATTTAATCTTTCTAAAGAATTGTACTATTTGAACTCTCCATAGAGTCTATTCATTTCTAACCACTTGCATACCATCCAGTGTGTTTACTCATAAATTCACAGGTACGTTTTCACTACCACAAATGAGGCAAACCAACCTGTGTTTCTCTGGGTCTGGCTTACTTCACTTAGTATAATTTTCCTCCAAGTCTGTCCCTTTCCTTACATCTGGTACTTGTCATTCTTTCTGATGGATGAGAAGAATTCCATTGTGTATATATACCACATTTTCTTGATCCATTCATCCATTGAGGGGAGCCTGGACTTATTCCACATCTTGACTGTGGTAAGTAATTCTGCAGTGAACATGGTTGTGTTGGTAACTTTAGTTTTAATGTAGTCAAGTTTATCAATCTTTTCTTTATGACTTGTGCTTTCTTTTTCTTTCTAAAATATTTTCCTATCATCCATCAAGGCTTTCTCTTACATGGCTCTATAAATATTTTATGAATTTTCATTTACACATTAATTTTTAATTCTTTAGGAAATGATCTTTATATACAATGTAAAATAGGAATCACATTTTTATGTGTTTGTGTGTGTGGATAAAGAATGGTTTTAACACCATTTATTAACTAGTCTATGCTTTTGTATTGCTCTATAATGCAATCTCTGTGACAAAGTTTCCATATGTGTATATCCATTTTGAGGTTTTGTTTTTATTCCATCAACCTATTTCTGTGTCTGTCTTAAAGTACCACAACTTCTATAAAGCATAAGGCTTTATATTAAAGCATGCAGACATGTAGGACAAATCTCCCAACATTGGTTTCTTCCATAGGGCTCTCCTGAATAAATTTGACTCTTTGCTCTCTTAACAGAATTTCAGAATAACTTTGCCAAATCTGAAAACTATTGAGAAAAATATTCTGTTGGGATTCTCATGGGTAGTGCGTTGAATCCTCAAGTCAGCTTGGAGACTCAACATCTTTATGATTTTGTCATTTTATCCAAGATTAAAATTCATTGCGTTATTTGTTTGGGTTGTCTTTAACAGTTTTAACAAAGTTTTATAATACTATCTATAAACTTTCAGTTCATATTTTGTTAGATTAATTCCTAGGTACTCTAGCTTTTTTGTTGCTACAATAAATGGTTATATTGTAAAGCTATATTTCTAAACTGTTGCAAAAATGCAATTGCTTTTATGTATTGATTTTACATTCAGCAACATCGTTAAAATTTTTCAGCTTTTTGAAAAATTTGTCCATTATTTTTAGATTTTGTAAAGATCCAATTACAGCATTTCCAAATACTGGCAATTTGGATTATACATTTTTCATCCTTACAGCTCACATTTATTTCCTCCTAAGCACTATACTATAGAATTTCTGATTCACTGCTGCATAGTAGTAGAGTAGATTTAGTTTATAGTCTCATAGCAGAGGGGATATTTTCCACATTCTGACAATTGTGTATGGTGGTTGTGGCAGTTTTTCATTACCGTGCAAGATAAAGTTAAGGAAAATTACTTCTGGTCTTGTTTTCTTTTTAAAAATATCATAAAAAGGTAATAGAATGTTCAAGAACAATTTTCTCATCTATTAACTTGATAACGTTATTCTTGTCATGTAATCCACTCATGGTTTAATACACTGTTGAATTTCTAATATTAAACCAGCTTTTAGTCCCAAGAGGAAGTGATTTGATCATGATTAGTTATCCTTTTAAAGTATTATTTGAGTTAGCATATACAATTCAAATTTTTGGTAGATATTTATGGTATCTTATTTTCTGTTGCTATCTTGGTTTGGGGATTAAGGTGATACTATTTTCTCTTAAAGTGAGTAGGTAAGTTTTTTAAAAATATGTTATTTATTGTAAAAATAGTGTGCAGAGGGGTTACAGTTATAGGAGTAAGGTAATGAGTACATTTCCTATTGAGCATTGTTACCTCCTCCTTTGTTTTACCCCTACCATTCCTCGCCACCTCCCCAACTTCTCCCCGCTTCCACAAGTTGTAAAGTTCATTTTCAACATAGTGTTTTGTACATCTCCTTATTACAATGGATCAAACTGTGTCCCTATTTAAGAGTTTGTTTTTTCCCTTACCCTTCAAATTAGAAAAGTGTATATACAAGATGCACTGCACCAGAATCAAATACAGTGACAATAGGGGTTATACCGGGGGCGGGGGGGGGGGAACATACAAAAGAAGCAAAGCAAAAAAAAAATCACATAGTACATTATAAGTATGTTAAAAAACAATAGCAAGCAAAAAAAACCTCCTTATGTCCCTGTCTTGGGGTTGATTTCACTTAACATCATCTTATATGGTCATATACATAGCTTTTGATCTTTTCTGCTTGTCCTAGACATATACTAGTTATTGCAAATAAGGGAAACCATGGTGGAAAGACTTGGAAAAAATTATATTAAGTGAAGTAAGCCAGGCCCAAAGAAACACAGTAGGTGAGTTTTCTCCTTTTCACTTTTGGAAGAGATTGTATAAGATTAGAATAATTATTTCTGAATGTGTTTTAGAAGTCAGATGGAATTCTGTTTGACTTCTTGGTTTTCTTTTAGAAAATATTTTGAAGTTGATGTACAGAAAGGTTACAGTTATGTGAGTCAGGTAATGAGTACATTTCCTTTTGAACAGGTTCACCCCCTCCCTCATTCTCTCCCAGTTTTCCCATTCTTGACTTCCTTCTTCCCAAGGTTGTATGATTCATTTCCAACATAATGTCTAATGGGTTTCACTAATGAATTAGGTGGTTTTATTGAGGGAAAGATTATAGCTGGTTAAGCCTCATCACTGGCTATAGGATTGTAAGCATTTTATATTTCATTCTTTATTAGTTTTAGATATATATAGATATAATTTTACCTGTTTTACAAAAGAACTGTTTAAAAGAACTTCTTTGCCATTTAGTCTTTCTACAATTATATTGTTTCTATTTCATTCCTAATATTTTCATTGTGTTTCTGAATTTTTTCTCACTTTCTCAGATTAATTGTTTCTTCTGTTTTTGTACATATTTTCCCAAATCAACATTTTGCCCTGACAGTCCCTATTTGGTTGTGAGTTTATTCTTTTCTGCACTTCCATTTGTTTCTCTCAGATTTCTCTAGATTTATTCTATTTTTCTACTATCTTACTTTGTGTGCATATATCATTAGCCTTGAAACTTTTCCTAATTAAAATGATTAAGGCTGTGTATTAGAGTACCACTTTAATTTTATTCAACTGGCAATATGTCATATTTTCATTGCTATTCAATTATAAATGTTTTTAGATTTCCATTATAATCTCTTCTTTGACCTATGAGTCACTAAAAGAATGCATTTAAATTTCTATGCCTGTCTATGATCTTTTTATAAATACTTTTAAAAATTTATGACATTATTTTCAGCAATAGTGGGCTGTTTGATAGAACTATCTGAGTTTTAACTGAGGTTGTATTTGTGGTTAAGTTGTCAACTTTTATAAATATTTCTTTTATGTTTGAAAAGATCTGTAGACTAAAAATTGTAGTATGATATGTTTTTATAGTTTATATTTATTGTTTAAACTACTAGAAAAAATTTCCTTATTTCAGTGTTTACTTCTATACATTTGATGATTTTGTCTTTTTTTAAATTACTAAGAATGATATTATCAATTACCCCATTATTCTTGAATGTATACACATATACATAAATAGGTATACATATACGTATCTATACATATATATTAGCATATATATGGAAAATGCTACATTCTAAAAAATGCAATATGAATATAGTACTAAAAATGAAATGGATGGAGGATGTCAGTAGGATACAAGACCTGCTTAGTCAATAAGGACTGTTATAACAAAAGACTAGAATGTGGGCAGTTTAAACAGCAAATATCATTCCTCACAGATTTGGAAGCTGGGAGGCCAAGATCAAGGAACCAAAAGACGTCATGTCTGTTGGGACTTCTTGGTTTACACATGGTCATCTTGCATTCTCCCATCATGAAGAGGATGAGAGAGATCTCTTTGGCATGTGTTTTATAACAGAAATACTTATTCACAACAGTTAATCCTTCATGACACCATTTCTTCCCAAAGACCACATCTCTTCATGCTCTCACATTGAGTGTTAGGATTTTTTAAAAGAAATTTTTAATTTTTTTATTGTGAAAATACTGTACAGAGGGGTTACAATTACATGGGCAAGATAATGAGTACATTTCTTATCAAGCATTGTAGCCTCCTCCTTTTGTTTCCCCTTCCCATCCCTTCCCATTCTCCCCCTGCCGCCCCCCACCCAATCCTCCCCGCTACCCCCACATGCCCCCCCCCCCCCCCCGCACCAAAGTTGTAAAGTTCATTTTTGGACATAACGACTTGTACATCTCATTGTTGCAATAGGTCCACCTGTATCCCTATTTAAACGATTTGTTTTTCCCCTTCCCCTTCACAAATTATACCGACATTAAATACTGTGGGGGAGGGACATACAAAGCAACAAAGAAATAATCTTATAAACGTGTTAGAAACAATTGCATGAAAGAAAAAAAAACATTTGAATACATATCTAAGGGTTCATTTCCCTAACATCACCTTACCTGACCTTTTCTGCTTGACTCAGACATATACTAGATATTGCAAATAAGGGAAACCGTGGGACCTATGTTTCTTTGGGCCTGGCTTACTTCACTTAATAGAATTTTTTCCAAGCCTTTCCATTTCCTAACAAATGGGGCAATGTCATTCTTTCTGATGGAGGCATAGAAGTCCATTGTGTATATATACCACATTTTCTTGATCCATTCATCTACTGAGGGGCATCTGGGTTGGTTCCATATCTTAGCTATAGTAAATAGTGCTGCAATAAACATAGTCATGTTAGTAGCTTTAGTGTGGTCTTGTTTGTAAACATTTGTGTAAATGTCCAAAAGTGGGATTGCTGTGTCATAGGGGAGCTCTATGTGGAGTCTACTACAAAGCCATAGTAATCAAAGCAGCTTGGTATTGGCACAAGAACAGACCTCAGGACCAATGGAATAGAATTGAAAACCCAGAAATGAACCTATAGACCTACAGCCATCTAATCTTCGATAAGGGAGCTAAAAAAATAGAATGGAAGAAAGACAGCCTGTTCAATAAATGGTGCTGGAAAAATTGGTTAACTACTTGTAGAAAACTAAAACTAGATCCTTATATATCACCCTGCACCAGAATCAACTCCAAATGGATCAAAGACCTTGGAGTCAAAGCAGACTCTCTGAAAACATTACAGGATGGATTAGGAGAAACCCTAGGTTTCCTTGGCACAGGCCCAAATTTTCTTAATAGAGACCCAGAAACACAACAAATCAAAGAAAGGTTGGACAAATGGGATTGCATGAAATTGCAGAGCTTCTGCATGGCAAAGGACATAGCTAGCAAGATTAATAGAAAGCCCAGAGATTGGGAGAAGATCTTCACTAGCCATACAATGGACCAGGGTCTCACATCTAAAATATACCTGGAACTCAAAAAATTAAATCCCCCAACAACAAATCTTCAAAGAAATAACTGCCCAATAAATAAGTGGGCTAAAGACTTTAAGAGAAACTTCTCTGAAGAGGAAAGAAGGATGACCAATAGACGCATGAAGAAATGCTCAGCCTCCCTAGCCATAAAAGAAATGCAAATCAAAATGACACTGAGATACCACCTCACTCCAGTTAGAAAGGCTAAAATCAAGAACTCTAAAAACAACATATGCTGGAGGGGATGTGGACAGAAGGGGACCTTACTGCATTGTTGGTGGGAGTGTAAACTTGTTCAACCACTTTGGAAAGTAGTACGGAGGTTCCTCAGAAGAGTGTTAGGATTTTTAAGACATGAAACTGAAAGAGACCAAAACATTCAACTTATTGCAGCTACAAACCCGAGAGAGCTCTTGGAACATTGTTCCGATGGTTTTGAACAACCAAATAAATAATTGGGTGATCTCCAATTAAAATGCATCTACATGAGGACAAATCAATACATGGTAAATATAAAATAAATAAATGGAGGAAGAGGCACATCATCCTTACTGAATTCCAAATAACTTATGTGCAAACACCACATCTCGGAGATGGAACTTAATATCTCTCCTACCCCATTCCCATTCTCTAATAGGGTTCATTAAATCTGGGATCTTGATGTCAATGAATAGTGAATTAATGGGGTAAAATTTAGAGAAGACACTTAGAAAACTCTACTTTTTTGGGGTAAGTGAAGTTAATACCATCAGTAAACAGTGATGAGAAATTCTACATATTTTGTTATCTGCCACACCTAGTTATAGGCATTGGAGACATACAAGCAAACATTTTTTGCCTTGTAGTGCTTACATCCTGGCACAAGAAGCTGGACAATTTAAAAAAGTAAGTAAATTTATATAGGCTGGAGCTGAAAACAGTCTAATAAAGCTGGGAAATGGGAAGGAAAAAGTGTTATAATTGTAAACTAAGACATTAAAGGAAGGTGACTTGTTAGCAGAGTGGAGTAGCTATGCAAGTATTTAGGGGAAAGGTGTTCTAGGTAGAAGAATTAGAACCCACACAGGGAGGAGCATGTCTAGAGAGTATCAAGAAAGTGAGTGAAAGAAGGAGATGGCAGGTGGGTCCTCACTGGACTTCTAATTTCTCCAGATTTTCTCATTTTCCTGTGGAAGCATGCAATTTTTAGAATATTTCTCCCTACACCCTGCCCTTTAAAAAATTTTGAAAGCATTTTGAAGTGCTACTGTCAGAACATTTTTAGCATGCCTATAATACTTTATTGTCAGAAAATAGAAGTCTTATACATGTCTTTCCAACAGGTAATGTTCAATAAAAATTTAAACATTCAATAAAAAGACAACATTATAAGCGCTGTCTTGCAGTGTTCTTAGAGATTCTTATTGATAGGTTAATAGGCCAATGGGCCAAATGGAAGCCATTGCCTCTTTCTGTATGGTTTGTGAACTAAGAATTGATGTTGTACAAGGGTGGAAAAAAATAAAAAAAGAATAATATTTCATGATGCGAGAATTGCATTGAATTCAAAATTCAGTGTCCATAAAGTTTTATTAAGACACATTCAAAGTTTTATGTGAACAAATTCATGTCCACTTCTTTATGTGTTGTTTCTGAGGCTTTAACACCATAGTGGTAAATTGACTATTTCAATAGAGACAGTATGGACCAATCAAGCCTAAAATATTGAGTATTTGGCCTATTATTACAAAGATCTCCACTGCAAAGCACCATCTTGGGGTTACCCATCATAAGTAGTTCAACAATACTATTGCTAAGAAATGGTAGTTCCTTTGTAATTCTTGGATGTGGGTGTTTACTTACTCAAGTAGTTTTTCTTGTTGATTTAATTTTCAGATGTCTTTGGCCTTTGTGGTCAATATTTTTGGATTGCAAATCACATTGTTTAAATACTGTTCTCTCCAAGATATGCATTACTGAGATAAACTTTGCTTTGTGGAGACCAGTCGAGTTCTGGAACTTGTAACTATGTTGCTTCTCCCATTTACATTTTACATTTTTTTTAGAAATACAGAAAATATCTTAGTTCCCTACAGCACAGGTATTTTCTGCTTGTCTGCAGTTTGTGGCAAAAGGAGGTAAAGTATATAAATAATATTCATTACAGCTGCCCTTTTTATTTCTGAGAGTTAAAACCATTTTGTCAAATAACTTAAAATAACCATCATCCTTTTTTCAATTTAATTTAATTTTATTGTCAAGGTGATGTACAGAAGGGTGATAGTTACATAGGTAAGGTAGTGAGTATATTTCTTGTCAAACATGGTTACCCCCTCAATCATTCCTGCCCCCCACTTTCCCTCCTCCCCAAAACCTCCTCCCCCCTTCCCCCACCCAACCATCCTCTTTTAACAGAGAATGTATTCCAACAGCCAATGGCAAAACTGTTATCTGAAGGAGGGAAATGATTTGCACATTTATCACACCACATTCACAATAATCAGCCTAGTTACAAACGTGTCCAATATCCTGTGATACAGTATATTTTTCAGTCTTTCACTCAGCCTGGTGAGATTTCTTAATTTGTACTGAACACTTAAATTAGAGAATTAAAGAACATCTTTCTTCACACATTTTGACTTTCTATTAAACAGTACCAGTGATAAGCTACCTCTGGTACAGAGACAAGAGTTGACAGGGACTCAAACACATTGCTACTTAGTGGAGACCCCATATTCTTCTGTACTTTGATTTAGGATTCCATGAGAGAAGTTAATTGGAATAGGTTTTTTTTTTTCTGGGATGATTAGGGAGTATTAAACCAGCGAATCTAGGATGGAGGAGCTCAGGACATGATATATTGGCGGGAGGAAGAGCTATATTATAGATCTTAATTAAGAGAGGTAAAATAATAACTGGTAATTGATGACATACAATGAACATTAGATCTCTACATTTCTCCTTCCATTGTACTAAGTGCTTACTGTGCATGTTTCTTATTTAATCCACAAATCAGCTACGTGAAGAAAGTATTTACTACTATATGTGAAGAAACCAAGACTTATAAAAACTAAGTAATGTTTCCAAAGACATCTGCTAAATCACAAGATGAGGATATACTGCCAGACAACCACTTGGGCAAAATAATTAATATGCACTAGAATGGTGGCATGAAATCCTCTCTAACTAAACACACTTTGTGGTTGGTGCTTTACTACTGATAGTGACAGAGAATGCAGAGAAAAATGGGAGTAATTATGTGAATGAAAGATATTTCAAAATTATACCCCTTAATCAGACTCCAAATATCTCTTGTTCACTCCATTTTTCCTAATCTTTTGCTTGACTTTGTTTTTTCACTAGATGTTCTTTGCATCCATATTTTAGTGATTTTATTCTCAACAATAATAGAAAACTCTCAACTTGTCCTCAATTTTTTCTGTATGATGTCTCTTGTGGTTTCTCAAAATAGACAATTGTAAGTATGAAACAATAGCATTTAAGGATATTTTTCATACTTGATCAAAGTACTAGTTTTTCTTTATGTTTTTCAAAACATAGAATCAGTTCAGACAGGCCAGTATGTTTCACATCAGTGATCAAATTAATCTAAGTTCTGAAAATAAATCAAGATGTTGTCTGTATAAAGAGGAAGCAATTCTCAAGTAGATAATCATGTCTCATTATGACATTATTTAATATTAGAGTTCATTAATTGAATATCATAAAACAAAAGAGAAGATAATTAATGATTCCTATGAGAATCCCAAATAAACACCAAATGAAAACAACTGCAGAATCATCAAAAGACAAAAACACGTTAATAAAAAGAAAGGGAAAGATCAAATGCACCATCTCTTTACAGTTTATATCACTATATTTTTAAATCAGCATTGTTATTGTATTCTCCATCCCCCCAATAATCTGGGTAACCCATTCAATTAATCTACAAGTGGCACCTCTTTAATAGGACCAAATTACAGAGGTGACCATTAAGTTACATGGATCCACAATTTTCTCACTCTTACCAGCAAGTTCTGGATTTTGACCTAAGGACAGATATTTGGCTCCAGGGCAGTTACATTCTGTCTGTACATTTTGGAGATATTACCATGGGAAATAATTGAAATAGATTGAATTTGTGGTAGAAACCAGAGTGTTTTGGTGATGTAATTGCTTCAAAAATGTCTTAGCAGTAATGAAGAAAGGCTTTTATTCAACATGTCAATTTATAAGTACAAGGCATCTTGGTTAATGTAACCCCTTATATCATTCTCCTCCCATCTGTCCCAACCCCATCCATCCCAAGTTACCTGGGTCCATTTTCATGTATGTATATCACATATTAAGACTGAATTCACCCACCTTTCCTCTTTCCATTTATCTTCCTCTCTTCCCTTTGATCCCAACCTCTCTGACAAAACATTTTTCAGTGCCTGGTCTTCATTTTAAGCTGTAAATTAGCTGTTCAAAGGAGCTATATCACTGAAATCCTCTCCTACCTATATCATCCTTTATATGCATATACACATATGGACCTGTATATGTTTTCATATATGCTTTTAGTTTAATCTAACTTCCACATATGTGAGAACAATTCACCTGGATTGTTTTTTAAAGACTGAAACTTCTATTTATGTTTATACATCTCTATACTTTCCAGAAAGTGAAAGGAATTAATCATAATTAACTGTAAGTTGACTACTAGAAGGGCAGAGAAAGAAAAGAATGCTTACATAAGTTTTTGATATTTTTTATTGATTATCTTTTGAAGTGTATGTATGGTTTAGTTGTTTTTATTGAGGGCTAGCGAACAGTGGAATTATGAGGATCTTTTGTTTTCTTTCAAGTTTATATTTAAATAATGAATCAATAAGGTATTGCTATGTCTTGATAGTTGGGCATAAATATCCTTTAGAAACTTTTACATTTCCATATAACAAAATCTGTCTAAATTTTTACAATAGTTACCAAGCTCATTGATTAGAGAAACATCTGATGACTAATTTGGCATAATGATTGCACAGATAGATTAGGTCTTGTTTAGTTGTTGACTTTCACTTGTCACTTGTTTACTGAAAGCTTCATGAAATTGCTTTTTGGTATCTTTAAGTTTTGCCCAACCAAAGCTGGCATCTATGTGTCCATGGATGTGCTAGCAGTCTAATCAAAGAACTGGCATGGCTCTGAGGTGGTAAACATCATTCAGTTTGTATGTGTTGAATGTGACAGAATTTTGAGCTCAGTCACGCCACAGTAAAAAACCACTTTCATAATGCATCCATCAAAATGAGTAGAAGTTAGATTTGTCCACTTTGTTTCCAAACTCTGATTCTGTGAGGCAGAATCAAATGTTGATGTTTAGGAACAATTGGTCAGTGATGTATGAAGGTTAAGAGATTTGGCTTTGGGGTTAGGCAGACCTTGGCTCTGTTCTCTCTATATATGTAGGAGCTGCTTAACCCTGGGCAATTTATTTAATCTCTCTGGTCCTCAGATTCTACATGCATAAAATGTAGATTATTACCTTACTTTATAGTCTTGAACTGAAATGATATGGACAATTAATTTAAGGCACTCATTGGCTGTTAATATTTTCACTTCTCTACAATATATCTATGAAAACCCATTTCAAATAATAAGGTTTACACCAAAGTATAGTTTTCTAAATGTCTCAGAGTTATAATGAAAATATCAATCATAGATATCATTCATTGGACTCTCCAAGCATTTTTCCTTCTTTATCTTATTCCATTTTTCACAATATTGGGCTTTTATTTTTGCCAAATGATGGTATTTACTCTTCTCCCTGAAATAACCCCAGATCCAACCAAATAAAAACAGACACAATGTATGAGCAATTTTTCACAAAATTGTATGTGAAACATTTGGAGAAGAGATTTCTCTGAGAAATGAGAAGCAATTGAGGTCAACCACATTTTTTCTCTTGCTTATGTGGGAACATTGCCCTGTCATGGTACTTGTAGACTCAGGAAACTTCTTGAGTTGTAAAGTTGAAGATAAAAGTCGGTAGAGCACTAGCCTTGAGCTGAAGAGCTCAGTGATAGCACACAGGCCCAGAGGTCAAGCCCCAAGATGGACCAAAAAAAAAAAAAAAAAGAAAAAGAACATTGGCCCTTTAAAAATATTGTAACGGTGATGAAAAGAAGGGTTACCATTTCATAAATCAGGTAGTAAGTATATTTCCTTTTGGACAATGTCACCCTTGTTGTTCCCTCCTATCCCCACCTACAAGTTATACAGTTCATTTTCAACATAGTGTCTACCGAGTACCATCACTGTATTTGGTCACTCTTTGTCCCTCCATTTCTGGGGTACTGGCCCTTCTTAAGAACACTGCACAAACAAGAGTACACCTGTTTTGATGTGAAATAAAACATTTAAAATTTAAAATGTTTACAGTTTAAAATGCTTAACATGTTTGTGTATTTTCTTCTATACTAACCTGTGTTGGGAGCTGCTGAAGCTGCAGACAGGGTCCTGTGGCTGCTGAGCATGGCACGGGCCAGCTCTCAGTATTGCTCACCTTCTCTCTTCCTCATGCAGTATACCCTGTTGCTGGCTGGTGTGCCAGCACCAACAACGTAGACATGCTGTTCTAACCGTAGTTGTGAAATGTACTTGTACTCAGGAAAACCTCTGTGTACAATTTACTTTTAGTAGTTACTGACCTTTTGCACTTCCTGAGGAAGTTAAGCCAATATTCTGCTTGTGAGATTATAATAATGTGTGACAAATAAAGATTATGGCCATTTAGGTTATTAGCCTACCTGGTCCCTCCAACCCCTCCAAAAAAAAAAAAAAAAAAAAGAATCATCAGTCCAGAGTAGCTAGAATTCACAGGATAGAGTTCCAGAGAGAAGGCTGAGTTCTTCCAGAGAGTTTTGGAGTCTATTGAGATTTTTCCCCCTTGGGTATTTAGCAGGGCACTGACCAGCCATTGCATGTGTAGAAACTAACTTAGGCACCAGGCAGGGCAACTAGAAAAGATTGAAGTGAATCATCATTGGTTCCCAGCAGGGCTGTAAATAGTGCCTGTTTCCTCTGCGTAGACCAGATAAACCTCATAATTCATGGAGTATCACACAGTTTCATTAACCCTAAAGATATGCAGCTCTAGTTTTGCTTAAGCAATCTTCAAATCAAATTGCCAGATGATCAAAATTTCTACTGAATGGAATAAAGTTCAAGACTATTTACAAAAAAAAAGTATTTGGCACCAGATAAGGTAAACATGCACTAAGTTCTGCATCCAACAAATGCTTATGTAGTATTAAAATAACAGGAAGGAGCATTCTATAATAAGAAAAATGATTAGCTGTAAAGAAACTCAGAACTTATATAGATTATGGAATTAACAATGATATTAAGCGTTATAACTATATGTTCGTTAAGCTAGAAACATGATAAACATTACAAAGATACATGAAAGCTATTTTTCAAATTTATTTGTACAAGGTGTCTATTATGAAAATGTTTACTAAATGTTCATTAAGATTAGTGACAGATTAGACGTTGCAGATGAAAATATCAAAGAACTCCGAGACATAGAAATAAAACAAAAGAAATAGGAACATAATAATGATGATGATGGTAATAATAATGATAGAAATACATAAACAACATTTGTGTGCTTTGATACTACTATCATTGATCTCATAAAGGAATACAGAAAAATATTTGAAGATATGATGACTGAAAGATTTCCAAATTAAATAATCTCAAATTAGATAAATTCAAAGATACTCTTTGAAGTGAAAGCACAGGAAACAATAAGGATATTACACTGAAGTATACATCATAAATAAAATTCAAAGAGAGAGAAACTTTTCATGTGATAAGAGAATGATAATAATGTTTCCAAAGGTTTTTGTTGTTGTTGTTGTTGGTTTTGGGGCCTGAACTCTGGGTCTTGGCGCTGTCCCAGAGCTCTTCAGCTCAAGGTTAGTGCTTTACCACTTGAGCCACAGCACCATGTCTGGCTTTTTTAGCTTATGTGGTGCTGAGGAATCAAACCCAAGGCCTCATGCATGTAAGGCAAACACTCTACCACCAAGCCACCTTCCCAGCCCCGTTTCCAAAGTTTTGAAAGAATAAAATGTTAGCCTAGAATTCTGTACCCAATTAAAAAACAGGTCTTTAATATACAAACTTGAAGTTCACGGTATTAGACTATGAAAGGAAGTCTTTCAGGTGGAAGGAAAAGAATATTATACGGAAATAATAAATATTTTAAGGATTCAATGGAGGGTAGAAATTAATAGATTGGATGGTGGGTATATTGAATACACTGTCTAAACATTATGAGCTTTAAATATGCATGCTCAAGTGGTTTCAAAGTCAAAAGAAGGAAAATGAGGACTATATTGACAGCAATCACACTCACACTGAGATAGCTATATTAATATCAAAGTAAATTTCAGAGCAACATTTTTTTTTACAAAATTCCCATAAATGCAAGTGATTTTGGATTCTTCTGAGGACAGAACTATGAGCTGTATATGCATATATACATGCATGCATGCAAGCATACACGCATGTTCTTTCATGCACAAACACACAAATCTAGTAAAACTGGATATCCATGGAGAAGTTGACTGTACTTTTTAGTCTAAAGAGAATCTAAAGATTGAATTCCTTTTTTCTCAATGTTTCTCAACTAGTACTTACAACTGAATGCATAAGGCCCACCAATAGTATAGAAAATAATCTGTTTTATCTTATAAAGTATGCTGGTGTCAATGTTAAGTATGCTGGTGTCAATGATAATTGCACTTAAAATATACTCCACAGAAACATCTAGTCTGGTATTGGAGTTAATCACTGAACAACCATAGTTTCAATTTATGTAGAACAAGTCCTCATTGGTAGGTGATAAAATAAACTTTGGTTCAGAGAAGAAATAGCTCACACATGGATATATGATTACAGTGGAACAGAGATTCCCACTCAGGGAAGGTACCTCTGTGTAATATGCTGTCAGCCTGTTCAACTGTAAATGTTCAACTGTTAGTCTGTTCAGTGTAAATGTTACAGAATGATCTTCCATTTAGATACAAATTCCATTTTACCAATATCATATTTATATTATATATCTCTGTACAGGATTTTTTTCAGATGTATGTATGTGTGTTTGTATTTCAATCTCTGTTTGCTATGTACTGAGGGCTTACAGTGGTTTATTTCTTAGTTTAAAATTTTCAGTTATGATCTCATCCTTCTCCTTTAAGTTTTTCTTGAGGGTCCTCCTGTTTAGTCCATGGTTGAGTGAAGCATGAAGCAGCATGAAGCTGAACGGATGGTCACAATCTTATGTTCAATTCATTTTGTGACAATCATGAGCAGGCCCATTTTGCATGTACTGTGTTGTTTTGTCTTAGAAGATAATTGACCCTCTAAAATCTTTAGCTGCATCCTAAATTTATATATAAAGTGCATGAATAAATGTTCCCATTGGTTAGAAAATCTATTCCTTATTATATTGAAATGTATCTTCTGTATATTGAAATTTTAATTTTTGATGTATTTATTTAAACAGAAAAAATAATGAAGTATTTAAAAACATGACTCATACTAATCTGAACAATGTGCTAGCTGTGTTGGTAATATATCTGTTATCCCAGCTACTCAGGAGGTGGAGATGGGAGGATTGTTGTTTGAGGTCAGCCTGAACAAAAATAGAGACTCCATCTCTACAAATAAGTCATACCATACCTATAATCCCAATATGAGAGGTAGAGATATGAGGATCATAATCTGGTCTTGGGTATAAAAGTCTGAGACCCTTCTTAAAAATAAAACTAAAGCAAAGAGGAATGGGAACATGACTTAAGTGGTAGAGTGCTTGTCTAACCAAGCACAGAACCATGAGTTCAAACCTCAGTACCACTCCCAAGAAAATCCTGAACTATGAGAGTAGAATTCAAACCCCAGTTGATCAGGGTTTTAGTGGGGTTTTTTTCTAAGTGCTAGGGAATTGCCAGAGCTTAATTTTCACACTGCATCTTTATGTCTTTTATAAGTATTGGGTGTTCAAGAGTTAAATAGAAAAACTCCTGAGCTAATCCATGCAAAGAAAATGCTTAATAACAAGTTGCACAGGAAGAATAGTGATGACCTTATTTCTTCTCCGTGTGGTATCCATTTTCAGTTCAGAGCCAAACTTGAAATTCTTCTTCCTGCCAAAAGAGAAGTGGGATAGCCCCCTGTCTATCACCCTGCAGAACAGAATACTGATTCTTCAGAGCTTAGGCAGTCAGCCAAGGAATAAGAAACAGAGAGCGGAATCTGCTCAGCCATGCTAGGAGAAACCTGAAAAGAAATATGTGTGTGTGTGTGTGTGTGTGTGTGTGTGTGTGTGTGTGTGTGTGTGTGTGTGTGTGTGTGTGAAAAAGACTGCATTCTATTAGATGGCATTGGAGGCTTTACAGCCCCTCTCAAATATAAAGTTAAAAATTACCAAGTGAAGAATGATTCTGAAGATTATTTCTTTTTTGCAATTAGTAAGAGAAGCATCGGCTCTTGGACACAATCATTAGAATCAGGGAAAAGTGATTGAAAAGGAAAAAAAAAGAAGACCAGATCAGGAAATATAGTCTTAAAGAATGGAATAGTTTGTCTACTATACTGGAAAATATTGTTTAATTATGTAACACGTATGTCTTGAGCAACCTGGGTCAGATACAGATAAAGAAAAGGGAACAAATCAGTTATGGTCCTTGCCTTTTCTGAGATAACCAAGGAAGAGACCGAGTTATACAATAATAAACACACGAATGTGTCATCATAACTGTGAAAAGTCCTCCCAGCCTAGAGTGTTTGCTCCAGCTGTCCCCTCTGCCTGGAATATGCTTCTACCAGCTGTCTGTTTAATTCTTGCACTTTTCTCAAATGATTGCTCAGATCATCCTTTCTTCCAAATAGCACCTGGCTTGATACCCCATTAATACTCTACCCATCTTCCATTAGCAGCACTCACATGCCCCTTGCTCTTATACTAGCTTTTGTCACAGAATTTATATATTTTATATATTTTTAACATTCTTATATAACATGTGTGTATGTGTGTGTGTGTGTGTGTGTGTGTGTGTGTGTGTGTGTGTGTGTGTGTGTGTGTGTATGCATGCCAGCACAGGTGGCTCACGCCTGTAATCCTAGCTGCTCAGGGGGCTGAGATCTGAGGATCGTGGTTCAAAGCCAGCCCAGGCAGGGAAGTCCATGAGACACTTATCTCCAATAAAAACCACTAGAAAACTGGAAGTGGCTCTGTGGCTCAAGAGGTAGAGCACTAGCCTTGAGCTGAAGAGCACAATGACAATGCCCAAGCCCAGAGTTCAAGTCCCACGACCGACCAAAAAATAAATATATAAAAAACATATATGTTATTTTACCATATGACTTACTTATTGGAGACACCTGTTCAGTACTAGTATATGGACTTTTTCAATAGGATCTCTGCCTATTTTTCTCCCAAGTATCTAAATGGTACCCAATACAGAGCAGGTACTCAGTATTTGTTACGTGAGAGTCTAGCACAATGTCTTGCAGTGGTCTACCTGGTCAACATGATGTTGTAGCTGGTTTTATGGTAGAATGGATATTAGCTGATTTCATGTAATCACACAGGGGTTCAGTTTTCTCACCTAATTTCTTTTGTTTTCTTTTTTTTCTAATTTCATTTTGAAGTCCGGAGAATTATTTGAAAAACAACAAATACCTCCAAATTTCAATCTCACACCACAAACAATTTAACAGGCCAATCCCCATCTGTTTCTTAATTTCAATTCAGATACACAGATTGTGCTGATGAAGAAAGGAGCTTCCTTGCAGAATTCCTTAACGTGGTTTATTTTTATCTAAGTGTGACAAATGCATGTATATTCTACACTGCATGAACAGATATGTAGGACATGGGTCTCACAAGGTATTTTGTTTTCACCACCTGTCATGATGTTTCCTTGGGCCCTACTTCCTCAAATCTTTCTGTTCTTTTTATTTAACACATAATTTTAGTGCTTAAGTACCTGATTCTCCCAATTATTGTTTTCATCAATTGTTGTCATTTTATGGATCATTCCCATAGTTTACAGATGAGAATATGTGAACTTGAAATTATCCTGGAAAACAGCTTACTTGGACATTGTGTCTCAGAGTCAAGCATAGATTATGTGCCAACATCTGGGAATTTTAAAAAGTGAAGGGACATAGAGAGAATCCACAAAGAATTGCTTGGCTCCGTCAGCCTTGGAACTGAGCCATTAGAAATGCTTCACTGCAGCCTAAATTTGGGACCAATCATGTGTAAGAGTTGTCATAATTTAAGGATTCTGGTGAAGGTAGAATTCCCTGGTTAATAGTTTTTCCTCCTTTATTCCAAGTGGTTCCTTCAGGACTTTCCAGAGTTTTATGTGGCGCTTGTATCTGTATGTAACGATCTCTCTTTATTTACACAACTGGACTTCACTGATATAAGTTTCCATATCCTATCCCTAAATACCTAAGGAAATCTTCTAGTTTTAGATACATGCAAAATATTATATAGCTTTGCAAAAATTGTCTGTTGTCTCTAAAGCAAAGAGATCTAGATAACTAGTGAAATAGATTTCTGCTAATGCAAAAAGATCAAGATAATGATCAAATGGATTAAAGTATGGGATATGCAGGGGTAGTTTTCCATGGAGTAACCTATTTGAACAATAACCAAATGGATACTAGGTATCTTGTCTGATGGAGGTTAGGGGGAAAGGTAAGTGGAAAGAGGGATGGTATGTGAAGGTAGTCATAATATTTTATGTACATATGTGAAAATGAAACGAGGTAATTGAGGCCACCAGGGTGGGACAGTATGGATCTGAGTGGAGAAATGAGGGAAGAGGTGACACTGATCTAGCTGCATTATACAAATAAATGTTCAACTGAAGCCCTTTGGCACAACTATTTGTAGGCTATAATTAAAAGAGGAAAAACATTAAAAAATAAAACATATACCCACGTACACAGAAAAGAAATTACGTACATGAATTTTGATTGAGGTATTATTTATAATTTTGACACATTTAAAACAATCTCAAGGTCTAATTGTAATAACTAAAGTATTTAAAATAAAACTATATTTAATGATGATGTTTAGGTGCTAAACTTTTTTTTGCAGGCTTCTTTTTTTATTGTGAAAATATTGTACAGAGGGGTTACAATTACATGGGCAAGATAATGAGTACATTTCTTCACACACACACACACACACACACACACACACACACACACACACACACACACGCCCAAAACCTAAACAAAACAAAAACAAAACTTGAGACCTGGCTCAGTGGCAGAACTCTTGTTTAGTGAGTGTGAGGTTTTGAGTTCAAACCCTGTACTTCCAAACAATAATGTTTAGTTCCACATTTGAATGTTTAAGTTAAATTATTAAATGAAAATATGTTGTAAAAGTATAAAATATTCAATTTTAAATAACAATTGTCTACATTTGTGAATGTCTTTGATCTTTGAAGTCATTTGAGAAGCTGCAGATAATTTTGATATTTTTTTCCTATCTTCCAAATTTATTAAATATTATACACATAAGAAAATGGGAGATGGCAAATATCTAAAAATCTATATGTCTTCTGGATAAAACTTCTGAAATTAAAATCATAGTTACAAGAGCTAAAGAGGGTATTAATGAAGATACTACAGAAAATACTTTCTCTATTGAAAGCACTCTAAAGATTGTGAGTAATATAGGAAGATGAATTTTTATAAAATTTTATTTGATGATCAGCTATGAATTGAGAATATTATGGGCTGTAAATATGTAGTGCTTTACCAATATGAGTTTGTTTTGTTTCTAGAATCCTACTAATTAATCCTTGAACTAGTCTTCTAAATATTTCAGTTTGAGACCTTAGGGAATTATAGAGCTGGAAAGAATTTGGGATCATTTGGGTCAATGCTTTTCATTTCACATCTGAAAACACAAGGAGATTATATGATATTCTCAGTGCAACAGAGACAGAAGGCAATGGTGGCATTTATGCTTCCTCTCTTGTATAATATGTTGTATGTGTCTATCTGAAGAGTATTCTGAAAGCCTGTCCAATAGCCCTTACAATTCAATGGGAAAATTCCCCCTGGTTAGAAAAGGTAGTTGAGTCTAATTTTGCCCAATAGTTTACATGAAAGGGATATGATTTACATCACAATCCATTTATCCTGTAACTTTACATAAGATGATCCACTTGGGCATTGGGTCTTGTGGGGGGTATATTAGATTTTTAATATCAAACTAATGGCAGAGAATTTCAAGTCTTTTCAAATGTATTTTTAATTATAAGTATTTGTACAAAAGAATTTCCATTGAACAAAGCAGTTTATGAATGTGACATGTCTCCAGCAAGGTCTCTCCTTTCAACATTCTCATGCTCCCTCCCAACCCATACCTTTTCTCATTTTTCTTAATTTTGTAGGATATGAATTGAATCTTTGACTGCATTTTCTTCTTCCATTCTCTTCAAGAGAATTATCATCTTTCCTTACCTGAAATCTGAACTTAAGATTCTAAAGTGCACTCCATATCAACTTTTTACTTAACTTTCTACTTTTTTAAATTAGAAATTGAGGTTTTAATTTTGCTTTGATTAAAAAACTTCTGAAAATTCTTCCTACACCCGTATTTCCTTTAGAATAGTTTCTGCCTCATTTATAAATGGTCTGTTGTCTATGCGGTGATAGATTTTGACTAACTGAAAATGAATTTCAGTTTGGGAGGTAGAACATGTTTAACATACGATGCAAAGAGTATTAGATACGTATTCCTTCTGGTTTTTTGTTAGTAAAAAAGGATTACAATCTTAGCTAGATTTAATTTTAATTTATGTATGTGTGTAAAAAACTCACTTAAATTCTTCTTATTGTATGCCTTTTAATTGTTACTATGGCAATGAACTTTTAGTAAATATACAGAATAAAAGTGAAAGCATACAAATTCAGAAGCAATTTATGCAGATTTCCCAGGTTAATGACACTGGAATTTCCCTTAGGAATACTGGTTGTGTATTGTAAGGATCATTTAGGGATATTACCCATAATTAAGTTGCCCCATTCTAGTTTTCAACCTTGCAAGGCTAAAATTTGGTCTTATCAGAACCCTGATATAATTAAGCCTCAAGAAATTGCTTCATTTCAATAGAAGACGAGAGATGTATAAACTAGAATATCAATTTACTCACTCGTAATGAGAAATATAACTGTAGCTAGAACTGAATTATTCTTATCAGTAGATCAGCATAACCATTCCCTGAAGGCAATATACAAAGTCTGTAACATTTAATCAGAAGGCTCATCTAATGGAAATAGATTTTTTTAATTTTAGGGAATGCATCTCCAAAATTAAGGTAAAACTAAATTAAGATGGTCTCACATAATGGTCTTATTCACTAGAGGATAGATACTGCCTTATGATCTTTTGTCCCACTCTGTAGGCTACTGGGTCTACTTTTCATAACTCCATGTCATACATTTTAATCTTTTAAAAAAATAAATATAGAGCCTATGATACAAACTCTAGTACTCAATACTCTATCTTACTTCTTCTTTAGTCACAATTGTAGATGTAATTACCTACATAACTATTTTTAAATTCAGCCTTTTGCAGTATTTTATTATATAATAATATAGTCTTTTTACAAAACAACAAATTATGTTTTCTAGGTAAAGACAGTATAAGGGTCAAACCAGATTCCCAAATGTGGGAACATATATAGATATTTGTATATAAACATATAATATATATTAAGTATATATATTTAAGCTTTTCTTCCAGAAGCATCTTTAAAGCTATTTTAGATGGCTCTGGATGTGTTGACTTCTAAGGCAACCAGTTCCCAGGAAGGACGTGTTACGCTTTGCAGATGTGCATCAATATGGACCCTACATCTGTTGTTGCCTGGTATCTCATTGGCTCTGTTCCCACTCTTAGAATGCAGTCTTCTCCCGGCTCACATGTTGCCCTTTATGGAAGGCAGTGCTTGGAGTCATTGCTGCAAGAGCGATGGGTAATAAGCTATTGCACAGAAATAATAGCATGTACATGTATCATGACAATGGTCAATGCCAACATAAGGAATTTCTGGGTTAAATTCAAATTCTGAGGAAACAGGCAAGCAAGGAGACAAAGAAAAGTGGGATTAATGAGTTTGTTTAAGAGCAGAGGTGCATCTTGGAGGAGGATAGAGGAAAAAGAAGAGGGTCAAAAAGAGGCTTGGGTAGTATAGGAATCATGGGAAGTCAGGAGTTCCAATAAAATAGGTACTTGAAATAGGAATTAAAATAGATTCCACTTTTTCCTAATAGAGATTGGAAAAAGTAGAAAGAGGCCTGTATCTCTTTGTTCTTGAATCTTTTTGGTAAGCATGTTACGCCAAGCACAAACTGCACAACAGTTTAAAGGATTGGAGACATTTTAGGAAATTTTTAGGATAATAAAAGAGTCCATGCTTCTAACAGTGTAAATGATTTTTGTGTTTACTATTAAAAAAGTATCTAATTGCTAGCAAGTTTCTTGGTTGACAGCAGAAAAATGGAAGTGGGCTTCAAATACTAAATGAGGTGGCTATATATTTTGTAGTAATGGAGTGACTCTCACTCCCAAACAATGATAACATTATTATAATTATATATATTATAATTATACTATAATTATTATAACATTATTGCACTTCTTTCAGACAATTCCATCTTGTATCATTTCAAACTCTGTTATGCTCCGTTTTCATAATTGTGATTTCTCTTTTCTTCCTGCCTTGAATAATATTTATCAACCACATCCAAGTGGTTACTCTTGGAAAGTTAACAATGTCTAATTTCTCCTCTCTTCCCTTCCACTCTGCTCTTATTACATTTTCTTCTCTTCTTTCTCCTCTTCTCCTCTCACCGTTCTTCCTTTCCCCTCTTTTCCCCTTTCCTATTCTGTTAGTCCTTCTTCTTTTTCATTTATTTTTTTTTAAAATAAAAGTCAGCTTATTTAGCCATGTAGTCCAGCCTGGCTTCAAACTCATAATCTTCCTATCTCTATCTTCTGAGTGCTGTGATTGCGGGTGTGTCCCATAAAACTTGGCTACAATGCCTGGATTCTCAGCAGGAATACTCCTGAAATTATATAGCAGTTATGGGAGTATGACTATACTTGTAGCATTTGTTACATTGGAATCTTGATTAAATGATGGCTTCTAAGAGCTTCTGGGCTTTTTGTTTTCAGTTTCCTATGTTTCGAAGGAGTCAGGAATTGATTCTACCCAGAGCTAGAATCAGAAAATACTGTCACTTCCTTGAAGTGCATGTGTGCAGGCATATGTGTTTGTAAATACAGTGGTATATACATAAACTCTCTAACTTGCAAGGGGGTTATGCCTCAGCCAATCTATTTTAAGGTGAAAATATTGCAAGTTGAAATTTTCATAGGTACCATTAGTGTACCACACATCATAGCCTAGGGTTGCTGACCTGACGTGTGTTCAGAGCACTTGTTATAGCCTGAAGTTGGCCAAAATTATCTAACACAAAGCCATGTTTACAATAAATGCTTGAAAAACTCATACAATTTACTGTGTGTCTGTATGCAGAAAATTCTGGCAACACAGAGACTGGGAAGTGTTAGTGGTTTCCCCTCATGATCTCATGGCTGACTGGGTACCCAGCATGATGAGACTGTAAGACCACATGTTGATATTCTGGGAAAAGATCAACATTTGAAATTCCATTTCTACTGAATGCATATTATTTTTGAGCCACTGTACAGCAAAAATAATTATAAATACAACTATTGTAACTCAAGGCACTTCTCATAATCCTTCTTATATGCATGAACATATGTTCATATATATTCGTGTACTTATGAGTATGTGTCTTCTTCTCAGTAGATATACATATGTCAACTTTGCTATATGTATCTCAAAAAAAGTTAAAAATATGACATTTCTTATCATCTCCTCAGGGGTGGTTGATACCTTAGAGAGACATAGTATCACTGCCTTGTAAATTCAAACTGTGAATATTTTCATTCGAGGTGAAATTCAGAGTTGGCTTTCAGAAATGTGTGCTAGAAGTGTGACATTTGGGAAGTCCTGGAGGGAACATGCCCGTGATAGACTTCATATACAATGATAAACCTTGGCAGAAAAGCAAATACTTCACTTTCCTTCTCCCTGTCTCCTTCTCTTAGGCTCCCTTCCTCCTTTTCTTCCTCCTTCCCTGACTTCCTCCTTCTTCCCTCTTTCTCTTGGGATCTAACCTAGGCTTTTGCAAATATTAGGTAAGTGCTCAAAATCCTCTACCACCAGCTCTGTCCTCAGTCCTTTACTTTTCTAACAAAATGAATTGGCTTTATGGACTCATTTTAATCAAATGTCTGTGGAAAGTTTTATGTTTTCTAGATTCCTCTGCATGCCTCAACTCTTGATTTTACTCTTGATTTTTTCCAGTGTAGGCCCATTTTCACTATTTTTGTATCATTTTGTTGTTGTTGAATTAACTTATCATATGTTCTACTCTTTGGTTGCATGCTTCCCTTGGAACTGGCTATGAAGAAGTGTCTCTTCTTCAACTTTCTGTTTGTCTTCTCTATTCACCTTTCTTGCCATATGCCACCAACATTGCAACTTCAAGGTTTTAGTTTAATGTCTTAGTTGGCAATAATACAGAAACATGTGTAATGAAACACATGTGCACATATAATTTACTTGTAGGTATTTACTTATAAATAGATATACATGTCACTTCATTATATTTATAATATATATACATACATAATATGTATAAATATTTATATACATGTATATGTGTACACATAACATGCATATAAGGTAGACTATGCATACATATTATATACACATATAATGTAATATAATGTATATAATAGAATCAAATTTCATTTCATTAAGATGGTACTGGTCTTTATAATTCATTAACAACTTATGAAGATGTAATTTTTGTTTCATAATCTTAAGGATAAAAACATGTAATTTAAGAATATGTTAGTATTTCATTGATAGGGGTGCATTATCTTTATAAGAACTTGGACTTTATCAAAAATTGAAATAACAATATAGTGACATTTGAAATACTAAAATATTCTTTTATATTGGTAGTCTCTAAGCAGTTAAAATGAAAACCAGACACATAAAGCCCTATCATCATTGTGGGTCAAATAGTAGATGATATTCTCTGGTATTAGATAATTGATGTGAATTAGCATAGAGAAGAAATTAATGCATAATGCAAAGGAGAGAAGGTACCGGTGAGGTTGACTGGAAGGTTTTCCAAAATCCATAGAGGGAAAGGTCAATGAATCCCAATGGCAGAAGGCTGGAAATCAGATAATCCAAGCACTCACTGTGTTGGAGAGAAAACCATGACAAGAGCATGTAATAATTTTCCTAAGGCTTATTGGTGGCATTTAGGGATTCAACACCCATTCCTTCTAATGCTCATTTGGAAAGTATTTTATTAAACCAAACTGGTGGCAATCATTATGCCACCCAGATTTGGACATCATTTTCACCCTTACTACCATGACACATTCAGGTGGAAGTAGATTGTAAGCATTTAACAATATGCTTCATTGTTGTACCTTTAAAAATTCTTAGAGGAAATAAAACTATTTCTAAATTCCATAAACATATATCTCTGTTTTTACAGTTTAGTACAATTTACAGAGTTAAAGGAAAACATCTTAGCCGTATGATTTTGGCCATGTTATCCCACAGTGAGAAGGCTCCTGCTGGTGCATTTCATGTGAGTGTTGTTGTTAGGAGATTTTTCAAATCACACATAGGGAAAGGTTAATTATAATGGTTATTATGCTCTTTATTTTCAGCAATGACATCAATCGAGGCTATCTCTGAATTCTGATTTCTAGTGTTTAACATCCTATTGTGGAGAAAAGAATAACCAAAGGCTGAATTCAACCTTTTCTCAAACTTTTGTATAACAGTTTAGTCTACCTGTCATCATCAATCAATGTTTCCAAATCTGTAACAACTCAGCTAGTGTCATGCTATGCCAAAAGGATATAGCATTACCTGCAGATGTTATTGCAATATGTTTCAGAAATACATCTATTTATAGGTTTTGTGAAGCATTGTTCACATTTGTCAACAGTTAATTGTTTGTTTCAATGGTGAAGTTAATTGTTGTTTCAATGGTGACTATGAATTGGATCTTTTTCAGAGGCTTATATATGATGAAGATGGAGCTCTTTTTTAAGGGTTTGGAAGAACCAAGATGTTTTCACTTGTCTTTCTGTTATCGACAACTAAAGATTTAAAATTCAACATTACAGGAAGAATTTGCTTCCTCTGAAGTGGGGAATAGCACTAGGGTGCCCCATTACTTTTCTCTATAGAAAGTGTTGTTGCCAATGGAAAGTAAACAACCTGCTTCACCTGATACTTTCCTTTAAAAGAGAAAGCATGTTCAGGGTGTTGGTAGAGAATTATATTGCTTTTGAGTTCTCTTCTTCCATTTCCTTGGGGGTGACTCAGACAAAGTAAAAGGGCCAAAGGACTTAGCCATAAACAAAAATATTTGACAAAGCTCCCCAGTACCATAAAGCTTTAGCTCTTGGAGGCTTGATGAATTATTGAATAAAAAAAGCTACCGAGTATAGAGGATGACATTAAATCAGCTTTCACTCAGAGTGAAGTAAAAAAAAAATCTAGGTTCAATTTTTGTAATGGAAAAGTGACTACCTCATTGAAGCCAATGTAAGTGATGGTTTTCCACTGAATAAAAGAATTAGTATACAGATTAGTTCCTGGTGATTCACCACAGTTGAATCTAAACTCTTGAGTCATCACAAATAAATGTATAGGAAATACATACACACACATTAGCTGTTGTTAAGGTTTTTTTATTTTTTATTTTATTTTTTTTTTTAATTTAATTTAATTTTATTTGAGTACATACTGTACAGAGGGGTTACAATTACATGGGCAGGATAATGCATACATTTCTTACCAAGCATTGCAGCCTCCTCCTTTGTTTACCCTTCACATCCCTTCCCAGCCTCCCCCCTCCCCCCAATCCCAATCCTTCTCCTTCCCCCCCTTCCCCCCCCCCTGCACTGACGTTGTAAAGCTCGTTTTGGACATGACAGCTTGTACTTCTCATTGTTGCAACAGGTCCACCTGTATCCTTAAACAACTGGTTTTTCCCCATCTCCTCCACAAGTTATACTGACATCAAATATAGTGAAAGCAGGGGTTATACTGTGGGGGAGGGACATACAAAGCAACAAAGAGATAATCTTATAAATGCGTTAGAAACACATGCATGAAAGAAAAAAACATTAAAATACATATCTAAGGGTTCATTTTCCTGACCTCACATTATCTGACCTTTTCCGCTTGACTCATACATATACTAGATATTGCAAATAAGGGAAACCATGGGACCTATGTTTCTTTTCAGTATTGCTTCTTTTTTTTTTTTTTTTTTTTTAAATTGTATTTTATTTTATTTGAGAACATACTGTACAAAGGGGCTACAATTACATGGGCAGGATAATGGATACATTTCTTACCAAGCATTGCAGCCTCCTCCTTTGTTTACCCTTCACTTCCCTTCCCCGCCTCCCCCCTCCCCCCACCCAATTTTACCCCCCTCCCCCCACCCGATTATACCCCCCTCCCCCCCCCACACCGGCATTGTAAAGCTGGTTTTGACATGAAATTTTGTACTTCTCATTGTTGCAACAGGTCCACCTGAATCCTTAAACGACTTGTTTGTCCCCATCTACTCCACATGTTATACTGACATCAAATATAGTGAAAACGGGGGTTACACTGTGGGGGAGGGACATACAAAGCAACAAAGAAATAATCTTATAAATGCATTAGAAATACATGCATGAAAGAAACGAAAACATTAAAATACATATTTAAGGGTTCATTTTCCTAGCATCACATTATCTGACCTTTTCGGCTTGACTCATACCTATACTAGATATTGCAAATAAGGGAAACCATGGGACCTATGCTTCTTTGGGCCTGGCTTACTTCACTTAATATAATTTTTTCCAAACCTTTCCATTTCCTAACAAATGGGGAAATGTCATTCTATCTGATGGAGGCATAGAATTCCATTGTGTATATATACCACATTTTCTTGATCCATTCATCTACTGAGGGGCATCTGGGTTGGTTCCATTTCTTAGCTATGGTAAATAATGCTGCAATAAACATAGTTGTGCTGGTAGCTTTAGTGTGGTCTTGTTTGTAAACATTTGGGTAAATGCCCAAAAGTGGGATTGCTGGATCATAGGGGAGATCTATGTGAAGTCTTTTGAGGAACCTCCATACTGCTTTCCAAAGTGGTTGAACAAGTTTACATTCCCACCAACAATGAAGTAGGGTTCCTTTCTGTCCACATCCCCTCCAGCATCTGTTGTTATTGGAGTTCTTGATTTTTGCTGTTCTAACTGGAGTGAGGTGATATCTCAATGTTGTTTTGATTTGCATTTCTTTTATGGCTAGGGATGTTGAACATTTCTTCATGTGTCTATTGGCCATCCTTCTTTCTTCTTCAGAGAAGCTTCTCTTTAAGTCTTTCGCCCACTTATTTATTGGGCAGTTGTTTCTTTGAGGATTTGTTGTTGGGTGGTTTAATTTTTTGAGTTCCAAGTATATTTTAGATATGAGACCCTTGTCCGTTGTATGGCTAGTAAAGATCTTCTCCCAATCGGTGGGTTTTCTATTGATCTTGCCAGCTATGTCATTTGCCCTGCAGAAGCTCTGCAATCTTATGCAATCCCATTTGTCCAACCTTTCTTTGATTTGTTGTGCTTCCGGGTCTCTATTCAAGGTTTTTTTAAAACATAAAACACAAATATATTCCTTTGTGTTTTTCTTATATGAGCTGATCCTTTGTCTCTTACTTAACTGGAAGTCAATTTTGATTTTGTTGTTTAATTTGTACTTCCCTCAGGAAAATTTTATCAGGCTGATATGGTGTTCTTTCAGGTTTTTTTTTCCAATCAAGTGGTACATATACTGCTTGTTATGTTGGCATTCAGAGGAATACAAAGACATAGCACTTGGGGTTTCTGTCTTGAAGGAGGTAGCTAGAGGAATAAGCAATGCACACATAAAGGTTCAATAGCAATTTGTTAATTAAAAAAACAGCAAAGGAGGCTAAAAGAAGTATAAAGCAACCCAGTTTACAAAATATCATAGAAAAGTTTACATTTCAATTTTTGTTTATGGAATTCCTGATATATCAGCATAAAATTAAATGCATCTCTCTTTCTAGAAGCAATACATTCAGCTTTTGTGAAGGTAAATGCACAATTCATAAATAATTAGAAAAGAGGACCTGAACATTTCTAACACCTCTGACTGATTCACTTGGGGAAGACAAGCTTCCTCAAATCTTGTTTTGGCTTTCTATAAAATAATGAAATAGTAAAAAACACTTGTGTTACGTTGATTGTATTACTACTACCAATACTACTACTAAAAATATTTAACTCTGTGTCAGCATGGCTGTCCTCATTCTATCATGGTGGGGTTGATCAATCAGTTTTCTTTGAACAATAGGACAATCACTAATCCAAGGCAATCTAAGACTTGCTAAAATATGTCTGCTGTTTTTCTTGCTCTTCTTTATCATAATTAGCCCAGACACAGGAAGAAGGCATGAAGAACACAGTCAAGGCAGCTTACCTTGTCCAGACAGTGCCAAATACATGGAAAGAACCCAGTGAAGGCAACTCCAGCTCTCTAGTGACTTGTGTTTGGTGACAAAGTATGATGAAACTGCTGGAATTCACAAGAACCATGTAACTACTGCCACTAACTTATGAGCAAAGCTGAATGATTATTGTTCTATGCCTCTGGGATTGTATGGTGCTTTGTTATGAAGCAACTACTAACTGGTAAATCTCTTCATTGTTACTGTGGACATTAATACAAGGCATGTGAATGCATTTTGCAAATTATGAAATAATGTTTTATGAGTTTTAAAAGTCTTTTTTAATTTATTTTTATTGTGAACATACTGTACAGAGGGGTTACAATTACATGGGCAAGATAATGAGTACATTTCTTATCAAGCATTGTAGCCTCTTCCTTTCTTTTACCCTTCACATCCCTTCCCATCCTCCCCCCCACCAAAGTTGTAAAGTTCGTTTTCGACAGAACAGCTTGTACTTCTCATTGTTGCAATGGGTCCACCTGTATCCTTATTTAAACAACTTGTTTTTCCCCTTCCCCTCTACAAATTATACCGACATCAAATACAGTGAGAGCAGGGGTTATACTGTGGGGGAGGGACATACAAAGCAACAAAGAAATAATCTTATAAATGCTCTTGACCCATTCATCTACTGAGGGGCATCTGGGTTGGTTCCATATCTTAGCTATGGTAAATAATGCTGCAATAAACATAGTTGTGCTGGTAGCTTTAGTGTGGTCTTGTTTGTAAACATTTGGGTAAATGCCCAAAAGTGGGATTGCTGGGTCATAGGGGAGCTCTATGTGAAGTCTTTTGAGGAACCTCCATACAGCTTTCCAAAGTGGTTGAACAAGTTTACACTCCCACCAACAATGCAGTAAGGTCCCCTTCTGTCCACATCCCCTCCAGCATCTGTTGTTATTAGAGTTCTTGATTTTTGCCATTCTAACTGGGGTGAGGTGGTATCTCAATGTTGTTTTGATTTGCATTTCTTTTATGGCTAGGGATGTTGAACATTTCTTCATGTGTCTATTGGTCATCCTTCTTTCTTCTTCAGAGAAGTTTCTCTTTAAGTCTTTAGGCCACTTATTTATTGAGCAGTTGTTTCTTTGAGGATTTGTTATTGGGGGATTTAATTTTCTGAGTTCCAAAAGTATATTTTAGATATGAGACCCTTGTCTGTTGTATGGCTAGTGAAGATCTTCTCCCAATCCGTAGGCTTTCTATTGATCTTGCTAGCTATGTCCTTTGCCATGCAGAAGCTCTGCAACTTCATGCAATCCCATTTGTTCAACCTTTCTTTGATTTGTTGTGTTTCTGGGTCTCTATTAAGAAAATGTCAGCCTGCACCAAGGAAACCTAGGGTTTCTCCTATTCCATCCTGTAATGTTTTCAGAGTGTCTGCTTTGACTCCGAGATCTTTGATCCATTTGGAGTTGATTCTGGTGCAGGGTGATATTTAAGGATCCAGTTTTAGTTTTCTAGTTAACCAATTTTGCAAGCACCATTTACTGAAGAGGCTGTCTTTCTTCCATTCTAGTTTTTTTAGCTCCCTTATCGAAGATTAGATGGTTATAGGTCTGTAGATTCATTTCTGGGTTTTCAATTCTATTCCATTGGTCCTGAGGTTTGTTCTTGTACCAGTACCAAGTTATTTTGATTACTATGGCTTTATAGTAAAGTTTGAAATTTGGTATTGATATTCCTCCAGCAGTGTTCTTTCCGTTGAGGATCGTTTTTGCTATTCAGGGTCTTTTATTGTTCCACATGAATTTTTGGATTGTCTTTTCTATTTCCTTGAAGAATGAGTTTGGAATTTTGATAGGGATCGCATTGAATTTTAGATAGCCTTGGGAAGTATTGCCATTTTCAAGATGTTAATCTTTCCAATCCAGGAGCATGGGAGTTTTTGCCAATTTCTAAGTTCTGTTTTGATTTCCTTTTTCAAATTTTTAACGTTTTCATTATAGATGTCCTTCACTTCTTTGGTTAAGTTAATTCCTAGGTATTTTATTTTTTGTGGGGCTATTACAAATGGAGTTGCTTTCCTAATTTCAGCCACATTTTTCTCATTGTTGGCATACAGAAAAGCCATTGATATTTGGGGGTTAATTTTATACCCTGCTACTTTGCCAAAGTTGTGAATCAGCTTGAGTAATTTGGGAGTGGATTCTATAGGATTCTTAGAACTCCAAATAGACCAGACTAGAATAGGACATCCCACTGTCACATTATAATCCAGACATGATCAACTCAGACCCAGGAAAAGATCCTTAAAGCTGTCAAGGAGAAAAGATTAATCACCTATAACGGGAATCCAATTAGAATCACCTCAGATTTCTCAGCAGAGACAATCAAAGCAAGAAGAGCCTGGAATGATGTATGCCATGCCCTAAAAACAAACAACTATCAACCAAGAATACTGTACCCAGCTAAACTCTCCTTCATAACTGAAGGCCTAATAAAAACCTTCCATAGCAAAGAAAAATTGAAACAATACACCTCCACCCAACAGCCCTACAAAAGATTCTTAAAGATGTCCTACACATAGAAAACCAACAAGACCACCATAAAGGCCAAGAAACTGCACCCAAACTGAGAATCCAAGAACCATAGGAAGAACCCAGTTTTCGCAGCCCCCAAGGAGGTGGATAACATGGCAGGAACTCCCAAATACCTCTCAGTCCTATCTATCAACATTAATGGACTTAACTCTACAATTAAGTGATATAGATTGTCTAGTTGGATTAAAAAACAAGATCCTTCTATCTGCTGCCTTTAGGAGTCACTTCTTGCCCGTAAAAACAAACACGTTTTCAATGTTAAAGGCTGGAACAAATTCTACCAAGCAAAAGGCCCCCATAAACAGGCGGGAGTTGCAATCCTAATATCAGATAAAATAGACTTCAAATTAAAAGTCTTAAGATCAAGGAGTTATTGAATAATAAAATCACAAGTTATAGATTTTAATTAATTTAGTTAATTAAGTTAATTATTTAATTTAGTTAACTAACAGAACTCATCTAAGTGTTCAAAGTATGTTATGTAGATTTTGTTGTTCAGACTGGTATATATTATATAACATAAATACATACATGTGTGTGTATATAAATATATGTGTATGTACCTACACATGCATCCATACATACATCTATACACATACACATTTATGATTGGCCTATTTGTCTACATGATTACTAAATAAATAAGTAAAAGGAATGGCAGAAAAAAACCCACAGCTAAAACCTTGGTGTGGATGAAGATTTTGTTCATGTAAACCATTTACGAGCAAAAATATTTCATTAGGAAGCAATCAAGATTTATTTTCCTTAACATATTATTAATAGCTAGGATTGATGAAAGCCAAAATTGAGAAAAACTGTGAAGAAAATCACACATTTGGTACTATTTAACATTAATTTATGGAATTTTACAGTGCTGAAATCCAAAAAAAAATAGATGCTGCCAACATCAATATAAGCTAATCTTGAATTTCTGAGTAGACTATGTTGTGAAAGTTAATTTTTGTTGTAATCGCTTCAAACTTTGAAGCATATTTTCCAAATGGCAACAGTGATATATTTTGAGGATAATCTACGAAAACACATTGAACAACACAAATATAATGAATATTTTATGAACCTTACTTGGCTTGGCTGTGTTCTAGGGGTTACAGACATAATAGTGAACCAAACAGGACACTGAGGTCCTCACAGAGCCTGCATTCTATCAGGCATACAAAAATTAGTTAAATAGCTAGGTGCTGGAGGCTTAGGCCTATAATCCTAGCTACTCGGGAGCCTGAGTTCTGAAGATCATGGCTCAAAGGCAAATCAGGCAGAAAAGTCTGTGAGACTCCTGTCTCTAATAAACTACTAAGAAAAATAGTGGAACTGTGGCTCAAGTGATAGAGCAGTAATCCTACCCAAAAGAAGCTCAGGACAGCATGCAGGCAATTAGATCAAGCCCCAGGATCAGCACACAAAGAAAATAAAAGTAAAACACATAAGTAAATATCTCTATTGTATTTGGCAATAAGTTTTGTGGATAAGAACAAATCTAGGAAGGAGCAAGGAGTGTGTTAATGGGCTGTAATTTTAACTGAGTATTTTTTCACGATGGTGGCTGAAGAAGTAGGCCTAGAGACAAAAATGGCAACATCTTGAAAGATCATTTCGTGTAGTATGATATTTCATCTTCTGATTTGCTTTTTATAAGTCTGTACTTGGCACTCAGGATTTGTTGCAGTACAGAAGTAGAGATGTGATGGAAATGGATGAAGAGGGCACAGAGGTGAACACAAGCTTGTTGAGGGAGAAGTAGAAGAGGCAAGAGAGAAAGTACTGTCTGCTGCTCCCCTTCCTGAGATGAGCAAATGGTAGCAAATGTCACTTGTAACCTGTTTGTAGTGGACTTTCTTGTCATTTCCCCATCCAGAGTCTACCTTTACTGGGAAATGTGTATGTCCTGGAGAAGAGAATATCAACAGTGTTTAGTGAGTTTTACTTTGCCCCTGATTTTGTAGGCCAAGAATGAGGCTTCTTGGGGGATAGAAGACTTATTGACAGGACAGCTCAGTCATATGACTGCAAGTTGGTGCTGATGGTTTTCTGGGAATTCAGCAAGAGACTCTAGCTTGGACACTGTTATCTGGGGGCCCCTTATACCATTAGACTCCAAGAGATAATAAAGTGTTGTTTCATAATATCTAGGCCCAGAAACGGTGTTATTTATCTGCAGTATTCTGGTCAGTACAGGCATTACAGAGAATGTACCAAATCAAAGGGCAAAGATCCAGCCCAAATATCTCCATGGTTAAATCAACACATGGAATGAAACAAATGTGACATTTCTGAGATTGTTAAGAATTTTTGAATGTTAAGATGGGTTTAGAATAACTAACACAATGCTTTAGGTTGTCACTGTTAATTAATTAAACACTGATTTTTATATTGTTCCATATTTGAGAGGAACTGTGATAGATATTTTCCCCTAAGTTGAGGAGGAATAAACCATGTGGGATTTTCTTGTTTATTATTTTACTCTAAGCAGTCTATGCTACTTCCCCAAAGCCATTTTCCTTTCATTGCAGACATGCTTGGTCAACCAACTAGACACTAGCTATAAAAATCAGAGGGGGAGAAATTGCTTTAGCAGATTCCAAGTCAGGAAAGAATGTTTCCTTCCTCATGAGCCACTAAACTGCAGGTGTTCAGGGATGGCACTTGCGTGAGTTCCTTGAACAAAGCTGATAGCCCAGAAAGACAAGACACGCTTAGGGCTAGGCTACAAGGTGAAACTGTCAGGAGAGTTTTAGAAGTAAGTCACTCAGTATTGCTTTTAACTCCATGTTGTACCGAGGTATGGAAGAAGTCATTTATCATTCCTTCATTGATAAAACTGTGCTTAGACTATGAGCCTTAGAAGGCTCACAGAACACCTACCATTTATGTTAGTCTAAATTGGTTAATACTACTCTGAGGATGAAAATTTTGCTTTTTTCATAAGCCAGAGTTTGATAAACATGTCTGAGAGTAAATGTGACTGGAAGTTTGTGTCTTTCTAGAGATGGGCTTTTTTAGATGATAGTTCATATTTTATCCAGAAGATCAGAAATAATTTTTCAGAGGGCAGTAAGTCCTTAAATGGATTCTTAAATTCTTGGACAAGATCAGAAATATCTTATCCTTGGAAACTTGAGATATATTTGTAATTTAAAAATGTTTTCCTAACTGGATCAGAAGTTACCACAATGAAAGAGGCACCTGGGAGTCATTTTTCAGAAGGTTTTTATTTAATTAATTTATTTATTTACCAGGAAGATAATCTAGAGGATGAAGTTAGTTTATCTCAGAGATCTGATTAAAAGAGAAGCGTTAATCATGAGTCATGTGATAGTGTCTTTGAGATGATAATTAGAAATCCTAGAAACTACCTAGAAAGAACATAGAACCTGAAACAGGGCAAGACCCACTGATACTCATTTCAATCCCTTCCTCCCCTACTGCTTTACCTGTTAACTGGTAATTTCCAAACCTTGGTTTTTCCCCAAGGTGTTTGGAAGCCTTTTTTAAAAAAGATTTATTTTATTGTGAAGGGATGTACAGAGGGGTTACAGTTACACAAATAAGGGAATGAGTACATTTCTTTTCAAACAGTGTTATCCACTCCCTTGTTTTCTCCCACTTCCCCCTCCCCCCTTTCACAATGCATGATATAATATACTCCTAATACAATGTGGACATAGATTTAGTCATTAAGAATGATTATAAACAGCAGTCAGAGAACATTTTAATCCATCTGCTTCTATAAGAGGACATTACAGATTGGGTAATTTATAATTTGTTTGTCAAAGTTCTAGATTCTGGATAATCCTACAGGTAGTCCTTAGCATCTTCTGAGAGTATTTCTGCTGTGCTACAACATGGCAGAGGGTATTACAAGATAAGAATGAGGAATCATAGCACCTCAATACTTTCTTTTTTTAATATATATTTTTTATTGTAAAGATATTGTACAGAGGTGTTACAGTTACATGAGTAAAGTAATGTTACCAAGCATTGTTACCTTCTCCTTTGATTTTCCCCTACCGTCCCTTCCCTCCCCGCCTATCCAACTTTTCCCTCCCTACTTCCTGAGTTGTAAAGTTTGTTTTCAACATAATGTCTTGTACATCTTGCTGTTACAATGGTCATCCTGTAACCTTATTTCAGAATTTTGTTATTTCCCCTCCCCACCCCCAATTAGAAACATGCATATACAAGATTCAGGGCACCGGAATCAAATACAGTGAAAGCAGGGGTTATACCATGGGGGAAGAACATACAAAAGAATACAAAAAAAAAAATCACATGGTACATTACAAGTACATTAAAAACAACAGCAAGAAAGATAAAACCACTTGTATCTCTATCTTGGGGTTCATTTCACTTAGCATCATCTTATATGGTCATATGTACATAGATTTGACCTTTTCTGCTTATCCTAGACATATACTAGTTATTGCAAATAAGGGAAACCATGGGACCTATGTTTCTTTGGGCCTGGTTTTCTTCACTTAATACAGTTTTTTCCAAGTCTTTCCATTTCCTAACAAATGGGGCAGTGTCATTCTGATGGAGGCACAGAATTCCATATATATATATAGCTTGGCTATGGTGAATAATGCTGTGATAAACATAGTTGTGCTGGTAGCTTTAGTGTGGCCTTGTTTGTGATCGTTTGGGTAAATGCCTAAAAGTGGGATTGCTGCCTCCAGAGAATCCAAATAGCATAGGAAGAACCCAGTTGCTACTTTCTTTTCTTATAGAGTCATGGTGGTTGTCACCCATGATACCATCTGAGCTTAGTCAATTCCCAAAGATCTCACCTCCAAATACCATCAGCAGATGGACTTGGAGGCATTTTTATGACACAAACTCTGGAGAGGACACACTTAAATGACTTAGTTTACAGTTAAATCATTACCTAGTATTTGCCACTTTGGGAGTGGTCAGTTTCAGAACAGTTTTACAGTAGCATCCTTATCTTACTTGGGACAAGTTTGGCTTCACGGCAGTGACTATCCTTTTTTATTTGTACATTTTTTTATTGTGAAAATACGGTACAGAGGGGTTACAGTTACATGAGCAAGGTAATGAGTACATTTCCTATGGAGTGTTGTTGCCTTCTCCTTTGTTTTTCCCCTTCCATCCCTTCCCTCCCACCTCTACAACTACCCCCACACCCTGCTGAAGTTGTAAGTTCGTTTTCAACATAGTGTCTTGTACATCTCATTGTTACAATGGGTTAACCTGTATTGTGAAAGCTGAAAGGGACTTGTCCTTTCATCCCAGCAATATCAGATGATGAAACTGGTGCATTCCTTTGTGTGTGGCCAACAAGGACTTTTCTGTAGGAGTTTGAACACAATGTCACAATACATGACTGATAGAATTGTGAGATATTCCCTGATTATCTTCTGCATATCTTCTCCAGAGTTTATTTGGCACCTGTCAAGTTTCCAAAGCCTGTTCTTCTTTTTCTTCTTCTTCTTTTTTTTTTGACCAGTCCTAGGGCTAGAACTCAGGGCCTGGGCACTGTCCCTGAGCTTCATTTACTCAAAGCTAGTACTCTACTACGTGAGCCACAGCACCACTTCCAGCTTTTTCTGTTTATATGGTACTGAGGAATTGAACCCAGGGCTTTATGCATGCTAGGTAAGCACTCTACCACTAGGCCACATTCCCAGCTAAGCCTGTTCTTCTACTCATGTAAAAATCATTCAATTAAATTCACTTTTTTTGTCTTTAGATGATCTGTTTTGTTTACTTTGGTTTGCAACCATATAGATTTCAGGATGATATTGATGATGTTTAAAATGTAAGCAGTTATATTATTTTCACCTTCATGCACGCATGAATGTGTTAAAAAGTACCAGTTGAATCTTGACTCACAAAAGAGAATGTTTCTGTCTTTAATTTGAACCATCTGTGACAAGTATCCCATAGGATGCAAAGGCTTTTGACATGTGTTGTAAATGTCTACAAGTGACACATACATGTTTGTGGATGGGATTTCAGGTTTTCCCCAGTGCATATGAGTAGTTGTCCAGATGGTGTCTTGATAGCCACTCGGCAAAGTCCTTTAAGGATAACAAATAATAGCTAATTACACTTAATGCCTTGAAAGGAATCCAGTTAACATTGAACAGATCAGAAATCCATCCCTAGGTAGATCCAGAAGAGAGAAAGGAGTTCCAACATGACCATCTGGATGGCTTTTTCTCCCCTTGCTCTTGCCACAGAAGAGGGTTTAGTGTCATATCCATGGCTCTTTTTTGAGTTTGGATTCTGTTCTGGAAGCTGTTTAAAGGGTAGACCTTAGTGAATTGCAAAGAAAAAAATTGGCTTTTGTCTCATGAAGGCAAGAGTCAAGTTGGATAAAAATTCTCATTGGATGGAGAGGATAGGATAGAAAACTTGGAAAACTCATTTCAGACATTTGTGTGGTTCCATTAGTTAGGTAAAACAAAAACCTTTGCCAAAACAAAATTGGACACAGTGACCAGGACTGACAGATCTCAAGAAACATGTGTTCCTTTTTCCCATAGCAGGCAGACAAGAAATTAATGTTAAAATAAAGTGTGATCACTTTATAGCCTCAGTGTAGACTTCATGATAATTCGTGTAGAAATTGGCATAGGGAATATAATTTTTCCTAGTCAAGTGATTGTACCACTTTATCTGACTTGTATCTGTAATGCCAAATAAATTCTCCATGGAAATCATGAACAACCGGAGATCTTCAGGGTAGCTGCCATATCATGGTGTCATAAGAAATGGAGTTCAGTCTCTAGGTAGTTAGTTGAGTTATTGTAGGTGGCAGATGGCCCAGGACTGAAATGTAGCAAAATCATGTTTTCTTCACCTTTAGAAATGCCTTCAAATTATAGTGAAAGGACTTTATAGCCTAAGAGATTATGGCTACATTTTTTTAAAATTTAATTTTACTGTCAAGGTGATGTATAGAGGGGTTACAGTTACATACTTGAGCTAGTGAGTATATTTCTTGTCAAACATTGTTACCCCTCCCTTGTTTTTCTCCCACTTTTCCTTCCCCCCAAACTCCTCCCCACCAAGTAAGTTGTAAAGTTCATTTCCAACATGTTGTCTTAAATATCCCTGTTGCATTGGTTCCCCCTTTGTCCTTCCTCTCACCATTTTGTTATTCCCTGTATTGTTGAAACCTCTCGTTTTTAATGAGGTAACTGATTTACACTAGACTTATTGGATTTTATATTTTGGAAAATTTTTGAATCTTGGTAAAAGAAAGTTAAAAAGACTGAATTTGGGGACTAGTCCTTTAAATGGACAGTTTTTAGAAGGGAGATTCTTCTTATATATCTGCATGTTTTACTTAAAGCAGGCTTTTTAAAAAAGTATATTTTCATAAATTATGGCTGATCGTGGTTTTGCTATAGATTTGTAGGTAGCCTATAGTTTTAGTTTGGGTATGTTTTTGCAAGCTAAGTCTTTGCATCAGTTGCATAATGAAAACACAAACTTCATGATCATGTACATGTTTATTATAGTCATGAGGGCCTATGTTCCATAAATCCTGGCACAAAGCCATAAAGAATATTGCCAGTCATTTCAGCACACCTTTAAATACTTCTGCTTATATTTTATTGGTCAATTCAAGGCACATCAGCATGATCTCAAGTCTGTACTGAAACATAATCCTATTTTGTTCTAGAACACCCGAATGGAGGAATATTGGAAATATTGATGAGCATAATATAACAGCTGCAAGCCCTTTGTGTTTTGCTAAAACTATGAACAGATAATAAATTGTGTGCTCTTCACTTTTGTTAGATTTAAAATTAATTGCATACAGATGCATGTGTAAGTGCAAGATCAAATTTTACAACTGCTTCATAAATATTTTAGGAAAACATCTTATTAATATTCAGTTTATAGGAATATATACATATAGATATTCTTATAGCTCAATGAATGTGTGTATATATGAGAATAGTATAAGTAAATATGTGTTTATTATATCTATTTTATATTTATGATACTAAATTTAAAAATATGTTTTCTATCCATTTGATTTGTCATGAAGAAAGAGAAGGAAATGAAAATTCCTTTTTAATATATTTTTGCCTACAATTGTTGCATGCTCTGTAACTTGATCTTTCTAAATCCTTAGTGCAGATCTACATAATTATTATACTTTTATAGTCTATCTTATAAAAGATGAATTTTAAAATTTTATCTATTTTTTTCCTTGAGGTCAAGCTTAACATAATATTTTTATTATTATTAATATTTTAGGTATCCATATATAAGGCAGTTGACCTTGAATTCACCTTGTAACCCAGGATGATGTCACATTCTCAGTCCTTCTTCCTCTTTCCCCAGAGCATGGGATTACAGATGTGTCTCACTATGCTTGGCTTTGATTTCTTTATATATACATATTTACCAAGAATTTACTCTGACTACCAATAGGTTGCTTATAACAACTATTTTGATTATACTGATTATTTTTTCTTCCTTGGAAAAACATTTTTATTTGTGTCACTGAATATCATATCATATAATTTTCCATTTACAGTACTACTTTATATTAATATTTTCTTCTCTATTATTTTCTTTTTAATCCCTTATACTGTAAATTTGTTGGAGTTCTCTAAGACTTAGTCCTTGAAACTGTTTTTTGTCTTCCCTTAATCTTCTAGCTCATGACTTCAAATCTTTGCCTGCAATGTTGTAGAAATGTGTAAGCTACTATTCAATTATACACTTCAAGCTAAAGAATGGAGTACAGAATTATTAAGGAGGCAAAAGTTGACTGTCTCCAACAATTATCATTCCAACATACTCTTTTGGGTAACATTTTTATCAAGAACAGAGTTCAAAAAGACTTAAGACTTAAACTCTTTCAGCAGTCATTTCCCTACATTTTTTCTAATTTTTCTGTCCACATGTGAGTAGATTTTTATTTGAGACAGCACTGAATGTGTCAAATATGTAGTCTATGCCTGAAATAATTTAAGCATTGCTACAAATTTTCTTGTTCCTTTATTTTCACTTGTTCTTGTATTGTTCATTGATCCTGACTTGCTCTGAAGTGTAGTTGGTTTTTGTTAAATATATTTTTATTGTTAGTGTAAAGTTGATGTACAAAGAGGTTACAGTTATACAAGTCACATAATGAATACATTACCATTTTTAACAATGTTAGTCCTTCCCAGTTTTTTCCTCCCAACCTGCTTCCCCCACAAGTTGTATAGTTCGTTTTCAACATGGTAGCTAGTGAATATCACTAGTGAATTAATTCACCCTTTGTCCCACCATTTCTGTGCTCTCCCTTCCCTCCCCCAAACAGATAAACTTATACATAAGAAAAAAGATACTGAAATAAAAAACAGAAACAAATGAGAAAACAAACAAAAAACCTTATGTACATGACAAAGGATACAGAAATCAAAAAAACAGTGACAAAAGGGACAAAACAGAAGAAAAAAGAAAAAAGAAAAAAATAGAGAACTGAAAACAGTACAATAAAAAAAAAACAACCTCTTGATTCTACTTCTTGGAGTTCATATCTATACCCTTTCTCTTGGTTATATAAGTTTATCTGATTTGGAGAGGGGAAAGAGAAGCAAGAAAAGGTGGGAAAAGGGATGAATTAATTCATCAGTGATACTCATTAGATATTATGCTGGAAATGAAGTTGGTGTTAGGGGAGGTGGGAGGGAAAAAACAGAAAAAAAATGAGGGAGGGAGTGATACTGTTCAAGAAGAAATGTACTCATTACTTGACTTCTGTAACTGTAATCCCTCCGTACAACACTTTTAAAATAAAAAATAAAATACTAATAAAAAACAAAAGCAAAATAACAAAAAAACTTCTCTTATTTGTGATAACTACAATGGGCCTATAAATCTACAAGTAAACATTCTGGATGGTAACAGACAAAGAATTATACTTGGACGTGATAAATTAAACAAGACTCTACTCATGACACAGGGAGACCAAAGGAAGATATTCTTAGGAGAGGATCAGAAAGGCCCAATAGCTATGTGCATATGATCATATAAATGATGTTTATAAAAATATACTCCAGGGCTGGGAAGGTGGCTCAGTGGTAGAGTACTTGCCTTGCATGCATGAGGCCCTGGGTTCGATTCCTCAGCACCACATAAGCAAAAAGAGAAAAGGCGAAGTGGCACTGTGGCTCAAAGTGGTAGAACGCTAGCCTTGAACTAAAGAGCTGAGGGACAGTGCCCAGGCCCAGAGTTCAGGCCCCATGACTGACTGGACCCCCCCAAAAAATGTACTCCAAGAAATGAAACCAAGAGCTCTTGTATTTGAATGCATCCATTGATGTGGAAATGAGTAGAGCCTTTGGCCTATTTTGATTCTAAGCATCTCACAATTATTTGGATGAGAGAGAAGAGACTCCAAAGGGTTAATACTAGTTTAATTAGAGTATAGAATAAAGGTTTAGCTAGAATAATAGATTGTTTTCCCTTGCTTCATTTTGTGAATATGCTTATAATCCTTAGGGCTTTGCTTATCAAAATCAAAATCAACCATCTGTCTGGTTGGAAATATTAATTGGCAACTCATCCCTTTGAAATGCTTTGTTCAATTCAAAAGAAGTAAGTGAGGGGCTGGGAAAATGGTTCAGTGGTAGAGTGCTTGCCTTGCATACATGAGGCCCTGGGTTCGATTCCTCAGCACCACATAAACAGAAAAAGCTGGAAGTGGTGCTATGGCTCAAGTGGTAAAGCATTTGCCTTGGGCTGAAGAGCTCAGGGATAGTGCCCAGACCGACCAAAAAAAAAAAAAAAGACAAAGAAAAAGTAAATGTATGTGACAAGAGGAAAGTGAACATTTTGATTTTATAGTCTTCTTAAAAATTATGTGATCAAGGGCTGAGAATGTGGCTTAGTGCTATCATGTGTGAAGCCCTGGGTTCGATTCCTCAGTACCATATAAACATAAAAACCTGGAAGTGGTGCTGTGGCTCAAGTGGTAAAGCACTAGCTTTGAGTAAAAAAAGTCAAGGATAGTGCCCTGACCCTGAGTTCAAGCCCCAGGATGGGCAACATTTTTTTTTAAATTATATAATAATTTCTTTCCATTTCCTAACAAAAGGGGTGGTGTCATTCTTTTTGATGGAGACATAGATTTCCATTGTATATATATATATCTCTCTCTATATATATATATATCACATTTTCATGATCTATTCATCTACTGAGGGGCATTTGGGTTGGTTCCATATCTAAGCTGTGGTGAATAATGCTGGTAGCTTTAGTATAGCCTTGTTTGTGATCATTTGGGTTAATGTCCAAAAGTGGGATTAAAAATTGTAATCTATGGTTTTGCTTTCTTTGTGTTATTAAATGCATTTGTTTGCAATCATATAAGTATAAATAAAATACTGGCCAAAGACATATATTATTAATATTATTTTTAATAGATTTTTGAAAATCTTATTATGTCCCATAAACTGGCTTCCGACTCATGATAAAACCCAACTCAAACCAACTCAAACTACTTTAGCCTCACTAATGCTGGGATTACAGTTGGGTACCATTAGGCTGACACTTCTTTTCTTTTTGAGATACAGACTCTTAACAGAGTGTTGGCTAGCCTTGAATTCACAGACTTTTCTCAGACTCCAGAGTGCTGATATTGAAGTGTGTACCATCTCGTTCATATGTTATCAACAGTTCTTGAGTATTTTGTTTTATTTTAACTGAGTTGAGGCTCATTACAATTTCATGAATATTCTTGGCAAGAGCTACCTATCCTCTTGATTTTACAATTGATGTTTCTAAAGGCCTAAGAATGTGAAATGACCCACTCAAGGTCACTAGTTTAGTTTAGTTTAGTTTTTTAAATCCCTAAACTGAAAGTCTTGAGCACTGTATGCTTCTCATAAACAAGGTCTATTATTCACGTGGGTGCTGAGAAGGTTTCATGAGTGAGATTATTTTTTGCAACAATAGAAGAGTTTATCATACTGAATGAGCCTTTCTGAAAGTTAAAAAAAATGAAAATGAGAAGTTTAGCTGTTATCTGACAAACTTAGATGAAAGATTTCCCCAGGTTTTTTATATAATAGAAACACACAGAAGGCAGGGACCAGAAGGGATTAATAATCACAGAGGATTGAATTACCTACTGAGTACTTTTCATATTTAAGAGCTCCCAGTACTCTTCACCCTTCTGCCTCTTCTCCAGTCAGGTATGTGGTGCACTTTATGGTCTCTAATACTCATCTGTGAGTGATTACAAACCCATGGTTTTTGGGACATCCTTTTCCAATAGGAGGTTTAAAAGAGAGCAGAGAATATCACTCATGACTTTAGGCTTTCTACTTCTTTTTTTGTTTCAACTCATGAATGCCATTGCTTCAGATTCTCTAAGCTGTTGGATTCTGTACCTGCCTTGACCTTCAAGATTCTGTCTAAGCTGTTGGATTCTGTACCTGCCTTGACCTTCAAGATTCTAAGCTGTTGGATTCTGTACCTGCCTTGACCTTCAAGATTCTGTCTAAGCTGTTGGATTCTGTACCTGCCTTGACCTTCAAGATTCTGTCTAAGCTGTTGGATTCTGTACCTGCCTTGACCTTCAAGATTCTGTTGATATCTTCAGCTTTGCCCCAAACCATGGACTTAACCTTTTCAGGCTCTTTCTCCTGACCTTGGATTTGTGTTTTAGGGTTCTCAATTTACAAGACCTGTTAGATTTCTGACATGTGGCTTCCATTGATCTCATATCTGTATCTGAATGCTCAAATTTTATTGGAATCCTAATTAATTCTTTCCTCTATCTGAGCCTCTGTCCCTCTCAGTGCTGTAAGTGCACTCTTCTACTGTTGCCTTAATGATTCTTCACTGTTTTTATAGGGTTATTTTATATACCTGACAACGAATAGAAATACACAAATAAAACCCAAAAGTTGTGGGAGCCATGGGAAGCATTCATGATCCTACTGAGGAAGAAACATATAGAAAAAGACTTATGCCTTTTAGGCAATTACTATTTCTAAACTGAATTTGTATCATGCTTGAATCTGGAAAATACATCTACTTATCAAAATTAAGAATAGCTTCAAAACTTTTCCTTCTCCTGCATCCAGTATTTTAATGAAAGGGAAGAACCAGAAAATTTTCATAAGACAGGCAAAAGTCAGGGAAATGTTATTTTTATTTTTAAGTAAGAGGCTCTGGACATACGCAATTCATGCATAGATCATGGCAATAGTTATTAGGATTCTAGATCCCTTCTCTTTTGGTGTTTTGTCATACTTGAGATTGTGTCTCTGGTCCAAAATAGGTGTCCAGACTTTAAGCCATCATATTATATTTTGGCCACCAAGAAAGAGGAAAATAGAGGTAAGACAGTTAATTTTCTTTAAGAACATTTCATGGAAACCACTAGAAAAGAGTTTTATAGCTCTTTGTTAAAAAGATATTTATCTATACAGTCATATATAAGACTTAGGGAAGCTATAAAATATAGTCTTCAGGCAAGAAAACAAAGTTCTAGGCCATCATCAAGATAATAACTAAAGACTGGATGTTAGAGTGTTGAAGATAACTTGTATTATAGTTCACTCCCCTGTGTCCTAGAGGGTGAGGGAAAAGATTATAAGGAAATAAGTCAGCAGATAGAAGTAAATAGAAAGATGGGATGCTCATTCAATCTAGTGTGTGTAATTATTAGGATTCTGGCTTTTGCACTTCTGAAAACATGTGCTGGAAACAGCTTATTTCCATCAATGTTCTCAAATATCTGCATAATTGGGTCCTTCTTTCCCAGAAAGCCTTAACGTGAACTTGGTTTTTAATTGCACCAGGGACATTATTTGCCATTTTGCTTTGCAGGTATTAAGAGAAGGAAATAGCCATCTGCAGTTTTAAACAGAGGTAGGTTCAAATTTTCCAGAGAAACCTTAAACGAGAGTAGATTTGAGTATTCAGTTAACCCAAGCTCATCACTCTAGCCATATCTATGGAAGACTTATAAGAAGAAATTACATTCTCCAAAGGTCTCTAGTCTAAGAAAAAAATGATAAAACCAAATTCATATGTGAGATCATGCCAGCTGTCTTTAAGAAGCCCACTGACTGGTGTGTGACTTAGTTCCTGTTCACCATGTTGGTGAGAAATGCAGGGTGGTAGAGCTGGCTGAGCATACCACAGCAGACAGCAAAGGTGAAATCAGTAGCATCTTACAGGTTACACATACATGTAACTTAGGAGAGGAGGGCATTGTAAATTGCAGTCACACAGAGGTGGGACTTGGACAAAGAGTGAACAAGCAGAGGCTGCTGGAAGCTGGCTTTGTGGTATCAACAGGGTGGTTGTCCCTGGGTTTCCTGCGGTAATGTTTAATTGGTTCTGCATTCTGGCAGGAAACTGAAACTCAATACTCAGGAATGAACAGGAATTGTGCCTGGTGCCTTTGATAAGGAGGTTTATTTGGATAGGGGTCTTTATCTGTGGAAGCAGGGGCAGAAAGGGATCCTTACAATTGGGCCATAACAGGGCCTTTTGAGTTTATCAGATGTTAGGCAGCACACAGTATTGAACAGTGTATGGGTCCTAAGTCATTTACTAAAATGTTTGTTGGACTGAGGTTTTCCATCTGTTCCTTATTGGAGATATATTTAAACAGGAAGACTTGAGACTTTGTCATTTTTACTTGTGTTTACCAAAAATTAGCAGACATTTGGAGCTTGTCTGACTATTCTTTTAAAATATATTAATACGTATAAAAATATATTAAGATATTCAGAAATATATTAATATACCTATGGAATAGAAAAAAAATCCATGTTATACAATACATAGGAATGATGCTTCATTTGGTCAAGAGAAATATAAAGATACTGTTTTTCTTTCTCGAAGAATATATCACCATTAGGACAGCCTTTCTTTATGATACATATAGGGTCCTTTGTAACATATATCTGGGGAAAGAGATGAGAAGAGAAAGAATCTGGGCTGGGCTAATGAAGTTGATATAGCTTTAGAACTAGCCCAGATGATGATTGAATGACTCCACTGCAATAGGCAGAAAGGTATTGTGAGTTCACATATAATTTAGAATTGGCACTTAGGGGCTAGAAAGTAAACAACAATGATAATTGTCCATGAATGGGTTATCAACTCCAGCAAGTAATTGACAGTGAATGATTAATCCAGAAGCTCTGGCTAAAGACAAAACTCTAACTGTAAGTGGGATGTCTCACAGACTTTTGATATTGCATCCAAAATATTGCTTCTTCTCCAGCAAGAAATGGTGCAATTAGGTACCAAGGGATCATGCCTTTCATTCTAACTACTTGGGAGGCTGAGGTCCAGAGGATTGTGGTTCCAAACTTGTCCAGTTTATATGGTCCTATTCCCAAAATAACCAGCAACAAGTTGAGTTGTATTAATCGCTCAAGTGATAGAATGCAAGCTAGCTGAGCAAGCAAGCACACACATATGAACCCCTAGTACTGACAAAACAAGCAAGCAAACAAAACCAAAAGCCCCAAACAAAACAAAACACTGCAAAACCTGTCTATTAAGATTAAAGGATTCTAACAGGAAGGGATAAAGGAGCTTAGTGAGAGCTTTGAGTGTTCAAGTTTTATCAGAAACATTTTTTGTGGTGTGTGTGTGTGTGTGTGTGTGTGTGTGTGTGTGTGTGTGTGTGTGTGTGTATGTGTGTGTATGTGTGTGTGTGTGTGTGTCTGAGGTTTAAATTCAGAATCTTCCTAGGCATGAACTCCACCTATTTAGCCATACCCCAAACTTTTGTATCTTGTTATTTTTGAGGTACTCTCATTTTTTACCTAGCATGGCCTGGAATTCGATCCTTCTAAAAAGAACAGTAAATACACTTTCTTCTATAACTAGCATGAAAGCAACTCTCTACCACATCCAGCTTCTTTTTCAGAAAGTCAGAAAGGGTCTTGCAAATTTTTTTGCCCATGCTGGTTTGGAACCATAATCCTGATCTCAGCACCCTAAACAGCAAAGATTACTAGTGTGACACTAAAGTACAACTATAATTTTAAATACTCATTTATACTCTCTTTCTTTCTCTCTCTCTCTCTCATGGTAGAGTATCAACTGAACAAGTAAGCATGTGGCCCTGAGTTCAAACCTCAATACCAACATATATTACATATGTATAATATTACATGTCATTTATCTATTTGGTAAATAATACAATTATTAAAATTCATAGTATGTAATTTCAGAATTGGTGCTACAGGTAAGGAGAGCAAAGATAACTAAACTATTCAGGTCTAAAAACTAGGTGAGATTTAAATGTCTGTGTGGCAGCTGTAAAAATAATTAGAAGACATTAACTGTGAGAATATTCAGGCATTTGAAGTGGATTCTGATCATGACATTTAAAACCACACAGTTTGGAAGCCAGTTTATGTTTGAAATAATAAACTCATATTAAACATTCGGAAATAAATCTGGATAAAGAAATAATCCAGCTGGGTGCTGGTGGTTTACACCCTAATCCTAGCTACTCAGGAGGCTGAGATCTGAGGATCGTGGTTCAAAGCCAGCCCAGGCAGGAAAGTCTGTGAGACTCTTATCTCCAATAAACGACCAGAAAATTGGAAGTGGTGCTGTAGCTTAAGTGGTAGAGCACTAGCCTTGAGCTGAAGAGCTGAGGGACAGCACCCAGGCCCAGAGTGCAAGCCCTAGGACCAACAATAACAACAAACAAGTCCTTGAGATTATGACAACTTCTTTGGAAGCCATTATTCTGCCTATCACACAAAGATATGATATAAAGTCACACATAAATTAAAGAAGAAATGAATTAGAATGGTAGCTATGTGATTGATGTCTCTGCCACTTCCTCTATAATCAGACCTACAAATCTGTTGTGCCTTCCTTCGAATTATCCTCAAGGCTATTTTTCTCTTTTTATTCCTTTTAAACCACTCTCTAGTTTACTATTAGTACATTAAACTAAAACTGTTTACGTCATCTAACAGTGATTTCCTGTATCCTCATCTGCTCCCCGGACTTCACTATTCAACGTGAAATTGCATTTTATCTTGTGGTTAAACAGAGATGAACAGCATTTAGACTTTCTTCCCTATTCTATGAGACTTCCGTTTCATTTTATTGTTTTGTCCTTTGATCATAGTATTAGACTTTCCACAGACATAGAAGATGATTGGGCTGAGTTTAGTTACAAATCACACAGCAAGTGAATCCAAATGACCAATTTTATCTACACAAAATTAAGTGTGAACAAATGTATTTCCAAATCTTATTTATGCAGAAAAATAAGCTCTGAATCATTTTTATTGTTCCTTTTCCTTTTCTCTCCTTCAGTCAAGCCATTTTCATTAAAGCAAAAAACAAAGAAGTTCTGAAGGACAGCTAGTGACATTTCATCATTTCAGAAAGGAAAATCTGAGGATCAGAAATTACATGATAAAGCTACTAAATTATGAGATGACAATATAAAAAAATATTTGAAACCCAGACTCTTGAATCATTTTTATGACAAAAATTGATTTTATACCATACTGCTTGAAGTCTAAGTCATTCAAAATTAAACCCAGTATCTATCAAGAAATTCCTTTATCCAAAGCTTATGGACCAAAATAGAACTTATGACAATCCTTACTTTGAAATGTTTAGTCATTTTACCTGGCATTTTTGTAAATGTAAGCCATGGTAAAGAAAATATGGACAGGAAACAAGATTAATGTTTTAACTTATGTTGTCGTGAGCATGTACCCCAAGGTAGGGATAGAAAGCAACAATTTGACATCATCTTTCCTTCTAGGATTCAAAATCAAGTAACAAAACTAATATTTACCACTGAAATAGGAAAATTAGTAGATTCACGAGAGTTGGTACTTAGGGTATGTTGGATGATTCGGCTCTCTTTTTCTGTCCTTGACAGTCAGTGGCTCTTGGTAGGCATGATTATTGTGTCCCATTTCTCAGAGCCCAGTCAAACTCATCAGTGGGAGTCTCTGCTGATTGGCAGACTCATCACGTGGATATAACATTGTTATTAGTTGGCACTAATCATTATGCCTTTTTACTGTTAAGGAGATATTATCAGATCCGATTCCATAGTTCTATGGATTTGGGTGCTGACTTTTTAGATTGCTAATCTAAGCCGGGAGCCAATGGGTCACGCCTGTAACCCTTGCTACTCAGGAGACTGAGATCTGAGGATTGTGGTTCAAATCCAGCCTGGGCAGGAAAGTCCTTGAGACACTTATCTCCAATTAACCATAAGAAAATCAGAAGTGGAGCTGTGGCTCAAAGTGATAGAGTACTAGCCTTGAGTGAAAAAGCTTAGAGACAATGCCAAGGCCCTGAGTTCAAGTCCATGACTGACAAAAAAAAAAAAAGATTGCTAATTTGAAGTTGAGACTGCTAATCTAAGGTTAGGATAAGGTAAAAATCTATAACCATAATATGCAACCCAAGGGACATTAAGTTAACTTGTGGAATAACATAAGCACAAGTTAAAGTCTCAACTTGGTAGCATTCTTTTTGGAGAAGTAAAATGGTGAGCAAAGAACAACTTAAAGAATTAGTCGTGAAAAAGTATCCACAGTTTGTTGCTGGCAAACATGATGTGTCTCCTACTTCTGAAAGATGACTGCCAGAATAGTTGGTCTTTAACAATAAGGTTGCATGTGACATATCTATGTTTTCCTCTGTCTACATTATGGAAAGTTACCAGTGACTGGGTTTCAACACAAAGAAAAAGGAAAAGATAGAATTTGCCATTGCATATATCCAAACTGATGTGAGCGTGTATGCATGCATGCATGTCTCTGTGTGCTCAATCCTGAAATATCTCTTGAATTGCTATACCATGGTCATCTCTTTATGAAAGATCATGTATAACAGTGTATGAAGATGCATGCAGAGTTCAAACGTACAAAAATCATAGCTCAAAACAGTAGGTTATTCAGAAGTGTATTTAGGAAACTTTTTAAGATTGTACCTGTCTACAAGTCTGCCTATAGACACAGCTCTGTGGTATCCTATAAAAGACCACTTCACCAGAAATGGAAGAACAATTCTTCTGAGATAGAATGGTTGCATTTCAGGATCTGGTATAAGAACAGGAGTAAATAGGTAAGGAACTAGAAAATCTTCTACAGGACAATGCTTTATTACTCCAAATAGCTACCTTAGGCTAACTTCACTCTAAATCACCATAGTAAATGACCAAAAAAACTCATAAAGAACAAAAACTTACAGAACATTTCAACACCACTAGCTAGCACAATATTTTATCTGAAAAGAGTCTTAAGCATGATGAAGTATAATTGTGACAACTTCAACAACTTTGCTATCCACAGATTCTACTCAAGTAAGTGAAAACCTGATATACAAAGTGAAATATATGGCAATTCAACTGTTACCAATATAGCAAGACTATACAAAAATAATAAACCATGGCAAGGGATGGAAAACTGAGGGAGGTTTGGAAAATCAGGATTCAGAAGAAAAACGATATGGTACTTAAGTATAGTAAGCAAGCCGTATTTCTGGATCTACTGGAGAAGGGTTGGTAAATATGACCCTTAGGTAAAGAAGCTTGTCAGGTGGCCTCCAGGTATATTCTATGCTCACTGAGTATGAGTCTCTCACAACCCTTGTATAACTAGGAAGATGCTTCTAGTACTTGTGGAAATAGGGGTTAATATTTCATTTGGAATCAAGATGTGAAGAACATTGTTGTTTTAAAAATCCAGTGCATATGAGTAAGTTCTAAGACACTTTAAGTTTAAATAACAGGTAGAACCAATATCATGTCATTTACAAAAAGTAATTACATCTATTAGTGTTTACTTGGAATTATTCCCATATCATCATTACTTTTATTATTGTTGCTATTATTAATTCCTATTATTGTAATTATAATTTGGAAAGCATCATTTTGGATCCTATTCTAGCTTGTAATTTATGTAATATCTACCTCAGTCTCCCAGTTCCTGGGATTATAGATATGAGCTACCACACCTTGATCTAGGTCTTTTTTTTTTTTTGCCAGTCATTGGTCTTGAACTCAGGATCTGGACCCTGTTCCTAAGCTGTTATGCTCAAAGCTAGCACTCTACCATTTAAGTCACACTTCCATTTCCAACTTTCTAATTGTAGATGAATTGCAAAGCCTTTCATTACTGGGCTGGCTTTGAATCTCAGTCCTCAGAACTGTCTCTTATGTAGATAGGATTATAGCATGTCCACTAGCACCCTGCTTTATGTCTTATTTTTATATGTACTCAATGAAACTCAGAATTATATAAAATATATTTTGAATAAACATAGGTGAAGAAATTTAGTGTTTATAAACTAAAATTGATTAGAAATATTTTCTTTTTTTATTGTGAAAATACTGTACAGAGGAATCATAATTACATGGGCAAGATAATGAGTACATTTCTTATCAAGCATTGTTGCCTCCTCCTTTGTTTCCCCTTCCTATCCCTTCCCATATCCCCCCTCCCTCACCCCTCCCCTCAACCCACCCCCCCCCCCGCCAAGTTGTAAAGTTCGTTTTTCAACATAATGACTTGTACATCTCCTTGTTGAAATGGGTCCACCTATATCCCTATTTAAGCAATATAAATATGTTAGAAGCAATCATATGAAAGAAAAATATTTGAATAGTTATCTTGGGGTTCATTTCACCTAACATCAACTTGTATGACCTTTTCTGCTTGTCTCAGACATATACTAGTTAGTACAAATAAGGGAAACCATGGGACCTATGTTTCTTTGGGCCTGGGTTACTTCACTTAATATAATTTTTTCCAAGTCTTTCCATTTCCTAAAAAATGGGGCATTGTCATTCTTTCTGATGGAGGCATAGAATTCCATTGTGTATATATACCACATTTTCTTGATCCATTCAGGGCATGTGGGTTGGTTCCATATCTTAGCTATGGTAAATAATGCTGCAGTAAACATAATTGTGCTGGTAGCTTTAGTATGGCCTTGTTTGTGATCATTTGCATAAATGCCCAAAAGTGGGATTGCTGGGTCATAGGGGAGCTCTATGTGGAGTCTTTTGAGGAACTTCCATTCTACTTTCCAAAGTGGTTGAACAAGTTTACACTCCCACCAGCAATGCAGTAAGGTTTCCTTCTGTCCACATCCCCTCCAGCATCTGTTGTTATTAGAGTTCTTGATTATAGCCATTCTAACTGGGGTGAGTTGGTATCTCAATGTTGTTTTGATTTGCATTTCTTTTATGGCTGGGGAGGTTGAGCATTTCTTGATATGTCTATTGGCCATTCTTATTTCATCTTCAGAGAAGTTTCTCTTTAAGTTTTAGCCCACTTATTTTTTGAGCAGTTGTTTCTTTGAAGATTTATTGTTGGGGGATTTAATTTTTTGAGTTCCAGGTATATTTTAGATATGAGACATTTGTCCATTGTATGGCTAGTGAAGATCTTCTCCCAATCTGTGGGCTTTCTATTAATCTTGCTAGCCATGTCCTTTGCTATGGAGAAGCTCTGCAATTTCATGCAATCCCATTTGTCCAACCTTTCTTTGATTTGTTGTTTTTCCAGGTCTCTATTAAGAAAATTTCGGCCTGTGCCAAGGAGACCATCCTGTAATGTTTTCAGAGTGTCTGCTTTGACTCTGAGGTCTTTGATCTATTTGGAGTTGACTCTGGTGCAGGGTGATATATAAAGATCTAGCTTTAGTTTTCTACAAATAGTTAACCAATTTTGCCAGTACCATTTACTGAAGAGGCTGTCTTTCTTCCATTCTAGTTTTTTAGCTCCCTTATAGAAGATTAGATGGCTATAGGTCTGTGGGTTCTTTTCTGGGTTTTCAATTCTATTCCATTGGTCCTGAGGTCTGTTGTTGTGCCAGTACCAAGCTGTTTTGATTACTATGGCTTTATAGTAGAGTTTGAAATTTGGTATTGATATTCCTCCAGCACTGTTCTTTCCATTGAGGATCGTTTTTGCTATTCGGGGTCTTTTATTGTTCCATATGAATTTTTGGATTGCCTCTTCTATTTCCTTGAAGAATGAGGTTGGAATTTTGATGGGTATCGCATTGAATTTTAGATAGCCTTGGGAAGTATTGCCATTTTCATGATGTTGATCTTTCCAATCCAGGAGCATGGGAGTTTTTGCCACTTTCTAAGTTCTGTTTTGATTTCCTTTTTCATCACATCAACAGGACCAAGGATAAGAACCATATGGTTATCCCAATAGATGCAGAAAAAGCATTTGACAAGTTCCAACACCCTTTTATGATGAAGGTCTTGGAAAAATTAGGAATCCATGGAACATTCCTCAATACAATAAAGGCTGTATATGACAAACCTACAGTCAGCATTATACTTAATGGTGAAAAACTAAAGCCATTTCCTCTTAACTCAGGAACAAGACAAGGATGCCCACTCTCTCCATTTCTCTTCAATCTAGTATTAGAATGCCTAGCCACAGCAATAAGACAAGATGCAAACATAAAGGGCATCCAAATAGGGAAAGAAGAAGTAAAACTCTCCCTCTTTGCAGATGACATGATCTTGTATTTAAAAAATCCCATAGACTCCACTCCCAAATTACTCAAGCTGATTCAAAACTTTGGCCATGTAGCAGGGTATAAAATTAACCCTCAAAACTCAATGGCTTTTCTGTATGCCAACAATGAGAAAAGTGTGGCTGAAATTAGGACAGCACCTCCATTTGTAATAGCCCCACAAAAAATAAAATACCTAGGAATTAACTTAACCAAAGAAGTGAAGGACCTCTATGATGAAAACTTTAAAAACTTGAAAAAGTAGAAATATTTTCTATATACACTAAGCATTCTTGATTGTAAGCATTCCAATTCTATTACAAAAAACTTTCTAGTATCATTGATTATATGTGTACACATATAAATGTGTAGATATTCTATAAAACTGATGACAGTTTTGAGTGTTAGGAACTGTGTCTACAATAAAGCATTTTCATGAGCACAGAAAAAGCATATATGTGAAGTTTCTATGAAAAAATGTTAAGACAAAACTGATTTTTCTAGCAGTATTGTGACATGGTGTTTAGAAAATTTAATAAGGGAATACTTCTCAAACATTTATGCTAATAAGTTTGAGAATCTGGAAGAAATGGACGATTTCCTAGCAAATATCAACATGCCAAAACTAAACCAAGATGAGTTAAACCAACTTAACAGACCCATCATTTCGAGATATTTTTTGTTTGTTTGTTTTTTAGCTTCTATACATTCTTATACAAGTCATTCTGGTCATCATTTACTTTTCATATTTCTTTGTAGTATTTAAATATTTTCAATTATATTTTTATTATATTTACATGGTTTTATAAAGGGGTTAGCATTCAAAAAATCAATTTATAAGAACAATTCATCTTAGTAGTTTGTTTGCTTGGTTTTGCTGGTACTGAGGCTTGAGCTCAGGTCCTGGTCACTGTTCCTGAGCATCTTTTACTCAGGACAGTGCTCTATCACTTGAGCCATGGCTCTACTCTGTATGTTTTGGTAATTTATTGGAGATCAGAGTCTCATGGACTTTCCTGCCCAGGCTGGATTTGAATCAGCTATACTGAGTAGCTAGGATTAACAGGTGTGAGCCATTGTGAGCCACTGGTGCCCAGCTGTAGTACTTTTTAAATAAGAGTTAAATTAGTATAACTATAAACTGTCAAGAAAATAAAAATTAAGTTTTTTCTATCATTATATTTGGCATGGATTAGAGTCTGTTAGGTATAATTAGGCTACAGACCAAGGAACAAATCTATCCTGCCAAAAATCATTGCCTGTTGGTGATTACATAGTAATCACGATCAGCACAATATGGGAAACTGTTAAAGCATGACCCTTCAGGTTTCCTACATACACCCCTTTCCGAGTCTAACCAGTGGGGCTCATTGGTTTCTGGTTAAGGGTACAATACAACAGAAGAAAGGGGAGAAGTAATAACATCTGTTTATGAAAGGCAGGCCTCAGAGCCTTACTTTCCCAATTGTGGAAGAGGGGAGTTATCCCTATGTTTGAGAAACCCTTGTACATGTGACTACTTCATCCAGTAGTGTTCACAGTTCAGCCATGTCCTTTGTACCTCTCTGATAAGATTAATGACAATTATATGTACAGGTTGGAGAATAAAAGGAAGGAAGGAGTCTTTATTTATTATTATTATTTATTTATTTTTTTGGTCTGGTCATGGGCCTGAACTCTGGGCCTGGGCGCTGTCCTTCAGCTCTTCAGCTCAAGGCTAGTGCTCTACCACTTGAACCACAGCGCCACTTCTGACTTTCTTTTTCTGGTTATGCCCTTCAGCTCTTTAGCTCAAGGCTAGTGCTCTACCACTTGAACCACAGCGCCACTTCTGACTTTCTTTTTCTGGTTATGTGGTGCTGAGGAATCGAACCCAGTGCCTCAGGCATTCAAGGCAAGTGCTCTACCACTGAGCCATCTTCCCAGCCCCAGGAAGGAGTCTTTAATGCATCTTCTCCTACTTGGCACAGAGCTCTTGATTGATGAGATAGATAGATAACCATACATTCCAACATTATAGCCACAGAACTATATTCCTTCCTAACCAGAAGATGCAGAACTAAGAATGTTTGCACGATGATCTGACAGATCTTAGAAGAAAGTTCTGGTTGCTTTTGTATTATTGGGGGTCTGGAGGACACAAAGGAGAATAATTTTCATTTTTCCATCAAATGCATCTATCATAAAATTATTAATAATAATATAGAGATAGCTGGAGACAGTGATTGCTAATCTCTTTTATACTACTCTTTCCTCCTAGTCCATCTTATTTGTTAAGGATCTAAAATACCCAGTAATTTAACACTGGCTATAGAGAAAACAATATGAGTGGTGTTTGTCATTCTGGAATCTGAAGATGTCAGTGAGAAAGAGTGGTCATAGGCATGGAGCCTTTGTTGGGTCTGCGTTTATTTCCTGGTTTTCCCTTTCCTACTGCCTGTGCAGGTACCTGTGTCCATTTGCCTATTTAGCTGACCAGCTATGAGTATAGTAGCCCACTCTTAAGTCCAGAAGGCCCACTAGATAAGTGTCTGTTAAATACTAAGAAGCGTGCATAGGAGAATACAATAGCCATGTGTATCTGCTGTTTTTCCAGATCAATGTATGAAAGGAAAGTTTAAAAGAGAAAATTTTGTAGAATAGCAGAAGAGCATTTCAATCAAGGGGCAAATATGATAATAGTGTATGCAAGTCCATATCGCAAATTAACTCAATTGTTTTATAATGTCAATGGTTCAAACATGAACACAAGAATGTAGTTCAAAGAATGGCAAAGAATAAGTAAGGCAAAACACAGAGAGGAAAACAGCCGGCAAGTTAAGGGAAATATTAGCATAATGCTAAAATGTGCCAGTAGGAAAATTCAAGTATTCAAGGGAAATAATAATGATAAAAACTGACACCACAGAAAATGAGATCAGTGATGTGAGGCACCCATTAGTGAGGACACAGGGTGAAGGGATTATGATATGAAGATAATGACAGTGAAGATGAAAAATGAAAGATTAAGGAGAATCATCACAGCAGAGAAATGAACAGAGATCTGAACAAATCGTAAAGAAGACAAACATCAGCAATCAAAGTCGTGTCAATAGAAAAGTTTCCTAAGCGAAGAAAGTGTTGAGTCGGCAAGATGAAGGGTCTCACTGAGAATCAGGCAGCATTAATGAAATGAAGCCAATATTTAGAAACATCCTGCTGAGATATCTGAATTTCAAAAGACAAATAAAGGATAGCTTACGACACATTCCAGTAAGAAAAATCATATTTGAGTAGAAAAAACAATTCAGTGAGTCTAGGACCGAGTGCTAGATGGCATAGTAATATCTAAAGTGATGTGAGAAAAAATGACAATGTTATGAGTGACAGTCCCCTGGGCAGGCATCTTGCCTTTCTGTACAATGTCAACAAAAAGACATATGCAACCTCTCATAAGACATATTCCGTAAGGTCCCTCCCTGATTATATTACTCAGAGATACTCTTGCTGTCAGAGATGAGTCAGTAAAATACGACACACTGAACATGTGTTGTATTTTAGAAGCACTGCTAATGAGCCATAAGGTCAGCTTAGTGGAAGAGAGCAGAATTATACTGATGACAAACATCATCAAAATATGAATTTCAAAAGCCAGTTTTAATGAGGTTAATAACATAAATCATTAAACTATAATAGGAATCTGGCAGTGAGCAGAGGAAGTGAACAGAACCACAAGCACGGATATTAAAGCAGTCTCGAGTTTTGTGTGCACTTAAACAACAACCTTGATGGGTGTAAACTTAACTTTCTTGTGCTTTTAAATGCATAATTCATCAACAATTGTTAATAATTCCATCTATTACTTCAGGGTAGTTTTATCTCTTAGCTCTGCTGTTTTTCTCTTTCTCTTTTTCTTAAATAGAAACAAATACAAATAACATCTGCTGCCGCTGCTGCTCAAACTGCCAGCCACTTGTGCATTCCAGAATTCCTGGTTATGAGCATTGGCTCATTCTTTGTTGAGAGTCCCAGTGAAATTACCACTGGCATAGGTATTTCTGGCCCAACAGATCCACAGCAGATTCCTAATGCTTGATTTCCTAGGACTTGGGAGCATTCAAATGCAGTAGGCTTAGAGAACACCTTGGTCAAAAGATTCCCTTTTGATTTTTAATTACTTCTATCACCTACAGGAACAAGGTCAGCCCAACCAGTGTCAATGTCATTTCAGGGATTCAATTCTAGTCTTTTACACCCATATATGGTAATGTTAGAAACACATAATGGTCACTGTTAGCCATGGCCAATGATTGACACCAGTTCTAATTAGGGGCCAGACTGTACATTTAGAAACACAGAAAGAAAACACCTCCTGGTCCCCAAGGCAATTTTGCTGTGGAGACAATTGTCTTAGTGATTTTAGTCTGCTTTTTCTGATCAGAGTCTGCCGTTTTGGATTTACCCTGTGTCTCTGCCACTATATTTAAGTCTCTCCACTCCAGTAATAGTCCTGGCTGTCTTCTTTGAACCAAACATATAGTCAACAAGTTTTGTCCTTTCATGGATTTTATGTTATCCCCATCTTCCTCACTGTCCAGATATCAGTAATAGAGACCACTTGGTTCAGTGTCATCCTACCCCCTAATTCCTAGCTTGAACCCTGATTGGAGACAATACCAAAGTAATTCTCCCTCCTAAATTGTTCTACCTGCTCTCATCTTGACCCTTCCCTCTGTCCAAATTCAATTGCCTGAGATTCTGATCTTAGAACTAGGTGACTTGATCGTCTGCTGTGCTCATGGAGTAGCAGAATGCTACTTTGTTTATAGGATCCCCATCCTAAACTCCTGCAGCTTGGTAAGCTCTTTGTTTCCTGATCTTTAATAACTCCATTTCTCTCAGGAGTCTCTGTGCTTTGCCAGCCTTCTGCGATATGCTACTTGCCTTATTTTTAAGTACTTGTGTTTAATGCATGTGTTTACTGTGGCTACAAATTATTATATTATATGATGTACTTGGTTGTTTTGTTTCTTTGTACTTACAAAGAAACAGGAACATTTTAGGGTCTCAAAATGAGTGACCATGATGACTAACAAGTTTCATTTTGGTCATAACTCAAGGTATCCCAGAAATATGTAGCGCCAGGCAACCTGGCTCAATTTGACCTCAGAGCCATTGGCTATTCTCTTAGGCTTTGCAGTGTTTTGCTTTATATACTTGCAGCCCTTCATCCTTCAGGGACGCAGTGGGAAACCTGTGGCTCCTGCTTTTGTAGTTTTTTCCTTCTAAAGTCCTGCTCAGGAAACTCCAATCTTCTCAGCACCCTATTTGTCAATCTTTGTGGCTTTAGCTCAGCAAGGTTACTCCTTCCTCCTATGGCTTTAATCCTCAGCTTCATGACTAGGAAACCATACCTTAGGAAAAATCCAGAGTAGTTGGAGATTAAAACGTGCTTTCCAGCTCCTGAGAACCACAGTCCTGTCTATAGTCTAAGGCCTGAAAAACAGCTACTTCATATTTTTTCAATAATGTGTTTTTTTTCTTTTTAAAGTTAGAGTAAATCTGCATCTAGTTATTTTGTCATGGTGTGAAGCACAGAAATTTATGGTTTTGTGTTTTTTTGGTTTTGTTTTGTTTTACTGACAAGATAGAAAAGTTTCTGGCATTTTACAATTCAGTTTTAGAAACCGACAAATTTGAAAATTCTATCAGTATATGGCTGGAGTCAGAAGTCTGCATTGACTATATGATCCTCAATTGTCTTACTTTTGAAAAGTCTACAAAGACTGGGGAACTTGTAAAGAAGATTTTGATCTTTTGCCCAGACTTTGGCAGAAGCTGTGCAAAAGAAACACCCTTAATTTGCCTTAGTTTCAGCCCTAGGAAACAAAGGGCATCACTGTTATTTGCCATGCCTGACTAGAGATTTCAGGTTTTGCTGCTTGACATATTTGTGGAGTAGACCTTTGGTCCTGATGTTAGATGTTGAGTTTTCCTGACTCAAAAGTTTCTTTACTCTATAATTTTCATATATTGTTTTTAGTCATCTTCCTACAAAAGACTAATTCCTTACATGAGTAATTCATAAAGATAATGTGTCATTTCTCAGAGGTGTTCTAATCTCTTCAATGACTAAGTGCTCTAACTTGACTTTCCAAACAGAACTCTGGACATCCAGATATCTCAGACTATAAGAATAACCTTGCACTATTGCTGGGAATGCACAGACCTTAAAAGTGAAATTGTGGCCCTATTTTAATTTAAACAGGCTTTTAAAATGCACTGTAAATGCATAGCTTATACTTTTTGGAAAGCATTCCCTTACTAATGAAGCTATTAAACTATTTTACTATATTTCGACAACTATGTAGGAAACTAGGCACCATTATTCAAATTGATTTGAGAAATTAAGTATATATGAGATTAGAGCACAAATATAAACGCTGAATTTTAAAAGTAGTTCTGTTCATTCATGATTTGGTACAAATATTGCTGCTTGGAAACTTTTTTTAAGTTTAAAAGGCATTTTACACACACACAGTATGCACAAATACACACCAGCATTTTTTCTGGTTAGTTTTATATGATATAATAGGATACTGATTTAATTTCCTTGAATTAATTGATATAGACGTTCTTAAATAGAGGTGACGTTATAATCTGTGTTATATTTTACGTGACAAAACATGGATTTAGAAAAATCATTTGCCTTTAATAGTAGGAAGATCCTGAAAGTTCACTTAATTTAGAGTTATGAATGAGTAGATAACTTATTGCTTTTATAGAAAAGCTATGTCAAGGAAATTCATATTCATTTCAGTTCTGTTAAACATTCAGATTTTGTAAATATGCAAGTGAACATTTCAGGAATCAGACTTATTTATATAAAATGTTTATGAAGGAACACAGGAAAAACTGTTTTTCATTACAATGGTTAGAAGTTACTTTCAGTAAAGATGTAAAAAATAGTGAGAGAAGGGAAAATTGAAATTTGACTTTCTCAGAAAAATAGATCTATGTAATGTGCAAAGAGGGGAGATATTAGTTTTTCTTTTATTTTTTAGATCTTTAAAATCTATGGGAGGTCGTAAGAAACTTTAGTCAATAATTTGGCTTTTACTCTGCAAATGTCCTCACTTCTCTTATTTAGAACATAGCAATCTCAATCTTGCTGGGATTATGTCTGCTTATTTGTTTATTTGGTAGTGATTTCTCCTACCATTGGTTCTAAGATGGAGACATAGTGGCTGTATCCAAGGTTACTAACCAATAATTCAATCAGAGATAGTACAGTCATGACATTAATTCATCACTGTTTCAATCAGAGAGCACAGTTATGACATGAAGTCATCAATATTTCTTTCAACCTGGATGGTACTATGTGACACTGAAGGTGGGAGCTATTGGAGACATTTTACCAAGGTGGGGAGTGTCTGCTGAAGGCAACGGGGAACACTGGGGAGATGAGAGACAGAGGCAATACATTAAAAGCCAGAAGTAAAAGATGAAGAAAAGTTTAATCCCAATGAATGTCTGTGTTGTAATTTGCCTTTTCTGAAGTCTGAAATATTTGAACTTTGGAGCCCTTAGGTCAGTGTACTTTATTTATTTGCTTTTTTGTATATATTTTTATTGCAAAAATACCGTACAGAGGAGTTACAGTTATATCAGTAAGGTAATAAGTACATTTCTTATTGAGCATTGTTACCTCCTCCTTTGTTTTTCCCATACCATCCCTTCCCTCACCACCAACTTCTCTCTCCCCACTCCCCGAAGTTGTAAAGTTTGTGTTCAATATAGTATCTTGTACATCTCATTGTTACAATGGTCATCCTGTAACCTTCATTCAGCATTTTGTTATTTTCTCTCCTCAAATTAGAAACATACATATCCAAGATTGAGGGCACTGGAATCAAATAAAGTGAAAGCAGAGGTTATACCATGGGAGAAGAACTTACAAAAGAAACAAAAAAATCATATGGTACATTATAAGTACATTAAAAACAACAGCAAGAAAAATAAAACCACTTGTATCTCTATCTTGGGGTTCATTTCGCTTAGCATCATCTTATATGGTCATATGTACATAGCTTTTGATCTTTTCTGCTTATCCTAGACATATACTAGTTATTGCAAATAAGGAAAATCATGGGAACTATGTTTCTTTGGGTCTGGCTTACTTCACTTAATATAATTTTTCCAAGTCTTTCCATTCCTAACAAATGGGGTAGTGCTATTCTTTCTGATGAAATCATAGAATTCCATTATATATATATATATATATATGAATGAATTAAGAAAATGTGATATATGTGTATACATATGTATGTATATATACATGTACATGTGTATACATGTATATGTGTATACATGTGTATACATGTATATGTGTACATATGTATGGATATGTATGTGTATATATAAACACATTTTCTTGATCCAGTCATCTACTGAGGGGCATCTGAGTTAGTTCCATATCTTAGCTATGGTAAATAATGCTGCAATCAACATAGTTTTGCTGATAGCTTTAGTATAGCCTTGTTTGTAATCATTGGGTAAATGCCCAAAAGTAGGATTGCTGGGTCATAGGGGAGCTCTATGTGGAGTCTTTTGAGGAACCTCCATACTGCTTTCTAAAGTGGTTGAACAAGTTTACACCCCCATGAACAAAGCAGTAGGGTTCCCTCTGTCCACATCCCCTCCAGCATCTGTTCTTGATTATAGCCATTCTAACTGAGGTGAGGTGGAATATCAATATTGTTTTGATTTGCATTCCTTTTATAGCTAGAAAAGTTGGGCATTTCTTCATGTGTCTATTGGCCATTCTTATTTCCTCTTCATAGAAGTTTCTCTTTAGGTCTTTAGCCCACTTATTTATTAGGCAGTTGTTTCTTTGAGGATTTGTTGTTGGGGGACATATTTTTTGAGTTTTAAGTATATTTTAGATATGAGACCCTTGTCTGTTGTATGGCTAGTAAAGATCTTCTCCTAATCTGTGAGCTTTCTATTGATCTTGCTAGCTATGTCCTTTGCCATGCAGAAGCTCTGCAGTTTGATGCAATCCCATTTATCCGACCTTTCTTTGGTTTGTTGTGTTTCTGGGTCTTTATTAAGAAAATTTCGGCCTGTGTCAATCCTTCCTGTAATGTCTTTAGCGTGTCTGCTTTGACTTTGTGGTTTTTGATCCATTTGGAGTTGATTCTGGTGCAGGGTGATATATAAAGATCCATCTTTAGCTTTCTGCAGGTGTTTAACCAATTTTGCCAGCACCATTTACTGAAGAGGCTGTCTTAGTGGACTTTATTTAATATTAAGACTTTTCACATTGGCTTTTCTTCACTTGCTAAGACATGATTCGTCACAAATATGGAAGCTGTTGCCTATCCTAGATAGTTATAAACAATCAACTCCTAAGTGCAGCTAGTGAAAGTAAATCTATGTAAAGTCAGACCAAAGTATGAAGACTTGGTTATGGGTTAAACAAACAAGTTGAATTGTCATTTATTTGTACTTAGATGTCCTAACTAGGCTTAGAGAATTTGAAATAAAAAGGTGAGAGTATAGGAAATAAATTTCCATGTATTGAAATGTAGTCTCATTAAATAAGCACCAAGCTTAAGATGAAACTGGTTTGTCAGTACAAAAAGAGATATATAGGGGTTATATAGATGCCTTCTGCCTGTGGTCTAAAATCTAAGCACAAGCAGAGCTCCGGAAACACAGGAAATACATGGGGGCTTGAAAAGGCTGGATCTGGGTTTCCCAGAAGCATTCTTGATTGACAGCATTTCTGATAGACGGAGATCATTCCTATAGAGAAAATGTAGAGTTTTGGAGCTAAGAGTGTATGCTTTGCCACAAGACTTCCTAGTTTGTCTGTATGTGATGCTGGGAGAGTAATGTAAATTTTTGATGCCTCATTTTTCTTATTGGTAAATGGGGATGGTAATAATAACCCCTAGATCATAGGTGGTAGGATGCCAGTTAATTTATGTGAAGGATTCAGGGCTCTCTGGTACACCGTAACAACTCCCTACATAGGAAGTCTAAAGACTCAAAGATCTATGGATTTGACTGACTAGTTCAGGGAATTTCTCAGTACTATGAATTTTTAACATTATAAATGTCAAGGGATTATGTTGCCAGATAAATTATAAATATGATTTTTTGTATATTGTAAATTTTCATTTTACCATTTTAGTTTTTGATGTACTAGATTTTGAACTCAAAGCCTTGTACTTGTTAGGCAGCTGCTCTAGGTCCTAAACCTGATTTATGATAGTTAAAGCTTAACCCCTCAGTAAATTCCCAGAATCTGACTTTTATATTATCAGACTGCTCAGAGTTACATCCTCAGAAAGAGGTTCCTCATCTAAGCCCCACTGATGAGGTGATGGCGGATCATAGACAAGGGAGAGTTCCTTAAAGACAAGACAAGAGGCAAACATTGGGATGATTACAGACTCTTCACTGCTCTGTCTGAGAATTCCTATTATGCCAGACTGCAAGACTATGGACAAAGGTCGAGCATCCATAATATAAACATTCTAAATCTGGAACACCTCAAAATCCAAAACTTCTTGAGCAATACTAGAACATCAGTGGATTATACCCAACCTCATATGGATTATACCTCATACCTAAACTCATGTGATAAGTTGTCAAAATATAAGTACACTAAAAATTTTACTTAGTGTTTCCTGAAGATTATGCCTATTAGATGTTTATGTCTCATAAACAAATTGTGTGTTTAGACTTGGATCTCAATCCAGGATATCTAATTATTTCTATGAAAATATTCCTAAATCTGAAAATATCTGAAAATTTGAAACATGTGGATAAGGGATAGTGAAATTGTATGTGCTATTATAATTTATCAAACTGAGATTGATTCAAAATTTCAAAGTGACTAAACAAAATGTTGCTATCCTTTCTATAGCACTGATCATTGACATTAATAACAGTGGTCATACATATGTAATATACATATATACTTATAATATTTTGTTTTTGGCCAGCCATGGGGCTTAAACTCAGGGCCTGGTGTCCCTGAGCATTTTTGCTCAAGGCTAGCACTCTATCACTTTGAGCTCCAAAACACATCTAGTTTTCTGGGGATTAATTGTGGATAAGAGTCTCACAAACTTTCTTGACTGGTTTTGCTTTGAACTGTGATCCTCAGATATCAGTCTTCTGAGCAGCTAGGTTTACAGGTGTGAGCCACTGGTGCCTGGTAGTGGCTATATTTTTAATTAAATGATAAGTTTTCAGATTGTGAGTAGTACTAAGACCTAAAATACAGGAAATCATGATTTTTAATTGTGTATCCATTGGAGACAAATAGGATATTGGATTGATATATATATATATAGTCCAAATTACATTTCTCCTACTAGGAACAGTGTTGCCCTTTGGCTTTGAGAAATTCTCCATCCAGCAATGTTGGATGGGTTCCAAATGACTCCAGCTCATTGGGATATTCCATCTGCTTGAACACAGTAATTTTTTTCTCAGGAAGGCATGTGATGTCTTCTCCCATTCTGTAGGCTCTATTTGTAGCTTAGTGACTATAGTCTTATTTGTGTTTTTTAGCCTGATGTGATTCCATTTGTCAATTCCATTTGCTGAATTCCATTTAGGGAGTTCCTGCTATGACAATAACTTCCAGGTGTTTCCCCCATACTTTAGTAGTTTCAAGGGTTCTGAGCCTATTGAGGGGTTGATACATGTTGAATTGATGTTAGTATAAAGTGGGAGACGGGGATCCAGTTTCAGCTTTCTGTATAGGGATACTCTGGTTTTCCAGCACCATTTGTTGAAGAGGCTATCTTTTTTCCCCAGCATACATTTTTGACATGTTGGTCAAAATCTGATGTTAGTATTTGTGTCAGTTGATTTCTGGAACTTCTAGTCTGTTCTAATTGTTTTCAGATCTGTTTTTGTGCTATTACTAAACAGCTTTTGTTACAGTGCCAATATAGTATAGTTTGAAGTCTGGATTGTAATACTCCAGCATTGCTTATTTGCTGTCCAGTTGATACCTTCACTTGGATGCTTTATGGCTATCTTGATTTAGTATCAGTTTTGTGAAATATCTTCCACCCACAATCATAGCAGATGATGTACAACATTTCCTAGCTATGTTATCTAGTAACTCAGATAAAAATGTATTCTTTTTTTTCCAGTTTATCCACTTCCAATTCATTCAAAAATGTTGCAAATTTTATCCTTAGATTACTTCATATATCTTACCTCTTCTCACATCTTTTTCCAAGACTCAATCCAAGATGTATAGTATAGCAGTATTTTAATATTCTTCTGAAGTATCCTGGGTTTTCTACTGGAATGGTTTTCTTCCTGGAATATCAGTTCTCAGTGTTCACTATGATCTAGTAACATTAGCTTTTACTTTTTCCCTACGATTTTACTCACTCTATAATCTTTATTCCTTTGTAGAATGTTTCTTTCTCTAGTGTTTCATATGAATAGCTTCTTTTCAGCTTAGTGATCACCTCCTAAAGTTGATAATGGGAACTAATTGTACTTACAAATAGATTCAATTTCTCTTATTCTCTATGATAGCTCTGTAATTATTTCATTATTCTTGGGACTTAACATTTTTATTTATTGGTTACTCTTGATCTCCATGCTGCAACATACAAATCTGAATAGGTATTTGAATAGACATCCAATATTTAGATATCTAGATATCCAGTATCTAAGTAATAAATAGATTATTTGAATATGTGAACATAGTGTGATGTTTTTCTCTTCTTGAACAATGAGCCTGAATTATTAAAATGGATAGAGAAGCTGAAAAAATGTATTGGTTATTAATAAGATTCTGGAAACTTAAGAGAAAAAAGAAACTGAAGGGTGAAGCTTTAGAATCACAGTCTTGACCTGGATTCCTTTTATTACATTGAATATGATTTAGCCACTCAGAGGCTGATTATTTATAGTATAGTCCACAATACTTGTCTTTGCTTATATTCTAGGCTTCTGGTAGAAATTAATAAAATATGTAATATTTGTTTGAAGGAAGGCAATATATAACTTGTGTTCCAGTATAATAGCAAGTAGAGATGAAAGGTCACCCTTTGTCTGCTCTACATTCATTATTGAAGGTATGTTTTATGAAAAATTAAATATTTATCTTTAGGGCTTTAAAAATTTTCATTCAACCAACACATACTAAACACCTGTTCATCACAATTGGATCGAAGAAGCATGACATAGCTCAAACCTTTATGTGTTTACAGTCTGGTGCTGGAAATAATATCTATCTATCTATATATATATGTAACTCTACTGAAAACATGTGATTAATACTATTAAAAATGGAAAACACTATAGCAATTCCTAAAAGGGTGAGAGCAGTGCTTAATGTTTCTGAAATTATCTTATGTCTAATGGATACAAAAAAGCCATTCATCATATTATACCATACCGAGACTAGCTTGGCACATGATATAACCTCTTAATACTTGTCAAACATAGTATGCTATGAAGCTAAGAAAATTGAGTGGAAGGGATGGGATAGGAGGGATGGGGGATGATGAAAGGGGTGACATCAATTAAGATGCATTGTGCTTATAAAGTGATTTGCAGAATGGTAATTCTTTTGTACAACTACTGGAAGACAATAAAACATAAACTTTTCAAGAAGAATTTTAAAGAAAAATAATTTTTTAAAATGTTGTGTTAAAATTGTAAATTGAACATTCAAGTAGAGAAAAACCTCGGTTCCTTACACACTCCACACATTTCACCCTTCTTTGAGCCTTGTGTCCTGGTCTAGACTCTTTTTTTAAGTTTATAATCTCTATGAAAAATCTGCTCTGAGTTGAGTCAAAATCAATGGTATGAAAAACATACCATTTACTATTTTAAATATCTGAACCTCTCTCAACTTGGAGCTGACTGAACTCTTTCTTTTCTTTCCTTACCACCTTATTTGCTTCATTTCCCCTATCCTATGATATGCTTTCTGGGTTCCTTAGTATCTTTTTTTTTCTCTCAGTGATGGGGTTTGAACCTCAGGGCATGTATGCTATCCCTGAGATTTTGTGCTCAAGATTGTTGCTCTACCACTTTGAGCCACAACTCCACTTCTAGTTTTTGGGTGGTTAATTGGAAATAAAAGTCTCATGGACTCTCCTGCCCAGCCTGGCTTCAAACCACAATCCTCAGATCTCAGGCTCTGGAGTAGCTAGGATTACAGTCATGAGCTACCAGAGCCCAACTTCTTAATATCTTAAATGATTTAAATATTCAAATGTGTTCCTTTTTTCCCTCTATTTGGATCCTAGAGCATTCTTATTTGTTTGCTAGACTGAAGTCACCATTTAAACCTGCACAGAAGTTTTGTTTATAATGTGTTCAGACTGCCAAGGGAAATGAAAAAAGTGGTTGACCTGACTTCCTTGTTACATCTTCATTAAATTATAGCATGAATTTTATGAATAAAGCGATCTTCTTCCATTTCTCTCCACGAAAAAAAAATCAGATGGAAAGTCAGCCTGTAAAAGAGACATATGTTTCCCTCTTCGGCTTGAAAGAGTGAGAACACTGGGATTTCAAAATCTTTGGCTTCTTTCTACTGCAGCACTTGTGAAATATCTTCATACAACCCCTTGTGTTCTAGCAACATAAACTGAAAACGATTGCACCCTAGTAACGATCAGCTATTTTGATGTTTTATGGTGTGAAAACCACGCTAGTGTGAAGCTGGGAGAAAAGCAGAACATTTCCATGGCTTTTGATTCCTAAAACAAGTCTCAGGTTATTTCAATATGTCTACTTTTCTATAAGATAGATTTTTTTCATTTACCTCTCAGTGTACATATTACATAACTTTGTTCTCTATATTACACACACTTAAGGACTCAGAAAGTGATCTACTAGTGATTGTTCATAGCTTATAATTAATGTATTCCTTGATTTATAAATATTCAATATTACTTTTTATTTCAGAGTTTCCATAGTGTATCTCTTTTTCTTCACTTCTACCTGGATATAGCTCAGGTTTGGTTGTTAAATAGAATATAATTGTGAAATAAGCAAATTTAAAGTTCCTCATTAAATACTGAAACTACTTCAGGTGGCAAATAACATAAATGACTCTATTTTTTTCAAGAGCATAAATAATGTCAAAAAATGGAAAGCCCATAGCTGTGGCTAAGAAAAGTGAGTGTTTTACCTTTATCCTGATGTGATACTTAACTTCAAATGTTTTTTTTTTTAACTCAGTAATTTGTTTGGACAAAAGATGACTCTTCTGTGTAAGTCAGATTTCTTCTAGGGAAGGAAAAAAACAAAAACAAAATCCAACCTCACAACAATTTATAAGAAAGTTTTACAAATCTTTTATTCTCTCAAAACCACATAGTAAGATTAGAGTAATTAAAATAATTATTCTTGTGAACTTAGTTTGTTACCCATTTTTTAAAAATCAATATTTCACCAGCAAAACTGTTATGGAATGAGACATGATAATTAGCATAAACAAATTACTTCTGTAATGCAATCCAAAGAACACAAAACTCTCCCTTCTAATCATCAATCTTTCACTTTAGGAAATGTGGTTGTTTGACTGATCTGACTACAAAGTACCAGGCACACCTCTCACTCCAACAAATGAAGCCATCAATTAATATTTGAGCACCAGCTGGGTACATACCTAATAACCATATAGATTCTGCTGTCAAAGAATTTATATTCTAGAGGGCAGACCCGGCCAAGAATTAAAAGAATTTACTTTGCCAAGGTGACAATACCAGGCAATGTCTAACTAATCAATAGGCATCAACACTCTTTAGCTGGACGGAGAAGGCACAGTTGGGGCAGGTACTCAGGAATTTGAGCAGCTCCCTAACTAAACTCCTGATATGAGATATGCAGTACAAAGTTAAAATCTAACTTTGAGCACTATTCTTGAGATTCCTTTTTGAGATCTTTCATGTAGCAGCTGAAAGAAGAAAGCCATCAGAGAGGCAGAAGCCCATGTTCAAACTAATGGGTGCTCTGTCAGCAAGTAGACAGCACAGCTCTGCTGAATGCTATCGAAACATAACAAGAGCAGGAAAATTCAAGTTTCTTCTGGCAGCTCCCATTTTAGGGATTCTGGGGTAGTACCTACTGCTGTCACTGTCTATTTCCTCAATAAGATTGTGTCATTGTTGGGGAATCAAAGAAAACAAGATATGCTGTACATAATCATTCCTGAAGAAATACTTCAAGGAAAAATGATGGTGCACAGATGTTTGTTTACTGACATTATTCATAATAGCAGAAAAATAAAAGAGGAAATAAAATATTCTCCCAGAATGTGAAAAGAATATTATGATTTATCATTGCACAATTCTATTTGGGCTTCAATACAATAATAATTATGAAAAGTACCTCCCGGCAAGAGCAAGTATTTATGAATTTCTTTTACTGCACAAAGTAGTAAACTACAAATCATACATTTCTTTTAAACTGTATTGAAAAATATTGGTTGTCAGTAGACGCAGATATGAAAGGAACATGGCTGTATGTACTAATAATGGAGACAGAAACTCTAGATTTGCAATCTGTATTCATTATGGTGTGCACCTGAGCAAAAATTAGTCACTTCTCTCTCTCTCTTAAAATTTTATTGTAAAGATGACGTACAGAGGTTACAGTTACATAAGTAAGATAATGAGTTACGCTGTCCCTGTAAAGTTCATTTCCAACATAGTATCTAGTGAGTATCACTGTTGCATTGGTTCACCCTTTGTTCCACTGTTTCTGTGATTGCCATTCCCTTCCCCAATTTAGATAAACTTATATACAAGACAATGGATACAGAAATAAGATGTCAACAGGGAATAAACCAAAGGGGAAAAAAGAAAGAAACAAGAAATAACTGTTAACAATATACTTGTTTCCATTTCTTGGGGTTCATTTTGACATCATTTTAAATGGTCATATGCACATTGGTTTCAAGCCATTGTGACCAATTCTAATCATTACAAATGAAGGAAACCATGCAGCTTGTGTTTCTTTGGGTCTGGCTTACTATAATTGGTTTCATTTCCTTATGAAGGGAGAAAGCTCATCAATAGCCCCTAGGCCCTCTGCTCAAGCCCCGCAACGGACAAAACAAGGATGTCTAGTCAGTTCTCTTGATTTTCAAAATTGTCAACGGAACACAACATTATTATGAGACTCTATGAACTTACTAACATGACCATAACCATCAGTACTGTTAATAACTTGCTGGGAAGGCTTCTCAAAGTCATAAATAATGACTTACAGAGCTGTAGACAAGATAATTAACTAATGAACCCTCAGTTTCCTTCCACGCAGAACGAGGTATTTCAGAAGTGAAGAGGTTGGTGTTAGAGCTAAATGCTTAAGTTTGAAGCAATCATGTACTAATTTTGACACATTACTTAACTTCTGCAGACCTCATCAACGTCCTCATTAGGATAATAACAGCACCTACTCACAAGCTGTTGTAAAGATAATATAATTTAATTTCTGTAAGAATTTTTGGGATAACACCGGGCACAGAGCAAGTTTACTCAACTCTTGTAACTCAGAAAAAAATTAATGAAAATGTTGTAGTGGAAACTGAATTTGTATTTGGATATGAGCTGAAAGGGGTCCCAGATAAAAACCATGGTTAGTGTGGTACAGACTTCACCTTTAGTTTTGATTCTTTTACTGCTGCTGCAATTTTTTTTTGGTTTGTACAATAAATCACAACCTAAGATGGGGGAAAATGAATGAAATCTGTCCTGTGCACCATTTCCTGAGGCAATGCCTGTTTGGTGACTGACTGATAAACTAATTTGTGTTGTAGTATTAATGGCTGGTAATAGATTGATATGTTATCCCTTCAAGGTAATATATTTACATTTTAAACATGCACCTTATTCTGGGGCGCAGCCTGATGAAGAGTATCAGAGTGTGTATCCATTCTTGTATGAGGAAGGCAAGGTACAGTCCCTATGACTCGATAGTTGATAGTCACACAGGGGAAAATCTCATTCTGGAGAGGATGAGGCTGCCATTGCGTCTCTACATCTGAGTCCAGGCGGAGTAGGGGGAGGCAGCCTCCAAACACAGACCTCATCACCAACAAAACAGCCCAAATTGAACCACTACTCAGGCTGCCTACATCTGCCAGGGCAGAGATCATGTTCAGCTCTCTCCCTCAGAGCCTTGCTCTTTCCAACTTCTATAGAACAACAAAAGCCATTTTAAAAGAGTAACACAAACTAAACCATGAATCTGTGTCTACAAACTTAAGTAATGGATATTTTACCGGTCAAACTGTAGTAGCTCAAGGGCTCGTTGAATGTACTGGTGGCAACTGGTTTTTCTAAAGAAATTCTCGATTTGTTTCATAAATATGTATTGAGTATCCTCTAAATGCCCTACATAGCAGAAATAGAACATAGGACGTTCACCTCCAGCTAGCAAATATTTTTGTGTGTCCTCTGCTGTGTTGGGTCACATTTCCTTTCAGTTATCAGCCTAATTCATTTGGCTCAGAGACATGCCATATTTCCATTGTCTCCCCCGAGAATCTCAATGGTCTTAAGAAGAGTACTGACTAAGATTTCCTGTTTTCAAGGGATTGGATTTTATTTTTGCATTTTCCTGCAATCCAATGAAGCAACATCTGTCCTTGACTATGACTCCCACTTTTTCACAGGCACTATCAAAGCAGCTCTAGGTCATAAATAGTCCCACGGGAGTACATGAGTCAGATCCTGGCCGTTATTTTTCTTCTTCATTTTTTTATTCCACCTGATTTTTAAAAATATGAATTTCTATTATCTTTAAGTAGTTGTTCAAAGGGGCTGCCATTCACTGCAACTGTCTGTGAATGTGTGCATCTTGATCAATGTCACCCCTTTCAACATTCTCACCCACCTCTCCCAACCTACTTCTTCCCACACTTATCGTAATTTATATATGCATATATATCATGTATACAATGTTTGCAATTTAACAAAGCAGTCTATTATACATAATGCATTATACATAATGCATCTTGATCTATATAATACATCTTCATCCCCCTTCTAGCCACCTCTTCTTCCATTATTTCTCAGTTCTGTGATATATGCAATGAATTCTTGTCTGCATTCTCCCCATCCCCCATTAATTCTTCTACCCATCTCCTTTTGGCTCTACTCTCCCCTCTTGCAAGTACCCATTTCCTGGGATTTATTTTGTTGGGCTTTAACTTAGCCTTTCTAAAGAATTATACTATTTGAGCTTTCCACAGAGTCTATTGTATTTCAGTTGACTCATTTGTAACCACTTATTACCACCCAGTGTGTCTTCTTTTAGATTTAGAGACATATTCAAGCTACCACAAATGAGGAAAACATGCAACATATGTTTTCCTGGGTTTGCCTTACTTTTCTTTTTTCTTTTTTTCTTTCTTTTTGTTGTTTTTTTGGTCTGGTCGTGGGGCCTGAACTCTGGGCCTGGGTGCTATCCCTCAGCTCTTCAGCTCAAGGCTAGTGCTCTACCACTTGAGCCACAGTGCCACTTCCAGCTTTTTGTTTTCTGTTTATGTGGTGCTGAGGAATCGAACCCAGGGCCTCATGCATGCAAGGCAAGCGCTCTACCACTGAGCCACCTTCCCAGCCCTGCCTTACTTTTCTTAATATTTTTTTTTCCCAAGTTTTTCCATTTCCTTATGAATGATATGTTATATTTTTTCTCATGGATGAGTAGAATTTCATTGTGTATCTAGCCCACATTTTCTTGATCCATTTGTTCATTGAAGTTCATCTGGGCTGATTCCATATCTTGGCTATGGTAAATAATGCTGCAATGGACATGGGTGTACTGGTCGCTTTAGTAGGGCATCATTTGTGTTCTGTTGGAAAAATGCTCAGGAGTGGAATTGCTGGTAGCTCTATGTTTAGTTTTTTGAGGAACCTCCATACTGCTTTTCTAAGTGGTTGAATAAACTCACATTCCCAACAATAGTATATTAGAGTTCTGTTTTGGCCTTACCTATGTCAGAATTTGTTATTGTTATTTTTTTTGATGTTGGCCATTCTAACTGGATTGAGGTGGAATCTCAGTGTTCTCTGATTTGCACTTACTTTATGGCTAGAAATGTGTCTTTTGGCCGTATTTACTTCCTTTATTTATTAATTGGGTTATTGTTTCTTTGAGGGTTTATTTTGGGGAGGTAAATTTTTGAGCTTGAGGTATATTTTGGATATTAGAATCTTATCTGATGTGTAGCTGATAAAAATCTCCCATTCTGTTGGCTTTCTATTTAGCTTGCCAATGTAAGGCCAGAAACCATCCAAGTATTACAGGAAGGAGTAGGGAAAACACTAGGAGTCCTAAGCACAGGTGTAAATATGCAGAATCATAACAAATCAAAAAGACTAGATGAATGTGATTCAATCAAATTTAAAAGTTCCTGCATAGCAAAGTACATAGCTGGCAATTCTTGACAAAAATCTCATGAAGGGAAACTGATGACTTGCAGCCTCTACCATATAATCATAACCATAGGTCAAAAAATCAGATAGGAACTTTCTAGTACCCTTGCCATTTTTCTTTTTGTTTCTCCTCTCTAGAACAAACATCTCCATTCTCCAGTAACAAACACCTCCCACACATCTGAGTTAAGAATAATAGATAGCCAAATAATATCTTGATCTCATTTCAGTCAGACCAAAATGCTCTCTTGTATCCTCCATGAAACAATGATAAGATTATCAGAGATAAGAAAATAAAATCAGTGTAAGTAGGAGAGTACCTGTTCTGTGCACTAAGATTTACATAATGCTAAATATGAAATCAGCAACTGCCTTTTATTCCTTTTGAGCACATCTTCTTCATTACCTATGTAAAAGTGCTTTGGTTCAAGTTCTGGATGATCAGAGCCAAAGAAAAGAAAAAGAAACTTCTTTCTGTGGACACATATCGGATAACTGAAAAGTGAGCCATTTTTCTTGACTGTCCTATTGTTTCTAATGTCACAGTCAAATAAGTGGATTGGAGTCTTACCAATTTTTTGTAGAGAAGAACCTAGAAGCATAATTATATCCTCTAATATTCCTTACTGTTTTCTGAATCAATTCCACATAAAGCAAGGAGACAATGAAATGTGGAAGTGTGAATACAGTATCTGATAGGTTATCTCTAGTACAATTCTGTAGATACTAGTCTTTCTTCCTAATATTTTAAAGAGGACAGTGACACTGGGTCTTCTGTTCTGGCTCTTTCTTTAGAACTTATATTTTGGACTGTCAAGCTAGTCACAAATAGATGTCGGGTTCCAATACTGCTCTGGACTTAAAATCCATTTCATCTTCCAAGCTCCTCACTGACTCATATACCTATTTTAAAGTGAAGCTAAAGCTTTATAAAGAGAGACCTTGAAGCCCTTCATGTCTCCTGATCTCTTGGAACCAGCCTCATCAACCCTCCCAAAAAGCAGGCTACTTTATGTGTGGGACCTCTACAGGAATAGTGTTGGAGTAATCATACTGATGCTTGGTGAGTAGAACTCTCAGACTTTACAAAGAGTTTAGTCTTCATGCCCTCACCCACCCTGATATACCAAACTAAGTTTGTCAAGAGGCATCTCATGGAGATAAGTCTTGAAGGAAACCACAGCTAATCATATCTATACATTAAAAATGAATAATACCTGCAAAGTCTGTTGGTTTAAAAAACAAACAAATATAGATTGACTGTTATGTTGAGGGCAAAATAAATAGTCCTTTTCTTTGAAATATAGGTATGCAGATACTGTGGGAAAAATACGGTAATCAGAATGAGAGAGAACCAATATTTTTACATAAGAGACCAGCAGGACTTTTTGTTTATACATACCACAGCAGCAGGTGGGGTTCCTTTGAATAATTAAAACATTTCATATTTTTTTTATTAATTTGTTTGCTTTCCTTCTAAATATTTTCTCCCAGCTACAAGTGAACAAATAAATAATCTAAGCAGTTCTGATTAGCTACATAAACATTTCTATGTCTTAGTTGGGAAGGAAGCTTCATCCATTCCAGAGAAAATTATTCCAATGAGCATAATTTCCCTAGGGATTTTGTCTTAGGAGTATACTAAGCTTCCATTGTTCTATCCTCCCCTGAACATTTTATTGTGCTTTATTGAGACCACTCCTCTGTGCTGATATCATTCTCTTTTATTTATTTGATTCATTTTCACAGGGTATAGATAAATGTGGAATGTGCACATTTTAAAGGATCCTCATTTATATAAAGTAGGAACAAAGACAGACAGTCAACCATAGCAAAAATAGTGCTACTCTTGCCCAATTACCTTCTAGTTTAAACAATGTGTTCTTTAGGTAGACTACCTCATTGCGGTGACATTTATGAACACTGGAACTTTCTTATGTGATTTACCTTCTCTACAACACTGTAATTGGTAGAGAATATTTCGGAAATTCTCTTGATAGAAAAAAAGAGACAAGAAACCAACAATAGCCAATTAACTCTGCTGTTTGAAACCAGGAGGCAGCCTGAAGTCTTTAGAAATGAAATCATATTTTTGTAAAGAATATGATAATATGTTTTTGCTTTCATCTCCAAAAGATATCCATCTACAAGTTTTTTTTTTAATTTATGTGACCCTGTTCATTTCTGCTTGCATTTAAACCTTTGCTCACAGCTATGAGAAATCAAACCAGAATCAAAGCCTCTCAGGAGAGAAAGGGAAAGATGAATGTATAATATGTGCAGGGCACAACTTGGCAGTTGCCTTAATGAGCCACATTCTCTCTACCTCTGTGTCTTTCTACAGTGCTACCTCTTCACATGACATGTCTGGCTGTCATTTCCTAGGGTGTTCTCAAGGCTCAGATCTGGAATTGGTTCACCAGGCAGCCTTCCCCTGGCCTTCAGAGTCTAGTTATGTGTCTTCCTCTGGTGCCCTGTGACTCTTCCATCATAGCACATGTGTCTGTGTTGTGACTGCATCTCTGCCTCTGTCTTCTCCATTTTAGACATAATCCTCTCTAGGGGTTGGTTTGCTTTTCATCTCTGAGATGCCAGGACTAAGCTGGTGCAGCATGTCATGTGTGATTTGAGTAAATCGAATGAATGTGTGAGTGACTTCTAGTTCTGCAAAAGGAGACGAGACACCATGTAAAGACTAAGTTCTGGCATAGCTGTCTTTCCATGTAGCCATTATTTAGAGTCTTTCTATGGTAGCTTGAAATACAGTCAGTAGGGGAAGAGAGATCTCTAGCTTTCTGTTTTTAGGAGACAGCTCTGGAATGGGGAGGTGTCTTAGATTGGTAAATATAACACATAGGGTTATACCACAAAAGAACAGAGAAGCCACTTTTTAAGAGGTGGAATCTTTATTAGAAGGCCAGTAATTGCAGGCAGATTCTTCTCACAAAGACCTGAAGCCCTGTGAACACACTTAACACTGTCAGGAACCTGAGCCATGAAAGCAGGAGAGGAAAGAAAGCAGAAAAACAGTATCAGCAACCAGATCAACCACAATGAAGAGCTGAACTGTTAACCAGAGGAAAGCCAGGAGACAGGACATGAACAGACAGGAGACACGTGGCATGGCATAACCATGCCTGATCTGGTCCAGGCCTAAATAGGGTCATATCTCAGGTCAAGGTGACAGGGAGCTTGAGAGTTCACACCATCAGAAAGAATGACACTGCCCCATTTGTAAGGAAATGGGAGACTTGGAAAAAATTATAGTAAGTGAAGTAAGCCAGACCCAAAGAAACATAGGTCCCATGGTTTCCTTTATTTGCAATAATTAGTATACATCTAGGATAATCTTGGCAGATGAGCAGAACAGCTCAAAAGCTATGTACATATGACCATATAAGATGATGCTAAGCAAAATGAACTCCAGACATGGACGCAAAAGGTTTTTCTTTGTTGTTTTTTTAAAATGTAGTACGTGATTTCTTGTTTCTTTTGTGCGTTCTTCCCCCTATGGTTTATTTCCTGTTGTCACTGTATTTGATTTTGATACCCTGGTATTATCCATACATTTATCTGAATTAGGGAAGGGAAGGGGAACAACAGAATGGTGAGACAAAGGACAAGGGGAAACCAATGCACCAGCGATACTCATAAGCCAATATGTTGGTAATGATTTAGAAAACTTGGAGGTGGGGGTAGGAGGGAGGGAAATTAGGAGAAAAATGAGGGAATGGGTAACAAGTTCAGCAAAAAGATACTTATTACTCTACTTATGTAACTGTAACCCTTCTGTGTATCACCTTGACAATAAAAAAAAAAACACACTTAAAACATAAAAAGACTGGCAGGTCCAGTAACCTATTGTCCCAGTCCCTGCCCCTGCCTGTAGGTACACCCATCACCTGAGAGGTGGGGACTTCCCTACCTCTACCATGAAGACAAGATGGCACCTGTTAAACCCAATACTCTATCATCCACCACATGGCCAAGATGGCGCTGGGTTAGATTCAGCATCCCTGCCTCAGTGGAAAAGAGCACTGTGTTGTCAGATGGGGTGTGAATGTGCGCTGGCAAGCTGACTGCTTAGTGTTGGCATTCAGCTGAGAGGTAATCGGCCTGTCACCAGCTTATATGTGAGAGATGAGTCATGGGTGTCATTGCAGCAGAGTCCAGCTTGGTCCATAGAATTAACTGAGGAGATGAAGGTGACAGAAGGCTAACTCCTTCAGGTAGTAATACCAGGCTCTGATCAAACTGAACAATCCAAACCAGAAGTTAAGCTCCTATAAACAGATGTGAGCCAGTGCAAGCCCAAGGAGAAATATTAGGTCGAGAGTCCCTTTGGTCCCCATCATGAACCATGGTAGACTTGTTGTATGACATCTCTTCTCTTTGTGATATCATCTTGGGAAGAGATGCTGAGGACAAGCTGTCTGAGACATTAAACATATGCTATGTGAAAATAAATTACCCCTAAGGATTATTTATCACATTAATCACTTTAAAGTCTATTATAGAAATAAAAGTTATTACTCCTATGACTATTTTCCCTAAAGTAGGAGTCTTAGATAACAATAGATCAGTTAAATTACATAATTCTATGTATCCAAATTGAAACCGTGAGTTAATTTTGCAAACCTCTTATCTATTTATCTTCAATTTAGTTGTAAGTTGACACACAATTAGGACTTTACTCTTGCCATCCACAGCCTCACTGGGTACCTTGAAGATAATATGTTCTGTGATCTGTTTTTGACATTGATATTTGATAGACTGTAACATAAACTGCACAGGTCACATCGGTAACTCCATTTTTAAAAAGATTTTTTTGTCAATTTGCTTGCAAGTTAAATCACCAAACTCATATGCACATTGTGAAGGTACACATAGCAACATTTCCCTTTGGCATACAGAAACGATAGAAGTCTAACAGCATCTTGAAAAGGCCACTCAATTTCTGCTTATACCAAAAAATAAAAAGCAGCTCTGTATCAATTATCTTAATTACACAGAAAAGCTATCATTTTGGTCTATTTATATACAGTGTCCTGTTTAAAAAAGCATGTACACATCTAGCTAAGCAGGCAACAGCTAACTTCTTCCCACCTGTGCTCCACTGAAAACCTCAGGGATGTCAGTGTAATTCCCCCAGACAATATATATTCCTACTTTCCCTTACAATTTTCTGAAAGTATAATAAGAGAGTGATGAGAGGAAGTAGATGAATGTGTTATCAGCAGGCCTGAATTAATGTATTTGGCTGATCATATCCTGCCTCATTTACAAAAGCAAAGTAAAACAGAATATTGAAGCAATTATTGGAACAATTCTGGTTCCTGTGTTGGACAATCCTAGCTCTTTGTCTTTCCAAAAAAGGATGGCTGAAAAGTCTTTGTTTAGGAATCTTTAGGTCTTGAATTTCTCTAGGGTTCTGTCTGAGCCCTGGCTTCATTTCTCTAGGGGTACTGGAGTGAAAAATAGCCTTTAAATGTGAAATCCTGAATAAGAAAGGCCTGGTTTCCTCATTTTATATGCTTCCAAAGCAACCAGCACCCAAGAACTTTAAGGAGCTCTTTTATGTTCTAAGGGCTTTTGCATTCTCTGTTCAGAGCTGTGCTTGTGTTTTCATTCTTCCCACTTATAGTTGTACTGAGGTACAATTGACAAAGAGAAATTGATTATGCTGTATTCTTCACAAGTAGTCAAGAATAACCTGTGTCTGCCATAATGGCTACCCCAAACACTGTAGTTTGTTGAAATCTATATAGTGTTTACCAAGTCACCTAATCCCCAAAGTCAGAGCTCTGGAGATGATTCAAACTTTTCACCCAACTGCCTTCCCTGGTGTCCTGCACTTTTCAAAATGCTTTACATGTCATGGTTTTACACATCTGGTTTCTTCCATTGTTATATGCCCTGTTCTTTCAAGACTAATTTGAGGAATGAGCCTTTCTAAGACATTATCCTAATCTTGTCTCCTTTTCCCACCTACTCCAGAGAAGAATGACATTTTTTCCCCTCTATATTCTTCTAGAATTCAGTACCTCCTATGGCATTAACCTCTGGGATTATATGAGAATGGAGTTACTTCCTCCTCCTCTAGTGTAGACTTAGTATTCTTCCAAGGAAACTGTGGTGTCCCCAATGAACTTTCATGCCACAGACTAGCAACAATGCCTGAGGTATATTAGCTTGTGCCATGAAAACTTCTATTTTACTTTCTATGCCAGCGCTTTCTATGTAGCTAGGATTTAGATACACATCATTACTCCTGGCTTGTTGGCTGAGATGGAGGGCTCATTAACTTTTTGCCCAGATGGGTCAAGAACAATGATAGTCTTGATCTCTACCTAAAAATCTAGCTATAATTATAGGTATAAACTACCAAGTCAGACCCCAGAAGAAATTTCTCACAAGAAATACATGTTATCCTTATTCTTACTTAAAAAATTGGAGAGTTAGGAATTAACTACTTTTCTCAAAGAATTAAAGTGAGATGTGGCAACTTGGAGTTTAATAATGTGATCTCAGGAAGAATGATTTTTCCATATCTGTCCATTGGAGGAAGTCAGACTTCTATAAGTTCCACATTTTTGAAATTAAAATAAAATATACTTGATCTAGTCTCAGCTAATTAGATATTACGAATGGAAAGCAGCAGGGAGGGAGCTTAAAGAAACTGACTCTGGAGCTAACCTGCCTATTCTGAAATCTCAGCTCTTACCTGCTGCCAGGTGCTTAATTTGTGTGCCTGCCATGGAAAGAAAAGATGTGATATCCATCCCCTCAGGGACAAAAAGGTAAAAGAATTTTACACTAACTGTTAGAACAGTGCCCAGCACATTACCTGCTTGATGCATTTCCTGTAGCTGTATATGTTTGCTGTCACTACAAAATGGGAACAGAAAGACCTCCTTAGTCAATGTGACATTTGACAGTTGAAATCTTTCAAATCAAGGAGTAAAATAATAATAGCATCCTTAGTGGGGAACCATTTGATATATGTCTGTCCTTCTTGCTGAACTTTAAAGATCATTGAGTACAATCAAATACTTCCATGCAGTACACAAATAGAAAATGTCTCCTTTCCAGGGAGGATACTGATGGAGAGGTACAAGCAGATTTTTCTAGTTGCTAGGAGCAATTTGGCAAGGAAATAATATAAGCAGACATCATTTGGAGTAAAATACTCCCTTTACAATAATCACTGGAAAACTATTAAACATGTCTCCAGATCAGAATTTACAGCAAAAAGACCCACAGATAAAAGATAGCCTTGGGAATATATTTAGGGGGTTCTTACTTTGTAGCATTGTGTTATTTAAGTGATATTATGCATGCTAAGGATTGTTTTGAAGTGCAATAGAAATAAAACATAAGGATGATAAAAATAAAATTCAAATGAACTGAAGTAGCATGCCAGTTTGGGGACTCACCACAGGATCTTGCACTCACACTGCTAAAATAACATGTCCAGATTAGGCAATTAAATCAGGATCTTCATTAGATGATGTGAAGGAAATACCAGTTTTAAATGATATTAAATGGGGTGTTGCTAAATCCCATTGTGCATTCATGGGATCCCTGAGTAAAAATAATAATAATAAAGCAAATGTCCTCAGGGTCAAGAAAGAAATACAGAATGCCTTTTGCTGACAGTGTATGGTCAGCATGGAAGAAGAGAAACAGCATCTGAGGAAAGACAGAAAAATCTAGTGTATGTCTTGGTTCTGCTTGTTCGGAGCAATGTGATTTTTAAGACTCAGGTAATCTCTATGCTCTAGTCTTTAAATTGGGGGTTGTAACACTTGTCTGTATTGCAAGCTGTGGTTAGAAATCAAATGAAGCAATTGATGTGAAAATGTCTTTTGGAACTTTACTGTCAAAAAGATTCAAGTTGCTCTCGATGGTAATTTTTAAGGCAAAATCCAAAGGCACCGTATTTCCCATACATGAAGACTACATTTCTGTTTCCTATTTCAGTGGAGATTGAAAATGGGCTCCTTATTTGCGTAAAAGGGATAAAAGCAGGAACAAAAAGTAATGGAGCTAGGAACAAAATGGTTAGTGTTTAACAAGTGAGCAAAAACAATTGTGTTCTGTTTTCCCCTAAAATGTATCCTGGGAGGCTGTATAATTGAAAATTTGTGACTCTCACATGAGCACAGACTATAATATTTGAAGAGGCCTTGCTTAGCACGAGTTCTGAGGATTGAATTCTTCAGACCTTCAGGGAAAATTGAATAGAGGGCTAAGGGTTCCATCAGGAAGAAATTTTCCTCTGGCTGAGTAGCTCTGGATACTACCGCTGTGACAGCAGAAACCTTGCCAGCCACCCCAGTGGCACTGGGAGAAGATATGCAGCTGTAGGGTGCCTTCTTTAGACATAGTGCCCCTGAATAAATTAGGAATGAGACTGGCAACCCCACAATCCATGCTAGTGTCTTTTCATCCTGATGCAGGAGAGCTCAAGTCCTTAACTCAGGGAATCTGTTTGACAAACTGCACTTTTTGTGGGTGGGGTGGAATAAGAGGTGGATGATGCATTCTTAATGTAAATGATAGACTTTGCTTCACAAGGAAGTGATTTCCTTGAATTATCAATAATTAAACATGCTTTCATAAGCCTGTAACCATGTAGGAATGATTGAGGGAAGAATTTTTCATACATTAACTGAGTAAATGACCAACATGAACTAATGATTAAGGAAATAGCCACTTGTAGCCATCTTGCCAATCACAAACATTTAAAGATGATTTATAATGTACAAAGTAGTTTAAAATATTTTCCGAGACAATACCAGGAAGAACACGATTGTTGTTTGTGGTACTGAGGATTGAACCCAGAGCCTCAACATGCTGGGCAAGTTCTCTACCCCTTGAACCACACCTATAGCTCTTTGTTTGTATTATGTTCACAAGACAGCGTCTGGTTAACTTTCTCTGGTCTGGCATCAAACTGGAAATCCTCTGGCCTCCTCTCTCCCATAAAGGCTTGTGCAGCCACCATATCTGACCTGAAAGAGAATTAGAGGGGACCAGAGAATGATAATCATAGAATAAAAATGGGCACCAGAGATCATATGAAAGGTGTCACCTGAGATCCAAGATACCGTGGACATCTGCTAATTGTTTTTTTAACTGACTACTTATGCTTCTGACCAATTTCCTATTTAAGAAAAAACAATGGCATTAATTCTCAGGTGCAGTTTTTGTTCCAGTGATCCCAAAGGGGCAAGGGAGCAAGTTAGTCTCCAGTTGAGATACCACTGTACCTTTCTTAGCTTCCTTGCTTTCTCCACTCCTGCCCTAGGTTTTCTCTCCCCAAGGACTCTTTTAATACTCTCATGACAATGCCCTTCTCATTCTCTGCTTCTGGGGACCTATATCTTTCAAAGATGTGTGTGAAATGCAGGTGAAAACGGTTTTGGGAAACTTTACCAATATATGTTTATTTTGGAGTTCTTTTTTTCTGACCTTGTTTGTATTATATTCTAAAACAACCATGATTATGTAGAAATACTTACTTGGATAACTTTCTAGTCCTCACTGTGTCATTTGAGAAAAAAACCTACTCTATTACTTTCCTATTGCTGAAAAATAAATTACCATAAATGTAGTGACTTAAAGTGCGACAGGAATCTAAGTATGGAACACCTGGGTTTTCTACTTCAAGGTTTCTTATAGATATCAGTCAAGGTTTTATCTGGGCCTGGGGTCTCATCTGAGGCTCAATTTGAGAAGGATCCATTTCTAAGCTTGTGTGGTTGTTGGCAGTATTCATTTCCTCATGGGCTCTCTGGTAGAGGCCTAGATCCTTTCTAACTGTTGACTGGAGGCCAACTTCAGTTCTTTGCCATGTGGCCCTCACCAGATGGCAGTGAACTTCATCCAAGGCAGCAAGGAAGAACATCACCAGAGAAGGTCTGCTAGTAAAAGAGGTTATCTAATAGTATACAATTGTGTGAGTGATAGCCTTTCACATTCTTGCTTTGTTCTACTAGAAATAAGTCACAGACCTTGTTCATACTCAAGGAGAGTGATTGCACAGGGTGATCCCAGCAGGAGGTGTGAACACTGGAGACCTTCTTGGAGTCTATTTGCTGTCATATTCACTAATGGAAAGTAGGGAAGTCTCGAGACAAGGCTAGACAAGGCTAGGATGGAAGAGTATTTAGAGCCATTTAATAACTGTAGATCCTTAGTAGTAAAAAAAATTTAATTAAGGAGAAAAGGTGCTGTTTATCACATGGAAATTGGATTCATGTTCTTGTACAAGTTCTTGCCTGTTTGGCCAGCTGAATTAAAACTAAGAGAAAACAAAGGGCCCCTATAACAGGAAGTTATTTTCATGAGTTAGCTTCCCTGCCATGGATTTCAATACAAGTACAAAAAGTACCACCATGGAAATGTGCTTTAGCTGCAACGATCTATCATGCCAACTCCCTTCCCACATACTTGAAACCACTGGATCATAGTTCTTTCATCTGTAATAACATTAATGTTCATTGTCTCCATTCCAGTTACTTCTCAGGGGCCTACATTTCAAGATGTCAGGCTGAAAAATATCCCAGGAAACTCAGAAGCAAAGAGAAAAATTTCTGCCATCAATTAAAGATGAATTAATAGAATCGCTTATAGTAAACCCACCATCCTCAAACCAGGTCTCAAAATGGAACCAATACATTTTATACTAATACTGTGAAAAATTTAATAGAGTGATATTCAATTGAAAGAGGTTTATCCAGAGGGGAAATAAAATTTTAAGCACTACTTGGGACTAATATTCAGGAAATATGATATCTGAAATGATTGTGAGTTATATCACATAATGAGCCATCCAGATTTTTTGTTAAGAAACTAAATAAGTCTAATAAAAGAAATAATGTCATTAAAACATTCAAAGTAATAAAGAGAAAAACTCATAATTGCAAAAACATTGAATCATTATGATTCACATAGTTCAGAAAATTACCAAGGACAACAAAAAGCTATAAAACTTAAATAAAAGTTATTAAAAAGTTAGAAAAAATGATTTTAATTTGTGTTTTAAGGGAAAGTCATAGAAAAGAACAGAAGAAATAAAAGAAAATGGGATAAATAAAGCAGATACAGCAAAGACATTTTGAATTGAAGGTAGAGTTTCATTTCCCCATCAATGAAAAGCAAAAATACTGAGATATATTTTGATAAAAAATTGTATTTCTAAAACTAAAGACTCTTATGCAAGCTTATAGAGTGGCAGAAAGTTATTTCTACAAGGGATAACAAACTTAGATTGTTTCTCAGTCATGAAATATGTTATAGTAAAATGGAAAAGTAAGTTCTACCATGATACAATTGTAAAAGTAATAAAAATTTATCACTCCTTCCACTTTAAAGGACAGGAGAATCTAACCAAAATTTTGTAGATATGCTGTCATCAAAATAATGAATTTATAAATGAGAGGACTGAGCTAAAGGGGTTATAGTAACTGTAAAGGTAATTCCAGTAAAAATTTCTATCTAAAATATGTGGGCTTACAGATGCATACAAAGATGTATGTCTTAGAAGGCTTTCATTCTGAAATTCTTAATAAAAATAATGAATTTACCACACTTCTCACTGTATCATTTTTACAGAGTAATCTGTTACAAGATTGATTACACATTGGTGTATTCTAGCTGTTATTTTTTTTACCTTGAAATATTTGTTCTGAATCATTGGTGAGTTGGTTAGGGCCAGCCTCATACCAAAACACTAGCCCCTATCTTAAAAACAGCAACAACAATAACAAAAAGACTGGGGCTGTGACTCAAGTAGTGGAGCAGTGTGTTCAGACCCCAAGACAAGAAAAATAAATAAATAAATAAATAAAAGTAAGAAAGAAAAAAGAAATTCACTCTGTAGAAGTTCATCCACAAAATTCTAGCTTCCAGTTTTGTTTTTTCTTGTGGGAGGGAGAGAAGTGGGGAGGTGGTGGTGGTGGTGGTACCAGTCTTAGGGCTTAAACTCAGGACTTAGGTGCTATCCCTGAGCCTTTTTGTACTCAAGGCTAGTGCTCTACTATTTGAACCATTGTTCCACTTCCAGCTTCTTGGTGGTTAATTGGAGAGAAGAGTCTCATGAACTTTCCTGCCTGACCTGACTTTGAACCACAATCTTCACAGCTCAGCCTCCTGAGCAGCTAGGATTACAGGCATGAGCCTCCAGTGCCGGGCTAGCTTCCAGTTTCAAAATGAAATAATGATTTCTTCTCTATTAGTTATTTCTTCCTGAAAGAAGAAAAAGTTCACTTTAGAGATAGGATTTTTTTAAATCAAGATTTATATATCTGATTGCATAGGATTTTTAAAAATCAAGATTTATATATCTGATTGCATATTTTTCTAATCTGTACTGGAATTCAGAATTAGCATCTTCAAAAATTTATTAACCAGAGAAATTAACGTTCTTCCCCTTAATTGCCTAAAATTTTCTTTCTTCCACTAATATATGAGATTTTCTGAATTGATCACATGTATTAGTTTCTAATAGCTGCTAAAACAACAGTCCTTAAACTCTACATGCCCTGAGTGAAATAAATTTTTCCTATAGCAGACCTGTGCTAGAAGTCTGAAATCATGACCTCAGTAGGTAAGGCTGTCTCCCCCTTTTTTTGTAATTTCTTGGAAAGAATCCTTCTGTTACTAAACTTGGGTTACCGGATCTCAGGGCCAGAATTCTGATAGTCTTATTTGGAGAAAAAATTTAAGCATAGATATAGAGGAGACAAGAAGAAGAGGGATTATTGATGTAAAACAAAGCAAAAGTTAAATCATAGTGTACTTTCCAGATGGAAACATGACAGGCTCAGGAACAAGTACTGTATTAGAGGGACCAAGAACTCATGCATTTATTGGAGTCTGTAAACATGGATGTGGTCCATCTTAGATTAATGGATCATTGATGTCAAGGGACTAAGTTATGAATCATCAGCTCCTCCCATATGTGGGGCAGTAGAGATCTTGGCCTTCGATAGTTAGAACAGGGTTATCATTTTCCATTTTCCAAAGCTGTAGGGCTTTGGATCAACAAGACTTGGCTATGTGTGATAAGTCACTCTGCGAGTTTCACCCAGTGAAAATTTGATTCCTTAGTAACATTTAAACCATCATTCTTAGCTAACTTCCTACCTAACTCCTATATCATTCTCCCTTTTCATGGAATGTGGATCCTTATGATCTTATAAGGGGTGGGGGTGGCATAGATCTCTATCTTCAGAACCTACTTCCTGCTGTATATGATATGGGCCCCCTAACTATGGGGTCCTTTCTTTCTCTTGGTGGTTTATTTGGGATCATGGCAGAGGCTGAGGTGCCAGAGTCGAAATGACGTGGTGGGGCCTTCTTTAGGGGTCCTAGCTGATAACATTCATCTCTTTATGTTGGTAGAAAGCGCTGGTGCACCATCCTTATAGGCCAAAGTTTGAAGCTTAACAGTTGGACTTTTTGTGGGCTGCTGGCTGGCAGCAGCAGTAATCTGGGAACTGACTGATCTCCCATCTTCATAGCTATCGCCCAAGATTTTTTTTTTTAAATCAGGGTCCTAAGCCATTGTTCCACAGCAAATAGTGGGACTATGTAGGTAACCTTGGGGAAATACTTTGAAGATATACTGTGATAAATGGAATTGGTTCTGGGCCTCAGCAGCTAAAGGAATTCAAAAGAAAGCATTAGCAAGATGGAAAGAAGTTCAATGAGGGAAACCATGGGACCTATGTTTCTTTGGGTCTGGCTTACTTCACTTAATATAATTTTTTTCCAAGGCTCTCTGTGTCCTAACAAACGGGGCAGTGCCATTCTTTCTGATGGAAGCATAGAATTCCATTGTATATGTACCATATATTCTTGATCTGTTCATCTACTGAGGGATATCTGAGTTGGTTCCATGTCTTAGCTTTGGTGAATAATGCTGCAATAAACATAGTCGTGCTGGTAGCTTTAGTATGGCCTTGTTTGTGATTGTTTGGGTACATGCCCAAAAGTGGGATTGCTGGGTTATAAAGGAGCACTATGTGGAGTCTTTTGAGAGACCTCCATACTACTTTCCAAAGTGGTTGAACAAGTTTGCACTCCCAATCAACAGTGTAGTAGGGTTCCCTTTTGGCCACATCCCTTCCAGCATCTGTTGTTGTTAGAGTTCTTGATTTTTGCCATTCTAACTGGGGTGGAGTGGAATCTCAATGTTGTTTTGATTTGTATTTCTTTTATTGCCAGAAAAGTTGAGCATTTCTTCATGTGTCTATTAGCCATTTCCTCTTCAAAGAAATACCTCTTTAAGTCTTTAGCCCACTTATTTATCGGGCAGTTGTTTCTTTGAGGATTTGTTTTTTGGGGGATTTAATTTTTTGAATTTGAAGTCTATTTTAGATATGAGACCCTTGTCTGTTGTATGGCTAGTGAAGATCTTCTCCCAATCCGTAGGCTTTCTATTGATCTTGCTTGCATTGTCTTCTGCTGTGCAGAAGCTCTGCAGTTTGTTCAACTTCTCTTTGATTTGTTGTGTTTCTAGGTCTTAAGAAAATTTTGGCTTGTGCCAAGGAGCCCTAGAGTTTCTCCTATTCCTTCATGTAATGTTTTCAGGGTGTCTGCTTTTACTTTGAGGTCTTTAATCCATTTGGAGTTGATTCTTGTACAGAGTGATATACAAGGAATTAATTTTAGTTTTCTACAGGTGAAGCGATTTTGCCAGCACCATTTACTGAAAAGGCTGTCTTTCTTCCATTCTATTTTTTATCATTATTTTATTATTTTTATTAAAATTCAGAATCTATATCAATAGCCCATAACATTTCCTGCAGATGATCTAATCAAGCCTGTGTCCAGCTTCACATGATATGCTAAATTTTTGCACCACACACAGATCTTTGACTTTTTGAGTGAGAAATGCATATTGGTCCTTTTAAATTTATTTTACTTTGTTTTGTACTAAAAACAATATCAATTTTACCTAAGAGCAGCAGTTTTTTCATTAGTTTATAATAGTGTACAAAGGAGTTTCATTCTTTTTCCATGCATGTATCTTATGAGTTCTGGTCTATTACCAGTGCTCTGTTAACCCATTCTATTATCTTATTCGTCTTCTTACTTACTACCTCTCTTTTTTTTTACATTTTAAATTGTAAAAATAGTGTACAGAGGGGTTACAGTTACATGAGTAAGGTAATGAGTACATTTCCTATGGAGCATTGTTACCACCTCCTTTGTTTTTCCCCTACCATCCCTTCCCTTCCCATCTCCCCAATTCTTCCATTCTATTTTTTTGGCTTCCTTATTGAATATTAGGTCCCATAGTTTGCCTCATTTGTAATAATTAGTATACATCTAGGATAATTCTATAAGATGTGCAGAAAAATCTCAAAAGCTATGTACATATAAGATGATGCTAAGTGAAACGAATTCCAAGATATGAACACAAGAGGTATTTCTTTGTTGTTGTTGTTTTTAATGTACTATGTAATTTTATGCTTTTTGGGGGTTTTCTTTGTGTGTTCCTCCCCTTATGGTATATCTCCTGTTGTCACTCTACTTGATTTTGGTAGCTTGCATGTTGTATATACGTTTATCTAATTTGGAGAGGGGAAGGGGAATAACAAAATGCTGAAACAAGGACACAGGATGACCCATTGCAACAATGATATTCACAAGACACTATGTTGGAAATGAACTTTACAACTTGGGGGTGGGGTAGGAGCAAGGGAGGTAGGGGGTGGGAAAGGATAGCAGGATCACAAGAAAGGAGGGGGTAATAATGCTCAACAAGAAATGCCTTACTAATGTAACTGTAACCCCTCTGTACAACATCTTTACAATAAAATAAAATAACTAAGTTCAAGATCCGTATTTAATATGATGTTGTCACTGGCTTCTTTGTTAGAGCCTAAGATTTATTTTATTTTGCCAATTAGGTAACATTGCTTTAACCTTTTCTTAAGCAGAATTCTTTAATTCTAAAATGGTTTATGAGAGAGAGAAAGAGAGACAGAGACAGAGACAGAGACAAAGACAGAGACAGAGACATACAGAGAGAAAGACAGAGACAGAGAACCAGACAGAGAGAGGTAGAGATAGACACAGAGACAGATCATAAGAAGGAGGGTAGTGAACTCCTACCCCAGAATATAATTAATTTGGCCTTTTCATTTTTCTTTTTTTAACTTATATTGTCCTGTCTCCCTATATGTCTATTTCTGTCCATTGTACTCAGAGTGAGAGCAACAGAGACAGAGAAAGAGAGATAAATAGAAATAGAAATAGAAAGGGTAGTAGTGAACTATTTGTACCCCAGAAAAAGATTAGCTTGGCTTTTGTTTTTTCCTTTCTTATTAAAAAAAATCTTATATTGTCTTGTCTCCATATGTATCTATTTCTGTTCATTATCTGCTGTGTTTGGGGATGCAGATATGCTACAGCTATGTGATCCTTACATTAGCAAGAGAGACCGATGTGTTCACAAGTTAATGTGGCACTGCCAATCTTTTAGTGGTTATTAACATGGCTGCAAGTACATAAGAAATTTTACATGGTTTTCTGAATTTAGCATTATGCTATAATGTCATAAAAAGTTATACACATGAAATTGAATATCCTTTTTATTCTTACTTTCATTTCATCCTATGTCAAAATGATCAAGAAAATACATGGTATTGTGCTTCAATGTCTTTCCTGCCTCACATCAGGTTTGTGGCATCTATGTGATTAAGTTACTGATGTTGCTGCATAAATTCTGCTTATTCTGCTAACTTCTCTAGATACATTTTTTCTTTGTTGTTGTTGTATTGGGTTTTTGTATGAAATTTTAGATTTTTTTCTTTTACTTTTTACAAAATAGATCTACTTCAAGATTAGTATTCATGTTTGGACTCCTATTTGTAGACACTTATCTCCATATTTTCTAATTTATGTCTAGACCATGTTGTATTGCACATGAAAATGAACTTCCTTCTTTTCCGTTAGTCCCTCTTAAAAATCATGAAATTTTAATGTTTGTGTTATCCATCCAGAATAATTCAGTTCTATACTAATAATATTTAAAGTTAAAAGTAACCCTGAGCAAATGTAATGTACCCAGAACACTACGAGTCAGGATATAGTAAAGACACTTACACATCCATGTTCACTGCTGCACTATTCACAACAATCAAGTCATAGAAATAGCCCAGAGCCCCTACAACTAGATGAGTGGATCCAAAAAATGTGGAATCTATACACATATAAAATTTTCACAGCCATTAGGAAGAATAATATTGTATCATTTGGATGGACATAAAACATGTTCTAGGTAAACCCAGTAAGGTAAGCCAAGTTCAGAGAGACAAATAATGCATGTTTTCTCTTGTATGTGGAAGCTTGATCTACAATACCATAGGACATGATAAATTATATAGGACTCTAGACATCCATAACAGTAAGACCAGAAGAGAAAACTCTTAGGGAACAACACAAAGGTACAATGTCTATGTGCCTGTGATCATTGAAAATAATATATTATGAAACGAAATCCAAAAAATAAAAAAGCAAAAATAAATTTAAAACAAAAAAAGAATTTAGACACTCATTTTCAAACTTGACCATGACTATACACTGAGACACCTGGTGAACACCCCTGTCCCCCACAAATAGTAATGGTTCTGTTTCATCCAGGAGAGAGTTGATTGGAATGGGCTGTAGCCTTAGCAATGAGAATTTTAAACTTCCCTTAATTTGGGGAATCACTGAGGAAGCAGTTTCAGCCTTGAGGCCAGGAACAACTCGATGACTTTGTTTTGTTTTCCTGGAGTGCCTCCAGAATTTTCTTCTTCTCAGGACCCTTGGCTGTCAGAGGACCAACATCTTTCCTGAGTGTCAGGAAAGCCCTGAGGGGTTTTTGTGTGTTTGTTTGTTTGTTTGTTGTTGTTGTCATCCCCAGGCTTTCCTTCATCCTGACTGGGAAAGAATTGAGTCTGCATCTTTTCATCCAGACCCCAGCATCTCCTGAGCCTAAGCAGGCATGGGTCATGGGATTGAACTGGATGGCAAGGCAAGCTGGGGTATGTTTGAACCTCTTCTCCAAACCAAATCTTCAATTTTCAACAGCTCTCTTATTCTTTGATTTTCTTTTTGCTTTTATAATGCAATATTTCTCTTTAGAGAAGGAATATCTGTTTAAATGTCATTGAGGACTCTTAACTTGAAGGTCTTTCTTGTCTTTTTCTTATTACCTTTTCCAAAGGTTATTATTTTTTTTAAAAAAAAATCTTGGTATTTATCTTGCAGGCTGCAGCCTTTTTTTCAAATGTCTCATTTGCTCCTATTTAGAATTGGGTGATAGAAAGTCAGACTGTGTGATCTATAGTGGTTGTTTAGGTTTATTGACTGCCAAGATTTTTTCTGGGGAAAGGGCAGAAGCTAGGATTGGACAGAGAACAAATACATGATAGGATGAGGAGTTGCTTATCAGCACCAGCACCATCCTGCCTTAGCTGTTTTAGGTCATTGAAGGTTTTCTTACGATGGAATTTTACTTTTGATTAGCATATGCTAGTTGTACACATTTATGGGGCACATGTGATATTTCAATATATACTCCTCAAATCTCAGTAATAAGCATTTTTGTCTCTTTGCCTTTCTCTGTTTTATATATCTATAAAACATATAATGGGCTACTATGAATTAGAGTCTGTACCATGCTGAGATATCACTACTTATTCCTTCTACCTAGCAGGGTTTTGGTACTCATTGTCCAATCACTTTTATCTTCCTTCCTTTCCCAAACTTTAGGAATAGCTACTATTGTGCTTCCAGATAGACATGTTTTTTAGCTTGCATCTTTGAGAGGGAATATGTGGTAGTTGTCTTGCTGTGTTTGACTTAGGCTTCAGTTAACATAATATCCTCTAGTTCCATCTATTCGGCAGCAAAATTTGTCTTGGTTAGAGTATAATGTCATCCATGCCAGGAGAGTCAAAAGAAGAGGGAGACAAATGGTTTCACAAATTTCTGTAGTATGACTTTCATCTACTGACAATTTTTAGCCCCTTAAAATGATTGGTTCATTTTACTATGTTGTCATTTACTTGTGCCAGTGAAACCTTTTTTCTTTACAGATGCCTGTGTATGAATTCCAGATTGTGGTTTCTGTTGCTTGGCCTCATCTACCCAGATTCTTTCCATTTTTTCCTGTTGTTTATTGCTGCCTACTCTCTTTTCCTCAGGCATGTTGTAGGCTTCTGCCATGTAAATGTTGCTTTACTATCACAGATCTGGAGATAGAGAGGAAGAGCCGTCCTTCTGTTTCAGAAGTACTACAGTACCTTCTAATTACTAGCTGTGCAAAAATCTTCTTGCTGATATCTCATATTACATCTGCTTAATGAATGTTTTATTGTTTGGACCCAATTTTCTCAGAGCATTTACCCTTATCAACAACTTCATAAAGAAGTAACCTTAGAAGAATATCTTGTTGCAACCAATTCAAATGCATTCCTAAAAATAGAGATGTTAGATCAAGTATGTTTATAACAATGATGCCCCATCCCTTCACTACAGATTATATCAGTGTAGTTCTCATTATTACTAGTGCAGACTCCAGCCCTGGTCAAAATAACCATTCTTGGCTCCTTTTTAGTTATGAAAGTCAATCTCATCTTAATACTCTCTTTATAAACTAACCATTCTGTGTAGAGACAGCATTTGTCTGTATAAACCGGTCATTATCTCCATTAGTGTAATGTCTTCATAATCCTTACCTAACTTGCATTTCTTGATTACTCTCACTTCTTTTCAAGCTCCATGAAATCAAGGGCATTAACTTCATGGCTGTACTCCCTAAATTTGGGCAAAAGACTTATTGAAGCATAGTAAATATTTTCTCACTAGAAATTTTGGGAAAAGCATTTTGGGAAAGGCATATAAGTTAAGTTTGGGGGAAAGGATGTAAGTAAGCGTACGTGTTTTGCTCTACTTTTCATAAAAAAATCTACTCTACAACCTTAAATTTGAATATGGTTACAAATATGATTCAAGTACTATGAGTTTTTTTAAGTAGACATTTATCTTGCATCTATGAGAGCTAGAGGATCTTCCTTAATTATTGGGTGTGTTACAGAGCTCATCCTTATAGCACCGAATTTATTGCAAAGCAAAAAAAAATGCCTGCTTACCCATCCTTTATTTCAAGCTCTTTAACTCCACATTGATCCCAACACTTCTCTTCCTGTGGTTTTTGTGGCATGAAATGGCTCTTCCCACTTCTGTACAGATGTCATACAACCAGCCTTGTAGACAGCTGGAAGAAACAGGTGTACAGAAATCTAGGGACTATTAGCATATCTAATTGAATAAGTGTTGGTGGTTACAAAAGTAATTAAGAATAAAAGAAAGCCTCATGAAACGCCTAACAAAAACATTGTTGGTAATCACTGCCAACTTAAAACTCACTCTGCAAACCCTTCTAAAAAAGAGAGAGAGCATTTTCTATTGAATATTACCTCTTGTCTTGTCAATTACATAGGTATCTTTAACGAACAGCTCATTTATAGTTCCATTGAGTCTTTCCTGGGTGTTTGTTGCAAGTATCTTTGAAACCACAGTATCAGCAAATTAGAGTGTGCAGGCTTCCTTCTGAATATTTATAGAAAGATTTCAAAAGTCTACTCACCAATTTTCTTTAACTTGTCTTTGCAAAATGACTACGTTTTCTCTAATACTAGACATTCCCTTCTTTTAGAAGAAGAAATTGGGACCTTTCTCTGCCCCCAGGGATTCCTTATGGTTAAGGTTTTCAGATTGAATCCCATGAATGGGATTGCTTATCTAATTGTAACAGAAGTGCTTGATTTACTGTAAGACAAATAAACAAAGGAAATCACTCAGCAAGAAAATAAATCACTCATGAGACAGCCCCACAGAGAGTAGGTGTTACATATGTTGTGGTTGGTCTCTTACTAGGTAGGTAAGTCTGTATGGACTGTCAGAAAAGGGTACCGCTGAATAGGCAGTTTAAGATTCATTATTGTCCTAAAATTCTGAAGACTGGAATCCTGAGTAGAACTATTAGCCTAGTTGCTTCTTTTGACCTTGTCTACGTTTTCTAAATGACCTTCTCCTTTTGTCTTGTGGTCTTCCCTCAGTATGTGTGCAGGCTTTTATAAAGGTGTCCTCTTATATTGGTTCTCAATTAGTAAAAGCCATTTTAATTTCTTTTACATTTATTTTTTCTTTTTATTTATTTATTTATTTATTTTTACTTTATTTGTGAACATATTGTATAGAGGGGTTACAATTACATGGGCAGGATAATGCATACATTTCTTACCAAGCATTGCAGCCTCCTCCTTTGTTTACCCTTCACATCCCTTCCCAGCCTCCCCCTTCCCCCCCAAACCTCCTTCCTCCCCCCCCCCACCGAAGTTATAAAGCTCTTTTTCAACATGACAACTTGTAGTTCTCATTGTTGCAACAGGTCCACCTGTATCCTTAAATGACTTGTTTTTCCCCATCTCTTCCACAAGTTATACTAACATCAAATATAGTGAAAGCAGGGGTTATATTGGGGGGGAGGGACATACAAAGCAACAAAGAAATAATCTTATAAAGGCGTTAGAAACACATGCATGAAAGAAAAAAAAACGTTAAAATACATATCTAAGGGTTCATTTTCCTAACATCACATTATCTGACCTTTTCCGCTTGACTCATACATATACTAGATATTGCAAATAAGGGAAACCATGGGACCTATGTTTCTTTGGGCCTGGCTTACTTCACTTAATATAATTTTTTCCAAGTCTTTCCATTTCCTAACAAATGGGGCAATGTCATTCTTTCTGATGGAGGCATAGAATTCCATTGTGTATATATACCACATTTTCTTGATCCATTCATCTACTGAGGGGCACCTGGGTTGGTTCCATATCTTAGCTATGGTAAATAATGCTGCAATAAACATAGTTGTGTTGGTAGCTTTAGTGTGGTCTTGTTTGTAAACATTTGGGTAAATGCCCAAAAGTGGGATTGCTGGATCATAGGGGAGATCTATGTGAAGTCTTTTGAGGAACCTCCATACTGCTTTCCAAAGTGGTTGAACAAGTTTACATTCCCACCAACAATGAAGTAAGGTTCCCATCTGTCCACATCCCCTCCAGCATCTGTTGTTGTTAGAGTTCTTGGTTTTTGCCATTCTAACTGGAGTGAGGTGGTATCTCAATGTTGTTTTGATTTGCATTTCTTTTATGGCTAGGGATGTTGAGCAAAACCCTAGGTCTCCTTGGCTCAGGCCGAAATTTTCTGAATAGAGACCCGGAAACACAACAAATCAAAGAAAGGTTGGACAAATGGGATTGCATGAAGTTGCAGAGCTTCTGCATGGCAAAGGACATAGCTAGCAAAATCAATAGAAAGCCCACGGATTGGGAGAAGATCTTTACTAGCCATACAATGGACAAGGGTCTCATATCTAAAATATACTTGGAACTCAAAAAATTAAATCCCCCAACAACTAATCCTCAAAGAAACAACTGCCCAATAAATAAGTGGGCTAAAGACTTAAAGAGAAACTTCTCTTTTTATGTATTTTTTAAAATTTATTTTTATTGTAAAGGTGATGTACAAAGGGGTTACAGTTACATAAGTCACGTAAGGAGTATATTTCTTTTTAAAGAGTGTCAGGTCTTTGCATATTTTCTCCCAGTTTTTCCCTTCCAACCCCCTCACCCCACAAGAAATACTTTGTTTTTGTTGCTGTTTTTGTTTTCTTTCCCTTTTGTCTTATTTGTTAGTTGGTTTGTATTTGGGAGTGTTAATGAGGCGGGGATAGAAAAGGTGGAACAAAGGGTGAACAAATACAACAGGGGTACTCACTAGACACTATGTGCAAAATGAAGTGTGCAACGTGTGGGTGGGGACAGGAGGGAAAACTGAGAGAGAGCAAGGGAAGGGGAGACATGGTTCAGAATAAATTGTACTCATTACCTGACTCATGTAACTCTAACCCCTCTGTATATCGCATCTACAGTTACAATAAAGATAAATTAAATTTGTGGGGCTGGGAAGGTGGCTCAATGGTAGAGCACTTGCCTTGCATGCATGAGGCCCTGGGTTTGATTCCTCAGCACCACATAAGCAAAAAGAAAAAAGCCCGAAGTGGCGCTGTGGCTCAAGTGGTAGAGTGCTAGCCTTGAGCTGAAGAGCTGAGGGACAGCGCCCAGGCCCAGAGTTCAGGCCCCACGACCGGACCCCAAAAAAAAATAATAAAAAAAAATTAAATTCTGTTGTCCCTCTTCCCTCCTTCCTTCCTTCCTTCCTTCCTTCCTTCCTTCCTTCCTTCCTTCCTTCCTTCCTTCCTTCCTTCTTTTTTCTTTTCTTTTTTTTTGTACGTCATGAGGCTTGAACTGTCCCTGAGCTCTTCTGCTCAAAGCTAGCACTCTACCACTTAGAAACACAGTGCCACTTCCAGTTTTCTGGTGGTTAATTGGAGATAAGAGTCTCACGGACTTTCTGGCCTGGGTTGACGTTGAACTGTGATCTCAGATAACCTCCTGAGTAGCTAGGATTATAGGCGAGAGGCTGGCCTCCTTCTCCTTTTTTGATCTTTTCCTTGCTTGTGTTTTCATAGTTTACAATGATGGACCTACTTGTGGCTCTTTATTTCCTGCACTAGAAAGAACTAGGAATTGTTATGAATCCAGAACTGGAGAATTCCTGTCCATTACTATTGTAACATTTTTCCTTCTCTATGCCATCTCTAATCTGCTTTTGGAAACCTTATTACTTGGATAGTGATACTGATGTTTTTGGCTTGAAAAGTCTTCATATTTGCTCTTGTGTTTTTCATTTCTTTCTCCTCTTGTGAGTTTCTCTTAATCTTATTTTCCAACTTGATTATTGAAATTTTAACTTGGTTAATCTGTTGGAAATTTCCTAAGGGATTTTTCTAGTTTCTTTTACTGTGATTTTTTTCATATCATGCTATTCATAATTTATAGATACTGTATTGGCTGAGTCTTTTCATTGGATGATCATCAAAGTATTTTAAACTTGTTCTACTTTTTGATTTTTGTTTCTGCCTGCTTTTTGACTGCCAGCTACCTTTTCCATGAATTGTTCTGGTATTTTCTGTTTAGATAGATAGATATATATACACACACATATGAATATTCACAGCTGTGAATTTGCTTTCAAGAACACAATTATTTCTAAACCTAAAGTCATTTGACTTTTTAAAAAATATTTTATTGTATTTTTAATATTTATAAGTACCCTCCAAAGACTATCTGTGAAAATGGTAAACAAGAGTTAAAAGTAGTGGCAGTGTAGCTCTGTATCTCATCATTTCTCTTCATTTTTTTTAAGGCTCATTCTGCATTGTACAGAAAATCTAAAATATTCCATGCTTGGGATTTGCTGGTTAAACAAATATGTTTTTTCTGCATCCTTTTTATAGTTTTTTTGGTGTCATACTAGTCATCCTTCTGCTTCATTAGACAGTGTTTCAATATCTGTGTTCCAAAAGTTTGTCAAAATATATATTCTGCTAACAATCCCTTTTCTGTTTTCTTTATAATGTCATTGTGGATTCAAACATTTTTATTGTGTTTTTCTTGTTTTGCAAATCATTTTTATGCACTTGGCTTGATTTTAATATACCATTTGAAACCTGTAAAGAGGAACAATACTGTCTAGCCCTAAAATATTCTGAAAATAGATGATGCCATGTATGTAACATATTTTATCATTAATGTGTTAAATTCTAGTTTTATTTTACCCCTCACATAGGAGTGTCTTCTAACCAATAATGGATGGTTAATTCCGTAGAATTGAAAATAAAATTATAAACTATACACTATTTGGTTTTTTACTTCCTTCTCACAGGAAAACAGGTATTCTTGACCAATTGTAGCGGATTCTGTAAGTTATAAATGTATTAGAAAGCCGATGCTAATTTTTTTCTTTCTGGCCTAGTCTTCCTTCTATTAAATATCCTGATTTCTAGCATTTTTCCTCTAAAAGCATATTGGTAATGAGAGATTTAAGTTATGGTTTTGGGGATAAATATTTTAACCTGTGATCAAGGAAAAATACTTTATCTTTTGATTAAACTAAAATTTATTCAATCAAGAAAGGAAATGGTGTCCTCAGCTCTATAACTATAAGAAAATGGATTCTGTTAACAAGTTATTGACAGAGTCTGATCGGAAGTAGATTCTTTCCACCATAGCTTAGTAAGACATTGCCTGGCTCTCAATTTGACATTGACCTTGGAGATCCTAAGCAGAAAATGTAGCAGAATGCACCTACATTTTTAAATTACAGGACTGTGAGAAAACAGGTTTGGTGCTGAATCTTAAATTGGTAGTTTTTCATATGACAGTAAAATATGTATGCAGATAGATTGGGAAGGGGATAAACCAGAAGACTAAATTATCTGTGCATCTCCTATGTAGCCTTTGTAGCAAAAAGATGATGTGTTCATTAAGTCCTTAGTAATTAAAAAATGTATTTACTCTCCAAGTTCATTACATTGGATACCTAATTACCAATGCAATATAATCAGGGTCAGGCTTTTGGGAGGGGATTACATCATGAGAACAAACCCTCCTGGATCTAATTAGTGGCCTTCTAAAAGAGCCCTAGAAAATGGCATTGCTCCTTCCACTATTAGCAGGACATAGCTAAAAGGCAACTTTCACAAATGGTAAAGGTCCCTCACCACATATTACTAAAGAACTGATCTTAGAGAATTTCTTTTTTTTAAATTTAATTTTATTTTATTTGTGAACATACTGTACAGAGGAGTTACAATTACGTGGGCAGGATAATGCGTACATTTCTTACCAAGCATTGCAGCCTCCTCCTTTGTTTACCCTTCACATCCCTTCCCAGCCTCCCCCCTCCCCCCCAATCCCAATCCTTCTCCTTCCCCGCCTTCCCCCCCGCCCCCCGCACCAACGTTGTAAAGCTAGTTTTGGACATGACAACTTGTACTTCTGATCTTAGAGAATTTCTAACCTGTAAAATGGCAAGGAATAAACATCTACTTTTGGTAGACTTTCAAGGCTAAGGTTTGTGAATACAGCATTTAAAATAGGCAATGGCATTCTTGAAACTGCATGGACATTAAAATGTGCATAAAGGGTCATCAACCTTGCCCTCCAAAGGCTTCAAGTAGCATATCCTTGTTTTGCTCTCCTTGCTTTTCCTTTGCCATAGGACCTAGATGTGTGGGTTGGGATGTCCTTTCAGCCTTGACTGTGGAAGCATAACTGAAGTGAACCTGTGCCAGACAAGAAAGATGAACAATAAATTAATGTGAACTATTATAGATGAAAATTATGATCTGCTTTTTTACTTAGATTACTTGCCTAAGCTAAGTCGTTAGTTTTTTACACCAAGTAGAGACTTGCTGTAACAAGAAATGAAAATGTGAGACATTGATTTTGAGGTGAGAAATGAATGATGACTTGATTATTTGCAGCTAGAAATCTGGTACCTCAAGTTATGCAATAGTGTGATATCTGTTACTGAAAGAGCTATAGGAAGTTGGAACTCAAGGCCTGGGGCAGAGATGTGGAAATAAAGTGCTTGCTGGTTGTTATGGATGAATTTTGCAGATCATTTAACTGTGGTTTTCAATTTTGGCTAGAAAATGGAATCAACTAAGAATAAGAAAAGCTGATTAAATCCTAGCTTTTGATAAGGACCTACTCAAGAACATGGTTTTTCTATCCCTTCTTAAAAACTCTGAATACATTGTGATTGTGCTCATTAAATGACTTTAGTTGGGCTAAAATTATCTAGAAAAGTTAAGAGTGTGTTTTTCTTATTTGACACTATTAAATTCCAGGAGTTGGGAGATAAGTCTGTTATTGGCCTAAACTTTTGACTGAAAATCAAAGAAGTAAATAATTCTTAATTTCTAAGAAAGTAGAATTATACTACTAAAAGAGTTACCATCCCAAACTAGAAAAGAAGTTGATTTTTTTTTACATGTGAGAGGAAGACAGAAAACTTTTCAGTCTTTTAAGTAACCTGAGGTAAAAAAAAAAAAAAAAAAAGATAATAGAAGAGTCTTCTAGAAAGTGAAGCCAGTTTTCAAGCAAGACAATGAGCTGTAGTGTACTGTTAGAAAGCCAAACTTGGCCTCTTGAAGCAACATTTCCTACCTTAGAATAGAAGCCTCTTGCATTTGTCCTGCAAGATGCTTTGAACGAGGATGTCATAAGTCTTTTTTCCAAGTCAAAGAGTTTATTGTGGTTTCTTAGACTTTCTCCTATCATTTGGACATGTACAATTCAACAAAAGCTTCTATATTTATTCCACAGATCCCTGGATCAAGAGAGCCAATAACTGGTTCTAATGGAGAAGCTATCATGAATTCTTGAACTTTGAGAGTGATGTTATGATTGGATGAGACTTTGGGCTTTTGTGCGGTTCACTGAATGTGAATGGAAGTGGTATAAATAACTTCTAAGCAGCGGCTTTAAGAACCATTGCATGGGCCCACAATTGTTCTCTTTTCTCTTTTCCATGAAAGATGGCTGTGGCCTGGGTAGCTTTGAATCAAAACCCTGAAATTCAGAAGACAAAACAGAGGCTAAAGCTATCTCACAGTGAACATGTAAAATGAGATAGAAAAAAAATAACAACTTCCCGAGGTTTCTCCCTCCTTTATCTTCATATTTTTGCTTACTAATTATTAGGATTGGCACAATAATTTAGGCCAATTAATAAAAATAGTGATAGTGGTCGTTTCAAATAAATTACATGATGAAAATCTATCACACATGTAATCAAAAAAGTTTGCTGAGTCTTAGGAGAGCTTTTCATTTAAAAGGTCATTTTTTTAATAAGAGCTGATGAAATTGACCTCAGGCATATCTCCTAGCAAAGAATCTTTAATGGATGAGCCTATCCCTGGGGCTCAGAACATATGTTGGAAGAGATAAAATACTATTTCAATAGGTCAGAAAGAAGAGATAATTGAGAGAATGAGGCAATAGCTAGGCAATGGAGTTTCCAAGTTTTATTACTGTAGGCACTTTTTATATACTCCTCTCTGAGAGCCTACTGACCCACCAACTACAATTACCCATGCAGTATGAAACTTAATTAAAGTTGCAGTTCTGGTCTTAATACTTAAGCAGAATAATGTCAAATATCTAAACAACTTGCTATAAAACGCAAATATGTTTAAAGAAAGGAGATGCAAGTAAGTAAAACCATTTGTTTTCCCCACGAACAAGGATAACCTTTGAGGAGGAAGGACACAATGGGGAAGTTGATGCTTTCTCCTTCCAACTCTGGAATGAGAGCAGTCTAGATAAAAACAGAGAGCCTATATTTTAGAGGGCCAAAACTGAAGAACACTGTGAGAATAAGAGAGGAAGAGGATAAGTCGAACATGTGATAAAACAGAATGGGACGGAGAGTTAGGCAACACTTGACAGCTCCAGCCCTGGTTCTCCTCGGGGTGAGAAGAAGTGGAAGTCTCCATACCAGTTAAGTCTAGCAACCTCTACAACAGATCAGCTGACCTAGGTATGAGACAAATTCACATCTCGCAAGACTTAAAACATGGTACAGGGAATAGGACAGTGACTTCCTTAGTTTGACAGGCCAGATTTGAGACAAGACAATCTTTTATTCCCCATATTTCAGTAAGCTGCAGCAAAGTGCCATCTTCAGGGAAGGCCTGCTGTGAGCTAGGCAAACCTATCAGATTGTGATTGCAGTAGCAAGCAGCCTGTAGCCAAACAGGCCTTGGAACTGAGACACAACTGGTGGCTTGGATACCAAGGAGCAATTGGTGATTAGGGAGCTCTGGGATATTTAGCCATTGTCTAGGTGGCAGCATTGCCACCAGGGATGGACATAGAGTAGATGTCTTTAGTGGCCCTATCCTGCATCTTTACTTCCAGACAGCCATTTCAGAACTTAAGACATCTATCCTCCACTAGTAGAGAGCTTAGATTTCGGTGTTATCAGTTTACATTGGCTGGGTCTAGGCAGGCTTTGGGATTGAGACAGAACTGGGGTGGTGGGACGTGGGACAATATCTAAGGAGCAGGTATTTCTGGGTCACCCAGCTGCAGTGTTTGGATGAGATACTGACATTAAGGCCAACACGAGAGGGAGGGATTTGAACTCTGTTAAGCTAAGAAATCCTTTTAAAACATAGGTAAAGAGAAACTAACATTGAAAACCGGAAGCTTCCTTGTTAGAACAGTTTCACACTATAAAGGCCATTTTAGAAAACAGAGCATTCACCTCTGTGAGAGTCCACATGATAGTATCTGTTGAAATAATTAGCCTACATTAGCTCCTTGAAAACAGCCAGACAGACCTGGAAACTGAGTCATACTCCAAGAGTGTGTCTTTGTTTATTCTTTAGGGTAAGCAAAGTTCTAAAGAATGGCGAAAGAACAAGTAATATAATACTACAATTAATAAGTAGACAAAAGAATCAAACAGACAAATCTCAGAAGAAATACTAATGGCTAATGAATACACGAAGAGATGTTCAATTTCCTTAACCATAAAGAAAGTGCATATCAAATTAACATTCCATCTCACCTGTTACAAAGGCAATCATCAATTAAAAAAAACAGCAATAATTACTGACAAGGTATGGGGCAAAGGAATCCTAACACACTGTTGGTGGGAATGTAAACTAGTACAACTACTATGGAAATTAGCATAGAGGTTCCTCTAAGTATAAAATTCAATCGATTATATGACTCTGCCATACCCCTTTTCATATAGCCAAAGGTAAAGAAACCAATATACAAGAAAATTACCTACAAAAATCTGTTAATTAAGGTTTGCTCATAACAGCCAAACTATAGAATCTACCAAAATGCCTAATAACTGCTGAATAATATATAATATATAATGATATATACTCATATATGACATATATCATTATATATCATTTATGTATTATATAATATATTATTATATATATCATTGTGTTATATATAACACCATATTATATAGACTAATACATTACAAAAATAATGTATTTTATAATAAATAATGTATAATTTTACATTAAATATTACATATTATATAATTATGTAAATATAATATATTTTTAATGTTCTTTTTATTGTAAAGGTGATGTACAGAAGGGCTATGGCTACATAAGTAAGGTAATGAGTACATTTTTTTCTGAGCAATTTTATGTCCTCCTTCATTTTCTCCAATTTCCCGCCCTAAATCCCCCCTCCCTCCCCCTTCCTCTACCCCCCCCCACAGTTGTAAGGTTCATTTCCAACATAGTATCTAATGAGTATTCCTGTTGCAATGTTTACCCTTTGTCTCACCATTTCTGTGGTTCCCCTTCCCATCCCCAAATCAGATAAAATTATATATAAGACAAAGGGTACCAAAACAAAACAAAACAAAAACAGTGACCACAGGGAATGAACTAAAGAAAAAACAAAAACGAAAGACAGAAAAAAGAAATAACAGCAAATAGTACACTAAAAAACAAATAAAAAATCAAAACAAAAGCAAAAAAAGAAATAACTGCCAACAGTACACTAAAAACAAAACAAAACAAAGTGGAGCTTATTTTGATCAGCTTCATTTTATATGGTTATATGTACATGGCTATTGAGCTATTGTGATCTTCTGCTAGGACTATCCTAGGGGGATTCCAATTATGACAAATGAAGGAAAACATGGAGCCTATGTTCATATAGATTATATATATTATGTATCATATATATTATATTTGTATATTTTACATATATATTTGTATATGATTTGTTTAATATTAACATTATAATTTTATATATTATATATGTTATTTATAGTATATGTAATAGAAAATTACTCAGGCATATAAAAATGAAATTATACCCTTTGTAGGAAAATTATATCCTTTGTAGGATATCATACCTATTAAGAGAAGCCAATGTTATTTTAAGGGTTTTAAATATTGCATGTTCCACCTCATTTATAGGGTGTAGACCTAAAATGATGGTGGTGATGAGGAAAATAATTATAACGACCTAAAAAGGAGGAGGTCTCTCTAGGATGGAATCAGTGGGAGGAGAAATTGGGAATGGATGGAAACCACACACACACACACACACACACACACACACACACACACACACACACAGAGAACATGATAAAACTGGACAAATTCTACTTGAAAAATAAGGGAACAGAGAAAGAGCAGAAATGAGTAGATGGTGGAGGGGGTGAATTTGGTCAATGTATGTTGGGTACATGTATAGAAATATCACAACAGAGCTCCCTCATATTATGAATGCATGGTAACTCAAGAATTTAAAAATAGAGTACCTTTATATTGATGTAGTAAGTTTAAAGTTTGCATGAAATGGCTTTACTAACCCCTAGAATAAAGCAGCATCTAGATAGGTACAGTTCATGGTCGATGCTATATTACCTAGTGGAGTATTTGTTTGATACTGAGTTAGACAAAACTGCCAAATTTAAGGACACTATATCTGTTTTCTCTCACTTCTTACAGCTGCAGGTTTGGTGAGTTTCTGAAAGCAATTAGGTTGCATACGTTTTTAGGAGGAATCGCAGAACCCACTGAGATTCATTACAGTTATGGTTAAGGTTTAAAACAGGACAAAGTATGGATAAAGGTCAGTCAGAAGAGAAGATAAATAGGGAAGGTATGGTGGGAGCATGGAAGTATTTCTAGATTTGAAGTTTATATCATAGCTGTATTTTCCTGTGGAGCTAGGATGTTGTTTCCTTTTGGCCTAGATGTAACTATGCATGAAGTACTGTCAACAATTGAAAATTCCCTTGAGCTTCGGCCCAAGTTTTTATTTGGATGTCATTATATACACATGACTGAATGATTGCTCTCATGTTAGAACTCAATATCCCAGTCAGCCCAAATGCCCATGTATGTGTGACCAAATGCCCATATTAAATGCTTTAGTTGGTCTTTCTGACATGTCTGACTCCTGTTCTAACGTTTTTCAGTTGCGCTTGCCCCTGTGCTAAGATTCAACTTGGCAACTGCAATTAAACAAAGATACTCTAATCAGGCATGAAAAAAAACCCAACTCCACAATCAATGGAAAACACTAGATTTCTCTTTAGGCCAAGTTAAATTCTTCCTATACACTTGTGCATAAGAAAAGGCATATTTCAGAAAGGACAGAAAATAACTTGCATGATGTTCCCTCAGTACCTTGGAGAAGGCAAGGAAAAGAAATGTTGAGGAGGAGCTTGCTTTCAGTTAAAATCAGTGAACAGGCGGGAGACTGTACCCCATGGCTAGCGTACAGCAGCAAGGTATCTTGGGTTCATTGGCTACATACTGTTCACCACATGTACTGTTTTCCAACAACCCTCAGAACTGTAGACGCTTCTGGCATTGTGATTCCCGTGTCTAGTCCAAATGCATGCTTTTTAGACCTGGGATTTGTCATCAAATACATTAAATCAATTTTTCTTGTGAGTTCTTTGTCTCATATTTATGAGTGCATAGTTTGTTTATAGACAACACTAAAGAGAGCACAGACCAAGGACATGGTTGTTATTGAATTAGAATTTATTTATCTGCAAAGTTAGAGGATATTTGTTCAGCCACTGTTGGTAGCCCACCTTTTTTGAAATTATAAGAGAAAGGGAGAGAACAGAAAGAGTCTTTGCATTCTCAAAGACTGTTTCAGATCTGTTCCAGCCTGTGAATAAAAATTCATAGCCATGAATATATAACCTTACCATTTCTCATAATTCTTCTCTTTGTGAGAATGTTCTGGGGTTGTCCTCTTCTATTCTTTCCAGATTTTCATGACTGCCAAAAGCAGGAGCAAGATAACTATGTGTTGTAACTGTACTCAATCTCATGAGTTGTTTGCATTCATAAAATCATAAAGATAGCTTTAAACAGATTTGTCAAATCTGTGTGGCTTTCTAAGGATTGCCTTCATGTTAATGATTTAAAGAAGTGCCAGCTATCATCAGAGATCATCAAAGCTGAAAGATAATTGATGTGTTTGAGTTTGCTTAATTTGCTATCATAATTATGACAATGGAAAATTCCCAGTACAATCAAAACAAACCCCTACAGACTTAAAAACAGCATCACATATTCATTAAGCACTTTTGTCCTAGAATAGAATAACCAATATTTATCCCAAGACTATGTTAGGAAATGTATCAGGTTAAGTTATCTTGCTTGAGTCATCTTGTCATCTTGCCTAGTTGTTTATATTTGAGGACTTTCAGAAGGCTTTCATTACTTAAAGGCTATCACGGGAATGCGACTTAAAGAAGATGGCTCTATATTTATATATTCTATATATTTAATGTGGCAACTATACTAGCAAAAAATTAGTGATCATGATAAAATTCAGTGTTAATGGGATTTTAGGCAGTATATCTTGGCTGATGGCACTGTTAGAGAGCTTCCATTTATTCTGCTGTTAGATAATCTCCAAAAATGATTTAAAAAATATTTGTGTCATTTCATCAAGAATTTTCCCCAAAGGAATAGAAATGCAATAAGTTCTGACTGCAGGATTGGCTAATAAATAATGAAAATAGGGAAAACATCCAAATATCACATAGAGTATAGTAGAACACATACACATTGTGGGGTTTTGAATGTTGGAAAGCTACATTGCCTCCCAGTTTTGATTGCATGTCAGAATCACTAAGAGAGCTTTTTACTTCATTATTTCCTTACCTTTCTCCCTAGAGGTGTATTTACGTGGAATTAATATCATTGAACTATAATTGGGAGGGAGAGTATAATGAGACCACTGGCAGCGTATACCCTTACAGGTTTTGTAGGAAACGTGACCTAAGTAATAATTGACAGCTAAAGAGTTTGATGCACTATTATCATTCAGATGGTCTATTGCCCACGCTTCTAATATACTTGTGTTAATAGAACTCAGCCCAGAAAGTGTAAATATCACATTTTAAAAATCAAAACAGAACTTAGGAAGTGGAAAAAACCTACCATGTTCCTGGATTGGAAGGATCAACATCGTGAAAATGGCAATACTTCCCAGGGCTATCTACAAATTCAATGCGATACCTATCAAAATTCCAACCTCTTTCTTCAAGGAAATAGAAGAGGCAATCCAAAAATTCACATGGATCAATAAAAGACCCCGAATAGCAAAAACGATTCTTAACAGAAAGAACAGTGCTGGAGGAATATCAATACCAAATTTCAAACTACGACAAAGCTATAGTAATCAAAACAGCTTGGTACTGGCACAACAACAGACCTCAGGACCAATGGAATAGAATTGAAAACCCAGAAATTAACCCACAGACCTATAGCCATCTAATCTTCGATAAGGGAGCTAAACAAATAGAATGGAAGAAAGACAGCCTCTTCAGTAAATGGTGCTGGAAAAATTGGTTAACACTTGTAGAAAACTAAAAGTAGATCCTTATATATCACCCTGCACCCGAATCAACTCCAAATGGATCAAAGACCTCGGAGTCAAAGCAGACACTCTGAAAACATTACAGGATGGAATAGGAGAAACCCTAGGTCTCCTTGGCACAGGCCAAAATTTTCTTAATAGAGACCCGGAAACACAACAAATCAAAGAAAGGTTGGACAAATGGGATTGCATGAAATTGCAGAGCTTCTGCATGGCAAAGGATATAGCTAGCAAGATCAACAGAAAGCCCACAGATTGGGAGAAGATCTACACTAGTCATGCAATGGATAAGAGTCTCATATCTAAAATATACCTGGAACTCAGAAGATTAAATCCCCCAACAACAAATCTTCAAAGAAACAACTGCACAATAAATAAGTGGGCTAAAGACTTAAAGAGAAACTTCTCTGAAGGGGAAATATGAATGGCCAATAGACACATGAAGAAATGCTCAACATCTCTAGCCATAAAAGAAATGCAAATCAAAACAACATTGAGATACCACTTCACCCCAGTTAGAATGGCTATAATCAAAAACTCTAATAACAACAGATGCTGGATGGGATGTGGACAGAATGGAACCCTACTGCATTGCTGGTGGGAGTGTACACTTGTTCAACCACTTTGGAAAGTAGTGTGGAAGTTCCTCAAAAGACTCCACATAGAGCTCCCCTACGGCCCATCAATTCCACTTTTGGGCATTTACCCAAATGATCACAAACAAGACCACACTAAAGCTACCAGCATGACTACTTTTATTGCAGCATTATTTACCATAGCTAAGATATGGAACCAACCCAGGTGCCCCTTAGTAGATGAATGGATCAAGAAAATGTGGTATATATACACAATGGAATTCTGTGTCTCCATCAGAAAGAATGACATTGCCCCATCTGTTAGGAAATGGAAAGACTTGGAAAAATTATATTAAGTGAAGTAAGCCAGGCCCAAAGAAACATAGATTTCATGGTTTCCCTTATTTGCAATAACTAGTATATATCTGAGTCAAGCAGAAAAGGTCAGATAAGGTGATGTTAGGGAAATGAAGTTCAAGATAAGGACACAAGTGTTTTTTTCTTTCTTGCTATTGTTTCTAACGTGTTTATAAGATAACATGTGAGTTTTTGTGGCTTTGCATGTCCCTCCCCCACGGTATAACCCCTGTTTTCACTGTACTTGATGGTATAATTTGGGGAGGGGAAGGGAAAAAACAATTGTTTAAATAGGGATACAAGTGGACCCATTACAACAATAAGATGTACAAGACAATATATTGAAAAGTGAACTTTACAATTTAGGAAGGTCAGGGAGGGAGGGGAGAATATAGTTGTGGAGATGGGAGGGAAGGAATAGTAAGGGAAAAACAAAAGAGGAGGCAACAATGCTTGATAAGAAATGTACTCATTACCTTGCTCATGTGATTGTAACCCCACTGTACATCATTTTCACAATAAAATTATTTTAAAAAGATGACAAGACACTAAAAAAATAAGCATGGAGGAGATCATATTTGAATGGTTTCCAAAGCTGAGAAGAAAAATCCCTGCAAGAAGCTAGTACTAGCTAAAGGGCATTATCAACAACTTAGGTAGTACTAGTTTGAAGAATGGTTTATCGTTGGTAAGTGAACTACCTTGACTGATTTGTTGGTCTCTGAACCTCATTTCATGAATTCAGATGTGTATAGATGCTAGAAAGTAGCCACATCAGAAGAAAAACTAAGTGAATCCCTATGCATTCAAGAGCACTTGGGCTAAACTGGCTGACTGTGTGATTTCCCCCATTTTGATGTTTTCAAGTGTGTTTAAATCACTAGCCACTGGAGGGCACTATTAGAATGGTTCTGAGAAGAGGCAGCTTGCTAAGATATCAAGGCCATCAATGCATGGCAACTGGGCTAATGGGGTGGATAGAACAGTAAGGAAAGGTGAAAGTGGGGAGAACTGCAGGAAAGGGAGCTGAGCATTGAACTACACCACATTTCATAGCTAATGGAATTCACAAATTCTCTATTATCCGATGAGCCTGAGTAGCGGTGAACTGGACTTGTTTTGGCTTGCCAAGTGCTTCCCGTGTGCAAGGTCTTGAAATCCAAAACTGCTTGAGTACAACAGTGGCAATTTATCTCTCAGGTGATGATGGAGGATGACATAATAGGTCAGCAGAAGTCTGGAGTAGGCTTGCATCTGGAGAGCTGACTCTTAGTGGGAGCAGATAGGGAGGCCTATGGCAAGGGACTTGGTTCTGGGATGAGACTGGGGTAAGGTAGCCTGTCTTAGAATGCAAAGACAGTTCTCATGGAAAGGTACAGTACAAGAACTCGAATCAAAGTAAAGAGTCTGCAGGAACAATCAGGCAAAAGGTTCTAAGTGGAGACGAAAAGAGAACACTTCAGGCAAGTGGGCAAAATAACTGTTCTTGCAGTGGCTTCTAATTCTAACAGGCTTATTATATTCTTGGTGAGAAGAGGTCAAACTCAAGAGTTTCTTTATTCTTTTTTTTGAACTTCTTAAGAAGATAGCCAAATATTTCTCAAGTTTTCAGATTTTTTTTTCCTTCATGGGTTAAGTGTAGATTTCAGTTCACCTTTGGTGCAGATGATGCCTTTGTCTGGAAGATGCCACAGTGATGTCTTTTTGTTATGTGAAAATAAAGTGGAGACATACTCAAGCTTGAAGATCATTGAGGTACTGATTTTGACTGTGTGCTCTCCAAGATTGGCTGGTCCTTGTGAAAAGTAATTCCTTTGACAGCTGTTGTCCTAGAAAAAAATCTGTGTCTGAAATTTGCTGCAGGAAGATGTGTGTTAAACTTGATCTCATCTTGAATTATGGAAAAGAACAAGACTTGGTGTGAATAAGCTCCCATTGGGGTGGCTGGCTAACATCTCAAACAATGTGAGCTGCCTTTGTTGATACTGGATTATTGGGCTCCAGGGTAGCGCAGTGTCAGAGAGCTGACTCCCATACATCTGAGGTTATATCTTCCTTTGAAAGAAATTCATTCATTGGTCTGTTTTCAATCATCTCTGAGAGAGACTAAGGCTGGGATAGGAAAAGAGAAGAGAGGGTAAAGGGTGGATAGAATGAGGGAGCATTAATATCTGTATCTTTATGGATGTCCAGGAGGGTCTGGACCACATATTCTTTTTTATGATGTGTGTGTGTGTGTGTGTGTGTGTGTGTGTGTGTGTGTGTGTGTGTGTGTGTGTGTGTGTATTTGTAAGCAGGAGAAGAGTTGGTACTGGTGTTGGAACTCAGGGTTGTGTACTCACTACCCTGGTACTCTACTACTGAGCCACACCTCCATTCCTGTTCACTCTAATTGTTTAGATTATATTTTTTATTATTTTTAAGCAGTTGCACAAAGGAGTTGCCATTTAACACTAATACTTCTTGAGATAGGGTCTCACTTTTTTGGCTTGGGATGACTTGAACGGCATTCCTCCTCTTTAGGCTCCCTATGACAGCTGGGAGGTATGAACAGGTATGAACTACCACCTCCAGCTTTCTCTGTTGAAATTGAGTTTCCTAAACTGTTTTTGCTTGGGTTAGACTGGAATGATGACCTTCCTGATCTCTGTCTCCCACATAGCACGGATGACAGGTGTGTGTCACCATACCTGTCTGTTGAGTGTGTGTGTGTGTGTGTGTGTGTGATGGCTCAAGTTTGGATCCTCCACCTCCCAAGTAGTTAGTATTCCCAGTGTGTGCTATTGGTGCCCAGCTTGGAGCAGACATACTTGAACACAGGACTGTTCAAACCAAAGATTGGGACTGCCCTGGGTTTACGATGACTATTGCCTTCAGACTTAGTGGTAAGTACTTTTACAACTCTAGCATCTCACCTAAAAAGATTTTTCCAAGTCTTTCCATTTCCTAACAAATGGGGCAATGTCATTCTTTCAGATGGAGGCACAGAATTCCATTTTATAAATATACCACATTTTCTTGATCCATCCATCTACTGAAGGGAATTTGGGTTGGTTCCATAGCTTAGCTATGGGGAATAATGTTACAATAAACATCATTGTACTGGTAGCTTTAGTATGGCCTTGTTTGTGGTCATTTGTGTAAATGCCCAGAAGTGGGATTGCTAGGTCATAGGGGAGTTCTATGTGGAGTTTTTTGAGGAAACTCCTTGCTGCTTTCCAAAGTGGCTGAACAAGTTTACACTCCCACCAACAATGCAGTAGGGTTCCCTTCTGTCCACATCCCCTCCAGCATCTGTTGTTGTTAGAGTTCTTGATTCTAGCCATTCTAACTGGGGTGAGGTGGAATCTCAATGTTGTTTTGGTTTGCTTTTCTTTTATGGCCAGAGAAGTTGAACATTTCTTTATGTGTCTATTGGCCATTCTTACTTCCTCCTCAGAGAAGTTTCTCTTTAAGTCTTTAGCCCACTTATTAACTGGGAGGTTGCTTCTTTGAGGATTTGCTTATGGGGGATTTAATTTTTGGAAAAACTCATATTAATTGAAGGAAGCCAGACCTAAAGAAATATAGGTCCCATGGTTTCACTTATTTGCAGTAATTAGTATATGTCTAGGATAATCTTATCAGATGAGCAGAAAAGGTCAAAAGCTATGTACATATGACCATATAAGATGATGCTAATCAAAATGAACCCTAAGATATGAACACATGAAGGTTTTCTTTGTTGTTATTTTTAATGTACTATGGGATTTTTTGGTTTCTTTTGTATGTTCTTCTCCCTATGGTATAACTCCTGTTGTCACTATATTTGATTTTGGTGCCCTGCACCTTCTATATACATTTATCTAATTTGGGGAGGGGAAGGGGAATAACAAAATGCTGAAACAAGGAGACAGGATGACCCATTGCAACCATGATATTCACAAGACACTATGTTGGAAATGAACTTTTTAGCTTTGGCCATGGGGAGCAGTGGAGGAGATAGGAGCAAAAAAGGATAGTGGGAGAACAACAAAGGAGGGGGGTAACAATATTCGACAAGAAATGTACTCATTACCTTATTCGTGCATTGGTAACCCCTCTATACAGCATCTTTACAATAAAATAAAATGGAAAAAAACTACAGCAGCACTTCCTCCTTGAGCAAAGCTGAATAAGAGAGAGCAGTTGACACTGAAGGGAGATGGTCCTACTAGCTTTGACAGGGATTAAGGCAGCAGGTAAGACAAGGTATCTTGGTGGACATTAAAATGCTCTCTAGAGATTCTTGGTGAGATTTTGGGGAAGACTACCTAAAGGAGAGACCATCCTGCAGTTAGCCAGGATGGAGGCTTTAAGACATCACAGCTGCAGTAATTAAGCCTTTCCATGGCTTCACACTGCTAGAGAAATGCCAAACCATAATGGAAGCCTAAAAGGGCATTTTAAACTTCACTTGGGGCATTAGGACTCCTGGTTTATTTTTTCTACCCTGTTTTCATGGATTTTGGGGTAAGGTGAGGAAAATAGATAATTAATAAAAAAACAGACATACTTGTAAGTTTAAAGTGCCAATGAATTAAATGGACAGGTACTGTGAAAGCACAAAGCAAAAAAGTTCATAGTATGCTTGGGATGACATTTTAAATCAGCATGGCACAAGTCCCTAGTGTAATTCTTTGATCCAAGTATACTCTTAATAGAAATTTTTTGAACAGCACATTTAATGGGAAAATGTAACCTCATTTTATTTGTCAATCTGACATGGCCAAGGGACAATGGAGCTCCATAAAGTTTATTTCTTGTAGCTTTTATGTCTCATATGCCCACACATTTCTTCTTCACATGCTTTGAATAAAGACTAGCAAACTCATTTTCCATATGTTTAAGGACAAAAAGATAAATCTCATTCTTTAGCACTTGTGAAACAGTTGAATAGAATTTTTTCTGCCTTGTTTCTTCTGTACTATGGCTGTACTTTTTGTTTCTGCCTGCTTTTTGTTTTGGACTTCATCTCCCAACTTTGAATCCACCTGTGACTCCAGCTTTGGCATTTGCTTTTGGTTTTCTCAGCATCAGCTTTCAGTACTCTCTAAGGATTTTGGTTTGTACTCAACCTCTGCCTGTTTCTATTTCCAGCTCTCTCAGGTTTATTGCATTGGCTTAGCTCTGGTTCAGGACATGACTTGCAGTGCTTCTTACCTGATCCTTATTTGATCCCTTAGGATAGTGATTGCCCAGGTGTATAAGACCAACATGTTTCTTGCTTAAGAGTTGTGGCATCCTCACTAAGTAGGAATATATATATATAAATATATATATATATATATATATATATCATACTTACGTCTTAGGAGTCTTATTATGACAATTACACTGTGATAATCCTTGTTGGCCTTTATTCTTCCTTCCTTCCTTTTTTTCCATTCCTATCCTCCCTCTATCTCCCTTCCCCTCTCTGTCCCCATCTTTCTCTCTCTCTCTCTCTCTCTTTCTTTCTTTCTTTCTTTCTTTCTTTCTTTCTTTCTTTCTTTCTTTCTTTCTTTCTTTCTCTTTCCTTCCTTCCCTCTCTCTCCTTCCTTCCTTCTTTTCTTTTTATTCCCTTCCTTCTTTTGTTTCTTCTTTCCTTCATCTCTTTCTTTCTTTCCTTCCTTCTTTCTTTTTTTCTTTCTTTCTTTCTTTCTTTCTTTCTTTCTTTCTTTCTTTCTTTCTTTCTTTCTTTCTTTCTTCTTTCTTTCTTTCTTTCTTTCTTTCTTTCTTTCTTTCTTTCTTTCTTTCTTTCTTTCTTCCTTCCTTCCTTCCTTCCTTCCTTCCTTTCTTTCTTTCTTTTTTTGTTTTGGCTGTTACTGTTTTTTTATTTATTGTGAAAATATCATACAGAGGGGTTACAATTACATGGGCAGGATTGTGTGTAACATTTCTCTTTCTTCCTTCCTTCCTGCTTTCTTTTTTTTTAAATTTAATTTAATTTTATTTGTGAACATACTGTACAGAGGAGTTACAATTACATGGGCAGGATAATGCGTACATTTCTTACCAAGCATTGCAGCCTCCTCCTTTGTTTACCCTTCACATCCCTTCCCAGCCTCCCCCCTCCCCCCCAATCCCAATCCTTCTCCTTCTGCCCCCCCCACCAAAGTTGTAAAGTTCGTTTTCTACATGACAACTTGTACTTCTCATTGTTGCAACAGGTCCACCTGTATCCTTAACCTTCCTGCTTTCTTTCTCTCTTCTTTCTTTCTTTCTTTTCTTTCTTTCTTTCTTTCTTTCTTTCTTTCTTTCTTTCTTTCTTTCTTTCTTTCTTTCTTTCTTTCTTTCTTTCTTTTTTTCCTTCTTTCCTTCTTTTTCTCTGTTGATCCATGGTTTAGTCATATTGGCACTCACAGCACTTTTGTACTTGGATAAGGTACTGCCCTAAGGGACAAGTTCCCGGCTTCCCGAGATCTTACAACGGGCTGGATGATGGAATCTGAAGGTGCAGGAGATTTAGCTTTCTATGACAAGACCACTGAGAAAGGTAAGACCGGAAGAAGCAAGGCCAAGTTCCCCTCCTTTCTCCATCCTACCAGCCTCTCTATGGCTCATTTCCTGCTTAACAAAATTCCTGGAGAGAAGTGCTGACAGTTGAGTGATATACACATGTGCTTCATGATAGGCTGTGTCTTTAGGCAGGTTATGTTGAAGAAAATACATGGTTGATAACAGATCACAACATATACTATGCTATGCCTATCTTTTATTTTGTTTGCTTTCCTTTTATTTTACTCTTGTCCCCCTGTTCTTTTACCTTCTAAGTAAAGTGCCATAAACTTAATCTTTCCTTCATTCAACTTTAAATTGAATAGTGTGACAGTATGGGTCAATAAGACAGAGATTCCAGTGAGGAATAACTCAAACAAAAAGTTGAAGCTAAATGGGGAAGTAGATCTTAAAATGTGATTTCAAGGAAAATAATGTTGTAATTAGCACACCAAGTAACAATAAGAATCGCCCTATAATTTTGACTGAGCAACAAACTGTATATTTTTTCCCCTCTGAAAAGAGCCTCTTTTTAAGAATTTATGCAGAATTTGTATAGACATGAAGCTGTCATAAAAATGTTGGTGATCAACTGTTTATGCACAGGCAACTTTATTATTATTATTTTCAGTGTTTAGATGAACCTCCAATTATTAGGATATGTAAATTATAGAGAACAATACAAATTACTAATGGATTTTTTTTCATGATGCAGGAGATGATAAAAGGTGCTTCTGTCAAGGCTAAGTTGTATCACTCAGCTAGGTCTTTCTTGAATATTAGTAGGTAAAAGTCTATTTCAGGTACAAGTAATGATTGACCTCCATTAGTCTACTCACTATGCCTGAAACACCTTATCTATAGAAGCATAATCAAAATAATTGCCTATGTCCCCAGAGTTCTGGTAAAATTAGATAATGTCAGCAAAAAGTGCTTTTAGCTGCTATAGTGGTATAATGACCTTTATTCTCCACTTAGAATTAGTCTGAAAATAGTTCCATGATAACCTCTCATTAAAGTTTTTGAGCTTGTTTCAAACCAATGATATGGAAAGAAAGTAGCTATAGACCTATTAAATGACTAATAGGTAGCGATTAGGGACAGGCAAAGAAGAAAGAGAACCACAGAAAAAAGTTGTTAAACTTTTGACACCAAAGCTGGCTAGGTTGTTGGCTGAAGTGGACCCTCTAAAGCACTAACGTCTTGTTACTTTCTTCTCTGTCCCTTTACTTTTCTTTCTTTCTTAAACAAATATTCATTACAGGGAAAAATGTGAATGATGGGGAGTAGCTTTTGCTTTTGCTGGTCCTGAAAAAACCGATAGAGATACATTTTATTTGATGAGAAGTTTGGGACAGTTAGACATAAGAAAGCAATTGAGGTGTGTGAGGAAAGAGCTAAGGAATAAAACACCCAGAAATATTCATAAATCTCCATTTTAAGGGATTAAAAATCTAGTAAAGATTTTACATTATTATGAAGCTACTCTTTGGTTGAAGAAATTTCTTGGGCTAAGTTTTTTCCAGTCTAATGTTCTTACAATTAGTGAGGCTAGGGAAATCAAGGAGTAATTGGGACAAGAAAGAAGAGCAAGGAGCTTAAATGCTGAAAATGGATCGAATGGAAGTACATACAAGGTACTTTGGAGACAATGAGGTGAAAGTCACCATTTCTCTAGGGAAGGAGACAAGATACTATGATGGTTCATTTTTTTTATATAAACAAAACACAAAATGAATGGGGAAATGAGTAGAATGCAGGCAAGAATGCATTATATATGCCCCCAAACTGAGAGAAATAAGGGAAAGGGCAAGTAGAGGCGGAAGGAATGTTGAAGGGATGACATAGGTCAGGATGCATTGTCTACCTAAATTGCTATGTTAAATGTCAAAACATTCAACACTTAACCTAAAATTAAGAAAAGTGAAGGAAGAGGTTGAGTAGGAGTGGTGAATGACAATGTTGAAAGGGGTGACATTGATCAAGACACGTTGTATTCATAAACTGCTCTGTTGAATGGCAACTCCTTTGTACAGCTACCTAAAGAAAATAAATTAAAAAGTAGATACAGACCAACCGACCAACAGACAGACAGACACACATGCAGAAATCTTTCCACCCTTACCGTAAAAGAAAATTACCTGAATGGTGTAAATTATTGCGATTATTTTATTGTCCTTACTATAATTTGGTAGTTCAAAAAGAAATATGAGAGTGTTTTAAAAAAGTAGTTTTATTTGAGAAAATTTATTTTTTTCCAGTGTCTTACAGAATCTGCAAAGTGTGAAAGTATGTTTTTTAAAGATTTATTTCTAAAGCAGTACTCCCTGAACAAAGAAATATAGATTTTTATTGGGGAAGCTTATATATATTTATGTATATATCCATATAGGAAAGACACATCAGCATATGTAGAAGCAGGAATATTCCAAAACATGTCCATTTGAAGTCCAACATCCGTTTGATGTATTGTCTAATCCTGGCTATCATCATTTACTATTAATTTATAGGACAGGTGGCCCCTTGGTTCATGAGATAGACACTGTATTTTCTTGATGCATACTTGAATTGGCAGATACCCATGAAGGCTGACCTACAAGAGGCCAATGATGGCTCACTCCTAAAAGCAAAGATCTGTAGGCAAAAATCTCCTTGTCTTTTTATTTTTTTATTTTTTATTTAATTCTTTTTATTTTTTTGGTGCCAGTCCTGGTGTTTGAACTCAGGGCCTAAGGCTGTCACTGAACTTTTGTCCTCAAAGCTCTACCACTTGAGCCATAACTCCACTTCTGGCTTTTTTTTTTTTTTTTTTTTTGAGATAAGAGTCTCCTAGATTTTCCTGCCCAGAGTGGCTTTGAATCAGGACTCTCAGAGCCTAGCTTCCTGGGTAGCTACACTTACAGACATGAGCCACCAGTGCCTGGCTTAATTCAAATCTTAATCCAGTGAAGAGAGATAAGATCACTAAAGGAGAAAGGTAATCCGGAAAACCAACGTATCCATTGCTTACACAGTCAAGTGCCAGGATGCTGTGGGAAGCTATCGTGTAGGAAAAAATGATCATTGCCCTTGAGAAGAGCTCTCGGACTGAAGGAAGAGGCTTCTAGGTAACATGACACATAGTAATTTCAGCATGGGACACGCTATAGCAAATTGTTAAGGGACATTGTGTTTTCTTGTTACACAAACATGTACAGGATAGATGAAATAATTGCACCTTGAAGTTCTGAGCTAACAGACTGTATTTTAAACATAGACTGCAGAGGCAGACAGAAAAGTATTTTGAATCACTGGCCCATTATTAACTGGTACTGGGAAAATCACTTTCAATCTCTTTAAGCCTGTTTCCTCTTTTGGAAAACATCAAAGTACTTGACATTTTCTTCATATGGCTCTTGGAAGGATTATATATAAGTGATAAGTGCCAGAGTACTAGTATACTACCTAAAGGAAATATGCTGTTTTTTGTTAACTTAAAAAAAATTAGTCATTTCTCCTTGGGTGTTGGAAATGCACATTTTCCTTCTTATAGAGTTTACATTCTAATGTAAAATAATATGAAAATAAGCAAAGACATAATTGTAATTATTGTAGGTTATGATAAGGGTGGTGAAATTAAGTCAGGAAGAGGAGTAGTAGATTTAGCTGGGTTAGGTAAGGTCTCATAGAGGAGAGAGAAGTTAAATTCATACAAAAATGGAAAGAATAAAAAGGCTTAGAAGGAGCAAAAGTAACTACAACACTTGAGAGAGCTCTTCCATTGGAGCCACACACCCAGTTTTTGTTTTTGTTTCTTGTATTTCAGATAGGGTCTTTTGCCCAAGCCAGCCTTAGACTGTGAACAGTCTGCTTACCTCCCTGCTAGAAAAGCTGGAATTACAGAATGTCCCATTGTGATCACATGAGTATTTGAGGTTTCCTCTTTCTTAAGTTGTTTTGCCTTGCCTATGTGCATGTACATTCAAATGCAAAGTGTTTTTAATTGTTAAAAGTGAAATGAACTAACTACACAGGGTGTTTTTCCAGAAGCCTTTTTTTTTTTTTTGCCACTCCTGGGGCATGAACTCAGGGCTTGAGCACTATTCATAAGCTTCTTTTTGCTCAAGACTAGCACTCTACCACTTGAGCCACAGTGCCACTTCTGTTTGTTTGTTTGTTTGTTTTTCTGTTTATGTGGTACTAAGGAATCGGACCCAGGGCTTCATGCATGCTAGGCAAGCACTCTACTCTAAGCTACATTCCCACACCAGAAGTCTATTATTGAGAGAAGATTTTAAATTGGGTTTCATAGATTGTTCTTCTAAGAGACAAAGTAAAAACACCATAGTTTTTGCTAGTCTTTTAACAATTTTTACTAATATACCCAAAGTGCATGATTTATAAAGATTAAGTTACATTGATTTAGTAACAATTATGTTCTTATTTCTGTTTGTCATCAATAAAAAGTGCCTATTCAAGATTATCTTCATATTTTACCCTAACTGAGGAAATTAAAGGAAGCATTTTATTTATTTCCACATTACTGAGGAAAAGCACATAGTTTCATAAGAATAATTGTATAAAAATACTTAAAGTTATTTAATTTGTATTTCATAGAGGAACTGCACTTTGAGGACATTTGAGAACCATGGAGGTCTGGAGACTCCATAAAAAATAGAATTAGGAGCCAGGTGCCAGTGGGTCACGCCTGTAATCCTAGCTATTTGGGAGCCTGAGATCTGAGGATCACAGTTCAAAACCAACCCAAGTGAGATTCTTTTAATTATATTTTTGTTATTATAAAGGTGATATACAGAGGGGTTACAGTTACATAAGTCAGGTAATGAGTATGTTTCCTTTTGAAGTATCACCCTTCCCTGGCTTTCTCCCAATTTTTCCTTCTTGACCTCCTTCCCCTACAAGTTCTACAGCTTATTTTATTTCATTTTTTTTGCCAGTCCTGGGGCTTGAACTCAGGGCTTGGGCATTGTCCCTGCACATCTTTTGCTCAAGTCTAGCTCTCTACCACTTGAGCCACAGTGCCACTTCTGGCTTTTTCTGTTTATGTGGTACTGAGGAATCGAACCCAAGGCTTCATGTATGTGAGACAAGCATTCTACCACTAAGCCACATTCCCAACCCTCTACAGCTCTTTATTATTTATTTATTTTTGTCGGTCATGGGGCCTGAACTCTGGGCCTAGGCGCTGTCCCTCAGCTCTTCAGCTCAAAGCTAGCGCCCTACCCCTTGAGCCACAGCGCCACATCTGGCTTTTTCTGCTTATGTGGTGCTGAGGAATCAAAACCATGGCCTCCCGCATGCGAGACAAGCTCTCTACCACTGCACCAACTTCCCAGCCCCTCTATAGCTCATTTTTAACATAGCTTTTAGTGGGTAGCACTTGTGTATTTGTTCACCCTTTGTCCTACCATATCTGTGCTGCCCCTTTTGTTCTCCCCCAAACAGAGAAGCTTCCATACAAGACAAAAGCTACAGAAAGCAAAATAGTGACAACTAAAAACAAAACAGCAAAAACAGAAAACAAAATAACAAAAGCACCTCTTGTTTCTATTTTTTGGAGTTCATTTCGATAAATATTATTTTATAGGATCATGTTGTCTTCAATAAACTACTCAGAAAAAGCAAGAAGAGGCACTGTGCCTAAAGTGGTAGAGTGTTAACTTTGAGCAAAAGAAGCTAAAGGATAGCAAGCCCAGAGTTCAACACCCAGAACTGGCAAAATAAATAAATAAGCTAATTAAAAAAAACCAATTAGAATCTAGAATTGAAATACTCTGCATCTTATTTTTTAAACTTTCTAAAGGATTATTCCTGTAGAAGATATTATATGATTCTATCTTCAATATCTAGTCACACTAGACGTTCAAGTTTGACAGAGCTTCTTTGTTCTGGTCTTATATCAGAGCTTTTCACTCACGGATCTAAAGTTATCTTCCTCCTCCACTGAATTGTAACTTCTTGAAGACACAGATTAGAACTTTCTTATCTTTATGTTCCAAACATACAAAGTAGGTAGCTCATTTTTTTATTTATTAACATTTTATGGTTCAGAAATGTGTTACCAGAGCCCTGTCTGGATCCTTGTGTTAAAATCCAGCAGAGGCAGTACTGTCAGGACTCATCCATTTGTGTCCTTTTCTTACTGTGTGAGTCTCCCAGCACCCTCTTGCAAATCAGGTCAGCATGCCTTCACTCTCTGATTCCATATATCTTGATACTGTTGTTTTATTCTTTTCAGTTCAGAAGGCTAGTTTGCTTTGCCCTTCAATGAAACATTTATTATATGAACATTTTAATGTTTAATACTTGCCTCTCAGGTTTTAAAATAAATCCAATTGTTTTATATTTTATTGGAAATTTTCAGGGACATAAAAAGGTCAAGACAAAGAATCAGCCTGGTTATGATAGCAAGGTCCCAAGTAAAAGGCTCCTTTTTTTATTTTTAGTTCGCTTCTTAGAAATCTTAGCTTCTTAGAGAAAACAGCTTACTCAGACCTCAGAGACATAGTTGATCATACGTGCTACAATGTGGGCTAGGCAGACAGATACACTGTCTTAATAAACATCCGTTAGGCAAATTGGTGGATTAACCCATCTTAACCATTCCAGTCACAGCCTTGATGGATTCTTTGAGTATCAGATTTATATAACCACCCTTACTGATCTCTCATCTATTGGATTATTTGCTGCTTGTAATTTAATTGTGTCTGTTCACAGACCTATATATGCCAGTTGTGTTTGTTCAATTTTGTGGTATCATTAATAGATAAAATGATGACATGTGAAGGTAAAAAGAAAATTATATATTTTAGTAAATTCAAATTAAAGGATTTAGAAAGGTTAAAAAAGTAATGCATCTCAAAAATTGGCTGTGGATAACATGGATGTAAATAATAGAAAAACATCACATCTAAAACCTTACTTAGCTTTAAAAATGTTACAATATTCTTCACTTACTGTAGAGAATGTAAGACCTGGAGATGATGGGTTCTTAGTGTGATTAGGCAAAAATAACCAGGATATTCATCATTGAGCCACAGAAATAAGTAAACATTACAATAAAACAAATATACCACATAAAAATATTATCAAAGATAAATGAGTAGATGTGTAAGTTGCTTTGTTAAAATGTGAGTATAACATTTTGAATTATTTTGGTGATTAGTCAATTAATAAAAGTTTCTGTGTAAGAAACGTTGTTAATTAGTAGGTACTAATTCCTGAGAATACAGAACAGTCTTGCATTTGAAAGAGGATAATAACATTTTACTGGAATGAATACTACTAAAAGTACTATTTTCTTATTTAGGTTTAGAAAATTACTTTAAAAATAGATCTACTGTACTATAAAAGTGCTTTGTAACCCCTCTGTACAGTATTTTCACAATAAAAAAAATTATATGAAGTAAAGTAAGCCAGGCCCAAAGAAAAAAAAAGTGCTTGAATGTGTGATTAGAATATTAGGTTCTAAAATAATGTTCTCTGACCTATGCAACTCATAGGATCTTAGTCAGATTACATAACTAGATAAAACTTACTGTTCTTGTAGCTATAAAATATAAATGAATCCAGTAGAATACAAACAAGGCTGCAGTAAAACCAACAGCACACTCATGTTCATTGCAGCACTATTTACCATATCTAAGAAATGGAATCAGCCAAGATGCCCCTCAATGGATGAATGGATCATGAAAATGTGATATTTAGACAAGATGGAATTCTACTCATCAGCCAGAATGAAAGAAAATAAATCAGAAAGAATGACATTGTACCATTTGTAAGGAAAGATTTGGAAACAATGTTAGATAAAATAAGCCAGACCCAGAGAAACACAGGTTGTGTGATTTATTTATTTGTGGTTGCTAGATTGTGCTTATAAATCTACAAATGAATACAGTGAGTGGTATACAAGCAGTTACAAATGAATTAACAGACAGACTCTAAGGAGAGCTCAAATAGTATACTTCTTTAGAAAAACTAAGTGAAACCCAACAAAACAAATACAAGGAAATGGATATTTGTAGGGCTAAGGGGAGAAGGGGAGAAGAATGAAGGGGGGAAGGATGGAGTGCAATCAAGAATACATTGCACTCTGTACAGTATGTTCACAAATAAAATAAAATTAAAAAAAGAATACATTGCATTTATCACAGAATTGAGAAAAATAAGAGAAGAGGTGGGTTGAAGGGGGGTGAATTTTGAAGTGTTGACAAAGATCAAGATGCATTATGTACACAAACTATTTTGCTAACTGGGAAAAATTCAAATATATCCTAAAAATTAAGAAAAATGAGGGTAGGGGTGGGTTGAGAGGGATTGGGGAGATGTTTAAAGGGGAGGCACCCACACTATATTCATAAATGGCTTTGTTGAATGGCAGCTCCTTTGTACAACTACTTAAAGATAATAAAAATATTCCAAAAGAGTTCTGTACATAGAAAATTTGAATGAATGGCTGATTTTATCCCCAAGTGAATTAAATCACAGTAAAATATAGACTTACGGATCATCATCCACATGTTATAGAGCTATTGAAAGGATTAAATGAGATGATGCATATGCAAGATATTTCTGAAACAATTCCCCATCATACAATTTATTAAAGTTATATTTTATACTATAGTATAAAATAAATCTTACATTTACTTAGATATAAGTTATCTAGTTTTACCTACTTCTTGAGAAGAAATGAGAAGAAATGAGAAGTAAACTGTAGCAGAGGATCTCATTATAAAAATCTTCCCCTAAATTTAACTAGCAAATGGAATGACAAAGGCCTGCCTGGACATCCTGAATACCTTTTGGTAAGTTATCAGAATCCTATTTGCAATGATGGTCTAAACTACACATGGATTTCCATCAGGGATGGGTATTTAAACAGCTCTTTCGGTTTGTCAATCCCCAGATCCCTTCTTTTATAATATGAACAAAATGGAAGCTGGCTTTTCCAGAACATTTCTGAACATCATCTCCATCATGGGTGAAACTATGTCCTTGCTAAGTGACTAATTGACTGTAATAATTAATCAGACAAACCTCACACATTTATATCCAAATTCAGAGTAGAATCAGAGCCACAGATTAATGAGGCCAGCAACTATTCTCTTATCAGCTTCTTTTACTATCAGAAAATTATTCCTACAAATCTTTTCACTTTTTCAAATTCAGCCTGTTGCTTTTTTGAATATATTTTTATTTTTGTTAGATAGTTGTACAAAGGAGTAGCCATTCAGCAGAACAGTTTATGAATAATCAATGTCACTCTTTTAACATTAAAATATTTTTAATTCACCTTTCTTTCTTTCTTTCTTTCTTTCTTTCTTTCTTTCTTTCTTTCTTTCTTTCTTTCTTTCTTTCTTTCTTTCTTTCTTTCTTCCTTCCTTTCTTTCTTCCTTCCTTCTTTCCTTCCCTTTCTTGTCAGTCATGAGGCTTGAATTCAAGGCATGGGTGCTAGCTGTGAGCTCTTTCTTTCAAGGTTAGCACTCTACCATTTGAAACACAGCTCCATTTGTGGTTTTTCCTAGTGGTTAATTGGAGATAGGAGTCTCATAGACTTTCCTGCCCCAGCTGGCTTTGAACCATGAGACTCAGATCTCAGCCTCCTGTGTAGTTAGGATTACAGGTCAGAACCACCAGTGCCTGGCTATTTTTTTTCTTTTTATCAAGAAACAGAGGGTTATTTGATATCTGAAGATCTCATATCTAAGAAGCAATTTGACTATCTTATTTAAATGATTTATATGTGTATTTACTCTTGGAATGTCATATTTTTTAGAGAAGAAAATGTGATTTCATTTTACTTTTATTTGCATGAGCTTTCGTACAGATGATGTGTTGTTTTGGTAGTAGTTTAATATGCCAAGCGAATATATGGGATATTCTTGAAATAGGAGGCTTTTTAAATCAAGGAGTTATTTAATCCAACAGGCATTTGTGTCAGGAACAAAGGGCTTTGGTCTTAGATAATAAAAGCATAATATTTTTGTAATCGAATCAGTAATCCTTTCAGGATGAAAGTATGCCTTCTGGCTGGACAAATATGAAAGATAAATGCCTTTTACCATTTATTGGAATTTTGAATGCATTGCCAAGGAAATGTAACAGGCACTAAAAGGTTGCTTGTTTTACAAAATCTTATCATATTTTATTATAGTAGGAATGTTTCCTATTCTGGGCTTGTTATAATGTACATAATGTATGCAATTTTGTTATTTCAATTTCTCTTCTATGGAGAGTCAGGTGACCATGTATATAACCTGGTTTTGGCCTTGATCACTGGACATCTGCTAATGGACATAGGGAAGAAGATGTACTTGAGTTAGTTTTTCAGCCTCAAATCAGTCCAGGAGCAGTCCATGGTCCAATCAAACACTGTTTTAAGTTTGGGATTGAAATAAGATATTTCTTCTTCAAATTTCCCTAAGAAGAAAGTATCTATGGAGCTACAGATTATGGCCAATATTAAGTAAGGGACTCATGTCCCTTAAAAGTGTGTATTATGGCAGATTATAATTTTTTTATTGTGAAAATACCATACAGAGGAGTTACAATTACCTGGGCAAGATAGTGAGTACATTTCTTATCAAGCATTGTTGCCTCTTCCTTTGTTTCCCCATACCATCCCTTCCCCTCTCCCCCCCCCACACCTCCCTACCACCCCCCCCACCCTCCATACGCCAAAGTTATAAACTTCATTTTTCAACATAACATCTTGTACATCTCATTGTTGTAATGGGTCCACCTGTAACCCTATTTAAACAGTTTGATTTTTCCCTTCCCCTATAGTTAATGGTGCTGGCAAAATTGGTTAATCACTTGTAGAAAACTAAAGCTAGATCCTTATATATCACCGTACCAGAATCAACTCCAAATGGATCAAAGACCTCAGAGTCAAAGCAGACACTGAAAACATTACAGGATGGAATAGGAGAAACCCTAGGTCTTCTTGGCACAGGCAGAAACTTCCTTAATAGAGACCCTAAAACACAACAAATCAAAGAAAGGTTGGACAAATGGGATTGCATGAAATTACAGAACTTCTGCATGGTAAAGGACATAGCTAGCAAGATCAAAAGAAAGCCCATGGATTGGGAGAAGATCTTCACTGGCCACACAACAGACAAGGGTCTCATATCTAAAATATATCTGAAACTCAAAAAATTAAATCCCCCAACAACAAATCCTCAAAGAAACAACTGCCCAATAAATAAGTGGGCTAAAGACTTAAAGAGAAACTTCTCTGAAGAGGAAAGAAGGATGGCCAATAGACATATGAAGAAATGCTCAACCTCTCTAGCCATAACAGATTGCAAATATTAACGTAAGAAAAATTCTTCCTTCAGTAACAGGGACTAGTTATGGCATAAGATGGCAACTGAAATATCCTACAAAGAAAGAGATAATTTATATACTAAAACAGATCTATTGTTTTTCTTCCCTTTGTTTTTCCTTCCTAAGGAGAGCTAGAGTCAAGGCATGATAGGTTTTCCTATGTAATGGCATTTTTCATTCTAGAATATCTTTGGAAATTTATAGTCTATAAGAACATTCAATTGTTTACAGGCACAGCATAGCTAAGACCAAGGTATCTCTTAAAAGAAAGTCCAATATGGCCATGTTTCCAAAGATCAGGTGGCTGAAGTATACCAGGCTGGCTTCAGAAGACCCAGAAAAGCACATTAATATGAATCCTGGGTACCACAGACAGATTCTGGCTTTGTAGAATTTCTGTGGAGTTCAGGAATATGCATATTTTTGAGAGAGCCACAAGTGTTTTAAGTTTGGGGGTGGGCAGAGTTTTGATAACCTTTTACACTGTCACATAGAGCCAGCTTTACAAATATATTATTTCACAAGGATCACAAAGATCTTCTTTATACTGAAATCATATTGAATTAAAATTTC